>NW_026775574.1:95596000-98049750 GCF_030987335.1 Cornus florida
CAAACAAAATAATACATTCAACTAACAAAAATCAAAAGTGGACCCCGCCACCCACTTATCCTTATCTTTACATTTCCTTTATCACATCTTCATTCATCAGAATCCATAACCAACATCAGCCCACGTGAACAATTCAAGGCCATAAGAGTTTTGGTCAAACAAAACTCTTTAGTGGGACCCGCCACTAACACATCACCATCATCACAATCCCCTAGTGGGTCCCATGCCAAAACCATTTCTCTCTTCCCCAGTTTCGGCCAACCTGCCTTCCATCTTCATCATTCAAAATATATATATATATATAAATAAGGGAAAATTACATATAAATGGAGTCAAAGTTCCATATTTACTTAGAGGCTGAGTCAAAGTTCCATATTTCTCTAAAATGGATTGCTGAGGTGGCACATGGTTTTTTACTGTTTAGAAATTGTGGTGCCTAAAATACCCTTCCGCGAAGGTACTACTTTTTCTTCGAAGGTACTACTTTTTTGAACTGAAGGTACTACTTTTTGGTGTCCAGGTACCATGTTTTTTAAACACCCGCGAAGGTACTACTTTTTCTTCGAAGGTACTACTTTTTTGAACTGAAGGTACTAATTTTTTGTTAGGGAAGGGCATTTTAGGCACCACAATTTTCTAAACAGTAAAAAACCATGTGCCACCTCAGCAATCCATTTTAGAGAAATATGGAACTTTGACTCAGTCTCTAAGTAAATATGAAACTTTAACTCCATTTATATGTAATTTTCCCTATAAATAAATCACATTTCAAAAAACCAAAAAACAAACCCATGACAAATGGAACCCGCCAAAAACAACTTTTCCTTATTTATTTCATTTCTCATCACTTCGGCTCACACTGTACCTTCAGATGCCACAAGGCTATATATATATATAATATGCAACAACCAAATAATCAAATCTTTTTATTGGGTAAATTACCAATAAAAATTAAATACTCAATCCTGATAATTATAAATCATGAAATAAATATAAATTAAAATCCTAAAAATATGGGTTATCACAATGCCTAAGACACATCTCTTAATGACCCCGTAAATCCACACAAAATATAGAGTAAAGATATACGAGATCATGCCATAGGAAAAAATACAATAACCACAACAACAACAACAATACTACAGGTCATCCGATCATATGTATACAATACATGCCAATATAATGCAATGACATGCCAATGTCGTTTCCTATTTTCAAAACATTTTTGTTTCACCATTCCAAACCATTAATGCAACCCAACCCATGGCAACTCCATGGCGACACGAGAGAATGATTGGCTAGCTATTCCTGATCACATGGCAACTCTAAGGCGTCATTTCTGGCCTATAGGTAGCTCAACCACGCTAGGGTCTTTTCCTAGTTCCCTCTAAACCACATTAACGCCATGGACCATTAAGCAACTCCTAAGTGCCCGGGTTTTCGCAAACCATTTCAAAACATTTCCCCAAAAACCAATTTCTTTGCTTTAAAAAAAAAAACTTTTCCTTTTTTTTCCCAATGAAATGCATGAATGCTTCATGCCATACAAAACCATAACGATATATATACATTTCCATAATTTACATTTGACCATAACAATATAACATGCTTTCAAGAAAAACTCACAAGGAATTATATCATATCTTGACATAATGAAATTTCAGTATTTATAATTATACAAGGCAAACAATAATTTTAGTTTAGCATACTTCATCATATCTTTCCAATTAACTTACATTTTCAGTCAATTAGTCACATAAATCACATTGGCACATAAAACCCTCAATATCATAAGCAAAATAATCAAATAAAGCATGCTTAGAATCAATTTAAAGAGGAAAATTCACCAGAATCAAAGAAATTGTGTATTAGAACACCCTTACCTCAGCAAATTGAAGAAAAGCCCCAAAATTTTCCAAAATCCCGAAATCCAAAGGTGCTCCAAATTAAACTTTGCCTCGATCAAATTGAAGCTCTTGTTACACTCTCCAACTTTGTTTTCTATGGCAACATCAATTTCCAAGAAGAGAGGGAGGGATTTAAGCTTAAAAGCTTGAGAAAGGAAAAAGAAAAAAATAATAATAAATACAAAGAGAAAGAGAGAAGCTGCGGTCTGGGAGGAAGAAAAATGGGTTTATGCCCCTTAGTCAATGGTGGGATCATGTGGGGTCCACATGTCTCGCAAATAATCTATTTTTGTCTTTCATTATATACACATATACATATACACATGCTACAATACACACCCAACTACATAGTGTAGTGATTCCAATTTTCATCATTTTTCATTTTTTTAGAATTTTTTATTTTTCGAGGGTATTTTCGTCCTTCCTCGTTTTTGCGTGCTGGACACCGTGGAGTGTGTCTGTTCTATCCGAGAGTTGGTTGGAGGGTTTCATTGAGTTCATGGCTCTTTAAAATGCAAGGGTGGTCATTCTGGCATTTTCAATTTTTCGGGCCGGACGGTTCCATGAGGGACCCGCTACCAGAATTGTTATACACGAGGATTTTGGTTCGGTCCATTTATATCATATTTATTTTATTCAATGTGTTATATGTGGTTATTGTATAGTTGGTGCAGCATATATATATATATGTTTAGGGTGAGAATTAATAAGAAAAATAAAAATAAAAATAAAAGAAAAATAAAGTGGGACCCACCACCCCCCTTAAAGGGTTAAAGACCACCTTTTTGGTCTCTCAATTTTCTCTCTTCTCCCGCATCTCTCTCCATCCCCTTCTTGTTCTAGATTTTTTTCTTTTCTTTTGGCTTCCAAATTTCAATTCTTGATCTCTCTTTCAATACTTAGTATTTTTGAGTGCCGTTTGCGGCAAACTGAAGCTCACGACTAGATCTACAAGTTGATCGGAGCAATTTCTAGTTTGGTGCACTATTTAATTTTTGAGATCTAGGGCACAAATTGAGGTTTTTTACTTGATTTGACGTAGGGGTCTCTACTACATGTTTTCTTATACTTTTGTGAGTGAAATTTCTACAAATTGTTGATTTGCATGCTTAATTGGCTTGAATTCTTGCTAGTTACTTATATGTTGCACATAGAAAATATGAGATTATGTGTTAGTTGTCAAATTGTGTGATAGCATGCACTTGTGAAATGGAAATTTCTCTTTATAATCTTAATATGCTAAATTAATGTTGAATGAAAGCATAAGGTACTTGTTTTAGAAATTTAACTTGCAAGCATGTGTGATGTTCTATAGTGGGATTAACAATTAGAAGCATGAGGCATTCATGCATCCATTGGAAAAGGAAAAAGGGAAAAATGTTTTAAAAGCAAGTGAAAGGATTTTGGGAAAATTGTTTTGAAAAGTGTTGCGAAAATTGAACGCCTATGAGGCACCTAGTGGTCCGTGTTGTTAGTGTAATCTAGAAGGGAGTATGGTTGAGCTAACTAGGCTGGATGCGACACCTTGGAGGTGCCTTATGGTCGTGGATAGTTAGTCAACCCTCCATTCGTAACGCCTTGGAAGTGCTTTGGGTCGGATTACACTAACGGTTTGGAAGTTCAAACGGAAATGTTTCAGAAATGGGGAGCGACATGAGCATGGCATTGCATTTCATCGGCATACATGGCGTATTTGTGACTTGGATGACGTTTGTGTTTATACTGGATATTATGGTTATGGTTTGCATCCCCGGTATAGCGTTCTCTTGTTTTCTATTCTACACGTGGATTCACGAGGTTATAAGAGGTGTGTCTTAGACACTTCTTATTGAGCTTTATGATCACCCCTTTATTATTAACATTTTTCAGGTTTGGGCAAAAAAACGGCAGATGACAATCCACCACTTGTTTAGTCGGGTTGATGGACTTGGGCTTTTGTACTCGATATGCATTTTACTCATATTTGTTGTATATAATATTGAGGAACATTTGGTATCACCTACATGGTCGGAGATGTTCTTGAGACCATTCATTTGCAATTAGAGGCCTCATTATGATTTCAATATCCATGTAAGGCCTTAAGGCCATAATTTTAATGTATGACGTTTTTGTTTGAATTTAATGATATATTGGACCCATGTATGGCCATATTTGATTTCATTACCATTTAATTATGTTAGTTCCACCATTAAATGGATGATTTGGGACAGGTTTAGGCTTTGAATAAGGTTACCAAAGGACCAAAGTTGTGCCAAGGTGAATAAAATCATAATTTTAGGCAGTTTGGGGCATTTTGGAGGTTCAAGGCATCTTGAACCGGTTCAGCCCAATTGAACCGGTTCAAAAAGGGATCTTTGATTCGAGAATAGGCATACTATCCATCTTGAACCGATTCAAGACCATTGAATAGGTTCAAGTCCCCCAGTGCACTATTTTGTCTTCTATAGTTTGACAGCTTTGATCACCAGACTTTGGACGGTCATAACTTCTTCGTTCCTGACCCAAATAAGGTCATTCTTGAGTCCATTTTCAAGAATTTTTTGTTGGATTTCCAATGAGACCAACCTCATCCTCAAATTCCATCCATGTTAAGAGTTATTATCATTTTAGTGGGATTGTGTCGAAAATTTTCTTAAATCGTGTAAGGGTACTTTTGGGAATTTTTATCCGGCGACCGTGGAACCTCACTGAGCATCATGGAATGACTAAAATAGTTGTTTTAGACCTCATTTGACTACTTTAAGGATGGGTTATCCTTTTATATTGTAAAAAGACCATTTTACCCCTAGTATGTTCTCGGGTTCTGGTTAGCGATCCGGACCCCTGATTTGAGTCATTACAAAATGGTATCAGAGCTTTAGGTTCGAAAACCTAAGGACAACGGGTAGGGTTGACCTAAGTGGGACTTCAGTTGATTTGGAAGTAAACTGTTAAGCTGTTTAATGTTTTGAGAAGCATGTTTACTTGTTACTTGTGTACGTGTTCACAAATTTGAAGGCATGCCTATTTGCTAAGTGCTTATGTGCTTAAATGTTAAAATTTATGTTACATAGCCATGCATGTGAAGTAGTTATATGATCCAACTATGAAGATGAATTGGGAATGTATTTAAAAGCACGTTATACTTGATAAGATGGCAAGTTGTGAGCACGGATTGTGCAAGTGTATAGTATATGAAATGATGATGAGGATGAAAAGGATATTTAATTTCACATAATAATTTAATGGACTTATTGTTTAAAAATTATGTGATAGGACAAGGTCGTGTCAAGGATTATGCTTCGGTTATTGTGAATGTATATATATAAGTATGTCTTGTGTATATACCTATTTTCTTATGTGTATACACTGTCGAGCATGGGATGGTTGTGTGAGTTTTGACTTGAGTAGGTGAGGAGCTCGGTTGCTCTAGGATTGTTTGGATGCCAGTTCTCATCGAACGAATTGCTTGGTCCCTTAGCTCGTGGATTGAGCTATTTGGTGTGTAGTCGTTTAGATTTCCTTGTTGCATTTGTGTGGTGCTTAGAGCACGACTTTTGAACGGGTTTATATTTCATGGCATGGTGGATGTGTTGTGTGTGAGTCTCATGCATCGATGGATGGGTTCTTGTGATCATGGAGGTCAGGTGTGTGTGAGGGTTTCGGTACGACCTTAGGAGGTTAGTGTTTGTGACTTGGGTCACGGTTTGGTACAGAGGTTCTTTTCAAACCAGTTGTAGTAGGAGTGACTGAGGTTGTCTAAGTCACGAATGTAATTTATGGGCTGTAGATATATATTACGGGTGTCCTGGTATGGTCTAAGGAGCGTGTTGTGGTTAATTGACTCTCAGTGAGTTGATTTCATAGCTCGGTGGATGAGTAGGGTTGTAGGTTGTATCGGTTGTCGAGAGAGCCTTGAGGTGGTGTATAGTGGTTAGTTTTAGCTGTGTAGTGCAGGGTTGCACGATAGGGCAGGTTGTATGAGGTCATTGAAGTGTTTAGTTGTTTGTGAATAAGGTGATTGATGGTAGGTACTGTGTTATCAAATGGACTGTGTTCTAGGATTTGAAAGCTGTGGACTGGAGTTGAATTTTATGTTGCGTCTGAAGTATGAAAAGGTAGTATTTATTGTTTGAAGATTTAAAAAGGTAGACTGGTAACAAGAATGATTTGGGATGAGGTTGATCTTGTAGGTTTAGTTGGTAGCCCCATTCAACTTTTGTCGGGGCCAAGGGTGTTCTGAGGAACGGGAATGATGAGAAGTAGTGATGTTGAACCTAGTACGTGAAGTTTCATTGTTTAGGCATGTAGATTGCCTTAGGAATAGTGATTCAAGTAGCTGGATAAGCATTGGTGACTAATTGCATCATTGATGGTTTTAAGGAGACAATTAGGTGTTGAACATTCTAGGTTTTGAGCCATTTTGTTTTGAGGATTTGTTGGCATGGCATTGCCGTATGGAGGTTCTTTTCTAGTGGAATGTAGTGGTCGTTATGGGGAGTATTGAGGATGATAGTTATTTTCTTGTTATAGTGGTATCATCTTAAGGATGTTTGAGGGAGAATCCCTTAGTAATGGCTTAATGGTACGGTGGGATGATAGGTTTGAACTATTGTTAGAATGAGTGGTAGTAGAGGTGATATGGTGTTATGGTGTGATGTTTAGTATTGATGAGCTTAATGGTTTGAGGTATGATCCAAATGTGGTTTAGAGATTGTAAGTTGTTTATTGCGTATTATCAGGTAGGTGAAGGGGTTGTGCATCAGTCGAGGTAATGGTGAGCAACTTAGTTTTTAGAGCCAATAAGAGTGGTGTTGTCAAGTAGGCATCTTTTCCTTTTAAAAAGTCAGTGGGTTATTGTGACTGAGGTTACGGGTCTTATGCGCAGTGTGATCGAGACAATGCTGTCTGGGTAGGTAGAGATGTAATGGACAGTAAAGTGTTATTTTATGGCATAGAGGTTGTCGGTTGGGAGTGATTGATTCTAGGTAGAACGGGATGTGGAGTCTGAAGGGCTGTAATTGTTTCTTAAGTCAGTATAACGTGAGCGTCGGTGCCCTTACCTAATTGGTTTTGGTTAGCAAGGGTATCGCGGTGTATCGTATGTGAGATTTCTATATTGATAGAGTGTAACGGTCCGTTAGTGGCGAGATTGCCTGGAATCGAGATCGTAGTCCCTTATATGTTTTCAATTGGTTCTTCTCTTTGTGTGTAGGAAGTTCATTTCATCTCAGGTGAGGTTGGGTGTCTATGGTTGGACGATTGGTGCGTAACGTGTGATAGGGTGTTTAGTTCATTCAGGTGCTAGTTGTCAGTCTCTTGTGAGAGCGGGGATCATTACCATTTTTCCATTTGTTCTAATCCTGGCAAAGACTTCGTTCATCATAAGTCTTATTCTCCTTTTAGGAGTTGTGTGCGTCTGCAGATGGACAAACCTGTATGTAAGTTGTTGTGTTATTAGAGTTCACCAGTAAAGGTTTGGTTAATTCCACAGAGGGAGGTGGAGTCTTTGGTTTTGTGGTGCTTGTTCTGAAAGTGTTCTTGATGGGTGGTGTGTGAGGCATGATTTGCCGATTAGGGATGGTATGTTCCCGGTGTTTAGTACTAGCGGTGATGACTAGAGAATGTGTCGTGAACGGCAGTTTGAGGATGGTTAGGTGATGTGATGTAAGTCATGTACTCGGGTGTTTTGTTGATGTCTGGTTTGAACAGTGTCTTAAGGATAAATGTTGGTGTTCTTTGAGTACTGAGTAGCTAGAAAGTGAATGTGTGATTCTATTGAGGAATAATAGGAACGATTGACTTTGGTTTTGAGGTTTCGAGACGATCATATTATGCGTTTTGAAGAAATAAGAATTGAATTAAATGATGTTATGATGTTGACTACCTGTTATAGGTAATATAAGGTGACTGGAAAGCTTTTAGGTTGATTGATGATTGTGGTGTTGGCGCTATGTTACTTTTAGTTTGTTATGATTAAGGTATAATTGGGATTTTTAGAGTATGTATGTGACTATATAACCGTTGAGGTTATGTAAGGCGATAGATTGATTAGAGAATGGATCTCGTGGTTGTTTTATGGACTGTGTTTGAGGTTTGGACCTAAGGACATGAACGATATTTATGTCAAGGTCGGATTGAGGATGAGAATGGCCTGGCCAACTATTTCTCTTGAATCAATCCCTTTTTAACACGATGTCGGGTCAAAGGTCAATGATTGTTTCAAGTTATCATAAATAGTGAAAAGTATGGTGTTGGGTGTTGTGTCAGTGTGATGGTGTGGATTTAGGAGGTTGTCTCGGGTGACGAGGTATGTTAGGTGGGACCAAGTGTCCAATCCACCTGATTATTAAAGATCTTGTTTTGAGAATTTGAGTTATGGGCACAGGATAATACGCTTTATTGGTTTGGAGACTCATGATTGTATGATTGTTAGATTCATCATTTAGTTATCTCAAGGTTGATTAGTATAATAATTGCCGGTTGGTGTGGTTAGTGGTCGTTGTATGATTATGCAGTCGTATAGCCGTATATTGGATGGCAAGTGTTGGTCTGACTGAGAGGTGTAGATCTGAGTTTGAGTCCGATTATGTGGTGGATAGTACTCCTTGTCTGGGACTTGTGTGTCCTTTAAAGGGATGGGTTGAGATAGGATGATGTCATGTTCAGGGGTCTTATGACCATTCTTCTTTCAAGTCTTGTGTAACAGTGTAGCGGGGACCAGTGTTGGTTTTAAGACGAGTGTAGAATTCAGCGGGTTTTGTGTATGATGTTGTGAGTGATGAGTACCCTTATAGGGTGGTGATCATTGGGTTTTCTAGCAACATTGTGTAATTGCCTATTGACATCGGGTGTCAAAGGCAATAAGGTTGTTAGGTCCTTAGCTCTGCGGTTTTGTGTGGTATTCTCGGAAGGTGTGTGGTTGTGGCCTCATTCTTTAAGGAGGGTAGATTTCGAGGACGAAATCTTTTAAGGAGGGTAGATTGTAATGATTCCAATTTTCATCATTTTTCATTTTTTTAGAATTTTTTGATTTTTCGAGGGTATTTTCGTCCTTCCTCGTTTTTACGTGCCGGACACCATGGAGTGTGCCTATTATGTCCGGGAGTTGATTGGAGCATTTCATTGAGTTCAGGGCTCTTTGAAATGCAAGGGTGGTCATTCTGGCATTTTCAGTTTTTCGGGCCAAACGGTTCCGTGAGGAACCCACTACCGGAATTGTTGCACACGGGGATTTTGGTTGGGTTCATTTGCATCATATTTATTTTATTCAATGTGTTAAATGTGGTTATTGTATAGTTGGTGCATATATATATATATATATATATATATATATAGGGTGAGAATTAAATAGAAAAAAAAAAGGAAAATAAAAGAAAAATAAAGTGGGACCCACCACCCCCCTTAAAGGGGTTAGAGACCACCTTTTTAGTCTCTCATTTTTCTCTCTTCTCCTGCATCTCTCTCCCTCCCCTTCTTGTTCTAGATTTTTTCTTTTCTTTTGGGTTCCAAATTTCAATTCTTGATCTCTCTTTCGATACTTGGTATTTTTTAGTGCCGTTTGTGGCAAACTGAAGCTCACGACGAGATTTACAAGTTGATCGGAGCAATTTCTAGGTTGGCACTCTTTGGTTTTCAAGATCTAGGGCACAAATTGGGGCTTTTTACTTGATTTGAGGTTGGGGTCTCTAATACATGTTTTCTTATGCTTTTGTGAGTTAAATTTCTACAAATTGTTGATTTGCATACTTAATTGGCTTGAATTCTTGCTAATTACTTATGTGTTGCATATAGGAAATATCATATTATCTGTTAGTTGTCAAATTGTGTGATAGCATGCACTTGTGAAATGGAAATTTCTCTTTATAAGCTTAATATGCTAAATTAATGTTGAATGAAAGCATGAGGTACTTGTTTTAGAAATTTAATTTGTAAGCATGTATGATGTTCTATAGTGAGATTAACAATTAGAAGCATGAGGCATTCATGATCCATTGGGAAAGGAAAAGGGAAAAATGTTTTAAAAGCAAGTGAAAGGATTTTTGGGAAAATTGTTTTGAAAAGTATTGCGAAAACCGGACACCTAGGAGGTGCCTTGTGATCGTGGATAGTTAATCAACCCTTCATTCGTGACGCCTTGGAGGTGCCTTTGGTCGGATTATACTAACAGTTTGGAAGTTGAAACGGAAATGTTTCAGAAATGGGGAGCGACATGAGCACGGCATTGCATTTCATCGGCAGACATGGCGTATTTGTGACTTGGATGACGTTTGTGTTTATACTGGATATTACAGTTATGGTTTGCATCCCCGGTATAATATGATCCCGTTCTCTTGTTTTCTATTCTATACGTGGATTTATGGGGTCATAAGAGGTGTGTCTTAAACACTTCCTACTGAGCTTTATGCACACCCCTTTATTATTAACATTTTTTAGGTTTGGACAAAGAAATGGCGGATGACAATCCACCACCTGTTTAGTCGGGTTGATGGACTTGGGCTTTTGTACTCAATATGCATTTTACTCTTATTTGTTGTATATAATATTAAGGAACATTTGGTATCACCTACATGGTCGGAAATGGTCTTGAGACCATTCATTTGCAATTAGAGGCCTCATTATGATTTCAATATCCATGTAAGGCCTTAAGGCTATAATTTTAAATGTATGACGTTTTTGTTTAAATTTAATGATATATTGGACCCATGTATGGCCATATTTGATTTCATTACCATTTAAATGTGTTAGTTCCACCATTAAATGGATGATTTAGGATAGGTTTAGGCTTTGAGTAAGGTTACCAAAGGACCAAAGTTGTGCCAAGGTGAACAAAATCACAATTTTAGGCGGTTTGGGGCATTTTGGAGGTTCTGGGCATCTTGAACCGGTTCAGCCCCATTGAACCGGTTCAAGAGGGGATCTTTGGTTCGAGAATGGGCATACTGCCCATCTGGAACCGGTTCAAGTCCCCCAGTGCACAATTTTGTCTTCTACAGTTTGACAACTTTTATCACCAGACTTCAGATGGTCATAACTTCTTCGTTCCGGACCCAAATAGGGTCATTCTTAAGTCCATTTTCAAGAATTTTGAGTTGGCTTTCCAATGAGACTAACCTTATCCTTAAATTCCATCCATGTTAAGAGTTATGATCATTTTAGTGGGACAGTGTCAGAAATTTCTTTGAATCGGGTGAGGGTACTTTTGGGAATTTGTATCCGGCGACCGTGGAACCTCACCAAGCATCATGGAATGACTAGAATAGTTTTTTTAGACCTCATTTTACTACTTTAAGGATGGGTTATCCTTTTATATTGTAAAAAGACCATTTTACCACTAGTATGTCCTCGGGTTCGGGTAAGGACCCGGTTAGTGATCTGGACCCCTGGTTTGGTTTGTTACACATAGTCACACAAACATTTACTAAATAATCATGCATGAAATAAAATAAACCCAAAACACAATCCCTGTGCTCAACAACTTCCGTAACGGGTCCCACCTGGGAGCTCTTGACCCGAAAAATAGAAAAATGTCGAAATGACAACCAATGCATTTTCAAAAGTTCTGAACTCAAGGAAATATCCCAATCAACTCTTACCACTCACCCGGCACACCCCACAGTATTCGGCACGTAAAACGAGACGGAATGAAAATAATTCAGAAAAATCAAAAAAACCCAGAAAGTGAAAAATAGGAAAAATCAGGATCATTACAGGCTCTTTATTTATTTATTTATTTTTATTTTCTTTACTATTTCCTTTTATATGTAGTTTATTTTTATTGTAAAAAATATATTTATGATTTATGATTTTGATTATTTTATTTTTATTTTCAAATAAATATGTATGATTTATATTTCTTTGTCTTTTGAAATTTTTTTTAAAAAAATTTGTGAACAAATATTTTAGAAATTTTTTGTAAAAAAATAATACTGTTAGAAATGGTCTCTTTTTTTTTTTTTTTTTTACTATTTCCTTTTATATGTAATTTAAGTTATACTTTTAATGACTTTTATACCTTGAAAATTCAAGTGGGGTATAGTAGGATAATCTTAATAAGAAATCACCTATATGAGTGTGAAGTGGGGTCGCTTCTATGAGAACTTCTAAGACTAAGTATTCTAGAGCACTTATGAAATACCAGGAGTTGTTCAGGGCCATATGAACACAACCATGAGAACCGACTTTGTGCGGGAAGGAACTGTGTGCTTGTTATTGTCTTGGTTTACATCAACGGCTGAACAGTTTAAGACATCATGTTCACTGGTTAGTCAGTAAATCCGATAATAATATACTAGGGAAGGTTTAAGGCCAAAAGCTACCTATCCCGATGCAGTTACTTTCCAATAGTACTCTCTCTAGTGTCTGTATCTTCTTCATTTGCAATTTACGCAAATTTCCATTCATGTGGGGGATTGTTGGAAACGGGGGCATTAAAAACATAAGCTTTGGATGAGATTTTGAATAGATTCTGCTAAGAATTGTTTGCGGATCTATAGACAAGTGCATTCCTCTCCGTAAGGAGATCAATGTGGTATATTTACTTTCTCAAACCCGTTTCCGAGTGAATGAGAAATTACCTTCAAAGTAAGGTGTTTGATAGGCTTAAATGGGTTTGTAAAATGTGAAAAATATTTGTCCCACATCGAAAAAATATTAAAACCTAAAGATACCAAGAGGACTATTTAACCCTTGGGTTCATTCCAAAGTACTCCAATTCAAAATCCTTTTCTCTAATTCTGAATTCTCTCATTTCTCTTTTTCTATAAGTGTCTATGGGTACGAACCCTTGTCTTTAGGTTCGAGTCTTAGTCAGTCACTCCTAGTCCAAGTTTAGTCAGTCACTACGAGTCAGAGTTCGAGTCAGAGAGTACTACACCGAGCCGGTTCGCCTATCATTTGGTTTGCAGTGCTACTACCGAAGGAAGTAAAAGTCGCTGTATCCTGGGAGATAGACGTCACTGAGTCCATTAGCACCATAACGGGGCAAATCTGTCTTAAAGATATAGAATCAAATTCTAACTTCAACTTATTTCCAGATTCTTTTATTTTATTTTATAAGATATTATATATACAAATTATTATTTTATAATAATAATTATATATATACACACATTATATTTATGTATAATATTTAAAAAGTAATAGTATAGTGTATGGTATATTTAAACCATATTTTGGACAACATGTCACACCACAGCTTTCAAGTGGTAATGAATGATTTCTGTTATATTTCTTAGAAGCTGTGGAGAACGTGAGCAAGTCACATTCATAATTCGGCCATTGCGGATAGACATAATTCGAAAACTGAAAGAAAATTCAAGTAAAAATTTTTGGCCATTGCGGATAGACATTGTTTGGTATATATTGAAATCATATTGTTTACTCCGTAATATATATGTATATAGTATAATTAAAATTCAAGTAGCGCGTGTGGACCGACATTGGTTGGTACATATTGTAATCATATTAATTGTTTAGTGCCTTTGGCGGTGGGTCAAATAACCCATTTAGAGCATCTCCAATGCTAAAAAGCTAAATTCGGATGCCAAATCTATATTTTGACAGTGCTACAGTGTCAAAATGCTACATTTTAGCAATTCTGCTCCAATGATGCATTTTATGCAAAATGCTATTTTTTAACACAATTACCATTCTTTTTCAACTACCATTCCCACCATTCATATTTGCATCAATAATATTAATATTAGGCACATTCCAAGTCAAGTTATAGACATTAAGAGGAAACTATAATTAAACCTAATAAAAAAGAAGCAAAAATCTAAAATGCGGCAGGTCAAAAAAGGACCAAAAAAAATAAAAAATAAAATGATCAAATTAATGTAATCAATTTTTTTTTTTTTTTCTGAATGGAGTATTTTATAAAAGAAATCAAAATAGTAGTTCAATTACAACAGGAGAAATTCTCCAATACATAAAAGAAAATGGACTAAACCCATTTCCAACCATCCTAATCTGAAACTAGGATACATTAACAAAACCAAGAAGCCCATCAAAAAATTTCAGTAGCAGCAGCTCCTGGAGCAAGCAACCAGTCAAGAAAAACCAACAAGAAGTCATTGGTGTCAAAGATACAAGCAACCAATCAAGGTATACCAACAGCAAGTCATTTGTGTCGAATATGTAAAGTGAAAAAATCTTATCTGTCAAACCACAGCACAATGTAAAACAATCTCCAATCCTGCAATGCAATCTTGTAAATGGAATGTCAAACCACAGCGCACCCTGCAACTGAACTTTAGCTTATTTCATCCGGAAAAAGCATCCCTAAAAGCATCTAAACCAATTGAGAAGAAACTCAGCACCTCCCAAATAATGCCATTTGCTGCCACTAACGCCAACTCCTGACCTTCTCCATGCAACACAGAGTTCCTTACCCTCCATATCTTCCAAAGAAATACACAGAAAACCCCTTTTAAAATTTTGGATTGAAGACACACATTCTGAACCAACTATAAAACCCAATCCACCATCTGATTTAACCTTTGAAAATGCACAACCTGAATAAAAATGAACCTAAAATTAGCACCTATCATTTGATACTGATTGATTCTCTTTGATGTTTAATGTACATTTGCTTCTTTCTTTTTGATTTAAATATTGATGTTCTTGTTTTATTTTTAATGCACATATGTTTTCCACCTTTTCTCTTGAAGAATGAGAAGTCATCAACTTTGAATTGAGTCTATATTGTCATGATAAATAAGCCCATAAATTTTTACAAATAGAACTGTGTTGAAGTTGATATATATTTTAAAACACAAACGTAAATAGTGTGGTTGAAGAGAAAGAACAGTTTGGACCTTGAAAGTATGTTATGCAGATGTAAGGTTTCTAATAGATTAGTGTTATCAAACAAAGAATGATAATGATCACATTAAAATGCATTGATTTGATTCAAAACTATTATCTAATAGATTGTATAAAATCTAATAGATTAGTGTTACTAATTGATTAATGTTATCTAATAGATTGTATAAAATCTGCTCCATATTAATCACCATGTATACAACGATATATATTCAAATATATGTCTTCAAGCCTAAGGACACATGAACCAAACTATATATCTGTACCTTGAGCTTATTTTAAAAAAAGATAAATTAAAAGGAGACAATTTTTTTGACCAAAATCATATGATAAACCTAAATTATCAATATGCTTCCTAGTTGCATATTGAACTTGGAAAATCCCAACACCTATACTTAACATGTCTTGTTTCAAAATGTTACTTCTAACATTTCACACTGGTATAGAATAATTGATGTAACATATATTTCAATTAAAAAAGTGCATCAAACAATTACCACTACTTTTTTTTTTTTTTTTCCCCAGTAAATTTGTTCCAATTTTATCGGAGGTTCAGAAAGAAACTATAACTTGAATTTAGCATAAAATTATCTAATTGAGCTGCACAAGTAATTGAGACACATACATTATCATGATTACACAAACATCACATGAGAAAGAGCTTACCAAGTAAAGAAAAAGAAGCCGGTAACTAGAGCCAAAAATTTCTCAGCAAAGATCTTAGAAGGTTTGGAGACCCTGCAATTAACATTAAATTATCTAAATTTATATTCTCATCAACAATCTAACTAAAAAATCTTGTTGTATATCAAGCAAAATCAAAGACCCAATTCACCCAAATTTTCCCTCACGTATATTGCAATCATTTAAAAAAATAATAATATTAATGAATCCATTTTTGATTGATTCTGCTTTCTAGAAGATTTAGATTAGAGCTGAGAGGAAGATAATGAACAACAGTGTACCTTCGAGGTCAGCAATGGATTGATGGTGACCCAGCGACGAATCGGAGGGACAACGATGAGGGACAAAATGAGTCTAACAACAATGAGGAAGAGCAATGGATTGACGGTGACCCAGCGACGAATCGGAGGGACAACGATGAGGGACAAAATGAGTCTAACAACAATGAGGAAGAGCAATGGATTGATGGTGACCCGGCAACGAATCGGAGAGACAACGATGAGGAAGAGATTAACTTTTTGTCGCTGGTGGCCGGTCTCTTCTGTTTCCGTTGCCACCATTCTCTTCTCTCTCTCTCTGTTGCCCTAGATAAATACGAGCGAAATTGGAGCTGTCCCTTCTTTTCTGTAGCCCCAGTCTATAAGAAATAACAAAGTTAAAAAATAGTGGCCCATATAGCATTGCATTGGAGAGCCCAGTTTTAAGCCCACCTGATATATTTTGAATTGACAGCCCATATAGCAAGTGGGCTGGAGATGTTCTTAGTGCCATGGAACTTTCATTGCACGTGTTATATAATGTAGCTTCTTTTTATGCTATGTACTATTTATATAGCTTCTTTCATTTATTCATTTTTTTGGTAAATATTCTTCATTAAAAATGATAAGTACGTAGTATTTGGAAATGAAAGTGGGGTATGGAATTAATTTGACTTATAGATCCATAAATTTCAAGTCTTTAATTATTTGTTATCCATGGGAGTTTTATAGAAATTTTGGAAAGTACCCATGTATCAAAATACCCATGTTAACTATTTGTGTATTATCTACAAATTTATTAGACTTAGTTTCACTAATAAATTGTTAATTACCATTCAATACAAAATTTTGAATATGATGGGATGTATTTTTTTCAACATGTTATTGGAGATGTTAATACCCTTATTATTTTTCATGAAGATGATTTGTGTTGCATTTCTCAAGTCAATTGGTCTTCAAACGTGAAATGTCTTAACAAGGAACATCGAAGTGTTAGTAATGCTATTTTTCCACGATGCCATGGAAAATGTGAGCATGTCACCTTCAAAGTCAATCAGTGAAGGACTGAAAAAAATAATAATAATAAATAAAATAAATAAATTTTTGTTGTTATGCTGGAAAGGGACAAAAGTAGTGAAAAAGTAGATGCCATGCTCCATAGGTACTAATTACAGGTTTCACAAGATTACCTGAGGAGGCCCCGGACGACATGGGCCGGATCCGACTTGCAAACACTACATTCAGTCCGTACAGCTGGGTCGGCCCATATAAAGACACTGCCATATGGGCTGAACGCGAGTAAGCCCATCAAAGGTGACCAGGACTTATGGAGGAATAGGCCCAGATCCAGCAATCAGTAAATATCTTGTAAATATCTTGTAAATATCTATAAATAGGATAAGGAATGGAAATGAAGGGGATCTTTTTGAGTTGAGGTGTAAGAATTCTAGAGAGAGAAAGAGGGGAACGAATTTCTTACATCTTCAATTGGCGCCGTCTGTGGGAAACGCATGGAAGTTTGGTTGATCAATGAGGAATATCGAGTGGATTCAAACCAATTCGGTTGATCGAGACTCGATCTTTGGGATTTGGATCCAGATCTGAGCGATTGTGACCTACTCTGGAGGAATTACAATTCTTGAAGCTTTGGCAGGAGTGACTTCAGATCTACGCAACAACGAGTTGTTCGATTGTGGCAGGATCTGACGGATTTAGAGTTCAGACAATTCAGATCTCGTAAACAGTGAGCATAATTCGGAGAATTAGAAGCCAGATCTAAAAATTCCTACTCACAAAGCTCGGATCTACTTGCGAACTTGAGATTAATGCCTTTACTCCGTTCGGGAATAATGATAGGTGAAAGCTCCAATCCGATGGAGGCTGTCCAGCAAACAAAGCTTGAGGAGTTGATGAACTTGATTGAGAAGAGAATGCAGAATTGAAAGCTGGAATGCAACATCGGCAAATACCTGCGGTTTCGCATCCACTCCCGGTCGGAGAAGGAGGTGTTCAATCTAATATCGCGCATCAAGGCGAACAGGACGAGAACAATCAGTCAGCTCACCACCGTGATGAAAGGATGATGGACAATTTGCCGCCAAATGTTCGTCGAGTTGAAGATCACGAAGGATCGACTCACGTTGATCCGCATCGGGAAAGGTTCGACCGAGAGGAAGTGATGGAGGTTGATCGCCGTCGAGTAGCGTCGCCTTGGCAAAGAGAGTTCATAGAGGAACGGTCGTTCGATCCGTCTTACCGGCCCTCCATGGTTACTATCACTCATCACGGTTCGGAGGGCAGAACCGTAACTCACAGAGCTACCGCTGGACTCCAGAGAGAGAATGAAGCTCTCCGATCCGCAGCTCGGACGGTGGATTCACCATTCACCGACGAGATCTTGAATGCCCCGCATCCAAGGAAGTTTGCTATGCCAGTCTTTATTCTGCTCGACGGAACGACCGATCCGATCGATCATGTGTATCATATCCAGTTGAAAATGGCCCTGAATACGGAAAACGACTCTTTAATGTGCAAATGTTTCCCTACAAGCCTAGCCGGACCGGCGCTCAGCTGGTTCAAAAACTTGCCTAGGAGCTCCATTGGTAGTTTCCGAAACCTGTGCGATCGGTTCATAAGCCAGTACTATGGGAACAAGCGCCCGCCGAAGGACATCTCGAGCCTATTCACGATGAGGCAGCACAAGGATGAACGTCTCCAGGCCTTTCTTACCAGGTTTAATCTCACTAAGAGTATGGTGATCGAATGCCACCCTTCTACAGCAGTTCAAGCCTTCAAGTTAGCCATGACACGCGGAACTCCGTTTCACACCAGTCTGGTAGTGAACACGCCGACTACTATGGATGAACTCAATGAAAGAGCCGATGGCTTTGTGCGCCTAGAAGAAGAGGAGGCAGCTAATGCTCGGACAACGTCGCTTGTGTCGACCGAGGAAAAGTCCAAGGCAAAGATCAGGCAGAAGCAGGCTCAGCCGCAACGTCAGACCTCTTGGAAGGCAGAAAAAAGGTCCAGGGAGGAAGAGCTGATTACTCCGCTGAAGGTCACTCTGGCGAGGCTGTATCAGGAGAACAAAGATAAGTTTCATCCACCACTGCCAATTAGGCAACCCCTCGAACAGAGGGATCAAACTAAACATTGTGCTTTTCATTCTGATTTCGGTCATCAGACTAACGAATGCAGGAACCTGAGGAGGCAAGTGGAGATGTTGATAGCTAGAGGGGAGTTCGCGAGTTATGTTCAAGGTTCGGCGATGGAGCAGAATCGACCGGTGGAACAAATAAAAAGGAGTCATAAACAAAGCTCCTACAATTCACAATCAGTTCGTATAATCAATGCTATCCATGGTCGACCCGAGCCTAGTGAAGAGTCAGATGAGCTGCTCCGGGTGCGCCTGCGGCAGGCGCAGATGAAGAAAAGGGTCGGCAGTGTGAATACTCTACACCAGCAGAGCCCGTCGATGCAGATAAAGTTCAACTGGACAGACTTGCAGCGTGTTCAACTACCTCATGACGACCCGTTGGTAGTCAGTTTGACAGTGGCAGATTGCTTGGTGCGCAAAGTTCTGATCGATCCTGGGAGCAGTGCGAATGTCATGCCGAGGGACACATTTGACAGGCTCGAGATTAAACCAGAGAGGCTCAAGCCCACTGGAAATCCCTTGTTAGGGTTCGATGGGAAGAGGGTGGAGCCCGTCGGGATGGTGGAAGTGGAAGTTCAAGCTGCAGAACGAGCTCTTATGGAAACTTTTGTGGTTGTGGAAATTCACCCCTCGTATAATCTCCTGATGGGAAGAGGATGGATTCACAGAGTCCAAGGTGTACCCTCAACTCTGCATCAGGTCATGAGGTGCCTCGGACCCGATGGAGATAAAGTGATAGACATTCGGGGGGATCAGGTTGCAGCCAAAGAGTGTTATTCTGTCACACTAAAGCATGTTGGGAAAGGAAAGGCGCCCGTCCGTTCGGCAAGCCCCAGATAGCAATTACAGGAACCTCCGCTCGAGCAGAATAGGGTGGAGGAGTCAGTCGACTTGACCGAGGAGCCCCTTCTGGATGTGCAGATCGATCAGTCCAGGCCAGAACGAACTACCAGAGTAGGTATAAGACTGACCAGAGAAGAGCAGCAAGAGCTAGTGGATTTCTTGTCCCACAATGCCGACGTATTTGCATGGAGTCACCTCGACATGCCTGGAATTAGTCCCTCCGTATCCTGTCATTCCCTGAATGTCAATCCCAATTTCAAACCAGTGAAACAGAAGTAGCGAAGATTTGCTCCAGAACGTAATCAGATCATAGCGGAAGAAGTCGATAGGCTGCTTGATGCGGGATTTATCAGAGAGGTGCACTACCCTAATTGGTTGTCCAACGTCGTTGTTGTGCAGAAGAAGAATGGGAAATGGCGAGTATGCATTGATTTCACCAATTTGAACAAAGCCTGTCCGAAGGACAGCTTCCCGCTGCCTAAGATTGATCAAATGGTGGATGCCACCACTGGGTATGAGCGTTTAACCTTTCTGGACGCTTATTCAGGTTATAATCAGATTCCTATGGACCCCGCAGATGAAGAAAAAACTTCTTTTGTCACCGAGCGAGGAACATACTGCTACAGAGTTATGCCTTTCGGACTAAAGAATGCGGGAGCAACTTATCAAAGACTTGTTAGCAAAGTTTTTAAGAATCAAATGGGTAAGATTGTGGAAGCCTATATTGATGATATGGTGGTAAAGAGTAGAAAGAAGGATGATCATCTGAAGCATCTGCAAGATGTATTTGATGTACTAAAGCGATATGGGATGAGGCTCAATCCAACCAAGTGCTCGTTCGGTGTGAGTTCCGGACAGTTTCTGGGACACATGGTCAACCGCAGAGGCATCGAAGTTAGCCCCGCTCAAGCAGAGGCTTTGATTAAGAATGCCGAGCCAAAGACGATCAGAGAGGTGCAAGCCCTCACAGGACGAATAGCTGCATTAAGTCGATTTATTTCAAAATTGTCAGATCACTGCAAACCATTCTTTGACACGATTCGGAGCCATGGAAGGCAGGTCTGGGGGGATGAACAACGACAAGCATTGACTCATTTGAAGGAATATATGCAGAATCCACCAGTCCTGTCAGCCCCAGATCCGGAAGAAAAGTTATTTCTATATCTTGGAGTATCTGGTGTCGCGACGAGTGCCGTTCTGATTCGTTGCAAGGACGGGGTGCAATACCCGGTATTTTATGTAAGCAAAACACTGACGGAGGCAGAAAAAAAATACTCAAAGGCCGAACGGGTGGTACTTGCACTTGTAAATGCAAAAAGAAAGTTGAGGCATTATTTCGAATCCCACCCCATAGCTGTTCTAACGACTTTCCCAATCAGAACGCTTATGCACAAGCCAGAGCTCTCGGGCAGAATGACAAAGTGGGCCATAGAGTTGAGTTCATTTGACATAACGTATGAGCCGAGAACAGCTGTTAAGGGGCAAGCGGTGGCCGATTTCCTGCTAGAATGTGACGCCGAAGATACGGAAGAAGACCTTAGATGCGGCTCTTGGAAACTTTTTGTGGATGGCTCCTCTAACCAGATGGGGGCTGGAATTGGGATCAAACTGCAAACCCCAGAGGGTACTTCCTTGAGCCAAGCACTCAGACTTGAGTTCCGAGCCACCAATAATGAAGCGGAATACGAGGCGTTGCTAAATGGATTAAAGTTGGCCAGAGAGCTACAGATCAAAAGTTTGACAGTGTATAGTGACTCGCAGCTGATTCTTCGGCAGGTAAATGGTGAGTACGCGACCAAGGATAACACGATGGGGGCATATCGTTCTGCCGTTCTGCATAAAGCCAAGGACTTTGCAAAGATTGAATTCATACAGCTGCCGAGGGAACAGAATGCAGATGCAGACCGGTTAGCATGTAGTGCTTCGAGTTGCGGTGAAACATTGGCGAGGGTGATTCCAGTAGGAATAGTGACCCAGCCATCTATTTTCGAAGAACCGTTGGACTCTGACCCTTGGCAAGTCAACGTCATACCGTATGAACCGAGTTGGATTGACCCCATCATTACCTATATTCGAGATGGCGTTTTGCCTATGCAAAGGGATGAAGCTAGGAGACTCAAAAAGAATGCTGCAAAGTACGCCATCGTGCGTAACCAGCTGTACAGAAGGTCCTACTCTGGCCCATACTTGAAATGTGTCACCCCCGCGGAGTCGCAGCAGGTATTGCGAGCTATTCATGAGGGTGTGTGTGGCAATCATTCTGGGGGGCGATCATTAGCGCATAAAGCAATGACACAAGGGTATTTCTGGCCAAACATGTCAAGAGATGCGGAGGAGTTCTCTCGAAGGTGCGATAAATGCCAACGATATGGACCATTGATCCACCAACCACCTGAGGAATTGCACGTAATGGCCTCGCCATGGCCTTTCGCGCAATGGGGGATGGATGTGGTCGGTCCTCTGCCAACTGCAAGAGCTCAGAACAAGTATGTGTTACTGGCCATGGATTACTTCACTAAATGGGTGGAAGCAGAACCATATCCTAGCGTGACTCAGACTCATGTGAGACGATTTATTTGGAACAATATTATCTGCCGTTTCGGTGTTCCCAGATCAATAGTCATGGACAATGGCACAAACCTCGACAGCAGGCAAGTAAGAAAGTGCTGGAGGAGTATGGAATCAACCAGAAGTTGGCTGCAGTAAGTCATCCTCAGGCCAACGGACAAGCAGAAATCACAAACAGAACCATTTTCGCCTGCATTAAGAAGAAGCTGGAAAATCATAAGGGGAAGTGGTTGGATGAACTCCCGAACGTTCTATGGGCTTACAGAACCACCCTAAGGCGGCCGATTGGGGAGAGCCCGTTCGCAATGGCGTATGGTACCGAGGCAGTTATACCGGTTGAGCATTTAGTCCCCACTATCAGAAGCTTAGCATGGAGTCGAGATCAGAACGACAAGATGTTAAGATTGAACCTCGATATGATAGACGAAAGGAGGGACGCAGCGGCTATAAGGTTAGCATCGTATCAGCAAGTGTTGGCGAATAGTCACAACAAGAGAGTAAAACACAGGGATTTTGCCCCTGGCGATCTGGTTCTGAAAAGAAAGGTGGGGATGGTCAAAAAAATGATGCCACCCTGGGAAGGCCCATACAGAATTGTAGAAGTCATTGGCAAGGGGGCATATACGTTGGAAACCATGGCGGGAAGGTTGGTCAGCAAGCCCTGGAACGCCACGTCTCTGAAGAGGTACTACCAATAAAAGCTAAGTTCCGGCTTTAATTGGATGTTGTTTGTTGTCAATCAAATACGTATGAATGAGCAAGTTACTGAAATTTACAAAAAATAACTTTCTTTTCCAACGGTCTACTATAAAAATTTAAAGCCAAGTGGCAAGTGGCATTCTAGCCGAGCGCCAGGCACTTAAGCAAGATAAGTGGCAGCTGGCACCATGAGCCGAACGCCAGACACTTGCTAAAAATTTAAAGCCAAGTGGCAAGTGGCATTCTAGCCGAGCGCCAGGCACTTAAGCAAGATAAGTGGCAGCTGACACCATGAGCCGAACGCCAGACACTTGCTGAAAATTTAAAGCCAAGTGGCATGTGGCATTCTAGCCGAGCACCAGGCACTTAAGCAAGATAAGTGGCAGCTGGCACTATAAGCCGAACGCCAGACACTTGCTAAAAACTTAAAGCCAAGTGGCAAGTGGCATTCTAGCCGAGCGCCAGGCACTTAAGCAAGATAAGTGGCAGCTGGCACTATAAGCCGAACGCCAGACACTTGCTAAAAACTTAAAGCCAAGTGGCAAGTGGCATTCTAGCCGAGCGCCAGGCACTTAAGCAAGATAAGTGGCAGCTGGCACCATGAGCCGAACGCCAGACACTTGCTGAAAATCTAAAGCCAAGTGGCAAGTGGCATTCTAGCCGAGCGCCAGGCACTTAAGCAAGATAAGTGGCAGCTGGCACCATGAGCCGAACGCCAGACACTTGCTAAAAATTTAAAGCCAAGTGGCAAGTGGCATTCTAGCCGAGCGCCAGGCACTTGCCATAAACAAACACACGGCAAAGCTAATATAAAAGAAAAAGAGAGAAAAGATATGTATGTATTGAAAATAAGTTGAATAGAGCACAACACATAGGGAAAAAGAGTTCTGTCGTTTCATTAATATTGAGCATTGAGTTTACAAAAGAGAGATGTCCATCATTACAAAAAGATATGGAATGGAAGAATCCAAAGGAGCCCTAGCTAGACGCCTCAGTACCAACAGCATCCTGGTCGTGCCGACTCGCCTCCTCGGCCCCATCAGCCGTCTCACCTTCACGAGGTGGGGAATCAAGGTGAATGACTGAATCGTTCGGCTGGGGCTCAGCGTCAGCAGTGGCTATGGAAGGAACCACGGTTGACGATTGAGGAGCGGTCAGTGGCAGAGCGGTAGGAGGAGCTGTGATGATCCTTGAGGAAGCAATGTCCTGGCACTCATCGAATATGCGCTCCGCTTCGGTGGGTTCTGGGTTGACATAGACCCCCAGAGGTTCGATCCCCAGATCCTTGTCTACCTCATCCGGAGTGGAGCTGGTCTGTCCCTCATCCGAAACCCGGTCGGCGAAACCTTCCCGAAATCCTTGAGCATACCTAAGAGCACCGACCCTTGAGAACCGAGCGTGAAGAGCCAGCATCCCACCACCCACTCTGCTGATCGCATCGATCAGAGCGGTACGCTCGTCCAGAGCTCTTTTCTCGAAAGCCATCCGAGCAGACTGTTCGTCAGCCAGAAGGCGCTGGAGTTCTGCCTTTTCTTCTCTAATTGATTCACGCTCAGTCTGCCAGACGCTCTTTTCAAGCTGGAGGGCGTCCTTCTCATCCTGAAGGGAATCATTCTCCTTCTTCAGGACATCTCTCTCTTGTTCGGTTTTGTCAAGCCGAGCCAGTACCTCGGTATTCTTCATGGCGAGGAGGTCGTTTTCTTTATTAGCCACCTCCAGGCTGTCAGAAAACTTGGCGTTCCCCATCTCCACCTGCTTCTGCATGGCCATCATTCCGAACAATGTCTGCATAGGTGCACATTAAAAACGGTTAAGCCAATAGTCAGGTCGGGCGAAGGCAAGACCAAATAATATGAGAGAATTCATGAGTTGGAAAATAAAAGTCACCTCCATAGCAGATTGGGGAAAGCGGCTGAACACATCCTTCTGGGAAAGGCCCTTTGCCGCCTCAAGGTCCTTCGGAGTCCACATGCTCCTGTAGTAGGCCATAGCGGTCTGGCCATCCTTCAGCATGGTCTCGTTCGGTTTCACGAACGTCCCATCCGTTCGGGTGTACCGAGGGGCCCATGGCGGTAAGGTGGGGATAGAAGGGGGGCCTGAAGCAGAAGCGGAGCCACCAGCTGCAGCAGGCCCAGAGGGAGCAGGAGCTCTGATCGCTCGGTGCAAGAGAGCACCCGGCCCGGAGACCCGGGTCCTTCTAATGAGAGGCTCCTCCTCAGGATCGACTTCACTGTCAGGATGAGGCCTTTTGCCTCGTTCTTTGTCCCGAACGCCCCCCGCAGCAGCAGGAGCTATGGTAGCTTGGGGAGACGCGCTCTGGCTGGCAGCAGGGGCGCTGGCAACAGGGTTAATAGCCACTGTGCTCGGGACAGTGTCAGAGATGGTGGCTGAGGAAGAAGCTGACGCTGGAGAGGAGGTCGCCCCAGCAGTAGGAGTGGCTGGGGGAGTATTTTTCTTCCTGCCAAAAGAAGGAATCTGAAGTCTGCTCATGTTGTAGCCGAGTGATGAGAACGCTAAGAGGTTGTCTGAAGTGAGGAGATCTGAGCAAGAAGGAATATCGTTCAGAACGTATTTCTTCAAGTAGTTACTCCTATCCCTGCAAACACTATAGCTCAAGTCATCACAAGGTATTCCTAAGGAACGGCATAAGAAAGTGCAAAAACGAGGAACGCATGTTCGCAGGGGCAGTCATGTTTATGGGATTTGAATTTCTTATAGGAGGAGACAGAACAGACACCAAAGGCGCTCGGGATTGGGTAATCCTCTGCAGCCGGCGAAGACCAAGCCCCACTAATGCCCACGATGCTATCCCTCCAACCCTTCTCAGATTTTATTGTGTCCGTACATATGGACATCTTCTCGAACGGGTAGAGGTGGTAGAAGGGTTCGTTAGTACGGATCTTACTGACCTTATAGCACAGAAAGAGGTCTATGAGGTCAAGGTCCAGATTTCTGTCACGCATCAACAAGAGCATAACAGATATGATTCTAAAGAAGTTAGGGTTGACCTGCAGAGGGGATATCCCCAATCTGTTGAAGACATAACTAAAGAAAGGGTGCAGAGGGAACCTAACAACATTCAATTGAAGGTTCGTGAATAAGACTTCGCCGGGCAGGAGGCCGGCGCCGGTCATAATGTTAACGTCCTGGGGGCAAACCCTAACTTCGATGTTGTTAGGAAGTCTAAGTCTCATACGAAGAACATCCAGATCTACAACCATGGTGGAAGTGCTTGAAGAATCTAAAAGGGGGTAAATGGAAGCCTGCCGAAAGTAAAAAAGAACGAAACTAACCTCGGAGGACTGCAAGATCGCTGGAAGAATGACTCTTGAAGGATTTCACCAGAAAAAGCTTAGCACTGTTCTAGAAAGAGAGAGACTTGACTGATGATGGAGACGGTAAAAGGACGTGAAGTGGAATTCTAGAGCATTATAAAGGCGAGGGGGCCCGAGGGCCGAAGCGTCGGGAAGGCGAGAAATTCCTCGAGCCCCGGAACATTGATTCTGGATCTGACCGTCCGTTCCCCCACGTGGTTATCTCGAGCCGTCAACATCATGATGAGACGCCATCAATAATTACCCCTTATTAAATAAAGGGCAATTATGGGGGCAGTTGAGGAGGCCCCGGACGACATGGGCCGGATCCGACTTGCAAACACTACATTCAGTCCGTACAGCTGGGTCGGCCCATATAAAGACACTGCCATATGGGCCGAATGCGAGTAAGCCCATCAAAGGTGACCAGGACTTATGGAGGAATGGGCCCAAATCCAGCAATCAGTAAATATCTTGTAAATATCTTGTAAATATCTATAAATAGGATAAGGAATGGAAAGGAATGGGATCTTTTTGAGTTGAGGTGTAAGAATTCTAGAGAGAGAAAGAGGGGAACGAATTTCTTGCATCTTCATTACCAAAACAAATGGCTGGTTTAAGGTAATATTATAAGCAAACCAAAAGGTTACAAGATGTGAACTATAATATTGTAAATGGGTAACTTTCGTGTAAAAAGTTCAAAACAAGTACGATCACGTCGAAAATTTTTAGTTTGATTTTAAGACTCAAGATCGGATGCGAAATTAAAGATTGATCATGCCAACTTTTTATACACTCCAAGATGATAAGAACAATGTATTAGTAAGGTATGAGTATGTAATAACACTTGCATGTTTTCGGGTTTAAGCCTTTAGGAAAGAAAAAAAATTAAATTGTTTTTTTTTTTTTGTTCTTTTCTCAAACTGCCTCTGCGGAACCGGATCCGTCCTGCATAACCGGCTCTGCAAATGAAGTTTTTTCAAAATTAAGTTAACTCGAAAACATTCTGGCCAATTGGAATCAGTTTGGCAGCATAAAAAAAATTGCGCTCTTGCAGACCGAACAGGAAACTTCAGTCCTATTCTGTTTTGGCTTTCTCTTTTTAGATAGACTTTTGAAATAATAATCATGCTCAAAATTAACTTGTTTTCAAAGTACAATTAGTTTTTCAAAAATTTATAAATACATGTTTTCTCATTTAGGGTTCGTTTTTTGCATATTAAATTTCTAAACTATTTTGAGAGCTAACTGTGTAAGAATTTTTAGAGTATTTATTTTCATTTAGAGCATACACACTATACACACAAGTGACTTGGGTATTGTTCCTATTCTGATCGGAACACTAGTGTAATGTTTCCAATTTTTACCATTTTCCATTTTTTGGAATTTTTGAATTTTTTAGGGTATTTTTGTCTTTTCTCATTTTGCGTGCCGGACATCATGAGGTGTGCCAAGTGTGTCTGAGAGTTGGTTGGGGCATTCCATTGTGTTCAAAACTCGTGGAAATGTAATGGTTGTCATTTCGACATTTTTTTTATTTTTGGGCCGGAAGGTCCCAAGTGGGACCCGTTATCGGGATTGTGGTATACAAGGACTGTGTTTTGGGTTCATTGCATTTCATACATGTCTAATTATTGTACATTTGTGTGGTGACATGTTTACTTTGTGGATTTAAATTGGTTAATGTAGATATATATTTATATAAAGTTTAATGTTAAAAGATATTTTAAGTGGCCATGGGACTTATCATCATTGAAAGTTATTACAAATGACTTATTACATTGGCAGAGTCTTTATTTCTCACCTAGCAGTCACAAGATTCTCTTTCTCGGCTCCATTTTCTTTTCTTTTCTTTTTTTTCTTACACACTTCAAGCCTTGATCTAGAGTTAATTATTGAGAATTTGATCTTGCCACCTGAAGCAAAGTTGATGAGCGCGTCGAGATCTTCGTTTTGATAGGAGCAAAGTGACGATTGGCCAACCATTGGATTTTCAAAAATTTGGGTAATTTTTGGGCGTTTTCTCTCACTTGAGGTAGGGATGTCCTAATCCACAAAAACTCTTTGATTTTTGTAAATTTTCTTTATAATTGAATGTATGGCACGCTTAATTGTACTTAACTCTTGAAAAAAAAAATCATTATATTGTTGTTAATGATTTGTATATTTATGTGAAATTCTATGTGTAAATGATGTATGTATATGTGGTTTGTAAACTTGATGTGAGAAGCATGCTTATGTGAATTTGTTTCATAGATTATATGTTTAACATGCTAGATTATTGTTACATGGAAGCATGATATGTTCTTCGTATTATTTGTAGAGTATGTTAGGTGGTTAAGTTTGAATTAGAAGCATGATAATAAATATTGATATGGCATGAAAATGCATGATACATTCATGCATAAACATTGGGAAGAAATGGGAAAAATGATTTTAAAGGAAACGAAAAAGGTTTTGGGAATAAGTTTTGAAAGGGTTTACGAAAACCCGGCCGCCTAAGAGTTGCCTAGAGACCGTGGCGTTAGTATGGCCTAGAGGGAATTAGGGAGATTGCCCTAACGTAGTTGAGTTACCTGTGCCCCAAATGACGCCATGGTGTTGCCATGGGTTAGAGACAATTAGCCAATCTTTCTCTCATGCCGTCATGGAGTTGTCATGGGACAAGTTACACTAACAGTTTGGAAATGATAACAGAAAAAGTTTTGGAAATGGGGAGCGACATTGCATAACATTGCAAGGCATGGTTCGTTTATACCTTAGATTATTGTTGTTGATGTTGTGGATATATTTTTTGCCCGGAAATGGCATGATCCCGGTTCTTTTTTTTATTCCTCGTTTAGATTCACGGGGTCATAAGAGGTGTGTCTTAAGCACCTCCTACTGAGCTATTGTGCTCACCCCTTTATTATTAATATTTTTCAAGACACGGAAAGGAGGTAGCGGACGACCATCCACCACAAGTTTAGACGAGATTGGAGATTTATATTTTGCTATTTTTGTTTTAGAACTTTAATATTTTGTAAATGTAAATCTTAACTATTCTGTAAAGCTTTAGTATAATTTGTATAATGTTGTAAATTATGGACTTTTGATTTCAGCTGTATTTTATGGACTATAAAATTGATGTAATTAGAGTATGTTCCTTGTAAGGAGTATGAGACTAAGCAGTGGACTGGCGCTTCCATGTTTTTGAAGTAATTGGAGGAATTGGATTCTTTTTATATATATGTCATTGTTTTGGGAATGTTTTATATTATTTGCATTATGCGTTGAGACGGGATAGATTAGTTTAAGGAAAAGTGAGGCCATTACATTTTTTTTTTTTTTATGCAGTTCAACAGGTTGTATAAGAACTTTTTCTGCGAAGGTTATGCCGAAATTTTATATATTATTATTATTATTATTATTATTATTATTATTATTTTGGTATCTTTTTGGGTCGTTACAAATTTGGTATCAGAGCATTATGTTCGAAAACCTTTAGGATAACGGGTAGTGGCTTACCTAGATTAGGTAGAAGATTGACTTGCATTGATTGTGTGCTTGTGTTTACATGTTTACTGTTTTAAGAAATATGCTTCCTTGTTTCCTATTTAAATGTTTAATGTTTGACAAACATGTCTATTTGCTAAGTGCTTATATGTTTAGATGTCAGTACATGTAAAAGAAGTGTATATGTGATTTGAAAGTAAGTTAATTGTGACAAGATGACAAATCTAAGATGCATGGTAATGGCGAGTGGTAGGCACAGTTTGTGCAGATTTAAATTTAACTAATAATGTAGCAAGTAGTGGGTATGGTATATGAAAGCACATTTCATATGGTATTGTGGGTTACAGTCATCTTATATATAGATATCTAGATACTTATGTGCATATGCGGTCGAGCCTAGGATTGTCGCTAGTACGGTAGAGTACTTGTTGCGACATAGATGGTTGTGTGAGTTTTGACCCGAGTAGGTGAGGAGCTAAGTTGCTCCAGAATTGTTTGGGTGTCGTTTCTTATCGAACGAATGGCGTAGATTTTTAGCTTATGGATTGAGCTATTCGGTACGTAGTTGTTCATTTTTCTTGTTATTTTTGTGGTGCGATGCTCGAGGCACGGTCTTGGAACGGTTACATGTGACGCAATGTAGTGTCCAAGGTGAGACGTATGAATTTCATGTGTTAATGCGTGAGTTCCTGTGATCGGAGAGATCAAGTGTGCGATGTGAGGTTTTCGTGAGAAAGGTATGACCTTAAGAGGTTAGTTTTGGTGACTTAGGTCACGGTTTGGTATAGAGGTTCTCTTCGAACCGTTTTGTTATGAGTGTGATAGAGGTTGCTAGGGTCACGAGTGTAGTCTATTGGTTGTAGACGTGTATTTCGAGTATTCTAGTATAGTTTAAGGAACTGTGTTGGTTATAGTGGTTGAGGAGACTTGTTGGACTTTGTTAGTCTAGGGTGACGTAGGCATTGACTGGAGTTATGCTAATGTTGGGTAATCGACTATTTGATGTGATTATTTCATGGTTTTGTAAGAGTCTATTTTAGAGACCGGTTTATCGAGGGGTGATCCCCATTTCGGAGAGTTACAGGAGTGTGTTGCGGGTAATTGACTCTGAGTGAGTTGATTGTATGGCTCGGTCGATGAGCAGGGCTATGGGTTGGTACGGCTGTCTATAGAGTCTTAAGGTGGTGAATAGTGGTCAGTTTTAGTTGTGTAGAGCAGGATTGCACTATAAGGCAGGTAGTATTTGGTCATTAGTATGTTTGGTCGTTTGGGGATGAAGTGATGGATGGTGGGTATTATGTACCAAATGGGCTGTGTTTCAGAATTTAGAAGTTGTAGACTGGGGTTATGTTACAATTGCATCTGGTGTATCAGGAGATAATGCTGGTTGTTTGGGGATCCGAAAAGGTAGACTGATGATTGGACTGATTGGGACAAGGGTAATCTTGTAAGTTTAGTTGGTAGCCACATTTGACTTTTGTCGGGTCCAAGGGTGTTTTGAGGAACGGTGAAGATGGAAGGTGATGGTGTTGGCGCTAGGGCGTAAGGTTTCTTTGGTTCAGTATGTAAATTGTCTTAGGAAGAATAGTCGGAGTAGCCGATTAAGTGTTAATGATTGATTGTGTTATGGATGGTTTTAAAGAAACAGTTGGGTGTTGAGCATTCTAGGTTTTGTGCTCATTTTTGTTTTGAAGATTTTTCGGCATGGCATTGTCGTATGAAGGTTCTTTTCTGGTGGTAAATAGTAGCCGTTGTGGGGAGTATCGAGAGTAATGCTTATTCTCTTGTTATGATGGTAGTATCCTAAAGATGTTTGAAAAAGAATCCCTTAGTAGTAGCTTGATAGTCCGGTGGGATGATAGGTTTGAACTGTTGTTTGGAATGAATGGCAGTAGAGGTATTATGGTGTGGTGTTTAGTGCTGATGAGCATAATGGTTTAAGGTATGGTCCAAGGCTGGAGTAGAGATTGTGGGTTGTTTGTTGTGTGTTGTTAGGTAAATGATGGGATTGTACGCCAATTGAGGCGATTGTGGACGGCTTAGTCATTAGAGCCAGTATGGACGATGTTGCCAGATAGGCACCTTTTTCTTTTGACAAGTCAGTGGGTTGTTATGACTGAGGTCACGGGTCTTGCGTGCACGGTGATCGAGGCAGTATCGCCTGGGAAGGAAAAGATGGAATGAGTGGTAAAATGAATTTTTATGGCTTAGAGGTTGTCATTTGGGAGTGACTGATTCTAGATAGAATGGGACACGGTGTCCAACGTACTATGATCGTTCCTAGTGTTAGTACGCTGTGAGCAATTGATGCTCTTATCTCAGGGCTGACCCTGAGATTGAAAAAATCTTGAGAGGCCCTAGGCGAACTTTAAATGTGAGGCCCTCTATACATAAGAAGGCCCCATAATTTTTTATTTCTCTATATATTATAACTTTCCTAAAATAATTATAGTATTTTCTTTAATTATTAAACTTCAACGTATAGAGAAATTTGACAGTTAATCTAAAAAATTTCTATTCTTTTTTTTTTTTTTTTGAGGCCCCCAAATTTGTTTTTTTCTTTATACATTATATCTTACCTAAATATTTTATTTTCTTATATCATTAAATCTCAACAAATTCAAAATTTAATAGTGTGTGCAAAATATTTCTATCCTAGTATTATCTTCTTCTTCTTCTTTTTTTTTTCTCTCTCTCTCTCTCATCCTCATTACATCAGCATATACACACATTAAAATTAAATATTATATTGAGCCGCCCTGTATATATATAAAATTATATATATATAAATTGGATCTAAATAATTGTAAGTTTTTTTTTTTATCAAAATGAAGCAAAATGGCTGTATAAAATGGTTAAAAAATCAGTACCCAAGAATGACAAGGAGGTAGATTCTCCAAAGGAGAGAGAAATTGAGTGGAGGAAGCAAAGTTTTCCTGCAATTAAAGATTCAAATAATTAATAATACATATTTAGTGTGTGTGTGTGTTAGAAAAAGTAATGGGATGGGTGTAAGAGAGAGAGAGAGAGACTTGTGGAAAAAAAAGGACCAGGCAAAGGGCAAGAGAGGCAATGAATACTTGGTAGCTGAGGCCTCTGGAAGTGACTGCTTTAAAGAGTGTGCTTAGGCGATGATGATAGACTGAAGTAGATGCGAATCACGCGATGTGAGTTACAAACCCGAACTGCGATTTGCGAATTGGAAGTCTGGATTCTGAAACAAAGAGAGAGGAACAGACGAGTGAAGATGATGATAATGTGATGTTTTCAATTTTCTGGGTTTTGAACTTTTGATTTTTGAGGAAATTTTTTTTTTTTTTTTATTGTTGCAGTTGTAGTCATGCAGAGCAGAGAGAGAAAGGGGGGGTAACCAGGTAAAGTTGAGAGTTGAGATTCTTGAGAACGAGAGTTACGATAATGGAGATTGGCGGTTCAAATTATTATTATTTTTTTTTTTTTTTGAGGCCCCTTAAATGATTTGTTGGGTTACAATTTTTATTTTATTTCTTTATTATTTTTTATTTTTTATTTTTGTAGCCTATCATTCATGGGCCTATAAATTTTGTGGCCTTTTAAAAGATTTACTACATCTGGTTACAATTTTTTTTTTTTTTTTAGTGACCCATCATGCTAGGCCCTAGGCAACCGCCTTGGTCGCCTTGGCCAGGGCCGGCCCTATCTTATCTGATTGGTTTTGGATAACATGGGTGTTGCAAAGTAGCGTATGCGAGGTTCCGGGGTTGATAGTGTTTGACGGTCCACTAGTGGCGAGGTCTCCTAGATTTGAGTTCATAGTTCTGTACGGGTATCCAGTTGATTCTTCTCCTTATGTGTAAGGAGTTCAATTCATTTCAAGTGAGATTAGGTGTCGACGGTTGGACAATTGGTGAGCAGCGTGTGACAGGGTGTTAGGCACATTCAGGTACGAGTCGTTAGACTCTTGTGAGAGTGGGGTTCGTTACCCTTGTATTTGTTCTGGTCCTGACAAGGACGTCATTTGTCGTATGTCCTATCCTCCATCTAGGAGTTGTGCGCGTCCACGGATGGGCTGACCCGTGTGTGGGTTGTTATGTTGTTAGAGTTCATCGGTATGGGTTTGATTGAATTGGTCGACTCACTCCCACGAAGGGAGGTGGAGTATTTGGTTTTTGTTGTGCTTGTTTTGAGAGTGGCTTGACCGATGGTGTATGAGGCACGAGTTGCCGAATAAGGATTGTGTGTTTCCGGTGTCTGTTACTAGCAGTGATGGCTAGGGGATGTGTCGTGAACTGTAAGTTCGGGGATGATTAGGTGATGTGATGTGAGTCATGTACTTAGGTGTTTTTATAGACGTTTCATTCGAGCGGTGTTTTGAGGACTAGTGTTGGTATCGTCTCAAGATCAGGATTATATGATTTGAAATGTAAATGTATGATTCCTTTGCGGAGTAATCGTAGTAATTAACTTTGGTTTTGAGATCTCAGGCATGAGATAATCGCATTGTATGTTTTGACGAGGTAGGAATTGAATCGAGTGATGTTATGGAGTTGTTTACCTGGTATGGGTGTTATGAGGAGATTAGAGAGCTTTTATGCTGGTCGATGATTGTGACGTTTGGTGTCGTGTTATTTTTAGCTTGTTATGGGTTGTGTGATTAAAGAATGTTTGGGATTTTTAGAATAGGTATATGACTGTATAGTTGTTAAGGTTACGTAGAGCGATGGATTAATAGTGAGTGGATCTCATCGTTGTTTTGTGGACTGTGTGAGATTGTGTTTGAGGTTTAGACCTGAGGACAGGAACGACATCTGTGTTGAGACTGGATCAATGATGAGAATGGCCTGGCCAATCATTTCTCCTGAATCAGTCCCTCTTTAGCACGATGTCGGGTCAAAGGTTTATGATTGTTTCGATTTGTTAGTGACAGTGAAAGCATAGTTCTGTGCGTCGTGTTTGTATGACAGTGTGGACTCAGATGATTTGTTTTGGGTGACGAAGTGTGTTAGGTGGGACCAAGTGTCCAATCTATTTTATTATTATCTTGTTTTGAGGATTTGTGTCCTGGGTACAGGATAGTGAGCTCTATTGATTTGGTGACTAATGTTTATGCAGTCATTAGGAGATTCGTTGTTTGGTCATCTTGAGGTCAGTAAGTATTGTGATTGTCTTATAGTGCAATTAGTAGTCGTGGGTGCAGTTATGTGATGGTGTAATTACATGTTAGATAGCAAGTGATTGGTCTAACAGAGATGTATAGAATTGGAATTTAGTGTGTCCTTTGAAGGATGAGTTAAGGTTGGATGTTGTCTTATTCGGTGGTCTGGTGACCGTTCTTCTTTCGGGTTTTGGAGTCTTTCGTGGCAGTGTAGAGTGGACCGATGTCCGTTTTGAGTCAGGCATAAGGTCTCGTTGATCTTGTGTTTTGATGTTTTGAGAGATGAGTACCCTCATAGGGTGGTGAGCATTGTGTTTTAGTCGTAGCGGTATAATTGTCTATTGACGTCCAGTGTCAAAGGAAATAATGCCGGTGAGTTCATGATAGTGTGGTCTTATGGGGTGTTTCTCGGGGAAGTGTGTTGCTGTAGGCCTTCTTCTCTAAGAAGGGTAGATTTTTGAGGACGAAATCTTTTAAGGAGGGTAGAATGTAATGTTTCCAATTTTTACCATTTTTTGAAATTTTTTTATTTTTTTAGTGTATTTTTGTCTTTTCTCATTTTGCGTGCCGGACACCGTGGGGTGTGCCTGGTGTGTCTGAGAGTTGGTTGGGGCATTCCATTGAGTTCAGGACTCTTGAAAATGCAATGGTTGACATTTGGCATTTTTTTCATTTTTGGGCCAGAAGGTCCCAGGTGGGACCCGTTACCGGGGTTATGGTATATGGGGACTGTGTTTTAGGTTCATTCATTTCATGCATGTCTAATTGTTATACATTTGTGTGGTGACATGTTTACTTAATTTGTGGATTTAAATTGGTTAATGTAGATATATATTTATATAAAGTTTAATGTTAAAAGATATTTTAAGTGGCCATGGGACTTATCATCATTGAAAGTCATTACAAATGACTTATTACATTGGCAGAGTCTTTATTTCTCACCTAGCAGTCACAAGATTCTCTTTCTCGGCTCCATTTTCTTTTCTTTTCTTTTTTTTCTTACACACTTCAAGCCTTAATCTAGAGTTAATTATTGAGAATTTGATCTTGCCACTTGAAGCAAAGTTGATGAGCGCGTCGAGATCTTCGTTTTGATAGGAGCAAAGTGACGATTGGCCAACCATTGGATTTTCAAAAATTTGGATAATTTTTGGGGGTTTTCTCTCACTTGAGGTAGGGATGTCCTAATCCACAAAAACTCTTTGATTTTTGTGAATTTTCTTTATAATTGAATGTATGGCATGCTGAATTGTGCTTAACTCTTGAAAAAAAAAATCATTATATTGTTGTCAATGATTTGTATATTTATGTGAAATTCTATGTGTAGATGATGTATGTGTATGTGGTTTTGTAGACTTGATGTGAGAAACATGCTTATGTGAATTTGTTTCATAGATTATGTGCTTAACATGCTAGATTATGGTTACATGGAAGCATGATATGTTCTTCGTATTATTTGTAGAGCATGTTAGGTGGTTAAGTTTGAATTAGAAGCATGATAATGAATATTGATATGGCATAAAAATGCATGATACATTCATGCATAAGTATTGGGAAGAAATGAGAAAAATGATTTAAAAAGGAAATGAAAAAGGTTTTGGGAAAAAGTTTTGAAAGAGTTTGCGAAAACACGGCCTCGTTGGAGTTACCTAGGGACCGTGGCGTTAGTGTGGCGTAGAGGGAAATGGGGAGATTGCCCTAGCGTGGTTGAGTTACCTGGGCCCCAAATGACGTCATGGAGTTGTCATGGGTCAGAGATAGTTAGCCAATCTTTCTCTCGTGTCGCCATGGAGTTGCCATGGGACGGGTTATACTAACGATTTCGAAATGATGACGGAAAAGGTTTTGGAAATGGGTAGCGACATTGCATGGCATAGTTCGTTTATGTCTTGGATTTTTGTTGTTGATGTTATGGTTATATTTTTTCCCAAAAATGGCATGATCTCGGATCTTTTTCCTATTCCTCGTTTGGATTCACGACGTCACAAGAGGTGTGTCTTAGGCACCTCTTACTGAGCCATTGTGCTCACCCCTTTATTATTAATATTTTTCAGGATACGGAAAGGAGGTGGCAGACGACCATCCACCACAAGTTTAGATGGGATTGGAGATTTATATTTTGCTATTTTTGTTTTAGGACTTTAATATTTTGTAAAAGTAAATCTTGACTATTCTGTAAAACTTTAGTATAATTTGTATAATGTTGTAAATTATACACTTTTGATTTCAGCTATATTTCATGGACTGTAAATTGATGTAATTATAGTATGTTCATTGTAAAGGGGTATGGGACTAGTTAGTGGACCGGATCTTCCATGTTTTTGAAGGAATTAGAGAACTTTTTATATGTATGTTGTTGTTTTGAGAATATTTTATATTATTTGCATTGTGTGTTGGGACATGATTTATTAGTTTAAGGCCAAGTGAGGCCATTACATTTTTTTTTTATTTTTTATTTTTTATTTTTTTTTTTATGCAGTTCAACAGGTTGTAGAGGAACTTTTTCTGCGTTGGTCATGCCAAAATTTTATATATTATTATTATTATTATTATTATTATTATTATTTTGGTATCTTTTTGGGTCGTTACAACTAGATTTTGAAGAATTTATCGAGTCCGATCAAAGAAAGTAGAATTTCTTCCTTCTACGTCAAAATATGATTTGAAGGGCGATCACACTTTGAATGAGTCAAAGCATTCGTGGAGTGTTGTTTGATCTACCTACAACCCTTCTACAGAGATCAAGAGTAAGTCTGAGGTCGAGAGCTGTTAGACGGGGGAGTCGCAAAGACAGGGATTGTCAGCAATTGATTTTTGGTAGAACGATAGAATGTGAATGTGAGTCTGAGTCAAAATTCAGTATACTTTGCTTCAAACATAGGGAATTGTTTTGCTCTAGACGGTAGTTTGCAAGGTCTTGTCCACAACAATGATTGGTCTCTTTTACCGATCGGAGTTTCTTTGCTAAAAACTCTGATATCATCTCTCAATTTTATTTACTTTTAAGTGAATTTTATTTTTTTAGCAGTGAGTTTGATTTTAGTTTTATTTTGATAAAATTAAAATAAAATAAAATAAAATAAAATAAAATAAAATAAAATAAAGTAAACTTTATTTACCACCTCTCCAAATTATTTTTAATACAGCCTTTGCCGTCCATTCCGCTGGCCAACCAACACCAAGATCTTTGGGGTGTCGTTGTTAGTCGTGTGAATGCTATTGGTATTGCATTTCTCAAGTCAATTGGTATTTTTGCTATTTTTCGTCCTAAGCTGTGAGCATGTCACATTTACAAGTCAATCAAAGGAAGACTGAGAATGGCATTTTAGTGTTGTGGGCCAAAATTGAGAATGGCATTTTGGAAATTAATTTCTTGATGCTTCTGATAATATTTGACATTTCTTAAGAAATTTGATATTTTAATTTGAGAATGGCGTTTTGGAAATTAATTTCTTGATGCTTTTGATAATATCTGACATTTCATAAGAAATTTGATATTTTAACAATTTACATGTAACAAGTTGAGTCACTGTTTCATTAATTGTATAATATGATTTATGTACATATAGATGGGAGACATACATTGAAGAAATAAATCATTCATATTATACCTATATAAACATATGTTCGCATATATGTGAGAATGTAATATGTTGGTTTTAATTATATCATTGGCTTATCATAATCAATATAAATAAATGAGATGTACATGTACGACACATTAAACAAGATTAAATATAAATTGTAAAAATGATAATAGCCCTCATTGTAATTTTCTCTATATAATTGTACTGTTCTAACAAGTTACTATTAAATCTGAGAAAATAGTGAACTTGTTTATTACTAAGTAGTTGCTTTGATTTATATGCCTCTAAAATACTTTCGTTAATCACTAATTACAGTAGTATAACATTATTCATATAAGGTCACTTATTATTGAATATTATATATGTATTTTTTAGAAGCTGTCAGGATGTTACTGCTGCTGTCACATTCCCAATTCAAGTCGACTCGAAGTCTCAGAGAAGACTTGCACCGACAGCTGGAATAGATTTTTGGCCTTCCGAAACTTTCACTCAAGCAGTATAGGATTTGTCCTTTTTTTGTTTCTTCTTCTTATTATTAGTATTTTTTTTTTTATATCCATGAACAACGTCAAAAGGCATTTTTTAGAACTGGACGCATGTCAATAGAAGGTCACAACGTAATTTTTTTAATCATAAATCCAAATTCAGATCTTTATTTTGGGGTTGAGCTCGGTTAAAGAAATTCGAATTCAAGAATTAGGGGTGCAACCCGAGCTTGCCTATGATATCTGATTAGCTACCAACAAAATTCTATGCGTATTATTGAATTAGACGATACCAATAAAATTTTAGGGAAAATTTCTAGATAGATCTATTTTGAAGTTGAAAGACAATCAAATCCTATTGAATTTTTTTTTTTTTTTTAGGACAAATAAGTCCTATTTTGTAATTTATTTCTAAATCAGTTCAAATTAATAATTTTTTCCAACATTACCCTTGCTCTTTTTCTTTTTTTTTCCTCCTGGTCTCTCTCTTCTCCGACGAGCTCAGAATCCGGTGGAACTGTTCTTCTTGCATGACTCCGGCGACGCCTCGACGGCCTTTTTTGGACCAAGCAACACCTCCAATGCACCCGTAGTTCGACACAAAATAGAAGCTCTCAACGATTCAAAGGTTGCCCTTGCCCTTCTTCCTTTTCGACTGCGAGAAACCCCATCTTTTCGCAGAAGATGTTCGATTAAGATAGCGAGGAGCTTGGGTAAATGTAAAGAGCAGCTACTTGGGCAATTGCCAGTTCTCCGGCCCAAACCCATACCTGACAGACACATCACCATCTTTTTTCGTGCCTGTTGGCTTCGTGTTATCGTCGTCGTCATCTTTGTCCGGTTCTATTGCACTGACCAAGAAAAAGGCTTGTCCTGCTGACCAGAACCTCAGCCCAAACTTCCAGAAACTATTTAGGATCATCTTTTTGACAACAAAAATCAAATAAGGGATTCAAAAAAATGGAAAAGTCTTGGTAGTGATGAGGACAAGGCTTATGCTGGAAGCACAGTGTCACATCATCTGCCCTGGGTATTTGGAAGAACAATGGCTATTTTATGGCTTGGATGGCGTGAGAGGAGAGGGGAGAGCCGAAAAATAGAGAAAGCAAAACTAAGGGTAATGTTGGAAAAAAAATATTGTTTTGAACTTACGTGGAAATAAATTGTGAAAGTAAGAGTTATATATGTCTTGAGAAAAAATTTTAGGACTTGATTGCCATTCAACTTTAAAAATAGGACTATGTAAGAATTTTTCCTAAAATTCTATGGTTTTTTTTCTTTTTTTTTTTTTTAACAGTTCAATTTTTTAAAATAAAGAACCTTGCCCTATTACAAAAACTTACATGTGAGTGTGAGAGATAAATCCAATGTAGAGTTCAAATCTTTATTTTCGGGTTGAGCAGGGGTTAAAGATATCTGATTAAAAATTAAGTTGATTTCGAGTTAATTTTGAGTCAGATTGTTCTTAATTATATTTCGGTATCTTAGATTTGAGGTTAAAGGAAGCTCAGTTTAAATTTTAAACTAAATTTTTTTTAATTTTAAATCTAAGGCACCGATGTGGTATTGCCAAACATAACTTATGTATAAAAAAATAAAAATAAAAATAAAATAAAATAAAATGAAAAAATTATGAGAATTTCTAATTTTGAGAATTAATGTTCCAAAATATTAATATTCAATAAATAAACAATGAAACAAAAGGAAGTTAGAAAGAAAACGGTGATCATAATTTGAAATATTAATAATGTTTATAAAGTTAAAAAATAGAATTAGAATTCGGGTTCAAATTAGACTCGAGTTGTTAACAATCAAATCTAACTTTAATTAAGTTATGATTGAAAATTTTTCAACTCAGGCTCAATCCTAATTTTAAAAATAATTGTCCATATTCATGAAAAAGCGGGCTAGACATATGTTAGCTAGACATGCGATTGGAATCAGGGACGGAACCAGGATTTCAATTGAGGTGGTAACAAATGTAAAATGCAAAAAAGAAAAAGAAGAATACAATTATTCAAATATGCAAGTTAAAAAAAAGATTTTTATGTAGTAAAAATTGAAAAGAAGAGAAAAATGAGAGTTCCTAATGTTTTTGAATTGCAGATGAGCAGTATAAAAAATAATAACAAAAATATTAAAGAACCTTTTTTAACAAGTTATGTTTTTCTTCCCAAAAGGTCATTTCTGTTTCACGTGCCAAACAGACCGTGAGGGTTTTGCTTCTTAATTCTAGCCCTCATTTTCAGCTTATAATAATGTTGCCACCCGATACACTCCGACGGCCGAAGAACCAATCCCGGGCTATGACAGGACCGTACATCGTAAACGCCTTGGAGAATGATGGACCAATGTCTCACCAGGATTACAGTGACAAAAGGAGGTGAATTTGAATTCCATTATTTCTTTAAATCACATATTAAGCTTGAAATTTTTCAACTTGTGATTGTTAAAGTTGCTCAGACATGAATTCCATTAGATCATTGATGGTCGGTTTTTTCGTTTGATTTTTATTTGAATGTTACCGGAAATTTCAAGTTCCCGTTTGCAATTGGTGGAGTATGATTGTAAGTTCCCGTTTGCAATTGGTGGAGTCTTATACAACTTTTTTAATATGTCTGTTACGAATTTTCTTTACTTTACTCTTATTATTGGTCTTTGTGATGCTAGATTAATTACATATGTCTAATTTTCTACAACTTCTTTTAGCTAATTCTTTACTACATATATATATATTTTTTTTTTGCATTTGTAAATTTTTAATGCGACGTGCATGTGAAATTCTGAACTATTTTAATGTGTTTGACATGTATAATGTCATATTCTCTAAATTAAGGGTCGTCGAACACAAATTTGATAGTAAATGTTTGATCTTTTAATTTAGTTTTTATATAAACTCATGTCATGTCATGCCATTAACCTTTTATGCATTTTGTGCATGTCCATGCCTGAATTAGCTAAGCATATTTCTGTAAATATTTAAGGAATTATAAATGGCTGCTAATTTAGAAATGATCTTGTTTTAGATATTCTTTACATTAGGAATTAAGAAGACTTCTACCGTAAATAAATAAATGCTGTATAAAAATATATATTATACAATTTATAATTTTTTGAAAATTTATTTTTATAGTATTTGTTTGACCCCCATTTTGAAAATTCCCAGGTCTGCCCTGTTTTTTTCCAAAGGAGCTCTAAGAATCACCTCAACTTTTGGATGGTGATCATCAAGAAGACGTACTTCTCTAACACCTTCTCTAAGTAAACTTGATATCTGGAATGAGTTTATTGTTTCTTATCTTGGCTGCCTAGTCTTCTCTATTTTAGTTTCAAATCAGCTGCTCATTTGCTAAGAGAAAATTTGTCAAAACAAGAGTATATTTGGTTCCACATGGTGAGTCATTTTCTGTGATTGGAACCATTAAGGGACTTGCAGCTTCTAAAACTTGGTTATGGATACTCAAACATGCCCTTCCCTAACTACTCAAGGGTCGAGATAAAATGGAGAAAAAATTGGTTGTTGGTTAGGGTCATTAGGGAAATGAGCTTGTGGCTTTGTTTGATTGCAGTAAATTCAAAATCATATATAAACAATGAAAATCATGGATTAATCTAAGGCCTACTATTATATTATAACGTAAGGTACATGTGTTGATTAATCAAAGGCTTCGCATGTTCCAAAGCTGAGAATTCATACAATATCTAAAGAAAGAAAACTACTTGTACACGAGTACATAGCATACAGTAATATTATAATTTACAGGTACATTTTTAACCAAACGTCTTACTCAACTGCTATATGCAACTCACCAGAACCAGAAGATGTGCCATCATTGAACGAAGAAGTTAAATCCATGGGATTCTCCTTCTTTATTAATGTACGCCACTCATTAATATATGCCACTTTATCAGGATTCAGACGGGGAAACTCACGTTGTTGGAGGATTTTCAAAATCTCTTCAGCTTTCCCAAGAAGTTGAGCAGCATACTGGACACTCTTCTCCCTCTCTTCTATAGCACTGCAAAAGCATTTCATAGTTACAACACGTGGTAAATTGGTGAGGCAGGCACCTAACATATCCGCGATCATAACTGATAAATGGTTGAATAGTCCTTCATCTGTTTGGTTATTGCAGCATTCGAGGTCCAGCAACACTGTTTGGCTAATTCTATACATTGAATTAGCAGCAATAGCCTTGATGTGCCAGCTTAAAGGATTCTCCTCTTGATTTCCATTCATGTTTTCCTTGAATTTAGTGGCAGTGATCTTAGCTATGTCGGCAAGTTTCTCAAGAGTCTCCTTTGAGGTTCTTACTTCAAGAGCAATTTTTTGGAGATCTTCATCTAGCCACTTGGAAAAAATATCTACCCCCAACCACACTATGCCTGCTGCATTTATGATGTTTACCATATCACTTTTGGCATTCAAGAATTTTTCTACAAGGTTGACATACAAGAGGCCTTCACTCACACTTTGTAGCAACCGCTTCACCTTGTGATTTTCAATGTTTGGAAGTGCAATGGCAATACTTGTAAGGGTAACCACTAGGAGAAACCAACAATTAGGAGGTTCTTCAGAATCTAGAGATGGAACTTGGTCATTGTCAAACTTTGCCACCCCCATGAAAGAAGTAGAATTACCTAAAAGCTCTTCCAAATATTTTGGCCGCTGCTTTTCACCCTTCTGAATAAAATAATCAGTAGCATCCCAGTTGTTCTTCATAATTTGTAAGTGCAATTCCTCCTCACCTTTAAGATACAAAACATAACGGCTGAGATTCAGCTCCGTACCAGCTAGCCCTGGTTCTGATTCTGTGTGATTGCTTAAGGCATTATGTTTAGAAATGAGCTTTTGCTTCAACACTTTGTACAAGTGCCCAAATGACAAGAATGGACTTATTTAGGTAAAAGAGAATGGCACAATTAATTTGCTAGCCAAGACCATCACAATCTGAACTCCGATGCAGAAGTCTAGGATTAGATTTTTTGTGTTAAAAATAAGTTTTCTCAACTTTTGGCTCCGAACCGGTAAAGCAAAGGGGCTCTCCTTCCACCCTACTAGCCTTTCGATCCAATAATTTTCTTTTATCTGAGCACCTTAAATCTTATGGCGGTGTACCATCTAAATGTCGGGGCAATTGTACCTACTACTACGCCAAAAGACTGAATCACAAGAACGACATCGGTTGACCACCTATAATTTGATCCAACGTGGTGTGGACTAATAGAGGAGCGGTATCCGAAGTATATATATGTTCTGAGGTATGCTTCTGCCAAAGTTAATACAGCCAAGAAACATATTGCCCCTGAAGCACAGCAGGTAACTGAACGAGTCATAACAAACTGAGGACTACTAGATTTTGCCATCATCCAATATTTTTTTACAGTTACTTTCATTTTTTCAATCGTGTACTTTTCGGGTTCTTCTGATTCTTCACTCGAAATTATTTTGTGCATCTTATTGTAATTTAGTTGAAGACACTTCTTAGTGGAGGAAACCGTCAAAGCTGAGAAACTCGAGACTACAAGTAAAACAAGCATGAAAGAGAGAACTACAATGTGTTCTATCATGAAAGCAGAATCTATTACTTGAGTACTTAACTGGATGCAGATATTAACAAAAATGGTGATAACCAGAATAGCCAAGGCTGTTATGTTCATGAGAATTTCTTTGTCGTCCACAGCTCCTAAAGATGGCATAAAATTACCTATCAGCATCGACAAGAAGGTGGTGCTAGTAAGTTTCGCAAGCTGATCTATACTGCCTGGCGTGCTGGTAATTAGATCCACTGGCAGCTTCATTGCTACAGCTAATAATGTGAGGGAAGCAGCATTGAGAGTGAAGAATTTGCACGGAAACCAGAGTTTTCTGTGGCGAACCCCATGGAAGATGTCAGCAGCCATTGCAAGGGAGCAGACTAGAGATGCTGCTGCAACATAGAAGCCGATCCACAGCATTGGTGATTCATATCGATCTTCATATAGCTAATTGATTTTGTAGTCGTCGCAGCAGTATGAGCTGATAGAACTGTAGTCACTGCAAGACAGGGGGTGCCGTTCGTTGATTGGTTTGACTTTCCCTTCCCAGTAATAGAACTGTAGTCACTGCAAGACAGGAGCTGATAGAACTGTAGTCACTGCAAGACAGGGAGTAGGACATGTTATTTTGTTTGGGGAAAGGCAAGGGCTTGGGTTGTAGTTGTTGGGCCTGTGATTGCTATTGTGTGTGTGTGTGTGTGTTCAAATAGCTTTCATGTTGAGTTCAGAAGGACTCGAATGGATACAGTTTCTATGGATCTTCCTAGAAGCTCTGAGGATGTGTGGTTGGCTTTACGTTTCGGACGATAATTAGAATTTTAAAGTTGAGAAGAGTCCATGTTGTGGACAGGTCACTTCCATAACTCAACAGTGTAATCTGAAAGAAAATTCAAGTCGAAATTTTTCCTCTTGTGGATGGACAAGTCATTGTGGTTGGTATTGAACCAGATAAGGCATTTAGTGCTGCGGCCAAAACTGATAATTAGAATTTTAGTTCATTGTTTATCTAATTTCTCATTTATCTCCATATATCTAATGCGTGCACCTTTTCATATTTGTTGAACTAAAGTCTACAATTTAATGTGTCTGTTATGAATTTTCTTTATTTTACTCTTATTAGTGGTCTTTGCATGTGAAGCTAGAATAAGCAAATATGTCTAATTTTCTACAACTTTTTTAGTTAATTCCTTGCTACGTGTTTTTTATTATAATTTTTTTTTTGGTTATGTGCATGTGAACTATTGGATAATTTGGATGTGTTTTATTGATAGTAATTAATATTTGATCTCTTAAGTCAGTTTTTTATATAAATTCATGCCGTACTTGACTTCTTCATGCCAAAATTGATTTTTTATTAATTTTTGTACAAGTACATGCCTCAATTACTCAATGACTTATGAAATGCTTTTAATTTACGAATGGTCTTGTTTTCGATATTCAATAAGAATTAAAACTTCTCCATTAATAAAAAAATCAGTTGAACATTAGTGTGTGCGCGCACCGTGTATAAACAAATTATTTAACCTCCAAAAACGTTCGGTGGAACTCTAACTAATAATGGTCTTAAATTTGTTTGCACCTTAACTCTACTGTGAAAGAGCTTTAGTTCATCGCTTAGAAAATTTTATTTAACGTTTTAATTACATGACAGTCTGTAATTGACCGAGATCACATGAACTATTTAGTAATCTATACGGGAGAGAACTCAATACACTAATATTATAACCAACAACCAAAATTATTACTCCGTATAAAATAATAATAACCAAGGCAGAGGGCTAGCTGCTGTGTGTTACCTACCAATTAATAACCAACTAGCTGTACCTAAGGGAATTATCAAGCTGATAATACCATAAAGATTATAAATGGGGCTCTGCATACACATAGTACCACTAAACTCATATTTCAAGCAACTAAAACCTATCAAATATCAAATGAAATAATAATAACAATAATTATAAAAACCCATGAAGAAAATACTTTTTTTTGTTTCACTCAAAAGGTTAGTCATAATTTATATTTCAAGCTGTGTGCAATGGTTGAGAAAAGAAAAAAGATATAATAAATAAAGATAATCGAGAGTACGTGCTGGGAGGAGTACGAACCAAACAGGTTTTCAAGTTTATCATATATATTGATAAAGTAACTATTTTATGAGGCAAACCAACAATCTTAATCATGTCAAGTTTTCAATTTTCCTTGATGAACAAGACATGAAAAGTTTTCAAGAAAAATCATGATTGTGCAGGGACACCATGTGTAAAATAGCCATGGGGTATTTACTTTCTACACCAATTCGAACCTGTTATTCTCTTCTTTTCCGGGGGGAAAGGTAACATACTAACATGTTCCTTAACGTTTGCAGTTGTTTTGTTGGACATCCTTCCTCCTATGCTAGCTAGTTAGCAAGTTTTGGGCTTCTATGGCCTACTTCTGCTTTAGTCCTGGGCTTTATTCTAAGCCATTTTTTCCCCTTCCCTCTGGGCTTATGCTCTTTCTGATTTGAGTCACCTGGGGTATGCCCCTGCGGCAGTGGCCCTGCCCTGCCTTGGTATAGTTGGTATTTTATTTTTAGATAAATTACACTGACCTCTTTTAATGTTTGAACAAATTATATACGGATAGAATATTTGAACTTCATTATTTTGACTTACCATGAAAATGTAAAATGTCTTTTATACTCTTATCTGTCTTATCTAGTTTAGGAATAATTTAATTTTTAAAAAATCTGTCAATTAAAAAGACTCTATTAACCCTTTTATTTTTTAACTTCTTGTAAACACTACATTACCCTACCTCTTATTTATTTTATTTTTTTTGAAAAAAAATACCTAATCAAATCATAAAAACAAACCTAATCAAATGTCATTAAACAATATATATATATATATTGTGTAAAATATAATAATATGAAATTGGTATGAGAATTGATATTTTGCATTGGAATGACATTTTATGGCATTTTTGAGGGACTGATAGCTAATGATAATCATGTACTGATAAATGGAACAGACAATTGCTCAGATGACTAATATTTAAATGGAATGGAAGAACAGTTGGTATATGAAGCTGCAGCAATTCAAACGATCGATATGCAAACACTGAACTTAAATTTCCATATGAATACTACAAACCTGTGTTAATTAAAAGCTTTTACAAAATCAAAACAGATAATTCATACAATATATAAACATATGGAACTCGTAAACAAGTACATAACATACCAATAATATGCCAATTTTTTCTCATGCAAGCCTTCTACACTTCACCAGAACCAGAAGAAGATGTGCCATCATTGTTTAAAGAAGTGAAAGCCTCGGTATTTGCCTTCGCGTAATCACGCCACTCATCAATGTAAGCCAATTTATCAGCTGGGTCCAGACTAGGAAGCTTACGTTCTTGAAGGATTTTCAAGATCTCTTCCATTTCACCAATAAGTTGAGCAGCATGCCGGACACTGTCCTCCCTCTTTTCTATGACCTCAAAGAATTTCATATGTATGACACGTGGCAAGTTGGTGAGGCAAGCACACAATATATCAGCGATCATAATAGATAATTCCTCGAAAAGTGTCTCATTGCTGCCTTCAGTATCTTGCAGCACAGTTTGGCTGATTCTGTACATTGAATTTGCAGCAATAACCTTGATGGGCCAATTCAGAGGGTTTTCCTTCGGATCTCCATTCATGTTTTTCTTGAACTCAATGACACCTTTTTTAGCTATGTCAGCAAGTTTCACAAGAGTCTCTGTGAAGTTTTTTGCATTAAGTGCAATTTTTTGAAGATCCGCATTTAGCCATTTGCGAAAAAGATAAACTCCTGACCACACTGAGTCTGCTGCATTTCTGATGTTTAGCATATCAGTTTTGGCATTCAAGAATTTTTCTATTAGCTTGGCATACCAGAGGCCTTCATTCACACTTCGAAGCAACAACTTCACATTATCTTTTTCAATGCTTGGAAGTGCAATGGCAATACTTGTAAGAGTAACCACAGGAAGAGACCAACAATTAAGAGGTTCTTCCAAATGTAGCGATGAAACATGGTCACTGTCAAACCTTGCCACCCCCATGAAAGTTTTAGATTTATCTAAAAGCTTTTTCAAATATTTTGGCTGCTGATTTTTACCCTTCTGAATAAAATGATCAGTAGCATTCCTGTTGTGCTTCATAATCTGCAAGAGCAGTTCCTGCTCACCTTCAAGATACAAAACATAACGGCTGAGATCCGACTCCGCAGGCTCCAGTTCTGATCTTGGGTGATTGCTTGAGAAAATATGTTTAGATATGACCTTGTAGTACAAGTCCCCAAACAACAAGAACGGGCTTATGAAGACAAAAGAGATTAGCATAATTAATTTGCTAGCCAAGACAATCACAATTTGAACTCCTATACATAAGTCCACAATTAGATTCTTTGTGCTAGAAACGAGTTTTTTGCATATTTGACTCCGGAATCCTAAAGCTAAGGAGCTCTCTTTCCACCCAACTAGCCTTTTGATCCAATAATTCTCTGTTTTAAACTCAGTTTTGTAGCTCTTGACTCTTTTCCCCGAACACCTTAATCTTGTGGCGGTGACGCATCTAAATGTTGGGGCAATTGTACCTACTACCACTCCAAAAGTCTGCATCTCGTGAATGACGAAGGTTGACCATTTATAACTTGATCCAAGAATAAAGCTGCGTGGATCAGAATAGTGTTCCGATAAAAATATCCTGATGCGTGCTTCTGCTAAAGTGAATGCAACCAAGAAACAAATTACCCCTGAAGTATAGCATGTTACTGAACGAGCCATAACAAACTGAGGACTACCAGAGTTTGCCATAATCCAATATCTTTTTACATTTTTTTTCAAATTTTGGATTGTTAACTTTTCGGTTTGCTCTGATTCTTCACTCAAAATTATTTTGTGTATATCATCATAATTCAGTTGAAGAGATTTTTTAGTGGTGGAAATCGTCAAAGCTGAGAAACTCGACAATACAAGCAAAACAAGCATGAAAGAGAGAGCTACAACGTGTTCTACCGAGAAAAACTTATGTACTACTCCAGTGGTTAATTGGATGCAGATATTAACAGAAATGGTGATCACGAGAACAGCCAAGGCTGTTATGTTCATGAAAATTTCTTTGTCATCCATAGCTCCTATAGATGGCATAAAATTACCTATAATTGTAGACAGGAAGGTGATGCTGGTAAGTTTCGCCACCTGGTCTGTTACGCCTGGCATCTGAGCAGTCAGATCCACTGGCAGCTTCATTGCTACACCTAACAATGTCAGGTAAGCTGCGTTGAGAGTGAAAAATTTGCATGGAAACCAGAGTTTTCTGTTGCGGAACCCCTGGAAGACGTCAGCAGCCATTGCAAGGATGCAGACTAGAGATGCTGCTGCAACATACATACCGATCCACGGCATTGGTGCTTCTGGTAACATAATTTTTTATTTTTTTTTAGGAAACTGGAAAGGTAAAGAGATTGGGTTGTAGTTGTTCCTGTGAATGCTACTATATATATAGGAGTGGACCCAACATGTTCCCCTGGGGCATGCTGGCCCACTAATTTCTTATTTATATACCCTGCTATTATGTACTCTCCCAATTTCAAAATAGTTGGGTAATTATAGTTGACCAATCATTTTGGGACAGAGAGTATATAGTTTTACATTATGCTCTTAAAATAGTTTTTAACTCTACTTCTTCATTCTTTAATTTGTTTTTTATGTTATTTTCTTCAAATAAATTTTGCACTTTCTTTCTTCAATCCAACCTTAAATTTTTTCCAATTTTTTTTCCTTGCACTATTTTTTTCTTCTTTTTTCTTTGTTTTTAACTTTCTTTTCTCTCAATTTATTTTCCTTCTTGCACTCATGTGTATTACCTTACTTGATTAGAATTTTTTTTTCGTCGCGTCAGATATGCCCCTTGTTCAAATTCCCATCTTCCCCTATATACGTATTCAAATAACTTTCATGTTGAGTATTGGATGGATATATTAGACTTGTTCCACTAATGGAGTCTATTATTGTCCCGCTGCTTTTGGATGACTATTTGGAGACTCGAATACTTGGAGTTTCCATCAATGCTCATGGAAGCTTTGGAGATGTGTGGATGGTTTTACTTTTCTTAGGATAGCCGGCTTAAAATTAAAGTTTTAAAATTAAGATTGTTAGAATTTGAAAAAATATTATAAAAAATTAAATTAAATTCTTTTTCTTAATTTTAAGACTTTAATTACACGCAACCAAACACAACCTGACCATAATTAAAATTTTTAAATCAAGCAGAGTCAATGTTAAGTGTAACAGTAGAGTAGAATAATCACTTATTTTAAATGGATGGCATCACTCATTTTTAAGATAAGGAGATGTTGCCTCTTGCTAGGTCTGTCTCCTTGTTATTTATATATTTATTTATTTATTGTGTGTCGTAAATAAGCTTCTTAACCGTGATAGCTTCGGGAATTACTTATTTCAACAAATAATAATAATTATAGTAACTCTGTTAACAAGGGGCAAAAATAGGGGGAAAAACAAAACAAAACTCCGTCAATGGCCATATAAACCTAGCTAAAAGGCTTTTTGGAGACGTCAGGGCAGACATCACTCAATCTATTTGGTCAGTATGCTAACAATTTATGTAAAATAATTTTTTCTTGATACAAACAAGTTTTTTTTATTTTTTTGATAATTGGGCTATTCCGGTCCTTTTCCCAACTAATTTAGGGACACCATACAAACTGCAAAACACTTTTTATACACGGGTGGGTAAAACACTGGTTTTCATCCGTGGGTGTCGGGTGTGGTCCCAAAATTTTATTTGCACTAAAAGAAAGTTGAAACTTAAACTTGATACTTCTTAAAACATAGTAGCCAAATGGCTTTGAGTACTTGAGTTAATCACTTGGGTTCAAATAAACAATATTGTTAATTTGCATAAGGGAGACTATATTTGCACCTTATTTATTTTTCTCTAATTGCGCTTCACTTACCTTATCTTTTAAAAGAAATGACAAGAAAGTTCCTGAACTCATTAACACACCATTCCTTATTTTATAATGCCAAAATTACCCTTTATACAACTTTAACTTTTTTTTACCTTTTTTTAATTCTTTTACTATTTTTTCTATGCGCCAATAATTTATTCAACAAAGTTAAATTTTTTTTTTCTAATTTATGATAGGTCTTGTAAAAAGAGATAATTTATTCAATATAAATAACCTCTTTTTTTTTCTTTTCTTTTTTTGTCTTATCAATAATTTATTCGACAGAGATTTTTTTTTTAATCCTCTTTTTCATACTCTTTTTATTTTTTATTTTTTGAATTTGACAAAAGAGATCATTTCTTGAATAAAGATATTTTAATGGATTTTTTCTCTTGTCAAAAGTGATAGTTTTTTTATAATGGGGACTTTTTTTTCGGATCAAAAGAGGCAATTTAGTCAAAAAAAAAAAAAAAAAAACCTTTTAATTTGGATACCTTTTTCATGTTCTCTCTCTTGCAGCTCTCTCTATTCATATATTTTTTTCTTTTCAAATTTTCTTTCTTTTTTTTTTTTTTTTTCCTTGTGTTCAAATTAAAATTATTACCAAAAATTTCTACCATTTTCCTTGAAGCTATGTAGAATGAGTGTACCCGTGTTCAAGTACTCCTTTCCTTAATTTATATGAAAAATAATAATAAAATAAAGTAGACATTAATAAAAATAATAAATTAAGAATAATTAGTGGCACATTTGATCCATGGCATTGGTGCTTCATATCGACTATTTTTTACGTGGTCCAAGCAGCCGTCATGACTGATATCATTGTAGTTATCGCAAGTCAGGGGCTTCCGTTCCCCTAACCGGATGCACGGCCCTTGCCTCGTCGAGTAATAGTAATAATCGCATTCGGACATTTTTTATCTTTTTTTTCCAGGAAATGGAACAGCTTGGGTTGTAGTTGTTGTCCTGTGAATGATAATAGATATAGAGAGAGAGAGGAGGGAGAGAATAGATTATGTTAAGTGGTTCAACAACTTCAATCAATCTTCCTGAAAGCTGCCTGGTGTTATAAACCTGACATTTCTGAAGATAACTAAAGTTTTTGATTGTGAATATTCCGGTAGAATTGGTCCAATTAGAGTTTAGTTGGAGCAATAAAAAGTGGTGCTTTGAATTGGTGCAATTATATGAAAATTGCATTGATGTATTATAAAGATTGTCCAAATCAAGATAATAAGCAAATTGATTTGAAATCCTCCTCTCTATTTTCTCCTAATTTTTCAATTGTATAGTTACACTCCTTTGATTTTTCTGATTGATTTGGTTGGGTAGAAGTAGTAAGAAAGAAAAAGAATGGAAAAAAAAAAATTAAATAAATTAAACCTTGTTTGGTAAGAAGGAAAATGAAAATTTTGAGGAAAGTATAATTCTCGCGAGTGGTGTAATTTCTCCAAAATGTTTTTGATATAAAACACTAGAAAATTTTTATTTCTCGTAAAAGTTGTCACTCTACATATATATTTTTTCTTTTTATTATGTCCCAAATTAGTTGATGATTTTATATGTTTAAATATTTATAAACTTGTATATAAGACAATAATTTATAAGACACATTATTAAAAGGAAATTTGATCTCTTCTTATGTGATACCCCCTAATTTTGGAACACGGATTGATCAAGTCCGCGCACAAAATCAAGGGATATCAAAACAATTTAAGTATTTAACAAGCACAGAATACAAAGATGAATAATAAAGAATAAATAAACCGCTGAAGAAAACTAATAAATAAATATTACTTAATGATTCTCCAACAATTACAATTCGGAAATCCCATAACTCAAGGACCCCTTAAAACATTATCCAATAATCCAATACTATTTAAAAGTACACAAGATGAATAGACGAATGACAGTCTCCCAGCTGCGGATCCTCAACCTCGAGACTGGAACCTCTAATAACCTGAAAAATAAATCGTGGGTTAAACCCTACGAGCAAGTTCACTCTACCAGGCCTCTGAAAACCAATAAGCAGATCATCTCTGATCAAAACCAAACCTAATAAAGTTTTAACTTTAATAAAGCACGATATACATGTCTATATATAATTATATATACTATACTAATCACATCCATTAATAGGTTTATTAAATTTTCATACCTATTAAATAATTATTAAAATAATATTCATACCTAGACCAATCTACCATTTCATTTTATAAAAACTCCTTTGACCTTAATCCCATCCTAGACAGTTGTCTAATCATTTAAATAACAAATTATAATAAAAGAAATACTCTATTTAATCCCAACCCGATAATGATTTTAATTGTTTAAATCACATATCCAAAATCCAAGTTTTGACAAATCATCCACGTCTTCCCCAATATTATTTTATTAATGTAAAATAATACACTAACCAGTAAGTACTAAACTATTCTCATTTAAGAATATCTAACCCTAATCCAATCCATACATACAACAACCATAGATGATATTTTAATCATCTAACACATAACAACGTAATTATGCTTTGGCAAATCAACCATGCCATTGTAAATATTTTTATTTATATATTGGCAATTCAACCATGCCTCCATAAGTATATTTATTTATACATTGGCAATTCAACCATGCCTCCGTGTATGTATATTTATACATTGGCAATTCAACCATGCCTCCACAGGTATATTTATTCATACATTTAATTAGCAATTCATCCATGCTTTCCATATATGTATTCTATTCATACAAATATTTAGGTAATATATTTAATCATTTGACAATTCATCCATGCCCACACTTTAACCATGAATTAACTTTAAAATTAACAATACGCTAAATCATACATAACCATCACATGCATATTATACGCATATCATTAATTTAACAACCAGCCTATTAAGATATGCCAAATAAGAATGATAATATTAATCATCTTAAATGATTTATATATATATATACCTACACATATGTTATTTAATGTATATATGTGTTTAACACCTTCTTTAATAATCCTTGATTATTTAAAATCAATATACATACATACATACATACATATATATATATATATAATTATTTATATATGGGTATATATAGTTTAATTTGTCTATACCCATATATAAATAATTATATATATATATATATATATATATATATATATATATATACACTTCCTTCCATAACAAATTATTAATTTATTATATTTACACAAATTAGTGCAACTAAATATGTCAGAAATAGTTTCCTTTAAATACTCCATATTGGTTTAAATAGTTTTCCGACACTTTCTCACTAAAACATAAATATCTCCTAGTAGGATGGGAATCTGATAATGAAATTGGTACCATTGGAAAGAAGACGAAAAATCCTTGAATTTGAGCTCAAGAATGACCAAATTTCGATTTAAAATGACTAAGTTATGACCGTTTTAATTTCTAGTGTCGAATTAGGCCAACATAGTTTCCCACGCGCGCCCACGTGCTTACTATGCACTTGCACGCGCTGGATTCAAGCCTCCTTGTGTGCTGGTATTGGCTAAGCTCTTTCAGCTACCGTGAGCTCACCACACTGAATCCATCACTTCCTTTATGCCGCATCCAATGGTCATAAATGAGTGCGCAAATGAACACGCTCACACTAGATTATTTTCTATTAACTATAATAGATCTAAGGTCCAGATCAGCGAGTGCACCATCTTCTCATGGTCTGCTATACACCAAATAATCCCATAGTTGACCAGACCACTTTTATGGTCCAGATACACATGCGCACCAAAGTTTTATGCGCCGCGATGCACCATATCAATTCACATAAGTTTAATTAATCAAATGGCCCTAATTGGCGTATACACCCTATTATCCTACACCGCGCCGCACTGGATCAATTCTTTGTTTTCCTAACAAATAATAGGAAAATAAATCCTAATAAATTCCTAAAAATATCAGAAAAATTTCAGAAAATTACAGAACAATTCTAGAAAATAAAGAAACCATAATTAACTCTCTTGGGTCACAAATCCACCTATAGATTGATTTTAAAATATACATAACACCTATATATATCAATTAAAATCCAATAATCTAAAAATCAAATATAATAGTTTATACTTTTTAATTATTCCGATCTAACCATAATTTTTAAACAAATAAATTTAATTAAAGCCTTGATACTCAAGGTGAAATCCTTATGAGTTCTAAGAGGAAAGTTAGAGAAAACTCGCCTGAAGGTTTCGAAACGAAACCGACGCTTTAAGCTTTAATTATCTCTTCCAATTCCGACGTCCTCCTTTTCAGATCCGACCTCCTCCTTGTCAGCCCTTCTTCTTCCTCTCTCTCTCTGTCTGTTTTATTTTTCTAACGTGTAAAACCTTTAACCCTAAAGCCTTATGTGTATTTTTATACACCTTAAATTCCAAATCCTATTCCAACTAGTATTATGAATTAAAATAATAATCTTTAAATAATTTATATCTATAAACATATATATATATAAATATATATTCCTTCCATAATTAACTCATTAGTTAATTAAATCATATATACTTATAAATATCAATAAATATATATCTATATATATATCTTTCCATAACAATTATTAATTAATTATATTTATATATAATTATATATATATATATATATAAATATAATTGATACAAAAGTGATCATTTAAATAATTAAATAACCACGGACCTTCATTAATTAACCCAATAAGGTTTCATACAAGCCCAAGACCACATCTTTTGGTCCAACTTTCCTTAAGCCCAATCCAATTAATTTAAATAAATAAGATAATTAATTAAATATAGAAATTAAAATAACTAATTACATGAAGCACATAAACAAACAAGAATTTACAACTAAGTCATATAATACCAATAAAATCAACACACCAATAATTCAATCAATAATCAACCACACAAACAATCAATCATCATACATAATCACGAAATATAACTTAATTAAAATAAGATAATTAATCTAGCACTCAATAAAATAAAATAAATCATTGAAAAATAAAATAAAATAATTAATCCTAATTAATAAATCTTTTAAAATTATCGGGGTATTACATCTTATTTATATAAATTCGTGAGGAGTTCGTTATAGAGATCGCTATTGTTTGAGTCACGCCAGTATTTGTAAATTTCGCAGATGGATATTATTTTTTATTTTTTTTTTCTGCTTTAGTTATGAACGTTATTTTCTTTTAGGGGAAAGGCGAGTGCCTGGGTTGTAGTTGTGGGTCTCGTGAATGCTATACTTATAAATCATAGAATGATTCGTAGAGGAAACTAACCCCCAATATTGAGTGATGGATGGGCCATGCTCTCTCCAAACAACTTAACAAGTAAGCAATGTCACAGTAGCTGAGGAATGATTTTCCTGGAAGACGTAGCAGGTGTGTGATTGGTGTTGCATTTTTCCAAGTCAATTGGTCTTCTAACTACCACTTAAAGGCACGTCTGAATGTCACACCACAGCTTTCAAGTGGTAATGAATGACTTCTGCTATATTTCTTAGAAGTTGTGGAGAACGTGAGCATGTCACATTCATAATTCAATCAGTCGAAAAGTGAAAGAAAATTCAAGTAGAAATTTTCGGCCATTGTAGATAGACATTGTTTGGTATATATTGAAATCATATTGTTTACTCCATAATATATATGTATATAGTATAATTAAAATTCAAGTAGTGCGTGTGGACCGACATTAATTGGTACATATTGTAATCATATTAATTGTTTAGTGCCGTTGGCGGTGGGTCAAATAACCCATTTAGTGCCATGGAAAATTCAAGTAGAAATTTTCGGCCATTGTAGATAGACATTGTTTGGTATATATTGAAATCATATTGTTTACTCCATAATATATATGTATATAGTATAATTAAAAGTCAAGTAGTGCGTGTGGACCGACATTAGTTGGTACATATTGTAATCATATTAATTGTTTAGTGTCGTTGGCGTTGGGTCAAATAACCCATTTAGTGCCATGGAACTTTCATTGCACGTGTTATATAATGTAACTTCTTTTTATGCTATGTATTATTTATATAGCTTCTTTCATTTATTCATTTTTTTGGTAAATATTCTTCATTAAAAATGATAAGTACCTAATATTTGGAAATGAAAGTGGGTATGGAATTAATTTGACTTATTATAGATCCATAAATATCAAGTCTTTAATTATTTGTTTTCCGTGGGAATTTTATAGAAATTTTGGAAAGTACCCATGTATCAAAATACCCATGTTAACTATTTGTGTATTATCTACAAATTTATTAGACTTCGTTTCACTAATAAATTGTTAATTACCATTCAATACAAAATTTTGAATATAATGGGATGTATTTTTTCTAACATGTTATTAGAGATGTTAGTACCCTTATCATTTTTCCTAGAAGCCAACATGAAAATGATTACCAAAGGGCCTTTGACCTAATGGTATAACTTTCTCATCTTTAAAGAAGATGGAAGGAATTCGATCCCGAGGGTGAACAAAAAAGTGTATATATGTTTGTTTTACCATCCCAAAAAAAAAATCATGAAAAATGATTTGTGTTGCATTTCTCAAGTCATTTGGTCTTCTAACGTAAAATGTCTTAACGAAGAATATCATAGTGTAAAATGTCTTAAGAAAGAACATCGAAGTCAATATTAGTAATGCTATTTTACCACGATGCCGTGGTAAAATGTCTAAACGAAGAATATCGAAGTGTAAAATGTCTTAAGAAAGAACATCGGAGTCAATATTAGTAATGCTATTTTACCACGATGCCGTGGAAAATGTGAGCATGTCACTTTCAAAAGTCAATCAGTGAAGGATTGAAAGAAAAAAGAGAAAAAAAAAAGTTGTTATGCCGGAAAGGGACAAAAGTAGTGAAAAAGTAGATGCCATGCTCCGTGGGTACTAATTAAAGCTTCCACAAGATTACCAAAACGAATGGCTTGTTTAAGGTAATATTATAAGCAAGCCAAAAGGTTGCAAGGTGCGAGATATAATATTATAAATGGGTAATTTTGGTGTCAAAAGTTCAAAATAAGTACAATCTTGTTGTAAATTTTTAGTTTGATTTTTAAGACTCAAGATTGGATGCGGAATGATTTTTAAGACTCAAGATTGGATGCGGAATTGAAGATTGATCATGCCTACTCTTTGATATACTCCACGATGATGAGAACAATGTATTAGTAAGGTATGAGTATGTGAGAACATTTGCATGTTTTCGGGTTTAGGCCTTTAGGAAAAGATTTTTAATTATAATTTTTTTTTTTTTTTTTTTTTTCAAATTGCCTTTGCGGAACCGGATCCGTCCCACATAATCGGTTCCGCGAATGAAGCTTTTCAAAATTAAGTTTACTTAGAAAACTTTTGGCCAATTGAATTGGTTCGGTGGCACGGAACCAGTTGCACTCTTGCTGACCAAACAAAAAACTACAGTCCTAGTCTATTTTGGCTTTCTCTTTTTAGATAGAGTATGGAATAATGATCATGCTGAAAATTAACTTGTTTTCCAAGTATAATTAGCTTTTCAAAAATCAATAAATACATGTTTTCTCAATTAGGGTTCGCCTTTTGCATAATAAATTTCTAAACTATTTTGAGAGCCAACTGTGTGAGAATTTTTAGAGTATTTATTTTTTATTGAGAGAATACACACCATACACACGAGTGACTTGGGCATTGTTCTTATTTTGATCGGAGCACCAGCTTTTGAAGAATTCATCGAGTTCGATCTAGAAAGTAAAATTTCTTCCTTCTACATCAAAATATGATTTGAAGGGCAATTATACTCTAAAGGGGTCAAAGCATTCGTAGAGTGTTGTTTGATTTACCTGTAACCTTTTTACAGATATCAAGAGTAAGTATGAGGTCGAGAGGTGTTGGACTGGGGAGTCGCAAAGTCAAGGATTGTTAGTGATTGGTTTTTGGTAGAACGATAGGGTGTGAGTCTGAGTCAAAGTTCAGTATACTTTGTTTCAAATATAATGGATCAAAAATCCTGATCTCATCTTTCAACTTTAGTTACTTTATTTACACTCTATTTTTTGTTTGTGGGTTTAATTTTAATTTTATTTCAGTAACATTAAAATAAATAAAAATTAGATAGAAGAGCAAATAAAATCTATTCACTAACTCTCTAAATTATTTTTAATACAAAATTTCACATCCGCGTAACCAACACCAAGATCAATTTCACATCCGCATAACCAACACCAAGATCATGGGGGTGTTTATATATATATATATATATATTCATGGAAGCTACCAGGAATGAGATTGGTATTGCATTTCTCAAGTCAATTGGTGAACCATTTTTGCTATTTTTCGTCCAAGCTGTGGAAAATGTGAGCATGTCACTTTTACAAGTCAATCAAAGGAAGACAGAGAAATTTCAAAGTATGGACATTGGTTATGGTTTGGACATAAAGCGACTCAGACAAGCCATTTAGTGTTGTGGGCCAAAATTGAGAATGGCGTTTTGGAAATTAATTTCTTGATGCTTTTGATAGTATTTGACATTTCTTAAGAAATTTGATATTTTAATTTGAGAATGGCATTTTGGAAATTAATTTCTCAAAGCTTTTGATAATATTTGACATTTCATAAGAAATTTGATATTTTAATTTACATGTAACATGTTTGATATACATATACGATGAATGCCTTGTATTGTTTAATTCCAGAGTTGAGTCAATGTTTCATTAATTGTATAATATGATTTATGTGCATGTAGCATTTGTTGTAAAATGGCACATTTGAGGGGCTGATAGCTTAATAATCATGTACTGTAAATGGAACAGTCACTTGCTCAGATGACTAATATTTAAATGGAATGAAAGAACAGTTGCTATATGATGCTGCAGCAATTCAAACTATATGTAAACACTGAACTTTCCATATGAATACTACATATATATCTATCTATATTATCACTTAACAACCCTGTGTTAATTAAAAGCTTTTACAAAATCAAGACAGAGAATTCATACAATATATAAACATATGGAACTCCTAAGCAAGTACATAACATATAAATACAATATAATATGCCAATTTTTTTTCTCATGCAAGCCTTCTACACTTCACCAGAACGGCAGAGCCAGAAGAAGATGTGCCATCATTGTTTAAAGAAGTGAAAGCCACGGGATTTGCCTTCACGTAATCACGCCACTCATCAATGTAAGCCAATTTATCAGCTGTGTCCAGACTAGGAAGCTTACGTTCTTGAAGGATTTTCAAGATCTCTTCCATTTCACCAATAAGTTGAGCAGCATGCAGGACACTGTTCTCCCTCTTTTCTACGCCACAACAAAAGAATTTCATATTTATGACACGCGGTAAGTTGGTGAGGCAAGCACACAATATATCAGCGATCATAATAGATAATTGCTCGAACAGTGTCTCATTGCTGCCTTCATGAGCTTGAAGCAGTATAGACGTCATTGCTGTCTCATCAGTTTGGTGAGTCCAGTCTTCATGGTCTTGCAGCACAGTTTGGCTGATTCTGTACATTGAATTTGCAGCAATAAGATTGATGGGCCAATTCAGAGGGTCTTCCTTCGGATCTCCATTCATGTTTTTAGCAATGTCAGCAAGTTTCTTAAGTGTCTCCGCGGAGTTTATTCCTTCACGTGCAATTTTTCGGAGATCTTCATTTAGCCACATGCGGAAAACATCAACTCCTAACCACACTGAGTCTGCTGCATTTCTGATGTTTACCATATCACTTCTGACATTCAAGAATTTCTCTACAAGTTTGGCATACACGAGGCCTTCACTCACACTTCGAATCAACCACTTCACTTTGTCATCTTTAATGTTTGGAAGTGCAATGGCAATACTTGTAAGAGTAACCACAGCAAGAGACCAACAATTAGGAAATTCTACAAAATATACAGATGAAACTTTGTCACTGTCAAACCTTGCCACCCCCATGAATGAAGTAGATTTATCTAAAAGCTCTTTCAAAAATTTTGGCCGCCGCTTTTCACCCTTCTGAATAAAATGATCAGTAGCATCCCAGTTGTTCTTCATAATCTGCAAGGGTAGTTCCTCCTCGCCTTCAAGAAACAAAACATAACGGCTAAGATCCAGTTCTGTAGGGCCAGATTCTGATCTTTTGGGATTGCTTGAGGCAATATGTTTAGATATGAACTTGTACAAGCTCCCAAGTGACAAGAATGGTATTATTAAGACAAAAGAGATTAGCAAATTTAATTTGCTAGCCGAGACAATCACAATTTGAACTCCTTTACAAAAGTCCAGAATTAGATTCTTTGTGTTATGAACAAATTTTTTGCATATTTGGCTCTGGACTTGTAAAGCTAAGGGTCTCTCTTTCCACCCTACTAGCCTTTTGATCCAATAATTTTCTGTTTTCAACACAGTTTTGTAGCTCTTGGCCCTTTTCTCTGAACGCCTCAATCTTATGGTGGTGAAACATCTTATTGCCGGGGCAATTGTACCCACTACCACGCCAAAAGATTGAATCACAAGAATGACAAAGGTTGACCACTTATAATCCGATCCAACATATTTTGGATCATATGTATAGAAGCTGCCACCATGTAAGAACAGTACCCTAATATGCACTTTTACTAAAGTGAGTGCAGCCAAGAAACAAATTGTCCCTGAAGCATAGCAGGTAACTGAACGAGCCACAACAAACTGAGGGCTACCAGTTTTTGCCATCATCCAATATTTTTTTACATCTACTTTCAATTTTTCAATGGTGAACTTTTTGGTTTCCTCCGATTCTTCACTTGAAATTATTTTGTGTTTATTATCATAATTCAGTTGAAGACACTTTTTAGTGGTGGAAACCGTCAAAGCTGAGAAACACGACACTAGAAGCAAAACAAGCATGAAAGAGAGAGCTACAATGTATTCTACCATGATAAAAATATCTATTACTCCAGTAATTAATTGGATGCAGATATTAACAGAAATAGTGATCAGGAGAATAGCCAATGCTATTATGTTCATGAAAATTTCTGCGTCATCCATAGCTCCTAAAGATGGCATGAAATTACCTATAACTGTACACATGAAGGTGGTGCTGGTAAGTTTCGCCAGCTGATCTACAGGGGTTGGCATCCCAGCACTTAGATCCACTGGCAGCTTCATTGCTACACCTAATAATGTCAGGTAAGCAGCATTGAGAGTGAAAAATCTGCATGGAAACCACAGTTTTCTGTGGCTAAACCCGTGGAAGACGTTAGCAGCCATTGTGAGGGAGCACACTAGAGATGCTGCTGCAACATAGATGCCGATCCATGGCATTGGTGATGCATATTGCTTATTTACTCCGTGGTCGAAGCAGCAGGCATCACTGATTTCATTGTAGGTATTGCAGGAGTCCTGCTGACTCAAATAATTGTCGTTGGAGCAAGACAGGTTGTAGTTTTTCCTTAGGTTGATTGCATTCCATTTCCACTCATAGTATTCATCGCATACCGACATTTTTTTTTTTTGGTATAATTATGACCGCTATTTTCTTTTGGGAAAAAGAGGAGCTTGGGTTGTAGTTGCTGGTCCTGTGAATATATGCTACTATTTATATTAATTATGTTCACATATATATATATATAGCTTTCATGTTGACTTGTTCCACTAATGGAGTCAATTATTGTCCCGCTACGTTTGGAGACTCGAATGGATACAATTTCCATCAATGTACGTTCCTAGAAGTTTTGGAGGATGTGTGGTTGGCTTTAAGTTTCTGAAGATAATTAGAACTTTTAAGCCAATAAGAGTCAGTGTTGCGTAAAACAGTAGAGTAGAATAATAAGCTCTTAAGATGCCATCACTCATTTTTAAGGTAAGGAGATATTGCTGAGGTCTGCAGACTGCCGAGTATTTATTTATTTTTTATTTTTTTATTTTTTTGGTAAATAAGTTTCTTAAGAGTGATAGCTTTAGAGATTACTTATTCCAACAAATAATAATATTAATAATAACTCTTTTATATAGGGCAAAAATAGTGGGAAAAAAAAAACTTCGTAGATGGGTATAAAGGATAAACCTAGCTAAGAGGCTATTTTGAGACTTCAGGGCAGGCATATCATTCAATCTATTGGAACGGACAAATCTGTGAAATAACTTTTCTTGATACAAACAATATTGTCAGCTAAGCTGCATCGAGAGTTAAAATTTTATATAACTTGTAAGGGAGCAGACGAGATGCTGCTGCAACATTTACAGGTTTCTTTCCATGGAGTTGGAGATTTGAACCGTTCTTCCTTTTTCTCCTTGTAGCAGTAATGATAACCAAAACATTATTCTTTTTTTATTTTTTATTTTTTATTATTATTATGTTCAAATTAAAATTCTTATGAACAATTTCTACCATTTTTCTCGAAGCTGTATAGAATGTGATTGATGTTAATTTCTAAGCCTGAATTGTCATTGCTAGCTAGTGTGAATGTGTAAGCTTGTCGAGAAGATTCCCAAAAAGTTTCCATGTCTAGTATTATTATTTAGCACGTCATTAGACTTTGTTCCATTAACAGTTGAGAGGGAGAACTCATAGAAAACTAATAATAATAAAATGGGACTTACTCTTTGCCTAGTTGATAGAGTATTCAATTTTTCCGGTCGGTGTACGGTGTTTGAATACTCCTCTCCCTAATTTACATAATAATAATAAATAAATAAAAAATCAAGTCGACATTAATAAAAAAAAATTAAGAATAATTAGTGGCACATTTGATGCTTATAAATATCATTTTTATTTATAAATCTATCATTTCTTTATTGTATAATTCAAGCCATCCAGATCAACTAAAGATTGTCAAATAAATAGAGTTATTTAACATAATCGCTCTTTGGACAACTAGTATATGATAGGTGATGAATTATTTTTGGGTTAATTTCACTAACACCCCCTCAAGTTTGATCAAATATCACTCTCAAACATTTTTCGAAAATAACTATCACCTATGTCCATTTTCACTTTTTCGTCATAGTTTCCGTTAAAAATATATAAAAAGACAATTTTGTCCCTAAATACCCTTTGACTTGGTCAAAAGTGCTCTTTAACCTAAAAAAAAATTAAATAAAAAGACTACAATACCCCTAAATACATTACAAATTTACAAGTATAGATATATCATATATATATATTTTTATATGTATGCATACATATATATATATATATATATACCAAGCAGGAACCTAAACGAGAACTTTCCCCTCTTCATTCCCTCACCACCACCGAATTAATGAGAGTAGCAAATTTAGATTAACGTCAATCCTAATTCAAAGTTCAAGATTCGTTGACCAGGGGAAGCCAGGATTCATTGAAAAGGAAGGTGTCATTTATTAAGGAAATCTGACGATGAGCAGGTTTCAGTAGATCGATTCAATTGCCGTGTATCTCCACCAGTTGTGCCATATCTCTGTTGTTTGCCGTAATCAGCGGCCCCACCGGCTCCTTCTTGGCTGAGACCCTCGCCGCCAACGGGATCTAGACCTTCCTCTTCGAGACTCGAGTGCAACCTGTCAGTGCCATACCTCTCTCCATGATCGACGAGTTCTCCATCCCGCCGGAGTTCATTGACCGGAAAGTGACCCACCATGGATATCTTACTTCGAACCCTTTCCTAACATCAATCTGGTATTCTTTACAATTCCAACACAAGGCGCTCGATCTGATGCTTAAACCTCTTCCCTAGTTCGTTACTCGACCCCATAGTTTAGGCTTTGATTCAGACCCTTATGCCGTTTACGATTGAGTGTCGGAGAAAGGAACATGATCTTGTATATATATATATATATATATATATATATATATATATATATAATTTGTAAATTTACAATAAATTGAGGGATATTTTATTCTTTTAATATAATTATTTATGTTAAATAGTTGTTTTAACAAAATCAAAAGGTATTTAAGTCATTTTACATCTTGTTATAACTGTTTAACTAATAATTGGGATGTGAGTGAAAAACGGAACAAAAGTTTGTAATATGAGTGATAGTTGTTTTCGAAAGATATTTGAGAGTGATATTTAGCCAAATCTGAAGGAATGTCAGTGAAATTAACTCATCATTGTTTAAGAAAGCTAGTTACTAGTTATAATTGTTGGGAAACGTGCTAGTTTTAAAAACTTTTTGAGGGATTTTCATTCACAGATCTTGATTCATCACATAGAGACAAGTTTTATGCAAAAATAAAATATGATGTGTCATTCAATTAACAGATTGAATACTTACATCAAAGGTCTGAGTAAACCTTTAAATCTTTCCTCTAAAGTGAATATTCTCACTTATTGTAGATCCCTTAGCAAGATGCCTTTTCCTTGGATCTCCATCTTCTTGATAATTGTTTTGCCTTTAGGAATCACTCATAAGCCTCTATGAATGACCTTAGAAAACTAGGCTTGTGGGAGCCTCCATTAGATGAGAACATTAACCCTAATTTTCTAGAGAAAGAAAATGTGTATTCCTTTTTCCTCCTACCAAAAATCATACCTAAAATATACATAGACCATGTATATATATAGGCAACATAAAGATAAAGAAAAGGAAATAATAAATCTTTCTCAATCTCTGATTCACATGTCTCAAATCTAATAGGATTCCAATATCAAGTTGGGCTATAAGTGAGAATCCTTTGGATTTATTATTTTATTGGCTACAATGAATTAATAATTGGCTCGATCCATGGACCCAATTCAATTAATTCATAAATTAATTTCTATTCCACTAAAAGAAATTAATTGAACTCCAATTAAATAATAAATAACCTCTAAGTCAATGTTACACTTTGACCCCTCTATGCATAATTAATTATCGGATAAATAAATCCAACAATCCGACTACTTAATTAATATATTTATTTTGCTACCATTAATTATTTCTGGCTCGATCACAATAAAACATTGTCTCAAAACACACGAAGGCCTTCGAATTTACTTTGTGATCAACCATAATTAATACAAAATAAATACAAGTAACAATGATGCAAATATTGAAAATATAATTTTCTAATTATTAATTACATAACTACCTAAAGTGTCGGTCTAAGGATCCCGAAGTATCCGTCGAACAAATCAAAGTAATTATTAATTAATAAAAGAGTTTATATTTTTCTCATGCTTAAGAGTCAAATGCCATGACGGTGATAGGGAGTAATTGCATACGACGGCTCTCGCAATATATCTCAACCTAACGCGGATCCAGTTCAAATCTTAATTAATTATGAGTCCATCCATAATTACCGACTATGAACAATTTATGATTACTATTTATATTCATGTATTGATCGCCATCACATACATATATAAATATCTCTTGTAAACAAGTGGAAACTATCAATTCTATAATGAATCGAAACATAATACATTTAATTCACCAATTGTATAAAGCATAAATATTTCAGAAACGTCAGGAACATATGTCACTATAATCCAAATAAGAATCTGCCATGCCAGGGCATATAAATGTTAGAAATTATGTCTCAAATTCCCATTATTATTAATTTCTATTTTAGAGTGTAATTTTATGGTAATTTCTTATAGACACGTGAATTGGGCTCTAAGAAATTGTAATCCTTGTCTACAAAGGAATTGGGTATGTGACTTTATAAATAGACACTTAAGTTATTGTTGAGAGTTATGAGTTGAGAGAGATGTAGCCTCATGAGGGAGTATGTTAATGGTAGGGATGAGTTACGGGTTTGGTAGAGTGAACACTGATGGCGAGAGGGAGTCTCGTGGAGTACACGGAGAACTCGGTCAAGAGTTTGTGTACATGGTCTGGTGTTGAAATTCTCTACTATTGTAATATCTCTACATATATAGTGAATCTCTTCTAATCTGTGGATATAATCTTGATTTTGAGAGAACCACGTACATATCTTGTGTTGTGGTTTGAATTATTGTTTTCTGTAATACCCCTAATTTCAAAAGGATAGTCTTGGTAGTATTTTAATTACTTTAATTGCATTTTAATTATTTATTTGTTTCTTGGCTAATTGTTTATTTGATTAATTGATTTAATTATTCGTTTAAATGTATTAATTGACTTATTTGTTTAAATTAAATTGTTGTCTGATGATATGTATTTTAATTGTTAGGATTTAAATATTTATTTTATGTTTTATGTTTAAAGGAGTTGAACTTGGATAGTAGTAATGGGTTTACCAATTAGGCCCTATGGATTACTTGGATAGGAGGAATAATGGGTACGGATAATTACCCATGGATTGTGTACATATATATACGGGTATATATGTATATATTTATAGGTATTTTATTTCTTAAGTTTTATTTGTATAGTTTATATATATATATATATATATATATATATATATATATATATATATATTTATATACATGGATGTATTCAAGGATGAAATCATGAAATACTAATTAAGGTATATAATACACAGCTAGTTATTATATCTTTATTATTATAGTTTATATTTTTGTTTATTCAAGTGTTATATTAATAACTTTTAGGAATCAAATTTGTCCTTTAGTATTAGATGCTTTAGGTCTGTACGGAGGCCATGTCTTATAATAGAATTGGGATGTTTGTTTTTATTATTATTATATGAAAACTTTTGTATCATTAGTTTGGCATGTCTGTGACTTGTAATTGACGGGTCATTAGGTTGGGCTGGGTTTGTTATTATGTTGACTAGGGTTAGGATTATATATTATTTATATGTATATATGTAAAGTGATATAAGTCTGGGGAGAGAGGAAGTCACGAAATAGAGAGATAATAGCAGAGAGCGGCGCCAGTGAGAGAGTCGAGAGAAAAAGGGAGAAAATAGAAGAAAAGAAAGAGAAAAAGAGAGAGAAGGAAGAGAATTGGGTGTCGCCAGATTTAGGGGAGAAAGCAGAGAAAATAATTGGGTTTTCAATCTGAAAATCTTTAAGGCAAGTTTCTTTTCTTATTCTTCTCCTTTGACTTGTATTCTATACATACTTTAATTAATTCCAAGATGATCTAATTAAATTAAATGAACCTATTTGTATATTAAAATCTAAAATTCTGGCATGTATAGATATTGTATCTGGGTTTGTAAAATTCTGGCATGTTTTGGGAATTTGATGCATCAACCCATGAGGGGCGATTTAGCCTGTGAGAGGAATTTTATGGGTTTCTTACACTGTTTGATATTTTGGGACCAGTTTTAAATATTTTAAATTGGCTAAATTAAATTCGTTATGGGTTGGCATGCCTAATATAACATGATAGAAACTTGGGTTATTATGAAGTTATAATTTACTGCCATGATATTTAAGGAAGGAGTGGTTTATTTTAATTGTTTAAAACAATTGAAATAGTATTTATATGATTTTGTGTATGAAGGATTTTAAAAGCACAATTTAAAGTATAGACTAAGTGTGGGTTTTAATTAATTAAAAAGGTTAAATTAATTAAATATGATAGGATTAAATTTTTTTTTTTAAATCAATTGTTTAGATTTAAATTAATTTAATCAGAATATGGAGATGTACAATTTAGTTGAGATGCATGTTAACTTCTTGTGATGTAAATTAAATGTATGCTATTTGGAATTTATATTTTTGCTCAAGTAAATGCAAAGGATGTGTATATGATTTATATCATATTTATTTGGATTGTTATATGTAAACATTATTGACATTATCCTTGGATTTGAAACTTTTAGTTGATTATGATATGGATTAATACACCATTATGGGATGGGGGCATATTAGGGACGGATTAACTTAAAAGTTAAGTCCTACCTATTTTTAATAAGGGAACGGATTAATTATAGTGTTAAGTCCTACTTATTCATGTCAGGTCAACGGAATAGTTGGATGACATATTATTAAAATAATAATTGGATAATTTATTTTTTTGATGGTTGGATAGGACGGATTTTAAATATATAATTATATACCATGACATGAGCTTGAGTCTCAGGATCAGTGGTTACGGTGCGTATATTGCCAGGGATGTGTAGCTAGATATAGCGTAGTTGTGTACCCTGTTAGGTCTAGGTACTCATGCCCATTATATGTGCGTTTTGCATGTTGCCTACTATTCAGGTTGAGATAACTCTATAGTCTAGTGAGGTTCCTTTAGTGTGTATATAGCTACATATGGACTATTTAGTTATTGTTGAATTAATTAGGATGTGTACGTGTATCGGGTCTCTGTTTGGGATGTAGTAGATTAGAACTTGTTTGTGGACCTGACCCACCATTATTTTTCAGGTGTTCGTCAGTTCCAGTCTTAGAGATTGTTCGTGCCGAGCAGAGACAGTCATTCACTCTTCCGACTCTACGTAGGACTTGTCTTCATCAGTTACTTATTATTTTTATTTCGGTTCAGTTATTTCAGTTAGGATATTATTAGGGGTCCACAGGATGGATTCCCAAGTTATAGTTTAATTAATTACTAGTATCCGAAGATTGGAGGATTTTTTTATTGGATTTTTAATTATTATTTATTTGAGGATTTTAAAATAGGGATTTATTATTTAGTTTCCTTCAGCTTATTATTTATTTATTCTTTATTATTCTTTTTGTATTCAAATGCTTGTTTAAATATTAATTGTATGATATCCCTTGTATTCTGTGCTCGGACTTGATCACCCGTGGCTCTAGAATCGAGGGGTATCACAGTTGGTATCAGAGCACTCCAGGTTCAAGTGTCTCTAAGGATCTATCGTTTTAAGACTTCCGCGTAGCGTATCTTTTATTTAGAGCCTAAGATTAGGATTCGTTGTATTCTTTGCAGTTCGGTTAAATCGTACTTATGTCTGTCTTTCTATGTTAACAGAATGGTTAACGCTAGAAGAAGATGGGACAATCAGAGAAACAGGCAACGAAGGGAGGCGGCCCGTAGTCAGCGTCCGGAGGATGAGGGTCCGTTCTATGAGGAGCATGAGGAAGTTCAGCAGACTCGAGATCAGGGAGGAGATCCAGAGTTTCCTCCTCACATCAATGACCTTATTGCTCGGGCTATAAAAGCAGGGGTAACCGCTGTACTTCGGAATCAGCCTCAAGTACAGCTAGCACCATTACCAACACCGGTGGTTCAGACTGATACTTGGGAGAAGGCCAGGAGTTCTTTCACAAAGGGGAGTCCACCTGAGTTCACAGGCTCCACCGATATGAGAGCAGCTCATTAGTGGAAACAGGATATCGAGTGACATCTTCGTTTGGTTCATTGCACAGAGATTCAGAAGCAGATGTTTGCTACCTTCAAGCTAGTTGGGGATGCACTACAGTGGTGGGAGTCAGTTACCACCATAGAGGAGAGGATGGCTTTGACTTATAATGAGTTCAGTGTACGCTTTGAAGAGAAGTACTTCCCTTATGCAGTCAGGGCAGCCATGAAGACTGAGTTTCTTAATCTGCAGCAGGGGAACATGACAGTAGCGGAGTATGAGCAGCAGTTCACACACTTGTCTCTCTTTGCACCGGAGGAGGTGGATACAGAGGAGAAGAAGCGCAACAGTTTCGTCAAGGGACTGATATGGTCTATCAAGAGAGCTATTACGGGTAGTCCAGCCTATACTACCTATACTCAGGTGGTAGACGCCGCTCTACAGCAGTATCAGTTGACCGTGGATTTCAGACAGGCTAAGGGTGAGAAGCGGGGTGACAGAGACTCTGCTAATCAGTCAGCTGATAAAGGGAATGGGAACGGACACCGACAGAATGACAAGGGCAAGTTCCAAGGACAGCAGCCTTGGAAGAAGCACAAGGGTGGTTCAGATGCTCCCAGGGATGTGGTACTTGTTCAGTGACAGCAGAATGGGGGACCACAGGCAGGACAGGGTCAGCCACAGGCTAACCGACAGAGGAGGCCATTTGGTACTTTTCAGGGTAGTTGTTATACTTGTGGAGAGTATGGTCACACTTCCAGGCAGTGTCCTACAGTAAGACAGGAACAGAGACAGCGACAACATGCGCAGCAGGGGCAGAGGGCACTAGTGCCTTTACCAGCTCCACAGGTTCCACGGATTCAGGGACAGACATATCCGGCTCTACCAGCGCCACCACAGCCTCAGGGACAGGCACCGCAGCAGTTGCACTATGGTAGGGTGTACAACCCCATGCCACAGAATATGCAGGCACCTTAGGCTGTTGAGGGTAAGTTTCCTATTCATAATTTACTTGGACGTGTTTTATTTGATACGGGTGTTACACACTCATTTGTAGCTAGGTCATTTGTTGCTTTGTCTGGGATGATGACTCGGGTATGCAGTAGACCACATGGAATTTCTACACCGTTAGGCAATACAGCCATTCTTCATGAGAGTGATGGGCCTGTGACACTAGATATCGGTAGACTCAGATTTCTAGCCAATCTTTTGGTCCTGGACATGCACACTTATGATGTGATACTTGGGATAGATTGGTTATCGCATTACCATGCCCAAGTTTATTGTTATGATAGGTCCGTAGTTTTCAACATACCTGGTTAGGATGTGTACGTCATCGCTATACCGCGTTTTAGGGGGGTCACTAGCACCTATTTGTTTCATGTGAAGGAGGAAGCGGAGGAGGGGACTACTGTATTATTGGATAACATACCAATTGTACAGGATTACCCGGATGTATTTCAGGAGATTCCAGGGTTGCCGCCTAGTCGCGAGATCGACTTTGTGATAGACTTAGCTCCAGGCACTACGCCTATTGCTAGGGCACCGTATAGGATGACACCAGTGGAGATGCGCGAGCTGAGGGATCAGATTCAGCAACTACTCAGCCAGGGTTTCATTCGCAGGAGTACTTCACCCTGGGGAACACCGGTTTTATTTGTGAAGAAGAAGGATGGTTCGCTCCGCTTGTGTATAGATTACAAGGAGTTGAACAAGATTACTATTCGTAACAAGTATCCTTTGTCCAGGATTGATGACTTGTTTGATCAGTTGAAGGGAGCTACTTATTTCTCTAAAATTGATCTGCGGTCTGGATATCATCAACTTCGGGTTCGGGAGCAGGATATTCCGAGGACAGCGTTTCTCACTAGATATGGATCTTATGAGTTTCGGGTGATGCTGTTCGGGTTGACTAATGCACCAGCGGTTTTCATGGATTTAATGAACAGAGTCTTCAGGGCTTACTTGGATCAATTTGTTATTGTCTTCATAGATGACATTTTGATTTACTCGAGGTCAGAGGATGATCATGCTAGACATCTTCGAATAGTCTTACAGACGTTTCATGAGCACCAGTTGTATGCCACGTTTGAGAATTGTGAATTTTAGCAACGGGAAGTGAAATTTCTGGGTCACGTGGTGTCAGAAAGGGGAATAGCGGTGGATCCAGCCAAGGTTTCAGCAGTGGTTGAGTGGGGACAACCTACATCACCTACCAAGATTCGGAGTTTTCTCGGTTTAGCAGGATATTACAGGAGGTTCATTCAGGGGTTTTCAAAGATAGCGGGACCACTCACTCATTTAACTAAGAAGGGTGTACGGTTCGTGTGGGATGAAAATTGTCAGAAAGCTTTTGATGAGCTAAAGACTAAGTTGACTTCTGTACCAGTTTTGTCTACCCCACAGAGCGGGATAGAGTATCTTGTGTACACAGATGCTTCGTTGCAGGGTCTTGGATGTGTTTTGATGCAGGAGGAGCGACCGATTTCGTATGGATCTCGGAAGCTTAAGCCTCACGAGCTTAATTATCCAACGCATGATTTGAAGTTGGCAGCTGTGGTCTTTGCCTTACGTATTTGGCGGCATTATCTGTTGGGTGAGTCCTTCAGATTATTCAGCGATCACAAGAGTCTGCAGTATTTATTTACTCAGCGGGAGCTGAATATGAGATAGCGCAGGTAGTTGGAGTTTGTGAAAGACTATCATTTTTCTATACAGTGTCATCCAGGGAAAGCGAATGTGGTGGCGGATGCACTCAGTCGTCGACCTGTTGGTAGTCTTTTCGCTCTATTCACTACTGAGTGGAATACGTTGAAAAGGGTGGATGAATTGTCGGATGCTTTCCTGGCTTGCATAGTAGTTACACCTTCTATCATTCACAAAGTTTTGAAGGCACAACTCATGGATCAGCAGTGCATTGATAAAGTTGCAGAGATAGCTTCCGGAGAGGTTTCATTCTACTATGTTGGGGCTGATGGAGGTTTAAGGTACAAGGGACGGTTAGTGGTACCTTCTGCTAATGAGTTGAGGAATGAAGTACTGACTGAGACTCACTACTCTGAGTTTTCGGTTCATCCAGGAGGTGACAAAATGTATCAGGATATGAAGCGGCAGTTTTGGTGGGCAGGTATGAAGAGGGACATTGCTCTATTTGTCTCACGATGTAGTACTTGTCAGATGGTCAAGATTGATCATCGGAGGCCGCCAGGAGCTCTACAACCACTGCCAATACCGGAGTGGAAATGGGAGAGCATTTCTATGGATTTTGTGGAGGGATTACCTAATTCGTTCAAGAATCACAATTCCATTTGGGTCATCGTTGATAGGTTGACCAAATCAGCTCATTTCTTACCTATTCGCACTGATTACACTTCGCATTACAGAGATTGTGAAGTTGCATGGCATTCCGTTATCTATTATATCGGATAGGGATTCGAGCTTTGTATTAGGGTTTTGGAAGAGTTTTCAGTAGGCTTTGGGTACAGAGTTGCATCTTAGCACTGCTTATCATCCTCAGACTGATGGACAGACTGAGAGGGTTAATCAGATAATGGAGGATATACTTCGTTCTTGTGTCCTTGACTTTAAGGGCCATTGGGAGGAGTATTTGCCACTTGTGGAGTTCGCATATAACAATAGTTTTCAGAAGACTATTGGTATGGCACCGTTTGAGGCATTATATGGACGACCATGTAGATCTCCTGTTTGTTGGATGGAGGTTGGCGAGAGCCGATTTTTGGGTCCTGAGTTCATTAAGGATACTTCTGAGAAGATTGCTCTTATTAAGGATCGCATGCGCACTGCCCAGAGTAGGCAGAAGAGTTATGCGGATCGTTGTACTCGTGCTTTGGAATTTTAGGTTGGGGATCAGGTTCTACTCAAAGTGTCTCCTATGAAAGGTGTAATGCGCTTTGGGAAGAAAAGGAAGTTATCACCATGGTTTGTGGGTCCATTTATGATTACTGATCGCGTTGGAGCTGTAGCTTATCGGTTGGCACTTCCAGATCATTTGGATCGAGTGCACAATGTGTTTCATGTTTCCATGTTGCTAAAATTTCTGCTAGATGAAGATCGGTATCAGCATATCGATGTGGGAGAGATTGAGTTGCAGCCGAATGCAACATATGTGGAGCCACCGTGTCGCATTATTGACCGTAAGGATCATGTTCTTCGCAATAAAGTCATATCGTTGGTACGTGTCCAGTGGAGTCACCATAATGAGGCTGAGTCTACTTGGGAACGAGAGGATGTTATTCGCTCACGGTTTCCTGATATAATGGAAGAAGGTAAGAGCGAATTCCGAGGACGGAATTCCTTTTGCTAGGGGGGAATAATGTAATACCCCTAATTTCAAAAGGATAATCTCGGTAGTATTTTAATTACTTTAATTGCATTTTAATTATTTATTTGTTTCTTGGCTAATTGTTTATTTGATTAATTGATTTAATTATTCGTTTAAATGTATTAATTGACTTATTTGTTTAAATTAAATTGTTATCTGATGATATGTAGTTTAATTGTTATGATTTAAATATTTATTTTATGTTTTATGTTTAAAGGAGTTGAACTTGGATAGTAGTAATGGGTTTACCAATTAGGCCCCATGGATTACTTGGATAGGAGGAATAATGGGTACGGATAATTACCCATGGATTGTGTACATATATATACGGGTATATATGTATATATTTATGGGTATTTTATTTCTTAAGTTTTATTAGTATAATTTATATATATATATATATATATATATATATATATATATATTTATATACATGGATGTATTCAAGGATGAAATCATGAAATACTAATTAAGGTATATAATACACAGCTAGTTATTATATTTTTATTATTATAGTTTATATTTTTATTTATTCAAGTGTTATATTAATAATTTTTAGGAATCAAATTTGTCCTTTAGTATTAGATGCTTTAGGTCTGTACGGAGGCCATGTCTTATAATAGAATTGGGATGTTTGTTTTTATTATTATTATATGAAAACTTTTGTATCATTAGTTTGGCATGTCTGTGACTTGTAATTGACGGATCATTAGGTTGGGTTGGGTTTGTTATTATGTTGACTAGGGTTAGGATTATATATTATTTATATGTATATATGTAAATTATTCTAGAATAGGTAGGACTTAGTGTTTTGAACTAATCAATCCTTAGTATGCCACCGTCCTATACCGATGCATACAATCCTCCAAATAACATAGTTAATAAAACAACACTATATATTCATCAACCATTCTCCAAAATATGCATCAATATAAAATAATACATATATAACGATATTATGCATTCATTATAGAACCTAAAAATCAAGTGCCAACTATGTAAATTACTAAAATAAATTTAAGCATTTACATCCTCCAAATTATTCAGAAATTGATACAGTTAAATAGCAAACAAATATCAATTTATTCCAAACCAAGTATAGTTAATTTCAGGTGATTCACTATACTTATAACTCTGTCTAAATATGATTAACAGTATTAAATCATAAATAAAATAATCTCCGAGTTCCAGTAAATAAGTTTATTAACAACAGTGCACAACCTACAGGTTTTTCCTCAAATTCAACTTGCTCCATTCCTTAGTCTAGTTATGAATTAATGTTTCCCCATTATTTTACAGGTCTACAGCAATCATATACATCATTTACAACAGGTTAAACCAAGTAAAAACACCCCGCATTGTCCAAACAACGCCTTAAAAACAGTTAATACGTAATTTGGGGCGAGAGCAGGCTCTCATAACTTGAGAGCCTGCTCCATTAGCATGGGAGCCGGCTCCCTAACTTTGGGAGCAGGCTCTATGGAGATAGGAGCCGGCTCCACACATTGATGAGGGAGCTGGCTCCCTCCTTATGGGAGCCTACTCTCTCACTCCCTGAAACCGTTTTGCGTTTTCTTCTTCGTCTTCCTCGCCTCCGGTGATTCCTATGGCCTCTGTAATTCTTTTAATACTTGTTCCAGTGTTTAATCAATGTGCCATAACAGTTATAAGGCATCGACATGCATCAACGATATCAATTAAACTAAGCTTAATCTCAAATACAACATGCACTAGTTAACAGAACTGTAAGAACTTGCAAACCAGTTTAATTCAACAAAATTAAATATAGTTAAAGCATGCATAAATGATTTGTTTTAATATTAATTAAACCCCTGGAGTCTACCTAGGCATGCACAAAACACAGGTTTAGGGGAAAGAGTTAGAACAGAGACTTGCCTTCGGTTTCAGTTTTGAAACCTTAAACCACCGTCTTTGAGTTTTCTGACAGATTCTGGATTACCATTCAACACCTCTGTTGCTCTTGATTCAATCTAGAAGTAATCCCTTCTTGGTTCAGCCCTTGTCCCTAGCCAAATCCTAACTTTCCTCTCTCTATTTTCCTCTCACAACTCTCTATATTTCGTCGCATCCACTGCTACGTCACTTGGGTTCTAAAAACCCTTAGCAGACTAATACAAGTATTTATATAGGCTTATACAAACACAGCCCTAATTCTAATTATATTAGGAGATGGAGAAAAATAATTAATCATATAGCTAAGTCAGCTACGACATAAAAATATAAAGCCCTAAAATAAATATATATAAACCAGTATAAATGTAATTATTAATAAATCCTAATGGTTAACTTAATCCTATACACACACACATATATATATACATGTATATACATCCATGGATAATAACTGTACCAATAAAATCCCATATCTAAGCCCAACTCCGTTGCCTAAAAACATTAATTTAATTTAAACATATCTTATCATTTAAACAAATAAATCAATTTAAACAATTAAAGTAAAACCCACATAATCATATAATTAAATTAAACACATACTTCAATTAAATAATTAAACAAAAACACAATTAGCCAATTAAACAAATACACAATTAAATCAATTAAACATAAAAACACATAGCCACGTAAACAATTAAAAATGCACAAGAAACCAAATTTAAATTCCAATTTTATCATTTTGAAAATTAGGGGTATTACAGCAATTGAATAAGTTGAGTGACTAACTGGATTATAAATCTTATGTCAGGTCATTATATAATTGAATAACATACTCTGGTTTTGGACGGACTTTACATATATGGTTATGGTACCACGAGATGAGCTTAAGTCTCAGGCTCGTTGGTTAGGGTGCGTATATACAGTGGATGCGTAACTGGCTATGATAGGTTGAGGTATACCCTGTTAGGTTTAGGTATTCATGCCCACCTTTGGGTGCATTTTTGCATGTTGCCTTCTGTTCAGGTTGAGACCCCCTTTGTAGTTCAATGAATATCCCTTAGTGTGGATATATATATATTTATGGACTAGATAGATATTATGAGATATCTAGGATGTATCTCCTTATCAAGTCACTGTATGAATTGCAGTTAGATTAGAACTTATTTGTGGGCTTGACTCACTCTTATATTTTTCAGGTATCGGATGGTTCTAGTCTTAGGGCTTGATCGGGCTGAGCAGAGACGGTCATTCACTCTACTGATGATATAGGATTTCATTCCATGTTTTAGATTTGGATTTTATCTTCAGTTATTTACTTATCATCTGAGATTTTATTTAGGGGTCCACTAGATGGATTCCTGAGTTGTACTCTTGAAGGTTGTGGAGAGTTGGATTATTTTAATCTTTAACTTTGGAGGATTTTGTATTTAATGATTCTTTCAGCTTTATTATTTATTTTCTTAGATTTTTTGTATTCTGTGTTCGTTTATATATTAATTATTTGATATTTTCTCGAATTTAGACTTGGGCCTGATCAATCCATGTCTCAAATTTGAGAGGTATCATAATAATTGACTTAGTCCATTAGTGGAAGACTAATCTCCACATGCAGTTTGGAGGACTTGTCTTAGTAGTTTTATGTCTAATTCAGTACCACCAATGTCCTTCCACAAGGAGGAAAATTTTATATTTGAATATTCTTTCCCTAATTTGACTTATGAAATCAGACAAATTAGACAAGCACGTGCTAGATAATACTGGTCAACTTGGAAACTTTATGAAAATGTCGACATGCTTACACACCAATTACGGAGAAGTTAAAAATGAAAAGAGTCTATTTCAAGTTTATAAATTAACATCAATCCAATTCTACTTACCGAGAGGAAATGAACAAAAATTTCACGTGGTCCATTAGTGGAACATTCTCCACATGCAGCTTGAAGGACTTCTCGTAGTAGTTTTATGTATAATTCAATACCAAACAATGTCCTTCCACAATTAGGAAAAATTTATAGTTGAATATTCTTTCAGATTCCACTAAATTTATTTATGAAAGTGATATGCTCGCGTTCTCCGTATTTTGGAAAAAAAATAGCAGAAAGCGTTGGTTACCAAATGAAACTTTTAGTGTGACTTTTTTTAATAGTGATAAAATGGATAATTTTTTATTTACCGAAAAAAAGAAAAAAACTTTTAGTGTGACATTCAAACACGTCATTACAATTTGATATTCCTTCTCAGACGCTTTGCAGTTAGAATGGGTAACTAACTTTCTTAGAAAATGATTCATCACCTACCATATATTTGTCATCTAAGGAGCAATTATGTTGAATAACTCGATTTATTTGACAATCTTCAGTTGATCTAGATGGCGTGAATTCTATAATAAAGAAATAATAGATTTATAAATAAAAATGATATTTAAAAGCATCAAATGTGCCACTAATTATTCTTAATTTTTTTTTTGTTAATGTCAACTTGATTTTATTATTATTATTATTATTTTTTATGTAAATTAGCGAGAGGAGTATTCGAACATGGTACACCCACTCGAAAAATTGAATGCTCTATCAACTAGGCACACAGTAAGACCCATTTTATTATTATTAGTTTTCTATGAGTTCTCCCTCTCAACTGTTAATGGAAACTTTCCGGAAATCTCCTCCACGAGTTTTCACATTCACACTAGCTAGCTAGGACAATTCAGACTTAGAAATTAACATCAATCACATTCTATACAGCTTCGAGGAAAATGGTAGAAATTGTTCATAAGAATTTTAATTTGAACATAGAAGAAAAAAAAAAAAAAAAACAATGTTTTGGTTAACATTACTGCTACAAGGAGAAAAAGGAAGAACAGTTCAAATCACCAACTCCATGGAAAGAAACCTGTAAATGTGCAGGATCTCTTGTTGCTCCATCTACTCCCTAACAAGTTATATAAATTTTTTACTCTTGATGTAGCTTAATTGACTGCGACATTTCCGATTTTTACTATTTTTCTTTTTTTTTCAAAAATTTTATCACCGCAAGGGCATTTTCGTCATTTCACGTTTCGCGTACCGGACACCATGGGGTGTGACGGGTATGTCGGTTATTCGTTTGGGACATTTCATTGAGTTCGGCACTCTTTGAAATGCAAGGTTGATCATTTTCACAATTTACCGTTTTTCAGGCCGGACGGTCCCGTGTGGGACCCGTTACCGATATTGTCACGTACGGGATTTTTGGTTGGTCCTTGCATTTTATACATTTTATTTTATGTGAATTATGTAACATTCCTAAGGTGGTATATTGTATATGTGTATGTGGTATGAAAATGAGAATAAAAGAAAAAGAAAAAAGAAAAGAAAATTGGTGGAACCCACCACCCACTTTCTAAATGGTCTTGAGACCACATGTTGATCACCCTCATTCTCTCCCCGCTAGTCTCTTGCTCTCTCTCATTTTCTCTTCATTTTCTTTTTCTTTTGGAAGCAAATTTCAAGCTTTGATTCCATCTTCAATACTTGTCGGATTTAAGTGCCGTTTGAGGCAAAATGAAGCCCACGACGAACTTTATGCATCAGTACAAACAATTCTAGATTTGGTGCTCTCTTTGGCCTTCGAATTTTGAAACCCATTTTGAGGGTTTTTCGTATTTTGGGGGTAGGGGCCCTTAATCCATGAAATCTTGTGCTTTAGTGAGTTGATCTACTTGATTTGTGTCTTAGAATGCTTAATTATGTTAATTATAGTTTAAATTGACTTGATTGAGATATATGAACATATGAGAATGTGTGTTAAATATGTTGTATGAAAAACATGTTTATATGATAACCATGGAACTATGTGGATTAAATGCTTTATGTAAAGAGCATGTTTATGTGTTGATTTTCATATGCCGAAAATGCTAGAATCTTGTTATATGCCATTATGTGGTAAATCCTTTGAGAATTTTTGTGAACCATGCCTTGTTAATTAAATTTGAACTAGTCGTGGGATTATGAGTATGGACATAGCATTGATGCATTCATGCACTGGCATTGGGCATGAAAGGGAAGAAATCGTTTTGAAAAGAAAAAAAGAATTTTGGGAAAGTATTTTAAGGAATCGGTTTTGTGAAAACCCGGTCGCCGCAGGGGTACCGAAGGGCCGGAAGGTTAATATAGCCTAGAGGGAACTAGGGAGATTGCCCTAGTGTGGTTGAGCTACCTGGGCCTCATAATGATGCCGCGGGGGTACCAAGGGTCAGGAAGACTAGCCAATCCTTCTCTCGTGTCGCTGCGGGGTCACTGAAGGGTGGGTTATATTAACAGTTTACAAGTGATGGTTTTGATTTTGAAAACGGGGAGCGACATCGGCATGCATTGCATTCCCATTGCATTATGTTACTTATGTAGAGATTGATTATTATATTGTGGTTTCCCTACATGACCTGATCCCCATTCTGATTGCTCTATTCTATGTTTGGATTCACGGGGACACAAGAAGCGTGTCTTAAGTGCTACCTACTGAGCTTTATGCTCATCCTATTATTTAATAATTTTTTTCAGGAAACGGGAAAGAAGTGGCGGATGACTTTCCATCACAGGCCTAATTTGGATTAGAAGACTTCTTTTTGCTATTTTTGTATTAAGTCCCATATTTTTGTAAAATCTTAGTTTGTTATATTTGGTATAAAGATTTGTGAACTCTTGTTATTGTAACTATATTTTGGGACTGTAATTATGATAATTTGGATTCAACGGTATGTAGATGTTCCACCATGAGATGAGCCATGTTGAGGTATAATGAACGGATGGGTGGGATGTTGGAGTATATTAATTATATTATGTGTTGGGACAGGTTGGAGGTGTTTTGAAAGGCCAGGAAGGGCCATTGCGTTTTTTTTATTTGAGCAGGTGGTTGTAGTCCCCTTTTTAGGGAAGGTCATGCCAAATTTTTTTTAAAATGGTATCAATTTAGGGTCATTTCAAAGTATTTTTATTTTATTATTATTTTTTCATCTAATTAGTACTCACATATACATGTCTCGACTGAGGCTCGAACCCTGACCTCCCTTTCTCGACTGAGGCTCGAACCCTGACCTCTTTTTAAAAAGTAAGAGCTTTGTACCGCTAGGACATTGACCTGTTAATAACTGCAATATTGTTTGTATCCTTTTTCGGACAGAAAGAGTATTTTACATATATTGTTCCAATAGATGGAATGATATGTGTGACAACTCTAATTTTTAAGATTTTAAATTTATATTTATTTCATTTATCATAATTAATTTTTTGTTTATTATTGGAGACTCAGTGATTTACCCAATTGAGAACTTTTATGGGTTTTGATAATGTCCATCTGTGAAATTTACAAACACTTGCATGACTCAAACAATAGCGATCTCTATAAACTCCTCACAGATTTATATAGATAAGAAGAGATCAAATTTCCTTTTAATAATGTATTTTCTAAATTATTGTTTTATAAAAGTTTATAAATATTTAAACACATAAAATCATCAACTAATTTGGGACATAATAAAAAGAAAATATATATATATATATATATATATATATATAGAGAGAGTGACAATGTCACGCCCCGAAAATTCTTGTAACGACCCGAACCCGAGGGTCCGAATCGCTAACCAGGTTCTTATCCAAACCCGAGGTCAACCAACGACACTATCGTCCTTTCCTACGTTAATTCATAATATACGTGTCATCCTAGGTTTAAAAAAATATATATATATAGTAATAGCAATAATAATAAAATGAGATTATAGTTACAAAATATGTCAAAACAGTCCACTAACCCATCGAACCCTGTGGAGGAGCGTCGTCCGCCACTTCCCTTCCGTATCCTGAAAAATGTGAATACTAAAGGGGTGAACATAAACTCAATAGGAAGTGCCTAAGACACACTTCTTATAACCCCGTGAATCCACACAAAGAACAGGTAAAAGGAAACAGAATCATACCATAGTGACTATATATCAACAACCACAACGACAAGTAAATACAACAAATGTTATCAAATCCCAAATACACCACAAATGCAAATGAAATGCAATGTCATGCAAATGTCGTTCCCGATAACATTTCTGTTTCAACTTCAAAACCATTAATGTAATCCGACCCATAGTTATTCTATAGTGTCACGAGGAGAGGGTTGGCTAACCATCTACGACCACAAAACACCTCCAGGGCGTCGCATCCGGCCTGGTTAGCTCAACTAAAGGAGGATCAACTAACCATCCACGACTACAAGGCATATCCAAGGCGTCGCATCCAGCCTAGTTAGCTCAACCATACTCCCCTCTAAACTATACTAATACCACAGACCACTAGGCGCCTCCTAGGCGTCCGATTTTCGCAAAGACTTTTAGAAAACTTTTTCCCAAAAGTAAGTTTTGATTGTTTTAGAACAAATTTTTTTTTTTTCTTCTTTTTTTCCCAAATGGATGCATGAATGTTTCATGTTTATTTTCGTCAAATCAACCATAAAACTTTCACACATATTATTCAAAGTAAATTTCAAAAAAATCCATAATTCATGTTTCACAAATTGCCGTAATCTCATAAAATTCATTCTTACAATAGTGCATGCTTTAAAAGGAAATTCCACTAGAATGTAACATACTTACTAACACCCAAAATTTCAGCAACTAAACATGTAGAATTAAAAACACAACCATTTAAGCATGATACTCAATTAAAATTTAACAACCATAAACTCACAAATTACTTTTACATGCAAGCTCACATGAATACACAATATTTATATACAACACTATAACAATTAATCAAATGAACTACCCCAATTTTAGCATGTTATACATCAAATACAAGAAGATAAGTCACAAGAATCAAAGATTGAGTGGATTAGAACACCCCTACCTCAAATTGTAGAAAAACCCTCAAAATGGGTCTCAAAACTGAAATCCTTAGAGTGCACTAAAATTGAAATTGCTTATATGGATGTGAAGATCTCGCTGTGCTCTTCGAATTGCCGCAAACGGCACCCAAAAACTCCAAGAGATGAGAAAGTAATTGAAACTTGAATTTTTTTGTAGAAAAAGAAAAAGAAAAATGAAGAACAAAATAGAGAGAGATTTACGGGAAGAGAGAAGGAGGATGAGACCAAATGGTCTCTTGGCCGCAATTTCCTTTAAGTGCAAGGTAGGCCCCACCACCAAATTTTAAAACCCTATCTCCTTTGACTTTTCTTTTGCACCACAAATATGTATACATGTGTAAATAAACTGCAAACATTACAATTCTAACAAAATGCTCTGATACCATTTTGTCACGCTCTGATACCATTTTTGTCACGACCTATAAATTCTAACAAAATGCTTTGATACCATTTTGTCACGCCCCGAAAATTCTAACAAAATGCTCTGATACCATTTCGTCACACTCTGATACCATTTTGTCACTACCTGTAAATTCTAATAAAATCCTTAATTTATACAAATCCAAATACATCAAAATACACCATGATCAAAAAAATAAAAAATAAAAAAAAAATCCCTCTTTTACAAAAAAAAACAATTTCTCAAATATACACAAAAACTCTCCAAATAAAAAATCATGCAATGCCAACTCTTCACCCTAAGCCCGTATCTAGCAATCCCCTTCCATCTTCGGTACCTGAAACTGGAGGGTGGTGAGACGGAAAGTCCCAAAGTAAAAAAAAATCATAACAAGAATTTCATGAAAGTTTAACAAAACAGCTTCACAAAATATACGTATTCATGTGAGTATATAAACAAAATACATATACATTTAATTAAAGCATTTAATAAAAATTATTGAAGCAAAACCACCTCATTTCATTCAAGGTATAGAGAACTCTACGTTGAAAAAGAAATTTCAATCATCACATCTTTTCCTTTCCCTCCTCTCATTTCGGCCAACCTGCCTTCCATCTTCATCATTAGATAACATACAATATATACATACATGAAACCAACTCATTAAAAGTCTAAAGTGGGACCCGCCCAAGAAACGACCACAATTTCCTTTCTCTCTCTTCCCATCTCGTTGGTACCATGCTGCCACCAACAGACGTTACATAATATATTATATTATATATATATATATATATATATATATATATATATATATATAATATGTAACTCAAATACCAAATTAATTAAAATGAAACATTAGTCTTCAATTTAGTAAGTCTCCAACTTAAAATAAAATAATCAATTTTTGATAATTAAATTAAAATTTATAAAATAAATTAAAATCTTAAAAAAATTCGATTTATCACAAACAACTTTTACTAAAAATAAAATTTTCTTGTATTTTATATCAAAAACATTTTGGAGAAATTACACCACTTGTGAGAATTATACTTTCCTTAAAATTTTCATTTTCCTTCTTACCAAACAAAGTTTAATTTATTTAATTTTTTTTCCATTCTTTTTCTTTCTTACTACTTCTACCCAACCAAACCAATCAGAAAAATCGAAGGAGTGTAACTATACATTTGAAAAATTAGGAGAGAATAGAGAGGAGGATTTCAAATCAATTTGCTTATTATCTTGATTTGGACAATCTTCCGCTATAATACATCTACGCAATTTTCATATAATTGCACCAATTCAAAGCACCACTTTTTATTGCTCCAACTAAACTCTAATTGGACCAATTCTACCGGAATATTCACAATCAAAAACTTTAGTTGTCTTCAGAAATGTCAGGTTTATAACACCAGGCAGCTTCCAGGAAGATTGATTGAAGTTGTTGAATCACTTAACATAATTTATTCTTTCCCTCCTCCTCTCTCTCTCTCTATATCTATTATCATTCACAGGACAACAACTACAACCCAAGCTGTTCCATTTCCGGGAAAAAAAGAAAAAAAATGTCCTATTGCGATCATTACTATAACTCGATGAGTCTAGGGTCGGACATCCTGCTAGGGGAACGGTACCCCCTGACTTGCGATGACTACAATACAATCAGTTATTACTGCTGCTTGGACCACGTAGAAAATAGTCGATATGAAGCACCAATGCCATGGATCGGTATCTATGTTGCAGCAGCATCTCTAGTATGCTCCCTTGCAATGGCTGCTGATGTCTTCCTTGGGTTTCGCCACAGAAAACTCTGGTTTCCATGCAAGTTTTTCACACTCAATGCCGCGTCCCTCACATTATTAACTGTATCAATGAAGCTGCCAATGGATCTCAATACCGATATGCAGGGTGATTGGGATCAGCTGGCGAAACTTGGCAACATTGTCATGATGTCTACAACGATGGGTAATTTTCTGCCTTCTTTAGGAACCATGAATGACAAAGAAATTTTCGTGAACATAACAACCTTGGCTATTCTTGTAATCACCATATTTGTAAATATCTCAATCCAATTACAAACTCGACTAATAGATCCTTTTTTTGAGAGAGAATACATTGCAGCTATGTCTTTCATGCTTCTTTTGCTTGTACTATTGAGTTTCTCAGCTTTGACGGTCTCCACCACTAAGAAGAGTCTACAATTGAGTTATGATGATATATGCAAAACGATTTCGAGTGAAGAATCAGAGGGAGTCCAAAATTTTACATTTGAGAAATTGAAAGAGAATGTAAAAAAATATTGGATGATGGCAGAAACTAGTAGTCCTCAGTTTGTTATGGCGCGTTCAGTAACCTGCTATGCTTCAGGGATAATTTGTTTTTTGGCTGTTGCTACTTTAGCAGAAGCAACCGTCAGGAAATCGATCCATTATTATGTATGGTACAGGCGTGAAGACCTGTACTTAGCTAGATCGGGTTATAGGTGGTCAACCTTTGTGCTTCTTTTGATTCAGACTTTTGAGGTGGTAGTAGGTACAATTGCCCTAGCATTTAGATGGTTCATGGTCATAAGATTAAGGTGCTCAAAGAAGAGAGTCCAGAGTTACAAAACTGAATTGAAAACAGAAAACTACTGGATCAAAAGGCTAGTAGGGTGGAGAGATAACCCCTTAGCTTTACGGCTCCGGGGCCAAAAATGGAGAAAACTTGTTCATACAACCAAGAATCTAATTCTAAACTTCTTTATACAAGTTCAAATTACGATTGTCACGGCCATCAAATTAAATTTGCTCATTTCTATTTTCTTAGTGAGCACGTTGATGTCATTTGGTCACTCCTACAAGGTGTTAAAGCAGAAGCTTGGCTATTGTAAGCCTACTACCTCAAACAATCACAGAGAACCAGAGTCGGGGCCTGGTACAACGCTGGATCTTAGCCGTTATGTTATATATCTTGAAGGTGAAGAGGAACTACCCTTACAGATTATGAAGAACAATAGGGATGCTACTAATCATTTAATTCAGAAGGGTAAAAAGCAGTAACCAAAATATTTGAAAGAGTTTTTAGATCAATCTACTGCTTTTATGGGGGTGGAAAAGTTTGACAGTGACCGAGTCCCATCTCTAAATTCTGAAGAACCTCCCAATTGTTGGTCTCTTCCTGGATATTAACCCCCAAATATAAATCAAAACAAAGCAAAGCTTACAAAATGGAGCTTCATCACCTCCCTAGAGGAGGTTTAGTTACCCATGGTGGCCCTAGATGAAGGAAGAAGCAAGGCTTTCCCCTCTATTTTCGAGCTTCCTCCTTGAAGCTTCAAGAACTCCTCCTCTTTGCTCTTTTCTCCCTCATCTAATCTTGTAGAATGAAGCTTAATGATTTTGTGTGGCCTTGCTTCCCTTTATTAGATATCTTATCCACTCCAAGAGGCTACCAACCAACATCTCCAACCACTTCATTAAAGAGGAAAACAAAATGAAGAAACCAAGGTGCAAGTGGGCTGAAATGAGCCATTTCCGAAGGGCATTTTGCCCAAAATTCGAGCACTCTAAGCAAGGCCTCGAGCACTCGAATTTAGTGTAAAAAGCTCTATGCTTCACTTGTTCCGCCCAGACCTACTTTGATTAAATGGCCATAACTTTGCGCTCCGAACTCCGAATGATGAACCGTTTGAAGATTTGGAGAGCTAATTCAGAGCTTTAAATACTTCATGTTTTGGTGGAGATCCAATTCTCAAGGATGGTTGATCAAAAATGAAGATCAAGGCAGAATTTCATTGCTGCCAGGCAGTTCTGCACACCTCTGGTAACAAGGCCATAACTCTCTGCTCCGAGCTCCAAATGACAAACCATTTGAAGATTTAGAAAGCTGATTCAGAGCTCTAAATCTTTCCTGTTATGAGGGAAGTCCAGTTCTTGAGTTTGCTAGGTCGAAATGGCGAGCAAAGTCCTGACTCCACTGCTGCCAGAAATTCAGCCGTGTGCCTTTTGATGGTCTAAAATCCACAAAGTCTTATTTGTACTCCTTTTTGGCAAAAGGACCTGAAAATATATACAAACACACAAATGGGGATAATCTACATAAAATAAGCAAACAATGGACTTAAATAATGCAATTAATGGCATTTAAATATGCAATATTCGGCGCTTATCATGTATCAAAGAGTAGGCACGATCAATCTTCAATTTCACATCTAATCTTGAGTCTTAAAAATTAAATTAAAAAATTACAACAAAATCGTACTTGTTTTGAACTTTTAACATGAAAATTACCCATTTATAATATTATATCTCACACCTTGTAACCTTTTGGCTTGCTTATAATATTACCTTAAACAAGCCATTTGTTTTGGTAATCTTGTGGAACCTTTAATTAGTACCATGGAGCATGTCATTTACTTTTTCACTACTTTTGCTCCTTTCTAGCATAACAACCGTATTTTTATTTTTATTTATTTATTTATTTATTTTTTCAGTCCTTCACTGATTGACTTTTGAAAGTGACATGCTCACATTTTCCACGGCATCGTGGAAAAATAGCATTTACTAATTTACACTTCGATGTTCCTTGTTAAGACATTTCACTTTAGAAGACCAATTGACTTGAGAAATGCAACACAAAATCTTGGCTTCCAGGAAAAATGATAAGGGTACTAACATCTCCAATAACCATGTTGAAAAAATACATCCCATCATATTCAAAATTTTGTATTGAATGGTATTTAACAATTTATTAGTGAAACTAAGTCTAATAAATTTGTAGATAATACACAAATAGTTAACATGGGTATTTTGATACATGGGTACTTTCCAAAATTCTATAAAACTCCCATGGATAACAAATAATTAAAGACTTGATATTGATGGATCTATAAGTCAAATTAATTCCATATCCACTTTCATTTCCAAATACTGCGTACTTATCATTTTTAATGAAGAATATTTACCCAAAAAAAGGAATAAATGAAAGGAGCTATATAAATAGTACATAGCATAAAAAGAAGCTACACTATATAACACGTGCAATGAAAGTTCCACGGCACTAAATGGGTTGTTTGACCCACCGCCGACGCCCCTAAACAAATAATATGATTACAATATGTACCAACCAATGTCCGTCCACACGCACTACTTTGAATTTTCATCATACTATATACATATATATATATATTACGGAGTAAACAATATGATTTCAATATTTACCAAGCAATGTCTATCCACAGTGGCCGAAAATTTCTACTTGAATTTTCTTTCAGTTTTCGACTTATTGAATTATGAATGTGACATGCTCACGTGCCTTTAAACCTTGATATTCTTTCTAAGTGGTAGTTAAAAGACCAATTGACTTGGAAAAATGCAACACCAATCACACACCTGCTAAGTGGTAGTTTCCAGGAAAATCATTCCTCAGCTAATGTGACATTGCTTACTTGTTAAGTTGTCAGGAGAGAGCATAGCCCATCCATCACTCAATACTGGGGGTTAGTTTTCTCTATGAATTATTCTATGATTCATAAGTATAGCATTCACAAGACCAACAACTACAACCCAAGCTCTTGCCTTTCCCCTAAAAGAAAATAACGTTCATAACTAAAGCAGAAAAAAAATAATAATAATAATGTCCATCTGCGGAATTTACAAATACTTGCGTGATTTAAACAATAGCAATCTCTATAACGAACTCCTCACGGATTTATATAGATAAGAAGAGGTCAAATTTCCTTTTAATAATGTGTATTCTAAATTATTGTCTTATATATAAGTTTATTAATATTTAAACACATAAAATCATCAACTAATTTGGGACATAATAGAAAGAAAAAAAAAATATAGAGTGACAACTTTTACGAGAAATAAAATTTTTCTAGTGTTTTATATCAAAAACATTTTGGAGAAATTACACCAATTGCGAGAATTATACTTACCTCAAAATTTTCATTTTCCTTCTTACCAAACAAAGTTTAATTTATTTAATTTTTTTCCATTCTTTTTCTTTCTTACTACTTCTACCCAACCAAACCAATCAGAAAAATCAAAGGAGTGTAACTACACAATTGAAAAATTAGGAGAAAATAGAGAGGAGGATTTCAAATCAATTTGCTTATTATCTTGATTTGGACAATCTTCCGCTATAATACATCTAATGTTTCTAATATAAATTTATTCTATTCATATAGAGCACATCCATTCTTTGGATATTATTTGAATTTTCTAGATTCGTAGGTAGCCCTTTTCATGCAAACCACTCAAATTTTAGAAATCCTGAGGCAGTAACCCTGAAAATATTTACAGCCAATTTTACGTCTATTTCAGTTCTACAAAAGTTTTGAAAAAGTTAAATTCTTGTTGAAAGTGGATTTATCATTTGTGGGGCAGAATCTGGGTTGGATGGAATTAATAACTATACGATGCACAATCCATTCATGAATCTGAATGGTGTATTTGGGATTACGGTTTTCACACTAGCTTAATATGCATTTTTCATGTTTATGGTGTAAGAACTATACTACTAAAATTCATTCTTTTATTTTCGGTAAGTACTAAAATTCATTGTTTGTTCAAGTTTTACATGATGAAAATGTCATGAATGTTAATCTGCAGGATTTGTTGGAAATCAAAGAGTGTAGCGTGAGCTGTAGTGCTTTTTGGAGTTGCTGGAGGTGTTTTTGGGATCCTGTTTCCTTTTGCTGGTGGTGTAATTTTCTTGATTATTTATTTAATTGTGGCTCACATGATTTGGACATGTGACATATTACTTGGTGGCTAAGTAAATAGATATCAATTAATTATTCTTGGTCAACTTATAATTACTTTTTTTGGTAATTACTTATTGGAGAAGTGTTTTCTTTCTAATTCCTTACTTTGATGGAAAGTAAAATTATGTTTCTAAAAGGAAAACTAGTCCTCTCTCTGCCTTTATAAAAGTGCATATACTCCATCAATTATGTACGATTATTGAGACAACACGTAAAAGATTATTGTGTGCAAAAGGCCAAGAGAGATAAACCAGTTTCCAGCTTTGTCTGTTAATCAGAGTTGCAGATTGGTTCGTGGTTAAAGTATCTGGACGTTAGATTTAATTTCAATAAGGTTTGATATCATGAATAGAGGTATGTATATCTAACTATATTTATTTATGCGTTATAAGAATGTGAAATTAATTGAAGTTCTAAGATCTAGGGTTTTATGATAATTTGTGATTAAAGTCTAACACAAATTGAATTAAAGTTTTTACATGTGGTATCAGAGCCAGTAGTTTTGGAACTCATTAATTTTTTCCATTATTCTTGCAGAAATAATATGCCTAAGTTTAAATTAAAATTAAATAATAATATGATTTTAATTTATGGTATACGAACACTGTTTTAATTCGTGTACTCGTTTTTGAACGAGTGTCAAGAAACTGTTTGTACATATATAATGATCAAATTTGTTGTATTGTTATCTGTTTGTCGAAGACAACTGATGTTATGTGCTGTACCTTGTTTGCCGAACTTGTGTGTGTGTATATATATATATATATATAACATAAGTTAAGTCTGTTAATATATATACATATATATATATATATATCATATAGAGACAAAAACAACTTAAAGGGTGAAAAACGAATCTGGTGATTCAATTAAGTTGTGTTGGGTGATTGTATATATACATATATATATATATATATCATATAGAGACAAAAACAACTTAAAGGGTGAAAAAGGAATCTGGTGATTCAATTAAGTTGTGTTGGGTGATTGTATATTATATATATCACAATGAGTAAAAAACAAGTCAAAGAAATTGGTTTTTGTCTATTTCGTGTAATCAAGTGACATAGTGAAATATTTTATTATTATTCCGCTGCTGCGCAAATCGAGGTATTAAATTATGATCATGTTTTTGTTTGTTTTGTACATGATTAAATATATGTTACACTATTATATCTATGAAATTTAAGACACCCACAAGTAATTTAATTAAACATGTTTGTTTTGTACATGATTAAATATATGTTACAGTATTATATCTATGAAATTTAAGACACCCACTTGTATATTATATATATCACAATGAGTAAAAAAACAAGTCAAGGAGATTGGTTTTTGTCTATTTCGTGTAATCAAGTGACATAGTGAAATATTTTATTATTATTTCGTTGCTGCGCAAATCGAGGTATTAAATTATGATCATGTTTTTGTTTATTTTGTACATGATTTAATATATGTTACAGTATTATATCTATGAAATTTAAGACACCCACTAGTAATTTAATTAAACATGTTTGTTTTGTACATGATAAAATATATGTTATAGTATTATATCTATGAAATTTAAGACACCCACTAGTAATTTAATTAATTGACTTTGTAAATTATGAGTGCATAATATGGTGGGTAATTTAATGTTGAATTTATCACTAGATAATTTAATATTCATATTATAGAAAGGTTGGTAGCTACCAAAGTGGCTTCACCATAATGATTAATGAATATTAATTTTAGTGATAGACATAATGCAATATTTCATGAATAATGATACTTATAATTTTTGTAAAATTCATGAACATTGGGTTTATTCAATTATTAGAAATAATTCCTCAAAGGAAATTAATTTTCGAGTGATTAAATAAACATTAAGGGGTTGTATGTAATTTTTAATTGGGTAGATATAGGATATCTAAAGGTAATTTGTCTATTTAATTAATTAGTGCATCACCAATGAAGCTATATATAAATAAATACATCTAAGCATCATTTTTTGTATTTTGTGGTTACTACCCAAAGGGGTACCATAGTTGTACAATGTATTTATTTATTTTTATATGTGTTGTTATCTCAAAGTATTAATGTTATGAGCATTTACCTTATTATAATTATTTTATTGCAGTATCTCTTCCTGTTTCAGTGAATTCGCATGCTTCATCTGTTCCAATTCTCAATGGGACTAACTTCTCAGAATGGTATGAGCAAGTTCAGTTCAACTTAGGTGTGCTAGATCTTGATTGCATTTCAAATTGAGAAACCTACTGCTATTACTGGTGAAAGCAGTGAGGAAGAAAAGTCTCTCCATAAAGTTTGGGAGAAATCGAACAAATTGAGTATTATGTTTATGCGAATGACTATTACAAACAATATCAAAATAACTCTTCCCCAAACTGATAGTGCTAAGAAATATTTGAAAAATATTGAAGAACGTTTCCGTACTGCAGATAAGTCTTTTGCAGGGAAATTAATGGCTGACCTCACTACTATGCGTTTTGATGGTACGCGAAGTATGCATGAGCATGTTCTTGACATGACTAATCTTGTTGCGAAATTGAAGACTTTAGGGATGAATGTGGATGAGACTTTTCTCGTTCAATTTATTCTCAATTCCTTACCTACTCAGTATGGGCCATTTCAAATTCACTATAACACTATTAAGGACAAGTGGAATGTGAATGAATTGGCCAGTATGTTAGTTCAAGAGGAAGGAAGGCTTAAGCAACAAGATAATCATAATGTTCATCTCATGACTCAAGAAGGTAGAAAGAAATTTGGGAAAAGGCCTGGAAAAGGCATTAAGCGAGCAACACCCCAAATAAAGGATTTTGATCAAGCTACTCAAAAGAAGGAACGCAAGAATGATAAGTGCCATTTTTGTAACAAACCTGGACACTTTCAGAAAGATTGCATGAAACGTAAAGAATGGTTCGAAAAGAAGGGTAAGCCTTTAGCTTTTGTTTGTTTTGAATCAAACTTAATTGAAGTTCCTTCTAATACTTGGTGGGTTGATTCAGGCTCTAATGTTCATATTTCCAATACGATGCAGGGATTCCTTTCAACCCAAACCACAAATTCAAATGATGATTTCTTGTTCACAGGGAATAAGGAGAAATTCCAGTTGAAGCCATTGGGACATTTCGTTTAGTTTTAGATAGTGGATTTCATTTAGATTTGTTTAAAACTCTTTATGTTCCTTCAATTTCCCGTAATTTGATTTCTTTGTCCAAACTTGATGTTGATGGTTTTTCATTTAAATTTGGTAATGGATGTTTCAGTTTGTTCAAAAAATCCCAATTTGTTGGTTCTGGTATTCTTGTTGATGGTTTATACAAGATAAAGCTTGATGATTTATTTTCTGAAACACTTTTGACCTTCCATCATAATGTTGGAACCAAACGTAGCTCAATTAATGAAAATTCATCTTTCTTGTGGCATAAAAGATTGGGTTATATATCCAGTGAAAGGTTAACAAGATTAGTAAAAGATGGAATTCTTTGGAATCTAGATTTTACTGATTTTATTGTGTATGTAGATTGTATTAAAGGTAAACAAACCAAACACACAAAGAAGGGCGCCACAAGAAGTATAGAGCTTCTTGAAATTATTCATACAGACATTTGTGGACCTTTTGATGTTCCATCTTTTGGTGGAGAAAAATATTTTATTACCTTTATAGATGATTTTTCACGTTATGGATATATCTATTTGTTGCATGAAAAATCTCAAGCAGTGAATACTCTTGAAGTATACATAAATGAGGTTGAAAGGCAACTAGATAAAAAAGTGAAAATAGTAAGGTCAGATAGATGTGGTGAATATTATGGAAAGTATGATGAAACGGGTCAATGTCCTGGACCGTTTGCTAAATTCCTTGAAAAGCGTGACATTTGTGCTCAATACACTATGCCAGGCACGCCACAGCAGAATGGTGTAGTTGAAAGGCGTAATCGTACTCTTATGGAAATGGTTAGGAGTATGTTAAGTAATTCCTCGTTACCCATATCATTGTGGATGTATGCTCTTAGAATTGCTATGTATATATTAAATAGGGTTCCAAGTAAGGCAGTTTCAAAAACTCCATTTGAACTGTGGACAGGAAGGAAACCTAGTTTAAGGCACCTGCATGTTTGGGGTTGCCCAGCGGAAGCAAGGATTTATAATCCACATGAAAAGAAATTGGATTTTAGAACAATTAGTGGGTACTTTATTGGTTACCCAGAAAAATCCAAAGGGTATAGGTTTTACTGTCCTACACATAGTACAAGAATTGTTGAAACCGATAATGCCAGATTCATTGAGGATGGTGAAATCAGTGGGAGTGATAAAAATAAGAATGTGATCATTTAAGAAGTTAGGGTACAAATCCCTTTAACCACAACTTCTAAAGAAATAATTGTTTCTCCAGTTGTTGAACTGCATAACAACGAAGAACAATTAAATGATCAACAACTCCATAATGAAACTATCACCAATGATGTTATAGAAGAACCACAAAGAATAACATTAAGACGGTCTCAAAGAGAAACGAGACCTGCTATTTCGGATGATTATGTGGTATATCTACATGAATCTGATTTTGATATAGGGATATGTAAGGATCCGGTTACATATTCACAAGCTATTAATAGTAATAATTCTACTAATTGGATTAATGTCATGAACGAGGAGTTGAAGTCAATGGAACAAAATAAAGTTTGGGAACTCGTTAAATTGCCTGAAGGATTTAAACAAGTCGGGTGTAAATGGGTCTTTAAGACCAAACGCGACTCTAATGACAATATTGAACGATATAAAGCCAGACTTGTAGCCAAGGGCTTCACTCAGATAGGAGGCATTGATTATAAAGAAACCTTCTCTCCTATATCTAAGAAGGATTCCTTTAGAATTATCATGGCGCTTGTAGCTCATTATGATTTAGAGTTACATCAAATGGATGTGAAAACAGCTTTTCTAAATGGGAATTTAGAGGAAGAAGTATATATGGATCAACCTGAAGGCTTCAGATTAGAGGGTAAAGAACGCATGGTCTGTAAACTTAAGAAGTCAATATATGGACTTAAACAAGCTTCCCAACAATGGTATATTAAGTTTAATGATACTATTACTTCTTTTGGTTTTAATGAAAATACTGTTGATCGGTGTATATACCAGAAGGTTAGTGGGAGCAAGTTTATATTTCTGATTTTATATGTTGATGATATTTTGCTTGCTAGTAGTGATCTTGGTTTATTGCATGAAACTAAAAGTTACCTCTCTAAGAATTTTGAGATGAAAGATATAGGTGAGGCATCTTACGTGATAGGAATAGAAATATTCCGTGATAGGTCACGTGGATTGTTAGGATTGTCTCAGAAAACATATATTGAGAGAATTCTAGAGAGATTTGGTATGGAACATTGTTCAGCTAGTATTGTTCCAATACAGAAAGGGGATAAATTTAGTTTGATGCAATGCCCATAGAATGAATAAGAACGAAAAGAAATGCAAAATATTCCTTATGCATCTATTGTGGGAAGTTTGATATATGCACAGGTTTGCACTCGTCCAGATATTGGTTTTGCAGTTGGAATGCTAGGCAGATACCAAAGCAATCCAGGAATGCATCACTGGAAAGCTGCAAAGAAAGTTATGAGATACTTACAAGGAACAAAAAATTATATGCTCACATTTAGAAAGACTGGTGAGTTAGAGGTTATTGGTTACTCAGACTCAAATTTTGCTGGATGTGTGGATAGTAGAAGATCCACTTTTGGTTATTTGTTCCTTTTAGCTGGAGGGGCAATATCATGGAAAAGCGCAAAACAGTCTATTATTGCTTCATCAACTATGGAGGCTGAATTTGTAGCATGGTTTGAGGCTACAAATCATGGTTTGTGGTTGCGGAACTTTATTTCAGGATTTGGTGTTATGGATTCAATTTCCAGACCGCTGAAAATTTATTGTGATAACACCGCAGCTGTCTTCTTTACTAAAAACGATAAGTATTCCAATAGCGTTAAGCATATGGAGCTGAAATATCTTACCGTTAAAGAAGAAGTTCAGAAACAACGAGTGTCTTTTGAAAATATAAGCACACAGCTTATGGTTGCAGATCCATTGACAAAAGGATTACCACCCAAGACATTCATAGGGCATGTTGAAAGAATGGGTCTTGAATGTAATCAAAGTTAATTATTATTTTTTGTTGTGGATTGCTTAACAATGCTTATATATATTTGATATTTTGAGCTAATTAAAATGTGTTTCTGATATTTCCTGTTAATTTATGTATGTACATGCATGTATTACTTTAAATGACGAAAACAGGAATAGCCTTCGAAAAAACATTATTGCTAGACCTTTATTGATGCTTCTCACTTATAGACTATGTTAAATGGGTTGCTAGTGTTGTGGTACATGGAAGGGACTGTGTCGTTTAGTGACATACAACCGCCATGACTCACATTGGTAATTTGTTTACCATGGTATTTATGATGACCATATTAATATCTTAATTTGATTTATGGTGCACACTAATGACTATTTTACTAAATCACTACAGAAGTTATCATATGTGCCAAGTGGGAGAATGTAAGATTATTTATTTAATTGTGGCCCACATGATTTGGACATGTGACATATTACTTGGTGGCTAAGTAAATAGATATCAATTAATTATTCTTGGTCAACTTATAATTACTTTTTTTGGTAATTACTTATTAGAGAAGTGTTTTCTTTCTAATTCCTTACTTTGATGGAAAGTAGAATTATGTTTCTAAAAGGAAAACTGGTCCTCTCTCTACCTTTATAAAAGTGTATATACTCCATCAATTATGTACGATTATTGAGACAACACGTAAAAGGTTATTGTGTGCAAAAGGCCAAGAGAGAGAAACCAGTTTCCAGCTTTGTCTGTTGATCAGAGTTGCAGATTGGTTCGTGGTTAAAGTATCTGGACGTTGGATTTAATGTCAATAAGATTTGATATCATGAATAGAGGTATGTATATCTAATTATATTTATTTATGCGTTATAAGAATGTGAAATTAATTGAAGTTCTAAAATCTAGAATTTTATGATAATTTGTGATTAAAGTCTAACACAAATTGAATTGGAGTTTTTACATAATTTTCTTTGCATCTTATTTTTTGTTTGGCTGTTCCTTTCTGTAATATGGTGAAAGTCTAGTTCAATAGCCTTTGTAATGGTGATTGGACATCATATAATAGACACAGAAAATGTAGGTGGATTTCGTCTATTATATATATATATATTCTCTCTGTTGATCATTATTTTAATCTTTTGAGTTTTCAGCTATATTGACTTCGGCAGAAGATTTGGATTGTCAAAAAGATATAACTATTGTCTATTCAATACTGTTCTCTTGTAGCTTATGCTATAATCAAACAAAGCTGTCTGTTGATCATTATTTGTTAATTAAAGATAAAAAAAATATATATATATATATTTTAGGGATCAATTCTAAATAAATTATTTTTAAAATAATCATAAATTTTAAAAAAATAAATAGGCATCAAATTTAAAACTTAATTACATAAAAGTGAGCATTGGAATTTATTCTCTAAACTACCATTGGCCTATTACACAGTTTCACACTCATTTGAATCCCAAATTGTCGGAGCGTGGGACAAAGCATTACGGAAATTTAACTGTTCTCCCTGTATCAAACAAGTGAATATTCTCTCAAAAAGAATAAAAATTCAATGAAAGCTAAAAAAAAAAAAAAAAATTTGGAGCGTTTTTATTGGCCGGGCCTTAGATGGCCCTGATCTAGTCAAACCTATTCTGAATCTCTAAAAAAACTGAAATAAAAGATAAAACTGAACCAGTATCATTTTTTTAAAACTAAATTGTGTTCCACAACATTTAATCTAGAGAATATGACATGATACATATTAAGTAAAACATCTCTTTTTTTTTTTTTTTTTTTTTTTTTTGTGTGTGTGTGTGGTCACACACACTTCACTCACACACTCACTTTATTTATTTAGAGAATCAAATAAGTCACAAGATTCTTAATAAGTAAAACACATTTAAACAATTCAAAATTTTACATGCACGTAAGCATAAAAAAAAAAAAATTAAAAAAAAACTTATAAGTAAATAAAGAACACATAGCAAAGAATAAACTTAAAAAAATAAAAACAATTTGTGGAAAATTAGACATATTTAGTTAGTCTGAAATCACATGCAAAGGTCAAAAATAAGAATAAAATAAAGAAAATACAGACATGTTAAAGATTATGGTATGCTGGTGCGGAAAAATATAAATCAATAAGAAACAAGTAGGAAAAGATGCATGGATATATGAAGAGAAATGACAAATTAGACAAACAATGTAACGACCCTCACCCTGGCCAGACACAATATTATCCGCTTAACTACAGAGTTCTGATGGGTTCACGGCCATCACGGTTTTAAAACGCGTTGTGTCATAGAAGGGTGTTGAATCTACATATAGCACTTGCCTACTGGTGCCCCCTGCACACGCTCACACACACCCGCCCACAAGGTCGCCACAATCACCCCCCCTTTGGGGCCCAATGTCCTCGTTGGCCACACTTCCGGCTGGATCAGGCTCTGATACCATTTGTAACGACCCTCACCCTGGTCGGACATAATATTGTCCGCTTTTAGCTCACCCAGACCAGAGATTTCCCAAGGGGTCACCCATCCTGGTACTACTCTAGGTTAAGCACGCTTAACTACAGAGTTCTGATGGGTTCACGGTCATCACGGTTTTAAAACGCGTCATGTCATAGAAGGGTGTTGAATCTACATATAGCACTTGCCCCATCCACACCAAGACGATGTGGAATTGTGCACTTGTAACTCGCCCAGTGTAATTGTCTACTGGTACCTTCTGCACACGCTCACACACACCCGCCCACAAAGTCACCGCAAACAATGTACTAGCCGAATGTAAATTGATAAATAAAAATCTACATGTTTTCATATAAATACAATGGGTTTGGGCAATACCCGGTCTGGATGGCACATTCAACATCATTCTTTTACCTCTAGCACACATAATTTGACTGCCAGCACATTCGTTCTCTATTGGCTTTTCCTTTTACCATCCAAAAATTTCTAACATACATATATATATAGAGTAGCATTAACCGGTGACAGGACCAACGTACAACTACAAGTCTACAACCCTAGGACTTGCCCTTTCCCCCAAAGTCTACAACCCAAGGACTTGCTCTTTCCCCCAAATAAAAATGGAAAAGTCCATTTGCTACAATTTTATGCAGCAACGGCACCCTATGTCTTGCAGCGACTACAGTTCTATCACCTTTGGCTGCTGCCACGAGATGTTCCACAAGTATAGTGACGATCATGCACTTCATCGATTTGAATCACCAATGCCATGGATCGGCATCTATATTGCAGCTGCATCACTAGTCTGCTCCCTTGCAATGGCTGCTGACGTCTTCCACGGGTTTCACCACAGAAAACTCTGGTTTCCGTGCAAATTTTTCACTCTCAATGCCGCTTCCCTCACATTATTAGCTGTAGCAATGAAGCTGCCGGTGGATCTAAGTACCAGCATGACAACGGCTGAAGATCAGCTTGCGAAACTTAGCAGCACCACTTTCATGTCCACAGCAATGGGTAATTTTCTGCCGTCTTTCGGAACTATGAATGACAAAGAAATTTTCGTGAACATAACAGCCTTGGCTATTTTCGTGATCACCATTTTTGTTAATATCTGCATCCAATTAACTACGCTGGTAATAAATCCTTTTTTCGTGGTAGAACACATTGCAGCTCTGTCTTTCATGCTTGTTTTGCTTGTAATTTCGGGTTTCACAGCTTTGACTGTTTCCACCACTAAAAAGCGTTTACAACTGAATTATGATGACATGCACAAAAAAAAATTGGTAGATGAATCAGAGGAAACCGAAAAGCTTACAATTGAGAAATTGAAAGAGAATGTAAAAAAGTATTGGATGATGGCAGAGACTAGTAGCCCACAATTCGTTATAGCTCGTTCTGTCACCTGCTATGCTTCAGGGGCAATCTGTTTGCTCGCTGTAGTCACTTTTGCAGAAGCGTACCTCAGGCTGCGCAAGAGTAACCCCGAGGAGTACAAAGCTTATAAAGGGAGTAGTCTTGAATCAGGCGGTTATAGTTGGTCAACCATTGTGGTTCTTGTGATTCAGTGTTTTGGGGTGTTTGTAGGTACAATTGCCCCAACATTTAGATCGTTTACAGCCATAAGATTAAGGTGCCCAGAGAAAAGAGTCAAGAGCAACAAATCTGAATTGAAAATAGAGACTTACTGGATCGAAAGGCTAGTAGGGTGGAGAGAGAGCCCCATAGCTTTACAAGTTCGGGGCCAAAAATTCAGAAAACTTGTTCATAAAACCAAGAATCTAATTGTAAATATCTTTATAGGAATTCAAATTATGATTGTCAAGGGCAGCAAATTAATTTTGGTCATCTCTATTTTCTTAACGAGTCTGTTGATCTCATTTGGGCAGAAGCTCGGATGTAAACCAACCGTCTCAAACAATTACACAGAACCTGAATGGAGGGCTCGTACAAAACTAGATCTTAGCCGTTATGTTTTGTATCTTGAAGGCGAGGAGGAACTTCCCTTACAGATAATGGAGAATAACAGGGACGCGACCAATCATTTTATTCAGAAGGGTAAAAAGCAGCAATCAAAATATTTGAAAGAGCTTATAGATCGATCTACTTCTTTTATGGGAGTGGCCAAGTTTGATAGTAACCAAGTTCCACCTCTAGCTTCTGAAGAACCTCCCAATTGTTGGTCTCTTCCTGTGATTACACTAACAAGTATTGCCGTTGCACTTCCAAACAATGAAAATCACAAGGTGAACGAGTTGCTTCAAAGTGTGAGAGAAGGCCTCTTGTTTGTCAACCTTGTAGAAAAGATTTTGGATGCCAAAGGAGACTTGGTGAACATCAAAAATACTGCCGACATAGTGTGGTTAGGAGTTGATCTCTTCCGGAAGTGGCTAGATGAAGATCTCAGAAAAATCGCTCTTGAAAGAAAAACCTCAAAGGAGACGCTGGAGAGACTTCTTGACATATCAAGAAGTATTGTCATGGAATTCAAGGCAAACCTGAATGGGAAGGAGAACCCTTTGAAGTGGCCCATGAAGGTTATTGCTGCTAATTCAATGTACAGAATCAGCCAAACTTTGCTGCTAGACCAAGAAGGCAGCAAAGATCGGATGGATCATGAAAGACTGTTTGATCAATTATCTGTTATGGTTGCCGATATATTGGGTGCTTGCCTTACCAACATGCCACGTGTTATAACTACAAAATGCTTTTGCAGTGCCATAGAAGAAAGGGAGAAAAGTGTTCAGCATGCAGCTCATCTTCTTGGTGAAACTGAAGAGATTCTCGAAATCCTTCAACAGCGTGAACTTCCTAGTCTGAATCCTGATCAGGCGGCTGATATCGATGAGTGGCGTGCTTCAATGAAGAAGAAAGATCCCTCGGCTTTTACTTCTTCATCCAACAGTGGTTCATCCTCTTCTGGTTCTTGTCAGTTGCATATAGCTATTGAGTAGGTGGGATGCTTGAGAAAACACAAGCACATTATGCCATCGCTAGTGTTTGGTATGTCCTGATCATCTACGACTTTTCTATATTTAGATATTCTATGAACTGTCACAGCATTTGAATGTGATATTGAGCGGGTAGATTTTATTCTCTATTCATATACAGCACATTCATTGTTTGATTAGATATATCATTTGAATTTTCTGGATTCATAGGTAGCCTTTTTCTAATGTTTGTAATATAAATTTATTCTATTCATATAGAGCACATCCATCCTTTGGATATTATTTGAATTTTCTAGATTCGTAGGTAGCCCTTTTCATGTAAACCACTCAAATTTTAGAAATCCTGAGGCAGTAACCCTGAAAATATTTACAGCCAATTTTACGTCTATTTCAGTTCTACAAAAGTTTTGAAAAACTTAAATTCTTGTTGAAAGTGGATTTATCATTTGTGGGGCAGAATCTGGGTTGGATGGAATTAATAACTATACGATGCACAATCCATTCATGAATCTGAATGGTGTATTTGGGATTACGGTTTTCACACTAGCTTAATATGCATTTTTCATGTTTATGGTGTAAGAACTATACTACTAAAATTCATTCTTTTATTTTCGGTAAGTACTAAAATTCATTGTTTGTTCAAGTTTTACATGATGAAAATGTCATGAATGTTAATCTGCAGGATTTGTTGGAAATCAAGGAGTGTAGTGTGAGCTGTAGTGCAGTTTGGAGTTGCTGGAGGTGTTTTTGGGATCCTGTTTCCTTTTGCTGGTGGTGTAATTTTCTTTGCATCTTATTTTTTGTTTGGCTGTTCCTTTCTGTAATATGGTGAAAATCTAGTTCAATAGCCTTTGTAGTGGTGATTGGACATCATATAATAAACACAGAAAATGTAGGTGGATTTCGTCTATTTTATATATATATATATATTCATTCTCTCTGTTGATCATTATTTTAATCTTTTGAGTTTTCAGCTATATATTGACTTCAGCGGAAGATTTGGATTGTCAAAAAGATATAACTATTGTCTATTTAATACTGTTCTCTTGTAGCTTATGCTATAATCAAACAAAGCTGTCTGTTGATCATTATTTGTTAATTAAAGATAAAAAAAAAATAAAATAAAATAAAAAAAATAGATTTTAGGGATCAATTCTAAATAAATTATTTTTAAAATAATCATAAATTTTTAAAAAAATGAATAGGCATCAAATTTAAAACTTAATTACATAAAAGTGAGCATTGGAATTTATTCTCTAAACTACCATTAGCCTATTACACAGTTTCACACTCATTTGAATCCCAAATTGTCGGAGCGTGGGACAAAGCATTACGAAAATTTAACTGTTCTCCCTGTATCAAACAAGTGAATATTCTCTCAAAAAGAATAAAAATTCAATGAAAGCTAAAAAAAAAAAGGGATTTGGAGCGTTTTTATTGGCCGGGCCTTAGATGGCCCAGATCTAGTCAAACCTATTCCGAATCTCTAAAAAAACTGAAACAATTTGTAGAAAATTAGACATATTTAGTTAATCTAACATCACATGCAAAGACCAACAATAAGAATAAAATAAAGAAAATACAGACACGTTAAAGATTAGATTATGGCATGCTGGTGCGGAAAAATATAAATCAATAAGTAACAAATAGAAAAAGATGCATGGATATATGGAGAGAAATGACAAATTAGACAACCAATGTACTAGCCGAATGTAAATTGATAAATAAAAATCTACATGTTTTCATATAAATACAATGGGTTTGGGCAATACCCGGTCTGGATGGCACATTCAAAATCATTCTTTTACCTCTGGCACACGAAATTTGACTGCCAGCACATTCGTTCTCATTGGCTTTTCCTTTTACCATCCAAAAATTTCTAACATACATGTGTGTGTGTGTGTGTGTGTGTGTGTAGTAGCATTAACAGGTGACAGGACCTACGTACAACTACAATCTACAGCCCAAGGTCTTGCCCTTTCCCCCAAAGAAAAAATGGAAAAGCCCATCTGCTACAATTACAACTATTTTATGCAGGAACGGCACCCGTCTTGCAGCGACTACAGTTCTATCACCCATGACTGCTGCCTCGAGATTTTCCACAAGGATAGGAAAGAACATGCACTTCATCGATTTGAATCACCAATGACATGGATCGGCATCTATATTGCAGCAGCATCACTAGTCTGCTCCCTTGCAATGGCTGCTGACATCTTCCACGGGTTTCGCCACAGAAAACTCTGGTTTCCGTGCAAATTTTTCACTCTCAATGCCGCTTCCCTCACATTATTAGCTGTAGCAATGAAGCTGCCGGTGGATCTAAGTACCAGCATGACAACTGCTGAAGATCAGCTTGCGAAACTTAGCAGCACCCCTTTCATGTCCACAGCAATGGGTAATTTTCTGCCGACTTTAGGAACCATGAATGACACAGAAATTTTCATGAACATAACAGCCTTGGTTATTTTCGTGATCACCATTTTTATTAATGTCTGCATCCAATTAACTACTCTAGTAATAAATCCTTTTCTCGTGGTAGAACACATTGCAGCTCTGTCTTTCATGCTTGTTTTGCTTGTAATTTCGGGTTTCACAGCTTTGACTGTTTCCACCACTAAAAAGCGTTTACAACTGAATTATGATGATATACGTACACAAAAAAAATTTGGTTGAAGAATCAGCGGAAACCAAAAAGCTTACAATTGAGAAATTGAAAGAGAATGTAAAAAAGTATTGGATGATGGCAGAGACTAGTAGCCCACAATTCGTTATAGCTCGTTCTGTCACCTGCTATGCTTCAGCGGCAATCTGTTTGCTCGCTGTAGTCACTTTTGCAGAAGCGTACCTCAGGCTGCAGGAGTAACCACAATCGTTGGTCAACCATTGTGGTTCTTGTGATTCAGTGTTTTGTGGTGTTTGTAGGTACAATTGCCCCAGCATTTGGATCGTTTACGGCCATAAGATTAAGGTGCTCAGAGAAAAGAGTCGAGAGCAACAAATCTGAGTGGATCGAAAGGCTAGTAGGGTGGAGAGAGAGCCCCATAGCTTTACAAGTTCGGGGCCAAAAATTCAGAAAACTTATTCATAAAACCATCTAATTCTAAATATCTTTATAGGAATTCAAATTAAGATTGTCAAGGGCAGCAAATTAATTTTGGTCATCTCTATTTTCTTAACGAGTCTGTTGATCTCATTTGGGCCCTACTACAAGGTGCTAAAGCAGAAGCTTGGATGTAATCCAACCGTCTCAAACAATCACACACAACCTGAATGGAGGGCTGGTACAAAACTAGATCTTAGCCGTTATGTTTTGTATCTTGAAGGCGAGGAGGAACTTCCCTTACAGATTATGGAGAATAACAGGGACGCGACCAATCATTTTATTCAGAAGGGTAAAAAGCAGCAACCAAAATATTTGAAAGAGCTTTTAGATCGATCTACTTCTTTTATGGGAGTGGCAAAGTTTGATAGTAACCAAGTTGCACCTCTAGCTTTTGAAGGACCTCCCAATTGTTGGTCTCTTCCTGTGATTACACTGTTGGAAACGGGGGCATTAAAAACATAAACTTTGGATGAGATTTGAAATAGATTCCGTTAATAATTTTTTACGGATCTCTAGACAAGCGCGTTTCTCTCCACAAGGAGATGAACATGGTATATTTACTTTCTGAAATCCATTTCCGGATGAATGAGAAATTAGCTCCAAAGTGTAGTGTCTTGATAAGCCTAAATAGGTATGCAAAATGTGGGAAGTGTTTGTCCCACATGGAAAAAATATTGAAACAAATTGAAATTTAAATAAGCTGAGTTTAGGATTTGGGCTTGGGCCTAGTTGTAAAGTCCAGATTATTCTTTTTTGGAATTTTGGATTGGGCCTAATTTTAGGCTGGGCTTATTTAAATGGGTTTCACAAATGAGTGGGTTTTTTTTTAGGTGGTTGGTTTTTGAATTAAAAAAACTACTTTTTAGTTTTTCTAAAAGGTTACACCTTTTAAATTAAAAAAACCATATTTTAGTTTTTCAAAATGGTTACACCTTTTAAATTAAAAAATCACTTTTTAGTTTTTTCAAAGGGTTACACTTTTTTTTCGAACCATCATGACCCATGGTTGCACCCACTCGAAAAGGCACATTGCAACCTATTAGAATGGATGTGTCTATTGGTGAACAGACACCATGTGAACCATTGCAACCTATTGGAATAGATGTATCTAATGGTGAACAGACACCATGTGAACCATTGCAACCTATTGCAATGGTTGTGTCCAATAATGAAGAGATATACCCAATCCGAAAAGGCATATCCGTTTCTATAAATACCCCCATTTGGATCATTTGCAATTCATTCATTTTTCATTTTCTTCTATCTCCCTCTCTAGACTGGAACCCAACCCAAGTGGATTCAAACCATAGGTTAAGTGGTTCGAGCCACTTCGACCCTAATTCAATTTCATCGAGCCATATTAAGATTGGTCCGAACCATTTGGTTCGGATTACACCCAATTCAGCATTTATATAGTATATAAATGCATTTTTGAGTCAGAGAGAGTATTACACGGAGGAGGCTCGCCGTATCCACGAGTTTGTAGTGCTGCTACTGGTGGATGTAGACCGTTGTATCTTGGGAGATAGACGCCACTGAGTCCGTTAGCACCATAGCGGGGCGAATCTGTCTTAAGGACATAGTATCCAATACTAGCCTCGGTCCAGGTTCATTCCTTGCATATTATTATTATTTTATTGCTTTATTTTGCATATTTTATTAAATATAGAGTTGCATATTTAATTAATGATTTATTAGAATATTTTTAATTATTTCATGACATATTAGTATAAGGGTTGTTATATCTTAAAAGTTACATTAAGTATAAATTTTTCTAACAATCTTAAGACAGATTCCTTCCTTACGTAGATTTTATTATATGTTTCTATTTAAGATATAAACAAGTAGATATTATACTAATAGTTGAGATATGATAAAATAATGTTATATACATTATTATATGATAATATGTTAAATATTAATGCATTCAATATTATGTGAAATTGAAGCATGTTATATAAGTGGATTATTGAATTATTCAATATTGGTTGAATTATTTAATTTTATAATATAATATTATGAAGTATATGACATTACCTTAAACATGTACCAACTAGAGGTGGAAAAAAGTACTTCGTTACTTTTATCATTGGTTGCACAAGATACCGTTATGTGTATTTGCCACGAACCAAAGATGAAACCTTAGAAATATGACATCATATGAATTATGGAAAGGTTGAAAACCTTTCTATAAATTCTTAAAAGTGTGGGGGTGTCTATTTAAGGTTGCAGATCCTAATCCTATGAAAGGTTAGAGTGGACCTAAAATGTGACAACCTTGTAGGTGAGTGTGTCGTGGACGGGTGCAAGAGGCACTGACATGTTATCACATTGAGCAAGTTACAGGTGCACAGTCCCACACCACCTACGTAAGGGAAAGGTAAAGTGATTTTATGTAGTGGTGTTATCTCCAATTGGTACGAGGCCTTTTGAGATAAAATCTAATAATAAAATCGTGCGAGCTTGATCCCAAAGTGGACAATATCATACTATGTGATGGAGTGGATCGTTACATAAAACCTTTGATAGCTTATAACATCAGTGCATATTATTTTCTTGTAGGCTAGAACGTCTACATCTTTTGGTCCTAATTTTCTAGTATGTTTATTGGAGAATGAGCCACAAATCTTTTTTTTTCTTAAATTAATTATGTGATATAATTAATCATGCGATATAATATGAAACTATATTGTTATGCAAATTCAATATTATTTTTACAAAAGTTTATTATTTGAAATTATAATATTGAGATATGTGGTTGAATTACTTAGTGTACGTAGTAATTTAATTTTACAATATAGCTTATTTAATGTGTGATATTATTAATTTTGTATGAGTTCATGACTGGTTTGTGTATTTAATACAACAGACAAAAATTGATTAGTCTAAGTATGTCAATTCTTCCAATAGTCAAGGGAGAAAGATCTATAGTAGTGTCTAAGACACGTATAGCTGTGAATGGGCTAAATAAGATAAGATTTTTCGATAACTCTAAAGAGTTTAATGTTATGGATACACTAAGCTAGTACACTGAGACAAGCTAAATCAAACTAGTTAACTCTAATGTACAATTTAGCTAAAAGCTAAAATGTTACTGAGTTGCAAGCAAGGTAGCTTAGCTATAAGCTAAAATGATTAATGAGGTGCACAGAACCTAAGAGGAAGATGGAAAATCTGTTAGTTGGTTCTAGCTCTCAACTTGATAGTAAAAAAAACACGAGGGTGATGAGTAGCTATTTTAGCCATAAGCTATTTGAGCTATTCATCATATCTGCTCATGTAGGAGGGAATAATACTATTTATAAAGTAGTAGTTTTTGAAGAATATTCTTTAAAACAAATTACTCTACTACCAAGGTAGACTACTTAGATAAGTGTGTACTAAAACTATGAACTACTAGAATTGATAGCTAAACAAACTTAACTTCAAGCTAGCGGTAATAGCTAAAAAGTGGGTGCTCATCATAACCTAGTAGTGAAATATGAGAAGAATGTACTTAATCTAAGCTAGTAATGATAGTTATGAACTCACTTTTGACTAGTAATGATAGCTAAGAAGTGAGTGCTCACTCTGTGGTGATTGTATCCAAAGCTTAAATAATAAGATAATTATTTGCTTAAATGATTGAGTTATGTGACGTGTGACACATGAAAGGTTATAACATGTTAATATGACTGACTTAACATGAACCTAAACATGAATAACTCAATTTACAAATATAAAAGAAGTAAAAGCAAATATTAATTAGAACCCATTGTAATTAATATCTTTAGCATTAATTCACGGTAATGTCGGTGAATTATTATAAGAATATGCTAAAGATAAAGTGAGTACATATGCACTAGAGACTATTATATATGCTTGTTGAGAAGCGAATATGGAACCTTGAAAAGGTAGATGAGGTGAAGTATTTAATATATGGTACTTTCATAGTTGAAAAATCATAATAAATACATTAGAGATAAAACTTCAGGATTATCTCAAAGTTGTGGGGGGATATTGTCCATAGATAAAATTTGCTATGAGTTACCTCACCAAATAAGAAATACTTATAAATGTAGGGTTCTTAATCCTAAGAAATTTTGGATAGAACCAAAAATCATTTATAGTATTATAACAATAGTGCATGTTGTTTCCTATGAGGAAAATATTATGGAACAACTAGAAAAGTTCTTTTTCCAGCGGAAGAGCCGAGTTATATGTTCTAGTTGAAGAGTAAAGTGTGCAAGCTTATAAGTCATTGAGTGGATTAAAGCTAGTACCAAGACAATGACATAAATGTGATGTATAAGTCATTGTATGCCTTAAAAAAAAAATTAATGATATACTAATTAGTATATTTGATATGAAAGATTTAACATCTAATAACATAGTATATTCTCAGTAGAGTGAGATTGAGATAATACTAGTTATGATAACAAAAGCCTAGCTAACTTTTGTAAATGTAAATCTCAAATATAAATACTAGCCAAAGTATATCATTGGTTGAGATTGCAAGGCATCTTAATAATTGTGTTTAATTGCACATTTTCAATCCAGGATCGGATCACTAAAAAACAATAAATTGGGTAGTTGAGATACACCCTAAATCCAATATTGCATAGATCGAGGTATCTAACTAAATTGGAGGTGTAACAGTGATACAATCTGGATATGGGATATTAAAGACTTCAAATCCAATAGTGGATATGTCTTTTATATTAAAGATGTAGTTCTATGTTGTTAATATAACTCAAAGTTAGAAACTTTGAATAAATCAAATAGGGAAGTCAATAGATTTCACCTAGAGGACAATTCAAAGTAAGTCTACACCTGTGCCACTAAAGAAAATGATATTGCTAACAATAAGCAATTTTAGGGCACAAAGTATACAGTTGCTCTCACCTGGAGAAATCTCTGCAGAGTGTAATATTTCTAAACGCAACCTTGTGGACACATATAAAATTGAAGGTTGTACTAGAGAGCAATTGTACAGTTCATCGAGGGGAATGGGGTTTAAAGCCGAAAGCTAACGAGTCACCTTAATGGAAACCCAACCTAGTTGACTGGAGATCCCAAGATCTAGGTTCAAAGGGACAACAGAAATTCTGAGTGACTCACTAGAAGCACTAGGAAGATATAAATCTTCTACCCATTTCTATGATGAGACAGTGCTACCTACAACGATGATCAGGATAAGCTACGCTTTTAATGACTCTTATACCTTGAAAATTCAAGTGGGGTTTGGTAGGATACTCTTACTAAGAAGTCACCTATGTGAGTGTGAAGTGGGGCCGCTTCTATGAGAACTATAAAGGCTAAGTTTTCTAGAGCACTCATTGAATACCAGGACTTGTTCAGGGCTAAAATGAACACAACAATGAGAACCAACTTTGTGAGGAAAGCTACTGTGTGTTTGTTATTGTCTTGGTTTACACAAACGGCTGAACAGTTCAAGACATCGCGTTCACTGGTTAGCCAGTAAATCCGATAGCAATACACTAGGGAAGGTTCAAAGCCAAAAGCCACCTATCCTGATGCAGTAACTTTTCGATTATACTCTCTCTAGTGTCTGCATGATCATCTTTTGCATTTTACGCAAATTTCCATTCATGTGGGGGATTGTTGGAAACGGGGGCATTAAAAACATAAACTTTGGATGAGATTTGAAATAGATTCCGTTAATAATTTTTTACGGATCTCTAGACAAGCGCGTTTCTCTCCACAAGGAGATGAACATGGTATATTTACTTTCTGAAATCCATTTCCGGATGAATGAGAAATTAGCTCCAAAGTGTAGTGTCTTGATAAGCCTAAATAGGTATGCAAAATGTGGGAAGTGTTTGTCCCACATGGAAAAAATGTTGAAACAAATTGAAATTTAAATAAGCTGAGTTTAGGATTTGGGCTTGGGCCTAGTTGTAAAGTCCAGATTATTCTTTTTTGGAATTTTGGATTGGGCCTAATTTTAGGCTGGGCTTATTTAAATGGGTTTCACAAATGAGTGGGTTTTTTTTTAGGTGGTTGGTTTTTGAATTAAAAAAACTACTTTTTAGTTTTTCTAAAAGGTTACACCTTTTAAATTAAAAAAACCATATTTTAGTTTTTCAAAATGGTTACACCTTTTAAATTAAAAAATCACTTTTTAGTTTTTTCAAAGGGTTACACTTTTTTTTCGAACCATCATGACCCATGGTTGCACCCACTCGAAAAGGCACATTGCAACCTATTAGAATGGATGTGTCTATTGGTGAACAGACACCATGTGAACCATTGCAACCTATTGGAATAGATGTATCTAATGGTGAACAGACACCATGTGAACCATTGCAACCTATTGCAATGGTTGTGTCCAATAATGAAGAGATATACCCAATCCGAAAAGGCATATCCGTTTATATAAATACCCCCATTTGGATCATTTGCAATTCATTCATTTTTCATTTTCTTCTATCTCCCTCTCTAGACTGGAACCCAACCCAAGTGGATTCAAACCATAGGTTAAGTGGTTCGAGCCACTTCGACCCTAATTCAATTTCATCGAGCCATATTAAGATTGGTCCGAACCATTTGGTTCGGATTACACCCAATTCAGCATTTATATAGTATATAAATGCATTTTTGAGTCAGAGAGAGTATTACACGGAGGAGGCTCGCCGTATCCACGAGTTTGTAGTGCTGCTACTGGTGGATGTAGACCGTTGTATCTTGGGAGATAGACGCCACTGAGTCCGTTAGCACCATAGCGGGGCGAATCTGTCTTAAGGACATAGTATCCAATACTAGCCTCGGTCCATGTTCATTCCTTGCATATTATTATTATTTTATTGCTTTATTTTGCATATTTTATTAAATATAGAGTTGCATATTTAATTAATGATTTATTAGAATATTTTTAATTATTTCATGACATATTAGTATAAGGGTTGTTATATCTTAAAAGTTACATTAAGTATAAATTTTTCTAACATACACTAACAAGTATTGCCGTTGCACTTCCAAACAATGAAAATCACAAGCTGAACGAGTTGCTTCGAAGTGTGAGAGAAGGCCTCTTGTATGTCAACCTTGTTCAAAAAATCTTGGATGCCAAAGGAGACTTGGTAAACATCAGAAATGCTGCAGGCAGAGTATGGTTAGGAGTTGATCTTTCTCAAAAGTGGCTGGATGAAGATCTTCAGAAAATCGATCTTGAAGTAAAAACCTCAAAGGAGATTATTGAGAAACTTGCTGACATAGCTAAAAACAATGTTATTGAGTTCAAGGCAAACACAAATGGCGATCTAATGGAGAACCCTCTAAATTGGCCCATCAAGGTTATTGCTGCAAATTCAATGTACAGAATAAGCCAAACTGTGCTGCATGACCACAAAGGCAGAAATGACCAAGATGATGAGACACTGTTTGAGCAATTGTCTGTTATGATTGCGGATATATTGGGTGCTTGCCTCACCAACTTACCACGTGTCATAACTATGAAATGCTCTTGCAGTGCCATAGAAAAGAGGGAGAAGCGTGTCCTTCAGGCTGCTCAACTTCTTGGTGAAACTGAAGAGATTTTGAAAATCCTTCAGCAGCACGAGCTTCCCAGTCTGAACCCTGATAAAATGGCTTATATTGATGAGTGGCGCCGTGCATTAATTAAGCAGGAAAATTCCTTTGCTTTCACTTCTTCAATCAATGATGACACATCTTCTTCTGGTTCAGGTGAGTTGCAGATAAATATTGAGTAGATCGAAGGCCTGCTTGAGAAAATACTGGCATATTATAATATAAGTTGTATGGTACGTACTTGTTTAGGAGTTCCCATTTTGTACATATTATATGAAATCTCAGTTTATATTGTGTGAAGCCTTTAATAACATGGGTCTGTTAAATGATATATACTCTTGTCTGTTCGGTACTTCCAATTAAGGGCAGGGCTTGGGCAGGCTTAACCAGAGCAATTCGAGTCTAATCCGAAAATTTGGCAGGTTTAGGAAAAGAAGCCATGCCCTGAAACCGAACAAATGATTGGATACAAATAACTAAATTATGAAAGAGCATCACGAGCAATTTATCGCATCACAGAAAAGGACATGCCCTCAAACTAAACAGATGTTTAGATACAAAGGCAAACCAAAATCAACTCCACCATATTACAAAAATCTACCTACATCAGAATTATCTGGCTTTAGATACACTTACTTTTACCTTTGATGTGAGCCATGCATAATCAGATTGGAGTTGGACCTCACTTATTATGAATCATGCACTATATAAAAAGAAAAGTAGGACTTAAAAGTAATTTTCCCTTAGAAATATTGGAGGTTATTTTAACTCAGGCGACAATAAGTTGTGGGCAGTGGTGATCAGAAAATTAAACATTTTGTTCTGCAAAATAATAGATCAAATACAGTCACATATCCATTATCATACCATGTGGTGAAGTGGGTCGTTACAGAAAGGCTAGTAGGGTGGAAAGAGAGGCCCTTGGCTTTACACATCCAGGGCCAAAGATGCAGCAAATTTGTTCACAACACAGAATCTAATTCTCAACTTCTGTGTTAGAGTTCAGGTTGTGCTTATCACAGCTAGCAAATCAGTCCTGCTCATCTCCAGTTTCTTGCTAAACCCATTGCTGTCATGTTTCCACTTCTGCAAGGTCTTAAAGCAGAAGCTCCTGTCTAAATCTAATGCCTCAAGCAATCATCCAGGATCAGAATCGGAACTTCGTACACAACTGTATCTTAGCTGTTTTGTTCTGTATCTTGATGGTGCAGAGGAACTGCCCCTACAGATCATGAAGAACAACAGGAATGCTACAGATCATTGTATTCAGAGAGGTAAGAAACAGCATCATAAATATCTCAAAGAGTTTTTGCTACTGAATTTATGGGGGTGGCAAAGTTTGACAGCAACCAGGTTCGATCTTTAGATTCTGAAGTTCCTCCTAACTGTTGGAGTCTGCCTGTGGTTACACTGACAAGTATAGCCATAGCACTTCCCAATATTGCAAATCACAAGGTGGAGAGGCTGCAACAAAGCGCGAGGGAAGGCCTCTTGTATGCCAGTCATGTAGAAAAAATCCTGGATGCCCAAGCTGACTTGGTAAATACAGAAATGCAGCAGAGACCGTGTGGTTCGGAGTTGATCTTTTTCGCAAGTGGCTAGATGAAGATCTCTGAAAAATTGTTCCTGAAGGAAAAACATCAAAGGAGACACTCGGGAGACTTGCTAACATAGCTAAAGACATTGTCATGGAATTCAAGGAAAACATGAATGGGAATCTGAAGGGTAACCCTCTGAACTGGCCCTTCAAGATTATTGCCGCTAACTCAATGTATAGAATCAGCCAAACTATGCTGCTGGACTATGAAATGACCAACAACCAGACAGGTGAGAAACTATTTGAGCAATTATCTGTTATGATTGGGTGCTTGCCTCACCAACTTACCACGGCTTATAGCTATGAAATGCTTTTACAGTGCCATAGAGAAGAGGGAGAAAAGTGTCAAGCAAGCAGCTCATCTTCTTGGTGAAACTTAAGAGATTCTGGAAATCTTTCAACAGCGTGAACTTCTTAGTCTGAATTCCCATCAAGCAGTTAATATCAATGAGTGGCGTGCTTTAATGAAGAAGAAAGATCCCTTGGTGTTTACTTCTTCATCCAACAATGGTTCATCTTCTTCTGTTTCTAGTAAGTTAAATATAGGTATTGAGTAGGAGGCCTGTTTGAGAAAATACAGGCACATAATGCTATCATTGTATGGTATGTACTCGTCTCTGAGTTTTCTATATTTAGATACTGTATGAATTCTCAGCATTTGAATGTGATCCTAAGCAGGTAGATATATTCTATTCGTATACAGCACATTCAGTGTTTGTTTAGATATCATTTGAATTTGTTGGATTCATAGGTAGCCCTTTTCTTCTAGTTCTATTGTAGATTTATTTTTTTTCATGTAGAGCACATCTGTTGTTTAGATATTATTTGAATTTGCTGGATTCATAGGCATCCCTTTTCTTGCATGCCACTCAAAATTTAGGAATCCTGAGCAGGTAAACCAGAAAATATTTACGGCCAATTTTACCTCCATTAGTTCTACCCTTGAGTTGCTAGGGAAGGAGAAGTATGGTATTATGTATGATTATCAGAGACATGGAATGAAATATTCCATCCAATAGTGTGAGTTTAATTGAATTATAAATACCCAATAGGGATGTCAATCCATTGATCATGACAAGAATGAAGGATATTGCTGCTAATTCAATGTACAGAATCAGACAAACTTTTCTGCTAGACCATGAAGGAAGCAAAGACCAGATGGATCATGAAATACTGTTTGAGCGATTATCTGTTCTGATCACAGATATATTGGGTGCTTGCCTTACCAACTTACCGCGTGTTATAACTACGAAATGCTTTTGCAGTACCATAGAAGAAAGGGTGAGAAGTGTCCAACATGCAGCTCATCTTCCTGGTGAAACTGAAGAGATTCTGGAAATACTTCAACAGCGTGAACTACCTAGTCTGAATCCTGATGAAGCAGTTTATATTGATGAATTGCGTGCTCTAGTCATGACAAAAAATCCATTGGAGGATTTTACTTTTTCATCCAGCAATAGAACATCTTCTTCTTGTTCTGGTGAGTGGAATTTAGCTGTTGAGTACCATAAGGAAGACAGTTTGAGAAAATACAGGCACATCTTTTTCTTAGTTTGGATTTTGTGTGAATTCTCAGCATTCTATTGAGTAAAGGCTATATTGGACACAGGTATTTCTCTTCTGTTATAGACATGTAATATTCATATGTATCATTTGAATTTGTTGGATTAATTCATAGCCAATGTTCGTGCATGCCATAACTCAAAATTTTAGTCTCCTGAGCATGTGCTTTTTCCCAATAATCTTATTCTTAACCAACAGACCAATTTAATTTCCATTATCTCTCGACGCTTGAGTAATTTTTTTTTCCCCTTATACATACACAAGTACTCACTTTGTCTAAATGAGGACTTACCTTGACCTTTTATACAACCCAAGCATACGCTTGATTATCAGTAGATATGAGTGCTTAATTGTTCGAAACTCAATAAATAACTTGCAGCAGTCCACATTTGATTAGAAAGCTGTGGATGTGAATATTAGTCTATTAATATTGAACGATATGATTTATTTGGCCACTTTGGCTCCCTAATTCTCAGTTAATAGACAAAATGACTGATTCAGAACAAATGACTATATAATCAAGCAGCGAATCTTGCGCACACTTGCTACAGAACTAGCACACTGCTACTAGTCTACAAAATTAAAAGTGTAAGTTTGGTCGAATCATAAAATACTCAACACACGGGCGGGGGAATTCAACCAGGAAGTCTAGTTGATGGCAATATGGATGCATGACAATATACAACTTGAGAGGAGATATTCAGTATGTTGAATAGAAATGTATCTAATTATCATTAATGTGCAAATTATCCAACAAAAATATCGGGTTTATAGCAGATTAGTTAAAGTTGGAGATTCGAGCACGAGGTTATTGGACAAGGTTCATGCTCTGTATAGTTCTGAATTTTATCTGGGGAACTTAAAAGCTGGTTGATATAAGAAAGCAACGAGGGCTGAAAGGAATCCTCCTGGAACAAACGGAGTTGTTACTTAAAAGGTCGGTGATGGCTAGTAGTTCGTGGCTCAATTCTTTTCAGAATATAAAGAATATTTTCCCAGCTAAAATTTCGGGTTATTGTAGTATCGATAATCCATTGCCCCCTAAACGAGCAGTTCAAAATTTATTAAAAATCTACATGATATGAATTTTAGTTATGAATTTTAGTGCAGCACTTATGCACAACTGTGTGATTGTATGGCTCACTCGTCTTATGAGCTTCCATGCTCAGGAGGGTTTGGAAAAATGAAATTTCTAATTCTTTTTAAAAGGAGATTAGTATTGGTCACATGCAACACATAACCTAGCTTTCAGGACCATCTAATGCATAAACTGGTCAATAATTGTTGGATAAATTGGTCAAGTAGCATTGGATTAAGAGCCATTAACCATCTGTTAACTTCCAGTGAACCTTTTGAATGATCAGAAAATAATATAAGCCAAACATGATTTATTTAATATATTTTATTCTAATTCATGGTTTGTTGCAATCACTTCATTTATCAACAATGTTGGTTGATGAATCTATACATTAATTTTTCATAATTAATGTATAATACCTAAAACATTTAGTATGTGTTTTATAAGATTCAACAAATAAAATACAATTATTAGTTCATTAAGTTTGGAAGTTATATCAAGAAAAGATGCATTTGGACAATCAAAGCCCCTCAAGTGTGTACCTGGACATGCAGATCTCTGCTGCACCTCAGACCTGTAGTCAATTTGCCCTGTAAAATCAAAAATTGGGGACGGATCAATCACCTCTTTCTTGTTCCATAGTTGGGGGCGACGGATCATCCTTGAAGATACAAGATTTCATTTCTTCTCTCTCTCTTTTCTTTTTCCTTTCTCTCCACCCGTCATGGTCTATTTATAAGCCATGACCTTTATTGCAGTTAACCAATTACATTGGGCTTATATCCGAAAGCTCTCTTCCTTCTGGGCTGGGTCTTGCAATGGGCTTGACCTTCCTCGGTGGACCCCCCAGGTTCGGCCCATTCCAGGGTGCTTTGGCATGGATCCTACTTCAATCATTCGACTCGATCTCGTTCCCGCGATTCATATCCGGCCCATGCCACTTGCCGCATCCTCAACTGCCCCCATAATTACCCCTTATTGATTAGGGGGTAATTATTAGAGGCTGCTAATGATGACCTGACGGCTCGAGGAGATCGTGTGGGAGAATGGATGGTTAGATCTAGGGGTCGACGCTTCGAGATTCAAAAAGACAACCCATCGCTTTCCTGGCTCCTCGGCCCTTGGGCTCATCTCGTCTTTATAAACTCCATTGATTCTCCATCGATCCTCTTTACCGTCTCCATCTCACCTTTTGCTACTTGAATCCTCCCCGGCGATCTCTTGCGAAAGATCTTCCTTCCAGTGGCTTTGCAATACTCTCTGCCGTTTTTACTCTCTAAGGTTAGTTTCATTTGCATTTTTCTTTTGGAAGACTTCTTTCTTCTCCCCGGAATCCTCATCCACTCTCACCATGACAGTAGATCTAGACGTTCTTTGCATAAAACTTCACCTTCCTAATGATGTAGAAATTAGAAACTGCCCCCGGGAAGTGAATATTAGAATCGGTGCTGGCCTTCTTCCCGGCGAGGCCCTGTTTTCACTCCTCCACCTCAATCTCCTTAGATTTCCTTTACATCCTTTCTTTTGCTATGTTTTTAACAAGCTAAATCTTTCCCCTTTACAAGTAAACCCCAATCTCCTTAGGATTTTATCCGTTATGCTACTCCTGATTCGTGACAGAGGTCTGGATCTGGACCTCGTAGATCTCCTCCTCTGTTACAAGGTCAGCAAGATCAGAACTGACGAACCGTTTTACCACTTTTTTCCCATTGAAAAGAGGTCTATCTGCACAGATAAGATCAAATCCGAGAAGGGTTAGAGGAAAAACATTATTGGGGTTAGGGGAGCCTGGTTCTCTCCAGCTGCGGAGGATTTCCCTATCCCGAGCGCTTTCGGAGAGTGCTCTGTCTCTTTTTACAAGAAATATAAAAACCATAAAAGCAACTGTCCTTGCGAGATTTGCATTCCTCGTTTTTATTCTTTCTTGTGCCATTCCTTAGGCATTCCTTGTGATGACTTGAGCTACAGTGTGTGCAGGGATAGGGATAACTACTTGAAGCGGTACGTTCTGACCAACGTTCCCTCTTGCTCGGACCTTCTCACCTCAGATAATCTCCTCGATATCTCAGTCCTCGGCAAGACAATGAGCCAACTCCAGATCCCTTCCTTCGGCAGGAAGAAAACTGCCCCCAGGCCTATTATCACACCTGCATCAAATTCCTCACCGGCTTCAGCATCTTCTTCCGCTACCCTTTCTGATACCACTCCTTCCACCGATCCATCCGTGACGGCTGCTGACCCGGTCGCCAACACGGTGACTGCCAGTCCGAACGTTGCCCCCTCTGTCAACAATCCTCCTGGTTCTACTGCTGCTTCCGCACGGGAAAAGGCCAGAGGAAAGAGGCATCAACCTGACAGTGCCTTCAGCATAGATGACATTCCCTTGTCTTAGAGGGTTAGGCCCTCTGGGCCGAACGTGATATCCCTGGCAAGACCTCCCCAAGCTAGGCCCCCCACCCCTTCTGGGCATGCCTCTGCTTCTGGAACAGCGCCATGGAGCCCTCGCTTCATTCGAACAGACGGATCGTCTGTGAAACCGACTGAGACCATGTTCAAAGATGGTCAGACCGCAATGGCTTACTACAGGAGTATGTGGACTCCTAAGGACATCGAGGTAGCCAAAGGTCTGTCTCAGAGGGAGGTGTTTAGCCGATTCCCCTTGTCCGCCATGAAGGTAACTTCTACCCCTTAGTCAATAAATCTTTACATACTCTTGACACTTATTTTCTTCTAACCATCTGCTCGGCTTAACCAGTTGTCTTGTATATCTCTACAGACCTTGTACGGGATAATGGCTATGCAGAAGCAAGTTGAGTAAGTGAATGCCCAGGTCCGCGCGCTTTCTGACAGCCTTAGCGCAGCGAATAAGGAGAACGATAATTTAGCTGCTCAGAAGACCGGGTTGATGGTTCAACTTGGTAAAACTGAAAAAGAGAGGGATTTGCTAAGGAAGGAGACTGACTCTCTTCAGGATGATAGGAATGCTCTGCAGCTTGAGAAGAGCGTCTGGCAGACCGAGCGGGAATCCCTCAGGGCCGAGAAGGAAGAACTGCTGCGCCTTCTGAATGATGAGCAATCCGCTTGGATGGCCTTTGAGAAAAGGGCCTTAGATAAGCGCAACACTTTACTTGATACCATCAGCAAGGTAAATGGTGGTATGCTGGCTCTGCATGCTCGGTTCTCCAGAGTTGGAGCCCTCAGATATGCTCAGGGGTTCCGAGAAGGTTACGCCGATCGCGTCCCGGATGAGGGTCAGACTGGCTCTACCCCTGATGATGTTGATTAGGACCTGGATATTGATCCTCCTGGTGTTTATACCGATCCAGACTCCACTGCTGCTGAGGGCATATTTGATGAATGTCAGGAGATTGCGTCTTCTCGGATCACTCCTACTCCTCCTGCCGCTCTGACTTTTGACATTCTTCCTCTGTCCACTCTGACTCCATCTGCCGTTACTGCTGAAGATAACCCCCAGCAGAATGATTCTTCTAACGCTATTAAGGGTAGGACTCAACAGAATGATTCTGTCATTCACCTCGACTCTCCACCTCGTGAGGATGGCGACACCACCAACAATGAGGAGGTAGCCCAGCATCATCAAGAGGCCGATGAAGCAAATGCCTCTTAGTTAGAACTTCTTTTTTTTTTTTTTTTTTTTAATGTACTGACTTTGGTATATTTGCCATCTTTACACCTCATTTTTTGTAACGCTCTGAACCTCATTAATGAGATGGCCGACTTCTGATTAAACTTTTTGTGTCAACTTCCTTTTTTTTTTTGGCAAGTGTTTAGCGTTCGGCTCATAGTGTCAGCTACCACTTACTTTGCATAGGTGTCTGGCGCTCGACTGGAATGCCTCTTGCCACTTGCCCTCTAATTCTGCCACTTACTTTGCATAGGTGCCTGGCGCTCGGCTAGAATGCCTCTTGCCACTTGGCCCTCTAATTTTCTTTAGCAAGTGTTTGGCGTTCGGCTCATAGTGCCAGTTGCCACTTATTTGGCATAGGTGCCTAGCGCTCGGCTAGAATGCCACTTGCCACTTGGCCCTCTAATTTTCTTTAGCAAGTGTTTGGCGTTCGACTCATAGTGCCAGCTACCACTTACTTTGCATAGGTGCCTGGCGCTTGGCTAGAATGCCTCTTGCCACTTGGCCCTCTATTTTTCTTAGCAAGTGTTTGGCGTTCGGCTCATAGTGCCAGCTGCCACTTATTTGCTTAGGTGCCTGGCGCTTGGCTAGAATGCCACTTGCCACTTGGCCTTTTATTTTTCTTAGCAAATGTTTGGCGTTCAGCTCATAGTGCCAGCTGCCACTTATTTGCTTAGGATTTTAGAGAGGAGTGCAATCCTTATAAATCTCAGAAACTCGTACATTCAACTGTTTTCAATTTAAAATAAACAAAATTCAGTACTGAATCTCAACTTTTTATTGATAATACCTCTTTAGAGAAGTAGCATTCCAAGGCTTGTTAACCAGCCTTCCGGCCATGGTTTCTAAGGTATATGCGCCTTTTCCTATGGCCTCTGCAATTCTGTATGGGCCTTCCCATGGTGGCATTATCTTTTTGACTTTCCCTATCTTCTTTTTCAAAACCAGGTCACCTGGCCTAAAGTCTCTGTGCTTTACTTTCTTGTTATGGCTGTTCGCAAGCGTCTGCTGGTAAGATGCGAGCCTTACCGCTGCTGCGTCTCTTTTTTCTTCCAGCAAATCGAGGTTAAACCTTAGCATACTGTCATTATGCTCACGGTTCCATGCCAAGCTTCGAACAGTCGGAACTAAGTGCTCGACTGGTATAACTGCCTCGGTTCCATACGCCATGGTGAATGGGCTTTCTCCGGTCGGTCGTCTAGGGGTCGTTCTGTAGGCCCATAAGACGTTCGGCAGTTCATCTAACCACCTTCCTTTTCTTTCCTCTAGTTTCTTCTTGATACAAGTAAAGATTGTTCTGTTTGTAATTTTCGCTTGTCCATTGGCCTGTGGGTGACTTACTGCTGCCAGCTTTTGATTAATTCCATATTCCTCCAACAGCTTTCTTACTTGCTTACTGTCAAGGTTGGTACCATTATCCATGATGATTGACCTCGGAACACCAAACCGGCAAATAATATTACTCCAAATGAATCGTCTCACATGAGTTTGAGTAACGCTCAGATATGGCTCTGCTTCCACCCACTTAGTAAAGTAATCTGTAGCCAGTAACACATACTTGTTCTGAGCTCTGGCAGTTGGTAGAGGACCAACTACATCTATCCCCCATTGTGCGAAAGGCCATGGTGTGGCCATTACATGCAAGTCTTCAGGTTCGTTCACTAGATTTGAATATAGCATTATTATGTTGTAGAAAGTAAAAACTAGAAAGCACTACCATTGTGTTGGAATTACAGGTTCGTTCACTAGATTTGAATATTCTCTAATAAGTAGTTTTCTTTCTTTAGATATTGTATGAATTCTCAGCTTTGGAACATGCGAAGCCTTCGATTAATCAACACATGTACCTTATGTTATAATATAATATTAGGCCTTAGATTAATCCATGATTTTCATTGTTTATATATGATTTTGAATTTGCTGCAATCAAACAAAGCCACAAGCTGATTTCCCTAATGACCCTAACCAACAACCAATTTTTTCTCCATTTTATCTCGACCCTTGAGTAGTTAGGGAAGGGCATGTTTGAGTATCCATAACCAAGTCTTAGAAGCTGCGAGTCCCTTAATGGTTCCAATCACAGAAAATGACTCACCGTATGGAACCAAATATACTCTTGTTTTGACAAATTTTCTCTTAGCAAATGAGCAGCTGATTTGAAAGCTCTTTATGGAGGGGGGAAAAAAAATCACAAGCATTGACAATTTCCACAAAACAAATGGATATACGGTGCTAAATAGAGAAGACTAGGCAGCTAAGATAAGAAACAATATACTCATCCCAGATATCAAGTTTACTTAGAGAAGTTGTTAGAGAAGTACCGTGTTCTTGATGATCACCATCCAAAAGTTGAGGTGGTTCTTAGAGCTCCTTTGGAAAAAACGGGGCAGACCTGGGAATTTTCAAATGAGGGTTAAACAAATACTATAAAAATAAATTTTAAAAAAATTATAAATTATATAATATATATATTTTTATAGCATTTATTTATTTACGGTGGAAGTCTTCTTAATTCCTAAAGTAAAGAATATCTAAAAGAAGACCATTTCTAAATTAGCAGCCATTTATAATTCCTTAAGTATTTACAGAAATATGCTTAGCTAATTCAGGCATGGACATGCACAAAGTGGATAAAAGGTTAATGGCGAGACATGAGTGAATATAAAAATTGAATTAAAAGATCAAATATTTACTATCAAATTTTTGTTCGACGACCTTTTATTTAGAGAATATGACATTATACATGTCAAATAAAACACATTAAAATAGTTCAAAATTTCATGTGCACATTGCATTAAAAATTTACAAATGAAAAAAAAAAAAAATCGTGTAGTAAAGAATTAGCTAAAAGAAGTTGCATCACAAAGACCAATAATAAGAGCAAAGTAAAGAAAATTCATAACAGACACATTAAAAAGAAATTTTGTATTTGAAGAATAGAATAATGAAGTTCCTCTTTGTGCTATAAATCTACGGAAAGAAACTGATGAAATCAGGGAAGTTATTTTTTTATATAACTGGGGTTGAAGAGCACTTAACACCCCTATAACTGGTAATAGAGATGGCAAGAGGCATAGCAGCATAACTAATTTGACCTTCTTTGGATATATCTATTGTAAGTTCATTATTGGTTTTTTCTTTTCTTTTTTCTTTCTTAAATAATTCAGTCTTTACCTACTCTATTGTAAGTTCACTATTGGGGTGGGTCATGATAGATGGTGTCATTTTCGTTCCGTGTCGGAAATGTGAAAACGTGCACAAGCCCATTAGGATCAGACCAGCATATTAGATCTCAAAATGAGATGATTGTAAAGTTCCACATGTTGGGTCTTAAGAGGGGGTGGTTGTTACGTTTCACATTTTCTTAAGGGAGAAGTTGTTGACACTTATATGTGTGAAAACTTCCAAACTGTGTAGACAAGTTTTAAAAACCAAGAACACAAAGAGTGTTCAAAGACCGACAATATTTACACAGTGGGATTGGTTCCGACAATTTTCAATCTTTTATGGTTTTGTATTGCTCTTGTTGTGTTTGTGAAGGAATTGTTTATTTTATTTTCCAAAACAAAGTAACTACCAACTCTTTTATCTTCCATTCCTCACCATGCTAGTTTTATCCTTGTGAGTGCTCTCTCTCTGAGATTGGCTTTAAGTGCTGTGTCTTCTTTTCGGATGGATGTGCATAATATGCTAAAGAGGAGACTCCAATGAAATATCATTGGACAGCATATGTGACTTTGGAGTGCGCCTTCATACACATATTAATGGAAAATGAAATGAAAAAAATGTTGGTAAAATATATGCTTAATGTGACTTTTAAGATATAACAACCTTTATACTAATATGTCATGAGATAATTAACAATATGCTAATAAATCATTAATTAAATATGCAACTCTATATTTAATTAAATATACAAAATAAAGCAATAAAATAATAATAATATGCAAGGAATGAACCTGGACCGAGGCTAGTATTGGATACTATGTCCTTAAGACAGATTCGCCCCGCTATGGTGCTAACGGACTCAGTGGCGTCTATCTCCCAGGATACAACGGTCTACATCCACCAGTAGCAGCACTACAAACTCGTGGATACGGCGAACCTCCTCCGTGTAATACTCTCTCTGACTAAAAAATGCATCTATATACTATATAAATGCTAAATTGGGTGTAATCCGAACCAAATGGTTTGGACCAATCTTAATATAGCTCGATGAAATTGGATTAGGATCGAAGTGGCTCGAACCACTTAACCTAAGGTTTGAACCCACTTGGGTTGGGTTCTAGTCTAGAGAGGGAGATAGAAGAAAATGAAAATGAATAACTTGCAAATGATCCAAAGGGGGGTATTTATAGAAACAGAAATGCCTTTTCTGATTGGGTGCGTCTCTTCATCATTGGACACAACCATTACAATAGGTTGCAATGGTTCACATGGTGTCTATTCACCACTAGACACATCCATTCCAATAGGTTGCAATGGTTCACATGGTGTCTGTTCACCAATAGACACATCCATTCCAATAGGTTGCAATGGTTCACATTGTGTCTGTTCACCAATAGACACATCCATTCCAATAGGTTGCAATGTGTCTTTTCGAATGGGTGCAACCATGGGTCATGATGGTTCGAAAAAAGGTGTAACCTTTTGAAAAAACTAAAAAGTGGTTTTTTAATTTAAAAGGTGTAACCCTTTAGAAAAACTAAAATATGGTTTTTTTAATTTAAAAGGTGTAACCTTTTAGAAAAACTAAAAAGTAGTTTTTTTAATTCAAAAAACCAACCACCCAAAAAAACCTACTCATTTGTAAAACCCATTTAAATAAGCCCAGCCCAAAATTAGGCCCAATCTAAAATTCCAAAAAAGAATAATCTGGACTTTACAATTAGGCCTAAGCCCAAGCTCAAATCCTAAACTCAGCTTATTTAAATTTCAATTTGTTTCAACATTTTTTCCATGTGGGACAAACACTTCCCACATTTTGCATACCTATTTAGGCTTATCAAAACACTACACTTTGGAGCTAATTTCTCATTCATCCAGAAACGGATTTCAGAAAGTAAATATACCACGTTCATCTCCTTGCGGAGAGAAACGTGCTTGTCTAGAGATCCGTAAAAAATTAGTAGCGGAATCTATTTCAAATCTCATCCAAAGTTTATGTTTTTAATGCCCCCGTTTCCAACAATCCCCCACATGAATGAAAATTTGCGTAAAATGCAAAAGATGATCATGCAGACACTAGAGAGAATATAATCGAAAAGTTACTGCATCAGGATAGGTGGCTTTTGGCTTTGAACCTTCCCTAGTGTATTGCTATCGGATTTACTGGCTAACCAGTGAACGCGATGTCTTGAACTGTTCAGCCGTTTGTGTAAACCAAGACAATAACAAACACACAGTAGCTTTCCTCACAAAGTTGGTTCTCATTGTTGTGTTCATTTTGGCCCTGAACAAGTCCTGGTATTCAATGAGTGCTCTAGAAAACTTAGCCTTTATAGTTCTCATAGAAGCGGCCTTACTTCACACTCATATAGGTGACTTCTTATTAAGAGTATCCTACCAAACCCCACTTGAATTTTCAAGGTATAAGAGTCATTAAAAGCGTAGCTTATCCTGATCATCGCTGTAGGCAGCACTGTCTCATCATAAAAATGGGTAGAAGATTTATATTTTCCCAGTGCTTCTGGTGAGTCACTCAGAATTTCTGTTGTCCCTTTGAACCTAGATCTTGGGATCTCCAATCAGCTAGGTTGGGTTTCCATTAAGGTGACTCGTTAGCTTTCGACTTTAAACCCCATTCCCCTCGATGAACTGTACAATTGCTCTCTAGTACAACCTTCAATTTTATATGTGGCCACAAGGTTGTGTTTAGAAATATTACACTCTGCAGAGATTTCTCCAGGTGAGAGCAACTGTATACTTTGTGCCCTAAAATTGCTTATTGTTAGCAATATCATTTTCTTTAGTGGCACAGGTGTAGACTTACTTTGAATTTTCCTCTAAGTGAAGTCTATTGACTTCCCTATTTGATTTATTCAAAGTTTCTAACTTTGAGTTATATTAAGAACATAGAACTACACCTTTAATATAAAAGACATATCCACTATTGGATTTGAAGTCTTTAATATCCCATATCCAGATTGCATCACTGTTACACCTCCAATTTAGTTAGATACCTCGATCTATGCAATATTGGATTTAGGGTGTATCTCAACTACCCAATTTATTGTTTTTTAGTGATCCGATCCTAGATTGAAAATGTGCAATTAAACACAGTTATTAAGTTGCCTTGCAATCTCAACCAATGATATACTTTGGTTAGTATATATATTTGAGATTTACATCTACAAAAGTTAGCTAGGCTTTTGTTATCATAACTAGTATTATCTCAATCTCACTCTATTGAGAATATACTATATTATCAGATGTTAAATCTTTCATATCAAATATACCAATCAGTATATCATTTATATTTTAAGGCATACAATGACTTACGCATCACATTTATGTCATTGTCTCGGTAGCAGCTTTAATCCATTCAAGGACTTATAAGCTTACACACTTGACTTTTCAACTGGAACAAATAACTCAGCACTTCAACTGAAAAAAGAACTCTTCTAGTTGTTCCATAATATTTTCCTCGTAGAAAATAATATGCACGTACTATTGTTATAATAATATAAATGATTTTTGGTTCTATCCTAAAGCTCTTAGGACTTGGAACCCCCTACATTTATAAGTATTTCTGTTAAGATGAGTGACTCGTAACAAATTTCATCTATGGATAATATCTCCCCACAACTTTGGGATAATCCTGAAATTTTATCTCTAATGTATTTATTATGATTTTTCAACTATGAAAGTACCATATATTAAATACTTCACCTCATCTACCTTTTCAAGGTTCCATATTCGCTTCTCAACAAGCATATATAATAGTCTCTAGTGCATATGTACTCACTTTATCTTTAGCATATTCTGATAATAATTCACCGACATTACCGTGAATTAATGCTAAAGATATTAATTACAATGGGTTCTAATTAATATTTGCTTTTACTTCTTTTATATTTGTAAATTGAGTTATTCATGTTTAGGTTCATGTTAAGTCAGTCATATTAACATGTTATAACCTTTCATGTGTCACACATCACATAACTCAATCATTTAAGCAAATAATTATCTTATTATTTAAGCTTTGGATACAATCACCACAGAGTGAGCACTCACTTCTTAGCTATCATTACTAGTCAAAAGTGAGTTCTTAACTATCATTACTAGCTTAGATTAAGTACACTCTTCTCATATTTCACTACTAGGTTATGATGAGCACCCACTTTTTAGTTATTACCGCTAGCTTGAAGTTAAGTTTGTTTAGCTATCAATTCTAGTAGTTCATAGTTTTAGTACATACTTATCTAAGTAGTCTACCTTGGTAGTAGAGTAATTTGTTTTAAAGAATATTCTTTAAAAACTACTACTTTATAAGTAGTATTATTCCCTCCTACATGAGCAGATATGATGAATAGCTCAAATAGCTTATGGCTAAAATAGCTACTCATCACCCTCATGTTTTTTACTATCAAGTTGAGAGCTAGAACCAATTAACAGATTTTCCATCTTCCTCTTAGGTTCTGTGCACCTCATTAATCATTTTAGCTTATAGCTAAGCTACCTTGTTTGCAACTCAGTAACATTTTAGCTTTTAGCTAAATTGTACATTAGAGTTAACTAGTTTGATTTAGCTTGTCTCAGTGTACTAGCTTAGTGTATCCATAACATTAAACTCTTTAGAGTTATTGAAAAATCTTTTCTTATTTAGCCCATTCACAGCTATACGTGTCTTAGACACTAGTATAGATCTTTCTCCCTTGACTATTGGAAGAATTGACATACTTAGACTAATCAATTTTTGTCTGTTGTATTAAATACACAAACCAGTCATGAACTCATACAAAATTAATAATATCACACATTAAATAAGCTATATTGTAAAATTAAATTACTACGCACACTAAGTAATTCAACCACATATCTCAATATTATAATTTCAAATAATAAACTTTTGTAAAAATAATATTGAATTTGCATAACAATATAGTTTCATATTATATCACATGATTAATTATATCACATAATTAATTTAAGAAAAAAAGATTTGTGGCTCATTCTCCAATAAACATACTAGAAAATTAGGACCAAAAGATGTAGACGTTCTAGCCTACAAGAAAATGATATGCACTGATGTTATAACCTATCAAAGGTTTTATGTAACGATCCACTCCATCACGTAGTATGATATTGTCCACTTTGGGATCAAGCCCGCACGATTTTATTATTGGATTTTATCTCAAAAAGCCTCGTACCAATTGGAGATAACACCACTACATAAAATCACTTTACCTTTCCCTTACGTAGGTGGTGTGGGACTGTGCACCTGTAACTTGCTCAATGTGATAACATGTCAGTGCCTCTTGCATCCGCCCACGGCACACCCACCCACAAGGTTGCCACATTATAGGTCTCACTTTAACTTTATTAGGAGAAAGTACAACCTTAGTTAGACACCCCCACATTTTTAAGAATTTATAAGAAGGTCTTCGAATTTTTTATAATTCATATGGTGTCACATTTCTAAGGTTTCATCTTTGCTTCGTGGCAAATACACATAACGGTATCTTGTGCAACCAATGATAAAAGTAACGAAGTATCTTTTTTCACCTCTAGTTGATACATGTTTAAGGTAATGTCATATACTTCATAATATCATATTACAAAAGTAAATAATTCAACCAATATTGAATAATTCAATAATCCACTTATATAACATGCTTCAATTTCACATAATATTGAATGCATTAATATTTAACATATTATCATATAATAATGTATATAACATTATTTTATCATATCTCAACTATTAGTATAATATCTACTTGTTTATATCTTAAATAGAAACATATAATAAAATCTACGCAAGGAAGGATTCTGTCTTAAGATTGTTGGTAAAATATATGCTTAATGTGACTTTTAAGATATAACAACCTTTATACTAATATGTCATGAGATAATTAACAATATGCTAATAAATCATTAATTAAATATGCAACTCTATATTTAATTAAATATACAAAATAAAGCAATAAAATAATAATAATATGCAAGGAATGAACCTGGACCGAGGCTAGTATTGGATACTATGTCCTTAAGACAGATTCGCCCCGCTATGGTGCTAACGGACTCAGTGGCGTCTATCTCCCAGGATACAACGGTCTACATCCACCAGTAGCAGCACTACAAACTCGTGAATACGGCGAACCTCCTCCGTGTAATACTCTCCTTGACTAAAAAATGCATCTATATACTATATAAATGCTAAATTGGGTGTAATCCGAACCAAATGGTTCGGACCAATCTTAATATAGCTCGATGAAATTGGATTAGGATCGAAGTGGCTCGAACCACTTAACCTAAGGTTTGAACCCACTTGGGTTGGGTTCTAGTCTAGAGAGGGAGATAGAAGAAAATGAAAATGAATAACTTGCAAATGATCCAAAGGGGGGTATTTATAGAAACAGAAATGCCTTTCTGATTGGGTGCGTCTCTTCATCATTGGACACAACCATTACAATAGGTTGCAATGGTTCACATGGTGTCTATTCACCACTAGACACATCCATTCCAATAGGTTACAATGGTTCACATGGTGTCTGTTCACTAATAGACACATCCATTCCAATAGGTTGCAATGGTTCACATGGTGTCTGTTCACCAATAGACACATCCATTTCAATAGGTTGCAATGTGTCTTTTCGAATGGGTGCAACCATGGGTCATGATGGTTCGAAAAAAGGTGTAACCTTTTGAAAAAACTAAAAAGTGGTTTTTTAATTTAAAAGGTGTAACCCTTTAGAAAAACTAAAATATGGTTTTTTTAATTTAAAAGGTGTAACCTTTTAGAAAAACTAAAAAGTAGTTTTTTTAATTCAAAAAACCAACCACCCAAAAAAACCTACTTATTTGTAAAACCCATTTAAATAAGCCCAGCCCAAAATTAGGCCCAATCTAAAATTCCAAAAAAGAATAATCTGGACTTTACAATTAGGCCCAAGCCAAATCCTAAACTCAGCTTATTTAAATTTCAATTTGTTTCAACATTTTTTCCATGTGGGACAAACACTTCCCACATTTTGCATACCTATTTAGGCTTATCAAAACACTACACTTTGGAGCTAATTTCTCATTCATCCAGAAACGGATTTCAGAAAGTAAATATACCACGTTCATCTCCTTGCGGAGAGAAACGTGCTTGTCTAGAAATCCGTAAAAAATTAGTAGCGGAATCTATTTCAAATCTCATCCAAAATTTATGTTTTTAATGCCCCCGTTTCCAACAAAAAATAGAGAAGATGGAAGATAAGTTTCATATAAAAGAATAAGTCGTAAAGAAAAAACATTTTTCAAGATTAAATTTTATTTAACAATTGTTTTAATTTTTTATTACTTTGATTTCACTATGTGAAAATATGTCATTTTTATCTTAATGAAATATTAAGAGAAAAATGTAAGATTTTAACTAAATAAAACACAATTAGTAGGCACTAAATAGAGAAATGCTAAGAGAAAATATATTATCTAACCAAAAAAATAGATTTAGCTAGCAGGAACAAAATATGGAAGTGCTTTAATAACTTATACAATAAATAGTCATAAAATATGTCATCAAACAAGTGACAACTAAAAATATTAGCATAATTATTGTCAACTTGGTATCACAATATTTTAATTTTTACTACTACACACAAAAACGGCTTCATGTATTTTTGTTAAATATGAGGAGATAATAAAGGAATTTTTTCTTCTATCATTTGAATTCAGATAATATATATTATATTTGTGTATATGCAAGTATAAATGTAAAAACACAATGATATTGTAATAAAAATTAAAAATAATGAATTTATATTTTTGTTGGACAGGATTTGAGCTCAAATTTAAATTTTGTATGATTTTTGAGATGACAAGAATTATTTTTATTTGTAAATTTATAATTATTGTGGCAAATAAATAAATGTTTTGGAAACAAATTTATAAAATAACAATTTATGAATGTATAAAAAAAAAGTTTGAATTGGGGGGGGGGGGACTTTTTTTTTTTTTTTTTTTTTTTTTTTTTTTTTTTTAAGGTAGAAATATTGACTATTCATATTGCAACAATGCTCGGAATGTGTAATAAAGTTCAATTTCTTAACCAGTGTGTAATAAATCCAAATTAAGGAGTGTGAGTATAATTTATCTAATTAATTTTTTCAAAAAATATTTCTATTACTTCTTTCTTTTCCTTTTACTCTTCTTCTTCATTTTATTTTTATTATTATTATTTTTTTAATTAGTCAACTATGCAGATGAAAAAAAGAAGTGAGAAAAAAAGAAGTGAGAACCTCCACTTATTTATATTTTGCCTATAATTCACTGCAGCTCTTCAACTTAAATATAACAGCTATGTCAGAGTAATGTTTGGTTTCTAAATCAAGTTATAGAAGGGCTCTTAGTTTTGATGGTGCTACAGAAATACTAGAAAAGCTACAACCATTCTAAATAAGAAACAACAAATTCATCTCGACAGAGCTTTACTTTAAGTGTTAGAGAAGGTGTCGAGGTCGTTCTTGGAACTCGTTCTCAATAAACAAGGTCGGATACGGAATTTTTAGCTAGGAACTATAAAAATCGAAAAAAAAAAAAAAAAAAAATCAATTGTATAATATATATACCAATAGTTTTTTTTTTTTCCATGTAGTCTTAATTCAAAATGTAAAGAGTATGTAAAATATGACAATTTGTAAATTAAAAGCATTTCATAGTAAGTTGATTAAATTATCCTTACTAAATCATTTTATAAATATAAAAATAAATTATTTTATAAAATGATCGAAAATGACACTATTAAAAGGCGTCATTAACGGACAAGTAAAAATAAAAATAAAATTAAAAATAAAAGTATAAAACAAAAATAAAAATAAAAATAGAAAATAAAAACCGAAAATAAAGTGCAAAATAAAGAAATAAATCTGCTCCGAAAACCGGTGCACATTGATATTGGGATTTTTTTTTCTTTTTTTTTTAATTGTTTTTTGTTTAACAGTGTTGGTACGAAAAATAATAATATAAAGAAAAAAAATTAGTAGAAAACGGTAAACCGAAATCTCAAAAAATTCAAATCCTTATTCCACAAATTCTTGAAATTTCAAAAAAAAAAAATAGTTTAGAGATATATATAGAGAAAAAAGTTTATATATATATATATATATATATATATATATATATATATATATATATATATATATATATATATATAACGTAATGTGCACATAACACTCCTATGCTATAAGATTAGTAGCATATATCTTTTTGGGCATTTTTAGAAGAGTAAAATGGCAAAACGAGTATTACAGCATTAATTTATGTCAGATTTTTTGATTGAATGGTATTTTTGCACAATGTGAAAAGATTATGAGTGTTTTTTGCACATTTTTTCAAATAAAGATAAAAGTGTTACGCGGAATATACTTTAGGGGTGTTTTACGCACTTGTTCTAGTTTTTTTATAATGTGGGCAATTATTACATTGTTTTGATTTGAGAGCCAAGTTTCAAATAATTGAAGAGCAATTGTTTCAGTTTATGATGCATGTTTTAGTAGGTTTATATTATTTTTATTTTTATTATTATTTTTTAATTTTAAGAAGTTTAATTTTAGGTTTTTAATTTCATTGTACAATTAGTTTCTTTATATTTTTAATTTCCTTAAGAATTAGTTTCCTTTATAGTTTTTGGGTTTTATTTATTATGAAAACATATAACGTGATAGCATAAAAGAATCAATCAATTTTATTAATAATATTTCAAAATTCTTTAAGAATTTCTTTTAATTTGTGAATTCAAACTACCTATTACGTGAACTCAAGTCTGAAATATTATTGATAAAATTGATTGATTCTTTTATATTATCGCAGTACATATTTTTATAATAAATAAAATCCAAAAACTATAAAGGAAACTAATTCTTAAGAAAATTAAAAATATAAATAAACTAATTATATAAGAAATTTAAAAATCTAAAATGAAACTTCCTAAAAATAAATAATAATAATAAAAATAAAAATAATATAAACCTAGTAAAACTCATCAGTTTCGTAGTCATACTATAAAAAGCTTCAATGAAAGAGTCATTCTCAGTTTTGAACCACCACACTATAAATGACTTTATGTCTAATTCAATACAAAACAAAGCCCAGAAGCTTCGCTGTTAAAAGACGAATTGACTTGACAAAAAATTACTATTACAATGGTCCGAACCAATTATAATATAATAAAAAAAAAAATTTAAATTCATTGATTTGACTTATGAAAGTGATCACACGCTCACATTCTCCACAGCTTGGAGGAAAAATAGAAGAAATCGCTACCGCATGAAATCCTTGGCGTGCATCCAGACACGTCTTTACATTTCGAAATTTCTGGGGACAGAAGATCGACCAATCCACCTGATCAGAAGTGCAACAGCACCCTGGTAGCTTTCTATGAAAATGATTCATCAGCTATTATTTATCACACTGTGGCCCATCCATCAGTGAATATTGCATACGTACTCTTATCGTATACCTTATTGATACTTATCATATATTTAGTTGTCCAAAGAGCGATTATGTTAAACAACTCGATTTATTTGACAATCTTTAATTGATCTGCCGCATGACATGGATTCTACAATAAAGAAATAGATTTATAAATAAAAATATTATTTTAAAGCATCAAGTTTACTAATTAATCTTCAATTTTGTATTAATGTCGACTTGATTTTATTATTATTAGTTTTCTATGGGTGATTTCTCTCAATTATTAGTGGAACAAAGTCTAATAACGTACAGTTCAAATCACCAATTCCATGGACCGACATCTATATATGTTGTAGGCTTGCAGCAATATCTCTTGTCTGCTCCCTTACAATTATATAAAATTTTCACTCTTGACGTGACTTAGCTGACAATATTGTTTGTATTAACTCCAATGGATTGATTCAAGTATTGCCAAGTCATATGACCCTTGGTGCTTGATGAAATATTAAATTTAAAGTTTGATAATTTTTTAGTGCAAATAATATTTTGGGTTCGCCTGCAGGTGAAAGTCTGAGTTTTATTCAACCCGTGTGAAAGGGACACTTTGCTTGATCTTTGCATGATATCACGTGAATTAGTGGTGGCAAAATCATGTATACCCCAGTTATCAAAATAAAAAATTTGTTTGCGTCAAGAAAAATTATTTGACAGATATTGTTAGCATATTGATCAAATACACCGAATGATGGCTGCCCTGAGTCTCCAAAAAGCTAGGTTTATCATTATAGCCATCTACCGAGATATTATTATTATTTTATTATTATTATTATTTTTTGTTGGAATAAATGATTTCTGAAGTTAACAATGTTAAGTAAGGGTGATCATGGATCGGACCAGATTAGGTATCAATCCTAATTCGATCCGTTTCCAATGAATTAAAAAAATCTTAATCCGCCACCGATCCATTATACCGTGAATCAGATCGCATCCGTGTAATAACGGATCGGATTGGATCGAATTAGATATGCGGATTGAGTTTTATTTAAATTATCTATTATTATTTTTATAACAATATTATTTATTATTTATTTATCTTTTAACCATAATCCAATCGATAAAATTGTAATTTATTAATATTAATTCATATATTTAAATAATTATTAATTAATACATTCTTAGTGTCTATTAAATTATCATTAACTAATATATTATTTTAAAATATATAAATAAATTACACGAATCGAATTAAATTTTAACAGCCCAATCAAAAATAAATTCAAATAACAAGAAGGCCGACCTCAGCAAAAGAACAAAACAAGAGGGCAACATCTCCTTAATTATCTTAAAAACGAGTGGTACCATTCAAGAGCTGATTATTCTACTCTAGTGTTCCACGCAACACTGACATTGGCTTAAAAATTCTAATTAGGGTAAAGTGTATTAAACCCCCTTGAACTATTGGTCATTTCCAAGAAACCCCCCTGAACTACAAAAAACCTCCCTGAACTATGATTTTGTTGCAATTTACCCCTTTGAACTATTGGTCATTTGCAAGAAACCCCCCCTGAACTACAAAAAATCCCCCTGAACTATGATTTTGTTGCAATTTACCCCCCTAAACTATGATTTTGTTACAATTTACCCCCTTGAACTATTGGTCATTTGCAAGAAACCCCCCTGAACTATGATTTTGTTGCAATTTACCCCCCTAAACTATGATTTTGTTGCAATTTACCCCCATGACAACAGCTTCCGGTACCAAAAATTTTGAAAGACCAGTTTACTCTTATAATACATTGCGTCGTTTTAACTTATACACTTCTTACATTTTTTTTTTTTTCCTGCCAAAAGATGCTTTTCACCCAACAAAACCCAAAACAGAGAGCTAGAGAGAGAAAAGACCAAAGAAATTCGAGGTCGGCGGGATGGCTCGGTCTCGGATGATGGCGGCTTGTGCGCGAAGGACTCGGCTGTGATGAGAGCTCGGTTGACTCGGCTGTGAACTGTGGAGGCGGCGGCGAGCTCAGGGGGCCTCGGCGGTGAATTGTGGATAGCTGTGTGCTCGAAACACGAACAGCGGTGTGCTCGACTATGGAGATGGCAGAATGGGCCGGCGAGCTTGGAATGGACGGTGGAATGGACCGGCGAGCAAGGTGAGCTGAACGGCGGGCAAGGCGGTAACGGCGATGGGCTGACACAATGGTGCAGAGAAATGCAATATATATGGCCAACGGATCTGGCAGGTGGTGCAACGGCTATGATGGAGCTATGACAGGAGACCCACCGATCCCAGCAACAGATTCCTTGGCTTAACCAAACACTCCTCGGATGACATCTACCACTCCGATCCCAGCCACAAATTCCACGGCTTCATCGTCCCTTTCAATCAATCAATTCGCGCTGATGGGGTAAATTGCAAAAAAATATATAGTTCAGGGGGGTTTATTGTTGGATTAAGTATAAAAGTTAAGTCCTACTTACATATGTGTATATACACCGGTATGGGACGGTGGTATATTAGGAACGGCTTAATTCAAAACACTAAGACCTACCCATTCTACGGACAGATTAGTTTAAAACACTAATTCCTACTTATTCTGAACTAAGTTGGATTAACTATAAAAGTTAAGTCCTACTTATATTTATGTCAGGTCAATAAACATTTGAATGACATATCTTGAACGGATTATATATATATATATATATATATATATATATATATATATATATATATCTTATAGTGCCGTGATATGAGCGTGAATCTCAGGATCATGGTTAGGGTGCGTATATCGCCTAGGATAGTTAACTGGACATACTGTTGTTCCCTGGTAGGTTTAGGTATACATGACCACGTTGCGTGCGATTTGCATGTTACCTTCTATTCATGTTGAGATTACACTATAGTTTAGTAAGTGTCCTATAGTATGTATATATATATACATATATGGACTACTTTAGTTATTGTTGAGCTATCTATGATGTATTTACGTATCGGGTTTCTGTATGGATCGTAGTAGGATAGGACTTGCATGTGGGCCTGACCCACTCCCGTATTTTTTAGGTGTTCGTCATTTCCAAGGTTAGAGCTTGATCGTGCAGAGCAGATACAACCACTCACTCCTCCGACTACGTAAGACTGCTTTCTATGTTTATCTTTAGATTGTTATTACAGTTGTTTCCTTTTCAGTTTGGGATTTGGAAAGGTGTACACTAGATGATTTCCCGAGTTGTACAGATATTGGAAAGTTTAGAATTTATATTAATTTATAAATTTTGAGGATTTTTAATTTAGAATTCCTTTCAGCTTATTATTTTATTCTTATTTCATATTTGTATTATGTGCTTATTTACATATTAATTGGTTGGTATCCCTCGGATATGTGCTCGGACTTGATCACCCGTGGCTCTAGAATCGAGGGGTATCACAGTTGCTCTGACATAACTCCAAACAACAATTAATCCATGTAATCACTCAACTTACTCAATTGATTTAACCTAAATATAAGTAGGATTCAATTTTTACTATCCATTCCCTTACTCCAATAGGGTAGGTCTTAGCGTTTTGAGCTAAATCATCTCTAGTATGCCACTGTCCCATACCGGTGCATACAATCCACAACATCCAGATAATTGACAGATTTAATGTAATGATTCAACAATTATAATTCAACACATAAATCCAGATAATTGATAGAATTTAATATAATAATTCAGCGATTATAATCTAACACATAAATCTAGATAATTGACAGAATTTTATATAATAATTCAGCAATTATAATCCAACACATAATCCCATGTAATTGGCAGAATATATTTTAATAATTCTTTAATTAAAATCCAAGAAAAACATAATAAAATCTAATATGTATAAGACCCTATTATGCATCCAAAATAAATTTAGAAATCATACTCCAGTCATCTAAGTTGCTAAAATAAGTTTAAGCAACTAAATATTTTATATCTGTCAACAATGTGTGACATTGCTTAAAACTTCCACACTGTGAATACCATTAGCATATAGAGATAAATTATGCATTATGGGTTCTAATACAGCATAATATCATGTTTAGAGTCCATGCTACAGTCTATTAAATTGTTAACACAAGATTAAACAATTTAATCCTTCCTATCCGTTAACAGCGTGTAAAGTTGCTTATTTTTATACTGTTCATTCTATTTGCACTACGGATCAAATTATGCAATTAGAGAGTTTAAAATTCCATGAAATTACATTTAAAATCCTCAATCCAGTCCTTGAAACAATCCAGAATACCAAACACGTCCAAAACAGTGCCCAAAATAGTTCCGGAACGCATCAAAATAATGGAGCCTGCTCTTAAAACCATAGAGCAGGCTTAATGCACCATGGAGCTGGCTCCCTAGCCCTTGGAGCCGGCTCTATGAAGGGGGGAGCTGGCTCCCAACCTCCTGGAGCCGACTCTCTCCCTCTTTGAGAGCACTGCTCCGCTTCTGCTCCGTTTTTTATCATCTGCTTCGTTTACGGCCTCTTCCTACTTCATTAAAATTGATCTTAATAGTCTAATATATATCCAGTAGCATCCCAATGATTTTTTTACAACAGTTGGAATTAATTACAGTGATCAAAATCGCTACCGATTTATTATGCGTTAACACAGAACTTGAACTTTAACTTGCAAGAATAGTTACAGATTACATTAAAACACATACAGTCGATTAATTTAATGTAAACTAAGCATGCGAGATTCAGTTAACGTTTAATTAAAACCCTAGAGACCATCTAGATATGCACAGAACACAGGCCAAGGGAGAGAGAAAGAAAAGAACTTGCCTGTGATTTCAGTTATGAAATCTCGGCGTCGTCTCTAAGTTTCCGGCAATTACTGAATACTATCAAGCCTCATACTACTCTGGCTTTCATCCACAATAAATCTCCTTGGTCTTCTCTGTTTTCCTCTCAAGCCTCCCTTTATTTCTCTCTGCCTCCGGTACATGAATAGGGTTCTAAAACCCTTGGCAGACTTATACACGTATTAATATAGGCAATTAAGTTTACCCTAATTCTAGTCACAATAAGAGACAGAAAAATTTAAAGAAACTAAAACTAGTCGGCCCAACTTAATTACGTAAGCAAAACTAAATTAATTAACAATACTAACTTAATCCAATTAATTAAATTAATAAACCATTTAACCAATTAAAACAAGTAATTCCAATAAAGAAAATCATTGTAATTTTCTCTATATAATTGTATTGTTCTAACAAGTTACTATTAAATTTGAGAAAATAGTGAACTTGTTTATTACTAAGTAGTCGTTTTGATTTATCGAGAGGATCATATGCGTCTAAAATACTTTAAGCCTTTTGGGGTAAAGCCCAAAAATAAAACCGTACAGGTTTAGATCTAAAGCGAACAATATCATATCATGTGATGAAGTGGGTCGTTATAATATGCTTTTAAAATACTTTCCTTAATCACTAATTACAGTAGTATAAAATTATTCATGTAAGGTCACTTAGAGCATCTCCAACCATTGTGTATATTTTTTTTGTGTAAATCTGATATGTCATGATGAATTTACACAAAAAATTTGAATTATTTAATTTTAGCTTTAACGTTTGTTTTATACCTTTTGTGTAAAAATATATCTCCCAATAACAATTAACCATGTGTCATGCCAGGACCCACATAACTTCTACAAACTTACTTAATATATGGTTAATTCTTTAATGGAATGAGAAAGAGGGATGAAAAAGGAAATATGTTGATTTGGCAGTGTATACACAACCTTTTTACACATTGGTGATGTGACAATGTATCTTAACATACCACTAGAGATGGAAAAAATTTATATATTATAAGTGACAGTGTATATTTTACATAAAAAAGTATTTTAATATACTGCTGGAGATACTCTTATTATTGAATATCATAAATGTATTTTTTAGAAGCTGTCAGTATGTTACTGCAGCTGTCACGTTCCCAATTCAAGTTGACTTGAAGTCCTTGCACCGATAGCTGGAATAGATTCTTGGCCTTTCGAAACTTTCACTGAAACAGCATAGGATTTGTCCTCATTTTTTTTTTCTTCTTATTATTAGTATTATTTTTTTATATCCATGAACAACGTCACAATGCATTTTTTTAGAACTTTCATTGATGCTTTTGACTACTAGTTCATTGAACTCGACGCTTTACATAAGGTTACAACATAATTTTTCATAAATCCAAATTCAGATCTTTATTTTGGGGTTGAGCTCGGTTAAAGATATCCGAATTCAAGAATTAAGAGTACAACCCGAGCTTGCCTATGATATCTGATTAGATACCAATAAAATTCTATGCGTATTATTGAATTAGATGATACCAATAAAATTTTAGGAAAAATTTCTAGATAGGTTTATTTTTGAAGTTAAAAGACAATCAAATCCTGTTGAATTTTTTTTTTTTTTTTTTAGTATAAGAAAGTCATACTTTTATTATTTATTTCCAAATCAGTTCAAATTAATAATTTTTTCCAACATTACCCTTGCTCTTTTTTTTTTTTTCCCTCCCTCCTGATCTCTCTCTTCTCCAACGAGCTCAGAATCCGGTGGAACTATTCTTGTTGTATGACTCCGGCGACGCCTCGACGGCCTTTTTGGACCAAGCAACACCTCCAATGCACCCGTAGTACAACACAAAATAGAAGCTCTCAACGATTCAAAGGTTGCCCTTGCCCCTTCTTCCTTTTCGATTGTGAGAAACCACCTCTTTTCGCAGAAGATGTTCGATTAAGATAGCAAGTGAGGAGCTTGGGTAAATTGTGACGTTTTCGATTTTTTTACCATTTTTTTAATTTTCTGAAAATTTTCTTGCCACAAAGGTATTTATGTCATTTCACGTTTTGCGTACGGGATTGTGGTTGGGTCCAATTGCAATTGGTACATTTTAATTCATGTGGACTAAGTGGTATGTGCATGTGGTGCATTGTACATGTTATGTGGTGTAGAATTTTGTGACAAAAGAATAATGAAAAATCAAAATTTGAAGTGGAGGGACCCACCACTAATGCATTAGTGGTTTAGAAACCACTCATTTTCTCTTATTTTTCTCTCTCCCCATTTCTTCCTCATTTCCCTTCATTTTTCTTTTCTTTTGGAAGCCAAACTTTGGATCTTGATTTCTCTCTCATTACATGGTAGATTTAAGTGTCGTTTGAGGCAAAACGGAGATCACGATGAACTCTATGCGTGGGTACAAGCAATTTCAGTTTTGGTGCTCCTTAGAGACTTCAAAATTTGGACCCATTTTGAGGGTTTTCGCAATTCTAAGAGGTAGGGGTTTCTAATCCATGAGTTCTTGTCCCTTAGTGAATTAATCCTTGTTAATTGGTGCTTAACATGCTTAATTGAGTTGATTACCTCTAATAATGATTTGGTTTTGTAAATGAGATTCATGTTTATGTGTATATGTGGTTTTGTGAGACAAACATGCTTAGATGTTGATTTTACATGCTTCAGTATTTATATCTTGGTAGAATTTGTTATATGGAAAGCATGTCTGTATGTAGCTCCCATTATGCTTATGGTGCTAGTAATTTCTTTGTAAATTGTTGAATGGGAGCATGTTAAATTATGTATTGTATGAATCTTTTATGTGTCATGGCATCATGAAAGCATATGATGATCATGCATGTCATTGGGTATCAAAATGGGAAAGAAATTGTTTGATACAAAAAGGGGAACTTTTGGGGGAAACAAGTTTTGATGAAAAAGAGTTTTGAGAAAACCCAGTCGCTGCGGAGTCACCAATGGGCCGGTAGGTTAATGTAACCTAGAGGGAACTAGGGAGATTGCCCTAGCGTGGTTGAGCTATCTGGGCCCCATAATGACGCTGCGGAGTCACCAAAGGTCAGGGACAGTAGCCAATCCTTCTCTCGGCACTGCGAAGTCACCAAAGGGGGTTACATTAACAGTTTGAAATTGGTGGATTTGAATTGTTGAAAATGGGGAGCGACATTAACATGCACTGCACTTCATTGCTCCATATTGATTGTGTTGAAACTGTATGTTATGTTGTATTTTCTCTACACAGTATGACCCCGATTCCTATTATCCTATTCCTTGTTTGGGTTCACGGGGACACAAGATGCGTGTCTTAGGTGCCACCTACTGAGCAATTTGGTCACCCTATATATTTATATTATTTTTTTCAGGTCTTGGAAATGAACCGGTGGACGACAATCCACCTCAAACTTGAAAGTTGTTAGTCCTATAGCATGACATGTTTTATTTGTGACTTGGATTGGTGTTATTGATATTAAGATTGTATTTCTCCCGAAATTGGCATGATCCTGTATACTTTTTCCTATTCTTTGCATGGATTTACGGGGTTATAAGAAATGTGTCTTAGACATTTTCTATTGAGTTTATGCTCACCCCATTATTTTAAACATTTTTTAGGACATGGAAAAGAGGTGGCGGATGACGATCCACCATAAGTTTAGACGAGCTTGGAGATCTATTTTATTTTGCTATCTTTTGTATTTGAACTCTAATATTTTGTAAATGCAATCTTAACTATTTTGTGAAACTTTAGTTTAATTGGTATAAGGTTGTAAGTTATAGACTTTTAAATTTTAACTATATTTTATGGACTGTAACTTGATGTAACTAAAGTGTGTTCCTTGTTTGGATGAGATGAAGGAACATGACTTTTTATATGTATGTAATCATTTTGGGAATGTGGTATAATATTTGTATTGTACGTTGGGACATGATAGATTAGTTTTAAGGTCCAGTGAGGCTATTGCAATTTTATGTATTTCAACAGGTTATAGAGGGACTTTTTCTGCAGAGCTCATGCTGAAATTTTATATATTTTATTATTATTATTACTATTTTGCTATCTTTTGGGTCGTTACAGTTGTGTTCACTCCTAACTACTACTTTTCAGGATACGGAAAGGAAGTGGCGAAAGACATTCCCCCACAGGCTTAGACAGGACTTGATGGACTTTCTTGTGTTAATTTTTTGTTGTATATACAAGTTTTGTAAAACTTTAAACTTGTTTTGTATCTCTTTCGTAAACATATGTTCAGGGACTGTAGTCGGATGTAATGTTTCATGTAAATGAATTTTTGGTTTTTCGTCTACGTGTGTGATCATGATACTACCATTATAGATGCATGTGGTGACTGTTATGGGACAGGGTTAACCTTTAGTATGGCTCATAAATGAGTTTGGAAATTACAACACTTCAGAAACTTAGAATCCGTATTTCAGTTTTCAGATTTAGTATGATGTGTTCTCTTATAGTTTAAAATTGGGAATGACTGTAGTGACAGTAGATGACCTCAGGTTCGAGTAAGGACCCAGATACGGTTCGGACCCCTGGGTTCGGGTCGTTATATACGTGCTCAGGATTTCTAAATTTTGATTGGCATTCATGAATAGTGCTACCTGTGATATCTAAACAAACAATGAATGTGTTGTTCATGAATAGAATAAATCTATATTAGAACCATAAGAAAAGGTCTACCTGTGAATCCAGTAAATTCAAATGATATCTAAACAAACAATGAATGTGTTGCATATGAATAGAATAAATCTACCTGTTCAAGATCACACTCAAATGCTCAAGATCACACTCAAATGCAGAGAATTCATACAAAATTTAAATATAGAAAACTCACAGATGAGTACATACCCGACAGTGATAGCATTATATGCCTGAATTTTATCATGCAGGTCTCCTACTCAATAGACTTGCTAGAACCAAAAGAAGATGCACCATTGTTGGATGAAGAAGTAAAGGCCAAGGGATCTTCTTTCTTCATCGAAGCACGCCACTCATTGATATTAGCTGCTTGATCAGGATTTAGAGTAGGAAGTTCACGCTGTTGAAGGATATCGAGAATCTCTTCAGTTTCACCAAGAAGACGAGCTGCATGTTTGACACTTTTCTCCCTCTCTTTTATGGCACTGCAAAAGCATTCCGTAGTTATAACACGCGGTAAGTTGGTAAGACAAGCACCCAATATATCCGCGACCATAACAGATAATTGCTCAAATAGTGTTTCATGATCCATTTGGTATTCACTGCCTTCATGGTCTAGCAGCAAAGTTTGGTCGATTCTGTACATTGAATTAGCAGCAATAACCTCCATGGGCCAGTTCAATGGGTTCTCCTGCCCATTCATCCCTGCCTTATATTCCATGACAATAGTTTTAGCTATGTTAACAAGTCTCTCCAGAGTCTCCTTTGTGGTTTTTCCTTCAACAGCGATATTTTGGAGATCTTGATCAAGCCATTTGCGGAAGAAATCAACTTCTTCCCACACTCTATTTGCTTTCTTTCTAATGTTTACCAAGTCAGCTTTGGAATCAAGGATTTTTTCTACAAGGCTGACATACAAGAGGCCTTCACTTATGCTTTTGTGCAACTGCTTCATCTTCTGTTTTTCAATGTTAGGAAGTGCAATGGCAATGCTTGCTAGTGTAACCAAAGGCAGAGTCCAAGAGTTGGGTGGTTCTTCAAAATTCAGAGATGGAATTTGGTCGTTATCAAACTTTGCCACCCCTTCGAAACCGGTAGATTTCCCTAAAAGGTCTTTAAGATATTTAGGCTGCTGCTTTTTACCTATCTGTATCAAATGATCTGTAGCATTCCTGATGTTGTTCAAGATCTGTGGGGTCAGTTCCGCCTCACCGTCAAGATACAGAACAAAACGGCTAAGATCCAGTTGGGCACCAGGTTCCGATTCTGATCCTGTGTGATTACTTGAGAGGCATTAGATTTAGATAGGAGCTCCTGCTTAAAGACCTTGCAGTAGTGGAAACATGACAACAACAGGCTTAGTAAGAAACTGGAGATGAGCAAACCTAATTTGCTAGCCGTGACGATCACAATCTGAACTCCAATACAGAAGTTCAGAATTCGATTCTTTGTGTTATGAACAAGTTTTCTACAATTTTGGCTCCAGAGGCGTAAAGCTAAAGGCCTCTCTCTCCACCCTACAAACGTTCTGATCCAGTAATACTCCGTCTTCCACTCAGTTTTGCTACTCTTGCCTTTTTTTACTGAACACTGGAATTTTGTGGCAATGAACCATCTAAAAACTGGCCCAGGTGTACCTACTACCACCCCGATCGTCTGAATCACAAGAATGAACAAAACTGACCACTTATAATCTGAATCGTGAGTCATAACATACCGATCATCAGATTGTTCGTAGGGAACACTGTATAAACATATGTCCATAAAGAACGTCCTCAGCTCCGCTTCTAATAAAATGACAGTAGTCACAGAACATAATGCCCCTAAAACAGAGCAGTTCACAGAATGCGCCATCACAAATTGAGGGCTACCTGTTTCTGCCATCATCCAATACTTTTTCACATAATCTTTTAGTTTTTTGGGTGGTGGCCATTCCAATTCCCACTGATTCTTCAGTTGAAGTGATTCTATGTAAATCACTATACTTCAGCTGTAAATGTTTTTTAGTGGTCGAAACCGTCAAGGCTGAGAAACTCAATATGACAAGCAAAACAAACCAGTAAAACATAACAACAATATGTTCTACAATAAGATTTCTATTTATTAGGCCAGTGCCTAATTGGATGTAGACATTTGCAAGGATGCTGCTTACAAGAATAGCCAAGGCTGTCATGTTCATTAGGATTTCTTTGTCATCCATGGTTCTTAAAGATGGCATAAAATTACCTATTGCTGTAGACATCAAGGCGGTGCTGCTGAGTTTTGCCAGCTGATCCATTTTGCGTAGCATGTTGGTGCTTAGATCCACAGGCAGTTTCATTGCTACAGCTAATATTGTCAGAGAAGCAGGATCGAGAGAGAAAAATCTGCACGGAAACCACAGTTTTTTGTGGCGGAACCCATGGTAGGTGTCCGCAGCCATAGCTATGGAGCAGACTAGAGATGCTACTGCAACATAGACCCCGACCCATACCATCGGTGCTTTTGCTATTTCTTCGTAATAGGGTTGTGTCCAATTGCAGGACAACATGTTCTTCCTCTCCTGGTTTTTGATTTTCGACAATTATTGTTTTTGGATGAAAAGCAAAGAGCCTCTGTGTAGTTGTTGATTCTGCTATTTGTGTTGGAACAATTTCTGTTATGAGGGTCACATTCATGAGGAAGAGCAAAATTCTAATTCCTGGAAACATTTATGCTATTTTCCGCAAAATTGCGGAGAATGTTTCTTTCATAATCAGTGAAAGACCGAAAGAAAATTCAAGTAGAAATTTTCTGGACGTTGGTTGGAATATATTGGAATCATACTAATTGTTTAGACATAAATTAAGCAAGTCAGACTAGCAATTTAATGTCGTGGGCCAAAACTGAACATGACTTTTTTTATAACTTTCATTCATGTAATTTTTATTGTTTTTCCGATCAAGTTTAGAGTTCCAAGAACTAGGAATGCAACTTAGACGGACTGTAGGTTCCAAACTCAACCGCAGAATGAGAAATGTTGTCTAAGCTCTGGTTGAACTTTGCATCAACTTAGAAAGAGTTAGCTCATGCCTATTGATGGATGTATAATTTAAATACCCGAAGATAGGGAAAAGTTGTTAAATTAATGCACTATCTCATAAGATTGAGATAAGCTCTACAGATTACAATAAGGATTAAGTCTACAGATTACGATAAGGATTAAGCCTACAAATTGTCTACTTTACATCATAAGCTAAGCCCTATAAATAAAGGGGCTAATCGACGTTTTAAGGTATGCAATAGATCCTAACTCAATTTCTTGATTTCTCCAGAGAGATTACTTTGTATACTGACTTATTTGTTGGAGCCTACTCCACCGGTAACACACTGGTGCCTGTAAGATCACCTTTTTTTCTCTTTGTTTAGGAAGCCAGATCATATTCGGGTTGCGCGAAATTTTGCATCAACAGTTGGCGAGAATGAAACGTTGCAGACTTTTAATCAGGGGGACTCGACGAGGCAACCCCCCGTTATCCCAAACGATCAGGAACGCGTTACAGTGTTGCAACAACAGGTTTAAACCTTAATGAGGGAATGAACCAATTAGTCCAGCAAAATGCAATGATTCTGCAACACCTAGCCGCCCCCAACAAGGTGGAGAACAGTGAAGTACCAAACAATCACTCCCGTAGGATTGACAACGACACTAAGCTTAGTCAAATAAAGGGTCAAATAGAGGGTCAACAAAGAAGCCATCACCATCGGTCTCCTGAACAGAATACCGCCAAGCTTCGTTGAGATACCTCTGGTTGTGTTGGCGAAAAGACCGAGGACGTCACTCATTTCGATACAAATGCAAAATCTGAGGCTAGGGTCGAAGTTGTCATGCAAGCGATGAAAGGGAAGGGCCAGGCCATAGTGACTGATCTGGTACAAAAGACCAACCTAGCATTTAGCCTAGCTATTATGAGTTGTCCTCTACCTAGTAAATTCAGGATGCCAACTCTTAAGAGCTTCGATAGGATGCAGGACCCTCTCGATCATTTGGAAACCTACAAAGCTCTTGTGTATTTGTAAGCCATGCCGGACGAGATTATGTGTAGGGCTTTCCGTACCACACTAAAGGGTTGGGCTCGTCTCTGGTTCAATAAATTAAAGCCAGGCTCCATTGAAAACTTTAATGAGTAGAGCAAATAATTTATAGGACACTTATTCATAGGAGACCAGCAACACACTTATTAAATGTGAAGCAGCAGAAGGGAGAGCCTCTTCATGATTACATAAGTCATTTTAACCCTGAAATGCTGCAGGTAGAAGAGGTGGATGATAAGGTTGCCCTCACAGCCTTTATGGGAGGACTGCAGACCTCTAAGTTCCCATTTTCCTTGTCAAAGGAAGCCCCTACGAGCATGATAGAGTTAATGGTTAGAGCGTAGAAGAACATGAACGCTAAGGATGCTATAAATGCATGAAAAAACAAAGATGGTGAAGATAAGAGGTCAGATAAAAAGAGGCCAGCACCTAGCACTAGGGAGGAAAGGGAATTGAAGTATAAGAAATTCTCAAACAGCCAGGCTGACAGATCGTCTTGCTGTCAAGTGAGCCCAGGCACGTATAATGACTATAACCCCCTAAATACATCTGTAGAGCAGGTCTTTCTATAGATTTAAGATGATGCATCATTGAAATGGCCGCTAAAGCTAAAAGCTGATCCAATAAAGAGGTCTTGAGATAAATACTGTAGGTTCCACTGGGACCATGGACATAACACAGAAGATTACTTCGACCTCAAAAACCAGATCGAGAACCTTGTTCGTAAAGGTCATTTACGTAGATTCACGACTGGGAATAGAAGAAGAGGCTCCAACCTAGCCCGAGAGGGCCGAGATGATCACCTTCCTCAACACCAACCAATAGGTGAGATCAGAGTTATATCGGGTGGCTTAACTAATGGTGGAGAGACGAGTTCGGCTCGGAGGGCTCATGACAGGAGAATTCGTAGTTTTTCAGAGGTGAATGAAGTTGGAGTGACAATTCCTCCAACAAAATTACTGCGAATTGAGGAGCCGAACATAACCTTTTCTAAAGAAGATGACAAGCGAATTCACTAGCCCCATGATGATCCTTTGGTATTTTCCATGGTCATCGCTAATTTCACTGTTCGACGAATACTGGTTGACAATAGCAACTCAGCTGACATACTATTTCTTGGGTGTTCGATAAATTAAAAATTGGCAGAAAGAAACTACCACCCATGAAGTCACCATTGGTGGGATTTTCATATGACAAAGTATATCCACTAGGGGCAATTACCCTTCCAATCATTGTAGGAGCCCATCCAAAGCAGGTCACTGTGATGGTGGACTTTCTAGTGGAGGATTGCCCATTATCATACAACATTATCCTGGGGAGGACAACCCTAAATACCATGAAAGTAATCTATTTCCCTTGTTAAAGGGTGAGCTAAGTGAAGCTCGTAGTAATCTACTTCCTTTGTTAAAGGGTGACCTAAGTGAAACTCGTAGTAATCTATTTCCCTTGTTAAAGGGTGAGTTGAGTGAAGCTCATAGTACTCTACTTCCCTTGTTAAAGGGTAAGCTGGGTGAAGCTTATAGTAATCTGCTTCCCTTGTTAAAGGGTGAGCAAGCTTATAGTAATCTACTTCCCTTGTTAAAGGGTGAGATGAGTAAAACTCGTATTAATCTACTTCCTTTATTAAATGGACGAACTGACTAAAGATGTCAATAAAATCAAGTATAAAATAACATCACTATGACTGGTACTACTTGGTTTTCTGGAAGATGGAAATAATTTGAATGAATTATACTCAAACCATCTCGATTTATAGAAGAAGAACATAAATAGATAAGGAAGAGATTTATGGCGGAGGTCTAACAGAAATCTGCTTCATGAGGGTCAATCAGCTCCCAGTAGGTTATTTTACGTAAGAATTTACTTCTATAAAGTGAAATCGCACATGAGTTGCCTATGTGCCGAAAGGTAAGCTGCCAACATGGCAGCTTGCCACATATACGAGCTGCCAATGTGGCACTACGACAAATATGTCAAAGACTTCTACAGTTTTAAGAGAATTTTTTTTTTTATTTTATTTTAAATTTGAGTCGGGCTCTACCCCCGATTGTGTCAGGTTAAATTTGAGTCGAGCTGAATTTGAGTCAAGCTCCACACCCCGACTGCATTAGGCTAAATTTGTGTCAGGCTAAATTTGAGTCAAGCTAAATTTGAGTCAGGCTCGACCCCCAACTGTGTTCGCGAAGTGGCAATATGAGTCAAGCTGATGGGCAAGGCTTTACTATCTAATAATCAAACCAACTTATTGTACAAATACGGGGTAAACGGCTCTACAATTCTAAATATATATTATTATGTAATATTTAGGAATTAACGTTCCTGTGGTTTGACAAGCAATCCTCCGAAATGGGGGGCAACTGATGGATGTTAATTTAAATACTCGTGGATAGGAGAAGGTTGTTAAATTAACGTACTATCTCATAAGATTGATATAAGCTCTACAAATTACGATAAGGATTAAACCTACAGATTACGATAAGGATTAAGTCTACAGATTACGATAAGGATTAAGACGATGGTAAGTTGACGTTACATCATAACCTAAGCCCTATAAATAAAGGGGTTAATCGACGTTTTAAGGTATGCAATAGATCCTAACTCAATTTCTTGATTTCTCTAGAGAGATTACTTTGTATACTGACTTATTCGTCGAAGCCTATTCCACCGATAACACATCGGTGCCTGTAGCATCATCTTTTCTTCTCTTTGTTCAGGAAGTCAGATCAGATCCGGGTTGCGTGGAATTCTGCATCAACACCTATGATGATTACATTGATAGAGTTGATATCTAATTCAATAAAATTCTATTGAATTTTTTCTTTTTAAAGTTGAAAATTTTCAGATAAAAGATCTTGCACTATTACATAAACTTGCATGCCAGTATATACAAATATATCCAATTTCAAATCTTTATTATGGGGTTAAGCCTAATAAAAATTGAGTTGATCTTGAGTTAGATTTGGATTAGATAGGTCTAAGTATAAGAAAATTAATATGAATTTCTAAAAAATTATAAATAAATTCATAGGGAATTAATTTTCCAAAGTATTAATATAAAATAAATTAAAATTTATACAAATGGAATTTGAAAAAAAAAATGTTATTATAATTTGAAATATAATTAATGTATTTAAAATTAAAAATTAGAATTAAAATTTGGATCCCGATTAGACTCAGGTTGTTAATGCATATCAAATGAAATTTGGATAGAAAATTTTCAGCCCAAATTCAATTCTAATTATAAAAATAGTTTAAATTCAAAAAAAATTGGATTGAAAACGGGCTAGTCCACACAAGTTGCACCCAATAACAACCTTAAGTTTACTTGTGTATTGTTGATTTGGTTGTGTTGTAGTCTTGTATAAGAGGGTTTTAGGACCTAAACTAGTTCTGTACTTGTAACGACCCTAAAATGATACCAATTATAAATAAAAAATTTCGGCATGACCTCTACTAAAAAAGGTCCCACGACAACCTGCTTAAATGCATAAAAATGCAATGGCCTCTCTTGGACCTTCAAAATTTATCTAACATATCCCAACACACAATGTAAATAATACATTCTTCATTCTATGGTTATGAACATAAATAATATGATACAAGATAACACCATTTTCTTCACTTCCCAAAGGATTATACATAATCTTTATAACAAATTCAATTTACAACAAAGTGGAGTCAAACTCAAAGTTATAATACAAATCCATGCTAAACAAACTTAATACATACCTATCATGGTATTATACAAAAATGAGCTCAAGTTTACAAAATGATTACAAAATACACTTTTAGTCCTTTCATGCCTGTGGTGGATTGTCATCCGCCACTTCCTTGCTGTGTCCTAAAAAATGTTAAGAGGAAGGGGTGAGCAAAAGCTTAATAGGAGGTGCCTAAGGCACACCTTTTGAGACCCCGTAAATCCATACAATGAATGGAAATAAGAAAGCAGGATCATGCCAAGTCGGGGAAAATATAACTACATTACCACATCATTAATCTAATGACACAAATGAATGTGTCGTGCAATATAATGCCATGTTATGCAATGTCACTCCCCATTTTTCAAAAACATTTCTGTTGTCATTTTCAAATCGTTAGTAAAACCCGTCCCATGACAACTCCATGGTGGCATAAGAGCAAGATTGGATAACTGTCCCTAACCCATGGCATCATTTGGGCAGTAACTTAACCACACTAAGGAGATCACCCTATTCCCCTCTAGGCCTCACTAACGCCGTGGTCCCTAGGCAACTCCTAGGCGACCGGGTTTTTCTCAAACCCTTTTATCGAAACTTTTTCCCAAAAAGCCCATTTTAATTCCTTTCAAAACTATGTTCCCATTTCTTTTCCCAATGAAGTGCATGGATGTTTCATATTTTTCATGCCATGCCAATATCTATCAATATACATCTAATTTCAAGCTTGAATTACATAGCATACTTTACAAGAAATTCTATGAAAAATATTATGCTTTCATTAAACAATAATCCAACATAATAAGCATATAAAATATGAAATTATATATCATACAAGCTTGCTATTTCATGTAGTGTCAATTAAAGCACTTAGTCACATACTTAATTCACAATAATTTGATCATTTTAAAGGAAATCATCATAGTTTAGCATGTTAGACAATTAATCAAGTAGAATGATTCACAAAGGAGCAAGAAAAAGTGAATTAAACACTCCTACATCCAAAATGATGAAAACCCCAAATTTTGTGCCCTAATTTCAAAAATCCTAAGATGCACCAAAACTGAAATTACTTACACCCACTTAAAGATCTCGCCGAACTCTTTGATTTTGCTTTAAAAAGTGCTATCAAAATCCCAATGGTGTGATTTTAATCTAAGCTTTTATGAAAGGAAAATAAAAAGGAAAAAAAATGAAAGCTGGAAGGGAGAGAGAGAAGTCACGTACAGAGAGAGAGAGTTGATTGAAAAATGGGTCAGTAAATGACCCTTGGTCACATATGATAGTAAATGATAATGGTGGGTCCCACCAACTTTTACAAAATATCTTCTTTAATTAACATTATATATATATATATATATATATATATATATATATAAATAAAAAGTCATAAACATTACATTCTCCCTAAGTTAAAAAGATTTCATCTCCGAAATCAAGACATACATAAGGGAGAAAACAACTTTAGATACTTGGAGCGAACCTCCTGTTCAAGCTCCCAAGTAACTTCCTTAACTCCATGATGTCTCCAAAAAACTTTCACCAATGGTATCGTCTTGTTCCTCAACACCTTCTGCTGTGTGTTAAGGATCTTAACTAGTCCTGTAACGACTCAAGCCCGTGAGCTTGGACTGCTAACCGGGTCCTTACCCGAACCTGAGGTCATCTAAGTCAATCCATCATATCTAGTGTTAATACATCATTTTTAAGTTATAGTTATGCTTCACAAGGCTCTAAACGAATTATACTGGAGAAATAAGCAAAAACAAACCAAGCCACAACAGTCCGGTCTATCAAAGTGGGGCTTCGGTCGGCCGAAGTAGACACCCCTGGACTGATCGACCGAAGTGTCCATTTCGATCGGCCGGTAATGGTTTGTACAGTAGCTGAGGCTACTGGATGAATCGGTCGGTCGAAACGGGCATTTCGGCCTACCGAAATGGCTCTGCAATCTAGTTTTCTGCTACTGGGATTGCTGAAAATGAGAAAATGTATAATGGCTTGGGGGAGGTCTTAGATCTGATCTAAAACTATTTTTAACATATTGCAAAATGATATACTAAATTCAATGATTAAAAGCACCAATAATTTATCACATTATACTTCATTCCCATTCTTTTTAATAGATAATATCTTAGTCTTTACACTTAATCCAATTTACAATATAATGTTGTCCAGAGTACGTAGTTACCTATCAAGGCTATTTTATACCAGTTGAATTACATTCTTTAGGTGAGACTTTACAATAGAGTGGCCTAAAATACAAAAGACAACAAAATATACTTCTAGTCTCCTTATGCCTACGGTGGATTGTCATCCGCCACCTCCTTCTTGTGACCTGAAAAATGTTAATATAATGGGGTGAGCATAAAGCTCAGTAGGGAATGCCTAAAACGCACCCCTTAACGATCCAGTAAATCCAAACAAAGAATGGCACATAGAAGAGGGGTCATATTTATTTTGGGGAAAAATATATCACTACACATCTTTACATAGAAGTCCATATACAATGAGTGTAATGCCATGCAAATCCAAGAGGTGAAATGCCACTCCCCATTTCTCAAACCTTTTTCCCAAAACAGATTTATATCCTTCCTAAAACACCTTCCTTCCTTTCCAAAACAATTTACCTTCCTCACCCTATGCTAATACATGAATGTATATCCAATTCAATGTCAAGAATTTCCATGCTTTTGAACCTTAATAACACAACAAGCTTAAAGAAGAATTCAGCACTACAAGTAAGAAAATATTGTCACTTAACAAACAAAGCATTTACTCAAAAAGATCATGGTACAACATACATTGCACACCAATTTTTCACAACAACTCACATAAACACAAAATTCAACACTTTTCATTACATATTACATGGAGATCATGCTCAAAATTTATAAAATAAGCATGTTAAATCACAATTAGGAGAGCAATTCACAAAAATTCAAGGAGTACTTTCGATTTGGAAACTCCTACCTCACTTAGATGCAAAAACCCCCAAATGGGTCCAAAATTTTGAAATCCCTAGAGTTGGCCAAACAAGGAATTGTTTACACCTACACATAGATCTCGTCGTGCTCTCCGATTTGCCAAAAATGACACCCCAAAAATTCCAAGGGGTGAAAAAGAAATCAAAGATTGAAATTTTGCTTAAGAAAGAAAAAGAAAAAATGAAGAAATTAGAGAGAGAAGAGAGCTTACGGGAGAATGAGAGAAATGAGGCCAAAATGTGGCCTTTTGGCCACTAATTCACATAAGTGGTGGGTCCCACCACTCGAAAATATCTTTTTGGCTTATTTTTGTATCACAAAATCATATACACTTACACTAATTATATTATAACCATAATTAAATATATCACCACATAAAATACATTAAATAAAAATGAATGTGATGCAATTGGACCTAAACAAAACCCCTGTACACGACCATTCTGGTAACGGGTCCCACCTGGGGCCGTCCGGCCTGAAAAATGAAAAAATATTGAAATAGCAACCCTTGCATTTCAAAGAGTCATGAATTCAATAAAATGCCCTAACCAACTCTCGAACACACTCGGCACACTCCACGGTGTTAGGTACACAAAATGAGAAAAGACAAAAATACCCTCAGAAAATCAAAAAACTACAGAAAATAAAAAATGGTGAAAAATAGAAATATTACAATTTCCCCAACTTTAAAAGATTTCATCCCCGAAATCAACCCACCTTATAAGAGAAAGACGAAAGGATGCAAAAACAGAGTATGTCTCCGAGCACCCCACGCAACACGCCACGCCGAGAACCTCGACACGAAGAATCCACGTCTCATGTCACTCACAACCCTGTGCTTATGACTCAACGCAAGCTCGACCGAACAGTGACCACAATCACACTTAACCTTTCCCCACACAACAGTAACTAAACGAAAAAGGCACCGTAGTGTCGAATAAACTCTCTACCGTCACCTATAAGCACACGAGGCACAAGCCTCCAACCAAACTCCTTGACTCCACCGAATCCTAACCATAGAGAACCATTAGGATTGCCATCCTTTAACCAGATCACACCACTTGTGATACCCCTGAATTTCCAGATGCGGGTTGGCTAGGCCCACGCCCGAATACCTCAGGATATCAAAACAAATGGCAATAAATGAACATAGAATACAAATCTGATAAACAAGAATAAATAAAATTACTGAAAGAAAACTAAATTGATAATCCATTAATAAAGTCCTCAGAATAAATTTTTATAAATAAGAAAATATTTTGAAACATCTAATCCTCCAATACTAATATAACTTGAGAATCCATACTATGTGGACCCCTAACAAATCCCAATTGAACAAGTGACACCAACAACTGACTATATCAGAACACTGAAACATAAAGAAAGCTTTTATGTAAATAATCCTGAAGAGTGAAATAGATGATCCCTGCTCAGCACGAACGATCCCTACTCTTGATGAATACCTGAAAAATGATGGTGGGTCAGACCCACAAACAAGTCCTACTCTACTACTGTCTAAGTAGAGACTCGATACACAAATACATCCTAGATAACTCAACAATAGCTATCTAGTCCATACATATATATATCCATACTAAGAGACTCTTACTGGACTACAAAGGGGGTCTCAACCTGAATAGAAGGCAACATGCAAAACGCACCTGAGGTGGTCATGAGTACCTAGACCTAACTGGGTACACCATTACCTATCATAGCCAGTTATGCATCCCAATGCATATACGCTCCCTAACCATCGATCCTGAGACTCAAGCTCACATCATGGTACCATAATCATATATATATATAAATTCTATCATATCCATCTATAAGTAATCCAATTAGTTATTCAACTTGTATAGATGATATGACTTAAATATAAGTAGCAAATAATCCAGTTAGTCATTCAACTTGTTTAGTTGAACTGACTTAAATATAAGTAACAAGTAATCCAGTTAGTCATTTAACATGTTCAGTTGATTGACTTAAATAAAAGTAGGATTTAATTTTATAATCTATTCCCTTATTCCAGAATAGGTAGGCGTTAGCGTTGTGATCTAATCCATACCTAATATGCCACCGTCCCATACCGATGCATATAATCTACACATCCAATAATTGATGCAATAAATGATAAATTTAGACATCAATTATAATCCAGAGCATGATATAATGATAACCAGAAATATAAACTGAACACATTATACTGATATATTGAAATAATCCATTTAATTCGCTAAAATATAAACAAGTAATTAAACTTCCCTTAATCCTTGACAGAATGCAAATTAATATTAAAATTTCATGATATCCAATCTCTTAGCATAATAACATAGATAAACCATACTAGGATTTTTTCATGTTTATTTAAATCATTTAAAACACCCCATACAAGTTCAGAACCACGTTTCAGCCCCTATAACAAAAATACACCCGTAGGTGTTTTCCAGCAAGGGAGCCGGCTTCATTAAAATGTAGAGCTAGCTTTATTACAAAGGAGCCGCCTCCTTTCAGTGGGGAGCCGGCTCCACTTCAATGGAGCCGCCTCCACTCTTCTCAGACTCAAATTTTCCTTCTCCGACGTGTTCCAGTCCCTCTGTCTTCCATTGCTAAGGTTCCTAGGTGTCTAAACTAGGTCCCAACACATCCCCAACATGTATATAACACAGTATGCATTATAAATATCAATTGAAAACACATAATTATGTAACACAATTCAAGATTACACAATTTCAAACAAAATCACATAAAACTATTTTAATTTAGAATTAACATGCTATCAAGACCAGTTTTAAAATCCGATTAAATCCTAGAGATTATCTAGGCATGCACAAAACACAAGTCTAAGGGAAGGAGTAAGATATAGAACTTGCCTCTAGGTTTCGAATTGAAACCTTAACCGTCTTCTTCCTAGTTTTTACGGTGATCGTGACAGCTGTCAAGGACTCCTCTGCTCTAGTTCTAACCCTCTAACAACCCTCAACCTTCCTCCTTGGTCCAGCCTAATTCTTTGGCCTAAACCCTCTCTTTGTCTCTTAGTCTCTCTTCTTTCCTCTCTGTTCTCTCTTTTAATTCTCTGCTACCAAACTCTCTCTCGCCCCAAATCTCATCCTATCATCTCCGTCTCAAATTCTTTCATTCGTTCTTGGTAAGTTTTGGGTTCTATTTTCAATTTTGAGCTTTAATCTCAAGTTTTCCATGTTTTCTATGATTAGATCTAGAACTTCCATGCTAATTGTTGCCATTTTTGAAGTTTCAAAGTTTATGTATATATGTGTATATATTTTGTTCCGATTTTCATTTCGGGGGTCATGTGCTGAATTAAGTGACCAATTTTGACTTGTTAAGGTGTATAGGGGCCCTCGAGCATATTCGGGTGCCCCCGTGTTGTCCACGTCACAGATCTGTGATTGTTCGTGTTTTCTACAGAGTTCGATCGAGCACGCTCTTTCTCTGATCAATCAGAGAAAGATCGATCTCAACTATTTCATGATCGATCCAACTTAGATCGATCTCCTCTTTTCCATAATCGATCGAACGCACTGCTTTCTATACTTATACTCCTGCACCCTCATCAGTGTTCATGCTAGTTTATTTTTGCCCAATGCTTGTGTTTTCCGCATTGGATGCATTCCATACTTATCGTGTTCAACATGTTTCACTTTATTTCAACATTCGATATCTATACCTGGCTGCATTATCACTTGCATAGATTCATGTAATTTATTCTGAGTTGTCTATCTAACTTGACAAACATATTTCTATTTGTTGTGCTTCAATTCTATATTTTATATGTTATTCCTATTACTGACTACAATTACAAGTGTTTCTTTCTTTTATAGACCATGGCTCGAGTCAAGACTGTTACTCACAGATAGTATCAACGTAAAGTGAGATCGCAAGTGGGGGAGCTTAAGGAGCTAGCTCTAGCTCAGTTCGAGCGTTCCGCCTCTTCTGCATCCGCATCCTCATCTTCTTCATTGGCAGATGAGGCTGAGCATATACCATCTCCTTCACTACTACTGGTACAGCCCGGCCAGGTCTGAGACAGACCTAAAAGGAGATATGCACACCTTTCAATGGCGCATGAGTCTGTTTTTGACACTGCTTTCTTCTCCCAGTCAGTCCTGACTAAGGTGGCCTATAATGAGATTGATCAGCGCGGTATTTCAGCTATTCTGGCCTCGGTAGCTTACCCAATTTACCCGCGGCTCATCCGGTTGTTCTACTATAATCTCCGGCCAGCTCCGAGTAACCTGTCTGAGTTACGGACCACCATTGACGGCTATCCCATTTGAGTTATAGTTGAGACATTGGCCATATCTTCTCGGTGCCCACACGTCTACCCTCCCGACCTCAAGTATCCTATTCTCTGGAGGCTATCTGATGCAGACATGGCCGTTGCCCTAACTGGCCCTTACAGTAATGGCGAGGCATTCACCACCCGGACTTATTTGCGTGATAATTTATGGTTCTTCGACTTGGTCTTATACCAAAATGTATTTATGGTGGGCCATAAGATCCCGCGGCGTTTAGATTTTCTAGCAGCCTTCTATATAGGCCATTGGTTTTCTGTTCCTACACTCTACTAGAGTATTATGATGAGACTTTACTCAAGCTACATTAGCAAGGCCAAGCCGGGTAGGCCACCTTCCTTCCCTTCGCACATTTGATTACCCAGATCCTCCAAGACCAGCGTTATCATTGTCACCCAATGGAGCATTCTAAGGCAGGGGCTTGCCGCTATGGCAAGAAGGACTGGAATAAGAGCTACAATGCTCTTATTAAGAGTCTAAAGGATAAGGCCATCATGGCAGCTGAGGAGGCTGAGGAGGTAGGGTTGGCAGAGATAAAGGAGGCTGAGGTAGCAGCAACAGCAGATGATCTAGCAGACCCACCGGCGGCTACAGACGCACATATAAAGATTGACTTAGAGCAGCAGCCTCCAGAGGAGTCCCCACATCACTCTTCGGTAGGGTCACCAGTACATTCTCAGGAGTAGAGTCAAGATGAGCCTCAGTTTCCTGATCTAGGCATCCCTGATGCTCCAGCTCAGACACCTAGCCTAGGAGAGCGTATCCAGACCTTAGAGGATACGGTAGTTTCTCTCAGAGCTGATGTGGCCTCCCTTAGCACCGATGTGACTACTCTCCGTGCGGACGTCTTGACTGCGCTGCAAAGCATTTCTAGAGACATCCAGGGATCACACCCTACTCGACTGACTTCCTCTGCTTGATCTCTATATATCTCCCCTCATTTTATATATCTGTGATACCTGACTGTTCCTTTGATACTTTTATTTTATTTTTGTGGCCAGTCTGTTGGCCCAGATACTGTGTTGTACCTTACACTACTTTTATTCTTTCTATTATATGCATGATATTTTAAGATGTTAAGTTATTAGATTGATATATTTATCTGTGATTGACTCCATTATCAGGTACATTCCAGTGACTTCAGTGAGAGAGTACTGCCCAATTTTTCAGGACCATCCTTATTTCTCTCTCCTTAGTTCATTTATTATCCCATTTACACTTGCATGTCCACTATGCACTATTATTATCCCATTTGTTATCTGATGAGCTTTTATCCCAGTGCAATCTTTTCAGGACCACAGTCAATCCCAAGTTTGGGGGGGTTGTACCACCCACTTCGGATACTTATGTTCTGGCCATTCTTTACCATAGCTGCACTGGTATACTCTTTCCTTTTGTTCTCTTTGCACATTGAGGACACTATGCCATTTAAGTTTTGGGGTAATGGGTGTTCTTTGTAGTGTTTGTTTTTAATTTAATATTTTGAGCATGACGTGTGTATTTGAAGGATTTTCCATGATTGGTCCATAACTAGCTATTATTTTGATCTTTTGAGGACTATATTGCTTAAAATTTCAAAAATTGCTTGACTTGAGAGTCCAATACTCCTTGTATGTCTTGTGGATGCGATCTAGGAGTAAATTTTTTGAAATATTGATATCTTGTTTGCACTTGTGGTCCATATCATCCTGATTTTGTGATTGTTTTGAGATTCACTCTAGAATTCTACACTAGCACAGGCGCACACTAGCATTCATTTGTGGGGTACATGCTTTGTTGATTATTGAATTGGTTATATCCCAATTGAGTTAGTAGTGCATTAAAAGCTTTCATTCTTGATAAGGTGGATAACAAACCTTTTTTATTGAGTAGCCGGGATTCTAGCCTCATCAGGTACTGAATTTCTCATGTCGAAAAATAGAGGGCCTAAACTTTAGGTTAATAATTAAATGCTATAAAAAAAATAAAAAATAAAAAAGAAGAAGAATAAAAGTGAGGACTTTTCCCAAAAGGTGAGAAATGAGAAATGATTAGATGGAGGTTGTTTTAATTTGTAATCTAGTTGATTTGAGCTTGTAAGTCCTTAGGGGTGTTTTAATGCCCAATGTCCTAAAGTCGTTTGGTTTGGGAGTCATTGACCTAACGCTCGACCTCATGAATCGTTAGAAAACTTAATAGATCAACACATTACACTATGCTTCCATCTTTGATCCTTAGGATTAGGAAAAAAAAATCGAGTGAAAAGAATAAGTATACCTAGTTGAATAAGCTTTAATAAAAGGTCCACTCTTTGTTTTGATGATTGGAACTAGATTTGTGTGCTAGTTTGAGGGTAAAGATGTGATAATTTCTTTAGTTGGCTTAGATAGAAATATATTTAATGCCAGTCTACTCAAAAAGGATTCTAGTGTTGTTTTGATTTGCATGATCATTTTCTTGATGTGTTGAGGACCATATTTGCTTGTTTGATGTTGAAATTTTGGAAGATTGCTTGGAAATGGTTGAAAAATTGCATACTTGTGGTAGTTTTCTTCCAATGTTTGTTTGTAATATTGGTGCCTCTTTTGTGAGAATGAGCTTAATATTTGTGGGTATTATTTCTGGAAACCCTCACGAGACTTCACTCGTCAACTAAGGGTAACCTAGGGGTTTAAAAGGCTTGTTGCATTTGCTAAATGCAATCGTGTTCCCTAAGAAGGTGGTGTTATCCATTTATTACTTTCTAGTTTATAGTTGTATAGTTATATAGTTATTCATTTCATTTATTTACTTTGTAGTTCATTGCTAGGGACTAACAATATTTAAGTTTGTGGGTGTGATGAGCTCTGAAAAGTATGCATTTAAACCCCTTAAGCTCGATTATTCTAGGACCTTTATCTATCTTATTTTCCCGTTTTAAACTAATTTCATATTATTGCCCTTTTTAGGCACTTATCCCCAAAATAAGTTAATTCAACCAAATTAGAGCATAAAAGAAGCAATCTTAAGCTGAATGGAAGAAATGAGCAAAGTGGTGGAAAACAGCAAGCTTTGATCGATCAGACTAATATTTGATTGATCTCATAGTGATCGATCCAGCCTCACCAAGATGGATCAAACCCCTTGTCCTTATCCTCAAGAATTTCCATCTTCGATCAATCCAATATCCTTTCGATTAATCGAACTTCTTTGATCTTATCCCCACCTACCACTTTTGTCTTTTTCCCAAAATATCTCAAAAATATCTCAGATTTGTCATTATTCCAAAAAGGCGCTGCCAAGGTTTAATCGATCGGCTATACTTCAATCGATCTGGACATACTTCGATCAATCTAACCCCCTTAAGTGCGAGAAAAACAGAGTTCCAGCTAATTAAAAGGTGTGCTCGTGGTGCAATCATTTGGAGGGCCTAGTGCATAAGGTCTAACCATTGGGTGTGACACTTTAGCTACCTATATAAGGATTTTGAGCCATTTTACACATATACAATCATACACAATCATAGAAAAAGGAACTATATATAAGAAAGGTTGGAGGAGTCTAGAGATTAGAGAGATACACACTATTTGGGAGTTCTTCCACTCATCTAGGGTTTCCATTAAGGAGAAGAAGATCAATCCTAGCATGGAGATGACCCTTGAGGGTTGGATAACTACATCAATGAGTGGCTAAACATCTTCTTGGGGCTAGAGTTAGCCCTAAGCATGCTTCCTAGACCTTGATGCTTTGTATTTTGAGGGGATTTGTGTTGTAATACTTGTCTTGACCTTTGATATATATAAATCTTGTTTCTATCTTGATTTGTGTAGTTTAATACTTCCAATTGATTATTTCATTCTATTCATACGTCAATGTATGCTAGAATAGATTTTCATATGTTTATCTCTAGATTTTGCTATATTGATGCATGTCTATGTGTGTTAATATCATGAATCTAGTGATGGTCAAGGCATGGTGCTTAAATGGAATACTCTTATAGCTTGTTTGATGGTTCATACTCATTTCTTGATGGAATACTCTTATAGCTTATAGATTATTTTTTGGCTTTCTCTTTTTAGATAAACTTTTGCAATAATAATCATACTCAAAATTAACTTGTTTTCCAAGTACAATTAGATTTTCAAAAATTTATAAATACATGTTTTCTCATTTAGGGTTCGCTAGCTTTTTGCATATTAAATTTCTAAACTATTTTGAGAGCCAATTGTGTGAGAATTTTTAGAGTATTTATTTTCATTGAGAGCATACACACTATATACACGAGTGACTTGGGTATTGATCTTATTCTAATCGAAACACTAGCTTTTGAAGAATTTATCAAGTCCGTTTAGAGAAAGTAGAATTTCTTCCTTTTACATCAAAATATGATTTGAAGGGCAATCACACTTTGAATGAGTCAAAGCATTCGTGGAGTATTGTTTGATCTACTTGCAACTCTTCTACAAAGATCAAGAGTAAGTCTGAGGTCGAGAGCTGTTAGACGGGGGAGTCACAAAGTCAGGGATCGTCAGCGATTGATTTTTTGTAGAACGATAGTGTGTGTGATGTTTTTATTTTTTCAAAATTTTTGTCGTTGTAAGGGCATTTTCGTCTTTTGCCGTTTTACGTACCGGATATTGTGGAGTGTGCCGGTTGTGTCTGAGAGATGGTTGGGACATTTCATTGAGTTCAGGACTCTTTGAAATACAAGGTTAGTCATTTTTGCATTTTTCTATTTTTCGGGATGGACGGTCCTGTGTGGGACCCACTATCGGAATTGTTGCATATAGGGATTTTAGTTGGGTCTATTTGTATCCCATGCATTTTATTTAATATGTTGTATGAGGTTGTGATTTATTAAATACGTGTGTATATATATATATGTAGTGTAAAATGAAAATAAAAGGAAAAAGAAAATGTTTTTGGTGGTGGGACCCACCAACACCTCTTTTAAAGGTTGAGAGGCCATTTAGGCTTCTCATTTCTCTCTCTCTCGTAACTCCCTTCCTCTCCCTCTTCTTCTAGATTTTTCTTTTTTGCCTTTTGGTCTCAAATTTCCAAACTTAATTTCTCTTTCAATTCTTGGTATTTTTGGGAGCCGTTTGCAATTCCTTGTTTGGTGCACTCTAGGAAATTCGAAATCTAGGGTACAAATTGGGGGTTTTTGCATATCTTGAGGTAGGGGTTTCTAATTCCTAATTTCTTGTTCCTTTGTGAGTTTTTCTTCAATAATTGTTATCAAACATGTTTAATTTGAGTTGATTGCCTTTAAAATGATATATATGTTGTGTATGAATATCATGATTATGTGTATTACTTGATTTGCATGAAAAGTATGCCTAAGTATTGATTCTCTATGCTTATTGTGTTGTTAACTTGCTAGAAATGAATATAAAAGCATGTGTATTTTAAATAAATAAAAAAATTGTAAAGCATGCTTAATTGTATTAAATGAAAATCCTTTATTGTCATAAGCATTGAAAGTATGAGACACACATGCATATCATTGGGTATGAATGAAGGGAAATGATTTGAAAGGAAAGAAAAAGGGATTTTTTGGGGAAATTTTGATAAAAATGATTTTGAGAAAATTCGGTCGCCGCGGAGTCACCAAAGGGTCGTGGTATTAATATAACCTAGAAGGAACTAGGGAAATCACCCTAGCGTGGTTGAGCTAGCTGGGGTCAAATGATGCCGCGAGGGTACCAAGGGTCAGGGATAGTAGCCAACCCTTCTCTCGTGTCACTGCAAAGTCACAAACGGAATGATTATATTAACAGTTTGAAAAGTGATGGATGATTTTGAAAATGGAGAGTGACATGCATGGCATTGCATTCATGGAATGGCATTTGCTCGTTTTAAACTTGAAATTGATGTTGTATTTTCCCCGAGCTTAGCATGATCCTGTTCCCTATTGTCTTATTTATTGTTTAGATTCAGAGGGTCACAAGAGGTGTGTTTTAGGCACCACCTACTGAGCTTTATGCTTACCCTATTATCAAACATTTTTTAGGGTTGGGAAAGGAAGTAGTGCATGCCGACCCTTTACAAGCATAAGGAGGACTAGAAACCTATTTTTGTTATCTTTTATAGATTCGTCACACTTTTGTAAAGTCTCAAAACCATAGTGAAGTGTAATCATTTTGCAAGCCACGACCACGTATTGTAAACTATAGCTTTTAATGGTATTTGGATACAAGTTAAGACGTAATGATTTCATGATGAATGAAGAATGAAGTGTATTTCAACTAATTACTGATGCCCTTCAATTGTATAATGTCATGTTTTGTTGTCGTGAATTCAGAATTTGACTGCATAACAGGTCCGGTATAGGTTTGGCTTATAAAGAGCACAGCCAGAAATTATTCCAGTGAATTAGGTTGTAAAGAACCTTGTTTCAGTCGGCTGAACCTCACCATCAGCCGACCGAAACCCCAGGTTCAGCCTACCAAACCCCCTTCACCAATAGACTGATAGGCTAATTTGGAAAATCCCGAGAGCATGCAAGTTTCAGGACCGTTTCAGCCGACCTACCATATAGGTCAGCCGACAGGCCCTGCCCTGTCAGCCGACCGAGCCAAGGCAATCAGCCGGCTGACCCTTCCCTTTTGGACTTGTGCACTTATTCACCAAGTAGTACTGTGTTCTTGGACTATTTTAGACCTTAGATTGACTTATATGTCACGTATGGACACGAGAGATGGATGGTATAACTTAGATGACTTCGGGTCCAGGTAAGGACCTTGTGATGTTTCCAATTTTTGGCATTTTTCATTTTTTTCTGGCCAGACGGTCTCGTGTGGGACCCGCTACCGGAGTTGTTGCATCCGGGGATTTTAGTTAGGTCCATTTGCCCCATATTCATTTTATTTTATGTGTTTTAAGTGATTGTGAATTAAATATGTATATGTATGTGGGTGGTGTAAAAAGAAATAAAGATAAAACAAAAAGAAAATTAAATTTTTAGTGGTGGGTCCCACCACCACCTTAAAGGGGCAAAGAGACCACAAATGGTCTCAAATCTCTCTTTCTCACGCAGCTCTCTCTCTCCTCTCATTTTCTTTTCATTTTTCTTTTTCTTGCGACTTCGATTTTCTCTTCCATTTTTCGGCTAATTGGTTGGGATTCCGGTCTTGGTTCCTTGACAAAAAACGTTCTTCTTCTTGTTCTCTATTACATACTCAAAGGGTTTATTTTTCAGAGGAGCAGTGATTATTTTATGAATTTTTGAAGTTTTTGGATCTAAGGCTTCGGATGGGATTTTAGGCCACTTAGAGTCGGATTCCAGAGCTAACCCTTCAGAACAGTAGAATCTCCTCGTCGACGGCTACGTTTCCACTGAAAAGTTTTCTGTTCTGCCGCCGTTGACCAGCGTTAACTTTTGTTGATTGGCATTGACCGCATTGACCGGTGTTGACTTTTCCTGGCGGGGATGTATTTTGGCTACTTTTGAGGTAGGGGTCTCTAATCCATACAATCTTGCACCTTAGTGAGTTAATTTTACTTGAATTATGTTCTAATATGCTAAATAATATTGATTGTATTTTGAAGTAACTTGATTTGTGTAGATGAAATATATAAACATGTGAAATAATCAAAACTGTATGAAAAGCATGCTCTATTTAAATTAATTGCCTTGAGAATGACATGATTGTTGTGTTAGAAAATCTATGCGTATGTGTGTTGATGATATTATGAGAAGCATGTCTATATGTAATGGAATTTGTATTTTGTATGCCTAATTAACTTGAATTCTTGCAAGTTGCTTATGTGTTGTATGTATGTTAAAGGGAAGCATGATTACCTATTTTAGAGATTTGAATTGCAAAGTACATGTGAAAGTTGTATGGTTGAATTAACGAATTGAAGCATGACGCATTTATGCATCCATTAGGAAAGGAAAATGGGAAAAATGTTTTGAAAGCAAATGAAATGATTTTGGGTAAAGGTTTTGAAAAGTGTTTGTGAAAATCGGACGCCTAGGAGGCGCCTAGTGGTCCGTGGTGTTAGTGTAGTCTAGAGGGGAGTATAGTTGAGCTAACTAGGTCAGATGCGACGCCTTGGAGGTGCCTTGTGGTCGTGGATAGTTAGCCAACCCTCTCCTTGTGACGCCATAGAGGTGCTATGGGTCGGACAACACTAACGATTTGGATGTTGAAACGGAAATGTTTCAGAAAATGGGGAGTGACATAAGCATGGCATTGCACTTCATTGGCATACATGGCGTGATTATGACTTGGATGGTATATGTGTTTATATTAAATGCTGTGGTTATGGTATACAGTCTCGGTATAGTATGATCCCGTTCTCTTATTTTCTATTCTATAAGTGGATTCACGGGGTCATAAGAAGTGTGTCTTAGACACTTCCTACTAAGCTTATGCTCACCCTTTTATTATTAACATTTTTCAGGACACGGAACGGAAGTGGCGGACGACGCTCCTCCACATGGTTTGATGGGTTAGTGGACTGTTTTGACATATTTTGTAACTATGATCTCATTTTATTATTATTGCTATTGCTATTTTTTTAAAACCCTGTGACGACATGTATATTATATATATTGACGTAGGAAATGACGGTAGTGTCCTTAGTTAACCTCGGGTTCAGATAAGGACCCGATTAGTAATTCGGACCCTCGGGTTTGGGTCGTTACAAATTTGGTATCAAAGCAATGGTTCGAATACCATTAGGACGACGGGTAGAGGCCTACTTGGGATTGCATGGGGAAGTTGAATTGCATGATTATATGCTACGTGTTAAAGTGTTTAAATGTTTGAGAAACATGCTTATTTGTTTAATTGTTTATGTGTTTATAGTTTTGAAAAGCATGCTTACTTGCTTCCTTGCTTATTTGCTTATGTGATCACATGTTTATGTGTTTACGGTTTTAAAAGACATACTTTCTCAATAAGTGTTCACATGCTTATGCATTTAAATGCCAGTAAATATAAATGAAGAGTACAGGTTATATGAAAGTATGTTAATTATGATAAGATGATGAGTATAAGGAATGTGGTGACGGCAAGTGGTTGGCACGGTGTGTGCAGTTTTGTTTTAATGATAATATGGCATATAGTGAGCACAGTAAGTCCAAACATGTTTCGTATGGTATTGTAGGTTTCATTCATTTTGTATAAGTATATATATATCTATTTTTATGTGTTTATGCGGTCGAGCATGGGGTGGTTGCTAGTACGGTAGAATACTTATTGCAGCATTAATGGTTGTACAGGTTTTGACCTGAGTAGGAGAGGAGCTCTGTTGTTCTAGGGTTGTTTGGGTGCCGGTTCTTCTCGAACGAATGATGTAGGTCTTTAGCTCGTGGATCGAGCTATTCGGTGCAGGGTTGCTTCAGTTTTCTCATTATTTTTAGAGCGTAGTGCTTGGGGCACGACTATTGCATGATTGCGTATAGCATAGTGCAATGTCCAGGGTGAGACGTGTGGGTTTCATGTGTTAGTGCATGGGTTTTGCAACTGGAAAGGTCAGTTGTACGGAGTGAGGGTTTCTTGGGAGAAAGGTGTTACCTTAGGAGGTTAGTGGTCACAATTTGTTGCAGAGGTTCTTTTCGAACTGGTCGTGGTAGGTGTGACAGAAGTTGTTTGAGTCATTAATGTAGTCTATGGGTTATAGATGTGTATTGTGAGTGTTCTGGTGCGTTCTAAGAAAGTGTGTTGGTTACGGTTGGTTGAGGGGTGATTTTTTCATTTCGAAAAGTTATGGGAGTGTGTTACGGGTAATCGATTTTTGGTGGGTCGATTGCATGGCTCGGTCGATGAATGGGGTTCTGGGTTGGCACGATTGTCTAGAGAGTCTCGAGGTGGAGTATAATGGTTAGTTTTAGTTGTGTAGTTTAGGATTGCACGATAAGGTAGGTAGTATGTGGTCATTGGTATGTTTAGTTATTATGGATGAAATGATTGATGGTAGGCATTGTGTTACTAAATGGATTGTGTATTAGAATTTGAAAGCTATGGACTAGAGTTGAATTTCATGTTGCATATGGGGTAGGAGGAAGTAGTGCTTGTTGTTTAAGGAATTCAAAGAGATAGACTGATGATTGGAATGTTTGGGATAAGGGTGACCTCGTAGGTTTAGCTGGTAACCCCATTTGACTTTTGTCGGGGCCAAGGGTGTTTTGAGGAATGGTAAAGAATGATTGTGATGGTGTTGGCGCTAGGGCGTAAGGCTTCTTTGCCTTAGTGTGTAGGGTGTTTTGGGAAGAATGGTCAGAAAAGCCGATTAAGTGTTGGTGACTGATTGTGTTGTAGATGGTTTTAAGGAAACAATTGGGTGTTGAGCATTCTGGTTTTTGTGCTCATTCATTTTCTTTGGGATCTGTCAGCATGGCATTGTAGTGCAAGGGTTCTATCTTAGTGGTATGTAGTGGTTACTGTGGGGAGTATTGAGAGTGAGGCATACTCTCTTGTTATGATGGTGTTATCCTAGAGATGCTCGAAGAGAGATCGCTTGGCAGTAGCCTGTTGAGTCGGTGAGACGAGAGTTTGAGTTATCATTCGAGGATGATGGTAGTAGAAGTGTTATGGCATGATGTTTAGTATTGATGAGTAGAATGGTTTCAGGTATGATCCGAGGATGGGTTAGAGATTGTGAGTTGTTTGTTGTATGTTATTCTTTTAGGTGATGGGATTGTGTGCTAGTCGAGGCTATTGTGGACTATTTAGCCTTTTAGAGCCAGTGAGGATCTGGCACCTTTTTCTTTTGACGAGTTAATGGGTTGTTGTGATTGAGGTCACGAGTCTTGTGTGCATGGTGATCGAGGCAGTATCATCTAGAATAAAGAGATGGAATGGGTGATAAAGTGTCATTTTATGGCATATGAGTTGTCATTTGGGAGTGACGGGACGTGGTGTCCGTAGGGCTGTGATTATTTCTAGTGTTGTATCTTTGTACTCGACGAAGGGGTGGTGTGGACCTGATTGGTTTGGGTTAGCATGGGTGTTGCAAAGTGCCGTATGCGAGGTTTTCGTGTTGATAGTGTGTGATGGTTCGTTAGTGGCGAAGCCGCCTAGAATTGAGGTTGTAGTCCTGTATGTGTTTCCAATTGGTTCTCCTTGTTGTGCGTAGGAAGTTCGTCTCATCTCAGGTGAGATTGGGTGTCCAGGATTGGACGATTGGTGAGTAGTGTGTGATAGGGTGTCTAATTCATTCAGGTGCGAGTTGTTCGTCTTCGTCTCTTGTGAGAGTGGGGTTCGTTACCCTTCCCATTTATTCTAGACCTTGCAAGGACGTCATTTGTCGTATATCTTGTCCTCCATCTAGGTGTTGTGTGCGTCCGCGGATGGACGGACCTGGGTATAGTTTGTTGCGCTGTTAAAGTTCACCAGTAAGGTTTGGTTGAATAGGTCGACTCACTTCTTTGGAGGGAGGTGGAGCCTTTGGCTTTGGTGGTGCTTGTTCTGAGAGTGTTTTTGACAGGTGGTGTGTGAGACGCGGGTTACCGATAGGGATTGTATGTTTTCAGTGTCTGGTACTAGCGATGATGGCTAGGGATGTGCCGTGAATTGTAAGTTTGAGGATGGTTGTACGGGTTAATGGTTGTGATGTTTAGTGTCGTGTTGCTTTTAACTTGTTATGATTGTGTGATTAAGGCATGATTGAGATTCTTAAAGCTGGTAGGTCATTTCTTAGTTGTTGAGGTTACGTATAGCGATGGATGGATAGTGAGTGGATCTCATTGTTGTTTTGTGGACGTGTAAGATTGTATTTGAGGTTTAGACCTGAGGACAGGAACGACGTCTGTGTTGAGATCGGATCGATGATGAGAATGGCCTGGCTAACCATTTCTCCTGAGTCCATCCATCGTTCAACCTAATGGTTGAACGAGCCTTAGGCAAAACTACTCTACATGGTTGTGGTCAGGAGGAGGCAGCAATAAGGATAGTGGAAAAAAAGCTAGAGGCTGTGGCGTTGAATGTCTCGCCACTTGTGACTATGCGAGACATGCCTATCCGCACTCATGCTGCTGAGGTGGTGGAGATGATGTGAGGCTATGTATCCATGTCAGAACAACCTCGAGAGGGGGTAGAAACAGAGGAAAACGCAAAACTTGTGAAGGACGGTCCTCACCTTGATCGAGATAGTACTCAGTTATCTGATAAAGTCGAGCACTCTGAGCCCCCGGTTCGCGACACACCAGAAGGTTTGGGCGAGGACCTATCTAATGTAAACATGGGCGAGAACATTGTGGTGTCTCCACATGATGATCACAATCATACTGAACAGGCTCAGGTGGACCAAACTTCTCCTTTGAGGGAAACAAAGTCTACTCATTTGGAGGAGGTACAAGAGGAAGAGATGCAAAGTGTTGGGCAAGACTCTCTGTCCCTCGGAGTCGAGGCCACTGATGAGTGAGGCATCCCTCACCTCACGAAGACTTTCAGACTTTGTTTAACCTTTCTATGCATGTGGGTAACGAAAATGAACAATTGAGGTAAGCCTCGTCTCCTGGTGATGAACTGAATTCGCAAGGGACTGAAATTCTAGGGAGCGAGGGAGAAGAGCGAGGTGTGGCTGCTGGGCTTGGGGCTGAAGGAGAACATATTATAGAGCGAAGTATCACTCCTATAGTAGAGTGGATGGGTATGCCCTCATTTCCTCAAGCCTTTGTGAATTTGCTCGAGGCCGCCCTTACGTATCATCCCGAGGTGCCACAATTCCTGTCCTCACGCCATCCACTTGTGCGACAATCCATGTACATGTGCCTTGGGAGGATTTTAGAAATTTTTGTAGAGATTGAATAAGGTGCTATTAAAATGAATCTCGTGAAGGATGCCACTCTTCTTCTAGACGATGTGCAGAAACTCGAGGTCCTTGTTTCATGGTTGCGACACAGACTGCTCATAGCTCAGAAATGCCTACAGTAGCGGCTTTTTGTACCCCGCCTTCAAGAAATCAGAGCTCGCATTGCAAAATTAGAGGGGGAGCTTACACGGGAACGAGAAACCTTGGCAATGATGATGACATACTCATAAGAGCTCAATGATGACTACTCATTGCTGACCTCGTATGTAGATTAGGCCTTTATTATGTACATTGCATTGAGTCTGTGATTGTAATAGTTGAGAACGCCAAAAAATTGTAATGAAAAGAAGATTCTTATGTATATTTCAGTCCTTGTGCACCCTTTTCCCTTTTTTGTTGGTTGTGAATGATAGCACTCACGAGTTGAACAAGGATATGTGTTGATATAAGAAGATCAATTTGCTAAGTGAAGCATTGGGTTACAAATATTTAACAAAAATAGGGTTTTAACCAAACATTGTTGATTGGACTATGATCAGAGCCCTCGAGAGTGCAATAACCACCATTGCTAGATGTTCTAACAATGTAAGGACCCTCCCAATTGGGTGAAAACTTGGGAGCTGAGAGCCCTCGCATGACGTGTGGGGCAGCTTTAAGAACAAGCTCACATGGTCTAAACTATTGAGGTTAGACATGTTTGTTGTATGCTCGTGCTATAGTGCATTGATACTGCTGAAGATGTTAAAGGGCAGCCTCTCGCCTTTCATCGAGGGCTTCCAACTTACTTTCCCAAGCCATAGGAATTCCACTCTGCAAGGTGAGTAATGTGGCTGGGATTGCAATATCTACAGGTAGGACTGCTTCAGTTCCATAAATAAGTGAAAACGGGGTTTATCCGGTGGAGCGTTTACTGGAAGTGTGATATGCCCAAAGTGCCAATGGTAACTGATCAACCTATGTGGTAGGGTTTTCTTCGAGGGTCCTACTCAAAATGCAGATGATATTTTTGTTGGAGGCCTCGCCCTGGCCATTACCCTGGGGGTAGTAAGGTGACGAGCGCACATGCTGGACATTGTATTGTGCGAGTAGCCTCTTCGCTTTTCAATTCACAAAAGGGGTGCCATTGTCAGTTAGAAGACATTGGGGAATCCCGAAATGACAGATGATGTTCTCGCGTATGAATTCAGTAACAACGCCACCGGTTACGTGCTTAAGTGGTATGGCCTCAATCCATTTGGTGAAGAACTCCGTTGCTACAAGAATCCACATGTGCCCTCGCACGGGTGGATGGATTGGGCCAATGAGATCTAATCCCCATGTATGAAATGGCCAAGGAGCCTCAATGGGGTGGAGGGGCATAGCGGGAGTGTGAATTTGATGATGATGATGTTGACAAGGCCTACACTTTGGTACATAAGACTTGGCATCGCGTTCCATAGTGGGCCAGTAAACTCCCTTGTGCAACAAATGTGCGAAAAGCTTGCGCCCTGGTGCTCAAATTGGTGAGCCTGTTTTAGGACTTCCATAGCCTCGTTTTGAGATAAGCATTGTAAATACGCGCCATTGAGAGCGCACCGAAATAGCTCTCCCTTCCTAAGCTCAAACCTCGCATATTTTCGCCTTATCTTTGCCGCGACTTGCTTATCTACGGGGAGAGTGCCTTGTGATAGAAATTTAATAAAAGGACACAGCCAATCTACAACCTCAAGGACGCAGGATTCTGTTTCGCAAATCATAGCCTGACATTGTGAGCAAGTGCGCTGGAGGGCGTTGGACTGCACGGCCATATCTGGCCAATAATAACCCTGACGCTAGAGCCGTCAATATAGAATGAGAGGGGTAACGCAATGCCGCTCGTGAGTCACTTTGAGGACCTTTTTTGCTTCTTGCGAGTCCAAGCATCTGGCTAATGTTCCGCATGGTAGATGGAAGTATAGTATCCCTTTGCAATAGTTGGAATGACTTCAATTGCATGAAGGGTAACGGTCCCGCCTTTTGCTTGAGCTGATTGATGATTGGGGTGCGCCAATCATTATCTGGAACAGTTGAGGCAGGGAAGAACTCGGTAGTGGTAGCTGGGCCGACGCGTTTGGTAATGCGGATTTCGGTCACGTCATCTGCAATTGTTAGTTTAGAGGCTAATGTTGCGAGTGCATCGGGATACCTGTTACTGGAGCGAGGCACATGCATGAATCGTACAGAAGAGAACTTAGCAAGGAGCCCCTGGATGATAGTGTGATAAGAGGCGAGCAAAGGCTCGTGAATGGCGTACTTACCAGTTACTAGCTTAACAACAAACTTGGAATCTCCATAAATGCATAAACTCGAGATGGCCTTGTCTAAGGCTACAAGAAGGCCGAGGATAAGTGCTTCATACTCGGCTTCATTATTAGAACAACGGAAGGCGAGCTTAAAAGCGGCTGTGATTTGCTGCGCTGAAGAGGTGAGGATAATTCCTGCTCCTCCTCCCTTGGTAGTGGAAGAGCCATCGAAAGCAAGCTGCCATTCTTCATCAGTGTCTTGTATAGTCGCTACCTGGAGTTCATCTAGGGGTAGAGTCTTACCGAGAGGTTTGTGTCTCTGTTTAAGAAACTGAGCGAGCAGATCTGCTAAAGCTTGACTTTTAATGCCTTGCAGTGCGTGGCATGTAATATCAAACCCCAAGATGGCCAAGAGCCATCGCGACGCATTTCCAGAGATGATGGGCTTGGGGAGAAGGTGTCGGTATGGATCACACCATATGATAAGATGAATAGGATGGGCCATGAAGTAATGTCTAAATTTCTGTGCAGCAAAGACGAGTGCGAGGCAGTGGCGCTCAATAGCCGAGTAGCGAGTTTCAGCTTCTCGAATAAGTCAGCTGAGATAATAAACGGGCCATTCCTGTCCCTCGACCTCTTGAACGAGAAGGCCCCAATAGACTTGTCAGTCGAGGTGAGGTAGAGTAGCAGTGGCTGTTCCCTGACGGGAGGGTGCATAGTGGTCGAGGAGCTGTATATATATATAAATAATTAGCATCAGTAAGGTATATATTATAACAAGTGTAAGCAATATTCATTTATGGATGGGCCATTTTGTGATACTAGTAGGTGTTCATTTATGGATGGGCCATCCTTTCTAATGAAATTACTTCACTAACTTGATGCATTTATGGGTGGGCCATTTTGTGATATATAAGTAGCTGCTCATTTATGGATGGGCCATTTTGTGGTACTCCCTCCGTTCTGGGCCACAATTTACGATGTGGATAAATAAAAAGGGGCGAATGAATATTTTCATAAAACAACTTAAAAGTGATGTAAAATTAACATATTTGTTTATGTGTAGTTTTGTGATTAGTTCCACCATTGTAATAAGTCAATTGGTTTTGTATTGAATGAGACACAAAGCTGCTAGTCATTTAGTGCGGTGGTTTGTTTTTTTTGGCTAAACATTTAGTGCGGTAGTTGAAAACTGAGAATGACTCTTTCATCGAAGCTTTTGGCTAGTTCTAGTTCATTGAACCGAACCAAACTCTCTCACAATTTTTTATTTATTTATTTAGGAAGGTAAGTTATATATTATAAACTGAGAGTACAAGGGAAAGCCCAAAAACAGAGGCCCAAAACAAGCCATACAACAGTTGAAAAAGACAATAATATTCTAGAAGCCCTAGAATAGGCTTGTCTGAAACAACATGACATCCGGTGTGGTGAGTGCGATGAGGCAGAGCCTCCAATGTTCAGTCTGGCTCTAGTGGAGGCCTGATGAAAGACTAAGGGAGACCCCATTCAAGAACGATCCTTCTCGCCATAGGAGAATCCCTTATAGTGAAGGAACTAAGCCTTTGCTTCACTAAATCCATGGTGCGTTGTAGCAACCTTGTTTGAGTTTGTCTTCTATTTTTGAAGGCTCTTTCATTGCGGTCCATCCAGATCTGATTCACAAAGGTGGATAAAACAAGCTTGTTGATTGAGTTTTGCAGGTTTCGTCCCCTCCAACTAAATGAAGCCCAATCAATGAGATTTTCCCAAGAAGAGGGCAAGGTACGAAGTCGACATAAATTGTGCAGAAATTTCCAAATTGGGTTGATGAAGGGGCAGGAAAAGAAGATGTGATCATGGGTTTTATCAGCAGAATAGCAAAAAGGGCATAATCTGAATCCGGTGAAAGGTTGCATGCATTTCCTGTCATACGTGGAGAGGCGATTCTGAAAGATTGCATGCATTTACTTGGAAATTGGCTCTCAAATCAAAATCATGTATTAATAGCCCACATTATAACAAAACTCTACTGAAATATATATGAAATCAACACTAGGTACGCAATGGTTGTCAACTACCCAACGTATGCCGTACGCAGATTTTCGTAATCATTTTTTTTTTTTTTCATGTTCTAAATTTGAGGCCGTTCTAAATTAAAGGCCCTAGGATCTCCTAAGCCCAGGGGCATACCACGTTCTTTAACTGTTATGAATTTTCTTATTTTAATTCTTATTATTGGTCTTTGTAATGTAGGAATAGGTAAATATGTCTAATTGTCATTTATAACTCCTTTTAATCAATTCTTCACCATATTGTTGATTTGCTTTTGTTTTTTTTTTTTTTAGTATGTACTCACACGGAATTCTCTCCAATGAATTATTTGCGTATAGTAAGAATCGGATCCAAAAACGTGATACTTCATGAAGCACCAGGACCAAAGTATTTTTTAACTAGACCAATCCTAAGAATTTTACTATGTGTTTTTTATTCTTTTATAAATTTTTAATGTTATGTTCATGTAAAATTTTAATTTATTTATATTTGTTTTATTTAACAAGTATCATGTCACATTCTTTAAAAGTTCGTTAAGCATAGGTCTGATAATAAATATTTGATCTTTTTATTCAGTTTTATATAAATTTGTCTCATGCTTGATTACGTACCTGACAAAACTATTATTATTTTTTAATTAAATTTTTGTGCATGTCTTTTTTTTTTTTGGGTAGATTTTTATTTTTATATTTTTCTTTGTGCATGTCTATGCCTAAATTAGCTAAACATATTACACTTAATAAACTATGAAATGCTTTTAATCATGCATGTCTATGCCTGAATTATTTAACTGAACAATTTTGATTTAATTAATTTTTAGGCAAAATATAAATAAATAGAGGATCTCCCTTTCATATTTCTTGCATAGATGGCTAATTAAAAACAAAAGTAAAAAAACAATAATAATAATAAAGAAGAATTAGAGAGATTTTTGAAAAAATTAATTAGATAAATTATACTCAAACTCCTTAATTTTGAATTTATTACACACTGGTTAAGAAATTAAGCTTTATTACACATTCCAAGCATTGTTACAATATGAACCGTCTCTACATTCCAAAAAAAAAAAAAAAGGGTCAGATATTTCTATTACAATGATGTGCCCTCCAAATATTTACAAAACTACATTTATACCCAAAGTCATTGATAGATATACATATACCTTCCCTAGCTGGGGGAAGCCTTTTATACATTCATAAATTGTTATTTTATATAAATACCTCTACTTTTGACTGCTAAAACTCATAAAAAAATATTCAATGGCCTCCCCCGCTCCCCAAATTGTTTACAAAACACTTATTTATTTACCACAATAATTATAAATTTACAAATAAAAATAATTCGTGTCATCTAAAAAATCATACAAAACTTAAATCCAAGCTCAAATCCTGTCCAACAAAAATATAAATTCATTATTTTAAATTTTTATTACAATATTATTGTTTTTTTTACTACATATACACAAATGTAATATATATTATATGAATTCAAGTGATAGAAGAAAAAAATTCCCTTATTATCTCCTCATATTTAACAAAAATATATGAACCTTCCCCGTCAGTCGTTTTTGTGTGTAGTAGTAAATATTAAAATATTGTGATACTAAGTTGACAATAATTATGCTAATATTTTTAGTTGTCACTTGTTTGATGACATATTTTATAACTATTTCTTGTATAAATTATTAAAGCACTTCTATATTTTGTTCCTGCTAGCTAAATATTTTTTTTGGCTAGATAATATATTTTCTCTATATAGTTCCTACTAATTGTGTTTTATTTTATTAAAATGTTACATTTTTCTCTTAATATTTCATTAAGATAACAATGACATATTTTCACAGAGTGAAATCAAAGTAATCAAAATTTTATTTTCAAAAATTAAAACAATTGTTAAATAAAATTTAATCTTATCATTCTATCTTCTCTACAACTTCTTTACAACTTCTTCTTTTATATGTAACTTATCATTCTATCTTCTCTATTTTTTAAATTTTTTTTTCATTTCATGTTCCATTAATATGTGCATGAAGGTGCACTCCAAAGTCACATATGCCGTCCAATGATATTTCTTTTGAGTCTCCACTTTAGCATATCCTGCACATCCATCCGACAAAGAAAAGACACTTAAAGCCGATCTCAGTGAGCACTCGTAAGGATAAAACTAGCATGGTGAGGAAAGGAATATAAAAAGAGTTGGTAGTTACTTTGTTTTGCAAAATAAAACAAACCATTCCTTCACAAACATGAGAACAATACAAAACCACAAAAGATTGAATAATGTCGGACCGGTGCCACTGTGCGGATATTGCGTTGCCTCCAACACCCTTCATATTCATGGTTTTTGATTTTTAAAACGTGTTTACACAATTAAAAAATATTCATACATATAAGTGTCACTAACCTCTCCCTTCAAAAAATGTGAGATGTAACAACCACTCCCTCTTAAAACCCAGCATGTAAAACTTTGCAATCATCCCATTTTGAGATCTAACAACTTTGTAATCATCCCATTTTGAGATCTAACATCCTGGCCTGACCCTAATGGACTTGTGCACATTTCCACATTTTCAACACTGAGTGGCAATGGTACCATCTTTCATGACCCACCCCACTATGTAAATATTGTCTATTTTACACACTCTTCATGCTCACAATTTTCAAAATGTGTCTACACATTTAAAAAATGTCCACCAATATAAGTGCCAACCACCTTTTCCTAGCAATGTGAGACGTCACACAGTCTTATCATAAGTATATCTACTAAATACAACCATTATAGCCAGGCAAGCACCCACAATAATTTATTTTATTTTATTTTTGCATTTTATACTTCAACTTTTTAAAAATTTATGAAAATACCCCACTAAAATTACAATCCGCCCCCATTGGATTTATTGTTTTTGCATTTTATACTTCAAATTTTTGAGAATTTATGAAAATGACCTCATTAAAATTACAAAAATAGACCCATTTTATAAGTTTGTCACTTTACCCCCACAAATTAAAAAGCCAATCCCCTCACAAAATTTTCTGTGTCCGTCATGATTATAGTTGGGAGTTTCATAACCATCATTACATAGAAGTACAGACAGATCCATCAGCATACAAGTTAACTACTGCTCCAGCAGCTAGCTACTCATATCCAACGGTCACCTAACATCATAATCCAAAGCGGAGTACATGAAAATAAGCCACTCACCAAGGCGCGGCAGCTAGTCCTTCAAAATCCAGCTTCATGCTCTTAATGTCTTCAATAATGTCTCTCTCCCTTGATTGCAAAGAAGCAATCTCGGAATCCTTAGTCTCCTTCAATGGCACAACCAACGCACGTTTTTCTTGTAACACCCTAATCAGCTCATCGATTTCATCTATCTCTTCATCAATTTTGCTTTTCTGATGAGTATGCTCCATGATCCGAGTTTTGAGTTCCGTTGTCTGGTCTTGAAGTTGTTCCTGCTTATCTTTCAACAATAGCAACCCAGTTAAACGATCTCTTAGCAACTTCACATCAAATCCATGACTATCCAAGTCGAGAAGAGTTTCCAGACCGTCCTCAATGACACTTCTAGGATCATCAGAATGCAATTCGAATGTCTTCTTTGCCACATTGAAAAACGTTACCATACTACCTATAGCTAATCCTTCACGAGAACTCTCTTTACAATTATCCAGGGGACGGAAATGTGGCTTTTGTGGCATCACTCGGAACACTTCCATAGTTTCAATTGTTTCCCAAAGTGGAGAGATCTTCACAAAAGCCAAGCTTTGATTCTCAACTGGCACAATGTCACCATTGGCATCAACTGCAGGAGGCTGGATTGCGATATGCTGAACAGTCATAGCAGTGGAAACTTCTAGACAGAAAACAAATAGTATCATAAAAGTTATAAAATAAGAAATGCAATCAAAAAGTCAGACTAGCTTACTTGAACCATTAACTGCTGGAGAGTACATTCCTTCAAACCACATAGATAGAGGTTGATCATCAGACAAGCTGCTGGGTAATTTATCAATGGCCAATTCAGCTCCCCCCGTTATAAAATCTGTTCCAAAAGCTTCAGCCGTTTTTTCCCCTCTGGAATCATCTTGAGAATCTTGCAAAATGAAAAAAGAAACAAAAAAGAAGGGGTCATCAGTCTCTTTCTTGCCTCGGTATCTGAACAGTCCTATCAGTGGAAACTCCTAGATAGAAAACAAATATTATCATAGAAGTTATAAAATAAAGAATGCAATCAAAAGGTCAGACTAGCTTACTTGAACCATTAGCTGTTGGAGAGTGCATTCCTTCAAACCACATAGATAGAGGTTGATCATCAGACATGCTGCTGGGTAATTTATCAATGGCCAATTCAGCTCCCTCCGTTACAAAATCTGTTCCAAAATCTTCAGCAGTTTTTTCCCCTCTGGAATCATCTTGAGGATCTTAAAAAATGGAAAAGAAAAAAAGAAGGGGTCATCAGTTGCACAAAAGATAAAACCTATATATTGGAGAGGAAAAAATGCTGGATTTATTCACTTCAATCTAAAGAATATTAGGGGAGGCAAGGTTCTGTTCGTCTCCAACACAAGCAGAAGATGCTTCAGTGCAGTTGCAAATTACTTATAATAACATCTTAAACTATCCTTTTGCAGAATAATACCATCATGAAAACAAAAACTTTTTGATTGCCACCAAAACATGGAAGATATGACAAATTGGAACCTTTTAACTGTTTTATGGTTGCTTTCCCGTTAGAAAGATTCCAAATTCTTTTTCTTTCTTTCTTTATTTATTTATTTTTATTATTGATCTCTCCCATTGGAAGGTAAATATAAAAAATATAACGATGACTGGAAAACCCATAATACCCTAGGCTAATGTATCACTTGTACCACACAAAGTCAATGGCAAGAAAAGGAACATAGAATACTAAATTATGCACAGTAGAGGTTAAGATGATATCTTCACTGGAAGGTGTGGTTAAGATGATATCTTCACTGGTAGGTGTTTGATCCTCTATGCAAATATATCACTTGTACAACATCCTCTATGCAAATATATCACTTGTACAACATGATGTAAAATCCTACCTTGAAATGGAGATTCAATATTTAAGCCAGCTGTCCTACTCCTCATTGACAAGTACTTCTCATGTTGCCTACTTGACTCTTCCACAACTTTTACATTTGATAGTTTATCATGTCTCGAAGGGGGAGTTTTCATTTTACTGTTTTTTTGCTTCATGGGACCATTTGGAAGCTTCTTATCATCCCCAACAATCTCCAGATATTCATTACTGAGAAGTGAGCCCACACCTGTGGTTGCGGGCAATTCAACTTCACTCGTTATGCAATCTTTCACGACTATCTCGTCTGCCGCAACCACATCTCCATTGTGCTCCTTACCTACAACCATGACACACATTTTTGCCACTAAAAATTTTAATATTTGGACAACGATTATAACCTAAAGGTATTATAATATACCTGCAACCGAAGGTTCGGGGCTTTTGGCTGGTAATTTAGGTGGCCTTCCCCTCCGTTTTTTCAGATTGCTCTCTCTACCTTCTAACTGATTAATTTCCTGCACAAAGAACAACCATCAAGCAAGTGATGTGGACAAAGCCTCATACATCAATCACTATCAAATTACCAGTAAGTTGAGCTTATACCAGTGGGGGCTAAAGGACTGAATTATTTAAGAAAGATAAAAGGAAAAAAAAAAAAAACCAATAATGAACTTACAATAGATATATCCAAAGAAGGTCAAATTAGTTATGAAGCTATGCCTCTTACCATCTAATCTATTACCAGTTATAGGGGTGTTAAGTGCACTTCAACCCCAGTTATATGTTACAAATAAAAACTTCCCTGATTTCATCAGTTTCTTTCCGTAGATTTATAGCACAAAGAGGAACTTCATTATTCTATTCTTCAAATACAAAATTTCTTTTCCATGAGAGTATCCTCATTATTGCTCACCTTGATCTTGTGTCTTGTTGAATCATTTAATTGCTGATTTTGATCTCTAAAGAGCTTCAAAGATTCCTCACTGGGAAAGTCATGAGATTTTCTGGTTTGTGAGCCCCTCAACCCATTACACTCTAATCCTATGATGACAGGAAGGTCAGTCTCTTTTGTTATGCACTCTTTTTCAACAAATTCTTCAGCCATAACTAACCCTGTATTGCCCTTATTACCTGCAAATCATGCTCCGTGAGTGTGCTTAAGAAAACCAAAAGGGGAGAGAGAGAGAGAGAGAGAGAGAGAGAGAATCAATCAAGAAAATGCATATTGAAGTGATTACGTACCTCCTGCTGATGATTCTGAGCTTTTAACTTGTGATTCTACTGATCTCTCCCTTTTCATAGGAGTGGGTGTGTTATTATCCAGTTCACCAACTTTTTGTTGTTTATTCTGCTGCATGGGTTTCAAAACAGCACATCTAATAATTGAAAATGGGTGTCTAAGCAAACATAATTAGAAGGGGAAGAGTAGGATTTGAACATTCATTTCACAAATAGAATGTTTATCAGTCTATTAATACAAGTGGATGAAGGACCAATTGTACAAGGTGGAGGAATCTTGTGAAGCAAAAAGATCCAAAGTCTGAAATATTAAATTAATGGAAGTTTGATTGCAGTAATTATTGAATACTCTTGCAACTTGCTTGAAAGATTCTAGTTATTCCAGTTTCTACTATTGCTTCTGAGTCCACTTTTAGAACTAGAGGTCATGTCCTTGATCAAGTCCGGAGTTCTCAAACCCCAAAGCTTGTGGAATGATTAGTTTGTGGACAAGAGGCAATTGAAGTTGAAGAAAAGATGGAGCAACTTGAAGAATATGATTCTGATAACTAATTATCATTTCTTTTTTATCAATATATTTGTAAAGTACGTGTTTTATTGTTAATTTAATTGAATTTTACACTTCTGCAGATGACACTACTCTCTGAGAGGATTTATGGAATTGTGGAGATGCTGAACCTGTTTTTGGAGTTCGTTCATCTTTGTTCACTGTTGAAACTGTTAAATTATGTTCATTGTTGGATGGTTCGCTATTAGCTATTGATATATTCATGGGATTTTTTTAACACTATTTGGTGGTTATCTGTTTGAATATTGCACTTGCTTTGTAGTTTCCAGAACTGGGATTAATTTGTATTTTTATGCAACTGTTATGGATGTTGGAGAATTTTCAATCATGCTATTATTTCTGTTATGATGTTTCAAGAACGTTTGATTGCTTTGTGGTTTCAATTAAGCTCCTGTTATAAGTGCTTCCACAAGTTTTGATATAATCACATTATGCTATTATTTATGTTGGAGATTTTTATGCTACTGTAGAACATGGAAAGTGATATGAATTTTTGAGAAAGAATGTGAATTGAACATGTAATCATTTTTTTGTTTGTTTGTTTTTGGGTGGGTGGGGGGCGGTACTCTGAGAAGCCCAATAGAAAAGCCTAATCCATGAAATCAATCTGATCCAAATCTGGTTTTCTAGGATTGGATTGGTTCAGTCTTGATCGTCACATTGGTTCAGTTTTTTGTGGGACCAATCCATTTGGTTTGGATTGGATTGGTTCTAGTTTTGGTACTGAACCAATTCGACCTGTGTGCACCCCTATTAGTTATTAACCAATTTGACCGGTTCAGGATTACTAAAAGGTACCTACTATTACTTAAATGACTAATAGGAAGGTGGGGGATCGTGTCCAAGGGCAATATAAATTGACTTATCCAGAAAGGGACTAACAAATCTTACAATGAAAGGAAATTGTCACAGCATTTACCTGTTGCGCAGATGAGGGAAAACCAATTCCCAGAAGAGAATCAATAGCACGGCCAGCAGTTGCTCGTATTTGGCAATCCTGATGTTTTCAAAAGAAAAGACTGGTCAAAATAAACAAACACATTATTAATTTAAAATTAATTCCTTACAAATAGAATCTTAAATACCACTTGAATTCATTTGATTTCTTCTTATTATTATTATTATTTTCTATTTCTTTCAATTTTTATCTTTTACCGACAAAAACTCATACTTGAAAAAAATATTTTTTTAGTTTTTTTGAGTACGGATTTTTCTGGTCCAAAAGTATCTTGTTTTTACAAGGAATCATTTTCCTTGGTTAACAATAATTGTAGTCTTTCTTCCCCATACGTAATCGTGCAGCTAATCTGGATTCTCTCTCTCTTAAACTAAAAGGACCATCAACGAATCGTTCAATTTAAAAGATGTTACTGTCACATCACTTGGAATGATAATTCTCAGATGTTAATCTCAACTGAAGTATGGTCAACAGGTTAACTGTTGGGACAGCAGAAGCGCCCTGCCCCCGGCTACATCAACGGATGAGAAGAGATGCCATTATGATTCGTAGATATATTACAGCAGTAGAGTACCAACACAGCGTACATGTCTTTTCACCATTGTCACTAATGTGTTTCGTACTCTACCAATCCATAAACTACCTCTACCCATCAACTCTATCATGAGACTATATCTCTCTCTCAATTTCATGAGTCTCAACCCATAACTTGGGTAACTATTTATAGAGTGCTACACCTAATTAACAACCATCTACTCTAAAAGCTTAAGTTGTTGGAAATCCAACACATTTTTAATTAGGGTGACGGTGAGGTTTGATCTAGAGACCTTTGGCTCTGATACCATGTTAAACAACCATATACTCTAAAAGCTTAAATTGTTGGAGAGGCTGCAACTTTAATATTTATATCCTTCAACACCAAGACAATCCTAACAAGAAATTTCCTAGTAAAATATAACTCTAAAATAGAAACCTAATTAGAATAGGAATTTGAGACACAATTCCTACATGTATCAGACAAATAAAACAACTGAAGGTCCATCAAGGCCATCGTTCTATGGTATCCACCAAGGAATACTCTGCCTGTGCCACAAGTCAACTTGATCAGATTAGGAATGAACATCAGATCCAGAAATTTCTTCACACAATTACATTTGCTTAATTACTAACGTGAGAAATTTGTAGACTTTGGGTACCTTTATAATAATATAATATAAATCTTACTAGATTTTTTTATTTTTATTTTTTATAAGAGTATATTATAAATTACTAGATATCTCTAAACCACGACACATCAAAATTTGGATATTAACATAACAATCAGGTACCCCTTTTATGTGAAAGCATAAAGAATCTTTAGTTAAACTTGGAAAGAAATTGGCAATGCATTTTTCCTCAAATTATGGACACTAACTTGAGAAGATGATGTAGTCGGTGGATCTGAAACATTAGGCAGCTCACGCCCAGCTATTGGGTCACTAGGATAAGATGCTGGCCTGCAACAAGTAACAGCACAATTCAGAAGTGTAAAAATTTAAATTGAAGAAAAACAATACAAGAGGAAAAAGAGGGTTAGAGACACAGATGTTCAAACAGACCTAATTGATTCCTGATTACTGGGACCAAAACCTGGACAACCAACTCTAGAATTACCCCTGGAGAGAGAGAGAGTCATTATAGAAGGGTTTACAATAAAATGAAAACCTTTTCCTAAATTCTGCTTACTATAATCATCTTATAACAAAGCATGAAGGTTATAAAGTGTGAAAGACCCCATATTTGAGTGCTCATGCCTGAAAAAAAAAAAAAAAAACAGAGCAGGCAAACAAAGTTATCTTTTTCAATTTTGTTTTTCGTGTTTGTTTTTCCTCCCTTTTAGAGTTCTATTCAGAAGTTCGTTGGGAAAATCAGAAAGAAGTTGATTCTGAGAAGAAAGAAGCTCTTGCATAAAATAAAATAAAAAAAAGAAACATATCTTATCTATAACCAGAAGAAAGAGAAAAGGCAACACATCTTACATTCTTACTCAATTACACAATTTGCTCAGGGTTTTGCAATGAATACAATAAAGCAATTATTAACCAAATAAAAAAAGTTTTTAAGGGGGAAAGTGCCTTAATTCTCCAGTCCTTGGCTTCTTCGGATCCGCAAAACGAACAATTAATGGCTGATCACAACCCTAAATCACAAGAAAGATTTGCAAATCAATGAAAATCCTTGAAAGTAAATCAGAAAATCGATACACATCAAAGTAAACATAAAGGTTTACTCTCATGATGTAGGTTCCATTTAGCGCATTGATTGCAGCAACTGCCATATCCCTACTAGAAAATTGAACAAACCCGCAGCCTTGAAAGCGGCATGAATATACAAATCAGGCAAAATGTAAATCAACACTAAAATGCAGTGAAATCTTTAACTACGGATTAGCAAAGAACACAGATGATACTGTGAGCAACAAAAAAAGATAACCCATAGCACAAGCTTCTTTTATTAGAGAGCAACCGAGACTTTGCCCAATAAAACAACTGAATACATACTAACCAGTTGTTCTAAAGTAATATTCTATGAGAAAACAAACTTCAAGCAGTCAATGCATATGGACTTCAAACTAAAGATAACACAAGATCAATTATAAAGAGTGAATCAGAAATCCAAAATGACCAAGAACAGGGGCAAGCTGATGTCATCTTCTAAAATGTTTCTTCCACTTTATGCAGAAATGCATTAAAACTTTAAAATGAAAACAAAATTAAGCAATAAGAGCAACGGACAAACCACGATTCTGCTTCAGTTCATCACGCAAAATGTGAACATCTTCAACAAGACCATAAGCAGAAAATATCTGACAGTGAAAACAATATAGGATATTCTGTCATGGTCATTTAAATAACAAGAACCAACAAGGAAGATTAACATTTTAAATGAATAGGCGAGCCTTGCACAAGGGACTATAGACGACGTCATATTTAGAAGAGCGAATGAACCGAGGTGACTTGAGAAACAATCTTTTCAAGCTCAGCTAGGTTATAATGGAAGGCATTTAGACTCAGCTCAAGATTGCCCGAGCCTAGAAGATCACTTTTCAAGCTTGTCAACCTGTTACATGGCTGACTAGCAATCCATGGTCAGCTGGGATAAAGATTCCCTTCAATATGAATATTTGGCGGTGTAGTTGTTAGCTGAGAAGTTTAAAAGTTAAAACAGCTCAAATAGAAAAAGATGGAAGATGCATCATGTACATATTGTCACCTTTTAGCAAGGCCATCCTCACTTTATCTGTTATTATATTCAAATCAATTGGAGAATGAAATTACAATAAGTCTGAAGAGTATGAGAAAACTACATCTTGGCCACCGTGGTCCTTAACTTCACGAGGCCCAACCACTGCAATCGAACATGTTTGGGCTCAGCTCGTGTCATGAACATGCTGTTCATTAACAACTTAGTTCATTTCAGCATAATGTTAATTATGGCATAAAGCATGTATAAGGCCTCTCCGAGGGAAGTACTTGGCGCAACGAGAACATTGCTCCATTGTGACTTAGAAGTCACAAGTTCAAAATTAGAAAATAGCCTCTCCGCATGTGGAGGTAAGGCTGCATATATCTGACACTCTTGACTCTTCAGACCCTGCAATGGCAGGAGCCTTGTGCTCTCGGCTAGCACTTTTAGCTCATATAAGACTGACTCGAAAACTATATTACTAAAAGAATTGATCAACAGTTGATTAACAAGGCCCGGCACTGCCTGTTGAACGAGAGAACCAGTTAACCGAATACTAAATTATATGGATATGAAAATATAAAAAATAATATCCCAAAGTATAAATATGCATTTTCTCTAATATATATACATAAATATAATAATCCGCAAACTAACTCCTTCCAACTCTATTCTTTAAACATCTTTTTTGTAATTTAATGTATTTATTTTTTAATGGCATGGTCCGAGCAGTTGAACTAATAGTTGGACAATTACCCCTAATGTCCAGGCAAAGTTTAATAATATGCATTGGCCAATCATCAAAAGCACAATCAATTTAAATTTGCACCACATTGATAGATTTCTTGTTCTCAGATTGCTGTTAGTCAGCAATTTGCTGCAGTGCCAATTTGAATGGAGGAAAAATATCTACTATTTATCACATTCCAAAGGAGGCTTGCATGCTACTTATTCCCCAGACAGAGAAGTGCACCCCAAATGCAACTATATATGCATGTTACACATAAGCAACATGAATGACAGCCAATATCAATATATGCTACCCATACACACTGCACATATGCTGCAAGAAAGAAAGAATTATAATTTCCTTTTTATTTCATTTAAATGGGTAAATTTAGGAAGTAATAACATGGAACATACTTCTTCAATTTCCCTTTTTGAAGCTTGCTTATTCAGGCAGCCAACGTACAATTTGCAAACATGTGTCCCAACAGCCCCTACCACAACCAAAAAAGAAAAACCAGGGTGAGAGAGTAAACTAAAATGGCAGAAACATCATCGTGGAAACAAGCCAGCACATGCAGGTAATAACTTTTCCTTTAAAGCATGCAACCCAAATATTAAGCAGACTTCCAAATACGTCAAAATTGGAAGAACAGAACTAATATAAAACAGATTAGAAAAAATTAAAAATAAAAAGAATGCTTGTCACCAGTATCAGAGAGCCACCATTATTGTGCTGTATTTTTATATACGTCTAACAAACATTAATGTTGTAAGTTGGTCATTTTCCTCAATTTTATATGGGATATTAGGTTCCCTCACCAACAAGAATCCAACCATTATTTTATAATGGTGATTTGGTCGCCAATTGTCAAATGATTCTTCAGTTTCTTCATTAAAATAAAAGCAATATTTTTATAGGTGCTCAGCTTGCAGCTTTCCGCCGCCGCCTTCCACCACCTACACCACTGCCACCTTACACCACCACCACCTTCCACCAACGCGACCACCACCTTCCACCAACGCCACCGCCACCACCTACACCCCGCCTTCCACCACCACTACTGCAGCCACTGCCTTCCACCGCCACCGACTTCGCCTTCCACCAGAGCCACCTCCACCACTACTGCCTTCCACCACCATTTCTTTTTAAAATATTATATAAGAATGCTATATTGTTAGTTTAATTTATTTGTCACTGACTTATCAAAAAAAAGAAATTTATTTGTCACTGAGAGGGTTATTTTGGAGAATTCATTTTGAAATTCATTCCTTTCGAGGTTTTAAATTGGTCCAACCAAACACTAGAATGGTGATGATCTTTCCATTTCTACATCATTTTATATTTCAACCAAACAGCTGAATGAGAATGACCATTCCATTTCATTCTCATTTTCATTCCATTCTCACTTGCATTCAATTCCATTCTCACTTGCATTCAATTCCATTCTAGCGTATCAAACGTAGCATTAGTTTTTTTATCCTTCCACTTTTCCTTAAAGTTGCTACAAATCTCACCATTTATTATGAAAAGGTATTAGAAAAATATAATTTTGCAATTTTGAACAATGTATATTTGTATCATATACTCTTACATATCTCCAGAAGAAAAGAAAAGACAAATTGATAAAACATGACCACCAAGGGCCGTAGCCTAGTTGATGTAGGAAAGGTAGGGATGATTCGATATCAAAATGTAGAGAGAGAATGAAATGAGAGAAGAAGAGAGAAAAAAGATAAGAAGAATCTGGAGGAAGAAATCATTGTAATCCCAACATGTTCAATAATTAATCATCAAAAGGTGTCTTCACAATATATCAACCCATATATAAATAGGCATCAAGGATAACCCTAATAAAATCCTACGACAAAAAACAATTCTAAATTACTAAACCATCTGAAAATTAAAAATTACTATAATAGTATGGCCTCTTTGTTTTAGTGCAGATATAATGAAGAGGATGGTATAGGCATGAGAATGGTTAAGGATAATGTTGATATGGGACTCAAAACTGAAATCAGTAAACCAACTTATAAACTAGCACAATGCACAAGCAAGAAATCCAAATGCAATTAAAGTAATTATGCAAAAATTCATGCATTGGTTGTATGTATTTAGATGCAAATTTCAAGTGAAAATAGGTACTAAAATAAAATGGATATGGTGAAAGAAAAGACAAAATACAATAGGAAATGGGAAGGAATAAAGGAATTATTGATGCAAATAAATGGGTTTAATGGACCTTTTTGCAAATTTCTAAACTAACCAAATAAATAAAAGTAATAATCAACATTTTTAACTGCAGTATATGTACCTTTTCCCAAGTGTTGAAGGCTATGAAAAATGGATCCAATAATTGAAATAAATATTCTTGTCTTTTCTCTTCTTTTTTTTTTTTTTGAACTGGCTCACTGAAGAACTCTGCTTATCTGGTTCAGTTCTGGACTGATTCTAGAGCTAGCATGACTCTGTACTCGTAACCAAACAACTGGATGTTATTCTGGGTTGGGCTAGAGTAATACTGGAATGGGCCAAGACAAGCAACCCAGTATGGAGTATGGACCCAAAAAAAACCTGCTAAATATATTTCCTGAACTAGATCCAGGTCAAGCTGTATTCTGGTAGAGTTTACTGGGCTGTAATAATAATAGTAATAATAGATGGAAAAAAATCCCTATTCAATCCATCTTCCCAAGTCTCCAATAGTAGATGCTGCTCTCGGGGCCATGTTCTCCCTCACTAGTGGTACTTCGTCACCTTTCAAAGTAGAAGGTCAAGGGTACAAGCCCCCTTAGGGGCAAAGTGGGTGTCTGTGTCTATTTCTTGCCAAGGTAAAAAAAAAAAAATGGACAAAATGTGACTGTGCAATTGAGGATGCAAATGTAACCCAGATGTACGTGAATAGTGACCAATGACTTTCAATCTGACTTCAGAACTTGGGCAAAAGAAGGCTCAGTGCGTGCTTAAATATTAATGATATATACAATTACAAAAATTGAATAAAATTTTAAAAAAATACATAAAAAATACATTTAAAGTGTGGGACAATTACCAAGGCGTTCCCGTTCTCCTTCAGCATATCTAACTTTGATAGGGACCTCTCCCTGGAAGAAATAGATACTTCAAATAATGAAATGCTGGTTAAATAATCAGTAGAACAAAAGCTAGAACACTCTTACCCCAGGACAAATAAATTGATTGTGCAATTCTCCAATAGCCCGGTCAGCTTCCTCTACAGTTGCATATTTTACAAAACAACTTTCTGTAGGAGTAAGCATTTTACATGCTAATTCCATTAGACAATTGTTGATAGCAAATGATTTGTGGTCATACTATATATTTGCTGTGAGCACAATAAAATGTACAAGTGTGTATAAAAAAAATGAAAATAAGACTGCTGGAGGGAAAAAGAAAAAATCACCTGAAAAGATCATTTCTTGTGTAAGTGCTAAATGTAATGCTTATATCACAAGCAATTCATTGCATCTTACAATTTTAACAACTAGTAATAGAAAGTTAAAAGTAGACTTTGAATGATGTGAAGAATACGGTATTTACCAATTCGCAGAATGACCTTCCAAAGTGAGAGGTGATGGTTCAAGTCCTCATAGGGGCAAGTGGGTGTGTGAGTTTCTTGAGGGTAAAAAAAAAAAAAAAAAACAGAAAGGAGAAGAAGAAAAAAAAGAAAGGGCATGTAAAAATGCACACATGGTGTTCAGTCAACAAAGAACTCTATCAAATAACCCACAACAATATAGCTAAAGCTTCAAATAAGATTACAGCACGTAGAAATTCAGAGAGAGGCCAAATTTGACAAATACCCCCTATTGTGCTTTTTCGTTTTCTTTCTTTTTTCTTCTTTTATCTTCTGGTTTTCTTAAGGAGTGGAGATGCTGACATATATCCTACAATTTTTAGTAGCAGAATTCTAATCATTGACAACAGAGCAACAAGTAAAGATCTATAAACCTAAATTCGCGTATATAAGAACTAGATTTCTGTAGGTTCAACAGGAGCTCTGTGAGGACAAGAAGTTTAACAAGTGGAAAAATTTTGATCAACAAAGAGACTCAGAAACCATCTCATTTCATAATTAAAAATAAAAAAATAAAAATAAAAAAAGGAAAAGAAAAGAAAAGAAAAGAAAGAAGAAGAAGATAATTTTCACCACTCAAATAAGGGAAAAGTTCACTGCTTGAATAAAATAAAAAATACAAAACCTAAAGAATAATATAGATAATGGTGCATTACAATTGTAACAAAGGATTAGTAAATGAAATTAGATGCCAATTGTACAAATGCTTCACATGGATAAACATAGGGATAGCAAGTTTGATCCCGACGTGCCGCCCAAGTCCACCAAAAAACACGTAGGTTCAACTAATAATGACATGCGTGCAGCTTGTGATCAAGTTACTTGAAACAAATCTATCATAAGTGGATCAGAGTGAATTGGAAATCAGAACTCGTTGGGTTGTATCCTTGGATACCTCACCCATACTTTCAGCAGTTGCACACAATCTGTGTATGGACCACAGTAAGATAATTTCATAGATATTTCATAAAAATATAGTCACTTCATTCCACAAATGACTTGAACCCTGAAAGTTTGTGTGAGGAGATAGGTATATAAATTTATAACAACCTAAACTATAAGGATTTGTGTAAACTCACTTGAATAATTATCAAAAAAGATAACATAAAACCCAAACTTATTTCCACAGCACACCAGAAATTCATGCCTATCTCTTCTCTCCCTCTCTCCCTCCCCTCCCATTCCATTTTCCTAATTTTTGCTATCTAAATGCATCAATTCAGGTTAGGCGGATCTCTTCAGGGTTCCACTGTTAACTCTAAGAAGGATGGGAGATTCACTTACTTACCCAAAAAAAGGAGATCAACGCTAAAATGATAGGACACAATACAATGTTTTATTCTTTTGTATGTTCACCTTTTCCTTGTGTGTGTGTGTGTGTGTGTGTGTTGGGGGGTACTGAAATGAAGTGATCATAGTTTCAGTTTTGCCATAAGGTTTCGGTTTGAGATGTCCATCTGAGCAGTTAATAACGTTACCCAAATCCACTAGAACCTGCCCTTTTGGACACTCATAGATAATATATATATAATAAAAATAAAAATAAATAAATAAAACAAAACAAAAACAAAAACACATACACAAAATCCCAATCATATGATAATTGATTGTGCAGAAAAGACACTAGTATTCATCACAATCAATTAGTGAAAGAGAGTATTTCAACATACCTTGTTGTTGGCCAGTTCTCTTATCCTTGAGTAGAACAACTTCAATAACATTTCCATAGTCTCCAAATAAGGTGCGAATCTAACATGAAAGGATCAATTACCAATATTGAAATGAGGCAATAGAAGTTTTGACAAGCAATAAGACATCACAAATACCATCAGTATGAAAAAGTAATCCATTGTCATCATCATCCTTACGTTAACCACAGAATTCTCTCTCTCCAATCTTTCCTATTACATGTTATTTCACCTACTGTATTTTTATTTTTAATAACCTCTTCCCAGGTTATTTTTGGTCGCCCTGTCCATCTCTTACCTCCTATTACAACTAGTTTTTCTTGTTGGACCATCACATCTCTGGCTCTCCATGTATTTGACCAAACCATCAAAGTCCTCTCTCTCTAACTTTCTCACAAATGGGTGCTACACCTAATTTTCCCTGTTAGAAATAAAGGAATGAAAAAACCATTCAGCTAACGTGTCCCCGTGACTAAGAACAATTTCTTGCTCCTTATGCATGAGGAAGAACCATTCAGCTAACGTGTCATGATATTATTGGACCATATTAGTAGATTTGGTATCAATTACATTCACATAAAAAATTTTAATGTTATACAAGGCCATGTGATCCAATAAGATAATGACACATCATCTGTATGAAAGGAAAAAAGTATTGTTCAATGATGCAATCATACGGTTTTGGACCTTACCCCAATCCCCACCCACCAAGCGAAACAAGGGGTATGCATGTAAAAGTGTATGCAAGCAAATATATTCATATAAAAAGACATTAAATGCAATGGTTTAAATTAGCAATAAATAAATAAAAATTAAAGAAGCTTATACTAATCACCAATTGCAAAAGGTCATTATATGTTTAAGCATGTATTTTCCAACTGAGGGCCCCACAGGTGGAGGGGATTAAGAGAAGAAAAGTAAAAAGTAAATAATTGATATACTAGAACTTTTACTTATAGTGAAAAAAAATTAAACAAATCAAATATAATGGAATTGTTCAAATGTTGATGGCTAAACTGTACAAACAACTTACATTTTCTTCCCTTGCTGTTCTTGGAATGGCTCCAACATAGAGTTTCACGTAACTGCCACCATCAACATAATCTAAGAAAATTGTAATTTCAGTAATCTTATTTTTTTCAAATGAAAACATGTCATGGAGTAGGGTTGCAACTCGAAGGGTGCCAACTCAACCAAAAAAATGTTAGCACTAACCCAATCATAACCCGACCTCCAACCCAAATTACTCAACCCGAGCTCAAACCATCCTTGAAATTTTCAACACCGGTTTGCAACTCGGTTGAGATTTCAGGTTAGAAACAAATTGAAATTAATTCTTTAGTGTTAAAATACAGTAAATTAAGATTTAAACAAATGAAGTTGAAAAAATGTGATCATACTTTCAATATTATATATAACAGAAATGATGTATTGCTCCCCGGTGAGAAAAAAAATTATCCACACCACTGTTGGATATGTTTTTTTAGTGATTGATTGTCTTTTTTACACTTAAATCATATCTAGGGATTACCATGCTTGGGACGGAAGGACTATTATATATATATATTTTAAATATATTATATATAAGAGTAATAATTTTTTGCAAGAAACTTTCACTATTAATATAATAAAAATAAAATAAAAATTATTGTGTTAAAATGTTGGATTTCCAAAAAGAGAGTTTCTTTTGGACGGAAGGACAACCTTAATTAAGTTCGGGTTAAGGTTTTACAAGCCAAGCCTAATTATAAACATAGTTGTTCTAAGTCTGAAAAATCAGACTGGGCGTTGGTTTCGGTTGACCTGCCCATGTTGCAGCCCAATGATGGAGATAGACAACAAAAATAGAATGAATTCTACCGGGAATACCAAGCAACTCAAAACCAATATACCGGGAATTGAATGTAAAACATCTACCATATATCAGTAAATTTAAGAAATTCGTATTAATTGGCCAATAACGTAAATCTAAAACTGTAATCTTCACTCAGAATGTTTGTCATTGACTACGCTTTAAACGGCATTAGAGGAAGGATGATGATACGATATCGCACCTGGGGAGAAATGCCTCTTCCGTCCGGCAAGAGAAAATTGACGAGAAGCAAAGTCGCCGTCTCCGCCAGAACCAATTGAGTCATTCTGTTCGCCGTTGGAATTGTTGTTGTTGTTGTGGTGGTGGCGGAGGTGGCTGTGGCCATCGCCGGAGGAACTACCGCCGTAATTATTTTCGTAGTTCCGGTCATGGCGAGGGACAGGGTAATCCACGGACCGACATGACGTGGCAGAGTGCGTGCTCCGACGAGAGTCGGAGTAATCGCTGTAGCGGTCTTCTTTGTGTCTATCCATGTTCTTGTACTCTGTGCATATATATAGAGAGAGATATAAACAAGGAGTACAATATAACCCTAATCCTAAAATTGGGGATGGTGAATCTAACGGAATCGCTATAAAGAAGAGCGCCAAAGGCCACAGATCGAATAAGGGAAGGTAAGTAGCTATCACTATAAGTAATTGGTGAGTAGAGAATCACTGTAGCTGATGTTATTTTTCAATCTTTTTTCTTGGCTTCCGTGAAAGGAAATGTAACCATTAAAGAGAGTTCTTCGACCTAACAACTTTACTTTCTTATAATTTATATATAATCAATTAAAATGATTAAAAAAAAGTGTACGAAATTATGTGATTTCTGTGTTTTTTTTAATTAGTTTCATCAACCAATTATATATAATCATCATATTTATTTTAGTGATTCTATGAATTTATTTAATGAATGATATTATGTCATCAACAAATTGTCCATTAAAGTTTTTCCCACCATTAACCACTATTACTAACCAACCACAGCTTGGGAAGGTCAAATCCTCGTTGTTTACGAAAACCCTTTTTTTTTTTTTTGGTGCATACAACAATGACTTCAATTTGAACTCTGTTCTTCAGAACTCGGAGGTCTCCTCTCAATTTCTCTCTCCCCCTTTATTCTAATCTTAATTTAGGGTTTTGCTTGTTAACTCTCTTGTACTAATTTTCAGCTTATAATGTTGCTCCTGGAAGCACTCCTCAGACCGAAGAACCAATCCCCCAGAAATGACAGGACTGTACATTTTGAACGCAGCAGACAACCACTGCCGGATTGGAACAATGAAATCGAGGAGAATGATTCTCACCAGAGAAAGGAGGTGAATTTGAATTCCATTAATTCTTTAAATCATATATTAAGCTTGAATTTTCAACTTGTGATTGATAAAGGTGCTCAGACATGGTTCTCTTGTGCTTGTTCTGGTAGATTTAGTTTGGTTACTTGACATTAAATTATTGATACCTGGTTTTTTAGTATAATTTTTATTTGTACGAGCACTAAGGATTAAGGAAGTCAGTTCATCTCTGACTTATCAGCCATTATCTGGGGATGCTTTGGTACTGGCGATTGTTACGCCAGTGTCACTTAATTACCCAACGGTCGAGACAAATTGGAATTGAAGTTGGCTGTCTATCTGTTAAGATTATCATGGAAAAATGCTGGTCAAGATACTAAAATTTGAGTGCCATGGATGAATGGCGACTATGTATAAATCCAGAAAATGTAGATTATATTTAAACAGTGAATGTCAATGTGTATGAATAAAATATGGCTATGAACAGAAAATACCTATGTGAATTATAGGTTTTACGCATCTGAATGCTGAGATTCATATGCATGATACTCGTATATAAGAAAACTTGTATGATAACGTTACTTACATACCTGCCTCCTGCTCCTATTATTCAATAGTTATTTGCAATTCACCAGAACAGGAAGGTGTGTTGTTGTTGGATGTAGAAGAGAGAGATGTCAATGGATTTTTCTGCGCCACTCTTCAATATAAGCTCCTTCATCAGGATAATTGCTAGAATAAACTTTCGTGATCTGCCTGGTCTTTGCTTCCTTCATGGTCTAGCAGCAAGAGTTTGAATTAGCAGCAATAACCTTAATGGGCCAGTTCAAAGGGTTATCCTTCATTTTCCCATTCATGTTTGCCTTGAATTCCATTACAATACTTTTCGCTTTGTCAGCAAGTCTCTCAAGAGTCTTCTTTAAGCGGAGATCTTCATCTAGCCACTTGCAGAAAGGATCAACCCCTAACCACACTCTCTCTCTTGCAATTTTTTTTTTCCCTAAATCATTTTTCATATTTACCAAGTCAGTTTTGGAATCAAGGAGATTTCTACAAGGCTGACATGTAAGAGGCCTTCACTCATGCTTTTGTGCAACTGACCCATCTTCCGATTTTCGATGTTAGGAAGTGCCATGGCAACAATTGTTAGTGTAACCAAAGGTAGAGTACAACAATTAGGAGATCTAAAGATGGAATTTGGTGGTTTTCAAACTTTGCCACCCCCTTGAAACTGGTAGATTTCCCTAAAAGCTTTTAAAGATATTTAGGCTGCTGCTTTTTACCCGTATGAATCAAATGATCTGTAGAATCCCCATTTTTCTTCATGATCTGTAGGTGCAGTTCCTCCTCACCGTCAAGATACAGAACAAAACAGCTAAGGTCCAGCTTTGTACCAAGTTTCGATTCTGATCTTGTGCAATTCTTTGAGGCATAGTGAGAACATGACAACAACGGGCTTAATAAGAAATTGGAGATGAGTAGAACTGATTTGCTAGCTATGACAATCACAATTTGAATTCTAATACAGAAGTCCATAAACTATATTTGATGTGTTGTGAATAAGTTTTCTGCCTTTTTGGTCTTCAATACATAAAACTAAGGGACTTTCTCTCCACCCTACCTGCCTTTCAATCCAGTAATTCTCTATTTTCAACTCAGATTTGTAGCTCTTGCCTCTTCTTACTGAGCACTTGGATTTCATGGCAATAAACCATCTAAATAATGGGGCAATTATACCTAATCCAACCCCAACAGTCTGAATCACAAGAATGAACAAGATTGACCGCTTATAATCTGAATGGAATTCGTAGGGATCAGCGTACATCAAATAGATCTTCAACTATGCTTCTGCTAAAATGACAGTAATTATGAAATAAATTGCCCCTGAAGCAGAACAGGTTACAGAACGTGCCATCACAAATTGAGGGTTACCCGTTTTGCCATAATCCGATATTTTTTCACTTCCTCTTTCAGCTTACTGACAGTGAACTTTCCAAATTCATCCGATTCATCTCTTGAAGCAATTTTATGCATATCACCGTATTTCAGTTGTTTATATTTTTTAGTGGTTGGGACCGTCAAAGTGAGAAACTTAATATTACAAGCAAAACAAGCATGAAAAATGTTACTGCAATATGTTCTATTCTCAGAAAATTATTTACTAGTCCAGTAACTAATTGGATGCAGACGTTCACAAGAATGGTGATTACAAGAAGAGCCAAAGATGTTATGCTCATGATAATTTCTTTGTCTTGTATGGAGCCTAGAGATGGCATTAAATTACCCATTCTTGTAGACATCAAAAATGGTTTTGCAGAGTTTGACCAGCTGATCCATTTTGCCCAGCATGTTGACAGTTAGATCCAGTGGCAGCTTCATTGCTACGGCTAAAAATGTCGGGGACGCGGCCTTGAGAATGAAATGTTTGCATGGGAACCAACGTTTTTGGTGGCAGAACGCACGGAAGGCATCAGCAACCAATGAAATGGAGCAGATTAGAGATGCTGCTGCAACATATTGGCATCGGTGCTTTGTTTTTTATTTCCTCCAATGCCTCTTTCAATAATCAGGTCTCATTTTTAGCGAGGGAGTCCCGAGAGAGGCAATGGCTAGAGATCGATATGATTGTGGTTATTGGTTCTGCCAATGCTACTATTTATGATTTAGTTCCGTGGACCAAATCTTGAAATAACATCTTGAAACTTTGTTTCATTGAATTGAATTGATTTGTTGTTTCAATTTCCACTCCCAGTAACAATAATAGAAGCTAATGGACTTTTCGTGTCGCGGCCATTTCAGCATTGAATTGAATTGTTCTTCCTATATTTAACCCACATAGGTAGTGACTCGAAGAATTGGGCAGAATCACATGCGTCGTTCGGCTGAAGGTCAAACGCAACAGCAATAGATGGAAAGGCAGCTCATGGAATAGGTCCACATAGCTTAGCCAAAGAAAGCAACAGTTTCTCACCACTAGTAGCAGAGGACAGCCACCTTGGAACAGAGTAATCTACAAGAGAAGATTTCAATGTCTGAATATATATGGAGTTTGGTAAGTCCCATTCTAAACTTTAACATGTTTATATAGTCCAGCATCCTTTGGAAGTCAAAACTAGAATGATATGTGACGCATAAGATGCTATCGGATTTGATTGTTTTATATATATATATATATATACACATTATCCTTTTCCCTATTTTGGAATTCATGCCGTCCTGATCAATTGATTGTCTCCAAATTAAGTATTTATGATTCGACCAATCTCACAATTTTGATTTTGTATGCCCAACAAATAAGTGTACAGTTGAGGGACTCGGAGCTTCTGATAATTGCTTATTGACATAACACACTTGTCATTCCTTAAAAAATAGAGAAAATGTTGGCTACTGGTTAAGATTATGAGGATTAATCAATTGCTCAGATGACTAATATTTGATTGGCATGCAAGAGCAATTTGATTTCTAAATAATGAACTTCCTCATATGAATACTACATATCTGTTTTATCACTTAACCAAACTGTCCTAATTAAAGGCTTTACACATTAGAAACTGAGATTTAATATAAATACAAACCATACAACTATATTATAATATGTCAGTATTTTCTCAAGCAGGCGTTCTACTCAATAGCTATCTGCAATTCACCTGAAACAGAAGATGTGCCATCACTGATTGAAGAAGTGAAAGCCAGGGAATTTTCCTGCCTCATTAATGCACGCCACTCTTCAATATAAGCCACTTTATCAGGGTTCAGACTGGGAAGCTCATGCTGTTGAAGGGTTTTCAAAATCTCTTCAGTTTCACCAAGAAGTTGAGCAGCATGAAGGACACTCTTCTCCCTCTTTTCTATGGCACTGGAAAAGCATTTCATAGTTATGACACGCGGTAAGTTGGTGAGGCAAGCACCCAATATATCCGCGATCATAATAGATAATTGCTCAAACAGTGTCTCATCAGCTTGATCATTGCTGCCTTCGCGGTCATGCAGCACAGTTTGGCTGATTCTGTACATAGAATTTGCAGCAATAGCCTTGATGGGCCAATTCAGAGGGTTCTTCTTCATATCTCTGCTTGTGTTTGCCTTGAACTCAATGACATTGTTTTTACCCATGTCAGCAAGTTTCTCAAGAGTTTTCTTGGAGTTGTTTCCTTCAAGAGCCATTTTTTGGAGATCTTCATCCAGCCACTTGTGAAAAAGATCAACTCCTAACCATACTATATCTGCAGCACTTCTAATGTTTGCCAAGTCTCCTGTGACATCCAAGATTTTTTCTACTTGGTTGACATACAAGAGGCCTTCTCTCACGCTTCGAAGCAACCAGCTCACCTTGTGATTTTCATTGTTTGGAAGTGCAATGGCAATACTTGTTAGTGTAACCACTGGAAGAGACCAACAATTGGGAGGTTCTTCGGAAGCTAGAGATGGAACTTGGTTACTATCAAACTTTGCCACCCCCATAAAAGAAGTAGATCGATCTAAAAGCTCTTTCAAATATTTTGGTTGCTGCTTTTTACCCTTCTGAATAAAATGATTGGTTGCATCCCTATTGTTCTTCAAAAAATATAAGGGCAGTTCCTCCTCACCTTCAAGATACAAAACATAATGGCTAAGATCCAGCTTTGTACCAAGCCCCAAGTCTGGTTCCGTGTGATTGTTTGAGACAGTAGGTTTACATCCGAGCTTCTGCTTTAACCCCTTGTAGTAGTGCCCAAATGACATCAATGGACTTATTAAGAAAATGGAGAGGAGCAAAATTAGTTTGCTGGCCATTACAATCATAACCTGAACTCTTATAAAGAAGTTCAGAATTAGATTCTTCGTTTTATGAACGAGTTTTCTGCATTTTTGGCCTGGAACACATAAAGCTAAGGGTCTATCTCTCGACTCTACTAGCCTTTCAATCCAGTAATACTCTGTTTTCAACTCAGTTTTGTAGCTCTTGACTCTTTTCTCGGAGCACCTTAATCTTATGGCAGTGAACCATCTAAATGCTGGGGCAATTGTGCCTACAACCACCCCAAAAGACTGAATGACAAGAATCACCGAGGTTGATGACTTATAACTTGATCGAGACTCATTCGGAAAATAAGGATTTCCCGATCCCCCTCCCCAGTTGCCCCATCCCCACGCGTTGCACAGCCTGATGTTGGCTTCTGCTAAAGTGACTGCAGCCAGAAAACAGATTGCCCCTGAAGCATGGCAGGTGACGGAACGAGCCATAACAAACTGTGGGCTACTAGATTCTGCCATCATCCAATATTTTTTTACATTCTCTTTCAATTTCTCAATGGCAAGCTTTTCAGTTTCCTCTGATTCTTTGATGGAAATCATTTTGTGCATATCATCATAATTCTGTTGTAGACGACTTTTTGGTGGTGGAAACCGTCAAAGCTGAGAAACTCGATATTGCAAGCAAAACAAGCATGATAGACTGCGTTATAATGTGATGCTCTTTGAAAAAATAATTTATTACTTTGGTACTTAACTGGATGCAGATATTAACAAAAATGGTGATCACAAGAATAGCTAAGGCTGTTATGTTCATGAGAATTTCTGTGTCATTCATGGTTGCTAAAGATGGCAGAAAATTACCCATCGCTGTACACATGAAAGTGGTGCTGGTAAGTTTCGCCAGCTTATCAACATGGGCAGGCATGATGGTACTTAGATCCACTGGCAGCTTCATTGCCACTCCTAACAATGTCAAGGAAGCGGCATTGAGAGTGAAAAATTTGCATGGAAACCACAGTTTTCTGTGGCGAAAACCGTGGAAGACATCTGCAGCCATTGCAAGGGAGCAGACTAGAGATGCTGCAGCAACATAGATGCCGATCCATGGCATTGGTGTTTCTGATTGCTCATATTCCTTCTTGATTCTGTAGTCGATGCAGCAGGATTCGCTGACATACTGGAAGTCTCTCCAAGTCATGGGGTGCCGTTCCCGCATTGCATTCATTAATTTGCCGTAGTCGAGGTTAGTCATCGGATCCCCTTTCTCCACCCAGTAATAGTAATCTTCGCAGATGGACATTTTCTTTTCTTTTTTTGCTTTACTTATCTTCTTCGAGGGAAAGGCAAGAGCATGGGTTGTAGTTGTTGGTTATATATGTTCAATTAGCTTTCATGTTGAGTAATGCATATAGATATTGTCCCATTGCGTTTCAAGATTCCAAGGACTTTATTGACTTTATGGCGAATGGATACAATTTCTATCGATCTCCCTAGAAGCTTTGGTAATAATCTGCTGTTTGTTGGCATCACTCATTTTTAAGATAAGGAGATGTTGCTTCAGATAAATACTTATTCCAACAAAAATAAAAATAGATAAATAACAAGGGGCAAAATAGTGATATATATATATATCTATGTGTGTGTCAGCTAGACGGCATCAAGAGTGAAAATTTTATCCAAGAAACTTGCAAGGGAGCAGACAAGATATGCTGCTGCAACGTACACAGACGTCGTTCCGTGGAATAAACACCATGTGTAATGAAATTCTTTGAACTGTTCTTCCTGTTTCTTCTTCCCGTATTAGTAGTAATTTTAATCGATGTGTGTTTCACTTTTTTTTCTTTATGTTTAAATAAAACATTCTTACAATTTCTACCAGATTTCCATATAAGTTTTCATGTTGACTGTTATGTATTTTTCCTCATTGATTGGTATTGGATGAGACATACAACTCAGACAAGTCATTTTTAGTGCGTACGTGTCCCAAAACTGAGAATGACTTTTTGGAACTTTCATTGAAGCTTTTCACTACTGGTTCATTGAACTAGACCCAACTCTATCACAATTGCTCTTCAATTATTGTTGAGAGTTTTGAATATTTGAAACTTGGCTCTCAAATCAACATCGTGTAAAAATTGGCCCACATTATAACATAATTCAACTACTTCGAGTCCACGGAAACATATATTGTACGTTATTAATACTCAATGTATACCAACATATTTCCAAGTGTATTAATATCATAACCCAATGTATTAGTATTTACCCGGGAGTACGTAGATTTTCGTTTTATCCCTTTACATTTTACATGGAGTATGCATCTTTTCATATTTGTTATACTGTATTAAAGTATACAATTTATTTCCTCACCACCATACCACATTCTTTAATGTGCGCGTTAAAATTAAGGCTTCTCCGGTAAAAAAAAATGCTATATATATATAAATGCAATTTTTTAATTTTTTTTATAGTATTTATTTGGCCCCAAGTGGAAATTCCCAGGTTTGGCCCGGTTTTTTTTCTGAAATTTGAAGATGCTCTTAAGTGAAAAAATAAAAAGTAAAAAAAGATGCTCCTAGAACCACCTCAACTTTCGGATAATGATCAACAAGACGACAGTACTTCTGTAACACCTCCTCTTCTCTGAGAGTACTACTTTGACCTACTACCATGAATGATAAGAAAACATTATCAAATTGATCATGTTTGACATATATAATTTTTTTTTTACTATTCAAAAGTTTTGGAAAGGAAGCTCATGGATTAGGTCCACAAAGATAGCCAAAGAAAGCAACAGATTCTCACCACCAGTAGCAGAGGACAGCCACCTTGGAACAGAGTAATCTACAAGAGAAGACTTCGATGTCTGAATAAATATGGAATTTGGTAAGTCCCATTCTAAACTTTAACATGTTTATATAGTCCAGCATCCTTTGGAAGCCAAAACTAGAATGATATGTGACGCATAAGATGCTATCGGATTTGATTGTTATTTATATACAGTATCTTTTTCCATATTTTGGAATTCATGCCATCCTGATCAATTGATTTGTCTCCAAATTAAGTATTTATGATTCGACCAATCTCTCAATTTTGATTTTGTATGCCCAACATATAAGTGTACAGTTGAGGGACTCGGAGCCTCTGATAATTGCTTATTGGCATAACACACTTGTCATTCCTTAAAAAGTAGAGAAAATGTTGGCTACTGGTTAAGATTATGAGGAGCAATCAATTGCTCAGATGACTAATATTTGAGTGGCATGTAAGAACAGTTGCTTTTTCTAAATAATGAACTTCCTCACATGAATACTACATATCTGTATTATCACTTAACCAAATTGTGCTAATTAAAGACTTTACACAATAGAAACTGAGATTTCATATAATATCTACACAAAATAAATAAATAAATAAATAAATAAATAAATAAATAAAAAACTCCTAAACAAGTACGTACCATACAACTATATTATAATATGTCAGCATTTTCTCAAGCAGGCCTTCTACTCAATAGCCATCTGCAACTCACCTGAAACAGAAGATGTGCCATCACTGATTGAAGAAGTGGAAGCAAAGGAATTTTCCTGCCTCATTAATGCACGCCACTCATCAATATAAGCCTTTTTATCAGGGTTCAGACTGGGAAGCTCATTCTGTTGAAGGATTTTCAAAATCTCTTCAGTTTCACCAAGAAGTTGAGCAGCATGAAGGATGCTCTTCTCCCTCTTTTCTATGGCACTGGAAAAGCATTCCATAGTTATGACACGCGGTAAGTTGGTGAGGCAAGCACCCAATATATCTGCGATCATAATAGATAATTGCTCAAATAGTGTCTCATCAGCTTGATCATTGCTGCTTTTGTGGTAATGCAGCACAGTTTGGCTGATTCTGTACATAGAATTTGCAGCAATAGCCTTGATGGGCCAATTCAGAGGGTTCTTCTTCATATCTCTGCTTGTGTTTGCCTTGAACTCAATGACATTGTTTTTACCTTTGTCAGTAAGTTTCTCAAGAGTTTTCTTGGAGTTGTTTCCTTCAAGAGCCATTTTTTGGAGATCTTCATCCAGCCACTTGTGAAAAAGACCAACTCCTAACCATACTATATCTGCAGCACTTCTGATGTTTGCCAAGTCTCCTTTGACATCCAAGATTTTTTCTACAAGGTTGACATACAAGAGGCCTTCTCTCACGCTTCGAAGCAACCAGCTCACCTTGTGATTTTCATTGTTTGGAAGTGCAATGGCAATACTTGTTAGTGTAACCACTGGAAGAGACCAACAATTGGGAGGTTCTTCGGAAGCTAGAGGTGGAACTTGATTACTATCAAACTTTGCCACCCCCATAAAAAGAAGTAGATCGATCTAAAAGCTCTTTCAAATATTTTGGTTGCTGCTTTTTACCCTTCTGAATAAAATGATTGGTTGCGTCCCTATTGTTCTTCATAATGTGTAAGGGCAGTTCTTCCTCACCTTCAAGATACAAAACATAACGGCTAAGATCCAGCTTTGTACGAAACCCCAAGTCTGGTTCCGTGTTGTTTGAGACAGTAGGTTTACATCCAAACTTCTGCTTTAACACCTTGTAGTAGTGCCCAAATGACATCAACCAACTCATTAAGAAAATAGAGAGGAGCAAAATTAATTTGCTGGCCATTACAATCATAATCTGAACTCTTATAAAGAAGTTCAGAATTAGATTTTTCGTTTTACGAACGAGTTTTTTGCATTTTTGGCCCGGAACTCGTAAAGCTAAGGGTCTCTCTCTCAACTCTACTAGCCTTTCAATCCAATAATACTCTGTTTTTAATTCAGTTTTGTAGCTCTTGACTCTTTTCTCTGAGCACCTTATTCTTATGGCGGTGAACCATCTAAACGTTGGAGCAATTGTACCTACTAGCACCCCAAAAGACTGAATGACAAGAATCGCGGAGGTTGACGACTTATAACTTGATCAAGACTCATTCGGAAAATAAGGATTGGCCGATCCCCCTCCCCAGTTGTCCCAACCCCATGCGTTGCACAGCCTGATGTTTGCTTCTGCTAAAGTGACTGCAGCCAGCAAACAGATTGCCCCTGAAGCATAGCAGGTGACGGAACGAGCCATAACGTACTGTGGGCTACTAGTTTCTGCCATTATCCAATACTTTTTAACAATCTCTTTCAATTTCTCAATCGTAAACTTTTCAGTTTCCTCTGGTTCTTCACTAAAAATCATTTGTGCAGATCATCATAATTCTGTTGTAGATGCTTTTTAGCTGTGGAAACCGTCAAAGCTGAAAAACTCGATATCACTAGCAAAACAAGCATGATAGAGGTTTCTATGTGGTGCTCTTTCAAAAAATAATATATTATTTGCGTATATAATTGGACGCAGATATTATCAAAAATGGTGAACACGAGAATAGCCAAGGCTGTTATGTTCATGAAAATTTCTCTATCATTCATGAGTGCTAAAGAAGGCAGAAAATTACCCATCGCTGTAGACATGAAAGCAATGCTGGTAACTTTTGCCAGCTTATCTACATGGGCTGGCATTTCGGTACTTAGATCCAGTGGCAGCTTCATTGCTACACCTAATGATGTCAAGGAAGCCGCGTTGAGAGTGAAAAATTTGCATGGAAACCAGAGTTTTCTGTGGCTAAACCCGTGGAAGACGTCTGCAGCCATTGCAAGGGAGCAGACTAGAGATGCTGCTGCAACATAGAGGCCAATCCATGGCAAAGGTGCTTCGTAATGTTCTTCCTGCTGACAGTATTCCTTGATGGTCGAAATCGGCAAGCATACGTTGTCCTTAAAGTCACCGTTGCATAAGTTGTACATTTTCTGTTTTCTGCTTGGGGAAGGCAAAAGTTTGGGTTGTAGTTGTTAGTCCTGCGATTGTTACTACATATATGGAGTATTGCATGCATATAGAGATATAATTGACTTTCTGGCGAATGGATACAATCTCTGACAATCTTCCTAGAAGCTTAGGAGGATGTGTGGTTGGCTTACGTTTCTGAAGATAATTAGAATTTTAAAGTCAGTGTTACGTGGAACAATAGAATAGAATAATCAACTGTTGAAGGGCACCACTCATTTTTTTTGCCAAGGAGATGTTGCCTTCCAACAAAATTAACTTCACCAGAAAATAGGAAAAACTTACCTTTCGAGAAAAAATAAAATAAAAATATAACTTGAGACAAAGGGATAAAAATATTAAAGCTGTGTTCGGTTGCATGGAATTGGAGAAAATTTAAGTTCAATTTTGTGAGTTGTTTTTCTCCAATTTCACAAATTTTAATTTCAAGACTCTAATTCCATACAATCGAACGCAACTTAAAGAATCTTTTTGAGACTTGGGGCAAGCATCATTCAATCTATGTTAACAGGTCTGGAATTTTCCTTAATACAAACAATATTGTCAGCTAAGCCGTAACAAGTTTACCAAGGAGAAGTAATTTTAATAAAACCTTTGTTTTACTTTTTTTCTTATTTTAAATAAAAAATTTCTTACAATTTCTACCATTTTTCCTGGAAGCTATATAGAATGTGATTGATGCTAATTTCTGAATTGAAATATAATCTATTGGTACATTCTCAACCAAATTTTCTACTCAACAGTTACGTGCAACTCACTAGAACCAGAAGATCTGCCATCATTGAATGAAGACAGTGAGGCCAAGGGATTCTCCTTCTTGATTAGTGTACGCCACTCATCAATGTATGCCACTTTATCAGGATTTAGACAAGGAAGCTCACATTGTTGAAGGATTTTCAAAATCTCTTCAGTTTCACCAAGAAGTTGAGCAGCATGCCGGACACTCTTCTCCCTCTCTTCTATGGCACTGCAAAAGCTTTTCATAGTTATAATGCACGGTAAATTGGTGAGGCAGGCACCCAATATATCCGCGATCATAATAGATAATTGATCGAATAGTCCTTCATCTGTCTGGTTATTGCAACCCTCGAGGTCCAGCAACATTGTTTGGCCGATTCTGTACAATGAATTAGCAGCAATAGCCTTGATGTGCCAGCTCAGAGGATTCTCCTCCTGATTTCCATTCAAGTTTGCCTTGAATTTAATGACAGTAGTTTTGGCTGTGTCAATAAGTCTCTCAAGACTCTCCTTTGCATTTTTTACTTCATGAGCCATTTTTTGGAGATCTTCATCAAGCCATTTGCGGGAAAGATCAACTCCTAACCACACACAGTCTGCTGCATTTATGATGTTCAACATATCACTTTTGGTATTCAAGAACTTTTCAACAAGGTTGACATAAAAGAGGCCTTCACTCACACTTTGAAGCAACTGCTTCACCTTGTGATTTTCAATATTTGGAAGTGCAATGGCAATACTTGTAAGGGTAACCACCGGAAGAGACCAACAATTAGGAGGTTCTTCAGAATCTAGAGATGGAACTTGGTCACTGTCAAACGTTGCCACCCCCATGAAAGCAGCAGATTTTTGTAAAAGCTCTTTCAAATATTTTGGCCGCTGTTTTTCACCCTTCTGAATAAAATGTTCAGTACTTTTCATGTTCTTCTTCATGATCTGTAAGGGCAGTTCCTCTTCGCCTTCAAGATACAAAACATAACGGCTGAATTCCAACTCTGTACCAGGCCCCGATTCTGATCGTGTGTGATTGTTTGAGGCATTATGTTTAGATATGAGGCTTAGCTTTAACACCTTATAGAAGTGCCCAAATGAGGAGAACAAGCTTGTGAAGAAAATAGAAATTAGTAGAATTAATTTGCTACAGTAGACAATCACAATCTGAACTCCTATACAGAAGTTCAAAATTATATTCTTTGCAATATGGAGGAGTTTTCTGCATTTTTGACCCCGGACTCATAAAGCTAAGGGACTCACTTTCCACCCTACTAGCCTTTCAATCCAATAATTTTCTATTTTCAACTCAGTTTTATAGCTCTTGACTCCTTTCTCCGAGCACCTTAATCTTATGGCAGTGAACCACCTAAATGTTGGGGCAATGGTACCTACTGCCACCCCAGAAGACTGAATTATAAAAATGGGAAAGGTTGACCAATTATAAGATGATCCCATTTCTTTCGATGATGTATCCGGGTAAATGCCAAAGCATTTCCTAAGGATTGCTGGTGCTAAAGCGCCTGCAGCTAAAAAACAAATTGCCCCTGAAGCGGAGCCGGCCATGGACCGTGCCATAACAAACTGAGGGCTACCAGTTTCTGCCATCATCCAATATTTTCCCACATTCTCCTTCAGTTTCTCAGTTGTAAACTTTCCGGTTTCCTCTGATTCTTCCCTCGAAATGGTTTTGTGCATATCATCATACTTCAATTGTAGACAGCTTTTAGTGGTGGACACTATCAAAGCTGAGAAACTCGATATCACAAGTAAAACAAGCATAAACGAAAGAAATTCTGTTGGATGGCAGGATGTAGTTGGCTTTACATTTCTGAAGATGATTAGAAATTACAAATAGAGAATATTCTCGGAATATATGATGCATGACAGCATTAAATGATTGCGACATACCATGACCAACATAAGCTAAAAATACTAAATTAATCAGCTATTGGATGGCATCACTTATTTCTTGGCCAAGGATATGTGCTGTCTTCTTTTGTTCTTCAGCAACCTCTTCGTGAAGTTATCGTCCCATTTTTTGTTTGGGCACGGGATGCATTGCAACTCGACATACTTTTAACTCTTGTTTTGGTCTAGTAGGTTGTGGACCTCGAATTTAATGTGTGTCGCAATACCGTATAAAATGATTGTAGCATAGAACACAGAGAACTAAAAACTAAACGGAAAGACAAATGGTTGGGGTTTGACAACTTATAATCTCAATTTTTTCGTCACATAAAAAAATCTCTTCACCATTGATGTGAATTTTGAGTCGGGTCATGTATATGTATTGCATGTAGGTGTGGTGTATGGTTTACCTTTTCCACTTGTTTTTTGTTGTATATTTGATTTGATGGTTTTGTGGTAGTTTTTTTTTTTTTTTTTTTTCCCTTGGGTGTTAACAAAATTCACATTTCAAGACAAAATATATATATATATATGTGTGTAGAATAGAGAAGAAAAGTATAGTATTGCAAACAAAATTCCATTAATGAGAACGATTTCAATGCATATGAACTCTATAATCTCTTCACCATTGATGTAAATTTTAAGCCAGGCCATGTACATGTACCGTGTGGTGCATGGTTGACCTTTTTCCCTTGTTTTTTGTTTTATATTTGAATAAATGATGCTTGACAGCATTAAATGATTACGACATACCCTGACCAACATAAGCTAAAAATACTAAATTAATCAGCTATTGGATGGCATCACTCATTTCTTGGCCAAAGATATGTTGCTGTCTTCTTTTGTTCTTTTGCAACCTCTTTGTGAAGTTATCGTCCCATTTTTTTGTTTGGGCACGGGATGCATTGCAACTCGAATTACTTTCAACTCTTTTTTTGGTCTAGTAGGTTCTGGACCTCGAATTTGATGTGTGGGGTAAATTCTTGGGTCATCTTGTTATGGTAATGCCAATCACTATTTTAATCAACTATATTCTCATAACTTGTTATGGTCATGCCAATCACCATCTTGTTTATAGTCCTTGTCACTCGCGAGGTTGCCTTTTTCTGGGCTTTGGCCGTGGCCTAACCCTTGCCTATTTCCTGGCTTCGTCTAACCCTTGCTTGTTGGGCGCAAGCCTTAGCAAATAGCAACTAGACGGGACTCCGTCTTTACACCCAAAATTAGCCATTTGAGTAGAAAATAATTAAATTTAAGGCTCTGTTTGGGCATAAAGTATTTTTAATCAAATATATTTTTTATTTTTTTTGGTGTTTGGGTGTTGTAAAATATTTACGAAAAAAAATATTAAAATTTAACAAAAATAATTTATTCATCAATTTTCGACAAATTATATTACATATCCTGCCCGATGAACTCGACATACACTTTTGTCAAAAATATTTTTCAGTCGAAACAAACGGAGCCTAAGGCTCGATTTGTTTGAGCTTAAAATATTTTTTTTATATTTTTTCATATTTAATTATCGTAAAATATTTATGAAAAAAAAAATATATTAAAACTTAAGAAAAGAGAAAATTATTCATCAATTTTCAACAAATCCCACCCAATTAACTCAATCAAGATCTAGATTTATGCCACGTCAAAATATATAGACATTACCTCAAAAAAAAAAAAAAATTTCCAAGAAAATTATTTTGAGCAGTAACCTTAATTGGAAAAGACATACTTTAATATAGGAGTATTAAATCCGATGTGCCCTGGAATAATTGGAAAAGACAGTGTTGTGTAAAATTTAAGTGTGAACATTTGGGAACCCTTGGGTGTTATGTAACCGAACCTTTGTTTTTGGTTTAAAACTAACAATTAAATTGTAGTTTGAACAGAGACAGCAAATGGGGACGAGAACGAATTTCTACAAGAACCCTTCCTTTGCGTACAACAAAGACTTCAATTTGAACTCTGTTCTTCAGAATCTTAGAGGTCTCTTTTCAATTTCTCTCTCTTCTTTATTCTAATGCTAATTTAGGGTTTTGTTTGTTAATTAACTTGCCCTAATTTTCAGCTTATAATGTTGCTACCGGAAACGCTCCTCCGGCTGAAGAACCAGTCCCCTGCAATGACCGGATCCGGCATCGTAAACGCCGCAGAGAACCAAGGCCACTGCCAGATCCGAACAATGGAATCGTCGAAGAGAATGATGGACCAATGTCTCACCAAGATTACATTGACAAAAGGAGGTGAATTTGAATTCCATTAGTTCTTTAAATCATATATTATGCTTCAAAATTTCAACTTGTTATTGATAAAGTTGCTCAGACATGGTTCTCTTTGCTTGTTCAGGTAGATTTAGTTTGGTTACTTTACATTAAATTATTGATACTGGGTTTTTTTGCTTGATTTTTATTTGTATGAGCAGGAAGGAACTCAGTTCATCTCTGGCTTATCACCAATTTACTGTGGATGCTTTGGTACTGCCGATTGTTCTGCTTTGCTACTTATTTAACATGTTAATTCATGCCAATTTTTATTTTAAATACTATGGGTTTCATTATGTTATAGGAAACTTCAAATTCGGAGTTGCAATTGGTGGAGTATGATAGTAAGTTTTTATCGGGACACTGTTATTTGTTTGTTTCACATTTTAATGATTGAAAATATTGGTTATTGTTGTGTAGAAAAAATTGTTGTTGTTACTTGAGCTTCAGTGGTATAAGATATAATTAGCCTTTAGATATTTTCTTCCCGTGTAATTTTATGAGATACTGATTTATTTGTTTCTTTTACCTTTTAGTGGTGTATCGTATGCGACTTTCACATGTAGAAGTTGTGTTTTGGCATTGGAATTGTGCTCATCATAATCTGAAATTATCTCCATTAAAAATCAGGTGATAGAAGTACTTCCTCAGAATGTAAAGAGAAGCACAATCTTCCTGGTTATAGTTTAACTCTGGATCATTGTGAAGAAAAGCAGGATCCTCCTAATTTTGGTTTGTCTCTGGATGCTTATCTCAGATATCAGTACATCATTTTATGCTTTTGTTATGCCAGTGTCATACTTTAGATCTATTTATAGATTTTTTTTCTTTTTTTTCACTGGCAAATAGTTTATAAAGTTCAATGTTTTGATATGGTGGCGATGTTTCGAGTCAATATAATGCTAAAGTTTTGCTTGGGTGACTATACTGAGGAAACCAAAGATAACTAGTTGAAGGAGAGTGAATGACATGGTTTCATTGTGTGCATATAACAAGATTGTGGACATCACAAATGGGAGAAGGAGGTTTGGTACACATTGACTTTAGAAGGAGAAGGAACATAATAAGGCATGAATATTCAGGTACCATTAAAATGGATTGGTAAATTGTTGCATTGGGGAATTTATGCCGGGAGAAAACTCTGCAAGTTTGCAAAAACCTTCACCTAAGAGTATTCCTTTTTTCATTTTCGTCCAACTGGGAATTTTCCTCAATTTTACAATATAAGGCATGATTTATTTAAGTCCCTGGTATGACTAGAGAGACATAGCAGTTAAGCTAGCTGAAACCTTCCAATGGATATTTCAAAATAAGGAAAAAACTAATTATGTTAAAAAAATAAAGATTGAGCATTTAATTAAATAATACTTAAAGGTTTGTGGGACCTTAATATAGTACAAAAAGATTTTGAGTCTTGTTGTTGACTTGTAGTACAAACTACAAACAACTGTAACTTGGTTTTATGTATAACAAGTACATGCAGTTACTTGTTGACACTAATTCTTTTCCAATGCCAACTGTTATGGTATGATTTGATTGGATTCATCAACCCAAGTTATCCCATTCCTTGGCTAATATGGCAGTTCAAACATAAACCAAACTCATAGGCTTTACGTAGTGAGTTGAACCTGCATATAGCTTTCTGCTTTGTTGCTTGGCCAAATGTTTATATGAAACTATCCAGCCTAGAGCTCACAGTATAGAAATTAAGTTGGGGAACAGATGTGTATGTTTTGGCGTCTCTTCATTCTTTCAATGCAGATATGTGGCTGACAATCACAAATAAGTCCTTGACTCTTGTTACACAATTTGTTTTATTTACTTCTTTTAGGTAACATGGATGAAGTTGATCGGGTTAAGAAGAGAAGTGAGCAGCGTTTTCCTGTTCCAGGAGAACCTGTTTGTGTGGTATGTGGAAAGTATGGAGAATATATTTGCAATGAGGTCTGATATCTGACCTGTTATTTAAGTTGATTTTAAATCTTCTTCAGATCTTGTTTCTTTTCATTTCTACACCCAGTGATCTTGTGTATTGTGTTTTTATTTCTATTATGATAGACAGAGGACGATATCTGCAGTATGGAATGCAAAGCCGAGCTTTTGGAGAACCTCAAGCTGCCTGAGGTTGGTTTGTATTTTTTGTTTTTATTTTTTCACTTTCCATGTAATTTGAGTTCAATATCAAGAACATCTCACTTTTCTTCCACTTTCTGAAATCTAAATCCTTCCATCATAATTTTTTGTAGGAGCCCTTAAGCAACCAGAGTCCAGTCGAAGACCCAGCCGGACATAAATGTGTATTGCAAATGCCTGAGTTTGGATTGGATACTTGGGATTCTGACCGTCTTTGCTGGTCCAAGAAGAGATCCATCCTCTGCACTTACAAGTGGTACATTTCATCATCAAACATTTTAGTTATGTACCATTATATAGACAAGCTTTGAAGCACAAGAATTAAAATCTGGTTGAACTGATGCTATGTGAACGAAAAAAAAAAAAAAAAATTCATTTATTTTGTCAGTGATGGCTTCTGCTATCATCATACTTAGGCTAGTCTGTGCATAGGAGCTTTCATTGAGATTTTAAATGTGAACATCTATACTAAGATTTTCTAACCACAGAATATACCCTCATCATGCTCAGTTGTATCTACATGTTGTCTATAATAATCGATCCTTCCATTGTAGTTGGAAATGTCAGAGGCCTGGACACCTTCCTGAAGATTGTTTGGTGGTGACATCTGATCGTCAATCCCTTTGTATAGGTGAAACATATAACCAGGTATTGATTTTCATTTTACTTGAATGAAAATCACACATTTGATATTCATCATAATACTTGTGTTATAACTATACTTTAGTATAGCTTATTAAAGTTCTATTTTGTACAGGTGGCACTAGGTCAGAAAAATTCCACTTCCATATCCAGGGATCTTCTTGACTTGTACAAAAGGTTTCATAATTTCTTAACACATATATCTTTGTTGTCTGGTCTGGTAGCATTATACTTTCATCTTGGTACACTTTTTCTCCCACATTCCGTGCAACAATATATTTCTCATTATTATTTATTATATATTTTTCATAATTTCTTACTATATGCTTGTTGCCTGGTAGCATTTTTATTTTCATCTTGATGCTCTTTCTCCCACATTCCTTGCAATAATATCTTGCTAAAAAATTATCCCCCCCCTTTTTTTTTCTCTCAAGTCAAAGGACAATATGATAAGTTGACATGTCAAATGACTTATTTATTGACTTTTATTAAATTTTATTCACTGCTCACCACCTTTTGATTATGATTTATGTTGTAAAGCATAAAACAAAAGTGAAGAGAGAAATGAAACAAGAACACACAAATGTTACATGGTTCAGCCACTAGGGCCTACATCCACAGCACAAAGAGCCCAAATGGCTACATCACTTTTGTAATACTCTTTGAACTCATACACAATACAATGGTGGAGGCTCCTCTATATAGGATAGAAAAATGACGAGAGTGGAAAGAGATAGAAAATAGGAAACAAATACTGAAGCTCCCAAGTTCTTGTTGCATGGTGTTGTTGCAGAGAGCTTGTTGTTTCCAAAATTCATTCTAAGATAATAGTCGTTCCTCTTACTGTAGTGTAGATATTCCCAGATCAGTTGGAATAATGTTAGATTTCTTTAAATCTTGGTCAGACATCTACAGTCAAGGATTTAGGTGATCTACCATTAAGCCTGTTCTGCTATATGTAATCTTCCTGTTTCCACATACTCTAAATCAAGCTAGTTTAAGGGGCCGCAGTTGGAATAGTTAATCAGTATTTATCTGCCATTTTTTTTTTAATTTTTTTTTTTTATAAATTTTTTATGCTATTGATCATGTGATATGCAATTCACAGTGGAACTTAGCCCCTCAGTCTTTTCTTCTTTGGTCTCTCATTGTTTGCAGATGCCACCAAATTGGCAAAAACATGCTAACTGCAAAGTGCAATGCTTGCCATAGGTCATCAAGTTTGGCCACATGCCTTGACTGCAGCATGGCATTATGTGACAGGTAAGTAGGAATACTTACATTTCATTTTATTTTTTCTGATTCTGTTCAAACGATATTTTGAGTTAATTGGCTTTATATTCTTGGTGATTGTTCTGCCCTTGGTCATGTTCTCACAAATATGTACTCTAGAATTATCATTATGTGGTGGGCTTGACTTTTGGACTTTTGGAATTTTGGTTGTTTAACATTGTGTGAATGGTAGATTTGATATAAGTTGGTGAACTAATCTCTGTGGGAAGATATTTTTAGTGATTAAATCCAGGGGCATTGTTCCTACTTGGGAGGGAAGGGGCTTATATATTTTCTCATATATGTCTCAGTTAATTTACATTTGAAGCAGTGTCATATGCTTGTACAAGAAAATTTTTGTTGAGTTTCTATAAAGGATTTCATGCTCCCACTATATGCATGTGAATTCTTGCAGAATCTCTCTCTCTCTCATAACTTTTGACTAGTTTGGCATATACGGGCAGGCACCTGATTAATCTCCTGTGTCTGCCTGCAACTATTTACAAAATCTTGAAAAACTGGCATGGAGAAGACTTGAACATGAGTTATAACTTATTAATGAGGAACTACCATTAGGTCACATTATTTATCTTTTTGTCAGTATCTTTGCTTTTTTATTTTTTCTATTCATACAAATCAAGTGAAAAAAAAGAAGGAATTGTATGTTCCAAATATTTATATTAACTTATCAAAAAAATTATATATATTTATATCATTTTTAATTTTTAATTTTTGTATTAAGATGCACATACCAAATGTGTGCATATATATATGTGTGTGTGTGTGTGTGTGTGTGTATGTATATGTGTATCACATATATATATATATGTATATTTTGTTTGTGTATAGCATAGGTGGTCTTAAAACGCTCTCAACCCATATTTTCGTATTTGGTTAGTTGGGGGGTTTGGGTGGTAGGCTCGTGATCATGCTGAAGATGAAGAAAATTTGGTGAGGGTATATTTTGACTCATATCTTGTGGATTATCTACTGTTTCCAAGTGAGATGAAAGGGGTATTCTCTACTGTTTTTGTTTTGTTCGAAGACAGACATGTTTGGATGATTATCCAAAATGGATTTTAGAGCAAATTGGCAGACAATTCCATTTGCTACAAGGGAATATACTGCTAAAATAGTGTTGACAAAATGTCCTTTTTCTTTTGTTTGGTGTTGGTGGGGGAGGGAAGGCGGGGAGTTATGGTTGAGCATCTTGTTGCTGATGAATTAGTTGTTAATTCTAGTTGGTCCGCAATATTTATATAATTAATACTAAATTCTTCATTAATTTTTGTAAAGTAAAGTTTTCTCGAGAGCAGGTTATGAACTGAATTATATCATAATTTCCAGTGCAGGCCATTTGAGCGAGCATATCAGGGCACACCCCTCCCATCGGCAATATTACTCCTATAAGCTCAAGCGTTTGGTGAGCTTTTTTTGGCTGTAAACTTGCTTTTATATGGACAAATGCGTACTATATTGGTTGGATATTCTAGTATTTATTATGTAGAATTATACTTACATGGTCTGTTTTGTACCATCTGTTAGGAGAATTGGGATTTGGTTATGATTCTTAGCATCGATCCAAAAGTGTTACTTATAGTAGCCAAGCATAATATTAGAATATCAGTGCTGCAGCTCAATATTATATGCAATATTTTGGATATGATCATGAGCCAGCTATTAAACCAAAAAAATTGTAATCATCTTTTAATGCGTTATACTTGGGTATTAGATCATTTGTTGATATGTGGTATATGTTTGCTTCGTGATTCTAAATTTACAAGCCAAATATAACCAAAAAAAAAATTGTAATCAGCTTTAAATGTGTTATACTTTGATTTTAGATCATTTGTTGATATGTGGTATATGTATGCTTTTGTGACTCTAAATTTACAAGCCAAAAATATATTTATCATTCTTCTCTTATTCTCTTTTATTTGGAAGACAGTATAAGAGATTCTAAAGAATCTGGAGGACTTTAGGTCAAAGAAAGAGATGAGTCACATGCATTGAGCATCAAGTGGTTGTTGCAAGTAGGAAAAGAATATTGTGATCTTCTTATGTGGTTAATTCATGATTAGCAAATGTCTGAAACTTAATAAGTAGATTATGAAGTTCAAATTTAAAGTTCACTAGTTCTCTTTTGGATGGCCAAGTTGAACTCAAGTTTTTTGAAGCCTCCGCTTTGCTCCACATTGTGAGACTGTAAGATTCAAATAAAATGCAAAGGATGAACACAATGACTGAAAGTTATGATAGGAACAACTCGCTTTTCTTTTCAACTAAATTTGAAAACAGACTGACTTATAAAGTAGCTAATCAAATTATTTCCTCTAAGTGAGCCAAGTAAGCTTTACACCTCTGCACTGTATGTCAGAGGAGGCAGCGTGCTCTGTACTTGTCATCCACATCACTCTGCAACTGTGATTGGTGAAACTCATCTTGATTAGGAACTTGCAAACAAAAATTCATGAAAGGTATGACTCCGCTAAGTGGATTATAATATTTATATGCTGCTAGTTATAAATTCTAACCAATTTAACAAACTTTTCTGGTATGCTTGTTTTAGCTTCTCTTTATTGTCTCTACTTTCTTTTGCTTTAATTTTCTGTGTCTTCTTTCAAAGAAGCCTCAAAAGTTGCATCTTCTCTCTCTTGTTGAAAATGGATAGAACAACAAGGGTAGGATACATAATTGTGGATGGATTTATGTTATATCATTGCTTCCTCCTGAGATTTTGGACTGATGGATATTTCCTCATAAACAAAGACGGTTGTCACTTAATTTAACTTGATATTCCAAGTAGTATGATGCTTGTCCTTCTTGTAATTGTTTCACTTGCTTAATAATGACTATTTTGTTATTTGCATAGGTCAAATGCTGTAAATCAACGTGCAAGGTGACTGATATCAATGATCTTTTGGCTTGTCAATACTGTTTTGATAAAGCCTTTGACAAGTTCTATGATATGAATACTGCAACATGGTTGGTGACCTATATTGCTTATGGTGTTTTCTGTTTTTTTCTGAATTTTTATTTTTATTTTTTACTTCTCAATATTTAGAATATGTAAAATAGGTTTGCCCATTGTTCTCTGAGAATGCTTAAGAAGAAGGCCAGTGTTGTATTTGGACCTTGACAAAAACTACAAGGTTTCTTTGAGCCTGTTGCTCATTGACATAATAGTGCTTGCCAAAATATTGGTTCTAGTGAAATATCAGAGAGAGATCGGGGTGAGGGTGTTGTATTCCGATTTCAAACCTCTGATAATAAATGTACATTTTAAAGTATTTTTAAGCCTGATGGCCAGCAACACCATTATTCCTATGTGTGAAAAAATTGGTTGTAGTTTATAAACTGGCCATTAGAGGTATTGACTGTTCTGATACTATGTTACTTTGTCACTGACTCACTCATGATATTACGAATTATGATCTGGTATATGAACCCAGTTGAGTTTTCATATAAATCATACGATTTGATTTTGAATAATTGGTATCACTTTTGAACTGATTGATTTCGAGTTTGATATGTATAAATTTCAAGAACTTTATCCTAGGATTGTACTAGTATTGCTCAAAATAACTTTGTTTTAGTAGTGTAAAGAAAATGTGATGATGTGAAAGAGATCTTAAGATTACTATTGACTGTAGGTGTTAAATCTTCCTTCAATATAAACATGCAGTTGAGTATGACATATATATACATACATATATATATCCGTTTTTTCTATTCGACTCAACTCAGAAATCCCAACTTCTTGAGAATTCCTTTATTATTATATGTGTGTAATAAATTGAATATTCGCTTACAGGAAAGGAGCTGCACTTCCAATCATCTGGGGTTCTATATGCTGCGAGGACCACTTTGCTTGGTAACTACTGTAACTTCATCTTTCTTTTGTATCTCGAGTATACCAAATAACAGATCTAGCTATGGTCTGTCAATCTTGCAGGCACAGGATGAATTGTTCAAATGCAGGCGTGGAAGATAGTGCATATATTGTCAAGAAGCATACCCAGAATAACAAGTGTGTTGAGATCAGTGACTTCATCTTCTAATGCGGTCATGGAGGCTAGGGAATCGGCCTTTGCTTTTTCATGTGCCGTTATACTTCCATATTCTGGTTGTGGTTGAAGAATTATTGATCGAAGAAATTTCAAATCCGGCCGGCATTCAAGGGGGTTCAGTTTGTCAATTATATCTCAGTAAATGAAGTTAATATGTTTATAGAATCACATGTAGTAGTAGGTGTAGTAAACGAAGTGAGGAAAAGGGTCCTAATTTTCAATGCAACATAGTTTTTGGTATATGCTCAATACTGTCTCTTAACATTATATTTGTGTATGCTGTGTTGTAATGCAGACCAAATACTAATGAAGTGTTTGTGGTTGTTAAAGATGTACTGGTTTTTAAAAGTTGGGATGAAATACAAATACTTTCATGCTACATTGAGAGCACTGAATTTGTGTCTTGAAATAAAAATTGGAAAAAATTTAATTGAAAGTTTAAATTTATTTTCTTCCAATTCCAATTATAAGGAAAGCTGGTTCAGTGTTTTTAAGTGTAACATCTATAGATTTTATCTCTCTCTGCAATTATTCAGAAGTACCAAATTTAAACTTTTGTTAAAAGCTTTATAACCTCTCTGTGCAATTATTCAAGAGTACCAAATTTAAACTTTTGTTAAAAGCTTTATAACCGCTGCTAAGGATTGTAGTGTAGCCCGATCGAAGAGTTAGATGTTCTACAAATTAGAGTACTGGGCTAGACTAAATTAGAGTATTTGCCCTAATCTAGCCCGATCGAAGAGTTAGATGTTCGACCAATTGTACCAAGTAATGCCCTGCCAAAGTTATATATTCAAGCAGTACAATTATGTGTCATCAATCACAATTATAAATGAATTTTTATAGTAGAACACGCTATAGCTTTGTTGATTTGTAATGCCAAACACACTCTCCAACTACAACTTCGTTGATTATTAGAAAACGTATCAAACCGTTTCTCAAAAAGTGATGGGTTTCATAAAGTGCGATATGGACTACGATAGGAAAGAAAAAAATTGAGTGAAAGGGAGAGAAGAAGGGGGCATGAGACATTTCTACCGTAATTCTTTCTTTTTATTTGGCTGGATAAAAGAGACGAGAAGAGAATAAATTTATAATTTACTATATTCATTAGGAGAAAAGGAAAGAAAAAGTTTTAATTATTTTTACCATTATATCCAATAATATTTATAATATTATAATCTATAGAAAATAGTAATGTAATTTAAAACTTGTATAATTTATATGGTTGAGGTCCACCAAATGCTTAGAAGTCTTTACATAAAAATCTCATTGCTAGGTCCACCAAATGTCCACATATACTGATTAATTACTTCTTCTAAGGTTCGTCTAGACTGCATCCTTGAATTCCACAACCTTCGCCAAACTGATAAATAAACTTTTGTCTACCAATTAATTGTTATTATATTTTTTAATGAGCAAACCACTGCTGGTTGTTTTTGGACCGTTGATTTGCTCGAAATTGGGCCTCCTTTAGTCCTTGGGCCCTGGTAATGGGCTCCGTCTTTCATCTGCTTCACACGCAAAATTCACCGCCTTCTTTAGTTTTCTCTTGCGCAATGGTTTTGTTTCATCTGTTCTAACTTCAGATCCTTTGTAGTGATTGCTCCGAATTTCTTCTCAGGTAATTGAATTCCTATTTTGTCAAGCTTCAATTGAATTAGGGTTTGCTTTTTATGCAGCCACACCTCTCTCTCTCTATATATATGGTTTTGTTAATTGTAATTGAATTCCTACTTTCTCAAGCTTGAATTGAATTAGGGCTTGTTTTTTTATGCAGCCACAGCTATATACATATATGTATATATAAATTCGTAATTTGTACAATATAGGGTTTTATTACTGTGATTATCGCCAAATCTGAAACCATCCAACTATGGGAGGTCACGGTGGTCTAAACATTCTTCCTCAGAAGCGATGGAACGTCTACAACTTCGATAACAGAGAGAAAGTCCGCAAAGACGAAGAAGCCGCCGCTAAAGAAGAGCAGCTCAAGCGCGAGCAGTCTCGAAAGCGAGACGCCGAGTTTCGTCTCGAGCAGCTCCGACAAGCCCGCGGCTTGCTCCCCTTAGCTCAAGCCGATGCAGAATCGGATGAATTGGAATCCAAATCGGAACCCAAATTGGAATCGAAATCAGAACCCAAATTGGAATCGAAATCGAACCACATCAATCTGTTCGAAGGTATCAAGATCTTTGATCCAGTTACAGTTGGTGTTGATGGTGAAGAAGATGATAAGAGAGGGGCTTTTAAGAAGATGAAGATGATGAAGAAGAAGGAGGAGGCACCTAAGGTTGTGTTGCCGGAGGATGAGAAGTATAGATTAGGGTATGGAGTTGCCGGGAAAGGCGTGAAATTGCCGTGGTATCTGTTGAAGCCGAGTGATGATTCGAATGCTGAGAGTGGTGGAGATGATTATACATTTAGAAAGGGGAAGGAAGAGGGCAAGAGTAGTAGCGGGAAGAAAACATTGGAGGAGATGAGGGAAGAAAGGTTGAGGAGAGAGAGGCGAGAGAAGGGCAGGGAACGAGCTTTGGTACTAGAGAAGAGCCGAAGAGATGGAGCAGTCTCAAGGGACAGAGGGTCTTCTAGGAGGTAATTAGTATTGTTTTTTGCATTTGTGCTTATTTCATTGTGGGTATTTGTAGTTGTTTACTGCACTTGGAATGTCTTTACAATATGTGTTTTTGATGTACGTTTTGATTCTGAAACAAGAGTTTGGTGAGGAAGAAAGTTTTGTATTTTGACACAATATTAAATCTCATGATGTTTTTTCTTATATGGTGGTGGTTTTCTTGTGATCCATGACTTGGTTTTGGATACAAACTATATTTGCACTAGGGTACTTGGCTTGTAACCCATTATTATAGGATATTGACAGTTTTAAACCTTAAGGGTCTCTGGTGCAGAGAAAGGAAACTAAATTTTTAGTGTGTCTAGTGTAGACGACAACTGCCTATTTCTAGTGAATATCTGGCATTGAAGCGATCACCAGCATAAGGCAATGCTTTGAGTAACTGTTGCGTTTAAGAGTCACCCCTAACAATAGTAAAGGACATTAGAAGAGTGGTGCCAGCATAATTTAAAAACATGGAGCAAGCAAAGCTCTTTCTTGTTCAAATGATGCAAGTTCTTACTTCTTAGAGACAAAAACTAAAAAAAGACAATCAAGCAAACTTATGCCCATAGACATTATGGTTCTCCCTGGGTATTTTCTATAAAAAATAGAAAAAAGCCTCTCTAACCAATAGTATTATATATTATCTTTTTCTACTATATAGGGAGAATACCGTCTCTAATTCTCAACAGAATCCTCAAAAACAGAAAATTGGGAAGTGAGTAGAGGAAATGGTTGCAGAATAGGAACAGCTTCAATGAAGAAGGTGAAAATGATGTTTGATATACTTGAGATTATGAAACATACTTCAACCATCTACGTATCCAAAGCTTATGTTTATGGTCAGGACACCTGAGTAACCTAGAAATCCAACTTTTATTTTGCTTTTGGAGAAACTTAATCCCCGAATTTCATGAAACCAGCAGATGATTGTGTGGTGATGGTTGATGAAGTCGCATTAAAAATTTGTATGTTTCCTCTCAAAGTGCCCCCCTCTGGAAATCAAAACACATCAAACTTTGGTTTCAAGCAAATGCAGTTGGCAGATGGATTGCCGGAAAATAAATAATGGTCATTTACTTTTCAGGAGGATATCTAGATCCCCCATTTCCTATGCCTGTCAATGCATGTCAAGCTTGAGGTGTTTTATTTTTATTTTTCCCGTTACCATGTAAAAGATAAAGAGTTTCCCCTTCCCCATGTAAAGATGAAAAGTATGATGTATTGATATAAATCTCTTGAACTAATGTTAAATGAGCATGACAATCATGCATGAATTTTGGTTTTCAATGTATGCACTGGTTATCAGATTGGTGGTGTTGACAAAAATTACACATAGCTGGGGAGAGTTAATTTCATTATGCAATGGGTTTTTGATCACTTGAGAAAATACTGCTTCAGTAGCATTTGCATGCATGATGTTCGAAAAACCATCTTTTAACTTTTTTAAAAACTAGTGCTCCATTTCATATGTAATGCTTACCATAGATTGAGGGGTTTGCAGGGCTAAGAACTTGAGGGCCATTGGCTTGTCAAGGTATGAAATATGTTACATAAGACTTAACGACTTGGATAAATATGTATAATATAGGTATGATGTATCTAAACCTTGGACTTGTCAAATCCAAGAATATGGGGACATAGCTAAATATATATGTTTTGAATATTGTCTCTCTCACCTCTGTTTTTTGTAGGGGTAAATGGTGTTTTTGTGTAAAATACGTGTTCAATATGAGCAGTTCACTCGTTTTTAAGCAGGAATACAACATCGAATTTTGAGCGTCTTTTTTCTGAAGTTATGAATACTCAGTACTAATGATGTTTAGGAGTTGACAATGATTATATATTATTATATTGCTTCCCCAAAAATTTTCGAACACTCAGGAATGTGCACCTTATCTTGAAGTTTTAACATGGAAGCATTTAAACAAGAATTTAATTACAGCTTCTGAGTTCAGTTTACATGTTTTGGGCATGAAGACAGTTTGGAGACCTTTTCTTTCATTCAAGTAGTATCATCTCACTTTACATGGTATGCTTGACTATTGTCCTGCATATTCATTGGAACACTTTAACCTATCCGCATGTGTTACTTTGTTTCAATAGATGTGTATTTCTAAGAAGATTCTAGAACATTTGGATCTTGCATCGAGCTTGTTCTGTTCTTGCTTCTTACCTTTTCCTACAATATCCATATAATTCAGATCTGAGCGAATTAATTAATAACCAGCTCATCTAAAAAAATTTACTTTTTGACATGCCAATAGTACAATTCAGCGCTGTTTGGAAGACGGTTAATGTCATCAAATTATGGGTTGTTTGAGGAATTGCTTAATGTAGGCTGACAAATGAAACAGGCTGAATTGAGCAGATATACGGAATTGCTGTGATTAGAAAGTTCATAACTGGCTCTGTCCTTTCCTTTCAACTTTGCAAATGATAACAATATTGTATTATTAAATTTTTATTATCTTTTTGTTGCTTTTATAGGGGCCTTGAGCGGAAGTGAACTGGCTTTCCGGAAACATGCATACTTTTGTATAAGGTTTGTTATGATTTTATATGTGGGTACGCATGAGACTGTTGCCCTTATATTCATTTTTCTCTGTACATCAGCTCCTGAGCTCTGAATTTTAGAAAATATGCTAGATGTATAATTTAATTGCATCCGTATCCATCTTCTACTTGGAAAATGTATAAATATTTCCATGCACAACTTATTAATATGAAAGGAAAAATGTGCTCGAGTTCTGCTTAAATGGTGCGAGAATTTTTGTATATAATTGCACTCTTTGTTGGTTTATTTATATATTTATTGTTCGGGAAGAAGTAGTTGGTTTAAAATTAGTACCAGAACAAGTCTAGGAGTTTTCTGCCAATGATGGAGGGTTTTGTAGTGACTGCTGTAATGTTCGGGCTGTCTATTGGTGTTCACACACTTTAGACCGAGTTTGAATCAACTAATGTGTTAGACTACCATCATTTTCAAAAATTGTTTGTATGTATTGTGTACAGTTAATGCTGGGTTTAATATATGATTTGAACTGAGGTCCATTTGATCATATTAGTTGATTAAGTAAACAAATCAGAGTTCAGACAGAATTTCTAGACAGGATCTGATCGGTGTATTGGGTTGGAACAATTCCGGGTTAGTTTGTTAGTATTGTAAATACGTTCGTGAACTTTACCCTAAATAGTGTTCCTTTATTAGAATCTGTTACGATTTGTAGCTGATACTCTTTTAATGAATAAGGATAAGGACTCCAATAGTCGGAAAAATATATGATTATTTTATGTAAGTAGCGACTTTTATACTTGAAATCATCATCATTATTATTATTAAATTTTAATTTTTTTTTAAATTTTAAATTTTTTTTTAAATTATTATTATCAATATTAATACAAGCCTGAGTTTTGGTGGCTAAACCAAATAAGCTTGAGTTTTGGTGGCTAAACCAAATAAGCTTAAATAGTGAACCTAAACTTCAATCAGGAGATGCTTTTATTTTTAAGATACTACTTGTACTTGAACCAAGTCATTGTAAGTTTTAAATTCTAGAGACTTTATTAATTTTGGAAAAGTTAGAATTCACAAAACGAAGAGTTAATTTGAGTTGCTAGAAACAAAATGTAATATATAAATAAATAATTTGAGTAAAAAATAGCATATACATAAGCTAGAATGCATTGAATCGGAATATCATTTACATACATCATTAACAGAGGCATACCTAACCTATAAAAAAGATATAAAACTCACATCAAGGCGTGCTTCTAAAGATTTGCAAGCACAATCCGAGAAAAACAAAATTAGTAAACCTAACTTCATTAATTAAATATTTTTTAATTGATGAACACAGAGCATATGATGGGTTTAGTAATAATGAGATTATAATTGAAACTATAAATTCTTAATGTAACCCTCTTTTTTTGGAAATTTTATTGTCAAAATAGTTGGATGATTCGACTCAATTTTGATAATGACTATGATTTGGGAATAAATATTATGCGAGACTCATCTCATCCACCGACTATATTCTAAAATAAATGATTCATGTAGTCATATATACACTGGCACGCACACAAATATATATGCACTAATATATATGTATGTATAACTGTTTAGCTAATTAGATTAGATTGGTTCCATGTCTGCTGTGCTAGTAGTAGCCATTTTACCAGGTGTCATTGAGAAACACTAAAGCATTTCCATTATAAATCTTTATTCTTTTTAAGGAAACAAAATATCAATTTCTCCATAACTAGACAGTTTGATCAACAAGCTTTATAATCTTCTAATAAACCCTTTGATTCCAATCTTATCTTCAAATTAATATAATCTAATGAGGCATTACTTAAATGGCCAATGAGAACATGAAGCCCACCAAAGTATTCAAACATAAGAAAGGTCGATATTGGTGGCCATAACATGCCAAAACCGCCATACAACCAACAACATTAACCTCATGCTTTTCAATGTAACCATAATGCGTGCCCACCCTTTTTTATTTTATTTATTTATTTTTTTTATCATTTGAAGAACACAAAGGCCAAGCCAAAGTGATAGTACAGAAACATAAGCCAAGTCAGATAAAGACATACAAATTATGAAGTAAAGTAATAAAAATAAAGAAAATAAAGTACTGGATTCTCTTTCGGATAGGCCCTGAAAGGAGAAAGAAGGCTGGAATGCCAACAGGCAAAAGCGATTCCCGTAGTAGCGGTTAGCGAAATGGGAGATTTGTTGATAAAAAGCCACCGCTCTAAAACGGAAAGAAGAGCAGCAACTAGAGTGACCAAATGTCAGGCCATCATCAAGGCAACAACTCCAAAACTGCATTCACAAGACGCCTCCACACACCCAACCCCGCACAAGATCAAATCAAGCTAGGGAAAACAAAAATCGACCCAGATCATAGATCTAGATGAAGGGAAAACGACAGATTCACTCTGTTGAGCCGGAAACAAACCAAATAAGAGCAGATCTAGCCATACAAAACAAAAAACGATGTGAAAAGTCACCTACAGGGCAAACTTATTGAGACACACCAAGATTTTTAACCTGTAGGAGGCAAGCAAGGTCACCTCCCCACTCTCATGGAAGGGAGCAGGGAGCAAATCGGAAGGAGACGAGCGGCTAAGAGAAAGAAAGGGTAGAAAGAGAACAGAGTAAAAGTTAGAGGCGGCTCACTCAAAATCCGGAGTACTCCTGCCCACCCAAGTAATAGGAAAAAAAACAACAACAAAGGAGATGACATAATCATAATGTCATTAAATATGATACATGGTCATAATGTTATTTTCTATTCATTTTGTTCGAATCTCAGACCTGTATTATAACTTTAGGAAAATATCTTTATTGAGTGTTAGGAAAATATCTTTGTTGAGTGTTGTGTTGAACTACAATAATGTATAATTTGGTATGAAATATGATCTTCTCGACCTGTATTATAACTTTAAGAAAATATCTTTATTGAGTGTTGGGTTGAACTACAATAATGTATAATTTGGTATGAAATATGATCTTCCCTTCTATATTTTTATAAGTCGTGGGATGTGTACACGCACACTCTGATTCAATAAAATTTGAAATCTCTTACGTACCAAAAATTTGAAATCTCTTATGTACCAAAACGATACTATTTTGATAGTTCAATCAAATTTAAAGTCCTCTTATATATCAAAACAATATTGTTTTGATAAATGATTGAATTATGATACTGAAGACGATTCAGATTCTTATAGAATTAATTATAGCAATGAATGTGAAAGTGACGTACTAATTAATTACAAAATTGTAATGATGGCTAGCACAAAGTCGAACTTAGTTTTTAATTAGAAATATTATATTGTAACGTCTGAACTATTATCTTTGTTCGACCATAATTAATTATTATAAACTTAGGACAATAATGCCGAGACAAGTATATGGTAGAAGGTGTTGGTGAAGAGAAGACCAAGCTCATCATCATCTATAGAGAGAGATATATATATATATATATATATAGAGAGAGAGAGAGAGAGAGAGAGAGAGAGAGAGAGAGAGAGATAGAGTTCTTCTACGATAATGGAGAAACTTACAAAGAAAGCTCTCATGTACGCTGAGAATCTTACACTTCCCTCGGTAGGTTCTCAACACTCTTTTTATTTTCTTGAATTTATAATAATAAATTCTTTGTTTCATTCCATTTATTGGTTTTGGGCAATTAGGATTTTCCATTAAATTGGTGTTTTCTGTCTTCTTTTGCTGCATATAGCTGTCTGTTAGATCATATTTAGTGAATTCATAAGCTTCATTTCTAATTTGATTTGGTAATTATTGGATTTTATTCACACAATAAATGTTATTTATAAATGGGATTAACCATTATGGATTTTCTTACTGGTTTTTATATATATATATCTATATATATATACACTCTATTTATTTTATGTATATTTTAAGTCAAACTTTATGTTAACATATATGGATGTATGCAAAAACCATCTCTATATGCATAATTTCATAATTTCATTTCTATCCATTCTCATCCATTTAACGAAGTGAATCTCAAAATATTATTTGGTCAACTACAAGAGATGCTGACACACAAATAATGTGTGTGTACTTTATATATATATATATATATAAGTTCAAACAATAAGATGAAAAATTAACAGAAATTTAATGATTTTGCTTTATCATTAGTTTCAGGTGATAGAAGTAACTGCAAACATGGGGTGTACGCTGTGTCAACGGAGAGTTGGCCACATTGTTTCAAAGATGACAGGTGAGATGTAGCTCAATTGGAGATATACTCCTTTCATTTTCATCTAAAACAATTTTCAAACATGTATTCAACAAATTTCAATAAATTTTATAGAATTTTTTAAAAAATAAAAGTGGTTTGAAAATGACTTTAGAGATTTTTTTTCCCCCCTTATTCCTTTGATCGATACAATATCCAAATATACGCTTTCATTTCAAATATACAAACAATACAAATATATTTTTATATTTAATATATTTCTATATAAATAAACACATAATAAATAATACATTCAAAAGTTTCTAGGGGCATAGTGGCGTTGACAGGGATCCAAGAGGTAAGTCCTTGAAATTTTGCTTTCGAACTACACTCTTGACTTGAATAGTGCATGTGTTATGGGACCAACACACATACTCTAAGAAGAAAATTAATAATAATAATAATAATAATACACCCAAAACAATGTCTGAACTCAACTTTATATGCATGTCATATACTATTATTAATGTAAATGTTATGGTCCTCTCTTGCCATGGAAAAAAAATTGTATATATATGCACTTGTCGTATCTATATGAATATTTAATTGATGACCACATAGCATATTTGATTATATGCATGATTATATATGATTAGTAACATAAATGTGCTAGGATACTTTTTTTTATATAAATTTATAAAGTTCGGTTTGAGAGTACTGAATCGACGCTTTAAATTTAAAAGTGCTATCAAACGTAAGTAAGGTAAGTGTTTAAAGTTTGGTATTGATTCTTTTTACACAAAAAATTCAGCATAAAATTTTATTTTCCTGTAAGTAGGATGCAATAGAAATGAATTAGATTTTGAAACTTTACTATAAAATTCACATGAAGGTATGTCAAATTCAAATAGACATGCTTGTCAGTCTTAATAAGTTATGAAATTTGCTTTAAAAAACGATATATTATTTTAAATTCTGAAATATAATTTCCCATAATTAATGTATAGTATCTTTATTATTCGTTTTTTTTCATACAAAATTGCAGGACTAACAGAGTACACAGTGGACGTGAGGAATAAACAAGTGATCATTAAGGGAGATGTCAGATTTCAATGCAACACAAGAAATGATGGTCTCAAGAGCAAAACAAAGAGATCAACAAATCTACTTAGTTTCTTAATCAATTGTTTTAGAGCCACTACATTACTAAATTGTTGTGTCATTGAGCTTGAACCATCTATCCTATGTTAATTGCATGTCACAAACCCTGCAAACTTGGACACATGTCCTCTTATTATTACTCTTCTAATGTAGAGGTCCAATGATTTAATTCAATAGTGATATTTATGTCACATTATCACGTCTTAAACACTACTCTTAGATTGAGCATATTAGTTTCATGAATAATTAATTATTAAGTAATAGATGTTTTTTATATTCATCGCTGCAACGAGCCTCACCTACATGAAATAGCAATACAACTATGAGAAATGAGAGGAGAGTATGTAAAGAGAACAATAACTACACAGCTCGGAATTAATTAAAACTAAAATCATTAATTGCCCCCGTAACTAGATCACCCAAATATAAGACAAATTCAAAAATGCAAAAACTTGCCTGCAATACGAGACTATGTGCTTGGAAAGCCATGACCACCTATTCTTCAAATGTCCTTACATCAAATCCTTGTGGTCATTTATACAAGCACGTTGCGAGTTCTACATCCATCCATCTTCATGGACAGACCTCATTCGCGAGGCATCTCGGAATTCCCTAGTTACTCATTATTCAAGATGAGTCTTGCAGCCCTGGTTTATCATGTCTGGAATGAACGCAATCACAAGATTTTTCAAAAGAAGTCTCTATCAGCAAATTCACTACTCCATCAGACCTTGCAAACAATTCGATCCAAGTTGCTTTCCTACACAATCTCGGATTCTTTGAACAGGAAACCTATTGCAGAGGAATGGAAAATACCCGAGTCGGTGATTCGACTTCCGGCGAAGCCTCCTGATCTTGCTTCCTGAAATCATTGTGATTTGGTTGGAGTTCATCTCCTGCAATACGGGATTTGCAGCCATGACCAGTAACGGTTATTGCATTTGAATTGTGCAGGGTTGAACTTGGGCCTATGTTTGGGCTCTCTCTGGCCTGGTTTTCTTTTGATTGCATATTGCCTTGGGTCTCTTAGGTTCTGTTTGCCTTCGGGCTTATTGTATAGGGTTAGCTATTGCTAGCCCGCTTCAGGTTTTTTTTAATAAATTTTAATTTACGTTTCAAAAAAACGAAAAAATATGAGATTATGTGAGACATCACAGAAACTACGTACCAAAGTAGTATGTATAGGATTTAATAGATTTATGATTAATTTAGGGAGGTGATATTCGTACTTTTCAATATTTGCATTACAATTTTAGATAAAATTGTAATTCTTATCTTACCTTTACAAGTAAATAATTATTACTTTTTAAATGTAATTAAAACTCATTTATCTCTAATATTTAATACTTTAAATATGTTTTGACAACACAAATTAAATAAAATAAAAATTGAATAAATTCTTTTAAAGGTCCAAAAAATAAAAAATAAAAAATAAAAAATTTTTTATATTTAATAAATTGCCTCTTTTGGCTGAAAAAAAAAAGAAAAAAAAAGTAACCATTTAAAAAATTATTTCTTTTGATATGAAGAAAAAAAAAACCCCAAAAATATATTTATTTAATAAATTATCTCTGTTGTCTAATAAAAAATACAAAAGGAAGATGATTAAAAAAAAATGATCTCTTTTGAACAAATTATCTCTTTTGATAAGACCAAAAAAAAAAAAAAAAAATTTATTTTTATGGAATAAATTATTTCTTTTGACAAGACCCATAAAAAATTAACAAAAAATAAAGTTACCTCTTTTGACAAAATAAAATAAAATAAAAAAGTCAATTTTGTGGCAAACATATCTCTATCGATTGTACCAAAAATAAATAAATAAATAAATAAAAAATAATCCCTTTTGACATTATAAATTAAAATCAAATAAAAAAAACACAAAGAAAGGAAAAAAAAAAATCAAAAAAAAAAAATAGTAAATAAAGGAAAGAACGTATTAAAAAAAAAATGAATTAATATTATATAAAGGATAGTTATGACATTATAATTTAAGAAATTATGCATTAATGAATAAAGGACTTCTTTGTTATTTTCTTTAAAAAGAAATGAAAACTATAATGCAATTGGAGAAATGTGTAGTGTGGATATAGTCTCCCTTAATTTCAATGGGTTATGGACTATGCATAAATTAAATCAATATATGTACCACATAAATGCATTGTACTAACCAAACTAATATATTCTTCTTTTTGTTTAGAAAAATACTAGTTAAATAGGGAAAAAAAAAATCCTAATTAATTAAAATTCAGTTTAATCACCAGCATCTCTTTGCAACAGCTGCTTGATTTGAACTGAGAAATGTAAACAGAGTAAAAACAAATGTTGTATGTACTCGTAAAGGCTTTCTCCTTGGAAGCTCAACCTTAATTCATTACTTTAGCCCAACTAATTTAAACTAAAATAAAATAAAATAAAATAAATCAATTAACGTTGTGAATGCGGTGTCAAAATCTGATCTAAGCTTCTTAAGAATATAAATGGATCAAAAAATAGAGCCCAAAAACAAACAGTAAAATAAATGTACTAGCATAAAAATCATCGTCATCACTGGTTTTATCAGGAGATGGACAATCCACCTTGATGATGATAATTTGTTCTCTCTTTGGAATCTTGATCTTGAGCACACCATTCTTCAACACCGCCGTGATATCCTCCACCTTGTAGTAGCCCCGAGGGATTTGGATGTTGCCGGAATACTTCCTCGGATAAAACTTCTTCTCTTGCTCCTTGTCCACCTCTTCCTCTCCGTTCACGTGCAGAGAGTTGCCGTCAACCCACACCGTCAGCCCTTCTTTTCCGATCCCCGGCATGTCCAACCTCATGAACGCTGCTTCCTCATGCTTCATCACCTTGTGGGGGATGGATGACCCTTCTTTCAAAAACCGATTCGCCATTGTACAAGCTGAAAAAACTCAACCACAAATTATAAAAGCATCAAAACAAATGGGAAAATTAACGAATACCATGTTTGGTAGTATACATGAAATTGGTGAATCGAATTGAAATTGAAAGAAAATTAGCATTGTTTTAGTCATTGCTCGTATACAATTTAAGTATTAGGTATTTTTGTTTGTAATTAAAATTAATTCACTAGGTCAGTTTTGCATCTTAAATTCTCCAAAATTATCCACAAGAGCAGTGCTATCCAACTCTCTTCTTCTTCTTCTTCTTCTTCTTCTTCTTTCGGTAATTGATTTATCAGCAAATAACCTCAACAACACAACCACAAATTATAAAATCATCAAAACATATGGGAAAATGAAAGATTTAATAGTTCTATTTCTCGTAGACAATTTAATAGTTTTATGTTTTTACTCAGAATTTAAAATTTTCGCAATGTCCAAAATTATCCACAAAGCAGAGCTATTCAACTAATAATTTTTCCTCCTTATTCTCCTAAGTCACACAATAGTGAGCGCGCTCTGTGTGGACTTTAACTTAAATTCTCAGTGTGATGTGTGTGTGTGTGTATATATATAAGTATTCTTTGCCTTTTATTTATTTATATATTGGAATTAGATTTTTTTTTTTTTTTTTTTAATCTTAAATATCCTAAAATCATTCATAAAAGCTACCAACAAATCAGAAAATTATGTAGGGCACCTTTAACAACAAGAAGAAAAAATATTTAAACCACCATAATAAGCTAAAGAACTTTTAACTTCATTTATAATTTCATTAAATACGTTTACTATTGGCCACGATGACTTTTCATATCTTGAAATCTATTCAACTCATAAATAATTTTACTGACAACCATCACATCCGTTAATTTTATTTTTCTGGAGTATGAAAATTGAACGACATATGCAATTTAACCCTAAAAAAACCCTCACAATTTTGTTTGTTCAAGCAATAGAAGTTAAAAAAAAAACTATTTGTATATCAATAAAATCGCCATAACACATCAAAACATAATCAGAAACAATTGAGTGGTCTGTTTTTAATTACCTTCGCCATTAGGACACTGTTTGGAGTGGAAATCGACAATACGATCTAAGTTTGATTCAGAATCTGTAATATTGCAAGAGCTAAAGGAACGTACGGAGGAGATCGGAGCGGCAATTCGTGGATGGAGGACCTTCATGAGAGTGCGTGCTCTAGTAAGAGCTCTTGATGATGATAAAAACGCCATTGTTGGAGCCTTTCAGCTTTTTTTCATGGTTTGTGTGTGTGTGAGAGAGAGAATATATACAATGTACCGTGTGAGGTATAGATTTGTTTTTCTTTTCTTTTTCATCAAGTAAGTTAGTAGATACCTATTTGGTAAAAAATGGAATCTAATAATTATTAGGTTAATAAAATAAATCAAGAATCATTGGAGTTTGGATATAATCAAACTTCCTGATTTCAGTGGATTGTTTGGCCTCGTGCTTGTTGGATGAAATTTCCAAATATTTGAATTAATGCAATTTTTTATTTTTGATTAAATAAAAAAAAAGAATTAATTTCACTTATCTCTCACCTGGTTTGTTAATAATATCTTACACAAACTCATCTAGTTCTCATAATCTCACTTACTTTTGGAATTTTTGTAACTGTTCTTACCTAGTAAATGTTTGATCTTATTTTCGATATTAGAAGGACAAAATAGTCAAAGAGAAAATATATACTTTGTATAAACCAGAACTTCAAAGCCAAGATAAGTGACATTATTAAATATAGAAGGGATTTATGTGAGATATTGACAAAACTTAACACAAGTTAATAAACTTAACCCAAAAAAATTAACCAAGTAAAATTTTATTGCACAGGATGCTAAGGAGTTGTATATGATAAGTGATTATTTATTTAATTATTTATTCACAACAAGAAAACAAAAAAACTAGGAGAGAAGAGTTTATGGTTGAATTGAGATTATTGAATGAAAATGTCATTTCAAACCCTCTCTCTTGAGGTACCAAAAGATATTGAATATTTCTAGATGCATATCTAATGGATAATTCAGTACCGAATATTTTCCCTCTTGAGGTATTCATATCTAATGGATAATTCAGTACCGAATATTTTCTCGTTTATGATACGAATTTCACCACTAACGTTGTTTGTAATTTGAATTTCATCACTTGAAAAAAGAAAAAAAATTCATCACTTTAAATGGTAATTTTACTACCATAATTGGTGAAATTTCATTACTAAAAATGGGTTAATTTTTAATTAAGCATTAGAGGTGAATTTTCAAATTCAAATTACAAACATTTTTAAGTGATGATCAAATTAGATTATCAAAGGTACTTAATTGTTAAGCGCTTAATTTGTTCAAAATTAAGTTGTTAAGTATATGTAGTGAGAAATATATAGTGGAGATGCTTACATATATACAACTCGGATCCTCTCCTATGTCATTTCACTAGGAATAGATTCTTGTGCTATTTAAATGACTTATACAACAACTCATATAGCAACAATTTCACAAAGTTTAAAATATGATTTTGATTCAATTTTTTTTTTTTTTTAATGGTAAATTCAATTGTATAAATAGAGCCTAAAAATGGAAACAAGGCCTTCGGCCCAAGCAACTTATAGAGAAGCCCATATACGTGGGCCAAGAGAATGCAAATGTCAGTTCTAACAGAAGAATCAGAACTACAATTCCGGTGAGGTACATAAAACAGACCACCACCATTGGAGATTTTGTTCCACATTCGATGGCCAAACGAAAACTAATCCGGCGGCATGGGAGGAGGACGGATGAAGGAGCCAGGAAGAACCAATTCATCCAAGATGAGCCTGGCATTGCACTAGTCTTTGACAGAGAAGGTTTGACGAGTCTTTTGATTCAATTGATTTGACGCCTTCTCTACATAAAGAGTTTCATTGGTTTGAGGATAATTTTTTTTTTTTTTTTTTTTTTTTTTTTTTTTTTTTTTTTGGATAATTAAGTAATGGGTAATATGCAAAAAAACCCCCCTGAACTTTACTCTCTCTCTCTCTCTCTCGAGAAACCTCCTAAACTATCACACTTTTTGCGAAAAAAGTCAGATGACACTTTTTTTTAACAGAAAACCCCCTAAACTATCACACTTTTTGCAAAAAAAGTCAGATGACACTGTTCCAGTAAACTTTGGCCGTAAAATAGTCACGTGCATATGTTGTAAATTGAAAATGCCAACCCTACCCTTATATTCATATATGTACATATGTTGTAGTACATATATATAAAACGTAGTACACACACACACACACACACACACACACACACACATATATATATATATATATATATATATAAGTTATAATCTTCCGAGATCGAGAACGAACCGCATCCAAAACCCAGAATGTCGCCTTTGATTTGATAGAACTTGTTCATCATGTAAAATGATACTATCAGTCCCCCCAAAAAAACAGAGGTTTAGCTTTACTTTTTTTCTTTTACTATTTTCTTTCCTCTAAAACCAAGCAAGATAGTTGTCATAGTTGTCCACACTCATTAGATTTTAATTTACTATTGACAACCAAAAAAGATAGCCCAACCTGAAATTCCATTAAAATCGATTGACAAGGTTTTTTCCATTAAAATCAGTAAAATCCCAACCTAAAATTCCATGACCAGAAGCAATTCGACCAACCTGAAACCCCATGACCACCGGCGCTAGCGAGAGGTTTTAAGTATCAACTAGCAGTGAAACCAGTGATAGCACAATCTCAAACTCCATGACTGTGCGAGAAGATCTAAGCATTAACGGTGCAATCGCAGCGGCCAAAGTGAAGTCTCCAGCCAAAAATTGGTGCAATAGCAGCCGCCAAACCACTAAAGTCCGGCGAAAGAGGAGCGGTGCTACACCAAAGTTGTTGATGCAGAGGTCTCGGTAGGAGGAAAATTCTCCACGTTGATGGTGGTGGTGAGCTGGCCGCCGGGCAATTCAGGTCATCCTCTCCGTCTCCGGCAACTCCATTCCGATCACTCCAACTCCGATTATATCAAAGACGAGTCATTCTTTCCTCTAAACATTCTGGAATCGAGTGAGGAATGGTACCATTCTACCCTAGGACAACAATCAGATCCGTTTTCCAGTAAATATCGTGATATATATATATATATATATAGAGAATAGGACGCCGGAGCGCTACCATCTTCTCGTATAACCAGGTCGCCGGAGCGCGACACGAAAACCACCATGGACGACAACCCATGGTCGCCGTCCCTCTCTAAAATTATTGGGTTGTTAACCAGCAATGCAACCCTCTTCAAATCGCGATCCAAGGTTACTGCTCTTCACGACAGCTAATTTCGTAGTTCGGTGACTTGGAAACCTGTAACACGGCGACACAAGGTCGCCGAGCAGTAGTTTTGGACATGGGTCGCCATGAAGTCGACCTTTCCAAGTTGTGATGCACCTACGTAGCTGCGACCTTACGGTCGCTTTTTCGTGACGCCGATGACCACTGCCGGAGCAGTGCCTCCATTGCCGGCCATGAAAAGGAAAGAGAGGGGAATAGAAGGTTAGACAGAAGAGAGAGGTAGAGAGGGAGGAGGGGGGAGGTTCGTACAGTAGCTATGTTGGTGTTGCAATGGATGAGTTAGGGTTTTAAAGCTTAACTTTCACTGGTTGGGTTCGGCCCAGACTCTGTTTGGCGTTAAAGTTTTGGTAAAGTGATAATGAGTTGTCCAAATATTTTTGGCTGTTCACAATTTGTTTGACACATCAGCAATAGAAACCAATCAAACACTAAAACGACGTCCTTTTATAAAAGGGTAATTTTGTAATCAAACATCTCCGGTGACTTCTTATGCCGGAGATTATTCATTTGGTCCTTAGATTATACATTTTTAATAGATCAGGGGGCATTTTTTAGTTTAGGGGGGTTTTGTGTTTTTTGATGAAAGTTGAGGGGGGTTATGTGCACTTTACCCTTAAGTAATTCATTAAAAATAAGAGTAATTACAAAGGAAATCCCTCAGCCCAAACATTACTGGGCAAGGACACAAGAAACAAAATGTCCATTATAGTGGCCAAAGAAACCTACAAGGAAGTCCAAAACCTGACTAAGCCCAAAAGCCCAAGTTATAACATTCTTCATCCAGAGAGTAAACTACCTTTAATCACATCCTCAGGTGGGATGAATCAACAAACCATAAAGTTTCCACACTATTGGGTTATGGTTGGGGGTGTTGAGGGGATCGGTGGTAGAGGTGGAGGAGTTTGTGTGAATTGGGTGGTTGCGAAATGGAAGAAAGGGTTTGACTGGTCAGGCTTATAAAATGATGTTGGGAGATTCCAATCTACTACAATTTCTTTTGCAAAAGGGCATTCAAATTTATTGACAAAGAATAGCTTCAGCCTGATTGCGTTGACCACTGAGTTCATTGTTTGGACCGGAGGTAATGAGATATTTCTGAACATTCTATTATTTCGCTCCTTCCAAATGTGATAAACATAGCTGGCCAATGTTAGCTTCCATACCATGACTCTGCTTCTCTTAAGTTTTTGTTTCCAATTAGATGATGCCCAAATTAGGAAGTCCTTCCAAGATTGGACTGGGATCAAATTGGATCGACAGTATCAAACCTTACGCATTTTATATCGGTATAATCTTTTCAATAGATTGGATTCAAGCTTGTACGCATTTGAAGTCCTCGTATCCTAAACTGAATATATTGGATTATGAATATATATTGTTAATTAATAGAAAACACCTACATGTTTTTAATTTTCCCAAGTACAAGAAATCGATGCACCAGGAAACAAGTTGAAAAACTCACCACAAGTTATAAACATATCAAAACATGTACATGGGAAAATTAACTGTGTCTATGTTTAACAATATAGATAGAATTAGTGTCTTAAAATTATAACTTCAGAAAAATTAGGTTAATTTACTCGTTATTCCTATTCATAGTATAAAATTTAAGTATTAGGAAATTTTATTCGAAATTAAAATTCACTATGTAAATTTTGTAGCTTCAATGTTCGAAAATTATCCACAAGAGCAGTGCAATTCAACTCAGTTATATTTCTCTCTCTAATTTTTTTAAATTTTTTTCCCTCTCTTTTCCTTTGTTGCTCAAATTGATGCGTGTATACATAAGAAATCAATTCACCAGCAAACAAATTGAACAAGTCAACCACAAATTTATAAAATCATCAAAACAGAGAAGAATTATTGTTCTATCTAGTGTTACATGGACTCTTTAAAGTAATCTGGTGTTATATGTCTGGTGTTACATGGACTCTTTAAAGTAATCTGGTGGTACATGGTCTCTTTAAAGTAGGTGAAGTACTTGCGAAAGATACATATTACACGGACAAGGATATGAGATATGTGTCCAACACTTTTAGTTTGACATATTACAAGGACACTTTTAGTTGGAGATAGGAGATATGTGAAAGATACAATATTACACGGACAAAGATATGAAATATGTGACACTTTTAATTATTAAATGAGAGATGTTCTTCCATGCATCGAACAAGGTCCAATAAATTAGACATAAAACACTTAAACAATTCTCACTTGGTCTCTCTGATTTAGAAATTCTTCAACTGGATTCAAGAGTCTCAGTTGATAGTCTAATTTCCAATAATCAGTGGGTTATACCAAGCTCATTACAGCAAATCCCTTTTTTCCAAAGCCAAAACTTCATGTTACACTTGCAAGATACTACCTTCTCCACTTCTGCCCCTGATCAAATGGTTTGGCTTCCAAGCTTACCCAATGATTACTCTTATAAGCTCACTATGCAGTATTTCACTCCACCCTTACTGGTTTTTGCTTGGGATCATCTCATTTGGTTCAAATACCATATCCCAAAGCATGGTTACATTGCTTGGTTAGCACTAAAAGAGAGACTTGCCACACTGGATTCCAAGCCAATGATGAAGAAGCACTACACCAATGCATGTTACTTATGTCTTGCACATGGGGAGTCAGTGGATCAAATCTTTTTTAAATGCCAATTTAGCTCCAAAATCTGGGACTTCATCCAACATGCTGCTGGTTTCTACATTAGACTTGACACTTGAAAGGACTTGATTTCTTGGTGCGCAATAACTTGGACACAAGACCACTACATCACTCATAAGCTACTGCTTTCAAGTGCAATTTACTTCATTTGGCAAGAGAGAAATGCAAGAGCTTTCAGGAATCAGTCCTCTTCAACCACACAAATCATTCATCACATTAAGGGGTGCGTTAGAGCAAGATTTGCCTCTCTCAAATTAAGAAGCTGCACTGATATAAGAAGGATTGGGACACTAGAGTCGTTACTGTTGGAAATAGTGGCCTAGTTACACACACAACACTATACTATTTGGAAGAGAATAGAAATGGAGGAAAATACTTTTTATTTCACTTGATTTATTATTTGACTAGAGTACATGAATATATAGGCCTCACATATGTATGTGTAACCATTACATTTAAATGTCCATAACTCTCCTATCTCCCACTAACATAATCTTCAATATGCATAACTCCCACTAACATGGTATTTGTTAGGCTTAACTCTCATGACTCTTTATTTTATATAACCTTAACTCCCACTAAGACAATTTACTACCCACTAACATGCTAAATTAACACATGCATCATGGATATAAAAATACTTGAAAATACTAAATACTAAAATCAAGTTTATTTTCAACACCCCCCTTTAAACTTGATTTTGTAACTTGAAAAACCTTCTTATTAATCTTGGGGGCTTGATCAAAAGTTCGATAGTTGATCTTCAATTCCACCTCCTTCAATAGCTTCAATCTTCTTGGCCATTTCCATTGATGTGTAGGGCTTGTGAAACTTCTTCAAATGCTTGTTTAATGTCTTCACATAATCATATATCATCCTCTTTATACAAGCACATCATCGATCTTTTTTCTTCTTAAATTTTTTATGGATCTTCAACTTCACATATACTTCTTCTTTAGAGTCAAAAAATAATTCCATATTCACCCAACCTGTATCAATTACAAAATTCTCCAAACTATTTTTTAAAAAATAATATGAGAATTTCTTATCATCCTGGGCTTCAATCTCATACTTCTTTGGAACAACTTTATTTAAGAGAAGTTCATCATTCTCCACAAAATAAGCATTATTTGATGAATATGAAGAAATAATAATTTCATCAAATAAGTCAAATATAACTTCTTTCAAGGTGGAATTTGTAACCATACCTGAAGCTGTTAATTTACGAACTTGAACTTTTGCCTCTTCTTTAGCACTTCCTTCTTCTAAATCTTCTATTTTCACTTCATCCTCCTTCACTTTTTTAATCTCTTCTTTAACACCTTTTCTTACCTCTTCCTTATTCACCATTTCAAATTCTCCTTCAACTTTTGAATCTCCAAAATCTTCAACTTCTTTTGCATGATACACCTCTTCATTCTCCATAACTTTGTTTTTAAGACTTTCATAATCATCTTTCGTAAACTCATCATTCTCAAAGCATTGTACCCAATACTCTATGGGTAGTGATTCACCTCTATGATTGGAAACGATGGTCTCGAGCATCTTCCAAATACAACTTGGAGTTTTGGACTCTCTAAAATACTCCCAAATTTCTTGATGTATTGCCTTTTGCAACACTACCAATGCCTTATCTTCTTTCTTTTCATGAAGCTTGTTGGACATGCCATTCTTTGGCTCTTCTCCAACAACATCCCACAAATCGCATGCTTTGAGGTATGAAGTCATGATGATTCTCATTCTCTTGTAATTAGAGAATATCATCTTTTCACTAAGAAAATACATTTTCTCCCCTTCATCATCATCAAGGAGAAACATGTTTTTCTCAAATGTTGAACCTTCTAGGATCAACTTCGTCTGGCCTTCAGGATTGTCTAGGCTCTGATACCACTTTGTTAGATATAGTGGCCTAGTTACACACACAACACTATACTATTTGGAAGAGAATAGAAATGGAGGAAAATACTTTTTATTTCACTTGATTTATTATTTGACTAGAGTACATGAATATATAGGCCTCACATATATATGTGTAACCATTACATTTAAATGTCCATAACTCTCCTATCTCCCACTAACATAATCTTCAATATGCATAACTCCCACTAACATAGTATTTATTAGGCTTAACTCTCATGACTCTTTATTTTACATAACCTTAACTCCCACTAAGACAATTTACTACCCACTAACATGCTAAATTAACACATGCATCATGGATACAAAAATACTTGAAAATACTAAATACTAAAATCAAGTTTATTTTCAACACCCCCCTTTAAACTTGATTTTGTAACTTGAAAAACCTTCTTATTAATCTTGGGGGCTTGATCAAAAGTTCGATAGTTGATCTTCAATTCCACCTCCTTCAATAGCTTCAATCTTCTTGGCCATTTCCATTGATGTGTAGGGCTTGTGAAACTTCTTCAAATGCTTGTTTAATATCTTCACATAATCATATATCATCCTCTTTATACAAGCACACCATCGATCTTTTTTCTTCTTAAATTTTTTATGGATCTTCAACTTCACATATACTTCTTCTTTAGAGTCAAAAAATAATTCCATATTTACCCAACCTGTATCAATTACAAAATTCTCCAAACTATTTTTTAAAAAATAATATGAGAATTTCTTATCATCCTGGGCTTCAATCTCATACTTCTTTGGAACAACTTTATTTAAGAGAAGTTCATCATTCTCCACAAAATAAGCATTATTTGATGAATATGAAGAAATAATAGTTTCATCAAATAAGTCAAATATAACTTCTTTCAAGGTGGAATTTGTAACCATACCTGAAGCTGTTAATTTACGAACTTGAACTTTTGCCTCTTCTTTAGCACTTCCTTCTTCCAAATCTTCTATTTTCACTTCATCCTCTTTCACTTTTTTAATCTCTTCTTTAACACCTTTTCTTACCTCTTCCTTATTCACCATTTCAAATTCTCCTTCAACTTTTGAATCTCCAAAATCTTCAACTTCTTTTGCATGATACACCTCTTCATTCTCCATAACTTTGTTTTCAAGACTTTCATAATCATCTTTCGTAAACTCATCATTCTCAAAGCATTGTACCCAATACTCTATGGGTAGTGATTCACCTCTATGATTGGAAACGATGGTCTCGAGCATCTTCCAAATACAACTTGGAGTTTTGGACTCTCTAAAATACTCCCAAATTTCTTGATGTATTGCCTTTTGCAACACTACCAATGCCTTATCTTCTTTCTTTTCATGAAGCTTGTTGGACATGCCATTCTTTGGCTCTTCTCCAACAACATCCCACAAATCGCATGCTTTGAGGTATGAAGTCATGATGATTCTCATTCTCTTGTAATTAGAGAACATCATCTTTTCACTAAGAAAATACATTTTCTCCCCTTCATCATCATTAAGGAGAAACATGTTTTTCTCAAATGTTGAACCTTCTAGGATCAACTTCGTCTGGCCTTCAGGGTCGTCTAGGCTCTGATACCACTTTGTTGGAAATAGTGGCCTAGTTACACACACAACACTATACTATTTGGAAGAGAATAGAAATGGAGGAAAATACTTTTTATTTCACTTGATTTATTATTTGACTAGAGTACATGAATATATAGGCCTCACATATGTATGTGTAACCATTATATTTAAATGTCCATAACTCTCCTATCTCCCACTAACATAATCTTCAATATGCATAACTCCCACTAACATAGTATTTGTTAGGCTTAACTCTCATGACTCTTTATTTTACATAACCTTAACTCCCACTAAGACAATTTACTACCCACTAACATGCTAAATTAACACATGCATCATGGATACAAAAATACTTGAAAATACTAAATACTAAAATCAAGTTTATTTTCAACAGTTACATCAACTCTTCATTCAAGGCTGCTCTTATGCACAAGGTCACTCTTGGTTCCTTTCTTGAGTAAATGCTGAACTCATGTCTAGTGTATTTCTGTTGTATGGTTTGGTAATGTAGAGTTGTATTATGTTTTGGTGCATGCTGCCAAAATGTGTATCTTTGGTTAGCTCTGGTGGATTTCACCACTTTGTACATTTTTTTTTTTCCTTTTATAAAGCTTATCCTTTTAACCAAAAAAAAAATTCTCACTTGAAACATATCTAAAAGTAGCTAGTTTTTTGGGTCTAACATCACTAAGATGAGCCTCACCCCAATGGAATGGCAATCTGACCCTTTCCTATCTCTATGGACCATGGTGTACCCTTTTCATGTATGGCTTGGTCTGTGTTTGAACTCCACTTTCTTATGCAAGCTAAATTCATTAATTACCTCAGTAACATTTTATTTTTTATTTTATATATATATATATATATATATATATATATATATATATATAGGTCTCTTAGAACACTCCATAATTTATTACCGGACACATATAATAGAACACTCCATAATTTATTACCGGACACATATAATCCCTCGTCTTACATGCACCGGGCAATCATGGAAAATTTGCCTGGGATGGCCCTCGTAACTAGACCACACAAAATATAAGACCATGTTCAGATATGCAAGAACCTGCCTGAAAAATCAGAGGATTCATTCTGTTTCTCATCATACTATCAAATTTAAATCTCGAATAATCTCCCTTCAATAGATGATTCTTTCTTTTTCTCATCAACCATAATAATAGTAGGTAGTATATTTTCTAGGATAAAGAAAATAACATAAGACCTACCTGTTTCTCTCTCAATGAACTTCTGATTCCTTAGTCTTGAGCATTTTAACCCGAAAAGGGTTCAAGTTCAACCAACCAAGGAAGCAAAAGAGGTGGTGCAAATCCGAAATTTATTGGTAGGGTTTCTTGGTTTCTGTGTCGCCCGTTTCTTTTTCTCTTCTTCCACTAGTTCAAAAGCTCAAAGGTTGAAGGTGAAAATGGGGGTAATTGGTTGAGGCAAAAATAACACGCGTATAAAACAAACTTGAGAATGTCATTAATAACGATAATGCACCAAGGTATCTTGAACTATTATGGAACGCCTATCCGACCTGGCCCCTCTTAACCCAAAAATGATAAATGCAATAAAATAAATATAAAAAATGACCAAAAAAAATGACCGAAAAAAAAAACCTAAGAGATCCATTGCACCATCGCCAACACCATTGCACCGTGGTCAACGGTGTTGGCTTTGCTATTGTTAGAAATAAGAGGGCTATATATAGGCACATATTGATATTGCCTTCCACTTTGCAATTCATTTAACCCTCTTTGGAACAAATTCTGAGAGTACTAAAGTATTCATATTGGTCATATATTGGTCATAAAAGACAGAAACTACCAAGTAGGTCTTTGTTATAGACTATGCATGATTTAAATCAATACGTGGACCACATAAATGCAAATTATGCAATGTACTAACCAATCGAATGTATTCTTTTTCTGTTTAAATAGAAAATACTAGTAGTAAAATAGGAAAAACTTCTAATTAATCCCAAAAACTCATTTCACTTTGACATGTTTTTGGTAAAATAAAAAAAGTATATTGATAAAAGAAAAAAAAAAAACAGATTAAAAACCATTATCAAAATAGCGCGACAGCCAATAGAACCCATAAAGACACAGTAAAATAGCGTTTGCCGTTTTATCAGGAGCTGGACGATTCACCTTGATGTTGATAATTTCTTCTCTCTTCGGAACCTTGATCCTGAGCACACCATGCTTGAACACAGCCGTGATATCTTCCACCTTGTAGCAGCCCTTAGGGATTTCGATGTTTCCATAGTACTTCCTCGGATGATACTTCCTCTCATGCTCCTTGTCCACCTCTTCCTCTCCGTTCACGTGCAGAGAGTTCCCATCAACCCACACCTTCAGCCCTTTTAATCCGATCCCCGGCATGTCCAACCTCATATACACTGCTTTCTCATGCTTCATCACCTTATGGGGGATGCATGACCCTTCTTTCAGGAATTGGTTCACCATAGAACAAGCTGAACAACTCAACCACAAATTATAAAAGCATCAAAACAAATGGGAAAATTAACTAATACTATGTTTGGTTAGTATACATGGAATTGGTGAATTGAATTGAAATTGAAATTGAAGGAAAATTATTAGGGCTGTTTCTATTACTCATATAGAATTTAAGTATTGGGTATTTTATTTGCAATTAAACTATATTCACCATGTCAATTTCGCATCTTAAATGCTCCAAAATAATCACAAGAGCAGTGCTATTCAACTCTATTTTCCCTCCTCCCCCCCCCTCCCCCCCTTAAATTGATGTGTATATAAATAAGAAATCAATATATTCACCAGCAAATAAGCTAAACAACACAATCACAAATTATAAAAACATCAAAACACACGGGAAAATTAATTAGTAGTATGTTTGTTTATTTATTTATGTTGGAATTGGAATTAGAATTTGTGTATCTTAAATATCCTAAAATCATCCATAAGAGCTAGGACTGACTTAAAAAATTATGAGAGGGAGTCCTCTAACAATAACCAGATAAAAAAAAAATCTAAACCATCACAATAAACAAATGAACTTTTAACTTCATTGATAATTTTACATTTACTTTTTTTATATTGAACATGTTGTATAATATCTATTCAACAACTCATGAATAATTTTGGTAAGGATATCAGTGTGTTATTCAACTCATAAATAGTATTCAAACAGAAAATTAATGACATCACAGCCGCTATTGTCAAAAATCGCAACATGTCAACATCAGTTAATTTTATTTTTCTCACTTTTACAATTTAACCCTAAAAATCCCAAATCCCTCACAATTTATGTCGAAGTTAAAGTAAGCTACTCAGAGCTAGTTGTATATCAATAAAAAAAAAAAAAAAAAACAAAAACAAAAAGAGAAACAATTGAGTGGTCTGTTTTTTATTACCTTCGCCATTAGGACACTGTTTGGAGTGGAAATCGACCATGCGATCAAAGTTTGAATCAGAACCTAAAAAATTGTAAGCGCTGAAGGACCGAGCGGAGGCAAACGGAGTGGCAATCCGCGGACGGACCACCTTCATGAGAGTGTGTGCTCTGGTGAGAGCTCTTGATGATGATAAAAACGCCATTGTTGGAGCTTTTCTTCTTTTTTTTGGGGGGTTTGTGTGTGTCTGTGATACCGTATAGATTTGTTTCTGTTCTTCTTTTTTTCAGGAACTTTGTTTCTTTTCTTTCTTTTCCGTCAAGTAAGTTAGCAATGATGCAATATGTGGTAAAAATATGGTGGTTCATAATTTAATAATATTATTAGGTTAATAAAATAAATTAAGAATCATTATGATAGTGAACTTTGGATATAATCAAACTTCCTGGTTTACGGTGGAATGTTTGGCTTCCTATATAAGGGTGGAATGTTTTTGTTTTTTTTGGGGAATGGTTAAGTAATTGTATTAATATATAAGGGTTAATTGTATTAATATATAAGGGTTAATTACAGTTACACCCCCTGAGCAAGATGAAGTCAGAAAATTTCAGCCAAACAAGTCCTTAAAAGATAGAAAAAGATGAAATTACCCTTGAATATTTAATTCATTTTAATAATAAAAATAAAAAATATATCTCAACTTGTAAAATGACAAATTTGTCCATACATATGTCTTGTCTAACCCAACGCCGACTTTTCCCCTCTCTCCACATTCGCTGCCATCATCTCTCCTCAACAATAGCCTCCGCCTCCACCCACCGCCACCATGTATCTCCATCCACTGTATCTCCCTTCAGCCATGATCGACGCCACTATCTCTCTACACCCACCACCACAGCTACTGCCACCATCTCGATCTCACCACCCACCTGTGATTACACAATATCACCATCTATCTTATCACCACCACCATGGTTGATCTGTACCCGCAGTGGCCCAATAAGCCGCTGTGAGAGTGAGGAGGAGGTTACTTGCAGATGGACAGTACGAGAAGGAAGTGGATCATGGCGGTACGAGTTGAAGTGGATTAAGTTTGTGGAATTTTGTGAAAGAATCCAAATTGATTTGTGGCTTGTGGAATGCGGTAGAGGTGGCCATGAGGGGTTGCTCATCTTCTTGTTGACCGACATTCATTTGTAAGATATTTTCTTATATTGTGTGGCCCACATGTTTTGGACATGTGATATATTTTATTAATTAGTGGTTAAGTAAATAGGTATCAGATTAATATTATATTATTTGGTCAACTTAAAAATTACCTCTATAGTAATTAATTATTGGAGAAATGTTTTCTTATTTATTCCTTACTTTGATGGAAAGTTGAATTAAAGTTACTAAAAAGGAAAACTGGTCCTCTCTCTACCTTTATAAAAGTGTATATATCCCATCAATTATGTACGCTAATGAAAACAACACGTATAATATTTATGTGTACAAAAGTTCAAGAGAGAGAAATCGGTTTCCACGCTTTGGCTATTGCAGTTTATCACGTTGTTCATTCCGCAAAAAGGATCTCGAAGTTGGACTTAATCTCTACGATATTTGCAATCACAAATTGAGGTATTTATATCAACGAGTATTTATTTATGCATTATAGACTATGTAAAAATAAGGGCAAATTTCTCAAAACCCCCAAAACTATCAATAAGTGATCATAAAATCTTAACCTGTTTCTAAAAACCCCAACACTATTATAAAGTTATCACATTGCCTCAATATCCGAGTCCGACCTGTTAACCGGGCTGTGAAATGACAAATTTAACCTTATCATTTAATGTTAAATTAAAAATAGAAAATTACCGGCAACAAGAATACAAAACCCCAACACTATTATTTTTTTCTTTTTCTTTTTTTCTTGTTTGTTTCTTCTCATCATCATCTCCGGCAACAAGAATATTACCGGCGATGAAGTTAATCGCCGCCGGCAGCGACCAAACCAGGTCGCTGTCGGCTTCCTCTCATTCCAGCGAGGTCACTGGACTGGTCGCTGCTTACCATTGCTTATTTCTCATCGGCGGCCCAAGGTTGTGCCCTTCTTCTACCGATCAACTAGGTTGCCAGAGCGCGACCTGGTGAGCACCATGGATGACGACCAGAAGCTTTTCAAAATTGAGAGAAGAATGATTCACCAATGAAAAGTGTACGCATTAACGTCATGAAGATTTGACGATGACACCATTGAAGCGCCGAATCTCGAAGTCACAGATATTAAGGAACTATCGAGAGATATGAAGAAAAACGAGTGAAAATGCTACACGATGACTCACCCACCTTTCTTTTCTTTCACTACCTCATCGTCTTCATCTTTCTTCTCAGGGAACCTAATTTAAATGAGAGAGAAACTTTACACTCTTCGTAAAAAAAAAAAAAAAAAGGCCCATTAGACTTGAATTTCAGAACATTCAATCACACGCAAGATTTGACCATTACTCCATCTCAAGCCCAATCTTCCTCCTCTGTTTCTCACTCCAACGTACCCATTCTCTCTCTAGAATATCAGGGAACCCAATTCTTCCAATTAAAGGCTCAGAAGTTACAACCGCAACATAGGTAGAGAAGAAACAGAGTATTGAGACCAGAACAATGGCTTCAAACACAGACACGATCATAAAGAGAGAGTCGTTGATGAACCCAATCTGAAAAGTCAGCCTCTTCCACCGAAACCCAGAACTCCTGAACCTCCATGTCCACGAACTCTTTTTCCCCAGTCTCTTGAAGCTGAACCACGGCTTCTTCTCCATCTCTCTATCTCTTTACTTTTTCTCTCTCTATATTTTGTGTTGGTGCAAATGTATGACACGCAGTTTGGTTTATTATACACAATACTGGAGCTGTCTTTGCTTTGATTTCTTCATTGATACCTGGTTTGGTCGCTGCCGGCGGCGATTTGCTTCATCGCCGGCAGTATTCTTGCTGCCGGAGATGATGATGAGAAGAAACAAAAAAGAAAAAAGAAAAAGAAAAAGAATAAGATATGGTATTTTTGTAATTTAAAAAATAATAATTTTTTATTTTTAATTTAACATTAAATGATAAGGTTAAATTTGTCATTTCACAGCCCGGTTAACGGGTCGGACTCGGATATTGAGGCAATGTGATAACTTTATAATAATGTTGGGGTTTTTAGAAACAGGTTGGGGTTTTATGATCACTTATTGATAGTTTTGGGGGTTTTGAGAAATTTGCCTTAAAAATAATGAAGTTTTAAGATCCTGAAATTCATGTTTATTTACAATGAATAGTTCACATGAATATATTAAAGTTTACATGTGGTATCAGAGCAAAAGGTTTAGGGACTTATTATTTTTCATTAATGTTGCATAAATAATATTTAATATATAACGATGATTGCATGATTGAATAATGTGTTGTTTTGAATCCGCATTATGGATATGTTTTGATCAGTATTTTTCGTGGGTTTGTTTGGATCAAGTTTTGTGCGTTGATTTTGGTTTCCATATATAGTTTTTGAATTTTATGTAATTGCATGAAAGTCAATTATTTAATGATGCATGTATGCACATGTATAATAAGATCAGGAAGTTTCCTTTTCGTACATGATTTTGAAAAGGAATATGTGTATTGTTATATATTACTTTTAATATAATTATGGATGAATTTTGTGGACACCAAAATAACTTGGGTATCTTGATTTTCGAGCCTGATTTAATTACTGAAAGTTTTAATGGCAGCTTGTTGCTATTTGAAAGAAACTCACTGTTTTACCAATTATTGTCCAATGATATGAATGATTTTATTTTTAATTATTTGAAAAATAAATAATAAATAATTAAATACATAAAGTATATATATTTATTTTATCAGAAATTAGATTTTCTAGAATAATGTGTGAGTCTAAAAATTTGACTTTATTGGACATGCAAATAAATTAGTGTTTAGTACCCAAACATATATACATGATGGAGAATCAAGTTTAAATTAATTCAATTATGATCTTCAAGTCTGAAAATAAAAATAATATATTTTATTATGTATATAAAGTAAAAGTATATTTTTATTGAATTTTTGAACTATTAAATTTCTGGGATCGAACCTACCTAAATTTGGATCATCAGTATGAGTATGTATGTATAATGTTAAATGGATAAATTAATGATGAATTAGTAAGTAGCTAATTTAATATTCATATTATGTGTGGGTTAGTTGCTACCAAAGTGGCATAACCATAATAATTGATGAATATTAATTTTACTAGTAAATATAATTAATGATTAATTAGTCACTAGCTAATTTAATATTCATATTATGTGAGGATTAGTTGCTACCAAAGTGGCCTAACCATAATGATTGATTAATATTAATTTTAGTAGTAAACATAATTAATGATGAATTAGTTACTAATTAATTTAATATTCATATTATGTAAAGTTTGGTAGCTACCAAAGTGGCCCAGCCATAATAGTTGATAGATATTAATTTTAGTGGTAGACATAATTGCAATATTTCATGAATTACGATACTTATGATTTATTGTGATATTCATGAATATTAACTTTATTTAATTATGAGAAATAATTCCTCAAAGGGAATTGATTATCAAATGATTAAATAAAAATTAAGGGGTTGTATGTTTTTTTAATTAGGTAAATATAGGATATCCAAAGGTAACTTATTTGTTTAATTAAATAATGTATCACCAATAAAGATATACATATAAATACATGTAAGCATCTTTATTACTATTTTATAGTTGCTGCCCAAAGGGATACTATAGTTATACATTGTATTTATATTTTTAAGTTATACATACGTGTTATTAACTCAAAGTATTATTGTTGTGAGCATTTTAACTTATTATGTTTGTTTTATTACATCCTTTAATTCGCATGGTACATCTGTTTTGATTCTCAATAGGACTAATTTCTCATAATGGAATGAGTAAATTAAGTTCAAAATTTAGATGTGTTAAATCTTGATTTAGTATTTTAAATTGAGAAACCGACTATTATTACTGATAAAGATAGTGAGGAAGAAAATATAAAGCTTGGGAGAGATTGAACCGATTAAGCATTATGGTTATGTAAATAATTGTTCCCCATAGTGATAGTGCTGAGGAATATTTGACTATAAGAATGTTTTCGTACTGTAGATAAATATCTAAAATGAAAATTATTAATTGATATCACTTCTATGCATTTTTGTTAGTACTCGTATCATGTATGAACTTAACTTTGAGATTACTAATATTGCTACAAAATTGAAAACCTTATGGATAATTGTTGATGAGAATTTTCTTATTCAATTTATTCTCAATTTTTTGTTCACTCAGTATGTGTCATTTCGAATTAACATTATTAAGACAAGTGAAAAGTGAAAGAATTGACCATTATGTTAATTTAGGAGGAGACAAGGCTTAAGCAGCAGGTAATCATTATATTCATCTTATGACTCAAGAAGTTAAAAAAAAAATTAGAAATAAATCTGAAATGGCATTAAGTGAGCAAATCCCAAAATTAAAAGATTTAGGTCAATCTACTAAAAGAAAGGAATATAATAATGTAAAAGTGTCATTTATGTATTAAACACTTTTAGAAAGATTACATGAAACGTAAAGATTGATTCGAAAAAAAAAAAAAAAAAAAAAAAAAAAAAAAAAAAAAAAAAAAAAAGGTCTTTTAACTTTTGTATATTTCGAATCATTTATTGATATTCCTTCTAATATATGATATGTTGACTTAAGTATTAATATTTATGCTTCTAACAGATGTAAGGATTTCTTATGGCCTAAACCACAAATTCAGATGAGAATTTCTTATTTATGAGAATTGGGAAAAAGTTTTGTTGAAACCATTGAGACATTTTGTTTAGTCTTAGATAATGGATTTTATTTAAATTGTTTTAAACTTTTTATATTTCTTCAATTTCTCTCAATTTGATTTTATTTTAAAACTTTATATTAATGATTTTTCCTTTTGATAATGATGTTTATTCAAGAAATTCTAGTTTGTGAGTTATTATATTATTGTTGATGATTTCTGTAAATTCAAACTTGATAGTTTATTTATTAAAACCCTTTTAACCTTGCATCATAATTTTAGAATTAAGTGTAACTCAATTAATGAAAATTTATTTATCTTGTGGCATAAAAGACTGGATAATATTCAGTGAAAGATTAGGAAAATTAGTAAATGATGTGATTCATTTGTATCTAAACTTTACAGATTTTGGTATGTCTGTGTAGATTGTAGTAAGGGTAAACAAACCAAACACACAAATAAGTGAGCCACAAGAAATGCAGAGTTTCTTGTAATTATTCATACAAACATTTGTAGACCATCTGATGTTTCATCTTTTAATGGAGAAAAGTATATTATTGCCTTTATAGTTGATTTTTTCACATTATGGATATATCTATTTATTACATGAAAAATCTCAAGTAGTGGGTACTCTTAAAGTATACATAAATAAGATTGAAAAATAACTAGATAGAAAAATGAAATCATAAGGTCGTATAAAGGTAGTGAATATTATGGAAAGTATGATGAAAAGGGTTAATACTCTAACCGTTTGCTAAACTCTTTGAAATGTATGGCATTTGTGCTCAATACACTGTGTTAGGCGTGCCATAACAGAAGCGTGTGGCTGAAAAGCGTAATCGTACTCCTATGAATATGGTTAGGAGTATGTTAAGTAATTCATTGTTATCCATAATATTGTGGATGTTAAGTAATCTAAAGGGTACATGTTTTAATATCCTAAACATAGTAAGATAATTATTGAAATTGGTAATGTTAGAATTATTGAGAATGGTGGAGTCAATGGGAGTGATAAAAATAAGAATGTGATCATTCAAAAAGTTAGGGTATAAATTCATTTACACATAACTTATAAGAAAATAATTATTCCTTCAGTTGTTGAACCGTATAATAACGAAGAACAATTAAATGATCAACAACTCCATGATAAGATTGTCACCAATGAATCGATTGTAGAAGAACCACAGAGAAATAACATTAAGAAGATCTCAAAAAGAAAGGAAATCTATTATTCCGGATGACTATGTGACATATCTGCAGGAATCTGATTTTGATAGTGAGATATATAAGGATCCGGTTACATATTCACAAGTCATTGACAATAATAATTTTACTAAATGGATTAGTGCCATAAATGAAGAGATTATAAATAAACCTTCTCTACAGTACTTAAGAATGATTCTCTTAAAATATTATGGCATTAGTAGCTTATTATGATTTAGAGTTATATCAAATGGATGTGAATACAACTCCTACGAATGAGAGTTTAGAAGAGGAAGTCCATATGGAACAACCTAAAGGCTTCACATTAGAGGGTAAAGAATTTACGGTCTGTAAACTTTAGATGCTAATATATGGATTTAAACAAACTTCCTAACAATGGTATATCAAGTTTAATGATACAATTATTTCTTTTGGTTTTAAGGAGAACACTTTTGATCAGTATATATATCAGAAGGTTAGTAGGAGTAAGTTTATATTTATGATTTTATATATTGATGATATTTTGTTTGCTAGTAGTGTTCTTAATTTATTATAAGAAACTAAAAGTTATCTCTAAGAATTTTGAAATGAAATATATAGATGAGGCATCCTACATAATAGGAATATAAATATTTTATAATAGATCACGTGAATTTTTTAAAATTGTCTCATAAAGTATATATTAAAAGAGTTCTTGAAGATTTGACTGAAGGAACAATATTATGAAAAAGTACAAAGTAATTTATTATTACTTTGTCTATTATGAATTTTTTTTTTTTTTTTTTTTTTTTTTTTTTTTTTTTTGTAGCATGCTTTGAGATTACAATTTATTGCAGAATTTATTTCAGGACTTGGAGTTATAGGTACTATTTTTAGATTGTTGAAAATTTATGCTGCAATTGTTGATCTTGTTGTATGAAAAATGATAAGTACTCTAAAGTTGAAATATTTTATCATTAAAGAAGATATTTAGAAATAACTAATGTCTATAAAACATATAAATACACAATTTATGATTTCAATCCATTAACGAATGAACTACCACCCAAGACATTCATGAAACATGTTGAAAGAATGGGTCTTGAATGTAGTCAATGATGATTATTTTTTAATTGTGGATTGCTTAACAGTGTTTATATATATTTGACATTTTGTACTGATTAAATGTGTTTATGATATTTCCTATTAATTAATGTACATGTACGTATTGCTTTAATAAATGGTAATATGAATAGTCTTGGAAAAGACATTATTGTTAAATCATTACTGATATTTCTCATTTATAGACTATGTTAAATAAATTACTAGTGTTGTGGTACGTGGAAGGGACTGTGTCATTTAAGGATATATAACCGCCATAACTTGCATTGGTAGTTTATTTATCATGATATTTATGATAATCAATTTAATGAGTCAATCTAATTTATGGTGCATGATGAGCGCTGAAAAGTACACTTTTAAACTCCTTAAGCTTGAGTATTCTAGGACATTTATCTATCTTATTTTCCTATTTTAGTACTTATTTGTATTTTTGTCTATTTCAGGTCAATAATGTTAAAATGGGCCAAAAATGGTTTCTTAAGGCCTTTTTGGAGTCAAACTAACTCTTAGTGAGGATCCGGAGCAAAAGGAGACTGATTTGGAGCAAAAAGAGACTGATCCTGAAAAGCTGCCAAGTGAGATCGATCATGAGATCGATCGCAGAAAGTGAGACTGATCAAAGTTGGATCGATCGAAAATCAAAGTTAGATCGATCGAACTTTTCTCTAATTGATCGAACTTTTTCTCTGATCGATCGAACTTTTGCTGGCAGCGAGCTGTCTTATTCCCGTGCGCGCGAATTCTATCTACCAAAAAGTTGCGGGATTAGATATTTTTGGAGTTATATTCCTGACTTAGTGACTAAGAAAATGACCTTCTATATAAAGGGAAGTGACCCATTTTGTAAAAGAGCTTTTATCATTTTTATTTTTTTACATTGTAATTTATTATTTATCTTTCTAGCAAAGTTAGAGATTAGGGTTAGAAGAAAAGAGGGAAGTGGAGGCACATCTCAAGATCCATCTCTAGACCACTCTCTCTCTCCATCTCTAGAGCTTCAAAGAAGAAGAAGAAGATGGAACCATATTTGGAGCTTGATTTCAGAACCACATTTACCTCCTCCGTGATTGGCTAGATCTACACTTAGGGCTTGGATGAGCCCTAAGTCTTGTGTAATCTAAACCCTTGTATTTCTACTTTTGGGGATTTATATATATATTGTTGTGATTAGTGCTCTAACCTTGTGAATTTGATGCATCTTGGTATATTTCTATGATTTTTATGGTCTAATTCTTCCTATTAATTCTCTAGTTTATTTACATGTCTATGTGTGATTAAATTAGGAATTATGTCTCACGTGATTCATATGGTTTAATTCTTCCTATTGATTCTGTATTTTAATTACATGTTGTCTTATGTGTGATTAATTGGGGAATTGATCTCTATACTAGATTCTCTATATTGGTTGCATGTCTATGTGTGATTAATTAAGGATTTAGTGATGGCTAAACATGGGTTTTCATTGAATAGGTTTGTCAATTAATTTGATGGTTTATGCTTATGTTTGATGAGTTATTCTACAATTTAATTCATGCTTGTAGGTAGGTAGACAATATATGCTTGCTTAAATATTCCATGGCTTATTATTGCAAATTCCATGATTCTCTAAATTGATGTGTGCTACAATTGTTGCTACCTAAATGGGTCATGCTTAAAATTGATGGGTTGTTCTACACTTAGTTTAGGTAGACAATTCATACATAAATTAGATGGTCCATGCTTAATATTGCAATTGGTAGTCGCATTTTGTTCACAACAATGTATTCCCCATTAATGGAAAGCAAGTAGTTAATTACATAAGCTTAGTGGTGATTCCAACACCCTAAGTACTCTCTTCATATCTCTTAAATCTCTATTTCTCATTAGTTTACTTTACTTGCTTTTTAATTTCATTGCACCTTAGTGTAATCAAACCAATATCTCTCTTTGCAATCTTTTGGTACGCTAGAGTTGAAGTTAAATTCCAACACGAATAATCCCTTGGGACGATCCCTACTCATTCTTACTACGTTAGTAGTAGTGTTGGTAGTGGTTTTTATAAATTTAAATTTAACCTAAAAGGCTTTTCTTGAACCGCACATTCACTATATTATTTTGGCGTTCACAAGCGGCCTTGTCAGTGCACACTAATGACTATTTTACTAAACCACTACCGAAGTTTTCATATGGGCCAAATGGGAGATTATAAGATATTTTCTTATATTGTGTGGCCCACATGTTTTGGACATATGATATATTTTATTAATTAGTGGTTAAGTAAATAGGTATCAGATTAATATTATATTATTTAGTCAACTTATAAATTACCTCTATGGTAATTAATTATTGAGAAGTGGTTTTCTATTTATTTTTTACTTTGATGGAAAGTGGAATTAAGGTTACTAAAAAGGAAAACTGGTCCTCTCTCTACCTTTATAAAAGTGCATATATCCCATCAATTATGTATGCTAATGAAAACAACACGTATAATATTTATGTGTGCAAAAGGCCAAGAGAGAGAAATCAGTTTCCACGCTTTGGCTATTGCAGTTTATCACGTTGTTCGTTCCGCAGAAAGGATCTCGAAGTTGGACCTAATCTCTACGATATTTGCAATCACAGATCGAAGTATTTATATCTAACTAGTATTTATTTATGCATTATAGACTATGTGAAAATAATGAAGTTTTAAGATCCTATAATTCATGTTTATTTGTGATGAATAGTTTGCACGAATAAATTAAAGTTTACATCATTTTGTAGGTATATTTGTGTATTTTAATTCTCTCTTTCAATCGGGTTTTTGTATAGAAAGAAAAAAGGGTTTGATTTAGAAAAGAAACCCTTATTTGTGTTGTATATTTGAGCATTAATTCTGTGATTGCAAACGGGTTTTTGAAGAGGAAAAAAAATGGATTTTGATTTAGAAAATGAGATTTATAGAATTTGGTATGTTTTCTGTATATATATATATATTTTGGAAGTCAATCAATATACATATATTCTTCAGTAATCATACAAACATATATACAATCAATATAAATATATACAGACACACACATCTTGAATTTGATGATTTATGTTCATCGGTGAAGTGATTGTGGTGGTGGGTGGGTGGAAGGTTGGAAATGTTATTTCAGTATTTAAATAGGTCAATTAACAGTAAAAGGGCAATGAAGTCAATTCATCATATGTCAGATGTGATAGGAATGCCTTTGTTAATTTTATCAAATGTGAGGGGGTGTGATTGTTCAAAAAGGGTTTAAGTTTCATCTGACTGTCAATAGAATAAACATTAGGGAGGTGTGAGTGTAATGAACCCAATATATAACGTATGTACAGTGGTCTATGAGAGCAATAACATGGCAACAAACAAGCCCAACAACAAAAAGCCCAACAACATCTGGCGGCAGTGATCATCATTATGGTATAAGAAGAGACCCATGAATAACTATGGATAACAAATATGGATTTGTTAGCTATCGATGTTCATTGCAATTCCGGTGACAACCTACAGTGGCGCTCAGGGTAAATTATTCAATGTTTCGTAATTTCACTTATTTTTGGACATTTTTACCGTTTTGTCAATAAATTATTTGCTGTCATTTCATATATTAGAAGGGCATAATGGTGGGAAAATCCGTTACATAAACCAAAACTTCAACAGAAGTAAGTGAGATTTCATGAACACTTTAGTGCAAACCGTAGTTGACATTGTTACCCCACGCTTACATATTTTAGGTAGTACACCAAAACTGTTAGGTGGTGACTCCAAAGACGAATTCCATTTGGAACTTGGCTTGTGAATTCGATTTGATTATATTTCACTTCTTCCTCGAAGAAAGATGATCCAACAATTTCCAATTGGTCTTTGCTGATCGGATTATCGTAATATAGAAAACGAAACTCCAAATATTTGATATATTTGTTCTAACGGTGCAGGATCACACTGTGATCACTGTGGTCGTCCTGCATCACAACTAATTGAAAGGATATCTATTTTAATAGAAAGACCAAAAATTTATAAAGACATTATGGCATATCAGTCGAGGTGAAGTCGGGATGCTATAGAGGTCTATATTGAAATAAGTTACGATTTTTTTATTATTATTTATTTTTACTTATATATTTTTTATTCACAACAAGGAAACACAAAAAATAAATAAATAGCTAAGAGACAAATTATCTACTTGGTTTGTAACTTTGAAAACAGGTCTCAACTACTCATAAAACTGTTTCTAGATAATTATAGAATACTTTCCCTGAAAATATTCATTTTTATAATTGAGTTTTAGAAGATAGTTTTCATATAATTTTCAGATTGTTAATTTTAAAAAATAAAAAATAAATTTTTTTTTCGGAATTACAAACCAAATAGATCCTCAGGATGTCGCATTGATGCAATTGAGATTATTGGTAGGATGAAATATTGTTATTTCAAACCCTCTCTTGAGACACCAAAAATATTGAATATTTCTCGATATTTATGATATTCATTACTAAATTCTTTCCCCAAGTTCATCGTAAGAATTTCACACTTTTGTGGTACGAATTTCACCACTAGTTGAAGTATAACCTTGCTTGTAATTTGGATTTCTATCACCATAAATGAGAATTTACTACGAATTTCACCACTAGCCAGCTGAAGTATAACTTTGCTTGTAATTTGGATTTCTATCACTATAAATGAGAATTTTACTATGAATTTCACTGCTAAAAATGGTTGAAATTTAACTAACCATTAGAGTGGTGGATTTTCAAATTCAAATTACAAACAATAATGTTATGAATTTATTAAGTGGCGCTTAACGTTTCTAAAGATACTCAAATTGGGTTTGGCGAGCACGAATGGGTCGTGCTTGACAAGGAGAGTGAGGAAGATTCTCATGGTGCGAGAAAGGTTCCTCAGTTGCTAGCTCAACTGTATTGAGCAAAACTGATAAAGGAACCTAGTTGTCAAAACAAGTATATTGATGAATGGTGCAACAATGTCAAAGAATGGATTAATGACACATTAACACCATTATCTGAAATTGGTAGAGGCATAACTGGACCATTGGAAGGATGAAATTGAGCATCTCCGTATGGAAGAACATTTTCATAAAAAAAAACATCTCTAGAGGTATCAAATTGTTGTCTTTGTGGGGAGAGGTTATGACCAAAACAGAGACAACTTAATACTCGAAGACGAGAGTATAAAGGAGGTGCTCCAAGTAACACCTCATATGGAGTTTTTCCAGAAGAAAGTCAGATTGGACCTTAAAGATAGATACAAGGGCAACTCTAGTTCAATTGTAAGGGGATGAATCTTTGCCTGTCAAAGACATCTAATTTGGTCAAGCTTTGGGCCTGTTTGATATTGCTCAACATTAAACACAGAAGAGGTAAGCAAAATTTTAAAATTAGCGTGTTTAATAGCATTTAGGTTATTACTTAAAATGTTATGCAGTAGCTTAAAACAAGCTAAAATTTTAAGTCAAGGAGCTTACTTAACACTTATTGCAGAAGAGATTTTAGGTTTAAAAATATTTTGTTAATGATAATGTTACCCTCAAATATTATACTTTTAGATTCCCCATCACTTTTTCAACTTTTGAAATAAAATGTATTGATAGACTTTCTATTTCAACTTTTCCTTTCTATTCTCTTCCAATGGATGGATTTTTTTTTTTTTTTATAAAAAAATTTACTCCAATTTCTCAAAGATTTCATTGTACTTTTCTTCTCAAATAATGTAATTAAATATAAATAATATTCAACAATATATATATATATATATATATAAACGATATGGTTCATTCAAGTTTATAATCAACAATAATGTAATGAAACCCTCACACCATTGTTATGATGCAAATCTACTATAAAAATAAAAATCGAATGATTTGTGCGTGAATTCTAATCTCATTCTCATAAATATTTTATTTTAATAAGTTATTCATTTTATATGTTAATTTTGAAATTTTTATAATCAGTTTTGACATTAATATCCATTGTTAAATTGATATATTTCTTTGGTGAAATTCATTATTTTATATATATGTTTATATTTTAATATATTATCTTTTATAATAATATTATGTGAAGAAGATATTCAAGGCAAAAATATAATATATATATATATATATATATAACATTCAGATTTTAGCTTTTGCATTTAACAAACAATCTTAATGAATACGGTGTCTAAAATTAATACAATATTAAACAAGTTAACAAATTAATATATTCAGCACTTAAACTTCAGTACTTGAAATGCTGAATTTTCAGTTTTATCAAGTAACACCTTAATCTAGTTATCAAACACCACAGTAAATGTCAACATCAAATAAATCACTTACATTGGGAAAAAATAAAAAGAATAAGTAGGAAAGTAAAAACATCAAGATACCTACATTTAAAGAACCTGAATCATCTCCTATGTCATTCCATAATATGGATCATGATTGTCAAAATCCCAATTTCGAGTAGTAGAATTGCACAATTTTACGATTCAAAATCCAAAATCGATCCAAATCTTAGCAAAATCGTTCATTTAGTAGAATCGTACAATTCCACACTATTCTACCGATTCTACAAAATTTGTTGTTTGAGCCTTTATTTTTGGGCTGGTTCCTTTATTTTTGGGTTGGTTTTTTCTAGCCTACAAAATAAAATAGGCTTGGCCCAAGTATAGTATACAAAATTAAATATTTATTCTATAAAATATAAATTATTTTTCATTAGTGGCAGAAAAATAAATATATATATATATGTGTGTGTATATATCAATTATTTTTACCATGTAGGTCGATGTTCCATAATATATTTTTGTGTTTAATTATAAAAAATTGAAATGATCAATTATATCTCAAGGATGCATACAAATGGCTAACAGGTTAGGATTGGCAGAAAGAGAAATATATATTACACACAAGCTCCTTTTCACTGCTGCTATTTACTTCCTCTGGCAAGAGAGGAATGCTCTAGCCCCTCCTCAGCACATTATTTCACAGCTCATTCCTCTAGCCCCTCCTCAGCACATTATTTCACAGCTCAAGTCAAGCACCAGGGCAAGACTTGCTACAATCAAGCTAAGAAAAGCTTCAGACTTGAGGATCATTTCAAAGGAGCATGATCTTCACAATCTCTTTGTTTAAGCCTGCAGCAGCTCAAGTGGAAATAACTGGTTATTGTCTTGAGTATTATATGCCTTTTCACATTGATCATACTCTCACATTGATCACACTCACAGATTGGTCTTGGTCATGATATCTCTTCTACTGGATCTTTACATGTTTCTTGTTGCTGTAATCAAAGCCTTGCTGATACTGGATTGCGTGTCTTCCTCATAATTTGCTAGGATTAATGATTTGAACACAGTCCTCTGGTAGTCATTTTGTTGTTTGGGTGGAATTAGGCTTCTGTTTCATAGCCTCTGCGAAGGCAGTTTGTTGATGTGGTTGTTTGCTTCTATCTTTTCCCCCTTTTGTTAGTCTCTAATTGTATTGTGTATCCCCAGTTTGGGGCCCAATGTACATTCTCTTTTATCATCTATACACAAACTTACCTTTAAAAAAATAAAAAATAAAATAAAATAAAATGTGCTACTATATATAAAAGCATAAATCTAGATCAATATGATTTTGATTCTGATTCAATTGATTTGACGCCTTCTCTACATAAAGAGTTTCATTGGTTTGAGCCTAATTTTCTAAACAACGTTAATATAATATTTTAGTTCGGATCAAATTGGATCGACATTATCAAACCTTATCCATTTTATATGGATATAATATTTTCAATAGATTGGATTCAAGCTTGTACGCATTTAACAATATACATTGAATATTAACTATGTGTCTATGTTTGACAATATACATAGAATTAGTGTCTTAAAATTATAACTGCAGAAAAATTAGGTTAATTTACTCGTTATTCGTATAAAATTTAAGTATTAGGAAATTTTATTCGGTATTAAAATTCACTATGTAAATTTTGCAGCTTCAATGTTCAAAAATTATCCACAAGGGCAGTGTAATTCAACTCAGTAATATGTGTGTGTCTCTCATATTTTTGCCCTCTCTTTTGCTTTATTGCTCAAATTGATGCGTGTATATATATAAGAAATCAATTCACCAACAAACAAATTGAACAAGTCAACCACAAAGTTATAAAATCATTAAAACAGAGAAGAGTTATTGTTCTATCGGAGTTAAATGGACTCTTTAAAATAGGTGTGCGACATTATTAGTTTGATACATTATACGGACACTTTTAGTTAGACATAAAAGATACGTGAAAGATACATACTACACGGATAAGGATATGAAATATGTGATACTTTTAATTATTATATGAAAGATGTTTTTCTGTGCATCCAACAAGGTCCGATAAATTAGACATAAAACACTAAATGAGTCTCACTTGAAACATATCTAAAAATAGCTAGTGTTTTGGGTCTAACATCATCACTAAGATGAGTTCAACAGAACTGTCCTCCTTTATATCCAATTCAGTGTGGCAATTCCCACCAACCATCACCAATTTACTCCCACTACTGCAGGCCAACAATGTTAATTGCCATGCCCAAACAAGGAAGACAAAGTTGTCTGGTTACCCTCACCTACTGGAACATTGTCAATTGCAAAGACAATGAAGCACTACAACAGCCACCTTCCTAACCTGCCTTGGACACACTTAGTTTGGTCCAAAAATTCAATACCTCAGCTCTCATTCACTCTGTGGGTAGCCATACAACAGAAGCTCCCAACCCTCAATAGAAGGTGCACAACTCACGTCAATGCCACACTATGCACCCTCTGTAACTCCCAATTGCAGAACCACAACCACCTGTTCTTCGAATGTGACTACACAGAACCCTTATGGACATTTCTCCAAGCAAGATGTGGGTTCCACATCAAACCATCCTCTTGGCCTTACCTTATCAACTGGGCATCACAACATTGGCGTAGCAATTCAGGATTCTACAACAGCTCAACCTCAAAACTCGCTCTGGCTGCACTTGTCTACAATATTTGGATGGAGCGAAATAGAAGGATCTTTCAGAGGAAGTATCTGTCCCAAAACTCTTTGCTTCATCAAACAATGGACATGATCAGGCTGAAATTCATATCCACAACACTCACTGATTCGCCAACTGTAAGGCGCATTATCGAGGAATGGGACCTGCCATCTTCAGTGATCCGTCCGCCGGCCAAACTACCTGACCGGAAATGAAGGGGAGTGTGGGAGAAGATCTTTCTCCATGTTCACTGCATTGTGTTTCAACCTGTAACGGTTCTCTTTGTTTCATTTTGGGCTGTCTTGGCGTTGGGCCTGTTTCTTTTGGGCTGTTTCATGCTTGGTTACACTGGGCTAACTTACAATGTACATATTTCTCATCAATAAATTTATCTTTACCTTTCAGAAAAACAAAAACATCACTAGGATGAGCCTCACCCCAATGGAATGGCAATCTGACCCCTTCCCATCTCTATGGACCTTTGGTGTACCCTTTTCATGTATAGCTTGGTCTGGGTTTGAACTACACATTCTTATGCAAGCTAAATTCATTAATTACCACCAAACTTTTATTTTTTATTTTTTATATATATATATAAATATTGTTGACGATAGTAGTATCAATCTCTTAAAACACCCCATAATTTACTACCGGACACATGTAGTCCCCCGTCCCACATGCACCGGGCAATTATGAAAAAATGCCTGGATGGCCCTCCCTGTAACTAGACCACCCAAAATATAAGACCATGCTCAAATATGCAAGAACCTGCCTGAAAAATCAGAGGATTCATTCTATTTCTCATCATACTATCAAATTTAAATCTCTAATAATCTCCCTTCAACAGAGGATCTCTCTCTTTCTCATCAACCATAATAATAGTAGTAAATTTTCTAGGATAAAGAAAATAACATAAGACCTAGCTGTTTCTCTCTCAATGAACTTTTGATTCCTTAATCTTGAGCATTTAACCCGAAAAGGGTTCAAGTTCAACTAACCAACCAAGGAAGCAAAGGAGGTGGTGCAAATCCGAAATTTATTGGTGGGTTTTGTTGGTCACGGTGTACCCGTTTCTTTTTCTCTTCTACCACTAGTTCAAAAGCTCAAAGGTTGGAGATGAAAATGGAGGTAATTGGTTGAGGCAAAAATAACACACGTGTAAAACAAACTTGAGAATGAGGTGAAAATGGTGGTAATTGGTTGAGGCAAAAATAACACACGTGTAAAACAAACTTGAGAATGTCATGAATAACGATAATGCACCAAAGTGACAAAATGCAAGTATCTTGAACTATTATCGAACGCCTATCCAACCTGGCCCCTCTTAACCCAAAAATGATAAATGTGATAAAATAAATATAAAAAATATACAAAAAAGGACCTGGTCCTCACAAACGTGAAAGAAATAAAATACAAAAATCAAGAGAAAGTTCCATTACACAATGCCAACACCATATATTACACCGTGGTCAACGTTGTTGGCTTTGTTCTTGTTAGAAATAAGAGGGCTAGATATGCACATAAGGATATTGCCTTCCACTTTGCAATTCATTTAACCCCCTTAGGAACAAATTCTGAGAGTACTTAAGTATTCATATTGGTCATAAAGGACAGAAGTAGGTCTTTGTTATGTACTATGCATGATTTAAATCAATACGTGTACCACATAAATGCAAATTATGCAATGTACTAACCAATCGAATGTATTCTTCTTCTGTTTAGAAAATAGGAAAAACTTCTCATTAATCCCAAAAACTCATTTCACTTTGACATGTTTTTGGTAAAATAAAAAAGGTATATTGATAAAAAATAAAAAATAATAAAATAATAAAATAATAAAAAAAAAAGATTAAAAACCATTACCAAAATAGAGCACCAGCAAATAGAACCCAAAAAGACACAGGAAAATAGCTTTTGCCTCACTGATTTTATCAGGAGCTGGACAATTCACCTTGATGTTGATAATTCTTCTCTCTTCGGAACCTTGATCCTGAGCACACCATGCTTGAACACCGCCGTGATATCTTCCACCTTGTAGCAGCCCTTAGGGATTTCGATGTTTCCATAATACTTCCTCGGTTGATACTTCCTCTCATGCTCCTTGTCCACCTCTTCCTCTCCATTCACGTGCAGAGAGTTTCCATCAACCCACACCTTCAGCCCTTTTAATCCGATCCCCGGCATGTCCAACCTCATATACACTGCTTTCTCATGCTTCATCACCTTATGGGGGATGCATGACCCTTCTTTCAGGAATTGGTTCACCATAGAACAAGCTGAACAACTCGACCACAAATTATAAAAGCATCAAAACAAATGGAAATATTAACTAATACTATGTTTGGTAGTATACATGGAATTGGTGAATCGAATTGAAATTGAAATTGAAAGAAAATCAGGGCTGTTGCTATTGCTCATATAGAATTTAAGTATTGAGTATTTTATTTACAATCAAAATTAATTCACCAAGTCAATTTTGCATCTTAAATGCTCCAAAATTATCCACAACTCTAATTCACCCCCCCCAAAGTGATGTGTATATAAACAAGCTAAACAACACAACCACAAATTACAAAAGCATCAAAACACACCGGGAAAATTAATCAATGGTATGTTTATTTATTTATGTTGGAATTAGAATTTGTGTATCTTAAATATCCCAGCAAATAAGCTAAACAACACAACCACAAATTACAAAAGCATCAAAACACACCGGGAAAATTAATCAATGGTATGTTTATTTATTTATGTTGGAATTAGAATTTGTGTATCTTAAATATCCTAAAATCATCCATAAGAGCTGGGGACGGACTTAAAATATAATGAGAGGGAGTCCTCTAACAATAACAAGATTAAAAAAAAAAAAAAAAATTATACCATTACAATAAACAAATGAACTTTTAACTTCATTGATAATTTCATTGAGTACATTTACTTTTCATACATTGAAAATGTTGTATAATATCTATTCAACTCATGAATTATTTTGATAAGAATATCAGTGTGCTATTCAACTCATAAATAGTATTCAAACAGAAAATTAATGATATCACACGTCAACATCAGTTAATTTTATTTTTTTAGCCTTTTACAATTTAACCCTTAAAATCCCAATTTATGTCGAAGTTAAATTAAGCTACTCAGAGCTAGTTGTATATCAATAAAATCACCCTAACACATCAAAAAAACGTAAACAGAAACAATTGAGTGATCTGTTTTATATTACCTTCGCCATTAGGATACTGTTTGGAGTGGAAATCGACCATGCGATCAAAGTTTGAATCAGAACCTAAAATATTGTAAGTGCTGAAGGACCGTGCGGAGGCAAACGGAGCGGCAATCCGCGGACGGAGGACGTTCATGAGGGTGTGTGCTCTGGTGAGAGCTCTTGATGATGATAAAAACGCCATTGTTGGAGCTTTTCAGCTTTTTTGGGGGGTTTGTGTGTGCGTGTATTTGTGTGTGTGAGAGAGAGACCGTATAGATTTGTTTCTTTTCTTCTTTTTTTGTCGGAATTTTGTTTCTTTTATTTTCCATCAAGTAAGTTAGTAATGATGCAATATTTGGTAAAAATATGGTGGTTCGTAATTTAATAATATTATTAGGTTAATAAAATAAATTAAGAATCATTGTGATAGTGAACTTTCGATATATAATCAAACTTCCTGATTTACGGTGGAATGTTTGGCTTCCTATTTAAGGGTGCAATGTTTGGCCTGTGTGTTTGTTGGATGTAATTTCCAAATATTTGAATTAATGTAATTTGCTATTTTGATTTTTTTTCTTTCCTAAAAAAGGTTAAAATTTTACTTATTTCTTAATATTTGTCAATATTACACATTTTACACATAAATAATTCTACATTTCATAATTTTATTTACTTTTGGACTTTTTTTATTTTTTATTTATTTATTTTTTTTATCATTTTGCCCATAAATTAGTTGCTCCCATTGCCGATATTAGAAAGGCAAAATGACGAAAAAAATCTGTTACATGAACCAAAATTTCAACATAGGTAAGTGAGATTCCTCGACCGCTTTAGTGCAACCATAGTTGACAGTGTTACCTCACTCTTAAATATTTAAGGTAGCACACCAAAGCTGTTAGGTGGTGACTTGGAAGACGAATTCCATTGGAACTTGGCTTGTGACTCGATTTGATTATATTTCTCTTCTTATTCGGAGAAGGATGATCAAATAATTTTCAATCATGGTCTTTGTAGATCGGATCATCATAATATAGAAAATGAAACTCTAAATATTTTATATATTTGTTCTAGGGTTGCAGGGTCACACTGTGATCACTGTAGTCGTGCTGCTTCACAACTGATTGAAAGGATAGCTATTTTAATAGAAAGATGGGAAATTGACATTGTGACATATCCGTCGAGGTGAAGTCGGGATATAAAATATGGAGGGGGTCTAGGTAGGATATAGACAAACCTCAATGAAAGTAAGTGAAGTTGACGTAAAAAAATTTAACCAAATAAAATTTTACTGCTATTGTTGGTATGCTATACAGGTCTATATTGAATTAAGTTAGGAAATTTTAATTTATTTATTTTACTTATATATTTTTTATTCACAACAAGTAAAAAAAAAAATTAGGAGACAAATTATCTACTTAGTTTATAACTTTGAAAACAGTTCTCAAATATTTAGAAAATAGAAAATTATTTTTAGATAACTATAGAAGACTTTTCCCTTAAAAATATCCCTTTTTATAATTGAGTTTTAGAAAAGAGTTTTCAGAAAACTGAACCAAGTATAGTTTTTGTATACATTTTTTTTTTATTTTTTTAAAAGAGATAAGCTTGTATATATAAGAAAATTAATGTACAATGAGATCCCCAGATAAATGAGGATAAAACAAGGAGTACAGCTAACAGGCTACAAACATAATCCAACTATAACAACCAAATGGTTGGAACATAAAATTCTAGCAAAAACTGTCCCAGAAGTTAATCAACAGTGGAACAAGAGTAAGTCATCATTCGGCCTCCCTCAGCAGAAGCAAGTGAGACCACAGCGATGATAACCCCATCAATATAGTTGTTCATGAAAGAAGCCAGTTGTGTCCGCAGGATAATGATGTGATCCTTCTGAGGTCTGAACAGTTCTAAGCTTGATGGTAGCAAGTAGAGCTGCAACTCGGACAGGCCCAATCCGAATTTACCCGAGCCCAGCCCGCATTTTTATGGGCTTGGACAGTAATTTTTTGCTCTGGGCCTGGGCTGAGTTTATTGAGCCCGAATTCAATTCGGGCTGGTCTCGGGTAGATATTTTATGAAACCCGAGGCCCAACCCGCCCGCCCAACCCGAACATCAAGCCCGATCTCATAATCCCGCCCAACCAACATGTCACAAAAATATAAGAAACTATTGGGTTTAAGAGATTTGAACTCTAGACCACTTAGAGAAAAGAGTCTAGCACTACCATTTCTGCTCCAACACTCCTTATGAAATCTCATATATATATATATATATATACTAATAATACATACATAATATAAAATTACATGCACTTCGTTTTTTTACACTTACACCAATTATAACCCTAACTTTACAACTAAATGATTATTACTTTTTAAATGACACAACAACCCTTTCAAATTTCCTCTCCTTATATTTTACGGGACCAAAATATAATATATATATATATATATGTTGAATAAATTGCCTCTTTTGACAGGACAAAAAAAAAAAAAAAAACGTAAACATGAAAACACCCCAATTTTTTTTATTTATTAAAGAAATTATATCTTTTGTCAAGATTCAAAAAACATATATATATGAAAAAAGATGATTCAAAAAAAAATTATCTGTATTGAATAAATTATCTCTTTTGATAAGATCTAAAAAATAAAAAGGTTATTTCTATTGAATAAATTATTTCTTTTTATGGGCCATAAAAAAATACCAATTTTTTTTTTTTTTTTTTTTTTTCAAAATAGGAATTATTGACTCATTAATCATTATTAGAGGAATTCCTCTACTAAAAGTGATATTATTGCCGATTTTAATATTTGACTTGTATTATTGACTCATTATTAGAGGAATACATAGATCATTAACTTTAATCACTAATGCCTATCAAAGTAATATATGTATATTAATGATCAAAGACATAATCTTTTACATATAAATGGAAGGGATACACAATCTAATTATATATAAAGAGTCCTTACCGATATGCAATGTAATATATGCATAAAACAAATATATATATATATATATATATATATATATATATATATATAATTTGATATACATGATGATTGAAATTTTAATAGACAACAAAGATACTAGATTAAGATGAAACCTAGAAAGGAGATTACAACTTCCTAAATAGTTAATTACCTTATATTTTTAAACAGGTCCCATTATATTTGACACATGCACTATGTGAAGTAGTAAATTTTTATTTATCAGGACAAATAGTAAAACTCATATATATATATATATATATATATATATATATATATATATATATATATATATATATATATATAGTATCTCCTAACAAGCATTGCATGTCACAATGAAAATATATATTAACAAAAAATAATCAAAACTGAAATACTGGCTATATATATAATTATATATATACACAATAAAAATAAAAACTTATTATTGTATTATTAAGGAAATTAAGAAAAACAAAAAAATAAAAATCAGAAAAGAAAGAATTAAAGTCGAACACTGTTTTTGGCAATATATATTTTCCATAGAAACCCTAGGTTCCTTCCTTCTTTTACTTCCATTCTCAAAGTCCACCTCCCCTAACTTTCCAAAAAAAAAGTCCGCCTCCCTTCCTCTCAGTTTCCATCGCCCATTGTTCCAGATCGGATTCGCCGTTCGCAAGTGCCGCTGGCCAATTGTCTCTCAACTCTCAAGCTTGCCCCCTCTCTCTCTGCAACTGCTAACTTGTATGTATGGGTTTCCATCGCCGTTCAAATTTGTTTTTTCTAAATCAACTAATCAAGGTCTGAATTTTTTTTTGATCTTTTTTATATTAATTTTTTTTTTAATTTTAGATTGTTCAAAAAATCAAAACCCATATCTTTCAATTTCCATATCCAGATCTCCAACCCCTAATTGTCGCCATCCTCTGTCTTGCCGTCCTCCGTCATCGTCTACTGTCACATCGGTAGGTGCTGCAGATTTTTTATTTATATCCCTTGCGAGAAAAAGTTTTTCACATCGAGGGGCGGGGTGGCATTTTATTGTCATTTTTCAATGTTTTAATTTGTAAGCACATATTGATTTGCATGATTGCGGGGAATAGATGGACACGATAAAACCAAATTTTTCTAGAATAGAAAACTCGGCTATACAATTGATTGAAGATGAGTGAAAACTCTAAAAATGTTTGTTCCATCAGAATCTTGCTAGTTCTAAGTGAAAATTTGGGTATAGTCTAGTAGTGTACTTGCAAGAAAAAGTGCTCTAATCTGATGCTATGTTTTGTGTTACTTCAATTTCATCAATATTTGGGCATTTATATCTCATTTGCTGGCATTTTATGAAATTTGTAGCTTTCAAAGTTGTTTGATTTTTTTTCATTAAAACTTTATACTAGTTTATCTTCATTAAAACTTGTCATATCCCTTTTGTAGGAATGAGGAACATAGAGATTGGAGGATGAATATTGAGGAGCATGGAGATTGAGAGGAGTATGGAGTTAAACCAACAATTTTATCTATTGTTTTGTAATGTTATTATTAATGTTGGTTATGAGGGTTTGTTTTAGACTTATTTATTATTTATTACTGAAACTAAAAATTTGAAACTCATACAATAAAGCATGTTCAAAATACGGCAGCATATTGATTTTATTGTCAAAATATATGCTACTCCAACCTGAGAGCCCGACTTAAAAGCCCAAGAAAACCCGAAAATATAACTCGAATTAAGAACTCGAGTTCAGCCCGCGTTTTAAAAATTAAGTATGGACTGGGCTTGGGCTCAACAGGCGGAATTATCCCTGGGCTTGGGCTGAAGATTTGTACGTTGGGCTGAGCCAGAGTTAAGTGTCCAGCCCGCCCAACTCGCCTGAGTTGTAGCCCTAGTAGCAAGTCTTGCCCTAACACAATTCTTGATTTGGGCAATGATGCTGTTAGCAGAGGATGATTGGTTCCTGAAGGCTCTAGCATTTCTTTCAATCCAAATGAAGTACACTACTGCAACCCAAAGAAGTTTATGAACTAAAAACTCTTATGAACTCCCGTGTGAAGTACACCAGTGAATCAAATCATTCCAGTAATTTAGAATAATGTATAAACCTCCAAATGTGGGAAGTGTATTCACACTTGAAATATAAGTAAGCAATGGATTCCCATTCTGCATTGCATAGATAGCAGAAGTTAGTGTAGTGCTTGTGCAACATTGGTTTGGCATCAAGTGTGTATAGTCTTCCCTTAACAGCTAGCCAAAGTATAAGACTGTGTTTAGGGATGCGATGCTTGAACCACACCACTCTGTGCCAAGCAAAGATAAGGGATGGGGGGCTGAAGTAAGAAAGGGTGTGTGACATTGTGTACACCTTGTTAGGGCTAAGTATCCATTCAATATGATCAAGTTCAATTGAGGGTTGTGGTAGTTCCTGAAACTATGAAATGATATTATATGTTTGGAAGAACTCGTGCAACTGAATAGAACTTGGTTGGACCCAATGGTGGTTGGAAATTAGGCTATCAACTAGAAGGTTGTAATACCCCTAATGTTAAAAGGACAGTCCTGGAATTTATTTATTTTATTTTATTGCATCTTTATTAAGTTAATTGTAGTATTTCCTGTTTATTTGGATTTACTTATTTTATTTGTTAATTTAGTGTAATTGTTTTATTATTACTTAATTATTTTATTGTTATTTATTTAATTATTGTTACTTATTTGTTAATTAACTCGATTGATGTCATGGTTATTTTTTTAAAAAAAAAAAGAATAAATGGCCTTAAGTGAGTTAGGTTAGAATACGTAAATTCTTTAGGATTTAGGTGGTTGAGGGTTTTGTTTTAGCCGACATAGATTTCATGGGCCAGTTAGAATTGGAATTAGGGCTTAGTCTCTAATTATACATGGATTAGGGTTATCATGATTCACTTATAAATATAAGCAATATGGTGGTTTAGGGTTTTAGAAACACTACACCATATTAGGGTTTTACCAGCGCTCTTTGTTGGTATAGGTGCAATCGTACCAGCGCTTTTTTAAAAAGCGCTGGTATAGGTGTAACCATAGTAGCGTTTTTTTAAAGAGCGCTGGTATAGGTGCAATCGTACCAGCGCTCTTTTAAAAAGCGCTGGTATAGGTGAACTAACACCAGCGCTCTTAGTAGGAGCGCTGGTATAGGGCTAATAGTACCAGCGCTTTGCAAAAGAGCGCCAGTAAGTGTGAAATTTAATGTGGGAAAAATTGACGCTTTAACATTATTTTACTTTTTTATTTTTTTAATTTTCCATTTATTTCTTCTAACCTTATCTCATCCGAGCCCTAGGTTTCTTTTCAGCCTCCTATTCGCCAGATCTCTATTCTCGGTCTCAACTCTAAACTTGCCCCCTCTCTGCAACTCCCCAATCGCCTCCAACTCTATTCTCGTTCTCAACCTATTGCACCACAGCCACCACCATCACTCCACCCCATATCCTCACACCACCACTGAAGCCAACCCCTCTCTCTTTGTTCGAGCTCTCTACTATGGGTTTTTCGGCGAGATCTCTGGCCAAACCTAGGCCTCTCACTCTCGATCTCATCTCTTCTCCTTCGGCTTCGTCTCCGGCCAACCTTCGGCCAAGGGGATAACATTCTCATCTCACCACCATCCACCGCTGTAATTTTCGGTCATCTTCTCCGGCGAATCTCAGGCCGTCATCTCATCGTTCTTGGATTGGTCGCTCTCTCGAATTTTCTCTTCATTCCTTTGTTCTTCTCTCTATCTTTCGGGTAAGCATCTTTCCCCTGTCATTCATATAAATATATATATGAGTTCATGTTTGAAAATTTCTAAAGGAAGGGTTAATTAAACTGTTTTGGAGATTTTTGGAATTTTATTTTGAAATGGGAATTCGGGATTTTAGTTATGTAAGATTTTATATATGTTTTGCCATGTTACAAATATTGTGAAGCATGAAACTGTGATAATGAAGACTGTGGAAAAATTGAGAAATCACTGTGAACCTGTATTTGATCATTGGGATTGTGATTTTAAGAATACTTTGATATATATTCTGTGATGTTGAAAAAGGAGGATGGTTAGTGATGATGGGCCGTGTTTGAAAATTATTTCTGAAAATTTTGTCAAGGGGCTGTGTCCCTAACTTTGGAGATTTGAAGTTCCAAATTTATCTGTGTTGTCATAAATAATTTTTGTGAAGTATGCTCTATGTTTTGATATATATTTCTATGTTTTGAGTTTCAAATTTTTGTGGAGGCTATAACCTTGATGACGCATATGTATTATGTGTGTTGAAAATTTACTCTTTTATATATAGCTTAATGTGATAGGTAGTTATTATCTAACTTCCTAAATACTCGAATGCTTCTCAAATTATTAACATTGTATTATAAAATTGGGAAGAAAGATGTATAACAGTTTCTAGGGAAAAAATGGATAAGGAACAGTAAACTTGATAAGAAAGAGTCTGAAAACAGGAAACTTGATAATTCCAAACTCCTACAACAAATTAAAAATGAGAACATTTGCTCGGATCCTGTAATTTAATTGGTGTCTACATTTTGTTTTTTGAACAATTTTTTTATTTGCTCTGATTTTGTATCAGATTAGTTGCCAAGGCTTGATCTTGTGCCATCTTTGGCTTGTTTTGTGTTATCCAATTTTTTTTCTAGCTTTTCTGGATTTTGAATTTTCCTACTGGCATCTCATATATGCGTTCTGTTCCAGATTCGACCTATTTGGAGACATTACTTCCAAAACACACGGGCTTATCTTCTTGGTTGACAGCAATGATCCAGACAGTTGAGGCTAGGGACGAACTGTAATACCCCTAATTTTAAAAGGATATTTCTGGTATTCTGGTATTTAATTTTTGATTTAATTGTCATTTTATTTGATTAATTGTTTACTTGTTTATGATGTTGATTAAATGGCATATATTTTGTTTAAATTGTTAATTATTTATTTGTTAATTCTTTGCTTTAATTGTTTAATTAAATTTTTTTTTTTTTTTTGGTTTTAATTAATTTTGTTTTTGTTTTAATTAATTATTTTTGTTTTAATGCATTATTTAATTACATTTACTTAGTTTTAACGTGTATACATAGAGGTTAGTTTGTATTAGGTTTTCAGTTCAGCCGTCTTAGTTTTAACCTAGTTTTCTATGGGCCGAGTGGATTATGTTTAGGGTTTAATTGAACCTAAGGTTAGTGGCCTATAAATATTCAAGTAATATTCTAACTAGGGTTTTAGAAAAACTATTACGATATAGTAAGGGTTGAGGGAATTGGAGACAGCTGTGAAGGAAAACAGTGAGCCAATAAAGAGAGTTTCGCCGAAAAACTTAGACGAACATCGGTGTAAGGCAAGTTCTATCCTTACTCTCTCCCTTAGGCTTCGTGTTCTTTGTATTCCTAATCAGTTCTAGGATTAATTGAATGTTAAAAACAACATCTGTTTGTGTTAAAACTTGAAGTATATCAGTATGTTTGTATGCTTGTATAACTGTTAAAACTTGATAGTTGCTTGCATAATTCTTGGTTTAAATTCATGTTAGTGATGTATTAAAGACTTAAACATGGACTGGGAACATACTGGGGTTTGGTTACAGTGTCTGGAGGCCATATCAGTGAGGTCTAAAGGCTATAAAGGTCATCGGAAGAAGAATAGACGAGGCAGAGAGGGAGAGAGCCGGCTCCCTTAGAGTTAGAGGCAGCTCGCAAGTGTGGGAGCTGGCTCCAAGACTTAAAGTAGGCGGCTCCACTTTTGGGAGACGCATCCCTGATGCAATTTTTATTTTTATTTTTTCCGTTTTCAGTCATTTTTAGTTACAGTGGTTGGTTTTCTGTGTTTTCAATTGGGTTGAGGTCTGTATGTGAGGTGTATGGATGATGCTTAGAGACAATTCTAAGACTTTAGGAGGCATGCTAATAATCTAATTATGGTTGTCACTTGAACAGTATACGTTGTAAACAAAATAACACACTGTGGTTGGAATTGGAAGAATTAATTAGGTTTAATTCTTTGTGATTTGTAATCTTCTGAGACAGATAATTTAATTAAAACATGTTTTATCATATATCATGATTATGTGTCTGAATTGTATTTGTTTTGGATGAATTGGTATTAAGTGACTTTAGGATTTAACAAACTTAGCACTACACTGGATGTTTGTGAAAACACTACAGATCAAGCATGTCTATGTGTATACTGTAATTCTGTGTTGATGTTTTCATTATCATAGCTAGTATCAATTATGGGAGGCATGGATCTTGTTGACGTTTACCTTAACTGTCTATAATATCAACTGATGGAGGTTGAATGCTATTAAGATTTAAACTTGGCATGATACTGGATTTTATGGAACAACCAAAACTGAGTAGGTTTATGTATATACTGTGGCTATGTTAATTGATGCTTACATTTTAATTGTTAGTATCAATGATGGATATAAAGCTGAACATGATTATGTATATAGTTGACTGTGTTCCTAGATGCTTACATTGTGCTTTTAGTATCTGTGATGGAGATATGGATTCAGTTGAGGTCTACTTTAATTGTTGGTAGTATCAACTACTGGATGATTGGATAGTATACACCGATATGGGACGGTGGTATACTAGGGACAGTTTGGATTCAAAATACCAAAACCTACCTACTCTGGATTAAGAATTAGATTAACTAAAAGTTAAGTCCTATTGATTGTAGTGTCATGGCAACGATTAGTTGAGCGGCACTACTAGGATTTAGGATGGATTTTAAATATATTGTTATGGTACCTCGATATGAGCTTGAGTCTTAGGATCGACGGTTAGGGAGCGTATATGCATTGGGATGCATAGATGGATACGATGGTTAGAGGTGTACCCTGTTTAGGTTTAGGTACACATGCCCACTTCGTGTGCGTTTTAGCATGTTACCTCTATTCAGGTTGAGACCAGCCTTTAGTCTAGTAAGAGTCCTTTAGTGTGACTATATATGTATCTACTGATTATTAGCTATTATTGAATTGTTTAGGATGTACATGCGTATCGGGCCTCTGTTTGGATTGTAGTAGTATAGAACTTGCGCGTGGGCCTGACCCACTCCTATTTTTCAGGTACATGAAAGTTCCAGACTTAGACGTATTCGTGCTGAGCAGAGGTTCCTACTCACTCTACTGACGATGTAGGATATCTCTCCATAGCTTTTATCAGGATGTCTTTCAGTTGTTTTAATTCAGTTTAGATTTTTATTAGGGGTCCACTAGAGATGGATTCCCGAGTTGTAAACTGATGGAGTTTGGATTTAATGGATTTCAATAATTATATTTTGAGGATTTTATATTTTAGTTCTTTCAGCTTAAACTTCATTTCTTAATTCGAGTTGTATTCTGTGTTTATTTTAAAATATTAATTGTTCGATATTCCCTCGGGTTTGGGCCTGGGCCTGATCAACCCATGTCTCGGATCCGAGGGGTATCACAGTTGGTATCAGAGCACTTCAGGTTCAAGTGTCTCTAGGATTCTATCGTATAAGACTTATGCGTAGCGTTTTCTCTTGTTTAGAGCTTTAAGATTATGATTCGTTGAATTCCTTTACAGTTCGTTTAGAAAGTACCGATGTCAAGTGTATTCTGTAATTGCAGAATGTTTGGCACTAGGAAGAGGATGAGGGCCGCAATGAAAGCAAAGAAGGGCCCAAGGCCGAGGAAGGTTACTCCGGTGATTCCCCTACGAAGGTCGATCAAGAAGGCGAAATTAGAGACTAGGGAGTTAATTTCAATAGGGGTTGCTTCAGTATACAAGTCAAGGAAAGTTTCTGGTGTGCGGGATTGGCCACCATACTGTGGACCTAACACAACTTCGGTGGTGCTCGAAGCTGAGCCAAGCGGAGAGGAAGACCCCGAAGAAGATCAGGATGGAGGAGATACCGGAGCATCCAAGATGGAAGGCACCGAAGTTCAAGGATGACTGCTTTTTTAAGAGTACTTATTGTTACTAGTAATGGAGGAGGTATTAGTAGAAATGTAGTACGGATTTAATCACGTGCATTAGGATTATGTTAAAATACCTTACGATTATTGGTTTGACGGTTTTGGTTTGTAAAAGTTCTTAATAAAGTGAACTAGCGGTTTTGGCTATCTTTATTGCGTTTGGTGATAGCATTTTTGGGTTGATACACATCTGATTCTATTAAACTATATTGGAATGTGTGTGTGTGATAATAAGTGATCGATCACAGTAGAGTGATTGGTTTTAAAACAAGCAAACAGATATTTGCTTGTACATACGTTATGTTGAAACATGACGATTACCAAGGAGTTTATAAACGAACTTGCGTAAGTCGATATAGTAGGAAGGAGGAATTCCTAAGGTAGAATGTTAGTCTAAAAATGGGAAGATTACGTAGTATTTTTGTTTACTTATTGTGTTCTGCTCTACGGCGTATTCAGAAACAGGGAATTTTCATAGATCGGTTAGTGATACACTTATACAATAGACCTTAGGATATTTGTTTTAGGTAATACTGCCATATAGGATGGACCAGGGACACTAGATATTGGTAGACTCAGATTTTTAGCAGGTCTTGGACAGGCATACTTATGCCGTGATACTTGGGATGGATTGGTTACCACTGTCAGGCTCAAGTTATTCATTTTGAAAAGGTCTATTGTGTTCACCATACTTGGTCAGGATATTTACGCTGTCGTTATGCCGCGTTCTAGCAAGGTTACTAGCACCTAATTGTTTCATGCGAGGAGGGAACTACTGTATCATTGGATAGCATACCGATTGTACAGGATTTTTCGGATGTATTTCAAGAGATTCCAGGGTTACCACCTAGTCGCGAGATCGACTTTGTGATAGACTTAGCTCCAGGCACTATGCCTATTGCTAGGGCGCCATATAGGATGGCACCGGTGGAGATGCGTTAGTTAAGGGATCAGATTCAACAGTTACTCAGCCAGGGTTTCATTCGCAGGAGTACCTCACCCTGGGGAGCACCAGTTTTGTTTATGAAAATGAAGGATGGTTTGCTTCACCTGTGTATTGATTACAGGGAGTTGAACAAGGTTACGATTCATAAGAAGTATCCTTTGCCCAGGATTGATGACTTGTTTGATCAGTTGAAGAGAAAAACTTATTTCTCTAAGATTGATCTGCGTTCTGGGTATCATCAACTGAGGGTTAGGGAGCAGGATGTTCCTAAGACAGCGTTTCTCACGAGATATGGTTCTTATGAGTTTCGTGTCATACCGTTTGGGACAACTAATGCACCTGCAATGTTCATGGATTTAATGAACAGAGTCTTTCAGGCTTATTTGGATCAGTTTGTCATTATCTTTATTGATGATATCTTAATCTATTCTAGGTCTGAGGATGACCATGCTAGACATCTTCGCATAGTCTTGCAGACGCTTTATGAGCACCAGTTATATGCCAAGTTCGAGAAGTGTGAATTTTGGCAGCGGTAAATGAAGTTTCTGGGTCACGTGGTGTCAGAAAGGGGGATAGCGGTTGATCCAGTCAAGGTTTTAGCTGTAGTAGAGTGGGGACAGCCTACTTTACCTACCGAGATTCGGAGTTTTCTTGGTTTGGTAGGATATTATCGTCGGTTCATCCAGGGGGTCTCCAAGATAGCAGGACCACTCACTCATCTGACCAAGAAGGGTGTACAGTTTTTGTGGGATGAGCACTGTCAGCGAGCTTTTGATGAGCTGGAAAGGAAGTTGACTTCTGCACCGGTTTTAGCAACTCCATAGAGCGGGATAGAGTATCTTGTCTACACGGATACTTCGTTGTAGGGTCTTGGATGTGTTTTGATGCAGGAGGAGCGACCGATTTCTTATAGATCTCGGATGCTTAAGCTTCATGAGCTTAATTATCTAACGCATGATTTGGAGTTGGCAGCTGTAGTCTTTGCCTTACATAATTGGAGGCATTATCTGTTGGGTGAGTCCTTCAGGTTATTTAGTGATCACAAGAGTCTGCAGTATTTGTTCACTCAGCGGGAGCTGAATATGAGACAGCTCAGGTGGTTGGAGTTTGTGAAAGACTATCATTTTTCTATACAGTACCATCCAGGGAAAACAAATGTGGTGGCGAATGCACTCAGTCGCTGCCCTGTTGGTAGTCTTTTAGCTCTATTCACTACTGAGTGGAATGCGTTGAAGAAGGTGGATGAATTATCAAATGCGTTCATGGCTTGTATGGTAGTTACACCTTCTATCATTTACAAGGTGTTGAAGGCACAACTTACGGATCAGCAATGCATTGACAAGGTTGCAGAGATAGCTTCCAGAGAGGTTCTATTCTATTATGTTGGGGCTGATGGAGGTTTGCGGTACAAGGGATGGTTAGTGGTACCTTCTGCTAATGATTTGAGGAAGGATGTGATGACTGAGACACACCACTCTGGGTTCTCGGTTCATCCTGGAGGCGATAAGATGTATCAGAATATGAAGCGGCAGTTTTGGTGGGCAGGTATGAAGAGGGACATTGCTCTTTTTGTCTCGCGATGTAGTACCTGTCAGATGGTCAAGATTGTTCATCAGAGGCCGCCAGGAGCTCTACATCCACTACCGATATCGGAGTGGAAATGAGAGAGCATTTCTATGAATTTTGTAGAAAGATTGCCAAATTCTTTCAAGGGGCATAATTCCATATGGGTCATTGTGGATAGGTTGACCAAGTCAGCTCATTTCTTGCCTATTTGCACTGACTACACTTCAGAGCAGTTGGCAAGGCTTTACATTTTAGAGATTGTGAAGTTACATGGCATTCCATTGTCTATTATATCGGACAGGGATTCGAGCTTTGTGTCTGGATTTTGGAAGAGTTTCCAGCAGGCTTTGGGTACAGAGTTGCATCTTAGCACTGCTTATCATCCTCAGACTAATAGATAGACTGAACGGGTGAACTAGATTATAGAGGATATGCTTCGGTCCTGTGTTCTTGACTTCAAGGGCCATTGGGAGGATCACTTACCACTTGTGGAGTTTGCTTATAACAATAGTTTCCAGAAGACTATTGGGATGACACCATTTGAGGCATTATACGGCCGACCATGTCGATCGCCTGTTTGTTGGATGGAGGTTGGTGAGAGCAGATTTTTGGGTCCTGAGTTCATCAATGATACTTCCGAGAAGATTGCTCTTATTCGAGATCACATACGTACTGCCCAAAGTAGGCAGAAGAGCTATGTTGATCGTCGCACTCGTGCTTTGGAATTTCGGGTTGGGGATCAAGTGCTACTCAAAGTGTCGCCTATGAAGGGTGTAATGCGCTTTTGGAAGAAAGGGAAGTTGTCACCGCGGTTTTTCAGTCCATTCATGATTACGGATCGAGTTGGAGCTGTCGCTTATCGGTTAGCACTTTTGGATAATTTGGATCGTGTCTATAATGTGTTTTTATGTTTCCATGTTGCGGAAATTTCTGCAAGATGAGGATCGGTATCAGCATATCGATGTTGGGGAGATTGAATTGCAGCAGGATGTAACTTATTTGGAGCCACAGTGTCGTATTGTTGACCATCGGGATCAAATCCTTCGTAACAAGGTTATTCCTTTGGTCCGTGTTCAGTGGAGTTATCACAATGAGACTGAGTCCACTTGGGAATGAGAGGATGTCATTCATTCGCAGTTTCCTGAAATATTGGAAGAAGGTAAGAGCAAATTCTGAGGACGGACTTCCTTTTGTTAGGGGGGAAGAATGTAATACCCCTAATTTTAAAAGGATATTTCTGGTATTTAATTTTTGATTTAATTGTCATTTTATTTGATTAATTGTTTACTTGTTTATGGTGTTGATTAAATGGCATATATTGTGTTTAAATTGTTAATTATTTATTTATTAATTAATTGCTTTAACTGTTTAATTAATTATTTTTTCTGTTTGTTTTAATTAATTTTGTTTTTGTTTTGATTAATTGTTTTCATTTTAATGCATTATTTAATTACATTTACTTAGTTTTAACGTGCATACATAGAGGTTAGTTTGTATTAGGTTTTCAGTTCAGCCGTTTTAGTTTTAACCTAGTTTTCTATGGGCCGAGTTGATTATGTTTAGGGTTTAATTGAACCTAAGGTTAGTGGCCTATAAATATTCAAGTAATATTCTAACTAGGGTTTTAGAAAAACTATTACGATATAGTAAGGGTTGAGGGAATTGGAGACAACTGGGAAGGAAAACAGTGAGCCAATAGAGAGAGTTTCGCCGGAAAACTTAGACGAATGTCGGTGTAAGGCAAGTTCTATCCTTACTCTCTCCCTTAGGCTTCGTGTTCTTTGTATTCCTAATCAGTTATAGGATTAATTGAATGTTAAAAACAACATCTGTTTGTGTTAAAACTTGAAGTATATCAGTATGTTTGTATGCTTGTATAACTGTTAAAACTTGATAGTTGCTTGCATAATTCTTGGTTTAAATTCATGTTAGTGATGTATTAAAGACTTAAACACGGACTGGGAACATACTGGGGTTTGGTTACAGTGTCTGGAGGCCATATCAGTGAGGTCTAGAGGCTGTAAAGGTCATCGAAAGAAGAATAGACGAGGCAGAGAGGGAGAGAGCCGGCTCCCTTGGAGTTAGAGGCGGCTCCCAAGTGTGGGAGCCGGCTCCAAGACCTAAAGGAGGTGGCTCCATTTTTGGGAGACGCCTCCCTGATGCAATTTTTATTTTTTCCGTTTTCAGTCATTTTTAGTTACAGTGGTTGGTTTTCTGTGTTTTCAGTTGGGTTGAGGTCTGTGTGTGAGGTGTATGGATGATGCTTAGAGACAATTCTAAGACTTTAGGAGGCATGCTAATAATCTAATTATGGTTGTCACTTGAATAGTATACGTTGTAAACAAAATAACACACTGTGGTTGGAATTGGAAGAATTAATTAGGTTTAATTCTCTATGATTTGTAATCTTCTGAGATAGATAATTTAATTAAAACATATTTGATCATATATCATGATCATGTGTCTGAATTGTATTTGTTTTGGATGAATTGGTGTTAAGTGACTTTAGGATTTAACAAACTTAGCACTACACTGGATGTTTGTGAAAACACTACAAATCAAGCATGTCTATGTGTATACTATAATTCTGTGTTGATGTTTTCATTATCACAGCTAGTATCAATTATGGGAGGCATGGATTTTGTTGATGTTTACCTTAACTGTCTATAATATCAACTGGTGGAGGTTGAATGCTATTAAGATTTAAACTTGGTATAATACTGGATTTTATGGAATAACCAAAACTGAGTAGGTTTATGTATATATTGTGGCTATGTTAATTGATGCTTACATTTTAATTGTTAGTATCAGTGATGAATATAAAGCTGAACATGATTATGTATATAGTTGACTGTGTTCCTAGATGCTTACATTATGCTTTTAGTATCTGTGATGGAGATATGGATTCAGTTGAGGTCTACTTTAATTGTTGGTAGTATCAACTGCTGGATGATTGGATAGTATACACCGGTATGGGACGGTGGTATATTAGGGACGGTTTGGATTCAAAATACCAAAACCTACCTACTCTGGATTAAGAATTAGATTAACTAAAAGTTAAGTCCTATTGATTGTAGTGTCATGGCAACGATTAGTTGAGCGGCACTACTAGGATTCAGGATGAATTTTAAATATATTGTTATGGTACCTTGATATGAGCTTGAGTCTCAGGATCGACGGTTAGGGAGCATATATGCATTGGGATGCATAGCTGGATACGATGGTTAGAGGTGTACCCTGTTTAGGTTTAGGTACACATGCCCACTTCATGTGCATTTTAGCATGTTACCTCTATTCAGGTTGAGACCGGCCTGTAGTCCAGTGAGAGTCCTTTAATGTGACTATATATGTATCTACGGACTATTAGCTATTGTTGAATTGTTTAGGATGTACATGAGTATCGGGCCTCTGTTTGGATTGTAGTAGTATAGAACTTGCGCGTGGGCCTGACCCACTCCTATTTTTCAGGTACACGACAGTTCCAGACTTAGACGTATTCATGCTGAGTAGAGGTTTCTACTCACTCTACCGACGACGTAGGATATCTCTCCATAGCTTTTATTAGGATGTCTTTCAGTTGTTTTAATTCAGTTTAGATTTTTATTAGGGGTCCACTAGAGATGGATTCCCGAGTTGTAAACTGATGGAGTTTTAGAGTTTGGATTTAATGGATTTCAATAATTATATTTTGAGGATTTTATATTTTAGTCTCTTTCAGCTCTTAAATTTTATTCTTAAATTCATTTTTGTATTCCGTGTTCGCATTTAAAGTGTTAATTGTTTGATATCCCTCGGGTTTGGGCCTGGGCCTGATCAACCCGTGTCTCGGATCCGAGGGGTATCACACGAACTGCATAGAATGTTGAATAAGCCTCAATGAGGTAATGGAGAACTTTTTTTTTTTTTTTCGTTAGTGCTCGCAATATTCTTAGTTATTAGAATACATAATATGAATGTTAGGATACATTTGGCAATAGGGAAACTTAAAACAAGGAAATTATTTTAGACATAAATTTGTTAGGTTTGAAAAGTATTTTTATCTTGGCAGTGATAAGCACAAACCTCTTCTACTACATGCACGACCCACCTAATTAAAGTTATTATCAGTGGCATTTTTTCTGCCTATCAGTGGTAAATTCCTATGTTAATTGAGCAGAAATAGTATCAATTTTGTCCTTTGGCTTCTACCACTACTATTTGCACGTGTTTGTCACACAGTTTCTTAGTTTATAACCAATTTGACTAAATCAGGGTGTTGCTTTTAACTACCCAAAAGATGTTTTAAAGTCTTGGCATGTAAAAGACATCTTAAAACATTCTTTAGTAAGCAAGTGATGAAGCTTTTGCACTTACTTTTCCTATTTCAGAAAATTATCATCAAGTTCTATATAATTTTCTTCATGAAGTTGTTCACTGATTAAAGTCATTTTTTGGAATTTGTCAGGAGGAAGCAGGTAGACTCAAGTTTGTATGCGTTTCAAATGATGGTATTAATGACCATATGGTTTGGTATCTTTTTCTCTTTTCTTGAATATCCATGCTTCATCTACTTTTGTTTTAGAATTTTAAGTTATATTTGTGCATTCCTACCTTTTTGTTCAGCTTATAACAATATCTGGAATGGCTTCAAGTTTTAGTCATTCATCAGGATATTGTACATTGAGATGAAGTTCAATTTGTTTTTTCTTTGGGAATGCTTCTATCTATATATATGCCTAGGGTTTGGATGAATTCTGTTTTTTTTTTCAATATCTTGAACTTTTGATTATTCCCTGCTTATAGAAATTGGCATCTTCAACAGTTGATAATTTTTTGTCAGTTTGTTGTTTCTGTGCCAGCTGGAGCAACTTGGGCCACAAGTTCTCTACACAATCTTTGCTACCTTTTGCTTGATAGCTGTGGTTTTTATGAAGGGAATGTGATGGAAACGAAAGGAAAATCACTCCAAGAAATTGAGATTGCACTTCTGCCCATTGATTAGAGGTAATTTTTCTAATAAGGTCCCTCATGTATATTTGTTTTACCAATCTTTGAATGAAGCTATCAGATGGTTTGGCACAAACATGTCATATTAAATCAATTTCTCTTTCCAGGTGTACATTGTAAGGGCGAACAGTTCTATAGAAGGTAACGATATCTAAGAAGTGTTTTAGAGAAGTTTGAAGATGAAGTTGAAGCTAGAAAAAAAGAAAGTTTGAAGATGGGGTCGTGGTTGTGTTTACACCTTTTGTGAAAAATTCTTTTCATTTTGTGTATAGTTCTTTTGTAAAAACTTGGTGTTCAGTACAACATTATCTATTAGTAGACATGCAATTTGGATGTTATTTTCATATTTGGCAGGTTAATCCGTAGACATTTGGATGATAATTGTTTTTATATATAAACATGTATTATAAATGGGTTTCTTTAGGAAAAGAAAAAAAAAAACCAAAACCACCACCAAATAAAAAAAAATAAAAAATAAAAAATGGTAATAGAGCGCTGGTGGGTTTCTTCTTTTTTTTTTTTTAAAAAAAAAAAAAAATGGTGACCTTTTACCATCGCTTTTTCAAAAAGCGCTGGTAAAGCCCTACCGACACTGGAATTACCAGCGTTTTTTAAGGCTTTTACCAACGTTTTTGAGCGCTGGTAAAAGTTGAAACTGTTGTAGTGAAAACTAAGCCAAATTCTGTAAAAACAGAGAGACCGTGAGATACAGAGAGCAACTGAATCTGTTTTGTGAGACAAAATACAGAGAGAACCTTAAGAGATTAAAGGAGGGATTCAAGGAGGAGTTCAAGACTGAATTAGGAGCAGCAAAGGTAGTTTAACACAGCTGACGTTGACGTTGCCGGAGTTAATAGAGACGATAGTTAGAGATTTTAATCCAAAGTCTCAAGGCAAGTCTTTGTTCTTCTCTTTCCCGTTAATTCGTATTCTGCGGATGCCTAGTTAGACTCCAAGGATTAACACAAGGATAAAACGGACTTAAATAAACTTTATAACAAGTTTTATATGCATGTATGAATTTCGTTTACTCTCATGAATTAACTGCTTTGCAAAAATTGTTGATATTCTGCTATTTGTTCTTGCTGTGATTTACGGTTAAGCGTTATTTTCATTGAGATTAGTAGGATGTTTGGATGCCTTATAATCTCTCTAGGACTGAGTTTGAACTCTAAAACAAGTGCTTGGAACATTATTTGATTTCACTAAATTAATCTGAATTAAATCTGTGGTAATTTGCTTAAAAATTTCTAACGGAGGTTCTGTAAACATGGCTTTAAAACTTGTGTTCCTACACATGTTAGGATTGGATCTTAGTGGTTTAAACTTATTTAGGACTAAGATTGAACCTAGAACAAGGATTTAAAAGTACTACAGAGGACTGGTACTCACAGAAATCGGAGAAGACGAAGATGAAACGGACGTAGGCTGCTAAGGGGAGGGAGATCAGGCTCTCAATTTCCTTAGAGCCGGCTCCTAGGAAGGTGGAGCCAGCTCTTGGTGTACTAGAGAAGGCTCTAAAGAGTCTAGAGCAGGCTCTAGATGGAAAAGAGCAGGCTCCAATTTTTCTAGAGCCTGCTCTCTTTTAAAACGCATAGTTTTGTTTATTTTAAAAGCTGTTTGGGCTAAACTGGATTTTGCACTTTGTTTAAATGGTTCAAAGTGATGTGTAGGACTGTATAAGATTTGTATTATGATGGGAAAATATAAATTCATAATTGGATTGAAGAATAGAACAAGAAGAACCTAAGAGAAAACTGGTAGCATGCACACTGTCTTGTTGGTTTTAATTACTGAAATCTGGTAAGGTTTTTATATATGATCTAAATATGTATAATTGAATATTATTCCAGTATTATAAGTATTGTGAATTACTTATATTTAACTATACCTAGTTTGGGTTTAAATTGGATACTCAAATTTCTATTACTGTATCAATTCGTGGATTATATTGGAGGATTTGCTAGGTTTATATACCGGAGCTTGGCAAGGTTGTTATGCATGATTTAAATATACATATAAATCATATTTCTATAGTATTTGAAGTATTGTGAATTAACTGAATATCCCTATACTTAATTTGGGTTTATTTGATATTTAAATTGTACTAAATTGTATCAATTCAGGGATTATGTTAGAGAATGTAAATGTGTGCAAATTATGTAGCAATTTACATTATTGGAGTTGGATTTTAGGCTCTGTATTGAATGTCTAATATTTATGTATATAGATTAACCTATCTTGTGCATATTGTAGAATGTGGTTGATAACTATTTAATATTATTTTGTCAATTGTGTTAACTGAAGGATTGTATGTACCAGTATGGGACGGTGATATATTAGGTATGGATTAGTTCAAACACTAAAATCCTACCTAATTTGGAATGAGTTGGATTAATCATAAAAAGGTTAAGTCCTACTTATATGAATATATATGAACCGGTATGGGACGGTGTCATATTAGGGATGACTTAGTTCAAAACACTAAGACCTACCTATATTGGGAATGGATTAGTTCAAAACATTAAGTCCTACCTAATTTGGATTAAGGTATGGATTAACCATAAAGGTTAAGTCCATCACCTACATGTGTCATGTCAATCAAATAAATTGAATGACCTATTATGGTTTCGGGATGGATTTGTTATACATATATCAAACCACTATACAGATGGATGATATTTTGTATTAGGAGTACGGATTTTATATATTTTTTATATGTGCCATGGTATGAGCTTGAGTCTCAGGACCATGGTTAGGACGCGTATATCGCCTATGATGGATAACTAGACATAGGTGTTGTTCCCTGGTAGGTCTAGGTACTCATGCTCACCTTCAGGTGCGTATTCGCATGTTGCCTTCTATTCAGGCGGAAACAGACCTATTGGACTAGCGAGTGTCCTATAGTGTATACTATATATACATATATGGACTACTCTAAATATTGTTGAGTCTTTCTAGGATGTATCTGCGTATCGGATTACTGTTTGGATCGTAGTAGATCAGGACTTGCATGTGGGCCTGACCCACTCTTTTATTTTTCAGGTGCTCAGTAGTTCTAGAATTAGAGATTGATCGTGCAGAGTAGATACAGACTTCCATTCTACTGACTACGTAGGACTACTCTCTATGTTTAGCTCTATGTTTTATTTCCAGTTCGAGACTTTTTATTAGGGGTCCTCTAGAAGGATTCCCGAGTTGTATGGATTGGTGGTTTGGATTATTAGATTTCAATAATTTTATTTTAAGGTTTTTCAATTAGCATTCCTTCAGTTTATTATTTTATTTCTTATTTCGTCTTGTATTCTGTGTTCGGTTACATATTAATTGTTTGGTACCGCTCGGATCTGTGCTCGGACTTGATCACCCGTGACTCTAGAATCGAGGGGTATCACAAAAGTTGCTGTCTAGTTGAAGAATTTCCACACCATTGAACCCCAACTGCTGTACAATAGATCCATTAGGAAGCAAGTAGTATAAACATAAGCTGGTGTCTTTCCCTGCCCCAACTTTATGCTTAAGTAACCCCTTTGCCATTGATCTCAACCCAAGAAATTTCTTCCAAAAACCTGAGCTCACCATAGTTGATTTCATTGACCAAAAACTTCTGTTCTTGATAAGGTAACTGAAGGTCCAAGCCACCTAAAGGCTATCCTTCTTCAAACAAAGCTTCCAAATGTGCTTCAAGTTAGCAATCCTATTTGTAAGCTCTAAATAATGGAATCCTAGCCCTCTATTTGCTCTTAGTTTGCAAACAGCTTGCCAAGCAAGTTTAGCACTCTTGTTTTTCAAATCCACACCATTCCATAAAAAAGTTTCTAAGAATTTGATTGATTTGCTCAATGACCAATTTTGGTAAGATAAATATCTGTGACCAGTAAGCTTGGATAGAGTAGAACACTGCTTTGACTAGGACAATTCTTCCAGTATAGGACAAGAATCTTGATGTCCAAGAACCCAATCTTGCAGTAATCTTCTCAACTGATGACTGACAATCCCTTGCTTTGATTGAAGTTGATGAAAGAGGCAGACCCTAGTATGTAACAGGCAGTGTCCCAACTTCAAATTGAAGTATAAAAAGGATGTCAAACTTCAAGCCATTGTCCACTCCAGTGAAGAAAACCATTGATTTGGCTCTGTTAATTTGCATTCCAGAAACAAGATAGAACTCGTTGAGGGCATCCATTAAAACCTGAACTAAATGAGTGTTTGCGCGCATAAGAAAACATCAAGATGTCATTAGCAAATGTAAGATGAGTAATGGACATCTTCTTGCATTTCTAGTGGAACTTGAATATTGGGCTGGTAATAATGCTTTTATTAACACACTGTGTGAGAACCTCCATTGCAATGACAAATAGCATATGAGATAGGGGATCCCCCTGCCTAATGCCTCAATTCCCTTTGAAATAGCCAAAAAAACTCACCATTGAAGGAGATTGAGAATGATGATGTTGTCATACATGTAATACCCCTAGTTTTCAAAAGGATATAATCGAAATTTAAATTTTATTTCTTGTACATTTTTTGGTTGTTTACGTGGTCATGTGTTTATGTGGCTTCATGTTATATGTGTGTGCTTAGGTATTTTTTTTTTTTTTAAATTAATTGTTGTATGAGCTTATTTGTTAAAAGATAATGTGTTGATTTAAATGTAATTTAGTTGCTTGTTTAATTATGTGTTTTATTTTATTTTTATTTTTAAAAGGAGGGATTTGGATAGTAGTAATGGACCAACAGTTAGGTCTCATGGACTATTTGAATAGAGGTTGCTAATGGGTATGAATAATTCTCATATATGGTTGGTTGTATATATATATACTTGAGTATATATATTGGAGAATATAAATTATTATTATTATTCGTTATTTATTCTAATGATAATAATAGCAATATTATGTTACTAGGTTATATATATATATATATATATATATATATATATATATATATATATATATATATAATTATAAATTATATGTAAATAATTCATTAATACGTGTAGGACCAAAAATGTATATATAATTATATTTTTATTTTATTTTCTTTTCTTTTATGATCGTCCAATTTAGTTTTCAATTAGGATTAGGGTTGGATTATGTTTAACTTATATAAATACATATGATGGTCTACAATAGGGTTTGAAAACCCTAATAGCAGCAGAGAGAGGGACGGGAGAATACATAGTGTTTTAGAAAGAAACTGAGAGAGGGGGATTAGGGTTTTGGCCAAAGAATTAAGCCGGACCAAGGAGGAAGGTTGAGGGCTGTTCGAGGGTTAGAACCAGAGTAGAAGAGTCTTTGATGGCAGTCACGATCGCCGAAAAACCTAGGAAGAAGACGGTTAAGGTTTCAATTCGAAACCTAAAGGCAAGTTCCATTTCTTGCTCCTTCCCTTTGATCTGTGTCCTGTGCATGCCTAGGTAGTCTCTAGGAGTTTATTTAAATGTTGAATTAATCTTCTTTATGTGTTTAATTTGGTTTGGAACAATTCTGTGAGTTTATATTACAATTGTATGATTTTGAAGCATATATAATTGTTAATTGTTCTTGTCGTTGTTATTGATACAAACTGTTTTATATAAACTATTGGGATGTTACTGGACATAGTTTAGACTCTTAGGTTCAGTATTAATAAAGAATAGAAGAGTTGGAAGTGGCTGGAGACGAGGCAGAAGGGTGAAACGGGGTTCAAGGCTTTGTGAGGGGGAAAGAGTCGGCTCCATGGAAGTGGGAGCCGGCTCCCTCAATTGAAGAACCAGCTCCAGGGGTTAGGGAGCCGACTTCCCCTTGTCTAGAGCTGGCTCCAAGGTCTAGGGAGCTTGCTCCAGGTGTGGATGGAGCCTGCTCTTCAGTTTTGAGAGCATGCTCTCTTATTTTAGTGCGTTTTGGAGTTATTTGGGCACTGTTTGGACAAGTTGAGATTCCCGAACTGTTTTTGGATATTAAAAGGGTTCTAAATATTAATTCATGGTGTATTAAAACCCTAGGATGCATAATTTTAGTTATATGCTAAAGATTTTGAACAGTATGGAAGTTTAGAACAAGTTGCATGCTGTTAACGGATAAAGAAAATTTAATTGCTTATTTTGATGTTAGCAAATTAAATGACTGAAATATAATTTATAAATCTATATTAGATGCATAATAGGATCATGTATTTGTTAGACTTTATTTGTGCTTATGTTGGATTTTAATTAATGAACTATTAAAATTTTGTTCCATTAATTAAATCGACGTTGTTCTGGATTTTAATTGTTGAACTGTTTTATCTGTTTCATCAATTATTGGTTGGATTTGTGAATAACATAAGCATGTTGATTCATATCATTTATTTTATACTTATTAGGAATTAATTGAACATACTTTATATGTGTTGTCAATTATATGGACATTGTTGCAATAGTATCGAGTAAACATGATAACTTATATATTTTGTTATGCTTATTATGAATCAATTGATGTTTACATTTAATGTCTGTATTATCAATTGTTGGACTCATGGATTGTATGCACAGGTATGGGACGGTGGCATATTAGGGATGGATTAGTTTCGAAACAGTACATCCTACCTATACCGAAATAAGGGAATGGATTATAAAATTAAATCCTACTTATATTTAAGTCGATCAGCTCAGCCGAACAGGTTGAATGACTAACTGAATTACTTGTTATTTAAGTCAGATCAGTTGAACAAAGTTGAATGACTAACTAGATTACTTGTTATTTAAGTCAGATCAACTGAATAAAGTTGAATGACTAATTGGATTTCTTATAGCTTAAGTCAAATCAGTTGAATAAGTTGAATGACTGAACGGATTCCTTATGGATGGTTAGGATAGGATTTTATATATATATGAATATGGTACCACGATATGAGCTTGAGTCTCAGGATCGATGGTTAGGGAGCATTTATGTATTAGGATGCATAACTGGCTATGATGGTAGAGGTATACCCTGTTAAGTTTAGGTACTCATGCCCACCTCAGGTGCGTTTTGCATGTTGCCTTCTATTCAGGTTGAGACTGTAATACCCCTAATTTTGTAAAGGATATAATTGTAATTAATTTTTATTTTTGGTGCATGTTAGGTGCTTACTTGATTATATGGCTTCTTGTTTTTATGTTTAAATAAATTTGTTGTTTAATTATTTGGTTTATGTGATTTATTTGTTTTAAATTAAATTATATGCTTTCGTGGATGTTCATTAATGGTAACTTAATTATTTGTTTAACTGTCATGTTTTGTTTATTTGAAATTATAGGATAGGTGACTTAATGTAAATGGATATAGTTTTTACCCATGGATGGAGATACATGTATTTATGGGGATATATGTATTTTTGGGTTAGTTTAATTATTAGGAATTATTAATAATTAAATTAGAATTAATTATTATTTAATGAATATTATAATTTTAGGGTTTCGTTTAGTCTCACGAGTTAGCCGACCTAGTATAATTTTATTTTTTCTCGTCTCCTCTCAGAATTAGAATTAGGTTTTCTTTAAGCCTATATAGATACAACATTAGGTCGTCTTAGGGTTTTGAAAATAAACACAGACCTTATTCACGTATACAAGGGTTTATGTTACAGAGAGTTTTTAGAGAGAAAACAGAGAGAGAGAGAGAAATTGTGAGGAAACCAGAGGGTGTTCCGTTAAGGTTTCGGCTGTGGATTAAAGGACGGATCTAGGAGGAGGGAAGGTTGAGCAGAAGGAGATTGACAGTGAACGGACGTCGTCAGAAAGACGTCGTCGGAAAACTTAGGAAGGCGGCGAAGAGGTTTTTATTAAAAAACCACAGAGGCAAGTTCTTTTCTTTCTCTCTCCCATTGGCCTGTGTTCTGTGCATCCTTAGATAGTCTCTAGGTTTTACATGCTTGTTATATGCTAAATCAATTATCTGTATGCGTTGAATTACACTGTTACAGTTCTTGTATCTCTGGTTTTCAGTTTGGTTTAAAAACATGTTAAATCGGTAACGGTTTTAATCACTGAAATTGATTCGAATTGTTGTGAACAAGTCATAGGGATGATATTGGGTAAAAATAGGACTCTTAGGTTCAGTATTAAAGATGAACAGAAGGTTGGGAATGACCGGAGATGAAGCTGATAGGCGAAACGAAACAAAACTGGACAAAGGAGGCTCTTAAAGAGGGAGAGCCGGCTTTGGGAAGCCAAGAGCTGGCTCCCACTCCTCAAGAGCAGGTTCTATGCTTCTAAGAGCAGGCTCCATGATGCTAAGAGTCTGCTTTGTTGTTTAGGGAGTAGGTTCTCTTGGTTGGCCTTGTGTTGATGCATTCCCGAACTATTTTGGGCACTGTTTTGGGCGTGTTTGGTATTTTAAATTGTTTCAAGGACTGGACTGAAGATTTTAAAAGAAATTTCATGGGATTTTAAACTCTTTAATTTCATAATTTGATCAGTAGAGCAAATGGTGTACAAAGTATAAAAATAAGTAACATTGCACGCTTTAACGGATAGGAAGGACTGAAGTGTTTAATCTTGTTCTAAAAATTTAACGGGTTATAGCATGGGTTCTAAACATGATATTATGTTGTATTAGAACTCACATTACATAATTAATGTTTTGTGTTCATGGATTCAACAGTAGGAAAGTTTAACCGATCTTACATACGGTTAACGGATTGATAGGATTAAATTTGTTAGTTTTGCTTTACGAATTTAATGGACTGTAGTATGATTTAAAAATCATGTTCTGGAGGTATAATAGGGTTATTTAAATTGTCGGACTTGGTTTATGCTTAATTTGGATTTTAATTGCTCGGATATTAAACCTTTATATGAAATTATATGGATTACGGTTTTGGAATTTAATTGCTGAAATATTATACTTTATTTTGCAATTACTTGGATTATTGTTTTGGAATTTAAATTGATGAACTATTAAATCTTGTCTCGTCAATTTCATGGATATTATTTTGGATTATAGTTGATGAACTGTTTAAATTCTGTTTTATCAATTATTTAGATTATGTGGATTTATATGATGTACTGATTGAGTTGTTGCATCATTTACGGATCATATGCATTATATGCACCAGAATGGGATGGTGGCATATGGAGGGACGGATTAGATCAAAACGCTAATTCCTACCCATTCATACATATATAATTGATTAACTAAAACAGTTAAATCCTACATGGTTACATGTCCTGTCAACTAAAACAGTTGAACGACATATTGAATGGTTGTTATATTTCTGTATTAGGAAGGATAGGGATTTAATTAGAACATTTAAATCCTAATTATATGTGTGTCTGAGCGACGAATAGTTGACCGACACAACATTGTATTTGGATGGAATTTATATATATATATATATATATATATATATATATATATATATATATATATATATATATATATTATGGTACCACGATATGAGCTTGAATCTCATAGTAGACGGTTAGGGAGCGTATATGCAATAGGATGCATAGCTGGCTGTGTTGGTTGAGGTATACCCTGTTAGGCTTAGGTAGTCATATCCACTCAGGTGTGTTTTGCATGTTGCTTTCTATTTAGGTTGAGACTCTCATCATAGTCCAGTAAGAGTCCTGTAGTGTGGATATATATATATTTACGGACTATATAGATATGGTTGAGATATCTAGGATGTATATGTGTATCGGGTCTCTGTTTGGATTGTAGTTAGAATAGAACTTGTTTGTGGGCCTGACCCATTATTATTTTTCAGGTATCGAATGGTTCCAAGTCTTAGAGCTTGTTCGTACTGAGCAAAGACAGTCACTCACTCTTCCGATTACATAGGACTGTTATTTATGTTTAGTTTTGGGTTTTCCTTGTTTTGTTTAGTTTAACTTCTGTTGGGTATTGAATAGGGATCCACTAGATGGATTCCCGAGTTGTATTCATGGAGGATCAGTTGTATCAGAAGAGTTTGTTTATTAATGGAATTTTATTATGAGGTTTCAGTTTCTGGATTAGTATTTTAGTTTCTTTTCAGCAAATTTTATTTATTCATGTTATCTTAATTGTATTTTGTGTTCGTTAATTGCTAATTGATTTGATATCCTCAGGTAATCGGGTGTGGGCCTGGCCAACCCGCATCTGGAGATCTGGGGGTATCACAGAAACCCCCATTGTAGTCCAGTGAGAGTCCCTTCGTGTGGATATATATATAGTTATGGACTAGATAATTATTGTTGAGATATCTAGAATGTATCTGTGTATTGGGTCTCTGTTTGGATTGTAGCTAGAGTAGAACTTATTCGTGGGCCTGACCCACTATTATTTTTCAGGTATCGGACGGTTCCAGTCTTAGAACTTGTTCATGCTGAGCAAAGACGATCACTCATTCTTCCGACTGCGTAGGACTGCTATTTATATTTAGTTTTGGATTTTCTCTTAAGTTCAATTTATCTTCAGTTGGGTTTTGATTAGGGGTCCATTAGATAGATTCCCAAGTTGTATTTGTATTGGAGGTTTGAATGTACCAGAATAGTTCTTATTTATAAGATATGTTCTGAGGATTTCATTATTGGATTATCGTTTTAGTTTTCTTTCAACAATTTTATTTATCATATTTGTATTATGTGTTCGATTATTGCCATTTGTTTTTGATATCCTCAGGTATTCGGGCGTGGGCTTGGCCAACCCATATCCGGGAATCCGGGGGTATCACAGTTGGTATCAGAGCCAGGTTCAAGTGTCCTTAGGAGTGTCTTTCGTTATATGACTTTCGCATTGCGTCTCTTAAAACTTAGAGCCATATTATGATTCGTTGTACTCTACTTACAGTTCGTTAGGAGAGGCAGATGTCAATTATATTTTGTAGTTACAAAATGGTTGACACTGGAAGGAGGATGGGGACCAAGGTGAAAGTGATAAAGACCCAAAGGAGTAGAGGAGTATGGTATCGATTTCACTGCCAGAAGGCAAAACTTAGGATTTTAGGTTTAGTTTCGGGGTTGGTGATACTTAAAAAGTATAAGCCAAGGAAGGATTATGGTGTACATTATAGGTCACCGTATATCGGGGCCAACACAACTTAAGTTTATCTCAAAAAAGGAGACAAGCAAGGAGTAGGAGTCCGAAGAGGATCCTAACGGAGGAGATTTCAGCGTATCTAAGAAAGAGGGTACTAAATCTGGAAGATGAATGATCGATCGATGATGATCTTATTTGCTAGTATAGCTAATATTAGTAGAATTGGGGATTGATCAATCTACATATAGTTGAACTTTCCTATCTTCTCTAAAAGAGATATATAAAAAGTACTCTTCTGGAGTTTGGGGATCTGATGGAGTTCTTATCAGAACAAAGCGTATGATTTAAATCACATAGATAAGAGCATTGGTATTATATTGTGACAATCTAAGTTGCTTTATAAAGCCATGTTAGACGGTTTGCATTCCGCGTATAAGGAGGCTGAGGGTTAACTCCTTGGTTTTTGCTTAGGCAAACATATTGTTTTGCTTTTAAGTTATGTTTAAAGATTTTTGTTTTGAGGTTGGATGATTACCTATGAACCTATAAAAGGAGATTTTGTGAAACAATTTTTGCAAGTTGATTTCAGAGGAGATTTTCTTTTCTAGAAAGAATAATGTTTTAAGTAGGATTATATATATATATATATATATTGTTTTTGTTTTATTGTGTATCATATGTGTTTTATTTTTGTTAACTGTTCAGGATTGGGTATGTGGTTTAGTTGGGGACACAATCATGTAATCAGTCAACTACTGTTTTAAATAACATGGAGTAGTAACGCTATTTACGCCAGGATTGTGAGCATGAGGTCATAGAATTTAGGAGATACACATAAATATGACCAATCTAATGGACCTGGATATGCATAATTATGGTACGTTATTTGGGATGGGTGTTTTGGGCGGGTCTTTATAGTATTTGGTCTTTGAGCCTTTATTCTATTAGTTATTCAACTTGTTTGGGCCAGGCTTGGCCCAAATATTGTATAGAAAGTTATAAATTATAAAATACAAAACCCTAATTGTTATTAGTCTATTATTCTATTGACTATATTATAGAAATTTAGAAACGGGAAGTCACAGAGGAAGAGGCGACAGTGCAGAGGCCCAGAGAAAACAGATTGGATCCATAGTTATTTTAATACAATATATTATTTTATTACTTTTCCTTTTTTAGCTAAGCATCTTTCTTCACTAAAAAAATAGCAAGTAAAAAGTGTTTTTTTTTTCAATATATAAAATTGCTTCTTATCGCTACCTTATTTTATTTTGTTCTACATTTTTTTTTTTTCCTTTTTCCTTTTCTTTTATTACTGAGGTCTCAACTCTCAAGTGCCATAGGTCACCTATTGCTTATATATATATATATATATATAATATATATATAGATAATACACTAATATGCAAACAATTAACTGAAGTTACTAATTCATTCTATTCAACTTCAAATCCGATTCCATTTGCAACACATCCATTCAAAGTTTGAGAAAAAGAATAATAAATTCACTTTGACAAATAGATCTATCTAATGAATATTATGACTCATAATTAAAATTTAATTTAATTAAAGCTTGGAGTTAAAGAATGATTTATGGAGTGAATTATTGCACACGTGCTATCAATCATTTAATTGCCATTGAAAAGTAGCCAATGCAGTCCCAATTCAACCTTTTTTGAGGTTTATTATTTTTTATTTATCTATATATTTTTGCTCCCTTAATAATAAAATGCTTCATAATAGAAATGTGAATGAGGTTTTTTATTATTATTTTTTATCTATATAAATTTTTAAGTGTAATTTTAATTGTGCACAATTTGGGGGAGGGTAAAAAAATTTGGTAGAAGTCGTTTTACTTATTCACAGGGCAAAAAAATATTTCTTAAATGTTAAATTTTATTCCTTGATAGGCTTGGTTGTGTGTTTTGGCATTATTTTTGTTATATTTTACATATCTTATTGTTTAAGAAGTTAGTCTCAATTATTTTTTTACAATTTGATAGAATCTTAGTATTCACGATCTGATTCTACGATTCCGATTTTACAGAGACCAAAACAATTCTGCATACGATCCCGATTTTAACAACCTTGATAAATATTACTTATGAGATATGTGTCCAACACTTATAGTTAGATATGTATCTAAAAAAACACATTGAATAATCAATCTTAGTATATTTTTGCTTCAAAATGAATGAATGCTAGAATATATTAGACACTATATTAAAAATAAATAAAAGTATTAAATAATATAAATATTAGCGGTGTCTACGATTACACATCAAAACATTCACATTGCTTCAAAATGAATGAATGTTAGTATATATTCGACAATATATTAAGTAAAGACATTATTTTACTCTAAGAAAATAAGATAAAAATACTAAATAATATATCAAAACATACACAGAAACAATTGAGCGATTTGTTTTTGTTACCTTAGCCATTAGGACAGTGTTAGGAGTAATCCTGGACGGAAGAGTTTCACGAGAGTGTGGGCTCTGGTGATAGCTCTTGACGATGAAGACGCCATTGTTGGGACTTAAGAGAAATTTTCCAGGGTTTTTAGTTTAGAGGCGTGAGATATATATTTGTTTTCTTTTTCGTCTAAGTAAGGTAGTAGATGTTATATGAATTTTGGATCTAATCTAATTCCTTTGATTAAAGAAAGACAAAATAAAAAAATTCTAATAAATATTTTGGATTCTTTTTTTTTTTTTTTGTTTCTATAATTTGAATCTAATCAGACTTGAATCAACTTGTAACTTCTGTAAAATTCAACATGTTATTGTGTACTACTACTATGTAGCTAGCTTTCCTCGCCCATAAATATTCGTTACTTTCTTAAATATTAAGAAATAACAACAACAAACCATTGGTCCAATTTAATTGGTACCACATTTATCGTATGAATTTTATCACAATTTTGTTTTTTCCACAAGAAATGAGAGTTTTATTCATCAGTACTCGTAGACAGAAAAAGCTTGATCGAACATCCTTCTAGGTAACAGAAATAATCCTTTTATGGAAGAAATAAAAACATTATAATTTGTGGCCCAAAGCAAACTAACCCGACACTATTTCCGGCTCTGGCACAAAAAGAAAACCGAACTAACGATAACTGCTCCAAAACTGAATATATTCCACCACCATAGAGATACTTGAAGGAGAACAACTTGGAAAACTATCATTTTATGATTTGAATAGCATTAGACTAATGGGCGGAGTCAGAAATTAAATTCAGAAGTAGGGATGGCAATGGGGCGGGCTGGGGCGAAGATCTCATTCCCCATCCCCATCTTCGGTCAAATTTTTTACCCACATCCCTGCCCACATACCCGTTTAATTTTCAATCCCCTCCCCCATCCCTACCCCGCCCCGCCCCACCCCGCCACATTAGCCCCCGTCCCCGCCCCGCATAACATTTTTTAAATTCTAATTCACCTTCAACAAAATCAACACGGCCATAATATCTTTCAACCTAATAATTTAATAAAGTTTAAACACAATTATAACAATTTAAAACATGATCAGATATTTGAAGCACAACGATTGTATTTTTCTCTATGCTGCAAGGGAATAGATCTAGGGTTTCACTTTCAGAAGTGAATATTATATATATATATATATATAAATATAATTTAGTAATATTTTATAACATGTAAGGGCAATTTTGTAAAAATGTACTAGAAATGGGGCAGGTTACCATCCCCCGCCCCCGCCCCATCCCGCGTCGGGGTTTCAAATACAATCCCCATCCCCTCCTCATTTACATTAATGGGTCCCCAAACCCGTCATAAACAGGGCGGGTTGGGCGGGGACCCGTCGGGTATGAGAATTTTGCCATCCCCATTCAGAAGGCATAGTGTAAAAAAAAAAAAAAAAAAAAAATCAATAGACATAACAATAAATATAGATTTTTCAAATCAAGAGGTAAAGAAGAAAAATTACTTAAAGTAATATGTCAATCAATGAGTCTTTTAAGAAAGATAAATAGTTAACAAATATTTTTAAAAGGAAAGAAAAATGAAAAAACTTTGAAAGAGAAAAAAATTGGACTTTGGTTCAAAAAGGAAAATTTGACTCTTTTTTTTATTTTTTTTTATTTTAAGGAAATTAAACGAATTTAAAAAGTAACAAAGAAAAGAAATACAAAATTTAAGAGATAATTTTAGAAAATAAAAATTTCAGGGGACATTATATGAATTTTTTCATATATACATATATATAATTATAGTAAGCGGGACCAGGCTAGGGGCACGTACCTCCTGGGCATACACCGGCTCCGCCCTTGATTAGACTTACCATAATAGGGCATTATTGTAAGTTTATAAAACTTCTTCAAGAAATCAAAATTATGTTGTATTTTTTTAGCAAAATTTTTTGAGAAATTAGAGAGGTCGTTATGAAAAGTAACTTTTACTCAAAAAAAAAATCTTTTCCTTTTTTTTCGTAAATATTTTTTTTCTTTTCCTGCTCAACTTGGAGAAAATTTTATTTCAAATTTGGTGGAATTGAATAAAATTTTATTTCAAATTTGTGACTTGTTTTTTTTTTCAATTCCACTAATTCCAAGAAACTACTACTTGATAATTAGATTGTATCATTGAGCTTGGACCATCTATGCTTTGGTAAATGCCTGTCACAAGCTAATTTGAAGCACATTTGCAAAATTTGTTCCAAGAAGGAGAGTCTTTTTTGGGTGGCTTGGTCCATTAGCTACCTCATTAAAAGTAAGAATTTTTGGACAGTAAAAATGAGCTCAGGATTTTGGAGGAAGTCACTTGGGTTAAGGTCAATGACTCAATGGCAAGAGGTCTCTTAAAGCATAGGGTGTGGGCAGGAAGGACACCAGTTTGTGGATAGATTACTGGTTGCCCAATGGTCCATTAGTGCAGCATAGGGCTCTCTAGTTTGAAAATTCTTCAATTAGATAACATCTAAGTTGATAGCCTAATTTCCAATAACCATTGGGTGCATCCAAGCACTTTATAGCTGCACTAATTCTTCAAGAAGTTTCATTTCTCAACTACATGAGTTGCCCCAACCTTCTTTTGAACTAGATTGTGTTGAATGGTAGCCTAGCCCTACCAAAGTGTTCTCAATGGCACACAGCATAAGATATTTCAACCCTCCTCACCAATTTTCCCTTGGCACAAAGTTGTGTGGTTTAAGCACCATATACCAAAGCATAGTCTTATCCTTTGGCTAGCTGTGAGAGGTAGATTATACACATTAGATGTCAAACCAGTCCTCCACAAACACTGCACAAACAGCTGTTACTTACGTAATTCAGAATGGGAATCCATTGACCACCTCTTCTGCAAATGTGTGTATACTTCTCACATATGGAGGTTTGTCCAAGAAGTGGCAGGTTTCTACATTTCACCAAGCAACTGGTCTGATCTACTACAATGGTGTTCATCACATTGGTCCTCATCAGAATTTCTAGTCAATAAGCTGCTTTGGGCTGCAGCTGTGTACTTTATTTGGATGGAACGACATGCAAGAGCCTTCAGGAACCAATCAACCTCTTCTCACAGCATCATAGCTTAGGTTAAAAGCTGTGTTAGAGCCAGACTTGCAACACTCAAGCTTAAAAGCTGCTATGACTTGAAGCAGATCACATCCCTCTCACAGCTGCAGCTACTTTTTCAGCAGGGTTGTTCCACAGCTTGTGGTCAATCCTGGGGCTATTATCTTAACCCAGTGCAAGAGAGGCTGAATATTGTAGTACTGGAGTGCCATCACATATGCTAAGGTAGATGGATAACTCTTTGATGAGTAAGCTGGTTGAAGTTTTTTTTTTTTTTTTTTTTTTTTTTGAAAATTCAAGTAAATTTATAAATATTAACAAGAGTACATACACAGCCTACAGCATGGTTAGCCAAAAGCTAAACAACTAATAAGGGCCCAGACTTGGCCCAAAGGCCAACAAGGCTTAGGAACCAAAAACAGTTAGTTCTCACATCCGGTGACCATGGAGAATGGCTCCAACTTCCGTCGACGGCTGAAAACGTATAGTAACGTCCGGTTGCTTTTGCGGTGGCCGGATTGTGGAATCGGGTAACTCCCATTCATCTGCAACTCTGCGGGGGATGGTTGTCATGGCCGGATTGTGGAATCGGGTAACTCCCATTCATCTGCAATTCTTGTTGTTAGTTCTTCCCTAATTGCCATCATAGATGCTGAGGTAGATGGATAACACTTTGATGAGTAAGCTGGTTGAAGTTTTGTGGAATTGGAATTGGAATTGTAATGTTAAATTTAGATGTCTCCTGCTTGTTGTATTCTTCTTGTTAGTTCTTCCCTAATTGGGACTCATTGTACATTCTTTCTTCCTCGTATATACAAGCTTATCCTTTAACTTTACTTTCCAAAAAAAAAAAAAAAAAGCTTATCCTTTAACTAAAAATAAATAAAAAATTTAGATACAGATCCTCTTATTGCTCCTGTAATGGAGAGGTCTGAAATACTCACTATTTATGTTAGTGTATCACATCACATTTAAGGCATAAACACTACTCTTAGATTGAGAACCAGACTAACAAAAATAAAATAAATTTATATAAGATCAAGTTCAGATATGCAAGAAACTGCCTCAAAATCAGAGGATTCATTCTATACTCATTGTACTACCAAATGCATGCAACAGAGAATTCTCTCTGTTTTTTTTTTTTTTTGCTAAATATTCTCTTGTTTTTTTTTTATCATTAATCATAATACTTATTAGTAAAGTAGTATCTTTTTTGAGAAATAGTATAATACAAGCCCGAACTGCTCCTCTCTTAATCAACTTTTGATTACTCAGTCTTGACAATTCTAACCTAAAAATGGTTCAACGAACCAACAAATTAAGCAAGCAAAAGAGGTGGTGGCATTGGCAAACCTTAAAAACCACTACTTTTCAAGATATGAAACTTCCAAGAACATCCTATGCATGTGAGCATCATTATTAGTAATAACCAATTGCACTTTCAAGGGGCTTAGGGACCCGCAACTATAAGGTTGCTTCATTGTAATCTGAAGGCTACGGGACACGGGTTTAGTTCAGCTTATGCCCCTGCTGTGCCTTGGAGCCAAAATCAGTGCCAGGTTCAGTTTCATACTTCGGCTTATTTCCTGTTCTGCAGTCTAGTGTTTCTTTGTTCATACAATCTCATTAATTAACCCATATGAACATTCCATCCAAGCTTTCTAGCAAAAAGGATATCTTCAAAAACATCACAAACCCTAGAGAGACAAAACCACCCTAAAAAGAGGGAATAATATAGAGAAAACCAAGAGAAAGTTCCATTACACCATCGTCAACGGCGTTGTATTTTTTGCTTTAATGCATTGTTAAAAATATTTTTGCTTTAATACATTGTTAAAAATAAGAGGGTACTAGATAGACACATTTTTTAAAAGAAGTTAAGCCGAACATTCACTTTGAAATCTTGCATTCCACTTTAGTAACTCACTTAGGAACAAATATACTAAGAGTGTACTTGTATTGGTCATAAAAGATGAAACTATTTAAGTAGGTGAATGTATACATAGGTTTTAATACATTTATGGTTAATCCAATGACTCTTAATTAGAATCAAGTTTAATCACCAATAGGCAGCCCCAAAAACTCATTTCACTTTGACAATTTTTTTTTTTTTTAATAAATGAAGATGTATATGAATGGAAAAGGAAAAAAAATTATAATATATGAAATTTGTGTTCTGAAAAAATAAAGATGTAATCGCGCAGACAAATAAACAGAAAACTCATCTACTTGGCAAATTCAATAAAAATAGAAACATAAAACTAACTAATAATACATCATAATTATCAAGAAAGGGATCATCACCGGTTTTATTTTTAGGTGTTTCATCAGGACACGGACATTTCACCTTGACATTGACAATGTGCACTCTCTTTGGAATCTTGATCTTCAGTACACCATGCTTGAACTCCATCGTCCTCTCTTCCACCTTGTAGCAGTCCTGAGGGATTTCAATTTTGCCGTAGTACTTCCTCCTCGGGTAATGCTTCCCCCAATACCCCTTTTCCACCTGTTCCTCTCCATTCACATGGAGAAAGTTGCCTTCAACCCATAGCTTCAGCCCTTCTTGTCGGATTCCCGGCATGTCCAACCTCACATACAATGCTTTTTCATGCTTCATCACCTTGTGGGGGATGGACGACCCTTCTTTCAGAAATCGATTCACCAGTGAACAAGCTGAACAAGACCATCACAGATTATAAAAGCATCCAAACACATGGAAAATTAAAATTATTTATTACTATGTTTGCTAGTAGTATACATAGAGTTGGTGGTTGAAAGTATTCATTGTTTCTGTTACTCCTATACAATTTATATATATAATACACACACACACACACACACACACACACACACACATATAATAAATCCATTCACCAGCATATATACAAACTGAACAACTCATCACCACAACTTATAAAAGCTATCACATGGGAAAATTAGCAAGTACTATGTGTCTTTTTTTTTTTTCTTTTTTTTTTTTTCCCGGTAAATAGTACTGTGTCTGTTTAATAATATACATGGAACTAGGTGAAAGTACTCGTTATTTCTATAGCTCCTATAAAATTTAAGTTTTGGTAGTTTTATTTGGAATTAAAATTCACTATGTCAGCTTTGCATACCCAAAAATTATTCACAAGAGCAGTGCTATTCAACTCAGTATTTTTTATGTTTCTTCTCCTTATTGCTCTCAAATTGATGTGTGCCCCCAACAAACAAGCTGAACAACTCGACAACAAATTTATAGAATCATCGAAACAGAAGAGAAAACAATTATTGATATGTCTGGTAGCTAGTGGTGTCTTGAAATTGAAGCCCGTAGAATTTAGGTATGTTAAATTGTTAGGGTACAATTTAAGTAATTGGTTTTTTTTATTATTATTATTTTTTTAAAATTGGAATTTTTGTATCTTAAATTTTCTAAAATTATCCACAAGAACAGTGCTATTCAACACATAAAACCTCCGCAACATCAGATAATTTATTTTACTTTTTTTGGAGTAGGAAAATTGAACAAAAATTGCAATCTAAACCCTAAAAATACCTCACAATTTATGTCAGTTTCGAGCAATAGAAATTAAATTAAAATCGTCATACCAAATCAAAAACATACTAAGAAACAATTGAGTGCTCTGTTTTTGTTACCTTCGCCGTTAGCACACTGTTTGGAGTGGAAATCGACTTCTGAATGTGAACCATTCGTTGGAATTCCGGAGCTGAGGGAACGAACGGAGGATGGAGTCACAACCCTTGGGGAGAGAAGCTTCATGAGAGTGTGGGCTCTGGTGAGAGCTCTTGATGATGAAAACGCCATTATCGGAGCTTGGGTTTTTAGTTGAAGGAGAGGGTTTTTGATTCCTTCTTCATCAAGTAAGGTATCTGAGGTGGGTGATTAATGATTATATTTGGTAAAACAAGGTGGTTGCATAAGTTACGAATTACTGTGGCAATGAATTTTGGATCTAATGAGACTTGGTATCTTTAAATTTTATTATAGAGTTAAGCGCAAAAAATAATTATGATATATAGGGATTCTGGAGAAATAGTTTCTATTTTTTGAGAATGTTCATAAAATTCAAAAAAAGTGTACATAAGTCTCTTTGATCACTTTTTGGTTAAAATCAACATAAAATAAATTTAAAAACTCTATTTTACCCTTGGATTAAGTGCAAAAAACCCCTCCACTATCGATATAGTGCAAAACAATCCCTGTAGTATAAAACCCCCTAATACTATCATTTTGGTGCAATTAACCTTGTTCGCATAAAAAAATATTAATACCCTCTCTAATATAAATGAAATAATATTAAAAAAATTAGGCAATGTAAAATTACCATTTTAGACAATTTATTCTTTTCTTTTTTCCTTTTTTTTTCCCCTTGTATTGGGTGAGAGATGACGCACTGTGGGATGCATGCTGACCGAAGGTTATCCTACAGTAATGAAATATGCCAATTTTAAAGGAAATGCAAAATGTCCTTATTCGTAACTAGCATTCATTTTCTTTCCAAGTATACCGAAATTAAGATAAGACAATCCCAGATTGAAACCTTAAATTCCAAAACTGTGCCAACAGCCTGATTGAATTTATCTTTATCATGTCTTGGGTTGCACTCGATTTAGATTTGGGTTGGTTTATACAAATATATACTTAATAAAAATAACCTAATTTTTTTTTTATTATTTAAAAACAGGAGATAGTATTATCAACATTAATATTGAACTTGCTATCACAAGAGAGATTGAGGCTCCCTTTGTTTAGATGTATAATATTTTTGTAAAAATAGTTTTTTGATATTTGGTTGTAATAAATAATTATGAAGAAAATTATAGGATTTTTGAATTTATTTTATGTCAATTTTGATCAAAAATGGATTAAGGGGCTTATTTGTACCTTTTTTTAAATTTTATGTACTGAAATGCACATTTTTAAAAAGTATGGACTATTTTTGCATAAATTCTATATATTAGAGTTTTTTTTTTGCATTTAACTCAAAAATTTATATTAAAGATGGTATTAATGTCTTTTTATGCTAACAAAGTAGATAATAGAGGAATTTTATATCACACAGGATTGTTTCGTATTATAGTAAGAGAGGATTTTTTACACTAATTATATTTATGAATTAGAGTTCTATATTACGTACAAGTTACTGAAGTTGACAGCAAAAGAAATTGAAGTGGTTGATGGTTCAAACAGGTCGGGCAACTTGGGAGTCTCAATGTGATTACTGGGGATGGAATTGTCATTTCAAATCCTCTCCTATTCGAGGTACTTTACCGTACGAATTTTATCAACCTCGTTTGTAGTTTAAATTTCTGACACTTTAAATGTTGAATTTCTCACTTTAATTGTTAAGATTTTATTACTAAAAATAGTTGCATTTGCATGGGAGGAAAATATGAGAATAAGTGTACCGGAAATTAATAGCCTAAATTTTAGGCATAGTGTAAAGTAAGAGAGAAAAAAACGTGTCGCGAAGGAAAGGATAGTGCATTAAATTTGAGTTCATAGAGCTTTCTCCATAAATTAGTTTTCATGTGTAATTTTTTGTGAAATTTTTTTAGGAAAATAATTCTTACACCACTAAATAGATGCAGTGAATTATTAAACCTAGTTTATTAATTAGTTAATTAAGCAACAAATAAGGAAGTTGAACCCTCTATTTTATTATATTTGATATAAATAATCAATTAAAAATTATTCAATTAAACAATTCACTACAAATATTAGGTATGAATATCACTACTCAAAAGTATTGAAAAATATTTGATTTCTTTTCTTTTCTTGATACTTTCAACTTAACCAAACGGTGCCTCACAGGTGATGGTGGTGAAAAATATACTGTGGGGAAAAAAATGAACTCGACTAATCCAATTAAGGAAAATGACTAGATTACATAGGTGTATATAAAATTAAAAAAAAAAAAAAAATACTATTTTAAAATTGTCACAATTAGAAATAGTAAATTGGTGAATAGGTTAAATTCTGCAAATGAATGAATTTCAGTCAAATTGGTTCTCCATTTATCCATCCAAGCTATTATATAATCTTTTCACTTGCATGGGTCCATATTTGTAAGCTTTTGAAGGACCCTGTCCACTTTTTCAGGGATATCGGATTAATCATGAATTATCCAACTATATATTTTTATTGAGTCAACTTCCAATTAATACGCTAAAAAGATAGACTTAATTTACTAACACACAACACAATAACATGAAGAATATACTGAAGATCCAAAATACACTTTCATAAATAACCCATATCAACATTAATTTCTTTAGAGTTTGAGTCCTGTAGTGAGCAATTTATGAAATAATGAGGACCACTCCTTAGGAGTTTTGAGTCCTGTAATGTAAAATTTATGAAATAATGAGATATCACTATCCGTCACTTACAAATTAACTTGACTTTAAAATCATCAAATTTATCATTTCTCTTTGTGAAAGGTCTCCCACCTTCCAAAAAAAATATAAATAAATATAAATATAAAAATTCATGCCATCCAAGGTATAGAAATCACATCAATTATCAAACCACCAAGAACATTAAAACAGGAACACCATAAGTGAATTCAATTACACATTTTTCACTCTGACTTTGACCTAAACCCTAAAAAGGGGAGAAATTGTCGGATGGATTTAAAGCTATGGCTTAAATAAAGCCGAAAATGCACTATTATTATTGATTTTTTTTTTGGGTAATTACGCACTATTATAATTGTTCTGGTCATTTTAGTGCAAGATGGGCAAGAATTAATAAGGGCAAAACATCAATTAAGTGGATTCTTCTACAAGATGAACAATTCACCCTAACATCAATTTCTTCCTTTATCTTGGGAATCTTGACCCTGAGCACACCATTCTTGAGCTCCGCTGAAATCTCTTCCACCCGGTAGCATCCATGAGGGAGGTTGATGTTGCCGTAGTACTTCCTCGGTGAACCACTTCCCGCCATTTCCTCTCCATTGATATGGAGAGAGTTGTCTTCAATCCACAGTTTCAGCCCTTCTTTTCCGATTCCCGGCATGTCCAACCTTGCATACAGCCCTTCCGTGTGCTTAATCACCTTGTAGGGGATCGATGACCCTTCTTTCAGAAATCGATTCACGTACGTACAATCTGAACAATTAATAAAATCATCATGACAAAATATATATATATATATATATACGAAAATTGAGTGATTTGTTTTTTGTTACCTTCGCCATGAGGACACTGTTTGGAGTCGTGACGATTATTGGAGAATGAATATGGACCGTTCGTCAGAGGAACGGCGGTGTTAAAGGAACGAACTGAAAGAGCAGCGGCGATCCTTGGAGTGAGGAGTTTCATGATAGCCACCGAGACAGGAGCGGCAACACTTGGAGAGAGGAGGTTCATGAGAGTGGACGATGAGGTGAGCGCCATTGTTGGAGCTTTCTAGGGTTTTGGGGTCTAACGCAGAGATGGTTATATATATATATATATGTATGTGTGTGTGTATATATATATATATATATATTATATGTATGTAGGTGAGGCAGGCGTGCTAACTTTTAGATCAATTTAAAAAGGTAGTAATAGATTGCTTATTATATAGTTTATATTCGATAAATAAAGGGTTGAGTGTAAAAAAATTACTTTATTGTGCAAAACTATTCTGGTGTGATAAAAAATCTTCCTAATTTTTATATTATCTATTTGGTGTAAATTAGTCCTTATATGATATAAAATGATGATAACACTCTTATTTTAGTTAAATAAATTAAAATATCTATAAATACAGTTCATATAAAATAATCATTTTATTTACTTATTAAAAAATAAAATTACCTTAATTTTTCTTAAAATATTTGAGTGGGGTAACCCCAATTGCAAAAACTAGTAGGACCACTAAATCTAAAATTGACGGCCAAAAAAGTTGGAAAAAAATGTAGGACCCACTAAACCTACAATTGACGGCCAAGATTACTAGAACGTCCCCAACGCACATGTGGAACTGGCAACACCCGAATTCTTCCTAATGTAAATATCCTACTGCTATATATCTCTATATAGGAGTATATATTTCATATACAGTATATCTGATTTTCTCTCTCTAAAGAGTCGAAAATTACCCTAAATCTCATCTGATCTCGTCGTCTCTCTCGGTAAACTTCAGTTCATGTCCTTTTACAAATTATTTACAATTAATTGCTATTTATTGTAGTTGAATATTGGATACTATGAGGTCAAATATACGAACATAGATTGTTACTTTTTTATCTAAATTTATTTATTTTAGATTTATCATATATATTTTCTGATGTTTCGAGTGGCTAATTCATGCTTTGTGTTTTTGTTTTATGTTTGTGTCATCAATCATAAGTTTAAGGTTTTCTTTTTTGACGATTTAAGTTTAGGGTTTTTCTTTCTTCCTTTTTTAATTGTGTGTATATATAAATACAAGCTTTTGATTCAGATTTAATTGTGTGTTGTAGTGATGCGCCAGAGTTATTAGTCGATTTTCGCTTCCCTGTCGACTTGGAAACTTAGCTGATTGAAAGTCTATTTCTGTGATGCCAGAGTCTTGACTCAGAGCAAGTTACAACATAAGGTAGAGAAGGAAGCTGGAATTAGGAAAACAAATACAAGCTTTTTTAATGCACATATGGGTGAGGGGGAAAAAATGAGAATCAAAAGCCTAAAATAGGGTTATTATTATTTTTTTTATTTTTATAAAAAAGTAGTCCGATAGGTTTATATGCACATTTTTTTAATTTTATAGATTAATATACATATTTTCAAAAAGTATGGGTTAATTCTATAAAAACTAAATTTTTTTGCCCTTAACCCATAAATAAAGGGAGTACATAAATTATTTTTTATTTAATAGTAAAAAAAAAAAAGCGTTAGGGCTCCTTTTGGTGGGATGAAATAATAAAAAAAAATGTTGGAGAAAAAAAAAAATAACAAGAAAAGAGAGGAAAGGAAATATTATATATAATACATACATTTTAATAATTTTAAAGTTTGGTTAGCTGGAAAACAAACATTTTGAGCCAAAATTCCTTTCCATAACTACATAATTTTCTCATAAAATTTTCTTTCAAAAAACACATAACAACTTTAATTTCTTAAAAATGTCTTATGAACTTATAATAATAATATCCTTTATTTTATAATAGCTAATTTTGCATAATTTTTTACAAAATCTTTTATGCTAATCAAATATTTATTTTCCTTTCATTCATTTCATTTGTATTTTTGTTTTTTAAGAAATTTGTAATTAGTGGATTGTAAGGATTCGAGTCTCTAAAGGAGCAAAGTGATGTGTAAGTGGTGTAGAGTGTGTGAGTTTCTTATCAATGAAAAAAAATAAAATAATAATAAATTACAAAGCCGATAATTTTAATTTTTTTTATTTATTTTTATACTATTCTAGTTGATAATGTCCAACAAAAATTCTTAATATTAATAGATAAGATACACTAATTTTAAAATGTTTTTATCAATGAGAATAGTAACAAAATTATCTTTTTATTTTTATACTATTCTAGTTGATAGTGTTCAACAAAAACTCTCTTAATGCTAATAGATAAGATACACTAATATTAAAGTGTTTTTGTCAATGAGGATGGTAACAAAATTGATGTCCAAGTTTAATCTTTAGGTCTGATTTTTTTAAAGGGCTTTTAGAATAAGGGATTGAAGATCACAAAACCCCTGTAGTATACTCCGTAATATTTTAACAATATATATACCTTTGCATTATACGTAGTAAAAGTTATCAAGTACCCTTGCATAAATTTATTTTTTTGTTATTATTTTTTTTTTTTCAGTTTAGAGGCATGTGACACTCACATGCCAACAAACTTGAGCATTAAGACCAAAACACCCCTCAAACGTCATATCGTTCACCATTCATAAACCTCAACAACTCTTAAAACACCATTTTTCATGGACAAAATTAGGCCAGTTAACGTATCCTATCTAAATCGGATAGTAATTCATATCTAATTTGTTTAGCTAATGAATTATTAAATTAGAATCTCTAACGGAATATCGAATTGAATATTTTAATTCATATACAGATCAAATGACAAATATCGAATTCGAACTATTACACTTATACAAAAATTTATTCCATAAACAAAATTTTCAATCTGAATCTCCAAATGGCCCCCAATTTCCTTCATGCCTGTTTTTCTTTCACCACTTCTCTCTAATGGAGGACCGTAATTTAAAACGTCCAGAATTTTAATCCTAATATGTATTTAATAATAGATTTAAAAGAAAAGGTGTTTGTTTCACCTGTTGCCTACATTACTTGAAATTCACTACATCAGTAAAACTTCTAGTATTTGAAAAATATATGAGATAATTAAATATTTTACATTAACTAATTCATTTTACAAAACCAAAACTAATAATCCATGACCAAAAATATAAAATAACTTGGCTACTATTTTGCCTGCGTTTCTCTATCCAGTTAAAAAACCCTTCCCCATCACTACCTTTTATTCAACAAATTTGCAAGTAGCAACAGAAACCAAATAAAATTAATCAAAAGAAATATATAAAATGGCCATTAAATAAAGATTGCCTGAGAAGTATTGATTATAATCAAAACTTAAATTTCAAGATTGATCCATGTTTTATACTCAGCTTAATAAAATATTTTGAATATGTTCAGCAACTAATTTATAATTAGGAGACTACTATTAGCTTCATAAATTTTTTAGAAAGGTCATGCAAAACAACTCTTAATATATTATTATATATCCATCTAAATGTTTTCAGTTTTTTTGTTTTTTGGTAAATTAAATGTTCAAAGTGTTGTTACTGTAAAAGCATGCCAAAATATGTATACTATCATTGCAAGTCTTAAGTTTTTTCAAGATCCTTAAAGTATTCTAATGGAGAATTATGGTTTCTATTTATTTAAAATCATTTAGTATATGTTTCCATAATTTATCAATAGAATTGATAAAGTGTAGAAAGAAACTAAAAATGATGACTTTTAATTTTAGATTAATTTTTTTTTTTTTGGTTTAATGGTAAGCTTAATTTTACTTCGTCTCAGTTGCCGCTTGTGAATTTGGCAAAAAGTAACCAAATTATTTTATTCTTGTTTCCTTTAATAAATTGTCTAGTGTCATTTTTCTTTAACTAAATTTAATAGCATGGAAAGAAAATGTAAGTTTCTTAAAATAAAGAAAAGAAAAGAAAAGTTAGATTCTAAGGCTACAATTAAAAGTAAGTATATAATTTTTTGCTTTCAAGGAGCAGTTGAACACTACTATAATATATATATATATATATATATATATATATATATATATATATAATGAGTAGTGATCTCTTACTCCCCATAGAGCAAGAAATTTCATTCGCATTTTCTATAGTGACCATCAAATCTAATCTGAAAGGTCTTTATAAATATTCACGTACATCATTTCCTTTTAATGCAAAACTACTGCTGTGATCTCTTACTCCCGTAGTGTAAGAAAATTCATCCGCACTTTCTAGAGGGACCATTAGATCTAATCTAAAAGGTCTTTATAGAAATCCACGTACATTATTTCCTTTTAATACAAAACCATTGTTATTATATTTAGTTTTTAAATTTAATATTTACAGATACCAGGGTCCAACTATTTGGCTAACAAATAAAAATTTACTACTTCACCGATTTTATGTGGCAACTCATGTGTCAAATATAATAGGACTCACTTTAAAATATAAGGTAATTTTTAATATAAGGTAATTGACTATTTTGGCTGCCTATGACTCACTTTAAAATATAAGGTAATTTTTTTCCCCTAAAATATAAAGTAATTGACTATTTAGAAAGTTGTAATATTCTTCTAAGTTTATCTTAATCTAGTATATTTGTTGGTAATTAAAGTTTCAACCACCATATATATTTATATATATTTGTTTTATATTTTAAATTGTATCTCTATAAGAACCATTAAGATACTTCAGATTGTATTTTTGATCATTAATATCCATCTATTACTTTGATATGCATTTGTTAATTGTTATAATGATCAAAACTAATGATCTATCAAATTACCAAAAAAAATTTTTTTTAAAAAGATTGCAAAAAGATAAAAAATTATAAAACATTGCAGTTTTTGCTCTAGATTTTATACAAATCAAATTAGCAAATTTGTGACAATTTTGTAAGAATCATATGTCATTAGTTTAATTTTGTTGCTCTGAATAGGTTGAAGTATGTATGATTAGAACTATGACTTATTATGAACTTGTTAAACGAACTTAGTGAATAATTTGTGACAGTTTTGTAAGAATCAAAACTTAAAGATTAAAGGGAGACAGGGGAGATAAAAAATTTGCAAATATAATTTGTATGGAAGAAGAGAAAATACTTTTGTAAGTCTTTATTTGAGATGGACGTTATTTTAAAAAATGAGGAGGTTTCTAATTTTTTTTTTTTTTTTTTTGGTAATTATATTGTTATAATCAGTGGTATTGGTAAATATTAAATTTGGAAACTAGAAATAGTGAGGTGGTTTTGTATTAAAATGAAAGAATATAGGTGAGTTTTTATAATGACAGTTAGATTAGATCTTAATGATCTCTATAGAGAGTGCGGATAAATTAAATTTTCTTACTCCACAAAGAGCCAGAGATCACTACACTGTATATAATATAGGTAAAGTACAGACTTGTTTTCTTTTATGGGCAAAGTACCAAAAAAAAAAACAAAAAAAACAAAAAAAACCCTCAACTTGTAAGTTTTTTTCCAGTAAACCCCCTTGTCTAATTTTTTTATCAAAGAACTCTACACTTATAGCCCTTTCCAATAAATCCCCTTGTCTAATTTTTTACCAAAGAACCCCCCTCAACTATCTAAAGGACTAAAAGAGTTGATCTTTAGACCAAAATATCATTTTATTTAAATCTAAATTTTTCTTCACTTCAAAAATTAATATCTCATAAACCGTACATCCAAATATTGCAAATAATATATGTATAGAAAGCTTATAAAACAAGGATTACAGAATTATAAAATTTGTTTAACAAAATTTCATAACCAGAGAGAAATAGACAATATAAAAATCTACTACAATAATCTTATTTTATTTTATTTTTTATAATATACTCGGGTTATTTGCAAGAAAATTTTCAGAATTATTCATTTTCATATGGAGTATAACATATAAAAATTAGTCCCAATAGAGACCGAATATTCATTTTTATTTATTTTTAAATGGTGAGTCTATAAAAGAATGAAAATACTTTAACGCAAAATATGATATTTCATGAAATTGATTTCTGTTGGGGCTAAATTTTTTTATATATTCGGCCCCATATGTAAATGAATAATTTTGAAAATTTTCTTGCAAATATGTAGAGTATTTTATTTTTTAAAAATTAAATAAGATTATTAGAGTAGATTTTTAGATTGCCTATTTCTATCTGGTTATGAAGGTATGTTGTACAAATCTTATATTTCTGGAACACTTTTCATGCATATATTATTTATAATTTTACGGTTTGTGGGATATGAATTTTTGAAGTTCGAAAAAATTAAGATTTAAATAAAAGGGCATTTTGTTTCAAATATCAACTCTTTTACCCCCTTTCAGATAGTCGAGTGGGATTCTTTGATAAAATATTAGACAAGGAGTTTATTGGAAAAAAATTACTACAAATCGAAAGGGTTCTTTAATAAATAAATAAATAAAATTTACTAAAAAAAGTTACAAGTCGAAAGGTGTTTTTTTGTACTTTGCCATTTTTTTTTTTTTTTTTGTTTTAATCAAGAAATGCCTTCGCCTGGCCTAAAATTGGTGCCCTCTTTCTAATTTCAAGTTGTTAAGAGAACAAACATTTAAGGTAGGCTCTGGAAACAAACATAATTAGAAAGTTTGATTAAAAAAAAAAAAAAATCACTGAATAACGTGAAAGAAAAGGATTTGAATTTGCAAATGTAACTTAACTTTGGTTAAATTTGCAAATGTAACTTTGGTTATATGTTTGTTTGTTATTGGGCCTCTGTGTCTAATTGCCCGGTCGTTTAGCAATGGGCTTTGGCCCTCCTCCACTTATGTGGATTTGTACTCTATTGGTAATTTGGATTTTTGTACTTTTTCTTCATCCAATAAAATTGTTTAACCTTCCGGGAAAGAAAAAGAAAAAATAAGTTATTTAGACAAATTGTCTCCAATAAATGAGTGCTCAATTTGCCAGGGCTTTTTTGCTAAAAATTATCACGTCACATTTATTTGCAAATTTTTTAGACCATCTCAAGACCTGAAAATTTCTTATATGGCATTTGACATCCTTGTTCCATTAGGGGGAAAAAAAAAAAAAAAAATTCTCAAAATTACTATATATATATATATATATATATATATATTTGTTTAATCACAAAAAATCTAAAATTACATTAATATTCGTTTTTTCGGTACAAGTAGTTTATAGTAAGTAGGTTGATATTTTATTTTTACTCATTTTTTTAATAAATTAATTTCTCCATTCTTGTGATATACCAATTAAAAAGTACATACTTTTTTTGGCAATAAATGTTACCATGTTAGCATACAAAGACATCAATTAAATAAGACAAAGAAAATAACAAAAAACAATTCAGCTTTTATTCAACCATTATTCAACCATATTATATAAATATTTCGTCATTGTATACGAATAGATAAAATTCTCTTCAAAACCCAACCTAACCAAACCTAGTGATCGAGAGACATTAAAAAAAACCCAAACTACAACTAAAACCTGAAATAACCAAAGCAGAAAACCCAAACTAGACCTAAAACCTAACTCATTCGACTTTCACATTGATGACTTCTACCAGAAATAACCAAACCACATTAAGAAAACCCAAACTAGAACTAAAACCTAACTCATTTGACTTTCACATTGATGACTTGTTTCTTGACCTTTGGGACCATGATCTTGAGCACACCGTTCTTGAGCTCGGCATCGATCTCCTCCGCCTTGTAGTGGCTCTGAGGGACATGAATGTCGCCGGAGTACTTCCTCGGGCCATCCTTCATCGCCAATGGAGATTGAGGATCATCTACCACTTCCGATCCCTTGACGTACAGAGAGTCGTCCTCAACCCACATTTTCAGCCCTTCCTTGTTGATCCCTGGCATGTCCAACCTCGCATGCATGGCTTCTTCGCTTTTCACCACTGTGAAGGGACTCTCTGGCCCTTCTTCCAGAAAGGGATTCACCAGATCAGAATCTGAAATAACCCAATAAAAAAAAAAAATCATTAGTCAAATTCAACACTAACAAAAGTACTGTTCGGAATCGGATAAAGACCTGAATGACCAGTTTTTCTTACCTTTAGAGTACGAATCGTTGTGGTCGGAGTCAGAAGAGTGGTCTGTATCCTGCTCGGAATCGTCGTTGTCGGAGTCATGGTAGTGGTCATCAGAATAGTAGTAGTCGGATTCTGGAGGAGGAGGAGGAGGAGGAGTGGAGGAGCGTTTCTCTGGAGGAGTGGAGGAGGCGAAGGAACGAACCAGAACTGCTGGAGAAGCTGGAGAGACATTAAGTGGAGCGAGTAGCTTCACGAGAGACTGGACTGAGGTGAGAGCTCTTGATGACGCCATTGTTGGAGCTTGCTAGGATTCTTTGGGCGTCAGAGGGTCTGAGATTGAGAGACATGCAGGGCGGGGGTGGGTTTATATAGAGGAAAGGTTTGGGTTGTTTCCTTGTTGGGCAGTGTTTGGATCGAGGAAAACAAGGAAGAGTACTAGGGTACGTGAGGGAAATTTTGTATTCTTTTACTTTCATTAGGTTAAGACTTCAAGCAGTTTTCAATCTGAATCAGAGAGCTGAGTTTCTATACAGGTCAATGTTTACTTGTATTTCAAATTTTATATCTATAAAGAAGTTATTAAGGAGGAGTTCTCACTGAGTTTTATGGAATATGATCTTATTATTTTTATCATCTAAATTTACAATTATTATTTGATATTATAATTTTAATTAAAAAAATTATTAGTTATTACTACCAAAATTATTTTAGGGCTTAATATTCTTTCAAAATTTAGTTTATGTAATTGTGTTACTAATTATTATTTTCTAAATAAGACTTATAATTTGTTTTATTTGCAACCCAAATCAATAAAATCATAGATTCACTTACTCTATCAAAATTTTCGATTGATTGGATTATCTAATTATAACTTATAAGGTTATTTATCTTTCATATTTTTTTTTTATATGTTATTTTTTTTATTTTTGTTATGAATGAATTTTTATTATTAGTAGATTGACATTCTGACATAATAGTTATTAAGAAGCAGTTGCTAAGTCACACAATTTGTCCAAAGAGGCCCCGCTCTCAAGCTCCACAGGCGAATTTGTAAATTTATTTTCCTAATTTACAATTTCCATTCGTTGCTATACTACCATATATGATTGGTTGAAAAACAATTCAATTATAGAAGTTGTAATTAATGCTTCTTTTCAATGTTTTTGAAGTTATGAAACTTCAACTTTTAAGACCAATTTATCATTTTATATTTTTTCTTTTTATTTTTCTTCGACTGTTTCTCCCTCTTCTTTAGATAAAGAAAAAGAGATTTTTTATTTTTTTAATTTTTTTTATTTTATGTGAATTGATTGTTTCTTTCCCTTTTTTTTTTTCTTTTTTTTTTTTTTTTCAATTCTTTCATTTTGTATATATATATATATATATATATATATATAGTAGTTAACCATAATGTGATAAGATTGAGAAACCATACTTCTGCTATCTCATATATTAACTAAAACTCAAATTTTATAATACTACTTTAATTAAAACTCAATCTCATACGATATTTCAATTAAATTACATAGAATCCAATAAAAAATCCATCAAGGTGGAACATATATATATATATATATAAGACAAGTGAACAAAAAAAGAAAAAAAGAAAAGTAAAGAATGAAGTATAGCATATATATCCATTCAAAAAAAAAAGTTAAATATATGTAACAAAGGAAAGAAGGAATGTTATTAGGTATAAAGAAAGAAGAAATAATTTAAAGAGTAATTTGGCCTTAAAGTTGAAGTTTTATAATTACAAAAAAATAGGAAAGAGACATTAATTATAACTTATTTTTCAACAAATCATATGTGCGCCTGCGTATAATTAATATATATATATGGTAGTATAACAACGCCATACAACTGGGGCACACCAATATTTAAGTAATTAATGTATATATTAGGTAATAGTGTACGTAATAAATACATATATGGTCATATAGGTGTTCCTATATGAGTGAGACTCTGATAAATTTAGCTATATAAAGTTAATTAGTATGTAAATAGCAAATTAGGAAAATGAATTCGCGAATGCAAAATAATCAAGAATATGCTCCCGCTCTGTAACTTAGGGCAGTTATGAAGGTACTCAATATAAATATTATGAATCAATATTTTAATTACATATATATATATATATATATATATATATCTATATATATATATATATTGGATAAATTATATATATATTATTGCTATTAAAGATTGCTCAAAAAAAAAAAAAAAAAAAAAAATCTGGCTACACTCTGTCAAGTTTTTCATGAATCATATACTAGTATATAACTAAAGTCCAATTAAGATAAGAGAAATTAAAGAATAATATTTTTCAATAACAACTATGCAATAGGACTAAACTATTTCAGTTTTCGTGATTTCAATTTGCAATGCCCAACAGAGACTCGTAATTAGTACGGACAAATCGCTAGTCCCAAAGTGTTAATACCGATTTTCAACTTCTTTAATAATAATGCCGATTTTCCACTTCTTTCAATTTTTAAATAAAAATGAGATACTTCTCGTGAGTAATGATACATCCCAGCCATCAGACTCTTTAGAGTCTAAAAGCGTAATTTTATTTTTCAATAACAGTTATGCAATGGGACAGAACTACTTCAGTTTTTGTTATTTCAGTTAGCAGTGCCCAGCATAGACTCTTAATTGATTAATACTGTAATAAATAAGGACAAATCTCTGGTCCCAACGTGTTAATTGGCGATCAATAATGAACATCTCAATTGATAATAATACCGATTTTCAATTTTTAAATTAAAATGAATAAGATACATCGGACTCCTTTGAGTCTAAAAGCTTCCAAATCCAGCATATTAGGTGTTACAGGGCTAAATTACACTACGAATTTTTTCCTCTGTAATGGCACTTGGGGCCACCAAGTCTCAGCCAACACAACAACACAATACACAGTATAGAAATGTAAAGAAAGCACTCACAGTTTACAGGGACAAGCCCTAACCTTTGCTCATATTAAACATATTACAAAGGAACATGAGTTCGTACAAGGAACAACCAAGGCTCACACCCTCCTCTCTGTTCCCTCTATAAAGCCCACCTTAGCATTATATAGGCCACTCTCAAAACCGCCCATAACTGCCCACTAAGATGATGGATGATACCCCCATCCACCTAGGGTCATGCTGGCACCCTCTAAATGTGCCAGCACCATAATGCAGTTGACAAGCCCAACTGCTAGATTTGTTGGCATGTTCTGTTCATGCCACATAACAACAAGAAGTTACATTCGGCATAGTGGAAAAAACCACCCTTAACCGCCTGTGTGTTGATCCTCTCAGAATTGTGCCACATGCTTGGGAGGTTACTCAGCACTCCCCCACTTCCCATGATGAGTGGGAAGTGCTAGTAACTTCCCCCAACCGACCGAGCTCACTAAGCCACCACCTCTTGTAACCGCAAGTCATGACTTTGTGTTGTCTATGCTCTAGCCACATCTGAGTTAACCTTGTGAACCTAGTCCAAGCCAAGTCCACCAATCTGCACCCACATATATATATTTCTGAGTGCACGGCGTGCCAAGCCATGCACGCCCATGCGCACGCCTATGCGCACGCTCGGGTGCACGCCACAGTGCAAGCCGACACATACACTAGTGCCCTTCTACGTGCGCCATGTTTGAACCCTCATGCGCCCGTGGCTATATGCTCGCCTGGACGCCCGTGCGCACGCTGAGCTAGACGCTCACGCACACTAGGTTGGACACCAGCCCGCGTGTCAGTGCCCACTTGTTTGCCCTTCAATATCTTGGATGCTCCCCACTTGTGCAACCATCTTGGAGTGGTGCAACACGTGCCCATGCACGTTGGCTAAGCCCTCTAAGCAAGCCATGCCATAGCCCAACCAATGTGCTCAACAGACCCCCCTAGTATAGTCTTAAGGAAATCCAGCACTCTGACAGGAGTAAACATCACCCATGCTTGATGAGTCATAATGGCCTTTCAGGCCTTTCCCGACATCCAAATTGAGTGCCGTCTACGCCAACTAGCTTCTATGGACTAAAGGTACCTCCCATAAAGATCCCGAGTCAAAACTCCAAGTTTCACTTTTCGCCATATTTACGAAAGTGCCACTGGGCACCCCCAGTGCATGCCGAGCATCCTTTTAAGCATCTTGTGTGCACGCTGAGCATCTTGTGCACGCTGACAACCCACTGAGCATCCTCATGGCTGTCTAACCAAAGCCAAAGTATTCCCAAGACATGACATGGCCTTGAAATGCCCATGTCTTCCATTGGACAACCGTTAAGGGGCTAACAAACCACCCCCACCAGAAGAAGTCGACGCCCTTGTCGACTTGTCCAAGTACTCCCTTACCTGTTTCTCAAACTGCCATAATATCACATCCCTTTCCCAACTCGCCTTTGCTTCACTGCATCCTTTCCACTGCACTAAGTAATCAGTTCTGCGATTTTTCTTACTCTGACCCTGGGTCCGGTGAGACAAAATCTTCTCCACCTTCTTGTTAAACTGCAACCGAATAACAGGTGGGGCTCTCTTAGCCTGCTGTCTTGATGTATCTGCAGTGTCTTCATGAAAAGGCTTGAGGAAACTCACATGAAAAGTAGGATGGACCTTCAGTCTCTCAGGTAACTGTAATCTGTAAGTAACATTCCCCACTTTCTTCACAACTTCAAATGGACCATCATACTTCTGAATCAGCCCTCTGTGAATAGTCTTGCTGCTTATCTTCTTCCAAATCTGTGGAGTCAACTTCAACAGAACCTTGTCTCCTACTTGGAACTCTAATGGCCTTCTCCCTTTATCTGCATACTTTTTCATCCTTCTCGCAGCCTTGGTAAGCCTGTCCTATGCCTCCTCCACCATCTCTTGCATGGAACGGGCATATCAGTATGCTGTAGGGCATCTTCCACCAGTCCTCTGCACTGACACCTCCTGTGGTGTGCGAGGTTATTGCCAACTCAAAGAGACTCATTCCTGTTACTGAAGACCTGTGCAAATTATAAGAGAATTGTGCAGTGTCTAGCAACTCCAGGCAATTTTTCTGACTTGCAGTGACATGGTGCCTCAAATATTCTTCCAATAACTGATTCATCCTTTCAGTCTGTCCGTTAGTCTGAAGATGGTTTGCTGTGGAGAACTTCAGTTCAGAACCCATCAAGCCAAATAGGACTGTCTAGAACCTTCCCGTAAATCTGGTGTCACGATCACTAACAATATCTTCGGGCAAGCCAAAATATTTCACCACAAACTTATGAAATAAACCAGCAGCAACTTCTGCTGGGCATACATGTGGTGCAGCAATAAAAATTGCATACTTAGAGAATCTATCTACGACCATAAAAATAGATCTCATACCTTCCACCTTAGGAAAACCAGAAATGAAGTCCATTGAAACTGACTGCCATGGACGCTCTGGTATAGGCAAGGGTTGCAGTGGCCATGCCTCCTTCTTCCTCTCATGCTTGTCTTTCTGACAAACCAAGCAAGTCTTAACATAAAACTCTATGTCATCCTCCATCTTGGGCCAGTAATATGATCTGGATATCAACGCCAGTATTCTATCCACCCCTGGATGTCCAGCCCACTGAGGATCATGCATTTCCCGCATTAGTTCCCGTCTCAAACCTCCAATAAGAACATATAATCTACCTCCTTTGGCGTAGAGTAAATTATCTTCAATCCAGTACTTTTTGACTTCACCATCAGCAACCTGTTGCTTAAGTTTCTGATAGGCATTGTCGGACTAAGATTGCTCTTTGATTCTGTCAAGGAAATCAGTATACACCGTTGTCAACGACGCCACATACTCCTGCACTTCTTTCCTACTCAAGGCATCAACAACTTGATTCTGCTTTCCAGGTCTGTGAACCCACACAAAATTGAACTCCCCAAGAAACTCTTGCCAACGAGCTTGCTTTGGAGTAAGCTTTTTCTGTGTCTTGAAGTAAGTATTGGCCACATTATCAGTCACCACTGTAAACTTGGTACCCAATAGATAGTGCTTCCATGCGTCAAGACAATGTATCACTGCAGTCATCTTCTTCTCGTGAGTTGTATACCTCTGTTCAGTATCCTTAAGCTTTCTGTTTTCAAAGGCACATGGGTATCCTTCTTGGACTAGGACCCCACCAATTACTCTATCAGAGGCATCAGTATGCACTTCAAATGGCAAACCAAAGTCAAGCAGTCTTAAGACCGGTTCTGTAGACACTGCCTGCTTAAGCATCTCAAAAGCATTCTGGCACTCCTCAGACCAAACCCACTATTTGTCCTTCTTCAGCAAGTCCGTTAAAGGACTAACCTTCTTGGAATACCCCTTTATAAACTTTCTGTAGTAGTTTGCCAACCCTAGAAAAGATCTCAACTCTGTCACTTTGGTAGGTGCAGACCTATCAAGGATGGCTTTCACCTTTCTCTCATCCATTCTTACATGGCCCTTACTGATCCAATGCCCCAAAAACATCACTTCTTGGCGACAAAACTCACACTTCTCCTTTTTGACAAATAACTGAAACTCCTTCAGTTTTGAGAAAACCAATCTCAAGTGTTTTAAGTGATCTTTCAATGACTCACTATAGACTACAATGTCATCCAAATAAACAACAACAAAGCGATCGATGTAGTCATAAAACACATTATTCATTAAGTTGCAGAAGGTTGCCGGGGCATTAGTTAGCCCAAACGGCATTACAAGAAATTCATAAGACCCATAACGAGTTACACATGCAGTTTTGGGTTCATCTCCTTCTGCTATACGCACCCGCCAGTAGCCTGCACGTATATCCAGCTTAGGAAAATAGGATGCCCTTGACAACCTGTCAAATAAATTTGCGGCATTGGGCACTGGGTACTTGTTCTTCACAGTCACCTTATTCAGAGCCCAATAGTCCACACACATCCGCATTGAGCCATCCCGCTTCTTCTGGAACAACACTGGCGTGCCATACGGTGCCTTGGATGGTTGAATATAGCCAGACTCCAGCAACTCATCCAACTGTCTACACAATTCAGCCAGTTCTGAAAGCGCCATCCGGTATGCGGCCTGAGCAGGAGCCCTTGCACCCGGTTCCAACTCTATCTTGTAATCAACAGCACGTCGAGGGGGCAATTGTTTGGGTAGTTCTGGTGGCATCACTTCTGCAAATTCCTCTAGAATTTCAGCAACAGAATCCGAAACTTCAATAAACTGATCCGGTTTGATCTCTATCATAGCTGCAAGAAAGGTAGAGTCTCCCCTCTTCAAACCTGTTTTCACTTGCAATGCAGAGATTATTTCGATGTAGCCATATTTATGATCTTCCTTCTTTTGGTGCCCATAAAGAGCCACTGATGGAATAAAACATGGACAACTCCTGTCCCAAATAAAAACTCCTCCCAAATTTGGCACAACTACCACTCTGGCTTTCGTAAGGAACTCAATTCCAAGAATTAGATCAAAATCATCTAAGGGTACAGCCATAAGACTAACTACGCCCTCCCAACAACCAACTTTCATAGAAGTAGTGGCAATGCCTAAGACAGGCTTGGCTTCAGAATTCACAGCTTTCATCTTATTAGCATGTGGAATTAACTTTAAATTAAAGTTACTTACTTCCCTCTACGCAATGAAGTTATGAGTGGCCCCCGTGTCCACCATTGCCAAAACTTCCTTGCCGTTCAGCGTCACCTGAATGAACATGAGCCCTTTCAACTCCATGGACTGTTCTTCAGTAAGAGTATTCAGCATTTGCAGAGGATTAACTCGGGTTGGACCAGATTCCGAGTCTGAGTCTCCATTTGAATCAGCGACAATAGCACTCAGCTTCTCCCTCTTGGGGCAGTCCCTAACACGATGGGGACCATTGCAGATGAAACAACTGTAGTTGGGCTTAGTCCCACTACTACTCCCTTTGTTATTGTAATCTGCCTTGGCTTTGACAAAGCCACCGCCTTTATCCTTCTTTTGATTCTTGTCCTTCTTCTTGTCCTTGAACTTGAAGGACTGGCCTTTGTCTTTCTTTCCCTCCTTGGACTTCTTCTTGTCTTGTGTAGTAGACCTAGTCATCTTGAAATCTACAAGATAATCTACCGCTGTCATGGCAGTAGGAAGGTCCCTCACACCTTGCCTACGGAGTTCTGCCTGAGCCCATGGTTGCAATCTGGACATGAAATTGAACAGCTTGTCCTCCTATGACATATTTCGAATGTCCAACATCAAGGAACTAAAGTCCATCACATAGTCACGAACGGTACCTGTGTGTTTCAATTTCTTCAGAGATTCCCTTGCAATCCATGCAGTGTTTTGTGGCAAGAACTGGTCTTTCAATTCCTTCTTAAGGGTCTCCCAAACTTCAATCCGAGGCCTACCCGCAGAAGCATCGTCCTCTGTCCATGTGCGCCACCATAGTTTTGCATCACCAGACAAATACATGCTTGTAATGGTCACCTTCTCACCATCGGGGATCCGAGCAGCCTTGAAGTACTGCTCCAGGTCCCATAGAAAATTCTCTAACTCTTTGGCATTTCGGGTACCACTGAAAGACTTGGGATCCGGCACCTTGATCTTCTGTGAAAGAGGATCACCACCGCTTCTGGAACTCCCATGAATGGCCCTCTTCACCAAGGACACTTCATCTTCAAGGTCTTTCAGGTTCTTCTTGAAGACGTCAGTCAATGACTCAACATCTTCAGTGATACGGGTCAATTGCTCTTTGGTGGCCTGCATGAAGTCACCAAACCTATCAGGATCAGTCTTCAAGATCTCCACTTCAGAAGCCAAGTTTTCAATTCGAACAACAAGGCTCTCTGCACTATCTTGTACCTCTGTGTCTGTAAGAAAACCTACAAACTCTTCCAAACGGGAAACTCTCTCACGAGTATTACCTCCAGCCATCGTAGAACGGGACTGACGACGGCCGTTCCAATACGCCAAACTGAATGTAGTGAATGTGTGGTTCAAGAAAAGCCTTTTATGTCAAATTTAAATTTATAAAAACCACTACCAACACTACTACTAACGTAGCAAGAGTGAGTAGGGATCGTCCCAATGGATTATACGTGTTGGAATTTCAACTTCGACTCTAGCGTACCAAATGATTGTAAAAGAGAATTGGGTTGGTTGATTACTTCTAGAAAAGAATTAATTAAAATGCATTAAGATAAAGAGTAAGTAAGAAGGAAAGGTCTTGGGGTGTAGAGATCACCACCAAATAATACTATTCCAAACCATAATCAAGTGACTAATGAGGGAAATGAATGTGTTGCAACAATGTTGTGTGTATAAAAGACATTCAATTGGTAAGGGTGACTCAACAGGTGCAAATTGTCTCAATCAACATGTGTGAGGCCACAATACATCTATTGGTAGAGGAATATATTGTCTAGACATCATGTGAAGAGAACAAAATATCAAATCAAGTCATTGAACCTTTCATTAAGCTCATAGTCCAAGCAATCCATAAGGATGACTTAGTTAAACATGCATTATCTAAACATCATGTGAGAGGCCACAATTTATCTATTGGGAAAGGAATAAATTGTCTAAACACATGTGAAAGATACAACATATCATAACTAGTCATTAATCCTTCATTAAGCTCACAATCCACATACAACACAATATTAGAGGAATATGCCATTTGGACTCACAAGCATGGAACATCAAACATCAAGAGTAGATTGTCCTCCCATCTAACATTATACTACCACTACACTAAATCTACACTACTAGTATGAAAATAAAGCTATCTAGACTAGGGGAGAGACACAAGCCATCAAGAATAGGCATAAACCATCAAATGAACCAAAATAGTATTCATTAAGCATATCATCTTGATAATCTCTAGATCTATAGCATCAATACACATAGACATGCATCAAAAATACTAAATCTAGAGATAAGCACATGAATATCCTACTTTAGCATACATAGACATATGGGTAGCATAGAATAGTCAATTGGAAGCATTAAACCATACATACCATGAAATGATCAAGATTTATATATACATGAATATCAAGAAGTATCATACAACACCAATCCCTCAATAATACACAAGATTAGAGTATAAAAAGTATGCTTGGGGCTAACTCTAGCCCCAAGAGGATGTCTAGACACTCATGGTAGTGATGATCCAACCCTCAAGGGCTAACTCCATGGCTGCTCCTTGTTGGTGAAGATCTCCTCCAATGGTGCTCTAGCTTCCCTCCTTCCTCCTCTCCAAGAATAGCCTCCAAGATGATTTTCAATGTGTGACAAGAGACTCTAGACTCTCCTCCAAAAAGTGTATCATATTCCTTATATAGGTAGGTCAAATACACCCTATGATGAGCTGTGGTCGTGCAAGGCATATTCTCCAATGATTGGGTGAAGGATGGAATAAATGAGCTGGACTTTAACTTTTTCTCGCTGGAGGAAGTTCGATCGATCGAACCTTAACTTGGATCGATCGAAGATGGGTTCGATCGATCGAACTGCATCTTGGATCGATCGAAGTGGTCTGACTCCTCCGGATAAGGACAAGGCTGAGATATTTCGAAGATATTTATAGGGAAAAGGACAAAAGTGGTTGGTAGGCGTACAGCTGTGGATAAGATCAATCATTTGAATAGGACAAAATAGGGTTCGATCGATCGAAGGTGATGTTGGATCGATCGAACTTGGAATTTCAGCAAAGGCCAAGGTTGGATCTATCGAGAAGTACTGTGATCGATCATAGATGTTCGATCGATCGAACTCTAAGTTGGATCGATCGAACTTTTCAGCTGCACAACTTTGATTCCTTTTTGCTCCTTTCTTTCTCCACTTTGCTCCCTCCTTTGGTTTATCTCAGGATTGCTTCAATTAAGCTCTTATTTGGCTGAGTTAGCTCAATTTTGGGATTAGTGCCTAAAAATATAAATAACACGTAATAAGTCTAAAACGGTAAAGTAAGATAGATAAAGGTACTAGAATGCTTAAGCTTAACGGGTTTAAATGCGTACTTTTCAGTACTCATCAGGGACTCTGATACCAATTGTTACAGGGTTAAATTACACCACGAATTTTTGCCTCTGTAATGGCACTTGGGGCCACCAAGTCTCAGCCAATATAACAACACAATACACACAGTATAGAAATGTAAAGAAGGCACACACAGTTTACAGGGACAAGCCCCAACCTTTGCTCATATTAAACATATTACAAAGGAAAATAAGTTCGTACAAGGAACAACCAAGGCTCACACCCTCCTCTTTGTTCCCTCTACAAAGCCCACCTTAGCATTATATAGGCCACTCTCAAAACCGCCCATAACTGCCCAATAAGATGATGGATGACACCCCCATCCACCTAGGGTCGTGCTGGCACCCTCTAAATGTGTCAGCACCATAATGCAGTTGACAAGCCCAACTGCTAGACTTGTTGGCATGTTCTGCTCATGCCACATAACCACAAGAAGTTATATTCTGCATAGTGGAATAAACCACCCTTAACCGCCTGTGTGTTGATCCTCTCAGAATTGTGCCACATGCTTGGGAGGTTACTCAGCACTCCCCCACTTCCCATGATGAGTGGGAAGTGCTAATAACTTCCCCCAACCGACCGAGCTCACTAAGCCACCACCTCTTGTAACCGCAAGCCATGACTTTGTGTTGTCTATGCTCTAGCCACATCTGAGTCAACCTTGTGAACCTAGTCCAAGCCAAGTCCACCAATCTGCACCCACGTATATATATTTCTGAGTGCACGGCGTGCCAAGCCATACACGCCCATGCGCACGCTCGGGTGCATGCCAAAGTGCAAGCCGACGCACACACTAGTGCCCTTCTACGTGCGCCATGTTTGAACCCTCATGCGCCCGTGGCTGTATGCCCGCCTGGACGCCCGTGCGCACGCCGAGCTAAACACTCGCGCACACTAGGTTGGACGCCTGCCTGCGCGCCCACCTACATGCCTTCACGCGCGCCGTTGCACACCAGCGCGCGTGTCAGTGCCCACTTGTTTGCCCTTCAATATCTTGGATGCTCCTCACTTGTGCAACCATCTTGGAGTGGTGCAACACGTGCCCATGCACGTTGGCTAAGCCCTCTAAGCAAGCCATGCCATAGCCCAGCCGATGTGCTCAACAGACCCCCCCTAGTATAGTCTTAAGGAAATCCAGCACTCTGACAGGAGTAAACATCACCCATGCTTGAGGAGTCATAATGGCCTTTCAAGCCTTTCCCAACATCCAAATTGAGTGCCGTACACCCCCAGTGCACGCCGAGCATCCTTTTAAGCATCTTGTGTGCACGCTGAGCATCTTGTGCACGCTGACAACCCACTGAGCATCCTCATGGCTGTCTAACCAAAGCCAAAGTATTCCCAAGACATGGAATGGCCTTGAAATGCCCATGTCTTCCCTTGGACAACTGTCAAAGGGCTAACACTAGGCCAATTTTCTCTCTCTTCTGTCTGCTCCTACAAAATTGGTCTGTCTTATAGACTTGTATTCTAATTCTGCCACATAACAGTGAAATAGACTATTTTTTTTAGGTGTAAATATTATTACTCTTTCACAATTTATGTTTATAAAGAGATCATTAATACCGTGAGAGAGAGAGGAGTTCTCTCACTTGTTTTTACTAAGTTCTTCATGGAACATTTAACTAAACCTAATTAATGTAAGAGAAATAAAAAAAGAAAAAAGAAAAATCTAAACTGGCTATTTAGAACACTGTAACAATATAATATTAAGCTTTTATTAATTTTGTAGATATAAGTGTATCATTTAAGAATTGATTTTTTTTCACATAAAAAGTTTGGTATAAAATATTTTTCTTCAGTATCAAACTATGCAATAGAAATAAATCACCGGTGTCCAGGGCAGTGTGTGCAGGGGAGCAAATTTTTTGCTGTGAGCATTCTATGCAGTCCCCAGTTGTGAGTTTTAAGTGGCCTATATTTTGCCACATCATTCTTCATTTAATAGCTCTTAAGGCAGCGTTTGAGTGGAATTGAGACAACGTTTGGATCCTTCTTCACCACCATTTATAAGTATCCTTACACACAGAATAAGTTATGCATATAATACAGACTAAGTAATGTTACATACCAATGTAACTCAATTCAAATACTGTGTTTAGCAATTACACCACCATTTATAAGTAACATTTCACCACCATTTATAAGTATCTTCAACCTTAAATTAAGGTATGCACATAAATGGTGATGTTACTTTTAGACTCCTGTGATATTACTTTTCAACCTTAAATTAAGGTATGCACATAAATGGTGATGTTACTTTTAGACTCCTGTGATGTTACTTTTTAGATCCTATGATGTTACTTATAAATAGTGGTGAATTGTTACTTATAAATGGTGGTGTATCTTCACCCTTAAATTAAGGTATGCAAATAAATGGTGATGTTACTTTTTAGATCATGTGATGTTACTTATAAATGGTGGTGAAATAAAGTGGTGTAATTGCCAAACGCCGACTTAGTATCTGTTTTATGAAGAAATCCGTGGCCAAACCAACGTCACAAGACAGTGGACAACAGAGGACTACAGGAATAATTACAGCAGGTGATTCGCGCCCGTGCGTGCAGAGGCTTCCCAAGAAGGGGTACCTTTATGGAACTCATGTTTGGTGGGTTCTTTCCATCAGAGAAGGCTTCCCTTTGGGCACGTCAAAGCCAGCGCCTTTAAGCTCTGGGCTAGTTTTGGGCTTAGGGAGGTGGCTGTTGACCAGAAGTTTTTCATGGTTTATGGGATGGAAGTATATAGCCCTCCTAAAATGGACTGAGAATTCTCATTGCTTAAATGATCTTCCTTCTTCAACTTTAACTTGGATCAGGTTTTATGATGTTCCACTACAGTTCTGGACTGGGAAAGGGCTTAATTAGTTATATTGCAAGTACTATAGGGAAGCCCCTATTTGCAAATGATGCTATTAAGGGAAGGCTGCAAATTGTCTTTGCAAGATTATGTGTTGAAGTTAACCACATGGACAAACCTATTGATTTAATTAAGCTCAAACTGCCTAGTTCACTAATATAAAGGTAGAATATAGCTGGAACCCAACTCACCAGAAGGATGGTAAGAAAGTCAACAATGTACATATGGTTTTTTTTTTTTTTTTGATCCATCGAAGTTCGAATCTCCGACCTCCCTTCTGGGGAGAAAGGGGTGATATTGCTGGGCCATTTGGTCCTTTGGTAATGTACATATTCAAAGCAGTGCTTCCCCTGTTTCACATCACCCACCAAATGATGTACTATCCATCCACCTTTAACCAATAGAGGGTGGTTCAGAGGAAAGGCTCTCCACCTCGAAACACCTTACTTTCTCCTATTAACCCTCCCACACTATTACTGCACAATCTTCCCATCCTCTCTCACCACTATCCCACCTAGCCACAACATTCAATGTTCTACTCCATCTAGTCCTTCCAAACCATGTTCTTAACCTACCAATCTTAATATTGCTAGCTTCTGTCTCAGCACCATGCTCCCCTCTTAAATCCAAGGCTACCACCAGCACCCGCCATTTTTCTGATAATGGTAAGGGTCATATTGTTGTTGAATTTTATCCCTCTTTTAAACACTCTAAAGCAGCCCACACAGCTGTAACAAATATGTTCCAAGTCCTACAATAGACTGAATGTGAGCAGAAGGAGGAATGTTCCAAGCCTAGTTCCATAAAGAAGAATGTGAAACCTAGTATCAATTGCAAAGGAAAGAGTGTTGCCACGACTGGTAGGAGGTTCTCCAACCTCAGGGGTTCCCGTAAAACCCTTGATCAATGACCTTCATGGCAGTATGGAATATTAGGGGTCTTAACAAGACCACTAAGCAAGTAGCAATAAAAAACTCGATAGCTTCTCAAAAGCTTGATATTATGGTCATTTTGGATACCAGAGTTAATCTTGCAAATAAAGTTAAACATTCACAATTTCTTGGCAAGGCACTGGTCTATGGTAGAAAACTACAGTCACCCCATTCTTGGGAAGATTTAGATCTTGTGGGATCCTCATAAGGTTCATATCTCGGAGACTCATACTCAGGTTATCCACTGTAGGATCACTATTTTTAATGGAGGAGTTCAGTTTGCTCTCTCCATTGTTTATGGAGCTAATACTGTTGCTACAAAACAACCTCTGTGGGAGAACCTCACTATGTACCTCACTCATGTTTTTTTTTTTTTTTTTGAAAGTTAAATTTTCAATATATATATGGAACAAATACATCAATTAAATAAGAGAAAGAAAGAAACAAAAAAACATAAAACAGTTTCTGGTTGAAATTGTAAGCTTTCATTCAACCATAACTAGCTCACCCTAGTGAGACATTAAGAAACCCAAATTAGAACTAAAACCTAACTCATTTGAATCCTAGCAAAAACGACTTAAAAACCAAACCCTACTGATCGAGACATTAAGAAAACCCAAACTAAACCTAAACTAGAACTAAAACCTAACTCATTTGACTTTGACATTGATGACTTCTTTCTTGACCTTTGGGACCATGATCTTGAGCACACCGTTCTTGAGCTCGGCATCGATCTCCTCCGCCTTGTAGCGGCTCTGAGGGAGATGAATGTCACCGGAGTACTTCCTCGGGCCATCCTTCTTCGCCAATGGACATTGAGGATCATCCACCACTTCCGATCCCTTGACGTACAGACTGTTGTCCTCAACCCACATTTTCAGCCCTTCCTTGTTGATACCTGGCATGTCCAACCTCGCATGCATGGCTTCTTCGTTTTTCACCACAGTGAAGGGACTCTCTGGCCCTTCTTTCAGAAAGGGATTAACCAGATCAGAATCTGAAACAACGTACCCAATAAAATAAAATAAAATAAAAATCAGTCAAATTCAACACTAACAAAATTACTGTTCGGAATCGGATAAACAACTGAATGACCAGTTTTTCTTACCTTCAGAGTAAGGATCGTAGTCGTCGGAGTCAGAAGAGTGGTCTGTATCCTGCTCGGAATCGTTGTAGTCGGAGTCATCAGAATCGGAGTAGTCGGAGTAATCGGAATCAGAAACACTGGTTTCTGGAGGAGGAGTTGGAGGAGGAGGAGGAGTGGAGGAGCGTTTTTCTGGAGTGGAGGAGCGTTTTCCTGGAGGAGTGGAGGAGGTGAAGGAACGAACGAGAACTGCTGGAGAAGCTGGAGAGACATTAAGTGGAGCGAGTAGCTTCACGAGAGACTGGACTGAGGTGAGAGCTCTTGATGACGCCATTGTTGGAGCTTATTTGCTTGCTAGGGTTCTTTGGGCGTCAGAGGCTCTGAGATTGAGAGACATGCAGGGTGGTAGGTTTATATAGAGGAAAGGTTTGGGTTGTTTTCTTGTTGGGCAGTGTTTGGATCGAGGAAAACAAGGAAGAGTACTAGGGTACGTGAGGGAAATTTTGTATTCTTTTACTTTCATTTGGTTAAGACTTCAAGCAGTTTTTAATCTCGATCACAGAGCTAAGTTTCTATACAGGTCAATGTAGCTTTTAGTAGTTACTTGTATTTCAAATTTTATATCTATAAAGAAGTTATTAAGGAGTTCACATTTAGTTCTGCCAGTTTTTCATGAACTATTAGTATTTAACTAAAGCCCAATTAAGATAAGAGAAATTAAAAAATAATAATAATAATTCCAAACTACCTATTTAAAACACCGTTTTTAACAACAATATAATTGGAGATATAATTGTATCATTTAAGAATTGAGTTTTTTCACCTAAAAATTCATGTATAAAAATATCATTTTTCAATAAAAGTTATGCAATAGGACTAAACTATTTCAGTTTTCGTTATTACAATTAGTAATGTCCAACACAGACTCTTTAGAGTCTAAAAGCGTAATATCATTTTTCAATAACAGCTGTGCAATAGGACTAAACTATTTTAGTTTTTTTTTTATTTCAGTTAGCAGTATCCAACATAGACTTTTAATTAATTAATTAGTACTGTAATAAATAAGGACAAATCTCTCATCCCAAAGTGTTAATCAGCGATCAACAATGAACATCTCAATCGATCAATAATTGGTTTGTCTTAGAGACTTGTATTTCAATTCTGCCACATAACTTTGGTGAGTGAAATAGGCTATTTTTTAGGTGCAAATATTATTACTCTTTCAAAATTTATGTTTATAAAGAATTTATTAATCCTGTGAGAGAGAGGAGTTCTCTCACTCCGTTTTACTAAGTTCTTCATGGAACATTTAACTAGACCCAATTAATGTAAGAGAAATAAAAAAAAAAGAAAAAAGAAAATCTAAATTGGCTATTTAAAATACTGCAACAAAATAATATTGAGCTTTTATTAATTTTGTAGATATAAGTGTATCATTTAAGAATTGATTTTTTTCACCTAAAAATTTTGGTATGAAATATTATTCTTCAGTATCGAACTTTGCAATAGAGAAATGAATCATCGGTGTCCAATATGAACTCTTAATAAGCTATTAAGAGATAAATAAGAGATAATTGTACTGAGGTTCTGATTGAACAAACTCCAGAGGTTTCCTAGTAAGGGATACCTTTATGGAACTCGTGTTTGGTGGTTTCTTTCCATCAGAGAAGGCTGTTTAAAATAAATTTGATTTTAGTATTTAACTAGTCATTTAAAGTATTTGTGTACATAATGTAAGTAGGCATTTAGCATATCAGTGGATAGTAAATTATCTTAATGAGAATTACTATATGAGAGTTAGTGTGATGGTGAAGGTTATGTAAAATCAAGAGTTATAAAGTTACAATTAGTAATGGTCATGTTAGTGGGCTAGTGGGTTAGTTTTGCCTACTAAATGTTATGTTAGTGGGGTGTTAATTTTTCATTTACATTTATGTTTTGAAACTTATATAAACTCATGTATTGTACCCATTGTCAATCAAGTGAAATAAAAAATATTTTCCCCCATTTTTATTTTCTTCCAAATAGTATAGTATTGTGTGTGTAACTAGGCCACTATTTACAACAAAGTGGTATCAGAGCAAAGTCAGAAAGTGGTATTAGAGAAAAAGCCAACAAAGTGGTGTTCAGAACTAGATTCCAACATATCAGAGCCAAGTTCTATATCAAAGCCAAGTCATTATCAAAGCCAGATTTCATGTTTAGAGCCTAGACGATTCTGAAGGCCTGACGAAGTTGATCCTAGAAGGTTCAACATTTTGAAAAAACACATGTTTCTCCTTGATGATGATGAAGAGGGAAAAATGTATTTTCTGACTGAGAAGATGTTGTTCTTTAATTACAAGAGAATAAGAATCATCATCACTTCATACCTCAAAGCATGTGAATTGCGGGATGTTGTTAGAGAAGAGCGAAAGAATAACATGTCCAATAAGATCTGTGTAAAGAAAGAAGAGAAGGCATTGGTAGTGTTGCAAAGGTAATACATCACGAAATTTGGGAGTATATTTTGGAGAGTCCAAAACTCCAAGTTATGTTTGGAAGATGCTTGAGACCATCGTTTCCAATCATAGAGGTGAATCACTACCCATAGAGTATTGGGTACAATGCTTTGAGAATGATGAGTTTATGAAAGATGATTATGAAAGTCTTGATGACAAAGTTGTGGAGAATGAAGAGGTGAATCATGCAAAAGAAGTTGAAGATTTTGGAAATTCAAAAGTTGAAGGAGAATTTGAAATGGTGAATGAGAAAGAGGTAAGAAAATGTGTTAAAGAAGAGATTGAAAAAGTGGACGAGGATGAAGTGAAAATAGAAGATTTGTTGAAGGAAGTGCTAAAGAAGAAGCAAAAGTTCAAGTTGGTGAGTTAACATTTTCAGGTATGGTTACAAATTCCACTTTGAAAGAAGTTATATTTGACTTATTTGATGAAATTATTATTTCTTCATATTCATCAAATAATGCTTATTTTGTGGAGAATAATGAACTTCTTTTTAAGAAAATTGTTCCAATTAATTATGAGATTGAAGCTAAAGGCGAAAAGAATTTTTCGAATTATTTTTTAAAAGATGGTTTGGAGAATTTTGTAATTGATACAGATTGGGTGAATATGGAGTTATTTTTTTATTCCAAAGAAGAAGCACATAAGAAGTTCAAGAGTTCAAGAAGAGAGAAAACAGATGGTGCGCCCATGTGGAAAAGATAAATGTTGATCATAAGAGGGCATTATTCAAGCATTTGAAGAAGTTCCACAAGCCATACACATTAATGGAAATGGCCAAAAAGTTTAAAACTATTGAAGGAGGTGGAATTGAAGATCAACCATCGAACTTTTGATCAAGCCCCCAAGATTAATAAGAAGTTTATTTTCAAGTTACAAAATCAAGTTTAAAGGGGGGTGTTGAAAAATAAACTTGATTTTAGTATTTAATTAGTCATTTCAAGTATTTGTGTACATAATGTAAATGGACATTTAGCATAATAGTGGATAGTAAATTATCTTAATGAGAATTAATATATGAGAGTTAGTGTGATGGTGAAGGTTATGTAAAATCAAGAGTCATGAAAGTTAAAACTAGTAATGGTCATATTAGTGGGTTAGTGGGAGTTTTGCCTACTAAAACCCTATTTTAACATTATAATTAAAAATACTAATAATTAAATCTAATTTAATTCAATTAAAGAAAATAAAAATATAATTAAATATCTAATTAAACAAACAATTCAATTTAATAACAATTAGTCAATTAATGCAAATAAATAGGTAAACAAAATAATCAATTAAACAACCAATCCACGTAAATAAAACAATTAATCAATTCAACATAAACACATATCTACATAAGCACATCAAATACAATAACTAAATTCCAATTAAGTCCTTTTTAAAATTAAGAGTATTACACAAACCTATTGATTTAATTAAGCTCAAACTGTCCAACGGGGAGTTCACTAATATAAAGGTGGAATATAGCTACAACCCTACTCACCAGAAGGATGGCAAGAAAGTCAACAATGTACATATTCAATGCAGAGACGTACAATCACTCACTCTTCTAACAACGTAAGATTTTTCTTTGTGCTTTAGTTTTGGTTTTCCTTCCAGTTTAGTTATTTCATTTCCAATTGGAATATTATTAGGGGTCCACTAAATAGATTCCCGAGTTGTAATAATATTGGAGGTTTTGGAAATATTAGATTATTGAATTAAAATTTTAGGAATTATTATTTAGTTATCGTTCAGCTTATTTATTTATTTATTCATTAAGTTCTTCTTGTAAGCATGATTGTTTATATACTTAATTATTTGGTATTCTTCGGATCTGTGCTCGGACTTGATCCCCCGTGACTCTAGAATCGAGGGGTATCATAGTATTGGACTAGACTGTTCATTCTACCTAAGAAGACTATCAATAACAACAACATCCTTAGTGTCTTTCTTTGGTCTGAAGTTTGAATCTCACAAGGCTAAAATCAACTGGGTTAATGTATGTAAGCTCAACGAAGAAGATGAGCTGGGAATTCCTAAGAAACTTGTGGAGAGTAAACTATTTACAAGAAGGAACAACAACTTGTGGGTTGATTAGAACCATAACTTTTTACTCAAAAACAGAAGTTTCTGGAGAGTAAACTTACCACATAATGCCCCATGGACTTGGAGAAAAATGTTACAGCTCCGACATACAGCTAGACCTTTCATCATGCACCATATAGGCAATGGGTGTTCTATTTCATTCTGGTGTGATAATTGGATACATGATAGCCCCCTCATAGACAGAGTACAAGATCAAAGGATCTATAAGCATTCATACGGCTTGTCATTATGCTACAGTAAGCAATTTCATTTCAGATGGTACCTGAGCGTTTCCATCCTCATTGATCAGACTACTTCCCCAATTGAGTATTGCATCATCGTTGCCAGCAATTTTGATTAATCAGGAGGATCATACTTTTTGGAATCACTCATTAAATAGATCTCATTGGCACACACCCACAAGGTTATCACTCTTCCTTCGGCTATTATGGATTGGGCACACTTAGCTTGGTTCAAACTGTACATTCCTAGTCAGAACTTCATGTTATGGGTGGCAATTCACGAAAGACTACAAATTCATGAAAGTCAGAGCATGTTACATTATCATTTGCCTAGCTTCTGCTCATTTTGTTTATCTTCAGGAGAAACATTCTCCAACATCTTCTTTGGGTGCGAAATTTTCAACCCAATTTGGAAATTCATCTTGTTTAAATGTGGATTCCACATCATGCCCTCTACGTGGAATGGGTTTATCGTTTGGTCCTCGCATCACTGGAAAGATAACTCAAAGAATTTTTCAATTCCATTATTTTATCATAATTTTCCAATTCCTTTCTTTTATCATCGGTTATTATTTAATATTATGTAGTTATAACAAACATGGATTTGCTATTTTCTTATATGCTCTGTAATTTTTATTTATTTTTTAGTTAAGTTAAGCAAATTGTATATATAGATGAACATATATAGAATACAGAATACAAGTCTTCAGCTTCTAGTGAAGTAAAGGCCCTAGGCCAACCAAAAGAAAAACAAAATAGAAAGGCCAAAAAGCGTAAGACAAAACATAAGGCCAAACAAAGGCAAGAAAACTACAACACAAGGCCCAAACAAATAAACCACAATCGATAGAGGTCTCTATTCGTCTTCAATCTGGACGTCGATGATGAGGACGTCGATCTCCATCTAGCCCCTAGTCTGGCAAGTCAAATTCAGATTCAATTTTGGTCCTCAAAGCCTTAGAATGGAGCATTCCTCTGATCGAATTCAAGATTTTAGAGAGTGTTGTATTCTGAGAGGACCATCTAATAATTTTTTGATGGTTTAAACATTAAAAGCCCTGTACTATTGTTATCCTCTTTTTCTTTTCTTTGTTTTTTTTTTTTAAAAAAAAAAAAAAAAAAAAAAGGGTAAGCTTGTATTAAGAAAGGGAGAGAATATACATTGAAGTCCCAATGGGACGAACAAGCTGCCAAGGCAGGAACAAAAAATAACCCAACACACAAAACAAGTTACATAGCAGCTTCACTTACAGAGAGTGAGCATGCCTCACAGCTAAAACCTCAACAACAATTAAGACTACAGAAGCTTGTGATCAAGCATATATCACAGAACAGGTGTGCTGCACGACCAAGCATTGATGGACAACCCATTGACAGATGCACTAATTAGACAAATGCAAGAGTCTGAGCATTGGCAAAGTTACAGCCTTCATTGAAAAGTCTCTACAAATTAAATCCTCAACTTTACCAATTTCCTTCAAGTCTGAAGTTCTTTTTAGGATGATTGAAGCAAGTCTTCCTCTGATACACCTCTTTATCTGGTTAATGATGGAGGAAAAGGTTGATGAAGTATTCCTGAAAACTCTATTGTTCTACTCCATCCATATGAAATAAACTGTAGTAGAGAGTAGTAGTCTATGCTTAAGAAAGCTTTTAGGCTTCCAGTTTGCTGCACACCATTCAATTAAATCTTTCCAACTAAATGGTTAGATGTAAATGTTGGGATTTATATGCCCTGGCATAGCAAATTCTTATCTGGATTATAGTGACATATATTCCTGACATATCTGAAATATTTATGATTTATATAATTGGTGAATTCAATGTATTATGTTTCGATCCACTATGAAATTGATAGTGTCCCTGTAATTACAAGAAATATTTATATATATGTATGTGATGGCAATCAATGCATGATATATAAATAGTAATTATAAATTGTTCATAGTCGGTAATTATGGATGGACTCATAATTAATTAAGACTTGAACTGGATCCGCGTTAGGTTGAGATATATTCCGAGAGCCGTCGTATGTAATTACTCCCTATCACCGTCATGGCATTTGACTCTTAAGCATGAGAAAAGTATAGACTCTTTTATTAATTAATAATTACTTTAATTTGTTCGGCGGATTCTTCGGCATCCTTAGACCGACACTTTAGGTAGTTATGTAATTAATAGTTAGAGGGTTATATTTTCAATATTTGCATCATTGCTACTTGTATTTATTTTGTATTGATTATGGTTGATCACAAAGTAAATTCGAAGGCCTTCGTGTGTTTTTAGACAAAATAATTTATTATATATTTATTTATTTAAATTATTATTTTTGTCAAACAAATGTTTTATTGTGATCGAGCTAAAAATAATCAAATGTACCAAAATAAATATATTAATTAAGTAGTCGGATTGATGGCTTTATTTATCCGATAACTAATTATGCATAGAGGAGTCAAAGTGCAATATTGACTTAGAGGTTATTTATTATTTAATTGGAGTTCAATTAATTTCTTTTAGTGGAGTAGAAATTAATTTATGAATTAATTGAATAGGTCCATGGACCGGGCCAATTATTAATTCATTGTAGCCAATAAAATAATAGGCCCAATGGATTCTCACTCATAGCCCAACTTGATATTGGAATCATATTAGATTTGAGACATGTGAATTAGAGATTGAGAAGGATTTGTTGTTTTCTTTTCTTTATTTTTATGTTGCCTATAAATATACATGGTTTATGTATATTTTAGGGGTGATTTTTAGTAGAAGGAAAAAGGAATATATTTTCTCTCTCTAGAAAATTAGGGTTTATGTTCTCATCTAATGGAGGCTCCCACAAGCCTAGTTTTCCAAGGTCATTCATGGAGACATATGAGTGATTCCTATAATTACCAAGAAGATGGAGATCCAAGGAGAATGCATCTTGCTAAGGGATCTACAATAAGTGAGAACATTCACTTTAGAGGAGAGATCTAAGGTTTACTCAAATCTTGATGTAAGTATTCAATCTTTTAATTGAATGATACATCATGTTTTATTTTTGCATAAAACTTGTCTCTATGTAATGAATCAAGATCTATGAATTTAAATCCCTCGAAAAGCTTTTAAAACTAGCACGTTTCCCAACAGTAAAACCCTGTTGTGTGTTGAACAAAGGACCAAATCTTCCTTGAGAAACTACATTGAAAAAATAAGTGATCCAGAGACTCATTGTTAGCTAAACATAGATAGCAAACATTAGTATGGTGTTTATGCTTCATTGATTTCCGGTCAAAAGTACTTGGTCTACCCTTTTATGGCAAGCCAGACAATAAAACCGTGCTTAGGGATATGATTCTTGAACCAAATGGTGTGGTGCCAAGGGAAGATAAAAGTGGGTGGGAGAAAGTATTTAATTGTATGAGCAAGGGAGAAGTTCATATTTGGGTACCCAACTGATTGTGTCAAGCTCATTGGATGGGGCTGGTAATTCCTGTAATTGGGAGTGAAAGTTTTGAGATTGGAAAAAAGTATTTTCAAAAAAAAATTTTGGTGACTTTGGAATACATAGTGTCAACATATGTGTTAACTTTATTTAATTATTCGGTGACATGGCATATTCATAATCGTGGCCACAACCACCTAATAATTTATCTATTCTAAAGAGTGAGTGAAAAGACTAATGAACAATTATTTAGACAAATGGTCTCCAATGACGAGTGTTCAATGAACAGTTAAAAGTTGCTAGTTGCTACTACTTCATTACTAAATTGTTGTGCATTGAGCTTGAACCATGCATCTATCACAAGCTATGCAATAATCTAATTACATTATCACATCCCATTTATTTGCAAATTTTTTATTACATTTGGTGTCTATGATGAATAAAAAAGTGATCGAAGAGGTTGCTATAATTTGGAGATCTGGAGTTTAAATCCCCATTATTATTATTATATTAACTTATAAATATGAAAATTATTTAAACTGATTAATTATATTTTTAAAGTTATATAAATCATCAGGATGTACATACTTATTTATCTACGATTTATTAATACTCAATTAATATTATTATTAAAATAATAATTTTATTAATCATAACTGATATTATTTAAAATAATATTAACTTATTGTAGACAATTTTTTATCTTAAAATTATTAATCTAAAATAAAATTATCCAAAGAAAATAATAAATTTAATAATTGTTAATAATATTATAATTACTAAATAATTAATAATTTATTATTTATGGGATTTTATTATCAAGAATAATATCAATTTATAATTGTTAAAAATAAATTGATGATAAAATTTATTTTATCAACTTATATCAATTTGTAAATTAATTGAAATTATTAATTTTATCAAGTTGATATGTTGAAAGTCAACAATTTGTTATATATAAGAATAAGTTGTTAAAGGTGGTTTTTTTTTAAAAGGAATTACGTGGTGCATTTGGGACTTGCATGTGTTCGGGGCGTCCAAGTTATGGAGAAAAATAAAAAAATAAATAGCCAAAATAAATGTTTCTTTGTAGAGGCTAGCTTTTCCAAAACTAAGAGCATCTCCAGCAATATGTTAAAAAACCTTTTGTATAAAATATATATATATTTTTTATCTCTAGCGATATATTAAAATACACTTTCATGTCACCAAGCTTCTCTTTCTTCTCTCATTCCTTTATGCCTTTTTGTTTCCCACTTTTCTATAGCACCACGCCTCTTTGTTTCCCACTTTTCTATAGCACCACTCGCTTCTCTTTCTTCTCTCATTCCTTTACGCCTTTCCCAGCCAGCAAGATAACAACTGCTCGACCATTTTTTTTAATATACATAGTTTGATTCATCACTTTCGTTTGATCTTATCTTCTACAATCATCGTACATAGTTTGATTCATCGCTTTCGTTTAATCTTATCTTCTACAATTATCGCAATAGATTCTAATGTTTTTTTAGATTTTTTTATCCTTTTACATTCTATTATAATGAAATAAATATGTACTAGCTAACCAAAGATTAGATATATATTTTAATCACGTTTTTATATAATTGTTTATATAAAACCTTTATTATGTAGTTTCTATATACTTGAATCTTATTTTATTATTTGTTATCAAGTTAGAATTTTGGTGGCCGCGGAAAGGTTTGCTATTGGCTGGGAAAATTATTTTTTTTTTCCTAATTGAGGAGGATTTAGGTTTGTAAAAGTTACGTAAGAGGTATGACACGTGGTTAGTTGTTATTAGGGGATATTTTTTTTTTGCACAAAAGCTATAAAACAACTAAAAATAAGGTCGTACAAAATTTTTGTGTAAATCTACCTGACACATGAGATTTACACAAAATTATATACACAACAATTAGAACTTAAAATTATTAATTTTGGAAAGTTTTTATAAATTAGAGATAACTTAGTTTGATTTTCAAATTTTTACTTTTTAAAATAACACTTATTTTGTAATGTCCTAAAATTTTGATAAATTACTTAAAAAATTTAAATTTTACTATTTAAATATATTTAATAAAAATAAATAAATAAATGATACACCCAAGCACCCAATATATATTGTGTTTCTAATTGATATGATAGTGATATTTATTTGAAAAATGATAGAAAAGGCGAATTGCTAATAAGCGGAATTAGCAATGTTAGGGAGAGAAACTCAAATCTCTATAACCATAAGCATTATTAGTCTTCAAATCCCATTAAAACACAACTCTCACCACCATTCTAGAGAGAGAAAGAATCTCAACTAAATTCATTCTCCTTGCTTCCTCATGTTCGTTTGGTTAGCATGAAGTAGATAGAAAGGAAAATAAACAAAAAAATTTTAAATTTGTTAGAAGTTTAGTTAGCGTGAAAGAAAATTTTTTTAGGAAAATAAATGTCTCGCAATCGCTTAATTGTTTCTCACAAAAAACACAAGAAAATTGTACTTTCCAATAAAAGTGACTCATTCATATCTTAATTTCCTATTATACCCATGTCACTTTCTCCACAAACTTCATTAATAGGTCAGTTTCCTTTTATTGTAAATTGCTTATATAATAATATAATACTATTTTAATTATATATAGTTTTATACGTCCATACAAAATTAAAATTTTATTATATTTTTTTTTTCATAATTAATAATGATTTAGAGTATATAAATCTAAGCAGAGTGTCGAGTGAAAAATTAGGAGCATACAATTCACAATTTAATTCTGAAACTGGTCCAATGAACTTGTCTAGTGGATGTGCTCGTAGGTTGACTGCTTTCCCAAAGCAAGAAAACACAAAAAAAGTGCTGTGTTGATGCAGGCCAGGTAGAGCACTCAATGGGCTAGGGTGGCCTATTTCGCCGTGCTTGCTGTCATGCTGGCAAAAGCAGGGGTTTCGGTCGTCATTAAGCAACTCTCTCCTTCAAGGCCAGGCCAATAGCCCGGTTCGCTGACGAGATCTGACGTTCAGCCCGTTCCCGCCCTGGGCTTCTTTCTATATAGTTCATTTTCAATATCATCCTCGTCATGTCAGATTCAATATCATTCATCTTCAGAATCACAAGAAAAAGGGCTTATATGTCGAAGTGGTGGAAGGCCCCCACAAATCACCAGAGCCCAATCAGAATACCGCCTAACACTATTCCACCCTAAGAGCTAAATGAATGGAACTCCGGTTCGAAGCTGGAAGCAAAGTTCTTAGTACATATACTTCTTTATATATGTAGACTTCTCTCGACTTTAAGACTCTAAGTAATTAGATGTACCAAACTAATTTAATTTTAATTCTACTAATTTAGTTGCAGTATTGTATTTCATTTAGGTTCAACTACTTTCTTTTTCTTTTTTTTCTATGACTAAAAGTGCATATATTAACTTCAATCTTTTTTCCTAAATATTTTTTGGAACAAATTTTTTTATTAATTAGATTTTAAAATAGGAATAAAACTAGATACTTAAAATTTCTGATCTTTTGTCCCGTGAAATTGAACTACGTCTATTAAAAGACGACCATTGATTCACTCGCAGTGTATGATTTGGACTTCAATTCTGGTTCCATTAGGGAACACAAACCATTCAAAATAATTACCATATTCCAAGAACAATTGTGGGTGTAAGTATTTATTTAACCAAAATAATAATAATAATTAAAATCACTAACAGTTATATTTTCTTAATTTTGACATGTTAGCATGCAAAGAGATCAATTAAATAAGAGAAAGAAATTAACAAAAAACATAAAATAACTTCTTAACACAAAATCACAAGCTTTTATTCATCATAAATGTTTCATCAGTATTTAATTTCTAGCAAAAACAAATAGATATAATTCACTTAAAACCTTCATATACCCTAGAGAGACATTAAGAACTAACTCATTATTTAACTTTGACATTGATGACATCTTTCTTCTCCTCGAGTGGGACCGTGATCTTCAGCACACCGTTTTTGAGTTCAGCATCGATCTCCGCCGCCTTGTAGCGTTCCGGGAGATCAATGTCGCCGGAGTAGTTCCTCGGGCCGTCCTTGGCCAATGGAGATCGAGGATCATCCACCACTTCCGCTCCCTTGACGTGGAGAGCGTCGTCTTCAACCCACATCTTCAGCCCTTCCTTTCCGATTCCCGGCACGTTCAACCTCGCATACATAGCTTCATCAGTTTTCATCACATTGAAGGGAATCGCCGGCCCGTCTTTCAGAAATGGATTCACCAGACCACAAACTGTAACACAACTCCATCAAAAATCAATAATCAATCATATCAAATTAAACAATACAGAAACAAACAAAACTGAATGCTCTGTTTTTTCTTACCTTCGGGTGGAGGAGCCACTTCGGTGTGCGAATAATCTGAACCGTCTGACTCGGAATCAGAGTTGGAATCGGAATTGTTTTCTTCATCGGACTCGGAATTGCAGTCGGAGTCCGAGCCAGAACAGTTTTCTGAATCTGAATCAGAATTGTGGTCGGAGTCGGAATGTTCTGGCTCGGAATCGTGGTCACGAGCGGACGAGCCAAAGGAACGAACCAAAACTGGAGAGGCATTCAGTGGAGAGATCATCCTAACGAGAGATAAGGTTGAGGTGAGAGCCCTTGATGATGCCATTGTTAGAGCTTATTCTCTTGTGCTTTTGGGTGTCAGAGACTGAGGCGGGTGGGTTTTATATAGGAAATGTTAGGGTTTTTCTTTTCCTTGTTGGCCAAGAAGGCTAATACGGCAGTGTTTGGAACGAGTAAAAAAAACGGAAGAGTATGTATGGTGAGGGAAATTTTGTATTCTCTTCCTTTCATTTCAGAGCCCCAGAAAATTTGACTTCTATTATTACTTTCCTAAAAAAATTATTTCCTTTGTATTATTAGAATTCGCCAATACCCATAAAAAAAAAGATAGATAAAATTAAATTTTAGTGACCAAAATTAAAAAAAATTTGCTTTATAAGTAACGTTCAACTCAATAAAAAGTAAATATATAGTGACCAAACTTAAAAATTAATTTTCAATGAGTAGCCATTTAACTTTAATGTTTAAAATATCCTTCCTTCCCGATAGAGATCTCTAATTCCTTGGTCTTCTTGGATTTTATCATTATAGAAATTCGAGGCCATAAACAAGTGTGTATATATTATGTTATTTACAGCAAAATAAAATCTCAAAAACCTTCCATCTCCTTCTCTTGAAATTTTTAACATTTGGGGTGGAGTTGAAAAAAAAAAAAAAAAAAAAAAAATGGTCAAGATAGAAGGAATGGTATTTTGGTTATTAAAATTAAATGGTCACTTATTGACAATTTATTTTTAAGTTTGGTCACATTTATTTTTAAGTTTGGTCACTATTTACCTTTTTTTTGAATTTAAAATTACTATAAAATAATTATTTTTCAATTGTGGTCACTAAAATATAATTTTTCCAAAAATAATACAAGGACACAAAAATTTGCATTTCCTTGTATTAAAATTTAGCAAAAGAATCTAGAGTAAAGTACACTAACACCCCCCTAAGGTTTCGCATAAGGATACTGTAATGACTCGGATTTTTCGAATAAATTTTTTCCATTGTCTTTTCCCTTCTAAGTTTGGCTTCTTATCGATTAGTGTCGTCTCGAGTGCTCCGAAGTGATTTCCAAGACTCTTTTCTATGGATTGACAACTTCATTTGAGGACCGAGTCATTCCCACATTTTTCGTTTTACGACACTATTCACTTTTTATCTTTTTCCCTATTCCGTCTTTTCCTCATTTGTCACTCTGTTTGCGAAACCACACTTCTTGTGTTCGGAGTTGGTTTCTGACTTCACGTATCTTCATTCCCAATGATTTCTATGAGATACGTATCTTTACTTTCGTGAGAAAGTACTCTGGTTGCTCCTAGTGTCCATAGGGGCATAAATGCAAAGTTCTTTGAAAACTTTTTCTTTTCTTGGGATATTTTTCATAAATATCTTTTGAAGATATTTTATTTTAGGGGTATCTAAGAAAATATCTTTTGGAAGATATTTTCATTCTGGGGCAGCTTCGCAGTTTTCACTTTTTGTAGAGGTCATTGTGCAATTAATGAAAGTTATTGCTCAATGCCTTGTTTTGAGCCTGGATTCTCGTATGAGATTCATTTTCACATTTCGTCGAGTCGTGGACTCTTAGAATTTCCTCCTGGACGATGTTTTCCAATTTCAGGGTTTCTAGCCCCGGTTTGTGCCAAACTTTTTTTGGGCATAACTCTCTGCTCGGTACTCGGTTTTCGACGCCGTTTCTTCCGTTGTTCATATTTTCTCATTTGGAATCTTTTTCGTTCACAGAGTTTTTCCGTTTGAGCGCGTTTGCTCAGATTTCACTTTTCCGGACCCGGCTGGGCTCGTTCAGGACACTTTTTGAGTTTTTCTATAAATAGGGGCCTTTGAGTGAAAAATCAGATTTTTTTTTCTCTCTCTCTCTCCTCTCTCTTGGCCGGATCTAGAGACAGCCATGGCTACCATCTTCTCTCTCTTCTTTTGAGCTTCTTCCCTTCAATGAAATACATTAATGCCTTAGTGTTTATTGTTCCCCTCGGCGAGGCCTTCGATTTCAACCGATTGGAATCTCGTTTTGGCCATTTTTTGAGTTCAGGTTTGAAGTCAAGTTGTATTTTTGATGGGACTTCCTTGGAATTCATGTTCGTGGTGTTGTCCCCGACAAAACCTATGAGTTTCATCGGATTCGGAGCCGATTTATTTTGGTGGTGATTTGAGATTTCATCTTAAATGGAGGTAGGGAGTGTTTTAGGATTTATTATGTGTTGTATTGAGTGCTTTCCATGTTTATACAACCTATATGCATCCCATGTATCAAATCTAAGAAATTTGAAATATTTAATTTTTTGTATAAGAATTAATTTTCATAATGATGAGAAATTTGGATTTGAATTGTGGCATGGTAGAAACTCTTATTTTAATATGTTGGTTAATATATATAAAATTGGGATTAATTAAATAAGAATTGTTCTTTTTAATTAATACTTACCTTTTGTGAAAGATTAAAGTTTATGGCCGTACATTCCATGAAATTGAGTTGTATTATGCTTCTAAACTAAGTTTTGGCATGTTTGTCAACATACTTTAATTTGAGAGCATTTGGTTGAGTTTGAAAATTTAGAGACTTTAATTAAGAGAATTAATTAAAATCTAATTTTGTGGTTTCATGCGCCTAATTAAGCTTTTATGTGAATATATATAATGACCATGATATGTCTTTTATCATATATTAAATTGAGGCCATTTGGAAATTATTTGAAATCTAGAGTTAATTATTTTGATGTAATTAGATTCTATCTTGTTTATCCATGGATTTAATCATGTTTTAGAAGGTACTTCTATTTTAAGATCATAGATTTAGACTTGTGAAGTATTCACTTGATTGTGTTATATGCATTGAAGGGCATTGTTGTTAAATTTATATTCATGAGAGTATGTTTCTAATATGAATATATTGTTCGCTTGTGATTTCGTAGCGTTATGGATATGAAATGTTTATTATACACAATTGAGAGTTATGTTGCTAACTTGTTACTATATAGTAGTAATATGTATAAGTTATGACCTTATTTGGCTTATTTTGGAATCTTGGAACATTGTTGAGTTGAGATGGCTAAGATTTGGCTCTAGTACAGGGACGTGAGTCCTTTAAGTCATTGAGATAGTGCGCACTTAGGGTGGTCTTCCCTGTGGGTTAGTGCCCGGAATAACCATTAAGGTCTCGGCAGAATTCCGAGCGTGATGTCCAAGTATTCCACTATTTGTTTTCGCATTCAATTCCAAGTTGACAATCATGTTTACCTTGTTGACTTGTGGTTTTGGCTATTGGCGATTTTGATATTGTTAAGTATATCCATACTAAATTGCTATATTTAGTTGATTTCACACTTTTAGATTTCTAATTGATAACCTAGAGAATCTATATCTTGATGTGTGATATTAGATATTCTAATTATGCTAAATTGTTATATTTAATTGATATTGCATTTTAGACTTCAAGTTGATTATCTTGAGAATCTCTATGTTGTTGCTTTGTGTAAGCATGACCCTATGTTGCTACAATTGCATGAATGAGGTGATTGATGCTAGAAATGATCTTAGGTAGTTAGGATGCTCCTTGAGTCTCACCTTTGACATAGATGTTAGGTGGAATGAACCACAATGATTAAATCATGCAAACTTGTAAAACGTAGGTCGATGCATGCTCATTTCCTACGAGTAGCTTTATGTTACTCACCCCTACGATACTGGGGCACATTTTAGGTACAAGAATCAAAGTTGAGGTTTCCATTATGCTTGGATGACTTGTGGACTTAAAGTTTCCATTTTGTAAAGATTGGTTTGAAATGCCTTTGTAGCTTTATATGTCAAAAGTGTATATTTGATTCTAAACTTGTAATGTGTGCCTAAGCACACTTTTTGATTCTCATTTTGTGTATATGACATGAGGCCAAAGGCCAAACTCTTTTTAGAATCACATTTATGTTATGGATGTTGATTTTTGCCTTTAATGAGATTATATGAAAATTCATGTGTTTTAGTATACTATTTTGCACCGGAGCGTGCATTGTGTTTGAAACTCATTCATTAGCATTCATTCATCATTTATGAGGTGTGGCCAAAGGCCAAATGGCATTTTGAAACCATCTCATGATTTTAAATTCTAAGTTTTCGTTCCAAACTTCGTCTTTGGCATTTTGGCCGTTAGGGGGTCATATTTTGTATTAGCCATATTTTTGAGCCATAGACCATTGTAGCACATCTTATTAGGTAAGTTACGTTTGCGTGCATGGTCGTTTCCGGGCAAAGCTTCTTTTTTGGTGAAATGAGCCTCCTACGGACTCATTTTTCACTTTTATCGCATATTCTGACCTGATGGTATTTTGGAAATTTTCTTTGGGAAATAAATTTCGTTCTTCACATGGTTAAATAGAAAACATGATTTTAGGGGGAGTTTCTTTTTGTGATTTTCCAGAAAATGTCGTCTTGACATTGGAAATCGCTTCCGAAGTTCAGCTCTCAGTTTTTAAATTTAGCAGCTTTTTGGACCCTCTGGACCAGTTTTCTTGAGAGGGCATTTTGGGCATTTCACATTGAGTATTTTTCGATTTTTATAATGAGTCACGTAAAAAACTCAATTTTGAGGGGGTTTCTTCTTTGTGTTTTTCCAGAAAATGTCATCTAGGCCTTCAAAAATCAATTTTTTCCAGAAAAACCCCTGCTGCCAGGTTTTTGGGTCGCACCCTTTCTGCCCCTTCACATCTAAACGTTTAAATGGGGTCTCGTAACCGGTTACATGAGTGTGGGCAGTGTTTTTGTCACTGTTTTTGGCCTTCTAACCGGTTAGATAGGCCATCTAACTAGTTAGATGTTCTTGGGTTGGTACTTTTTGACCGTTTTACCCCTTCTTCTTCCGTTAGCCATATCTTTTTCATCCGGACTCCGAATCAAGTGATTCTTAAGTCTAAATTCATTAATTTTTCGTTGTCTTTCCAATGGTGTGCTCAGTGACACCCACTTTTAAGCTGGAAATGACATTTTCTCCCCTAGGTTCATTCTTGTTCGTTTTTGAAACGTTGCTTCCGCATTTGTTTCCTTTGGGTTCCGTGACCTCGTTGAGGGTTACATTGGTGTCTTAGAGTCATGTTGTATCTCTAGAGACCGTTGTTTTTTCTTTTGCTTCCGCATTTTGGATCCGTTATGGGGTCATCTTTCAGTTCATCACTAACGCACCGAGTTGAAAAACTTGGGCCGTCACAAGTGGTATCAGAGCTCCTTGGTTTGAATACCTTGGACGACGGGTTTTGGATGCATATCATACTTATGTTGCCATGCTCTATATGTTTGTATGCTTTTTGATAACATATTTATGTGCTTACGTGCTATATGTAGTATGCCATTTGTTTAACATTGTTTTATTCTAATGTAAAGAGCATGACATGTAACGTATGCTAGATTAGAATTGTATATGCAGAATTGTGTTGCATATTTGGCATGACACGGGATTGGTTATTGAGGCACGAGTTGAGGTTGATGGTGATTGTAGTCACAGTCTCGTTGTAGTATAGGTTGTTGTCGACCTAGCATTGGTTTTGAGGTAGGTGGATGGTCATCTTTTGTTTAGGCTCTTGTGAAATGAGTCATTTGGCGTTATCGTAGTGGTGGATTTGTTGGTTTTGGGCCACGATGAGGTTATGGACCTCTTAGGATCCTTGATTGTTCAGGATGATTCCTCTGGAACTTGCGTTTTTTCGTGGGTGGGTACGTTTATGGACGAGTGCATGGCACTGTCATGCTACCATACTAGCGAGCTACAAGTACAATTCGGATGGAATTAAGTTGGTTTTGTTTTGATAGGCGTTGTCCTTTTGATCAATGATGATGATGGTTGTTTTGGAGATCAGTCATAGTGATTGATTTGATTGTTATTAGTATGGCTGTAGTTGCCATTTTCCTTGATGAGTTCTTGCGTGATGACGCTTTTGGGATCAAGTCGATTGATTGATGTTACGGATAGTGAGAGCACTGTACTGTTAGTGTCACTTGTAGTGTCACCTCTAGATTCGGAGATGGATTGTTAGAGTCTTACCGTTGTGGTAAGGGCTCACGTTTGCTTTGAGACAGGTTGTTGTCGCATTGGTTTTGGGAATAGTTTATGACTAGGAATTGTCCTTTCTCTTCTTAGACACTCTAGAACACGATGTCCATAGGGTTCATTGTTGCATCATGTTGTCTTATGCAGTTTTGTTTACTACCATGTTAGTAGTATGATTTATGATATTGTGATGCATGAGTAGGTGGAGGTGTATTCATAGTTGCCTTCTTATTGTGTAGCATTAGCATGCCTTCTTTATATGCTTAGAGATGCCATGTTGTTATTGCGCTTTAGTAACATGTTTTTGTGCTTATGTGGAGATGTGCAGCATGTACTTTTGATTTTTATCTACGTGAGTAGATTTTCTTTCTGGTAGTTGCATTCCTTGTCATATGCATAACTTTCAGGTTTGGTTTTCCCTTTTGTTTTCCCTCGGTCACACGTAGTGTGTATGCGGGTTTCCACAAAGGTTTTGTGTTGGTTCGTGTTAGGGACTTCACAAGGAGTGAGTCTCTTCTTTTCGTCGTGTTATGCACTGTTTTGGGGTTGGTCGGTCCATGAGAATCATTGTTGTTATCTTGAGTCCTTGGTGAAGATTTGATGGATTTTGGTTGACTTACTTCCATGTAAGAGGTGAAGTTTTTGACCTTGTTATCTTTGATTTCAGAGATGGAGTCGTGGTATTGTCCTTTTTAGGACTAGTGGTTCCCTTTCTTTCATGTCTTCCCTTAGGGAGTTTCTGCCGTGGTTGTTGACGGCTGTAATGCTCAGAGTGAGTTGATTGGTATGAGATCATTTTATGGGTACTTGTGTCCATATCATTGAGGATTTGTTTGATCGTGAAGTGAGCTCGATGCTCTTTTGAGAATGTCTTTTGGAGACTTGTTTCCGTTTTGGAGACCTAGACGTGGTTAACTTCTAGGAGAAGTTTTGAAGAATCGCTGTTGGATATGGCTTGTTGTGGAGTTTCTCGTCCTAGTTATGACTAGGCATGGTCTTGAGGAATCGTAGTTCCAGTGGTTGTTTATGGATCGATAGAAATTGAGGAATTTTGATTTAACTTGGTGTTTCCAAGTACGGTTTTGAGAGATTCATTTTGTGACCTTGGTTGTTGGCATTTTAATGTATGTGCCACTTGGTGGATTTGTATTTTGAGGATTTAGTTATCCATGATAGGGATGCGGATCCGATGTTTGATTACGGTATAGTCTTGTAGTTGATCTGTTTTAGGGAAATATGAAGGACTTTCGATGAAATGTCTTGTGGAGAAGTTTGTTTTGATTTTTGGAGGTTCCGATTTGCTTTTTAGGCTTTGGATTCTTCATTAATGTTGTTGGTTAAAGTATTTTGAGACATTGGAGATGCTGGTTTTGTTGTATTGAGGATTTAAGGCCTTAAGCATAGCGGTACCTATAGCATTGTTGTCGGAGTTTTGGGATTGGCCAGGATGGTCTGGCCAGACATCTTTGGACCATATCTCAACTCTCACAAAATGTTGGTCTCCATAGCGCTTTTGGCAATGATCATTATTGACATTGATGTCATTTGTATCGAGAGGTTTCTTGGGTAGACCTAGTGGGGGGCAGGTTATGAATTAGTGCCTTATACTGTCATGTTACAGTACAAGTTGTGTGTTGTGGGCGAGTACTAGTTGCCGTCGATGCTACCTTATTGACGAGTAAGTGTGGGCGGGCACTAGATACTGTCATTGCTACCACACATTCGAGTACGTCGTGGGCGAGTTCTTGTCGCTATTCATACTACCACATTGTGTTTGTTCTGTACCCTGATTTGATATGTGGTTATCTTGGAGTTCTTTTAGTCGTTGTTTTTGGTTCCTTATGATGGTTTGTCAGGAGGGACGCTTACGGTTGTTGTTTTCTGTTCTTTTGTCTGACCTTTTGTTCTCGGTGTGAGTTCAGACTTGTCGTGTGGCCATGTGGTCACTTTTCCTTTGAAGGGTTATCTTGTCATGAGCACGCGGGTGCAATTGACAATGGTCCGAACCACTTAGGGTCTAAGTGGTTCGGACCATTTAACCTATGGTTTGAACCCACTTGGGTTGGGTTCAAGTCTAAAGAGGGAGATAGAAGAAAATGAAAAAAAAAAAAATCACTTGCAAATGATCCAAAGGGGGGTATTTATAGAAACAGAAATGCCTTTTCGAATTGGGTATATCTCTTCATTATTGGACACAACCATTGCAATAGGTTGCAATGGTTCACATGGTGTCTGTTCACCACTAGACACATCTATTCCAATAGGTTGCAATGGTTCACATGGTGTCTATTTACCAATAGACACATCCATTCCAATAGGTTGCAATGTGCCTTTTTGATTGGGTGCAACCATGGGTTATGATGGTTCGAAAAAAGGTGTAACCCTTTGAAAAAAAAACTAAAAAGTGGTTTTTTAATTTAAAAGGTATAACCCTTTAGAAAAACTAAAATATGGTTTTTTAATTTAAAAGGTGTAACCTTTTAGAAAAAACTAAAATATGGTTCTTTAATTTAAAAGGTGTAACTTTTTAGAAAAACTAAAAAGTAATTTTTTAATTCAAAAAACCAACCACCCAAAAAACCCACCCATTTGTGAAACCCATTTAAATAAGCCCAGCCCAAAATTAGGCCCAATCCAAAATTCCAAAAAAAGAATAATCTGGACTTTACAATTAGGCCCAAGTCCAAATCCTAAACTCAGCTTATTTAAATTTTAATTTTTTCAACATTTTTTTCATGTGGGACAAACACTTCCCACATTTTACATACCCATTTAGGCTTATCAAAACATCATAATTTGGAGCTAATTTCTCATTCACCCAGAAACGAATTTGAGAAAGTAAATAAACCACGTTCATCTCCTTGTAGAAAGAAACGCGCTCGTCTATAGATCCGTAAAAAATTATTAGCGAAATCTATTCCAAATCTCATCCAAAGTTTATGTTTTTAATGCCTCGTTTCCAACAATCCCCCACATGAATGGAAATTTGCATAAAATGTAAAAGATGATCATACAGACACTAGAGAGAGTATAGTCGAAAATTTACTGCATAAGGATAGGTAGCTTTTGGCTTTGAACCTTCCCTGGTTTATTGCTATCGGATTTACTAGCTAACTAGTGAACGCGATGTCTTGAACTGTTCGGCCGTTTGTGTAAATCAAGACAATAACAAACACACAGTACCTTTCCTCACAAAGTTGGTTCTCATTGTTGTGTTCATTTTGGCCCTGAACAAGTCCTGGTATTCAATGAGTGCTCCAGAAAACTTAGCCTTTATAGTTCTCATAGAAGCGGCCCCACTTCACACTCATATAGGTGACTTCTTATTAAGAGTATCCTACCAAACCCCACTTGAATTTTCAAGGTATAAGAGTCATTAAAAGCGTAGCTTATCCTAATCATCGCTGTAGGTAGCACTGTCTCATCATAGAAATGGGTAGAAGATTTATATCTTCCCAGTACTTCTGGTGAGTCACTCAGAATTTCTGTTGTCCCTTTGAACCTAGATCTTGGGATCTCCAGTCAACTAGGTTGGGTTTCCATTAAGGTAACTCGTTAGCTTTCGGCTTTTAATCCCATTCCCCTCGATGATCTGTACAATTGCTCTTTAGTACAACCTTCAATTTTATATGTGGCCACAAGGTTGTGTTTAGAAATATTACACTCTGCAGAGATTTCTCCAGGTGAGAGCAACTGTATACTTTGTGCCCTAAAATTGCTTATTGTTAGCAATATCATTTTTCTTTAGTGGCACAGGTGTAGACTTACTTTGAATTGTCCTCTAGGTGAAGTCTATTGACTTCCCTATTTGATTTATTCAAAGTTTCTAACTTTGAGTTATATTAAGAACATAGAACTACACCTTTAATATAAAAGACATATCCACTATTGGATTTGAAGTCTTTAATATCACATATCTAGATTGCATCATTGTTACACCTCCAATTTAGTTAGATACCTCGATCTATGCAATATTGGATTTAGGGTGTATCTCAACTACCCAATTTATTATTTTTTAGTGATCCGATCCTGGATTGAAAATGTGTAATTAAACACAGTTATTAAGATGCCTTGCAATCTCAACCAATGATATACTTTGGCTAGTATTTATATTTGAGATTTACATGTACAAAAGTTAGTTAGGCTTTTGTTATCATAACTAGTATTATCTCAATCTCACTCTATTGAAAATATACTATATTATTAGATGTTAAATCTTTCATATCAAATATACTAATTAATATATCATTAATTTTTGTAAGGCATACAATGACTTATGCATCACGTTTATGTCATTGTCTTAGTACCAGCTTTAATCCACTCAAGGACTTATAAGCTTGCACACTTTACTCTTTAACTAGAACAAATAACTCAGCTATTCCGTTGGAAAAAAGAACTTTTCTAGTTGTTCTATAATATTTTCCTCATAGGAAACTGTTGGGATTTATATGCCCTGGCATAGCAAATTCCTGTTTGGATTAAAGTGACATATGTTCCTGACATTTATGAAATATTTATGTTTTATACAATTGGTGAATTCAATGTATTATATTTCGATTCATTATAGAATTGATAGTGTCTATTTGATTACAAGAGATATTTATATATATGTTTGTGATGGCCATCAATGCATGATATATAAATAGTAATTATAAATGGTTCATAGTCGGTAATTATGGATGGACTCATAATTAATTAAGATTTGAACTGGATCCGCGTTAGGTTGAGATATATTGCGAGAGTCGTCGTATGCAATTGCTCCCTATCACCGTTATGGTATTTGACTCTTAAGTATGAGAAAATTATAGACTCTTTTATTAATTAATAATTACTTTGATTTGTTCGGCGGATTCTTCGGGATCCTTAGACCGACACTTTGGGTAGTTATGTAATTAATAGTTAGAGGGTTATATTTTCAATATTTGCATCATTACTACTTGTATTTATTTTGTATTGATTATGGTTGATCACAAAGTAAATTCGAAGGCCTTCGTGTATTTTTAGACAAAATGATTTATTATATATTTATTTATTTAAATTATTATTTTTGTCAAACAAATGTTTTATTGTGATTGAGCCAAAAATAATCAAAGGTACCAAAATAAATATATTAATTAAGTAGTCGGATTGATTGTTTTATTTATCCGATAACTAATTATGCATAGAGGGGTCAAAGTGCAATATTGACTTAGAGGTTATTTATTATTTAATTGGAGTTCAATTAATTTCTTTTAGTGGAGTAGAAATTAATTTATGAATTAATTGAATTGGGTCCATGGACCGGGCCAATTATTAATTCATTGTAGCCAATAAAATAATAGGCCCAATGGATTCTCACTCATAACCCAACTTGATATTGGAATCATATTAAATTTGAGACATGTGAATTAGAGATTGAGAAGGATTAGTTGTTTCCTTTTCTTTACCTTTATGTTGCCTATAAATATACATGGTCTATGTATATTTTAAGGGTGATTTTTAGTAGAAGGAAAAAGGAATATATTTTCTCTCTCTAGAAAATTAGGGTTTATGTTCTCATCTAATGGAGGCTCCCACAAGCCTAGTTTTCCAAGGTCATTCATGGAGGCATATGAGTGATTCCTAAAGGCAAAATAATTACCAAGAAGATGGAGATCCAAGGAGAATGCATCTTGCTAAGGGATCTACAATAAGTGAGAACATTCACTTTAGAGGAAAGATCTAAGGTTTACTCAAACCTTGATGTAAGTATTCAATCTTTTAATTGAATGATACATCATATTTTATTTTTGCATAAAACTTGTCTCCATGTAATGAATTGTAATACCCCGATAATTTTAAAAGATTTATTAATTAGGATTAATTATTTTATTTTATTTTTCAATGATTTATTTTATTTTATTGAGTGCTAGATTAATTATCTTATTTTAATTAAGTTATATTTCGTGATTATGTATGATGATTGATTGTTTGTGTGGTTGATTATTGATTGAATTATTGGTGTGTTGATTTTATTGGTATTATATGACTTAGTTGTAAATTCTTGTTTGTTTATGTGCTTCATGTAATTAGTTATTTTAATTTCTGTATTTAATTAATTATCTTATTTATTTAAATTAATTGGATTGGGCTTAAGGAAAGTTGGACCAAAAGATGTGGTCTTGGGCTTGTATGAAACCTTATTGGGTTAATTAATGAAGGTCCGTGGTTATTTAATTATTTAAATGATCACTTTTGTATCAATTATATATATATATATATATATATATATATATATATATAATTAATTAATAATTGTTATGGAAAGATATATATATAGATATATATTTATTGATATTTATAAGTATATATGATTTAATTAACTAATGAGTTAATTATGGAAGGAATATATATTTATATATATATATATGTTTATAGATATAAATTATTTAAAGATTATTATTTTAATTCATAATACTAGTTGGAATAGGATTTGGAATTTAAGGTGTATAAAAATACACATAAGGCTTTAGGGTTAAAGGTTTTACACGTTAGAAAAATAAAACAGACAGAGAGAGAGGAAGAGGAAGGGCTGACAAGGAGGAGGTCGGATCTGAAAAGGAGGACGTCGGAATTGGAAGAGATAATTAAAGCTTAAAGCGTCGGTTTCGTTTCGAAACCTTCAGGCGAGTTTTCTCTAACTTTCCTCTTAGAACTCATAAGGATTTCACCTTGAGTATCAAGGCTTTAATTAAATTTATTTATTTAGAAATTATGGTTAGATCGGAATAATTAAAAAGTATAAACTATTACATTTGATTTTTAGATTATTCGATTTTAATTGATATATATAGGTGTTATGTTTATTTTAAAATCAATCTATAGGTGGATTTGTGACCCAAGAGAGTTAATTATGGTTTCTTTATTTTCTAGAATTGTTCTGTAATTTTCTGGAATTTTTCTGATATTTTTAGGAATTTATTAGGATTTATTTTCCTATTATTTGTTAGGAAAATAATTACATATATATATATATATATATATACTAGGTAACTGGCGGCACAATAAAGAATTGATCCAGTGCAGCGCGGTGTAGGATAATAGGGCGTATACGCCAATTAGGGCCATTTAATTAATTAAACTTATGTGAATTGATATGGTGCATCGCGGCGCATAAAAGTTTGGTGCGCAGGTGTATCTGGACCATAGAAGTGATCTGGTCAACTATGGGATTATTTGGTGTATTGCAGACCATGAGAAGATGGTGCACTCGCTGATCTGGACCTTAGATCTATTATAGTTAATAGAAAATAATCTAGTATGAGCGTGTTCATTTGCGCACTCATTTATGACCATTGGATGCGGCATAAAGGAAGTGATGGATTCAGTGTGGTGAGCTCACGGTAGCTGAAAGAGCTTAGCCAATACCAGCACACAAGGAGGCTTGAATCCAGCGCGTGCAAGTGCATAGTAAGCACGTGGGCGCGCGTGGGAAACTATGTTGGCCTAATTCGACACTAGAAATTAAAACGGTCATAACTTAGTCATTTTAAATCGAAATTGGGTCATTCTTGAGCTCAAATTCAAGGATTTTTCGTCTTCTTTCCAATGGTACCAATTTCATTATCAGATTCCCATCCTACTAGGAGATATTTATGTTTTAGTGAGAAAGTGTCGGAAAACTATTTAAACCAATATGGAGTATTTAAAGGAAACTATTTCTGACATATTTAGTTGAACTAATTTGTGTAAATATAATAAATTAATAATTTGTTATGGAAGGAAGTGTATATATATATATATATATATAAATAATTATTTATATATGTGTATATATAGTTTATTTGTCTATAAGTTGTATGGAAGGATGAATATATATATATATATATATATATATGTATGTATGTATGTATATTGATTTTAAATAATCAAGGATTATTAAAGAAGGTGTTAAACACATATATACATTAAATAACATATGTGTAGGTATATATATATATAAATCATTTAAGATGATTAATATTATCATTCTTATTTGGCATATCTTAATAGGCTGGTTGTTAAATTAATGATATGCGTATAATATGCATGTGATGGCTATGTATGATTTAGCGTATTGTTAATTTTAAAGTTAATTCATGGTTAAAGTGTGGGCATGGATGAATTGTCAAATGACTAAATATATTACCTAAATATTTGTATGAATAGAATACATATATGGAAAGCATGGATGAATTGCTAATTAAATGTATGAATAAATATACCTGTGGAGGCATGGTTGAATTGCCAATGTATAAATATACATACACGGAGGCATGGTTGAATTGCCAATGTATAAATAAATATACTTATGGAGGCATGGTTGAATTGCCAATATATAAATAAAAATATTTACAATGGCATGGTTGATTTGCCAAAGTATAATTACGTTGTTATGTGTTAGATGATTAAAATATCATCTATGGTTGTTGTATGTATGGATTGGATTAGGGTTAGATATTCTTAAATGAGAATAGTTTAGTACTTACTGGTTAGTGTATTATTTTACATTAATAAAATAATATTGGGGAAGACATGGATGATTTGTCAAAACTTGGATTTTGGATATGTGATTTAAACAATTAAAATCATTATCGGGTTGGGATTAAATAGAGTATTTCTTTTATTATAATTTGTTGTTTAAATGATTAAACAACTGACTAGGATGTGATTAAGGTCAAAGGAGTTTTTATAAAATGAAATGGTAGATTGGTCTAGGTATGAATATTATTTTAATAATTATTTAATAGGTATGGAAATTTAATAAACCTATTAATGGATGTGATTAGTATAGTATATATAATTATATATAGACATGTATATCGTGCTTTATTAAAGTTAAAACTTTATTAGGTTTGGTTTTGATCGGAGATGATCTGCTTATTGGTTTTCAGAGGCCTGGTAGAGTTAACTTGCTCGTAGGGTTTAACCCACGATTTATTTTTCAGGTTATTAGAGGTTCCAGTCTCGAGGTTGAAGATCCGCAGCTGGGAGACTGTCATTCGTCTATTCATCTTGTGTACTTTTAAATAGTATTGGATTATTGGATAATGTTTTAAGGGGTCCTTGAGTTATGGGATTTCCGAATTGTAATTGTTGGAGAATCATTAAGTAATATTTATTTATTAGTTTTCTTCAGCGGTTTATTTATTCTTTATTATTCATCTTTGTATTCTGTGCTTGTTAAATACTTAAATTGTTTTGATATCCCTTGATTTTGTGTGCGGACTTGATCAATCCGTGTTCCAAAATTACGGGGTATCACATGAATCAAGATCTATGAATTTAAATCCCTCGAAAAGTTTTTAAAACTAGCACGTTTCCCAACAGTGGTATCAGAGCATGGTTTGATTCATTACTAGAGATCATGATTTTATGAAAATCATCATTCATGGATCCAAAATTATATTCATATATATTTTTATTGATGTATGTTGATGTATGATTTAATATGTTGATATATATTGATACATGATGATGTATGAATAATTGTGAATGAATGATGATGTATGGTTAGGCCATGGATGAAGTTTATAGGTTAAATTAATGTAATTTTATCTTTGGATGAATGTAATTAAGGCTTTAATTTAGCCGTTTGAAAGTTCAATGATGTAATTTAATTTTTTCCATTGTATTTCAAATTGTAAATATTTTTAAAGCCATATAATCTTCGTCAAAGGATGCTATGAAGCTTCAAGAAGGTCCAAAAGGGTTAAATTAGGTTTCAGGAATTTTCTGGGATTTTTTAGAAATTTTTCGAAATTTTTCTGGAATTTTTTAAGGCCTAATTTAATTTCTGGAATTTTTCGGCGATTTTCCGGCAACCGAAGAGTTGTCGGCGGCAAGGTTTTGGCTGGAGATCAAGAGGGATTGATGGGAAATAATCCCATGTGATGCGGCTAATGATAGACCCTCGCGCATTACTTAGAGCATATAAATGTTAAAAGCTGAATCCATTGACCATTTAAATTGTTTCTGTCTGTTATTTATTTATTTAACTGATGCATGGAATAATTAATTGTTTATTATTATTATTCATGCATTGGATCCATGATATTTAATTAAATGACTTGATTTATATTAATTAAATTATGAAAATTAATTGGATTTGATTACTAATTAATTAGAGGGCACTTATTGGGAAACGAAAAATTATTTTTGTAAATTATTTTTGAAGTGTGCCTCAAATTAAATATTAGTGAATCATTTAAGTCCAAATATTTTCTAAATTTAATTGGATTAAAATCAAGACGTTTTGCATACATTATATCATGTAAATGAATAAATTCAAAACCCTAATTATGAATGATTAAAAATTGAGTGGGAGCGGGGATTTTTATACATTACCCCATGGCCTTCGTTATTAAAACCATTGTAATTAGATCTTCAAAAATAAGGCCCCACGCATGATTTGAAGAATCTTAATATTACAAGAATGGTTGTCTCATGAAAATAATAATATTAAATGTTCATTGTAATTAGATCTTTAAAAATAAGGCCCTACGCATGATTTAAAGAGTCTAGATTATAATGACAAAATATTTAATGTTTTATTTTTCATTAGAGCATTAATAACGTTATACACTCAATCTAAAATCAATAGTATTAGCTCCCCAACGGAGTGGTCTACACTAGGTGATTTTAGAAAGGTTAAACTTAATCGAGAATCATTTCATATAGATAGACAAGGCATTGTCTTAAGAGATATGGAGATGATGGGATTTGCCCGCTAATAGCAATAATGAACTTCGCCAACCGAATAAGTTATTGGTGTATTGGTTATCCGATTTTTCATGCAGTGGTTAAGGGACCCACATACTATTTTAATGGAAGTGCTCGCCTAATAGTAAATGAATCTCAACAATAGTAATAATGAACTCCTCCAACATGATAAGTTATTGACATATTGATTGGTTGATTTATTATGCTACAGAGTTGAGGGACCCGCATTAATTAAAAGGGATTGTTTACCAATAATGATAATGATCTCTTGTTCGATTGAGATTTATTATATTATGTGGTTAACAAACTCATTTTAATTTTAAATATGCATGATAGTATTAATAATTCACCTTGCATATCGTATGAATGCATTTATATTCAGATGAATTATGTCTAATCCATTTATCTGCTTGCTTACATATTCTATGATATTGGACCTCATTTATAATGACTGGAAAATGAACTTAGATATTTTATTCACAATGTAAGGGTACAAAATATATATAATACTCCTATACCTAATTCATTTACTTTAAGATACTTAATGAGATGTTTTAGTGAGATTAGATAGGGCGTATGCCTACGTACTATGTCAGACTTGAACACCATCAAGATAGCCTAAGGAACTCCAGTATGAAATCGAATTTTGAAAATGATTGTTTATTATTTAAAATTAGCTGGAGATTAATAGGGATGACTTGGGTGGTAAGTTTCAAATTGACATGATTATTGCCATGTTACCAAACTCGTTCGACTCTATTACAGTGAACTAAATAAGGAATCAGTTTGAGTTCACACTCGCTGATATTCTTATAGAATTGGTAACAGAGGAAGGGATAATCAAGAGCTTGGGCGTTCCTATCAATCTAACCTAGTCTATACCATTTTCTTCTAGGCCCAAGTGGACGGGCAAAGCAAAGAAGAAGGATGATAATAGGACTAGGCTAGCACAAAACATAGGTATCTAAAAGGTTAAAGGGAATAAGGCAGTGTATGTTGAGGGCGAATGAAACTGTTTCTTTTACCATTAACTAAAACACTATAGGACGAACTGTCTAAGCAATGACGTGGCATAGGAAAATATATATTTAATCATTGAGCCATGTTATGTGGTTGCATCTATTAATTCCTGATGGATAGATTCTAGAGCCACTAAACATGTTTGCAATGCATTGTAAGGATTTCAGGAATCCAGAAGCCTTGATGATATGGATATATATTTATCTTTTGACCTGATGCCAAGGTTGTAGTTAGGTCAGTGGGAGTATTACATATGAAATTAGAGAGTATGAGGATATTAGTATTAGAGAACTATCTTTATGCACAGAAGTTAGACGCAATCTAATTTTTGTTTCACTTGTGGTTTATAAAAACTGTGTTGTTATTTTGTAAAACTGGTTTTATAAAATTGAATAGATATGTTATTGCTTCTAGTGCATTGAAAGATGGTTAATATACTATAATCACAAACTCTTAAGATTTGCAGGATGTAAAAACTAATGTTGCATCTTCTAAATTGAATGTTAAGAGAAAATTTGTTATTCCTGACTCATTATATTTTTAATGTTTTTTTTTGGGTTGTTATCAATCAAAATAAGATTCAAAGATTGGTCAAAGAAGGTTAATTACCTAGTGAGGAAGGGGAGCCTAAACCAAACTTGTGAACCCTGTTTTGAAGGATAGATAACTCTTAGGGCTTAATCAGCCAGATGAAATAGACATAAAGGACAATTGGAGTCGGTACACACTGACACGTGTGGTCTTATGAACATCCAAGTAAGATTACTCACGTTTTGGATAAGTTTATCTGATGCAACACAAGTCTTAAACTCTTGGTATATTCTGAGAAGGTTAAGACTGATGTGGAACACATATTAGGTAAACTTATCAAGACACTTCGATCTGGTCGAGGATATGAGTATTTCTTGGGATAGTGCAAAGACTATATGGTCAATGAGGGTATTATGTACCAGTTTGCCGCAATTGACGCTAAATGCATTTAGGTGTCAAATAGGAATAACAGAATTCCACTTAACATGGTTAGATCTATGATCAGTTATGCCACATTATCTCTTTCATTTAAGAGTTTAGCGTTAATGACATCGATGCGCATTATGAACTGCATTCCATCTTAGTCTGTCTCAAGGATACCGTTGAGTTGTGTTTTTGACTAAATTTTAGTTTGAATCACATGCACGTATGGGGTAGTCTTGCACATGTGCGTTTGATATGGACAAGTAAGTTGGAAGCAGATCATAGGCATGCTAGATTTGATAGCTACTCTTAAGTCACTAGGATGGATTATTTTATGATCTCAAAGATAAAAGTTGATTATTTACACTCACTATTTATCTATAGGAGAATCATATTATGAATCACATACCTAGTAACATAATGTTAGAGAATATGGTATGAGTACCAGATGTACCACATGTGAACACACTTATTATAGAGATTGAGAATAATATATGAATTCTCTATTGATGCGTCAGCATCATCTAGTACACAGATTCCTGCATCGGTACATTAATGTAGTGGGAGGATTATCATCCAACCGATAGAATCATGTTTTTAGGTGAGACCATTATGGACATCCCTGTTAAACATGAGTTGGACCCAGTAAGCTACACGGAAGCGTGAACCGATATGGATACAGATCGTTTTGGTGAGTTACTATGAAATCAGAGTTGGAATCTATGTATTCTAATAAATTCTGGGATCTTGTAGAACTTTCTAGTAGGGTGATACCTATGGAAGGCAAGTTAATCTACAAAAAGATACCAGAAGATTTCTTAGTGAATAAATCATGAGTGTACAAGGGAATGTCATTATTTTTCTTAATTCTATATATTGATGGCATCCTACTCATTTATAATGACGTGGAAGTTTTGTCATCAATAAAAAGGTAGTTGTTCAATTACTTTTAAATGAAGGATTTTCAAGATGTAAGCTATATTCTTAGGATCAAGCTTTTGCAAGATCAGGTTAAAAGGAAAATAGGCTTATCTTAATAATCCTACATTGATAAAGTTTTGACCAAGTTTGGTATGCATAACTCAAAGAATGAGTTCTTGCTTTATTGATATGGATTGCTCTCTCTAGTAAGTAGTTTTTCAAGACTATCAAACGAGATTGAGCAAATGAGACTGGAACAATATGCTTCGGCATATGAGAGTCTCGTATATGCCATGGTCTATACCAAGCAGGACATCTGCTACATAGTAGGGATAGTCAGTAAAGATCAGTCCAATACTGGACTTGACAACTAGTCTGTTGTGAAAAATATCATTAAGTACCTAAGGAGAATCAATGATATCATACTCATTTATGGATGTGATGATATGGTCCTAGTCAGGTATGCTAGTTCTGATTTTCAATCAGAAGTAGATACTATGAGGTTCATGACTTAGTGTATGTTCACTTAATGGAAGGGAAATCAGTTGGTAGATTGTTAAGCAGATTTCAACTGCTAACTCAAACCTGCAGGTGGAATATATTGCAGCCTTAAAGGCGGCAAAAGAAGCCTATTGGTTTGATCTCACTGATTTAGGGGTTGTGGAGCATACTAGCCTGCCTATCGAGCTATATTGCGACAATAGTGCAGAAGTAGTCCAAACCAATGACCCAAGGTTCCATAGATGAACAAAATACACTGATAGGAAGTATCATGTTCTACATGATATTGTTCGGCAAGAAAATGTACTTGTGGCTAAAACATTGCATTGGAACACAACTTTGTTGATCCATTAACAAAGGTGTCGTCGATCAATAGTTTTGATCAACACCTGGATAACATTGGAGTTAGATGCAATTTGAATTGGCTATGAGGAAAATGTACTTGTGGCTAGAACATTGCATTGGAACACAACTTTGTTGATCCATTATCAAAGGTGTTATTGATCAATAATTTTGATCAACACCTGGATAACATTGGAGTTAGATGCAATTTGAATTGGCTATGAGGAAAATGTACTTGTGGCTAGAACATTGCATTGGAATACAACTTTGTTGATCCATTATCAAAGGTGTTATTGATCAATAATTTTGATCATCATCTGGATAACATTGGAGTTAGGTGCAATTTGAATTGGCTATGAGGGCAAGTGGGAGCTGTTGGGATTTATATGCCCTGGCATAACAAATTCCTGTTTGGATTAAAGTGACATATGTTCCTGACGTTTATGAAATATTTATGTTTTATACAATTGGTGAATTCAATGTATTATATTTCGATTCATTATAGAATTAATAGTGTCTATTTGATTACAAGAGATATTTATATATATGTTTGTGATGGCAATCAATGCATGATATATAAATAGTAATTATAAATGGTTCATAGTCGGTAATTATGGATGGACTCATAATTAATTAAGATTTGAACTGGATCCGCGTTAGGTTGAGATATATTGCGAGAGCCGTCGTATGCAATTGCTCCCTATCACCGTCATGGCATTTGACTCTTAAGTATGAGAAAATTATAGACTCTTTTATTAATTAATAATTACTTTGATTTGTTCGGCGGATTCTTCGGGATCCTTAGACCGACACTTTGGGTAGTTATGTAATTAATAGTTAGAGGGTTATATTTTCAATATTTGCATCATTACTACTTGTATTTATTTTGTATTGATTATGGTTGATCACAAAGTAAATTCGAAGGCCTTCGTGTATTTTTAGACAAAATGATTTATTATATATTTATTTATTTAAATTATTATTTTTGTCAAACAAATGTTTTATTGTGATCAAGCCAAAAATAATCAAAGGTACCAAAATAAATATATTAATTAAGTAGTCGGATTGATTGTTTTATTTATCCGATAACTAATTATGCATAGAGGGGTAAAAGTGCAATATTGACTTAGAGGTTATTTATTATTTAATTGGAGTTCAATTAATTTCTTTTAGTGGAGTAGAAATTAATTTATGAATTAATTGAATTGGGTCCATGGACCGGGCCAATTATTAATTCATTGTAGCCAATAAAATAATAGGCCCAATGGATTCTCACTCATAGCCCAACTTGATATTATAATCATATTAGATTTGAGACATGTGAATTAGAGATTGAGAAGGATTAGTTGTTTCCTTTTCTTTACCTTTATGTTGCCTATAAATATACATGGTCTATGTATATTTTAAGGGTGATTTTTAGTAGAAGGAAAAAGGAATATATTTTCTCTCTCTAGAAAATTAGGGTTTATGTTCTCATCTAATGGAGGCTCCCACAAGCCTAGTTTTCCAAAGTCATTCATGGAGGCATATGAGTGATTCCTAAAGGCAAAATAATTACCAAGAAGATGGAAATCCAAGGAGAATGCATCTTGCTAAGGGATCTACAATAAGTAAGAACATTCACTTTAGAGGAGAGATCTAAGGTTTACTCAAACCTTGATGTAAGTATTCAATCTTTTAATTGAATGATACATCATGTTTTATTTTTGTATAAAACTTGTCTCCATGTAATGAATCAAGATCTATGAATTTAAATCCCTCGAAAAGTTTTTAAAACTAGCACGTTACCCAACAGAAACAACATGCACTATTATTATAATACTATAAATGATTTTTGGTTCTATCCAAAATTTCTTTGGATTAAGAACCCTACATTTATAAGTATTTCTTATTTGGTGAGGTAACTCATAGCAAATTTTATCTATGGACAATATCCCTCCACAACTTTGGGATAATCCTGAAATTTTATATATGATATATTTCTTATGATTTTCCAACTATTGAAATACCATATATTAAATATTTCACCTCATCAACCTTTCCAAGATTCTATATTCGTTTTTCAACAAGCATGTCTAACAGTTTCTAGTGCATATATATTCACTTTATCTCTAGCTTGTTTTTATAATATGTCACTGACGTTACTGTGAATTAATGCTGGAGACATGGGCTTTAATTAATATTTGCTTCTACATCTCTTGTATTTATGAATTGAGTTATTCATAAAGTTAGTCATATTAACATGTCATAACCTTTCATGTGTCACACATCACATAATTCAATCATTTAAGCAAATAATCATCTTATTATTTAAGTTTTGGATACAATCACCACAGAGTGAGCACTCACTTCTCAAGTATTATTACACACTCTTCTCATATCTCACTACTAAGTTATGATGAGCACCCACTTTTCAGTTATTACCGCTAGCTTGAAGTTAAGTTTGTTTAGCTAGCAATTCTAGTAGCTCATACCTTTAGTACACATTTATCTAAGTGGTCTATCTTGGTAGTAGAGTAATTTATTTTGAAGAATATTTTTCAAAAATTACTACTTTACAAGTAATATTATTCCCTTCTACATGAGCAGATATGATGTATAACTCAAATAGCTTATGGCTAAAATGGCTATTCATCACCCTCATGTTTTTTACTATCAAGTTAAGAGCTAGAACCAACTGACAGTTTTTCATCTTCGTCTTAGGTTCTGTGCACCTCATTAATCATTTTAGCTTATACCTAAGCTAACTAGTTTGCAACTCAATAACATTTTAGCTTTTAGCTAAATTGTATATTAGAGCTAACTAGCTTGATTTAACTTGTCTAGGTGTACTTGCTTAGTATATCCATAACATTTTCCATTAAATTCTTTTGAGTTATTGGAAAATTTTCTCTGATTCAGCTCATTTACAGCTATATGTGTCTCAAACACTAGTATATATCGTTTTTCTTTGACTATCAGAAGAGTTGAAATAGTTGGACTAGTCCATTCATACAAAATTCAATAATATCACATATTAAATAAATTATGTTGTAAATTTGAACTACAATACACATTAAGTAATTCAACTACATAGTTCAATATTATAGTATCAAATGAAAGTAAACATTTATAAAAATAATATTAAACTTGCATAACAATATAGTTTCATATTATATCACATGATTAATTATATCACATAATTAATATAAGAAATAATAATAATCAAGAGAATAATTTGCTTCCTTAAAGCTTTGTGGCTTATTCTCCAATAAACATGCTAGAAAATCAGGAATAAAAGATTTAGACGTTCTAGCCTTTTTACTACCTCGAAGCTCATCTTTATTTTCATTGTATGATTTATGCACAAGGAAATGATATGCAATACTGTTATGAGCATAACCTATCAAAGGTTTTATGTGTGGGGACTGTGCACTTGTAGCTCGCCTAGTGTGGTAGCCTATTAGTGCCTCTTGCACCCGTCCACGACACACTCACCTACAAGGTTGTCACATTTTAGGTCCACTCTAACCTTTCATAGGAGTAGGATCGGCAACCTTAAATAGACACCCCCACACTTTTAAGAATTTATAAAACTTTTCCATAATTTATATGATGTCACATTTCTAAGGTTTCATCTTTGCTTCGTGGCAAATACACATAACGGTATCTTGTGCAACCATTGATAAAAGTAACGAATTACCTTTTTCCACCTCTAGTTGGTACATGTTTAAGGTAATATCATATACTTCATAATATCATATTACAAACTTAAATAATTGAACCAATATTGAATAATTTAATAATCTACTTATATAACATGCTTCAATTTCACATAATATTGAATGCATTAATATTTAACGTATTATCATATAATAATGTATATAACATTATTTTATCATATATCAACTATTAGTATAATATCTACTTGTTTATATCTTAAATAGAAACATATAATAAAATCTACGCAAGGAATGAATCTGTTTTAAGATTGTTGGTAAAATATATGTTCCAAGTGATATTTAAGATATAACTAACTCTATACTAATATGCAATAAGATATTTGTAATATGCTAAAAATAATTAATTAAATATGCAAATATATATTTAATTAAATATGAAAAATAAAGTAATAAATTAATAACTAATAAATAAAGAATCTGGACCGCGGCTAGTATTGAATACTATATCCTTAAGACAGATTCGCCCCGCTATGGTGCTAACGGACTCAGTGGCGTCTATCTCCCAAGACACAACGGTCTACATTCACCAGTAGCAGCACTACAAACTCGTGGATACGGCGAACCTTCTCCGTGTAATACTCTCTTTGACTTAAAAATGCACCTACACTATATAAATGCTGAATTGGGTGCAATTCGAATCAAATGGTTCGGACCAATCTTAATATGGCTCGATGAAATTGGATTAGGGTCTAAGTGGTTCGGACCATTTAACCTATGGTTTGAACCCACTTGGATTGGGTTCAAATCTAAAGAGGGAGATAGAAGAAAATGAAAAAAAAAAAAAAAATCACTTGCAAATGATCCAAAGGGGGGTATTTATAGAAACAGAAATGCCTTTTCAGATGGTTCACATGATGTCTGTTCACCACTAGACACATCTATTCCAATAGGTTGCAATGGTTTACATGGTGTCTATTCACCAATAGACACATCCATTCCAATAGGTTGCAATGTGCCTTTTCGAGTGGGTGCAACCATGGGTTATGATGGTTCGAAAAAATGTGTAACCCTTTGAAAAAAAAACTAAAAAGTGGTTTTTTAATTTAAAAGGTATAACCTTTTAGAAAAACTAAAATATGGTTTTTTAATTTAAAAGGTGTAACCTTTTAGAAAAACTAAAAAGTAGTTTTTTAATTCAAAAAACCAACCACCCAAAAAATCCACCCATTTGTGAAACCTATTTAATAAGCCCAACCCAAAATTAGGCCCAATCCAAAATTCCAAAAAAAGAATAATCTGGACTTTACAATTAGGCCCAAGCCCAAATCCTAAACTCAGCTTATTTAAATTTCAATTTGTTTCAACATTTTTTTTCATGTGAGACAAACACTTCCTACATTTTGCATACCCATTTAGGCTTATCAAAATATCATAATTTGGAGCTAATTTCTCATTCACCCGGAAACGAATTTGAGAAAGTAAATAAACCACGTTCATCTCCTTGTAGAAAGAAACGCGCTCGTCTATAGATCCGTAAAAAATTATTAGCGGAATCTATTCCAAATCTCATCCAAAGTTTATGTTTTTAATACCTCGTTTCTAATAAGTTTTGCATCTAAAATGTCCCAAAAATTCCCACAAGAGAAGTGCTAGAGAGTTGTATAAAGTAATGGGAAGCTTTAATTAGTTTCAAATTGCAAAATTAACTAATGGCATCACAGTCTCTAGGGGTACGTCATTTGATCTGTGAATCCGATCCCTAATTTAATGGTATGTTTGATTGGAATGAATGATTGAGAATGTATGAATGAGAGTGGAGATACAAAAATCTTTTCGTATTTGGTTGGAGGGAAGGGAATGTGTTAACAAGGCTATTGAAAATTCATCTATTATTGCCTTGTTTGAAAAAAATGTCAAATTATCCAATCAGTGAAATATGCTTAATCTGATTCAATCCAATTCATAAAGTAAAATAACAGATTGGATTAGATTCAATTTTTACCAATCCATTGGTAAGGAATGCCTAATACAACCCTAATGTGGTCATTCCTAACCGTATCCACTATACCCTCCAATTAATTTATATATATTTCAGTTTGGAGCAGAGAAGTAAAAAATTAAACTACTAAGAAATCATCATCACATAAAAAGTAGTCGGAAACATGCGGTTGAGTGCTATGTTTTTGTTACTTCACCATGAGGGCACAATTTGTAGTGGAAAATGACCTTATTACGATCTAAGTTGAAATCGAAGAATGAATCTGAACCGGCCGTCCGAAGAGTGGCGGAGCTGAGAACACGAACCGAGGATGGAGCGGCAACCCTTGGAGAGAGGAGATTCATGAGAGTGTGCACTCTAGTGAGAGCTCTTGATGATGCCATTGTTGGAGCTTCCAAAGGTTTTTCTTTGGTGTAGAGAAGAGAGTGTTTTATATATAGACATACACAATAATATAGTTGAGGTAATGGCTGTATAGGCTTCTTTTCTTTTAGATCAAGTAAGCTTTATAGATTCCTTTTATTAAAGGAGTATTTCTTTTTTAAATTACAGAATTTTCAATTTATGTAGTTATATGCTAATACTCCTCTTAGAACACGTTTGGGGTTGATGTTGGAATAAATAGAGTTGTCAAAAAAATGAGATTTGCAAAAAAACATGTTAAGTGCTTGATGACACATTATAATAAGTATTTTTTATAATTAAATTATTTTTTTAACAATATTTTGTTCATATCTCTATTCGTAATTTTATAATAATAAGAACGTTACCATATTTGATAATATCAAGTTTATTAAATAATGATTGTAATTGTCTTTAAAAAAAATTAAAAAGGACATAATTAGCCAATGAAAAATAATTACTTAAAATATTCAAAACCTCTACTTGAACCAGTTTATTCTAGCTTCATTCAAACACACTATTAAGCTAAATTTGGTAATCATTAAAAGTATTTTTAATGATTAGCAAATACATCTAAATGCAATTTTTAAAAATAAAAGCGCTTAAACAGAAGATAAGTAATACCAAACGGGCTATTAGACCCAACATAAATATTTGTTTGCAGAGTCTTACTTTTTCAAAATTAACCCTCTAGAATTTAAAATTATTATTTTTGAAAAGTTTTTGTAAAGCAAAGATAATTTAGAGCATTTCTGTATATTAAATTACTCTTTTGTGTAAAATATATACTGTTACGTATAATGTGTAATTTTATTTTATTTTTTTTTTCAACATGACATCAATGTATAAAATTATTGTATATTTTACCGAACCATTTTACATAACCACATTAGCATATTTCCTTTATCCTCTATCTTTCTCATTCCATTAAGGAATAAACTCTATATTAAGTAGGTTTGTAAAAATTATGTGGGTCCAGGCATGACCCTAATTGATTTTTATCAGGGGATGAATTTTTACACAAAAGGTATAAAACGCCGATGCTAAAAATAAATAATCTAAAATTTTTATGTAAATCTATTATGACTCAGATTTACAAATATATATATATATATATACACACATTTTAATTTGATTTTCATATGTTAACTTTTTACCGTAATAGTTATTTTTGGTATATCCTAAAAAAATTGATAAATTACTTATTTTAGAATACCCTCTAGAATATCATAATTAATTTTTACTATTTTAACTTTTAATAAGGCGCACCATTGTTTGTAATAAATTGATGATGAAAAATAACGGTAGATGATGATATTCATCCATGCGCACTACTTATAACTGATGATTTTGCTCCTCCACAATCTCATTTTCCTTAATTGTTGAATTCTAACTCAATCTCTCTGTTTTTTCTATTAATTGATGTGTGTAATAAAAGTAATCCATGTGAAAATAGAGAGGGTAGTAGGAGAGAGGGAGAGAGAGAGAGAGAAGGGGTGGGTCCATGACAATACCAAGTCATGCGCGAGTAATAAGTATTTTATTATTTTTGTTGATGATTTTTCAAGAATGACGTGCATACTTATTTTTTCGATGGATAAGAATTACATGCATTTATTTCATGAGACAATAATAAAATGTGTTCTCTATTTTCAAAAAATTTCAAAAGTTGTTTAAAAGACAAAGTAGCCACTTTATCGAAGTATTAAAAAATGATAGAGGTGGGAAGAACAACTCAAATGAAATTAACAATAAATTTTGTAAAGATATTGACTTGGAGAGACAATTAACAGTTGGGCACATTTCACAACAAAATAAATTTACAAAAGGAAGAAATAGAACAATTGTTGAGATTGAAAATCAATGTTTCATGAAAAGGAATTGCCTAAATATTTTTGGGCTAAAGTCGTGAATACGACTATTTACTTGATGAATAGAAGTTCAACAAAAACGGTGAAAAACAAAACTCTATTTGAAGCATGGAGCAGAAGGAAGCCATCATCAGGGGGAAGCCAGGATCGTGTAACTGGGGGGCCAAAGTGGACTGAGTGAGAGAGAACTGAGAAGAGAGAATCTGATGGACTGAGTGAGATACGCATTATGCAGCGAGGAAAGAAAAAAAAAAACCCAAAATTTCAAGGAAAAGAAGAGGTAGGGTGGAGGTACACGAAGGAAACAAACAAAAAAAAATGGGTCAAAGCATTATAAAATAATATATATTATAAATAAACAAACAAACATGCCAGGGAACAAGAGATTCAGAAAAACTGAAAAACAAGATTTTTTATTTTAAAATATGTTAAAAGAAGTAAAGATGATATAATAAATTATATATATATATATATAGAATAAACTAAAAAATTTCTTGCGGGGGCCAAAGGTACTCATTACCTTACACAAGTTCTACTAAACTGTTTTTCAACCCATACTAATAAAAGATGAATTTCTTGCAGGGGCCAAGCCTCCCTTAGCCTACCCCCGGCTCCGCCCCTGGCCATCATTGAATTACTTGAAGGTATATGGGTCTATTTCTTTTGCTCATTTTTCAAGAGAAGTAAGATATAAGTTTAATGAAGCCGGTGAAAAATGCATTTTTATGAATTATAGTTCAAAATCAAAAGGTTAAAAATAAATTAATTATTTATGGAGATGTTCTCTTTAATGAGAAGTCTTCTTGTGATTAGAAAGAAAAGAAAGTATAAGATCAAGTCATCACTTTCAATAAAGAATCGAAAAATCAAGAAAATGAAAATATTCTTGAAGCTACACAAGAAATGTCTCCAAGTTCAACTCCAAGAAAAATGAAAAGTCATCATGATGTGTATGGGAGTTGCAATATTTTTTGTTGTTGAACCAGAAAGCTTTGAAGATGCAATTTAAAAAGTGACAAGGAAGAAATTTAAGAAGAAGAAAATGATGAGATTCAATTCAAATATTGCAAGGGCAAATACCAACTTGCGAACATATTTGTCAAAGCACTTCCAAGAGATAAGTTTGAATATTTTAGAGAATTGATGAGCGTCACAACATGACATTAAGGGGAGTGTTAAAATAAAATTAGTGATATGTTCATTATGTTTTTTATGAATTTATTTATGTACCTTTTAGTGTACATGTATCAAATTTGTACATGTATCAAGTATGTGGTTGAAAATTGTCTTAAAAATATATTTATATCTTTTAGTATACATGTATCAAGTTTGTACAGCAATTTACTTTCTATTACTTTACAATGAATAGTAAATACCACTACAGTCTAGACAATAAAGCATTTTAGTGAATAAATTAATATGAGTACTCCTAAATTTATTATGATGGTGAATTTTGGAATATTAATTTCACCTGGAGTTGACAAGAAAAAGAATTGAAGTGATTGATGGTCCAATCCAAATTCCAAAAAAAAAAAAAATGAAACAGAATTTACAAAAGTATTTGGGGGCATATCCAAAGCCCAATGGCAAAGGCCCAATGGACATAAGGGCCACAGAAGACATCAAGTCTAAACAAAAAAAAAAAATGACGAACAGGCCTCATAAAAAAAATGACGAACAGGCCTCATAAAACAATTCAGTTTTGCTAATTACTTCCCTGGCAATCATCTCTGTATTAGATGTAACAATTCAAGTGCTTCGGGGGAGCCCCGATAAATAGATCATCATGATAATTGAAGGACTAAAAAGAGGACACTAAGGTGCTGTTTTATAACAGTATTTAAAATTTTAACAGCTGAATTTTAAGTGTTAAAAAATTTTAAATGGTAATTATTAAAAAATAAATAATTTTTGATATATTTTTTTAATTTTCAATGTTTAGTATTGAGTGATGAGTGATACCGTGTCACTTAAAATTTTATCTTATTTTAAGGGTCGCTTTCTATTTTCAGTAATATTCAAATTAATTATCAAATAAACTTAATTGGGTAAATAGAAAGTCATCATTAAAGGAGAGGTTGCAATAATTTTTCTTTAATTAATCTTATTGAGCTTGAACCTTTATTCAGTATTTAATGAGTTATCTATGTTCATACATGCATTTTAAACTACTAATGTAGTACATGATTGTAAGAGTTTTGAGCAATTCTCCTTTGATTAAAGAGATTTTTTTTTTTTTCTTATTTATACATCTAGCCCAATCCAATTTCCCATTAGGACCAGTCCAATCTTCTGTGTATATATATATATATATATATATATATAGGGTTTTGGGAGAAAGAATCTTCTAAAATGTTAGAGTCTTATGAACCAAATGGAAAAAAATGAGACCCTTCCACCTCTGTCACTCCTAAAGTCTATCTTCTCTTAAATTCCATTTTTGTGTATAGTAGACTGACATGGTCTATGCAAAGTACATGAAATTAAATTCAAATCTGCCTCTCCAATGTCAAAAATATCTTTCCAAAAAACAAACAAAAAAGTCCTATAAGCCCTAATTTTTTCTTGGGTGCTGAGAAGTCTATGCAACAAAAGCAAAGCAACAGAGCTAGTTTTGTTGCAAAGCAACAGCTAGTGCCATTGAAGGCCTTGAAAAAGAACTACTGACATTACCATCAGGGTAAAAAAATCACAAAATTAACATATAATTTCTCTTCCCTCGTTTAACTTTTTTTTTTTTTTTTTTTTTTTTTTTCATAAATTAATTTCTTTTGGCTAATTTATATATTACATACTTGTTTCTCTTAAATTTTTTTAGTAATAGAGCAATTAAACAATATTTTCTACTTCCATAAAGTGTTAGCATACAGAGAGATAAGAATATAACAATAAAACAGAAGCCAATTTCTGATACAAAATCATAAGCTTTCATTATAAACGTTCCATCAATGTTATCCAGCAAAAATCAAGAGATATAATTCTCTTTAAAACTTCATAAACCCTAACAAGACATTAAGAAACCCTGTTTCCCCAAACAGGGACAGTGGAAACAATCTCATTTGACATTGACGGTGAAGACATCTTTCCTGTCCTCCAGCTTGATCTTTGGGATCTTGATCATGAGGACACCATTGTTGAGCGCCGCGTCAATTTCATCCACCTTGTAGGCGTTCCGAGGGAGGTCGATGTCGCCGGAATACCTCCTCGGAGCCACCAGAGGATCATCACCGTCCATCTCGTCCACCTCCTCCTCTCCTTTGATCTGCAGAGAGTTGTCTTCAACCCACATCTTCAGCCCTCCTTTTCCGATCCCCGGCATGTCCAGCCTCGCATACAGGGCGTCGTCGTCTCTCAGCTCGCTGTAGGGCTGGGGTGGCCCTTCTTTCAGGAACCGATTCACCAGGGGACACACTGAAACAAACTCAACCACAAAAGGAATCAAATCATCAATCAAATTCAACACAACAAAAATTAATCATTCGATGGATCGATTTTTTTTCTTACTCTTGCGAGAAGGCTCTGAACCGTCTGTTGGAGTATCTGAATCGGACTTGGAGTGGGACTCAGAACTGGTTTCTGGATGGGTAGATTTGCTGAAGGAACGAATCAAAACTGGAGATGTATTCAGATTCAGTGGAGAGAGCCTCCTCATGAGAGAGAGGGTTGAGATGAGGGATCTGGAAGATGCCATTGTTGGAGCTTGATTTCTAGGGATTTTGGGTGTCAGGATATAGAGACGGTGAAGGGATGGGTTTATATATAGGAAATGTTTGGGTTTTTTCTTTTTGGCCAAGTAAGCTAATTGGTGTGTGTTTGGAACAAGTGAAAAGGAAGGGATTTTTTTTTTTTTTACCTAATGTTAGTATTTATTTTAGGGAAAAGTGTCCAAAAAAAAAAAAAAAAATCCTAAACTATTAGAGAATCAACAATTAACCCCTGAATTACTAAAATTGCAACTAACCCAAGGCCTATGCATGCAACTAACCCAAGGCCTATGCATTTTTGTTGCAGATAGTCTCATCCGTCACTGTTCCAGTCGGATCTTACTGTTAAAGTGAACACGTGATGGTCACATGATATACACTATAATTGTAATGACAATAATGCCCTCGTGACCTTGAAAAGACGCTAATGCCCGTTATTTTAACAATTAAATCCACATCCCTTTTAAACAACCCAAACACGCCCTTATACTGTTGATCTTCTTTAGAATGTGGCCTGAACGAAAAAAAAAAAAAAAAGAATTTTGGGACGCACGAGATGAACATAGCTCTTATCTCCTCTCTCCCTTCCTCTCTCTCTCTATATATATATATATATATATGGCTTATGTTCTTGTATAGATTGTTCGGACAATGGAAAAAATTTTCAAATAAACAAATTTTGCTTCCCCCAGTAATTTGATATAGGTAATGTAGAAATTTGAGCTCTCAATTATTTGAACACCACGGTCTCTGAGGAAGAAGAGAAACAATCCAACTGTTATACTCCTTCCCTTTGGAGGGATCGTAAACATATTATAATCTCCTCCTAATTGAAGCCGTGACCTTTCCAAAAGAAAATGGGTCTGTTTTGTTTCAAGGAATTGGGAACAGAGTAAGTAAATTACTAAATTGGAAAAATGTATGGCTATTCTTCTATAAGACAGTCCATCTCATGATTGGGTGCCACCAGTGGCTTGGGAGTTTAGTTGAGAAATTTATCATTCTCCATCCGAAATCCTACTATGGCCTCCTTGCTTTCGATTTGGCAATCTCGCTTCACAAGTCAAAATGACTATTTAGATTTCTATTTCTAGGAATGGGTAGGTTAAATTCCTCAGCCCCTAATATAGGGTATGGTCAGCATTATTTTTGCCTCATCCGCTGACCTCCCCGTTCTGAGCTCACCACCGCCTCCATCACAGCCGACACCATCAAAGCCGAGCTAGCCGCCGTAAGTTCACCATCATAGCCGCCACGAGTTCACCATCACAGCCCGCTGCTCACCGCCCTAAGCTCTCCACAACCAAGCCAACAGCCAAGCTCTCCACAGCCGGCCGATTCTTGCACGCCTTCCATCTTCACCAATCCAAGCTCTCTGCCATTGTCTCCACCGGCCGATTTTTCCACAGCCGAGCTGAGCACGAATCGAGATCAAAATTCGCAAAATCCATTGCACAAATTACTAAAATTACCGGAATTTGAATCAATAGTTTCACTCAAAACCTATAACCCATTATCATGTGGCTTGAAAAGCAGAGGGGTCTCTTTATCTAAGAGATCAAAAAGGCCAAATGGGTTGGGGAGGACTTGTAATACCCCTACTTTAAAAAGGGATAAAATTGGAATTTAAATGTTATTTTATGTGCATTTTTATTTTATTTATTAATTTTATGAATAAATGTTTATTTGTGTGTATTAATTGATTTATTTGTTAATTATTTATTTGCGTTTATTATTTTTGTTTAATTGTCTTAGTTGAATTATTTAACATTATTTGCATTAATTGACTTAATTGGATAATTTGATTTAATTGATTTATTATTGTTTATTTTAATTAAGGGTGTAATTCTTTATTTGTTGGTTTATTTTAATTACTTGTTTTATTTATTTTATGTGTTTTAAGTGATTCGTTGCTTCCTTATTTGATTTAATTAATGGGTTTAAATTAATTGTTTATTAAGTATTTAATTTTTGAATAGGGTAATTATGTAATTTCCATTAACTAGGGTTTTAGATACGTTTTAGTTAGGGTTTTTGGAGCCGTCTCATAAGCATCTGATATCTAACTAAACTCGGATTAAGTTTAGGGCTTTATCTCGATGTGACAAGGATTAGGGTTTTAGTATTTAGTTTATAAATACTCCATTATGCGTTAAGCTAGGGTTTTACGATATATCACATAGCATATACACGTAGAGGGTTCTGCAAAACACAGAGAGATGCAGAGTAAGGGTTGAGATAACAGAGCAAATTGTGAGTTCTCGACTGAGGTTTCAAAGCCAAACCTAGGAGAAGGGAAACACAGAAGTAATAGGAGGCTAAGCAGTAATTCAGTATGGCCAGAACAGAGGAAAGCAGACCAACTATTACAAAGGCAAGTTCTATCTTCCTCTTTCCCTTTGGGCCGTGTTCTGTGCACCTAGATAATCTCTAGGGTTTAATCAAGCAGAAACTGGAATTAATATGTTTATTACGTGTTATATTGTTGGTCTATATGTGTTCAATATCTGTTACAGTGTATGCAAGTGGTGTTTCAGTTTCTGTACTTTAAGCGTATGGTTTCCATCGTAGCCTTAGTTTCTGTATTTGACTGCAACTCTTGTATACACAATATAGGAACTCTACTGGGGTTATACAGAACTCATAGGGATGTTATTATTCTGTTTTAAATATGTGTGCAATCTGTTCCGTTTCTGTTTCTGCATATAGTTTCAGTTTTGATACTGGAAGCTTGGTAAGTTCAATAGCAACCTTAAGCTTTGTAATTGTTTTAAATTATTGTAATCAAACCTTGGAGATGTTAATAGAGTGATAATAAACCCTTAAGATCAGTTTAAGAAATAAACAGAAGGGTAGGGACTGACCAGAGAAGGAGCAGATTGACGGAAACGGAGCAGGGATGAACTGGAGGCTCTCAAAAGGGAGAGAGCCGGCTCTAGGAAGTCAAGAGCCGGCTCCCCTTCAGCAAGAGCCGGCTCCTAGGGGATTGGAGCCGGCTCCAATAGGGGAAGAGCCGGCTCCTCCATTCCAAGAGCCGGCTCCAATTTGTTGTTACGTCCAGAAAGTGGTTTTAGGGCTCTGTTTGGTGTTTTGAGCACTGTTTGAGCTTTTGAGTGATTCTAATGAACTGTAGGGACTTAACAGAGGATCTAAGTAGTTAATTTTAAGTGTTATTAAACTTAATATTGCATGGTTTAAGTCTTTAAGACAAAGGATGAAGCAGTGTAAAAATATACCACGGTGTATGCTACTAACAGAGAAAGGAACTAAATGGCTTGATTAAATTTTAGAAATTTAATAAGACTTCACGGGGGATTAAATAGTTAATTTTTGGGTGTTATTAAGACCCTAAATTAATTTAAGGTTAATTCTAAATTAACGGATCGAACTGTATAACACTTATGTACAATTGTATACGGTTGGTGGATGAATGAAGTTTTAAATGCTTAAGCTTATTTTTAGGCATTCCAGTGGGATGTAATATATTTATAAAATGGTCTTAAATATATTATGGGGTCATTGATGTGTTAGATGTAATCTATGCAGGCTCTGGAAGTTAGTTGTTGATTTATTAATTCATCCCCTGCAACTATATGGTTAATTGGTTGGATTTAAATTGCTGAAACATTTAAAAATCTTCTGTAATTAATTGGATATTGGTTTTGGATTTTAAATTGCTGTACTATCATTCGTAGTCTGTAATTTACATGGTTTTGGTTTTAAGTTGTTGAAATACTAAATACTATTCTACAACGATGTGGATGGTTGGTTTTGGACTATAAATTACATGCTTATTATTTATGCCTTGTAATTTACCTGGAATTATGTATTGGAACATAATTGCTGAAGTCTTATACTTAATTCGGTCAATTATTTGGAATCATATATTGGATTATAATTGCTGAATTCTTATATTAAATTTGACCAATTATTTGGAATTATGTATTGGATTTTAATTGCTGAATTCTCACATTAAAATTCTGTCAATTATCTGGGTTTGGTTTTGCATTGTAAATTACTTGCTTATCATTTGAATGTTGTAATTTACATGGATATGGAGGATGGTATGCACCGGTATGGGACGGTGGCATACTGGGTATGGTTTAGCTCAAAATGCTAATTCCTACCTTAGGGATTTTAATTGGTGAACAGTATGACTGGTTCTATCAATTATATGGACTTTGTGGATTGTATGCACCGGTATGGGACGGTGGCATACTAGTGACAGACTGATTTAAAATACTCAGTCCTACCTGTTTTGGAATAAGGGAACGGGTTGTTAAATAAATCCTCCTTATATATATATAAGTCGGTACGGTTGAATACGCCGAATGACTTATTGGATTTCTTGTGAATGGTTAGGAACGGAGTTTAGATATATATGTTTATGGTACCACGAGTTGAGCTTGAGTCTCAAACTTGTTGGTTAGGGTGCGTATATGCAGTGGACGTGTAACTGGTTATAGTAGGTTGGGTGTACCCTGTTAGGTCTAGGTACTCATGCCCACCTTTGGGTGCGTATTCGCATGTTGCCTTCTATTCAGGTTGAGACCCCTACTGTAGTTCAGTGAATGTCCCATAGTGTGGATATATATATGTATGGACTAAATAGATATTGTGAGGTATCTATGGTGTATCTGCGTATCAGGTCACTGTATGGATTGCAGTTAGATTAGAACTTGCTAGTGGGCCTGACCCACCCTTTTATCATTTTTTTCAGGTGTTCGTCAGTTCGGGGCTGTAGAGCTTGATCGTGCTGAGCAGATACAGTTATTCACTCTACTGATGGCGTAGGATTTTATTTCATGTTAAGACTTGGGTTTTGTTCCAGTCTTTTGAGTACCATTGGTTTTTAGGGGTCCACTAGATGGATTCCCGAGTTGTATACATTGGAGAACGATTTCCATTCTTGGTGGATCAGTTGTATCAAAAATAGTTTAATTATCAATGAAATTATTTATTTTGAGGTTTTCAATTATTGGATTATCATTTTAGGTTCTTTTCAGCAAAATTTTATTTATTCTTGTTCTCTATATTGTATTCTGTGTTCATTAAATTGCTAATTGTTTTGATATCCTCGGGTAATCGGGCGTGGGCCTGGCCAACCCGCATCCGAAAATTCGGGGGTATCACAGTTGGTATCAGAGCACTCCAGGTTCTAGTGTCCTTAGGAGTGTTTTCGTTATAAGACTTCTGCGTTGCGTCTCTTAAAACTTAGAGCCATGTTAGGATTCGTTGTACTCTTGTTACGGATCGTTAGGAGGAACGGATGTCAATTTTATTCCATAGTTATGGAATGGTTGACACTAGGAGGAGGATGGGGTCCACGACGAAAGCGATACGGACCTAACGGAGTAAAGGAGTATGTTGTCGAGTTCTTTGCAAGAAACAGAACTTAGAATTGAAGGTTTAGTTCCAAGATTAGCATTGCTTAGAAAGTATACGCCAAGGAAGGATTAAGGTGTAGGTGGTAGGTCACCGTTTATCGGGACCAACACAATTTCAGTTGTGTTCAAAGAGGAGAGAAGTGAAGAGTGGGATTCTGAAGAGGATCCTGAAGAAGAAGATTTCGGCGTATCCAAGAAAAGGGATATTGAAATTTGAGGATGACGAATCGCACAAATGTGTTTTCATTCACAAGTAGTATAGTGAATGATACTGGTAGAGTTGGTGTGAACCAATCTACATATGGATGAATTTTCGTATCATGTCTTAAGGAGTTAATTGAAAAGTACTCTTTGGGAGTTTGGGAACCGGACGGAGTTCTTGTCAGAACAAAGACGTGATTTATATCACATTCTGGAGCGTATAGGAATTAGGATGTACGTGCTAAGTTGCTTTAATAAAGCCACGATAGTCGGTTTGCGTATTAGGTGGATGAGGGTTAAGCCATTGGATATTTGCTTAAGCAAACGATTGTGCAGTTAAGCTACGGTTAATGGAGCAGTTTCAGGATTGGATAATTACCAACGAAACTATGGAACAGACTTTTGCGAACTTGAGTTCAAAGGAGGTTTTTTCTTTGGAATGGAGGATATCTTAAAAATGATTATATTTTGGTTGTTTTATGTGTTGTGTGTATCTACGTGTTTCATTTCTGTTATTATATGTGTCATTTTGATTGTTATGTGTTTCGATTTTGATATTACGTGTTCATTTTTGTTAATTAATCCGGATTAGGAGTATGGATTGGTCGGGGACACAAGTATATGTTCACTTTTGGATTTCGCATTAGTTCTACATGGCACTTACAATGGAGGAGATACTTGGGATAGGTATCCTAGGTTTTTATGGGAAGTTGTAAGTGTTTTTTTTTTCACTTCTCATATTGTTGGCACAGGGAGGATAGTATGATAACGTAAAAGGTTTTGTATTTTATACGGTGCAGACTTCTTACCTGTTGGTTTGACATGGAAGCGGGGGGGGTTATACAATTAGACCCTAACTTCATTTAAGGATACGTTAGAGAGATATACTCTTCTTTGTAGTGGATTACGCGCAGTTTGGAGGCGGTAATAGGATATGGTAACTAATTCCATTCATACACTAACGATTTTCCTATTAAAGGAACAGTTGATTGGGTTGTCTTCCATATCGAAAGTAAGGAGCGTGATTAAGGAAGGTCAGTTTTTATGTCTTAATTAGATTGATTTGTTATGGATGGTGTTTCTCCGTTTAAGCGGTAACCTATCGATTTGTGTTTTCAAACATTGGGATGGGATGCATAGAAGTTTTACATATCTATGTTATGGAACTTGTAGGAATATGGCCCTATACCCTATATCAAAATTTGGGTGCGGATGAGTAGTTGTTAAATACAACTTACATGTTGGAAAATTTTTGTGTGTCATGTATATCGGACATATATATTTTTCTTTACGGATTTGGAAATCAGTGGAGCCCTTACACGGAGGCAGAATCCACAACGGAATGGAGTAAAACTAATTCAGAGTTTCGTGAATTCCGAGGACGGAATTCCTTTTGTTAGGGGGGAAGAATGTAATACCCCTACTTTAAAAAGGGATAAAATTGGAATTTAAATGTTATTTTATGTTCATTTTTATTTTATTTATTAATTTTTTGAATAAATGTTTATTTGTGTGTATTAATTGATTTATTTGTTAATTATTTATTTGCGTTTATTATTTTTGTTTAATTGTCTTAGTTGAATTATTTAACATTATTTGCATTAATTGACTTAATTGGATAATTTGATTTAATTGATTTATTATTGTTTATTTTAATTAAGGGTGTAATTCTTTATTTGTTGGTTTATTTTAATTACTTGTTTTATTTATTTTATGTGTTTTAAGTGATTCGTTGCTTCCTTATTTGATTTAATTAATGGGTTTAAATTAATTGTTTATTAAGTATTTAATTTTTGAATAGGGTAATTATGTAATTTCCATTAACTAGGGTTTTAGATACGTTTTAGTTAGGGTTTTTGGAGCCGTCTCATAAGCATCTGATATCTAACTAAACTCGGATTAAGTTTAGGGCTTTATCTCGATGTGACAAGGATTAGGGTTTTAGTATTTAGTTTATAAATACTCCATTATGCGTTAAGCTAGGGTTTTACGATATATCACATAGCATATACACGTAGAGGATCTGCAAAACACAGAGAGATGCAGAGTAAGGGTTGAGATAACAGAGCAAATTGTGAGTTCTCGACTGAGGTTTCAAAGCCAAACCTAGGAGAAGGGAAACACAGAAGTAATAGGAGGCTAAGCAGTATTTCAGTATGGCCAGAACAGAGGAAAGCAGACCAACTATTACAAAGGCAAGTTCTATCTTCCTCTTTCCCTTTGGGCCGTGTTCTGTGCACCTAGATAATCTCTAGGGTTTAATCAAGCAGAAACTGGAATTAATATGTTTATTACGTGTTATATTGTTGGTCTGTATGTGTTCAATATCTGTTACAGTGTATGCAAGTGGTGTTTCAGTTTTCTGTACTTTAAGCGTATGGTTTCCATCGTAGCCTTAGTTTCTGTATTTGACTGCAACTCTTGTAGACACAATATAGGAACTCTACTGGGGTTATACAGAACTCATAGGGATGTTATTATTCTGTTTTAAATATGTGTGCAATCTGTTCCGTTTCTGTTTCTGCATATAGTTTCAGTTTTGATACTGGAAGCTTGGTAAGTTCAATAGCAACCTTAAGCTTTGTAATTGTTTTAAATTATTGTAATCAAACCTTGGAGATGTTAATAGAGTGATAATAAACCCTTAAGATCAGTTTAAGAAATAAACAGAAGGGTAGGGACTGACCAGAGAAGGAGCAGATTGACGGAAACGGAGCAGGGATGAACTGGAGGCTCTCAAAAGGGAGAGAGCCGGCTCTAGGAAGTCAAGAGCCGGCTCCCCTTCAGCAAGAGCCGGCTCCTAGGGGATTGGAGCCGGCTCCAATAGGGGAAGAGCCGGCTCCTCCATTCCAAGAGCCGGCTCCAATTTGTTGTTACGTCCAGAAAGTGGTTTTAGGGCTCTGTTTGGTGTTTTGAGCACTGTTTGAGCTTTTGAGTGATTCTAATGAACTGTAGGGACTTAACAGAGGATCTAAGTAGTTAATTTTAAGTGTTATTAAACTTAATATTGCATGGTTTAAGTCTTTAAGACAAAGGATGAAGCAGTGTAAAAATATACCACGGTGTATGCTACTAACAGAGAAAGGAACTAAATGGCTTGATTAAATTTTAGAAATTTAATAAGACTTCACGGGGGATTAAATAGTTAATTTTTGGGTGTTATTAAGACCCTAAATTAATTTAAGGTTAATTCTAAATTAACGGATCGAACTGTATAACACTTATGTACAATTGTATACGGTTGGTGGATGAATGAAGTTTTAAATGCTTAAGCTTATTTTTAGGCATTCCAGTGGGATGTAATATATTTATAAAATGGTCTTAAATATATTATGGGGTCATTGATGTGTTAGATGTAATCTATGCAGGCTCTGGAAGTTAGTTGTTGATTTATTAATTCATCCCCTGCAACTATATGGTTAATTGGTTGGATTTAAATTGCTGAAACATTTAAAAATCTTCTGTAATTAATTGGATATTGGTTTTGGATTTTAAATTGCTGTACTATCATTCGTAGTCTGTAATTTACATGGTTTTGGTTTTAAGTTGTTGAAATACTAAATACTATTCTACAACGATGTGGATGGTTGGTTTTGGACTATAAATTACATGCTTATTATTTATGCCTTGTAATTTACCTGGAATTATGTATTGGAACATAATTGCTGAAGTCTTATACTTAATTCGGTCAATTATTTGGAATCATATATTGGATTATAATTGCTGAATTCTTATATTAAATTTGACCAATTATTTGGAATTATGTATTGGATTTTAATTGCTGAATTCTCACATTAAAATTCTGTCAATTATCTGGGTTTGGTTTTGCATTGTAAATTACTTGCTTATCATTTGAATGTTGTAATTTACATGGATATGGAGGATGGTATGCACCGGTATGGGACGGTGGCATACTGGGTATGGTTTAGCTCAAAATGCTAATTCCTACCTTAGGGATTTTAATTGGTGAACAGTATGACTGGTTCTATCAATTATATGGACTTTGTGGATTGTATGCACCGGTATGGGACGGTGGCATACTAGGGACAGACTGATTTAAAATACTCAGTCCTACCTGTTTTGGAATAAGGGAACGGGTTGTTAAATAAATCCTCCTTATATATATATAAGTCGGTACGGTTGAATACGCCGAATGACTTATTGGATTTCTTGTGAATGGTTAGGAACGGAGTTTAGATATATATGTTTATGGTACCACGAGTTGAGCTTGAGTCTCAAACTTGTTGGTTAGGGTGCGTATATGCAGTGGACGTGTAGCTGGTTATAGTAGGTTGGGTGTACCCTGTTAGGTCTAGGTACTCATGCCCACCTTTGGGTGCGTATTCGCATGTTGCCTTCTATTCAGGTTGAGACCCCTACTGTAGTTCAGTGAATGTCCCATAGTGTGGATATATATATGTATGGAATAAATAGATATTGTGAGGTATCTATGGTGTATCTGCGTATCGGGTCACTGTATGGATTGCAGTTAGATTAGAACTTGCTAGTGGGCCTGACCCACCCTTTTATCATTTTTTTCAGGTGTTCGTCAGTTCGGGGCTGTAGAGCTTGATCGTGCTGAGCAGATACAGTTATTCACTCTACTGATGGCGTAGGATTTTATTTCATGTTAAGACTTGGGTTTTGTTCCAGTCTTTTGAGTACCATTGGTTTTTAGGGGTCCACTAGATGGATTCCCGAGTTGTATACATTGGAGAACGATTTCCATTCTTGGTGGATCAGTTGTATCAAAAATAGTTTTAATTATCAATGAAATTATTTATTCTGAGGTTTTCAATTATTGGATTATCATTTTAGGTTCTTTTCAGCAAAATTTTATTTATTCTTGTTCTCTATATTGTATTCTGTGTTCATTAAATTGCTAATTGTTTTGATATCCTCGGGTAATCGGGCGTGGGCCTGGCCAACCCGCATCCGGAAATTCGGGGGTATCACAGGACTGATGATAAGGGTTTGAATTTTGGGGGTTCATGGAATTCGTTCTCGGATGATGATGATGTGATGAAGTTTTGGATGTCGGAGGCGTTCCGGAGTTCTTGGAGTAATTGGCGGGGCTCGCCGTGGTTGAGAGGTGATGGCGGCGGCTGTGGTTGAGAAGAAGTGGTAGCGGCAGCTGTGGTTGAGAAGTGGTGGAGGTATAAGGAGGAAGATGATGGCGGCGACGGCGGTGGGTGACAGGGGAGAGGGCTTCGGATGGGGAAGGAAGTGGGTTTCTATGAGGAAAGAGAAAATGGAGAACATAGAGTGGGGAAAGAAGAGGCTAGCCCTTTTTTATTTTTATTTTTTATGATAAGGTTATTGGCATATTTTGATTGGTTTAAGAACATATCAATTGACACATCAGGCATAACTCTCAAAATGACATAGTTTTAAATAAGGGTTAATTTGTCTTTCAATGTTCCTGACCAAGTCACCTACCGGAATGCAATAAATCAATAGTTTAAGGGGTTTCTTGCTATAAAATCATAGTTCAGGGAGGTTTTTTGTAGTTCAAAGGGGTTAGTTGCAAAACCCCAATACTTCAGGGGTTTTTTTTATGCACTTTTTCCTTTATTTTATTTTGTTTTCTTTTCATCGATGAAAAGAAAACAGTTGAAACCTTAAGGGTTAGCCTAGCGGAAAAAGACTTAGGCGTGAAGCCTTATTAAGCTTCAGATCTCAAGTTCAATTCTCCTTAGGTGCCAGCAATTCCTTAGGACCATGATCGCGAATATAATTCAAGTTTTATCCGATCCGTGTGAGGGGTCGTCTTGCACGAATCTAGTGAATTAGTCAGGGCAAAGCTCTGGACACCCCGGTTATCAAAAAAAAGAAAATGGTTGAGACTTGAATACAATGTGTAGATTATAGTTTGTTGTTGTGGAGTTCAATTTAAATTTTTATGTTAGATTTTTTTTTTTTTTTTTTTTTTTTTTTTTTGCCTTTTTCGAACTTTGACGGTTTGATCTTTTAAATATTAAGAAATCATGGTTTATGTTATTTCAGAAAAAGAAGAAATCAATAAATAAAAAACAAAAATCCATTAATTTTTAAGAACTCGATCCAATCCACTTTTTGTTTGGTAGGATTTTAAGTCCAACCTGCAAACATAAGGACATTTTAGGTAATAACAGGCATCTTGAAGTTAACAACATAAAAGGATTACCAATATATATTTTTGTTGGTTTTTATGTTTTTGGTTTCTGATGTAGAAGAGAAGACACGTTTAAGTCTTTAAAGGGGTAAAATGGATGTGTGAATTTGTTCTTACCAATAAGAAAAACAAAACAAAATACATACATTTATATAATTATTTTTATTTTATTATTATTTTTAATAAATAATTTATTTTATTTTAATTCTTGAGATTTGTATATTTCTTGCTGGGGAGCCGAGTTCTTTGCGATTTGATTCAAAATTTAAGCTATTAGGTGGTGCTAATACTCAATTCATATATACCCAATTACTTTTCTATCATAGTTCAATATGGGGATGTGGGACAAAATCCCTTTGTAACATTATCCCTACCCAAATTCGCAATGCTCTCATTGCGATCAAGCCAACTTACCTACCTGGGATGCATACCTAGGCGCCTCTGAGCTGGCGTTTGGTGGACAATGTCCAACTCTGATATTAAGTATAAGGTGTTGGAAACGGGGGCATTAAAAACATAAACTTTGGATGAGATTTGAAATAGATTCCGCTAATAATTTTTTACGGATCTCTAGACAAGCGCGTTTCTCTCCGCAAGGAGATGAACGTGGTATATTTACTTTCTGAAATCCATTTCCGGATGAATGAGAAATTAGCTCCAAAGTGTGGTGTTTTGATAAGCCTAAATGGGTATGCAAAATGTGGGAAGTGTTTGTCCCACATGGAAAAAATGTTGAAACAAATTGAAATTTAAATAAGCTGAGTTTAGGATTTGGGCTTGGGCTTGGGCCTAATTGTAAAGTCCAGATTATTCTTTTTTTTGGAATTTTGGATTGGGCCTAATTTTGGGCTGGGCTTATTTAAATGGGTTTCACAAATGAGTAGGGTTTTTGGGTGGTTGGTTTTTTGAATTAAAAAAACTACTTTTTAGTTTTTCTAAAAGGTTGCACCTTTTAAATTAAAAAATCATATTTTAGTTTTTTCTAAAGGGTTACACCTTTTAAATTAAAAAACCACTTTTAGTTTTTTCCAAAGGGTTACACCTTTTTCCGAACCATCATAACCCATAGTTGCACCCACTCGAAAAGGCACATTGTAACCTATTGGAATGGATGTGTCTATTGGTGAACAGACACCATGTGAACCATTGCAACCTATTGGAATGGATGTGTCTATTGGTGAACAGACACCATGTGAACCATTGCAACCTATTGCAATGGTTGTGTCCAATGATGAAAAGACGCACCCCATCCGAAAAGGCATTTCTATTTCTATAAATACCCCCCTTTGGATCATTTGCAAGTCGTTCATTTTTCATTTTCTTCTATCTCCCTCTCTAGACTTGAACCCAACCCAAGTGGGTTCAAACCATAGGTTAAGTGGTCCGAATCACTTAGACCCTAATCCAATTTCATCGAGCTATATTAAGATTGGTCCGAACCATTTGATTCGAATTGCACCCAATTCAGCATTTATATAGCATAGATGCATTTTTGAGTCAGAGAGAGTATTACACGGAGAAGGTTCGCCGTATTCACGAGTTTGTAGTGCTGCTACTGGTGGATGTAGATCGTTGTATCTTGGGAGATAGACGCCATTGAGTCCGTTAGCACCATAGCGGGACGAATCTGTCTTAAGGACATAGTATTTAATATTAGCCTCGGTCCAGGTTCTTTATTGATTATTATGATTTTATTAATTTATTTTGCATATTTAATTAAATATAGAGTTGCATATTTAATTAATGATTTCTTAGCATATTGTTAATTATCTAATGACATATTAGTATAAGATTTGTTATATCTTAAATGTCACATGAAGCATATATTTTACTAACAATCTTAAGACAGATTCCTTCCTTGCGTAGATTTTATTATATGTTTCTATTTAAGATATAAATAAGTAGATATTATACTAATAGTTGAGATATGATAAAATAATGTTATATACATTATTATATGATAATATGTTAAATATTAATGCATTCAATATTATGTGAAATTGAAGCATGTTATATAAGTAGATTATTGAATTATTCAATATTGGTTGAATTATTTAATTTTGTAATATGATATTATGAAGTATATGACATTACCTTAAACATGTACCAACTAGAGGTGGAAAAAAGTACTTCGTTACTTTTATCATTGGTTGCACAAGATACCGTTATGTATATTTGCCACGAAGCAAAGATGAAACCTTAGAAATGTGACATCATATGAATTATGGAAAGGTTGAAAACCTTTCTATAAATTCTTAAAAGTGTGGGGGTGTCTATTTAAGGTTGCAGATCTTACTCCTATGAAAAGTTAAAGTGAGACCTATAATGTGGCAACCTTGTGGGTGGGTGTGCCATGGGTAGGTGCAAGAGGCACTGACATGTTATCATATTGAGCAAGTTACAAGTGCACAGTCCCACACCACCTACGTAAGGGAAAGGTAAAGTGATTTTATGTAGTGGTGTTATCTCCAATTGGTACGAGGCCTTTTGAGATAAAACCCAATAACAAAATCGTGCGGGCTTGATCCCAAAGTGGACAATATCATACTATATAGTGGAGTGGATCGTTACATAAAACCTTTGGTAGGTTATAACATAAGTACATATCATTTTCTTGTAGGCTAGAACGTCTACATCTTTTGGTCCTAATTTTCTAGCATGTTTATTGGAGAATGAGCCACAAATCTTTTTTCTTAGATTAGTTATGTGATATAATTAATCATATGGTATAATATTATTTATCTGAGTTCAATATTATTTATATAAGTGCTTACTTTTAATTGAGATTATAATATTAAACTATGTAGTAGAATTACTTAATGTGCATAGTAATTTAATTTTACAATATAGTTGATTTCATGTTTGATATTATTAATTTTGTATGAGTTCATGATTGGTTTGTGTATTTAATACAACAGACAAAAATTGACTAGTCTAGCTATGTCAATTCTCCTGATAGTCAAAGGAAAAAGATCTATACTAGTGTTTAAAGACACGTATAGCTGTGAATGGGCTGAATAAGATAAGATTTTTCAACAACTTTAAAGTGTTTAATGGAAAATGTTATGGATACAGTAAGCAAGTACACTGAGACAAGCTAAATCAAGCTAGTTAGCTATAATGTACAATTTAGCTGAAAGCTAAAATGTTACTAAGTTGCAAACTAGTTAGATTAGCTATAAGTTAAAATGATTAATGAGGTGCACAGAACCTAAGAGGAAGATGGAAAATCTGTTAGTTGGTTCTAGCTCTTAACTTGGTAGTGAAAAAAAAAAAAAAAGAACACGAGTGTGACGAATAGCTATTTTAGCCATAAGCTATTTGAGCTATTCATCATAGTTGCTCATGTAGGAGAGAATAATATTACTTGTAAAGTAGTAGTTTTTGAAGAATATTCTTCAAAACAAATTACTCTACTACCAAGATAGACCACTTAGATAAGTGTGTACTAAAGGTATGAGCTACTAGAATTGCTAGCTAAACAAACTTAACTTCAAGCCAGCGGTAATAACTGAAAAGTAGGTGCTCATCATAATTTAGTAGTGAGATATGAGAAGAGTGTGTAATAATACTTGAGAAGTGAGTGCTCACTCTGTAGTGATTGTATCCAAAGCTTAAATAATAAGATAATTATTTTCTTAAATGATTGAGTTATGTGATGTGTGACACATGAAAGGTTATAACATGTTAATATGACTGACTTAACATGAACCTAAATATGAATAACTCAATTTATAAATATAAAAGAAGTAAAATCAAATATATTAATTCGAGCCCATTGTAATTAATATCTTCAGCATTAATTCACGGTAATGTCGGTGAATTATTATAAGAATATGCTAAAGATAAAGTGAGTACATATGTACTAGAGACTGTTATATATGCTTGTTGAGAAGCGAATATGGAACCTTGAAAAGGTAGATGAGATGAAGTATTTAATATATGGTACTTTCATAGTTGAAAAATCATAATAAATACATTAAAGATAAAATTTTAGGATTATCCCAAAGTTGTGGGGATATATTATCCATAAATGAAATTTGTTACGAGTCACTCATCTTAACAGAAATACTTATAAATGTGGGGGGTTCCAAGTCCTAAGAGCTTTAGGATAGAACCAAAAATCATTTATATTATTATAACAATAGTGCATATTATCTCCTACGAGGAAAATATTATGGAACAACTAGAAGAGTTCTTTGTTCAGTTGAAGTGCTGAGTTATTTGTTCCAGTTGAAAAGTCAAATGTGCAAGCTTATAAGTCCTTGAATGGATTAAAGTTACTACCGAGACAATGACATAAATGTGATGCGTAAGTCATTTTACGCCTTAAAATATAAATGATATACTGATTGGTATATTTGATATGAAAGATTTAACATCTGATAATATAGTATATTCTCAATAGAGTGAGATTGAGATAATACTAGTTATGATAACAAAAGCCTAGCTAACTTTTGTAGATGTAAATCTCAAATATAAATACTAGCCAAAGTATATCATTGGTTGAGATTGCAAGGCATCTTAATAACTGTGTTTAATTGCACATTTTCAATCCAGGATCGGATCACTAAAAAATAATAAATTGGGTAGTTGAGATACACCCTAAATCCAATATTGCATAGATCGAGGTATCTAACTAAATTGGAGGTGTAACAGTGATGCAATCTGGATATGGGATATTAAAGACTTCAAATCCAATAGTGGATATGTCTTTTATATTAAAGGTATAGTTCTATGTTCTTAATATAACTCAAAGTTAGAAACTTTGAATAAATCAAATAGGGAAGTCAATAGATTTCACCTAGAGGACAATTCAAAGTAAGTCTACACCTGTGCCACTAAAGAAAATGATATTACTAACAATAAACAATTTTAGGGCACAAAGTATACAGTTGCTCTCACCTGGAGAAATCTCTGCAGAGTGTAATATTTCTAAACGCAACCTTGTGGCCACATATAAAATTGAAGGTTGTACTAGAGAGCAATTGTACAGTTCATCGAGGGGAATGGGGTTTAAAGCCGAAAGTTAACGAGTCACCTTAATGGAAACCTAACCTAGCTGACTGGAGATCCTAAGATCTAGGTTCAAAGGGACAACAGAAATTCTGAGTGACTCACCAAAAGCACTGGGAAGATATAAATCTTCTACCCATTTCTATGATGAGACAGTGCTACCTACAGCGATGATCAAGATAAGCTACGCTTTTAATGACTCTTATACCTTGAAAATTCAAGTGGGGTTTGGTAGGATACTCTTAATAAGAAGTTACCTATATGAGTGTGAAGTGGGGCCGCTTCTATGAGAACTATAAAGGCTAAGTTTTCTAGAGCACTCATTGAATACCAGGACTTGTTCAGGGCCAAAATGAACACAACAATGAGAACCAACTTTGTGAGGAAAGCTACTGTGTGTTTGTTATTGTCTTGGTTTACACAAACGGCTGAACAGTTCAAGACATCGCGTTCACTGGTTAGCTAGTAAATCCGATAGCAATACACTAGGGAAGGTTCAAAGCCAAAAGCCACCTATCCTGATGCAGTAACTTTTCGATTATACTCTCTCTAGTGTCTGCATAATCATCTTTTGCATTTTACGCAAATTTTCATTCATGTGGGGGATTATTGGAAACGGGGGCATTAAAAACATAAACTTTGGATGAGATTTGAAATAGATTTCGCTCATAATTTTTTACGGATCTCTAGACAAGCGCGTTTTTCTCCGCAAGGAGATGAACGTGGTATATTTACTTTCTGAAATCCATTTCCGGATGAATGAGAAATTAGCTCCAAAGTGTGGTGTTTTGATAAGCCTAAATGGGTATGCAAAATGTGGGAAGTGTTTGTCCCACATGGAAAAAATGTTGAAACAAATTGAAATTTAAATAAGCTGAGTTTAGGATTTGGGCTTGGGCTTGGGCCTAATTGTAAAGTCCAGATTATTCTTTTTTTTGGAATTTTGGATTGGGCCTAATTTTGGGCTGGACTTATTTAAATGGGTTTCACAAATGAGTATGGTTTTTGGGTGGTTGGTTTTTTGAATTAAAAAAACTACTTTTTAGTTTTTCTAAAAGGTTACACCTTTTAAATTAAAAAACCATATTTTAGTTTTTTCTAAAGGGTTACACCTTTTAAATTAAAAAACCACTTTTAGTTTTTTCCAAAGGGTTACACCTTTTTCCGAACCATCATAACCCATAGTTGCACCCACTCGAAAAGGCACATTGTAACCTATTGGAATGGATGTGTCTATTGGTGAACAGACACCATGTGAACCATTGCAACCTATTGGAATGGATGTGTCTATTGGTGAACAGACACCATGTGAACCATTGCAACCTATTGGAATGGATGTGTCTAATGGTGAACAGACACCATGTGAACCATTGCAACCTATTGCAATGGTTGTGTCCAATGATGAAAAGACGCACCCCATCCGAAAAAGGCATTTCTATTTCTATAAATACCCCCCTTTGGATCATTTGCAAGTCGTTCATTTTTCATTTTCTTCTATCTCCCTCTCTAGACTTGAACCCAACCCAAGTGGGTTCAAACCATAGGTTAATTGGTCCGAATCACTTAGACCCTAATCCAATTTCATCGAGCTATATTAAGATTGGTCCGAACCATTTGATTCGAATTGCACCCAATTCAGCATTTATATAGCATAGATGCATTTTTGAGTCAGAGAGAGTATTACACGGAGAAGGTTCGCCGTATCCACGAGTTTGTAGTGCTGCTACTGGTGGATGTAGACCGTTGTATCCTGGGAGATAGACGCCACTGAGTCCGTTAGCATCATAGCGGGGCGAATCTGTCTTAAGGACATAGTATTCAATACTAGCCTCGGTCCAGGTTCTTTATTGATTATTATGATTTTATTAATTTATTTTGCATATTTAATTAAATATAGAGTTGCATATTTAATTAATGATTTCTTAGCATATTGTTAATTATCTAATGACATATTAGTATAAGATTTGTTATATCTTAAATGTCACATGAAGCATATATTTTACTAACATAAGGAACATCGTTTCGATACAAAAATTAAAACTATTAAATAATGTTAACACCTAATCCAAATAATCCAATCCCATATGAGACAACACTTCAAAATTTGGGTAACTGAATAAATAATTGGACTGATAAATTCACTTGAAAATAATTTATTTTTTTAGAATCATATAGGCAGATACTGACCCAACATAGGATTAGTGGGGGTGGATGCCCCCACCGGATTTTTTATATTTTATTTTATATCTTAATTTTTTTAGAATTTATGAAGATGCCACCACTAAAATTATAATTCGCCTCCATTGAATTCTTTTTTCTTTTCTTTTCTTTTCTCTTTTTGCATTTTATACTTTTAATTTTTGAGAATTTATGAAGATGCGCCCACTAAAATTACAATTCACCCCATTAAAATTTTGTTTTTGCATTTTATACTAAAATAATTTTCTAAAAATTTATGAAGAAAACTCTATTAAAATTACAAAAATAAACCTATTATATAAGTTTGCCCCAACAAATTAAAAGGCCACCTCCCCTTACAAAAATTTCTGGCTGTCACTGCATATAGGGTATGATTTTATTTTTTTAAGTGCTTTTACAATAATAATACTCAAATTTGAGTTCATAAGAACTCGCACGGATGGCTTGTTGATTAAGAATTTTCCAAGGTAAATTGTAAATTCTCATTTGTTACATGTGTATGCATAATGCATTAGATTTTGGAAAAAAAAAAAAAAAAAAGGCTAAAAAACAACTGAGTTTAAATATCAATTTTCATACATAAGTAATGACGTATATGCATAATGCATTAGATTTTGGACTCTACTATGATATTTATAGGAATTTAGGGCAAATTCAAATTGATTATGCTATATGAAGTAATAAAAGTTATGAAATCTGATAGAATTAAAAAATATCAATTCTCATATATCATTTACCTTTTCAATTTTTTTCGAAGGACTAAAAGAATGCACGGTGGATGTGAGGAATAAACAAGTGACAATAAAGGAGAGTTGCAACATGAGAAATGACGCCGTCGAGAGCAAAACATAGAGAACAAGCTAGTCTATTCAGTTCAATAATTATCCTTAATTGGTTGCCTTAGACTAACTATTTCATTACTATAATATATATACATAGTTTGTCTAGTGAAGTAATTATGTCATTTACCTCTCAAAAACGTGAAAGCTGAGAATTCAAAGACAAAGGCCAATAAAATATGCCTGACACACTTAAATTTGTGTAATTTTATTTTATTATTATTATTTTTTTTAACTCAAAACTTTCCTGGGAGATCCTTTAGACCCACTACAAGTTACAAATCATGTTGCAATCGACCGTTAAATTAGGAGTCATAGGTTGAAACCGCGACATATTAGAACCCAGCCCTTTACCTTATTAACAATACTTGGGTCTTCCCATAGGAGGATGAAGTTCATTCTCCGAGCTCATGTGGTCCAATACAATCTGAACACGTCTAAAATTTTAAATTTTTAAAAAATAACTATTACCTATTTTCTTACTGATTAAATTAAACCCAATATATATATATATATATATATATATATATATTCTTTCCTACACAATCACCATTATTTCTATACCCAACCTCCATATGAAATTGAAAAATTACTAAATTCATTTAGAGAATGTACCTAATAAAAAACACCTATTCGTATATGTGAGAAAATCTCATATTCATATAGATTAACATATTCCTTAAACGAGTAGGATATTAAAATATTATTATTTTGTCAACATTATATCTATGTTTTTCATCTTTGGTAATTTTTTTTCCCCCCTCTCATGGGTGGAAAATATGATAAGAACGATTAGAATTTTGTGAATACTACAAATTCTGATTGGTACAGTTTTGTGTCACTTCTGAGTTTCGGTTGATTTGTATTGAGATGGAGGTTGGATATGAATATTTGCAAGGAGAAAAAGAGAAGAAAGACCCTAAAAGAGGGATTCTTAAAAATTTTAAATTGGGAAAGAAAAAAAAAATAAATTTCGGTTTAAACAGTAAGAAATTAGATACTTACCATTATTAGAAAATTTAAAAACTTGAACATATATCTAAATTATATTGGGTCACAGGATAAATTTCATTCTCTTAATGGGGGACCGAGTATTGTCCACCACCGTCACCAAGCCCTGGGGGCAATTTAGTAATATTCATTGTTGTGAAAAGTCGAGTCCACAAACAACTGGTCATGCACGTCACTTCCACTTCTGCCCCTCTCCTGTTGTGTGTATGCTCTTTAATTCCCTTTCGCGTATGGGGAGTAGACCTGGACTATGTCTCAGCTCCACATTCATGCGGTTCCTAAAATCATTTATTACCTTGCCTGCCCCTAGAGTGTTAGATATAGAGTCCTGTTTAATTTAGAATATTATGACTTTTATTGTTAAAATCAGGACTCTAGTGTTAGATATAGAGTCCTGCTCTGGCTTGATTTAGAGTCCTGTTTATTTTAGATTTTTTTTTTTTTTTTTAAATAAAAATGTGTCCCACTTATAACTGTTTAAAGTGATAAACATGTGGATTGTTTTACAAAGCAATAGTTATATTTTGTTTGGCAAATGTATATACACACTTTGTTTTTCTTAGAAATTCAAACATATCGGGGGAGAGAGAAACACCATATATTTTTTGTTGAACCATGGAAATGTAAATTAATTCAATTTCATGCTGTGTGCGTGTCTATATATATATATATATATATATATATATATATATATATATATTTGTTGTAATCCAACCTGAAATGAGGTTTCACAGATAAAGAATATTAACCAAACCAGACATAGCAAAGAAAGAGATTAATGATCATCATCATCATAGAAATTCAGGGAAAAGAGATGTAATTGTCTTAAAACCCTTCATAAACCCTAGGTACGTAGCTGCGAGCTAGCTAGACACTAAGAAACTCCAAACAAGAACTAGAAACTAACTCATTCGACATTGACGAGGATGATATCTTTCCTGTCCTCTAACTTGATCTTTGGGACCTTGATCTTGAGCATACCGCGCTTGAGCTCCGCCGTGATCTTGTCCACCTTATAGGAGCCCTGAGAGAGGTTGATGGCGCCGGAGAACTTCCTGGGGCCCGGACCATCATCGTCCACCTCTTCCACTCCCGTGACGTGCAGAGAGTTGTCCTCCACCCACAGCTTCAGCCCTTTTCTTCTGATCCCCGGCATGTCAATCCTCGCATACAACACTTCCTTGTCCTCTTTTAAAAATGGATTCACCAGAGGACAAACTGAAACAAAACAAATGAAATCATCAAGCACATTCAATGCACGCAACAATATTACTCATCAATCAATCAGCGAGTCTTTTCTTAATTACCTTTGGCACTAGCGTTGGGGCGGAAGGAACGAACCAAAACTGGAGAGGCATTCAGTGGAGAGAGTAGCTTCATGAGAGAGTAGGTGGAGGTGAGTGGTCTTGATGATGATGATGCCATTGCTGGACCTTAATTTCTCGGGTTTCTGGGTGACAGAGATATAGAGAGAGTGGAAAGGTTTGGGTCTTTCTTTTTTTCTTTCTGGGCAAGTATGCTAATAGGTGCATGAGATATGAAACATATCTATTGAGAAGTACTACATGATTAGAAGTACTACAGGATTAATATATTGGAAAATATAATAATTTAGTTAAAACAATTAGAAAGTTTGATTTAAAAAAGGGACTCAAAAACGTACATAAGAGAAGTTTTTTTTTTTTGGGTTAAATGTACACACAAGAGAAGTTGTTAGAAAGCAAGTATTGTTCTGTTGGTTCCAGTGATACCGCTGCATTATTGCTTAAATTGGATGAGGGTGCTTTGGCTTTGCAGTTTGGCTGAGTTTGATTTAAAAAAGGGACTCAATAAGAGTTTGATTTTACCTTTTTACGAGTTCTTATAATTATAATGATACTTAATTTTGAGTAGCTAAAAGTTTCTATACTACTACCAAGGTGGCCCAATTATTTGGTCATGTGGATCAGTTAATCAGATTTAAGGTTTGAATTTTTTGGGTGAAAATAATAATAATAATAATTAGACTCTTTTGATGATTGCACTCTCATTGTGTTTGGTTCAATTGACGGGGTGGTGGAGTCTTAAAAAAAAAAAAAATTACTGTGTCACCTAGAATCAACACGTTGCAGAATGGATATGGCAAGAGGAATTATAAGATATAAGGTGGGGAATGGTGCTAATACCAGGTTATGGATGGATTTCTGGTTGCCTGATGGTCCTATAGTCAAACAATTAGGCTTGAATGATTTAGAAATTCTTCAACTAAACACCCTTACCACAGTTGATAGTCTAATTTCCATAAATCATTGGCTAATCCCCCTCAGTCCAGTTCACACAATTCTTCCAATCCCAGGGTTTTATAAACCAGTTGCACTCCCTTCCTGCACCATGTAATGAAGTTGACTGCATTATGTGGTTACCTTGTCCCACAGAAGGGTATTCATTTTCTCACACTATGTCTTACTTCACCCCTCCATCTCCTACATTTGTCTGGAAACATTTGGTTTGGTTCAAACACCATATACCTAAACACAGCTGCATTTTTTGGCTTGCTATGAGAAAAAGGCTCTACACCTTTGACTCCAAGTCAATGCTCAATCAGCACTATGTCAATAGATGTTATCTTTGTTGCACAGAAAGTGAATCCATGGACCACTTGTTCTTCAATTGTACTTACAGTTCCCAGGTGTGGAGGTTCATACAACACATTGCAGTCTTCTACATCATTCCCAATTGTTGGTCTGACTTGGTTCAATGGTGCTCAAACCATTGGAACTCACCAAACTTTTTGACTCACAAGCTATTACTGTCTGCTGCAATTTACTTCTTATGGCAGGAGAGGAATGCAAGAGTTTCAGAAATGCTGCTACTCCTCCGCAACACATAATTTCACAGATTAAGTCTTGCACCAGAGCAAGGCTAGCTTCTGTCAATTTAAGAAAGTCCCTGGATTTGAGACTTATTTCCACTAAACTAGACCTCTACAGCCTCTTTATGCAGGCCTGTTCAAGCTCCTGTGCTCATAACTGGTTGCTAACATGAAGTGCTCAGCTTAACAGAAGTGGAGTCATTCACAAGGATGGATATAGAGTCCAACGGTGGTAGTTTGTAGGTGTGTTATATATGTTGCATCTATTTTGTATGTTGCTTCTGCTAGAACTTGAGTCCAATGTACTTTGTGTGAAGGCATTGTTGGGTACTCTCCTTTCCCCTTTTGTTTCATATTTTATTGTTGTCCCTCCTCTCATTGGGGCATCATGAGGAAGATAGAATCAATGAACGGATGTTTTTTAAAAAAAAAAAAAAAAAAATTGAGTGAAAGGAATTTTTTTATTTAAGAAGATAATTTGATTGTATTTTAGAATAAAAGGTTGGAGGACATTGACTTTGTTATTTAGAGATCTGAACTTTACTTTGTAACCCAATGTTGTATGTTCTATCTTCCAAAGTGAATGATGGGAGTTCCATTCTCCAAAAAAATAAAGTGTGTGTGTGAGTAGGGTTTGAGAGTTTACTTTACACAAGAACATGAAGAATACATCAAATTCAAAGCATGTTTGACTTTCTATACATAATTTGAGAAGGTAGAAAAAAAATTGTCTTAAGTTATTTGAAAACAATTTTCTAAAAATTTTAAGTGCCTAAGATTTTAAGCAGTAATTAAATAATAAATATTTTTTTGATAAGTGGTATTCCTGTCATTTAAAATTTTACCTTACGTTTTTTAAGTGCTCAATTGTGCTATCAAATAGTGCCCAGATTAAAAAATTTTATTTTCAATTCTTAAAAAACATAAACCTAAACTCTGGAAAAATACACTTTCATAGCCCATGTGGACAATCCATCCCCAATCCCCGATCAACCTCTAAATAGAAGAATTAAAATAGAGAACATCCAAAAAGGAAATTTCATATACTTGTGTTTAAGAGCACTGAATGAATGTCTTAATTTTAAGTTCCTTCAATTTAATTTGTAAAATTTCAAAACCAAGGCAATGATTGCAAAATGCAAAAGCAACAATTTCTCAACTTGACCTTTTCTTTTAAGTAAATAAAAATGTATATTTATGAACAAGAGAAAAAGAATAAACAATATCAACCAGCCTAGCTAGGACCAAAAGAGCATCCAAAGAATTAGCCAGGGGAAAGCATCATCAAATAAGCCGGTTTCACTAGACGGACCATTCACCTTGACATTGATAATGTCTTTTCTCTTTGGAATCTTGACCTTGAGCACACCATTCTTGAGCTCCGCTGCAATCTCTTCCACCTTGTAGCAGCTGCTCTGAGGGATGTCGATGTTGCCGTAATACTTCCTCCGACATTCCTCCACCAACCGTGAACACTTTTCTTCCTCTTCCTCTCCATTCACATGCACAGAGTTGTCTTCAACCCACAGCTTCAGCCCTTTTTTTCCTATCCCCGGTATGTCCAATCTTGCATACATTGCTTCATTGTCTTCCATCACCTTGTAAGGGATGGATGACCCTTCTTTCATAAACCGATTCACCAGTGAACAAGCTGAACATCTCAACCCGAAATTAATTAGTAAATGCATCAAATTTTGCATGTAACTATAATTGGTGTCTTGAAATTAAATATATTTATTCACCATTGGAATTGGCTATTTTAAAGATTTCCTGTATACCATATTAATTAATTGTATCTTATTACATAATAAAAAATATTTATTTTCATAGATTCTATCATTACGTGTTAATAAATTGGAAGCTTTAATTAGTTTTAAAATACAAATTAACTAATGCCATCGCGGTCTCCACTAACCGTCAATTTTTCTATGTCAGTTTTAAGCAGTGGAAGTTGAATTAAACTACTCAAAGCTAGCCACTTGTATGTGAATAAAAATTGAAATCATAATCACACATTCAAATAATAATAATAATAATAATCGGAAAAGCAATTGAGTACTCTGTTTCTGTTACCTTCGCCATTAGGACACAGTTTTGAGTGGAAATCTGAACCTTTCGATGGAATTCCTGATCCGAAATTTGAGTTTGAATTAGAACTGGTCTTTGGAGGAGAGGCTGCAGAGCTGAGGGAACGAAGGGAGAACGGAGCTGCAACCCTTGGAGGGAGGAGCTTCATGAGAGTGTGGGCTCTGGTGAGAGCTCTTGATGACGAAAACGCCATTGTTGTAGATCTTGTAGCTTTCTAGGGTTTTTTTTGGGGGTAAAGGAGAGGGTTTTATCGTGATAGTGAGGTGTAAGTTTGTTTTCTTTTTGATCAAGCAAGGTAGTAGATTGCCTATTACAATAATACTATTAGATAAACATAGGTAGTACTATAAGTCTATAAGGAAAGGAATTGAAGTAGTCGGTGGTCCAATTTACCATACCAAAAAAAATAATAATAATTATAATAAAACGTACTGAATAAATAACTTGGCTGATGAACTCAGTTGAAAAATAATTTTTATTTTTATTTTTACTTTTAGAGCTTTTAGAATAATAAGTGCTCAAATTTAAGTTCCTATGCTTGGGGATGACAATTTACCCTGTAGGCAAGGGTGGAGCCTGTATGTGTCCAGTGGGGGCACATGTCTCCCTGGCCTCTCGTCCATTATAAAATATAGTAATTTTTTATTTTTTAATTTGTACATTTATAAAATAAAAAAAAATAAAAAAAATTTACATAATACCCCCCTAAAATTTTTAATTTCTAAACTTGTCTTCTAAATTTTTCTTTCCTTTTTCTTTTGCTCTTAATATTCCTTTAATTTCTTTTTTTAAAAAAAAAGTTAAATTTTCCTTCTTTATTTTAACTATAATTTTTTTTCATTTCAAATTTCTCATTTTTTTTCCCTTTTTCTTTCTTCTTCTTCTTCTTATGTTTTTTTTTTTTTGCCCCCTACTTCTTAACATTCTTCTTTTTGCACTTAAGAATGATGTATGTAGTATGTATTTTTTTTTTTTGGTTCTTCTTATTGAAATTATATATATTTTTTTTTACACTACGCCCCCCTAAATTAAAACCCTGGCTCCGTCCCTGCAGGTACCCGTCCCACCCCACCCCGTTTATAACAGTTTTGGGGGACCATTTAGCTTATTTGAACGAGAATAATTTTTATTATTAAGTCACATTCACCCACTTTCTCAACTGTTCTAGTGAGTGGCAAAGTCCTACTAACTAAGAATGCTTATCCTCTTCAATTTTATGCTAAATTATTGATTGTCCATTTTTTATAATTTTTTTCAATAGTTATTTAAATGTATTTAAAAAAAAAAAAAAAAAAAAAAAAAGGTAAAATTCTGAAACTAAACGGCGGTGTGGGAGCCCGCGGGGGTAAAAAAATAAAACGGGGCGGAAAGAGGTTGAAAGGTCTCCCGTTTAAGCGATTTTGGGCAGGGGAAGGTATACCCACTCAAAACCGCCCCCGGCCCTTTGTCATCCCTACCTATACCTGAGCCCCCGTGGGATTAGTGAGGTTTTGGACACAAGCAAAACTTTTGGCTCTAATACCAAGTTACATGACATCTAATTTAAAAGCTTAAAGTCTTAAACTATTAGAGATGATGTAACTTAAATATATAAATCATTCAACAACTATGGCATCGTGTCGATCTTGACGGTTTGTTGAGCAATTCTCTTTTTTATTTTTGGAAAAATTCAAGCAATTCCCCTTCTCCTTCTTTTTTTAGTTAAATGGTAAGCTTGTATATACATATATGAGAAATAATGTATATGGTGTCCCTAAAGAGGGAAAAGAAAATTTAAACGAAAGCGCCTACTACAATTTTCAACATGAAGCAAATCACCAAAATCTATAGCAGCAGATTCAACCATTACCACCGTATGCAGTCTTAGAATACCAAAACACCAAAATCTATAGTAGCATATTCAAGCATTACCACCATATGCAGTCTTAGCATGGCTTCAGAAGATGAACATGATTAGGACCTGACCACAAGCAGTGAAGAAGCCCTGCATGAAGAGAAGATGAAGCTCTTGTAGACTAGAGATTTACCTCAGGTCTGAACTATTTCTCAGCTTAATGGTAGCAAGTCTTGCCCTAATACAAGTCTTGATTTGAGAAATAATGTGCTGGGGAGAAGAAGACTGGTTTCCGAATGCCCTTGCATTCCTCTTCATCCAGATGAATAGATTGCAGCAGACCAGAGCAATTTATGAACCAAAAATCCTGATGAACCCAGCAGTTCGACAAAATGTAAAACCCTGCAACTTCTTGGATAAAATTCCATATGTACGAGCACTTGACTTACATTTAAAGAACAAATTCAATGGACTCCAATCTGAGTGACAGCGATAATAGCACTTTGTACAGTGCTTGTAAAGCATTGGCTTAGCATCAAGAGTGCACAGTCTACCCCTTACTGCTAGCCTTAAGATGAAACTATGCTTTGGAATATGGTGCTTAAACCACACAATTTGATGCCATACAAAAGCTGGTGAGGGAAGAGTGAAGAAGCTTATAGTGTGGGACATTGAGAACACCTTTGTAGGGCTTGGTAACCCATTCAATGGAATCTTGGATTAGAAGATGGTGGGGATACGTCCTGTAGTAGAGATATGAAGCTTCTGGATTAGAAGAACTGGTGAAGATGGACTGAGCTAGGATGAACCCCATTAATTATTGAAAATTAGGCTGTCAACTAAGACCTGGGTGTCTAGTTGAAGAATTTTCAAAATTGTTCCAAAATATCCCTCTAAAATTTAAATTTATAAATTATTAATTTAGGAAGGCTTTTTAAATTAGAGAGAATTTATTTTGATTTTCTCATATATTGACCTTTTAAGGTAACAATTATTTTGGAATATCCTAAAAAAATATTTGATAAAAAGATTTATTTTAAGAAAAGGGAATATTATAAAAAAAAATTAAAAAAAATCATGTTTATTATTTTAATTAATAATGAACAACAATAAGATCTTGCTTGGCACACCATGGTTTGTAATAAATTTGATCGTGAAAAATAAATAAGACTTTGAAAATAATAATAATAATATATATGACTAAATTATTATACAAAAACTACCAAACATGTAGCCCATTCCAATTTCGGATAATAACCAGTCCAATCTTTGTTATTTTTTATTTTATCAATTTTTTTTTTTTTTGTTTTTTTTACGCCGTCTTTGATAAAAGTTGAGCCTCATGACCCAAATGGATCAGACCTGAACATTCATATGCTATCTAAAATCATATAAGTATTTATTAATTTATTCAACAGGACTCTATGAGAGTCTTCCTGAATTTAGAATTAATATTTCAAAGAACGACTAAATTGGATATAGAGTCCTCTTGAATTTAAAAATTATTTTGTTTTCAAAGGATTCTACAAACAACAAGGATTCTACAAACAACACGGATTGCTTTTTCAGTTGTGATAAACATGTGCCTCACTGAAAGATATAGAGATAAATTGAAACAAATTTCAAGGTGGATAAATTTTTAAATAATTGTTTTTCTTAGAAATTCAAAGTGAATCATTTCTTACTTATTTTGACCTTATAATAGACCAACTAAATAAGATGTTATTATATATAAAACATTACATCCATCAATATATGTTTCTATTGAATTTCAATTACCCAACAAAAAAAAAAAAAAAGTTTTTCAGCAAAAATAAACATAGTGATTATCTTAAAACTCTTCATAAACCAAAGCAAGGACTAAGAAACCCTAGAAACAAAATGATCGTCATTTTACTTGACTTTGACATTGACGACATGCTTCCTCTCCTCGACCACGAGCTTTGGGACCTTGACCTTGAGCACACCGTTCTTGAGCTCCGCCTCGATCTCCTCCACATTGTAAAGTCCCCGAGGGAGGTTGATGTCGCCGGAGTACACCTTCCTTGGGCCGTCCTTCATCACAACATCAACGTCGTCCTCATCCACGTCTTCCTCTCCCTTAACATGCAGAGAGTTGTCTTCAAACCACAGTTTCAGACCTTCCTTTCCGATCCCCGGCATGTCCAACCTCGCATACATCCCGTCGTTCTCATTCATCAACTTGAAGGGATACGCCGGCCCTTCTTTCAGAAAGGGATTCACCAGAGGACAAGCCGCTGCAACAACTCAACCACAAAACAAATCAAATCATAATTCAAATTCAACGCAACAAGAATAAAAATTATAAATCATCTATTTATTTATTTATTTTTGGTTCATACCTTTGGGATCAGTAGGAGTCTGTTTTGAATCGGTCTCTTTGGACTCGGAATCTGAATGAACAGGGATGTGGATGGCACGAGCCAAAATTGGAGTGGCCTTCATGGGAGAGAAGAGTTTCATGAGAGAGTTGGTTGAGGTGAGAGCTCTTGATGATGCCATTGCTGGAACTTGGATTCTAGGGTTTTTCTAGGGTTTTGGGGTGTCAAAGATAGAGGGAGAGGGTGGGTTTATAAACTTTATATAGGAAAAGGTTTGAGTTTTTTTTTCTAATAGGAAAGTAAGCTAATAGGTGCATGTGATATCTAACATATCTAAAATTGTCAATTTTTTCGGAAGATAAGAATAAAAAATAAATTTAGAAAAAAAAAAAAAGAATAAAAAATAAATATCAATGGTTTTTTTAGCGTTTACGAATTTGGAATAATTTGATAAGATTTGTTACTTCAAAGATCTATTTAATTTAACTGTGGTTTTGTGCACGATTTTAAAAGTAGAGAGGGTGATTTTGTGATTTTAATTATTACCTTGACTAGTATGGTAAGTTTTAACTATTCATATCTAAATAGTATTACGTTAAAATCTAAAACTGATCAAATCAAACCCTATAATTCTAAAAAGCAAAAGCTACAAAAATATATAGCATATATATAATACTCACACATATATGTTTAATTAAATAAACTGTACATTTAATTTTTTTTCAAATATATATAATATTCAACTACATATGTTTTAATGTGTATATATAAATATATAATTTGTAGATTTTATGATTTTCAGATTAAATTCATATGTAATACGCATATAATATCTAATTAGATATCCAAATGAAAAATTATATAAAATATTAGTTATATTTATATATGTTGCACTCAAATAAAAGGGTTATTTTATTCTATCAAATTTTTTTATAGAATAATTTAATTGAGTCATTTCATGTTATATGTTTTTTTTTTTATATAAGTAAAAGAACAAGTTAATAGTCATTTCATGTCATATGTCAAGGGTAAATAAATCTTTTTACAAGATCAAAGCATTCATTCATTGTCTTTGCTCTCTCTCTAAAACAGATTTGAACTCGAAATTTATGCTATTGTACAGAAACTTTTAGTGCATACTAAAAGCTAGCTTGGAAAATTTCGAAATTTCTACAAGGGTTAGTTTGGTTAGCGTGAATTAGCGAGAAAGGAAAAGAAACAGAAATCGTGAAAAGGAAAGTTTTCAGGAAAGTAATATTCCCGCACGCGAAAATTTTAGTTTCAAAAATTATATTATTATTAATTTCCTCTTATACCCTTGTGTAAAACGTTTATTTTTGTTTCTTCATGTCCACAAAAGGAGAGTTTTCTTACACAAATTAATACTCCTAAATTAATTACAACTCTTTTACTCTTGAAATTAAAATTCTTCGCTACACCTACAAAACAAAGTAAACTAATCTAATAGCAGAGTCCTAATATAAAATGAAAATTTCCCAAAAAAAAAAAACTATATAAAGAGACACATACATATCTAGACATATATATTTATTTATAAATCCAATTATATACATTATTTTATCACTATTATTATTATTATTAAATTCATAAGGGTAATTTAATTGTATATATTATTTTACTAATATTATTATTATTTAATTGTATATATTATTATTATTTTACTATTAAATTCATAAGGGTAATTTTGACATATAAAATCATTTTCCTTTCATTATCTTGCTATCCAAACTAATTAAACAAAATTTTCTCACAAGTTTCTTTAAAAAAATTCATGCTAACCAAATGCATAGTAGAAAACTAATTTTCTTTTCTTTCACTTCACTTTTCTTTCTTTTACTTTCCATCATCAATTTCTAGCTAACCAAACGGACCCCAAGTGTATAAAATTTTTTACTCAAGTGTATCACACTTGTTATCTAATAATAAAAATTAGTTTAAAAAGACTTACGTCAATTACGCCAATAAATATATATCATTGTAGTAACAAAGTATTTACCATAAGATTAGAGAAATGGACAAATATTGAGATTGACCGAAAAAATAATATAGCTAATGGGAAAGTAAGCTAATAGTTGCATGTGATATCTAACATAACTAAAATTGTCAAAAAAATTCGGAAGATAAAGAATAAAAAATAAATATCGATTAATTTTGAGTACTCTATTATTAGTCTATTTCGAGTACTCCAAATTAAAAACTGACTCCAATCATGTATATAATGGAAAAATGATTTGACTTAGAAAGATGATTAAGGCTTTATTTAGGAAATCACACGTGTAATCGAGTGTATCACTAACATATAAATCTTTTTAATAGGGATGGCTTTCAGACTTATTTTGTCGTTTGTGTGGCTTAGATATACGTGACTTTTCTAAGTTGTATCATGTTTTATGAAAAACAAGCACAAACATAAATACTAAAAGAAATTTTTCAAAAAGGGACAAATATCTTCCTTTATATGCTTCCACCTTGATCTTCTCTCCATAATTATTCCCTTATACGCTTACTTTCCTTCCCTACTACTTGCTGCCCTGGCCCGAGTCGGTTGCCTAGGGTTTCAATATTTAGAGGCCTCAAAATTTTTAGGTCTATGAGTGATAGGTTAAAAAAATAAATAAATAAATAAATAAAAAAATAAAAAAAAAACACTTAAGTCCTTTACCATGAGTGATAAGCCCAAATAAAAAGAAAAAAAAAATAGGACTATTTCCATGTGTGATAGGCCCAAACAAAAAATAAAAATAAATAAATAAAAACCTTAGAACCATTTGATTAAATGAATTCATAACCCATTCAAAATTTGGTGATTAAATTCGAAATTGAATATGACCCTTTACTACTTTATGTATATGTTAGTGTGTATTTCAGTAATTAAAGAGCCTCACATTTAAGTTCGCCTAAGGTCTCTCAAGATTTTGTCAATCTCACGATCGGCCCAGCTTATATTAGTAACAAGTAAACCCTTTGTATGTGTATGTAAAAAGTCCCCCAATATTTTGGGGATAAATACCAATCGCAAGGTTCGAGACGACCCAGGAAGCGCTTGATCAGATTACGATTAACTTTGTAAGCCTACTTGGGTATTGAGTATTTACCTGTAAGAACTGAATTCTTTGCAATGGATAGTTGTAAACCTGGAAAAGGCAATCCAGTAAAAAAATTTTCTTACATAGAACCATTCATATATCATATATGTGTGGAGCTGCTTGATCTCTCTTCATTTTTTAAAATTTTCAAACAATGAATTGTTTAAATCTTTCAAACATTTGGTTAGAAGATTATGATAAAAACTCAAGCAAATTTATTCAAACAATTGAAGGATAAAATCTTCATTTCAAAAAAATAATTTCAACTTTTAATTTAACAGTAAATATGAATGTTAAATTTGTCATTTCACAATCCAATTAACGGGTCGGTCATAGATTTGGGGTAATTTGATAAATTTTGTTACTTCAAATATCTATTTAATTCAACTGGAGTTTTATGCACGGTTTTAAAAGTAAAGGGGGTGATTTTGTGATTTTAACCCTAATTATTACCTTGACTAGTATGGTAACTTTTAACTACTGTGATTAGGCTATGCTATGCTGGTTTACTTATATATTAGTTATATTTATATATGTTGCACTCAAATAAAAGGGTTATTTTAGTCTAACGAATTTTTTTTACAGAATAATTTAATTGAGTCATTGCATGTTGCTACATATATGTTAGAGCATCTCTAACTGTTGTGTATATATATATTTTTTTTTGTAAATCTAATGTGTCATGATGAATTTACACACAAATTTTGGATTATTTAATTTTAGTTCCAAAGGTTGTTTTATACCTTTTGTGTAAAAATATATCTCTCAACAATCAATTATGTGTCATGCCAGGACCCACATAATTTTTATATACCTACTTAATATATGGATAATTTTTTAATAGAACGAGAAAGAAGAATGAGAAAGGAAATATGTTGATTTGACAGTATAAAAATATTATGTAAAATATACAATCCTTTTACACATTGATGATATGTTAATATATCTTAACAGACTGCTGAAGATAGAAAAAATTTACATATTATATGTGGTAGTGTATATTTTAACAGATAGCTGAAGATGCTGATAAATAAATCTTTTTATAAGATCATACACAAAAGTAATTGTCATTGCATTTTCTAGTCTTTCTCATTCAGTCATTGTCTTTGCTCTCTCTCTAGAACACGTGAACTTGAAATTTCTGTAAGTGTACAGAAACTTTTATTTAAGTGCATCACACTTGTCATTGATAGTAAAAGCTAGTTTGAAAAAATTCAAAATTTTTGGTAAGTATATAGAAACTCTCACTCAAGTACATCACAAATAAAAACTAGTTTGAAAAGGCTTACACCAACTACGCCTATAAATACATTCATTTGAGTAACAAAACATTTACCGTAACTACATGAGAGGAAAAATTAATATAGATAAGGTAAATTTAATTTTGCAAATTCAGGGCTTTTTTTGTTCGATTAATCTAGAAAATTAGTTTCTATAGTTTAAATCAGTTAATAATTTAGAATAATGATATACTCAAAATGAGTGGCTAAAAATTTCCATGACGCTCTGTAGACAACCAACAATTAAGGAGTCTCTTGATATAAATTGTTTACTTAGGACGTTATTTATTCCATTTTCAAATCACACACAAAACAATGAATGTAGAGATATCAATAATCATACGTAACTTAATTTGTTGTATTTTTGTGGTCACAAAATTACTAAACAAGTAAGTACACGGTGACTGTTTGATGATGTGCTGAAGATTGAAATTAGCTTCAATCCTGACTGTTTATTTACTTTATTGTATTCTTTTTCCTGAAAGCTTTTTGAAAGATTTTGTTTTAAATTAATTTTAAAAACTTTTACACAAATACCCTTGTTTGGTGGATTCTGGCATATAAAGGTTGCATTTATCAATAAATAAATATATAAAGAGAGACAGAAAAAGGTTGCATTTATCACCCAGTCAGTTCAAGTCTGCTGTGGACTCATTTCACAAAGACTCATTTCACAAAAACATCCGCATCACATGACTTATGGACCCACCTAAGATATATAATCAGACCCTTGGACCTCTGTGGCACTGCCCTATATCCTGTATAAGACTACAACTCGGGCGGATTAGGCGGACTGGAGACTTAATTCGGACTCAGTTCATGCATAAAAATTTTTGCCCAAGCTCAGCCTGAGTTCACCTAAAGCCCAATCCCAGCCACCCAAGCCCAGCCCATAATTAACTTCTCCTGCCCAAGCCTGCCCATGAGCCCACGTCTCTGTATTCAAAATGTAAAAAATAAGAAATTGGTGCAGCTATAAGGACTCGAACAACATTCTTCCAAGAAAAATTCCAAACACGCTACCAATTAAGATATTATACACTTGTGAAATAACATAATTTTAAAATAAATATATCCTTTTCGGCCTCGGACTGAGTTTCGGGTTTTATATAATATCAACCCAAGCCTAGCCCGAATTTAATTCGGGTTCAGAATATCTAGCCCAAGCCCAGACCTATAACAGAAAAATACTGTCCAAGCCCTGAAAATTTCGGGCTGGACTCGAGTAAATTCGGGTTGGCCCAGCCCAAATTGTAGCCCTAATATTCGTATTGCCTGCCCTAAATACCCTTTTTGGTGTATGCCACCAAAAGTCATTAATTCCCTCCAAAACTTCAATATCAGAGGCATCTTTCTATTTCTCTATCATAGACTCAAATTCAAATGTGCAAAAGAAAATATTTTCCCTTTCTACTCCATCATAATAATCCATTACAACCTTTTGTCAGAGAAAAAGAACCCTAGTTCTGGTTCCTAGATGGTGCCATTGATGACTTTCAAAAAGAACCATTGACATGATGTATTCATTAAAAAACACCATTAGTTCACTGCCTGTGTACGATTTGGACTTAAAGTTATAGTTCTATTAGGATAGAATGCGTGCAGATATTTAACAGTGCTTAATATTTTTAAGAATATTTACTTCAAAACATGGTTACTTGCCCCAAAAAAAAAAAAAAAAAAAAAAAAAGGAAAAAAAAGGAAGAAAATATGGTTCTAAATATTGATCAACAGTGCCTTGATTGAGCCCCAAAATGTTGGCTTAGTGATAAAATCACTTGGGTTGGAGTGTTTACTAGCACCAATGTTTGAGCTTCGATTCTAAATGAAGCTTACGATAACTTGGGGCCAATACTATACTATCATACTTAGCGAATTATCCATCTCGAGGTGGGGAGGCCACCCTTCTTGAATCCTCGACAAAATTAATTGGGGCGAAACTTCGGTTTCCTAGGGTCATCCAAAAAAAACAAACAGTGCCATGATTGAACTTTTGTGACGCAGCCAACCTCATTTGACTCATTTTTTTTTCATAAACTGATTTCTTCCATTTTTCACATAGATCTTAATATACTAAGTTACACACTTGATTTTCGTAATTTTGAAATTTTAATAGAGCAATTAAGCAAGATTTTCTCAATTTTGAGTAGCTAAAAGTTTCCATGAGACTCCGTGGCGAACCAATGATTAAGGAGTCTCCGAGAGGAATGGTTAACTTTGTACGTTTTTTATTCAATTTTTAAAAAACACAAAACAACTCAATTTAGAGATATCAGTAATCATACATAACTTAATTTTGTTGTATTTTTGTGGTCGCAAACTTGAATGACTAAACGAGTAGTACATGGTGACTCTTTGATGGTGGGCTGAAGAGTAAAATTAGCGTCAACTAAGACTGCAACTTGGGCAGGTCCAATTCGAAATAACTCGAGTCCAGTCTAAAATTTTGTGGGATTAAGCAATGTTTTTCTAATTTTGATTAGAGTCTGGACTATATATTTTGAGCCCAAATTCAATTCGGGTTGGACTTGAGTTAATATGGATGAATTCTGAAACCCAACTCGAGTTCGAAAATATTACATATGTTTATAATTATATTTAAGTTATAAGAGTATGATAATCAAGTTGGTAGTGTGCTTAGAATTTATGTTTAAGATTTCAACTTCAAGTCATGTTTGGTATAACATTAATTGATTTAATTTTCATAACCCTTTTAAATTATTAGCTTTGAAAAGCTTTTGTAAATTAACAAGCATTTAGTTTTGGTTTTATATATTGACTTTTAAAAGTAACCCTTATTTTAAGATTTTTTAATAGAATTTGAGAAAATATTTATTTTAAAAAAATCGGAGCATTATACTAAAGCTAGGTAAAATCATTGGACAAAAACTACCAAATTTTCTGGTGGAATTCAATAAATATATATATATATATATAGACGGAGAGAAATAGACATAGAGACGGGGGAAAAAGAGAAAAAGGTTGCAGTCAGTTACCAAACGAGCAGAGTCTGCTGTGGTCTCATTTCACAAAAACATCAGCATCACATGACTCATGACCCAATCAGACCCTCGAACCTATGTGGGCTTTGCCCTCTATCCTATAGGCTATATAGCCCTATAATTCCCTTTTGGTGTATGCCACCAAAAATCATTAATTCCCTCCAAAACTCCGATGTGAGTCATCTTTCTATTTCTCATCATATAATCAAATTCAAATCTACAAACAGAAGATTTTTTCCCTTTCTACTCCATCATAAGAATCCCTTGCATCCTTTTGTCAGAGGAAAAGAACCCTAGTTCTTCTTGCAGTCAACTTCTGGTTCTGGTTCCTACGTGGTGCCATTGATGACCTTCAGAGAGAACTGCTGACATGCTGTATCTATTAATTCACTGCCTGTGTACGATTTGGACTCAAAAGTTCTAGTTCTATTAGGATAGAAAATTTTCACAAAACTACCGTATAATTTCTCTTCCTCAAATGAATGATGAGATGCGTGCAAATATTTAACAGTGCTTAATATTTAACAACATTTACGGTAAAACATGGTTACTTTCCGGGAAAATTTAAAATATGGTTTTAAATATTGATCAACATTCAACAGTGCCTTTTATTGAACTTTTGTGATGCAGCCAACCTCATTTGACTCATTTATTTTCATAAACTGATTTATTCCATTTTTCATATAAATCTTAATATTATCTTAATATACTAAAACATTGCACAATACTTGCCCCTTGATTTTCTTAATTTTCAAATATTAATAGTGCAATTAAACGCTAGCATTTATTATAATTTGTTCCCTTCATACTACACTTCTCCCAATTGGGACCAAATGTTACTGTTTGTGCCCACAAAATGAGAGAAGAAATTAAAATTAACACAGAAAATAATTTCTAATACAAAATTATAAGCTTCCATTCAACCATATTATATACCCAAAACAAGAACTGGAAACAACTCATTTGACATTCACATTGATGAAATCTTTCCTATCCTCGACCTTGAGCTTTGGGACCTTGACCTTGAGCACGCCGTTCTTCATCTCCGCCGCGATCTCCTCCGGCTTGTAGAAGCCCTGAGGGAGCTTGATGTAGCCGGAGAACTGCCTCGGGCAACTCTCCTCCGCTCCCCTGACCTCCAGACGGTTGTCTTCCACCCACAGTTTCAGTCCCTCTTTTCCGATCCCCGGCATGTCCAACCTCGCATACATCGCTTCCTCGTCTTTCTTCACTCTGTAGGGAATCGCCGGCCCGTCTTTCAGAAATGGGTTCACCAGAAAACAAACTGAAACAACTCAACCACAAATCAAATCACAGATCAAGTTAAACATGTAGAAAATTAACAGTTCAATGCTCTGTTTTTCTTACTGTTGGGATCCGTAGGAACCGGTTCTGAGTCCGATTCGTTTGCCGGTGTATCCCAGTCGGAATCGGAAGTGGTTTCGGGAACAGCGCAGGTGCGAAGAGTACGAACCAAAATCGGAGAGGCATTCATTGGCGAGAAGAGTTTCACGAGAGAGGCGAGAGAGTAGCTTGAGGTGAGAGCTCTTGTTGATGCCATTGCTGGAGCTTAATTTCTAGGGTTTTTCTGGGTTTTGGGGTTTCAGCTATCGAGACTGAGGGTAGCATTATATAGGATAGGTTTGGCTTTTTCCTTTTCCTTTTCCTTTTTTTGTTTTTTTGTGTTCGTTTTTTTTTTAAGTACTAGATTAAATTACATTAATGTCATTGAGATTTCAACAAATTACACACTAATCAAAATTGATTAATTTAACCTTTTCGGAACAAGTCAATTAAGATGCAAAAAAAAAAAAAACCTCCCTTTAAATTATTGTCTTTTGCAAATAATTCTTTTAAATAAAAAATTACCTTCTTAAATTATTGATTTATTATAATTAAAGACAAATTTATTACAAAAGATTATTTTACCCTTGCTCATTAAAATTTTTATTTCTTATTAAATTATTTTTATTATATTTTCTCTTATGTAAATATAAACTTTATTATTTATAGTAAAACATATTATAACCAATTTAAACATTTTTATCGTAAAAAAAATATCATCTTTTTCATACAATATATTGATGAAAAGGTAATAAAATACCTTTGAAAAAAAAATACTTTCTTTTCACGTAATATATTCATTAAAAGTTAAAAATTAATTAATTTTTTTTAAAAAAAAAATCTATTTAAGTAATTCATTAAAAAAATTAAAGATAAATTTATTTAAATTTACTGGAAATATTTCATCAAATTTTTTTATAATTTATTTAGATACGAAAAATATATTAAATATAATTCAATAAGAAGGGACATTAAGGTTATTTAATGCAATATAGTATATTTTTTAGGGTATGTTGCAACAAAATAAAATAATTTAAGAAATTTTATACACAAAATATAATTCAATGTGATTATTTACAAATTTAAATATAATTCAAGATTTTATTGCAGCTTATATTATATTATGGCAGGTATAATGTTAAAGTTTTAAAGTTCTATCACAAAGAACAACACTGTTTTCCTTAGTCGACCAACACACTCTTTCCCTTAGTTGCTTCATATCTCTCGATCTTGATCATTTCATCAGAGAAATTTAGGGTTTTTGTTCATCTTTTCTCAAGCACCCACACCCTTACTTCCCTCCATGTTTCACTCATTCTCTCATCATATCAGAGGCCGTAGGTTTCTTTGGTTCATCACTCTACTGAGGGAGCTTCATGTCGCCGAAGTATATCCTCAGCTGCACCAGAGTGAGAAGTCTAAGCCATCGTCGGCGGCATGACGACAAGGGGAGAGACTAAGGTTAGAGAGAGAAAATTTCCGGCGAAGCCCATTTCTTTGGATCTCAAGGTTTGGTTGAGTTCAGTGGGCTTTGTGTGGTGCTAGAATGCGCAGAGGTTAGTGGTGTGCCTTGAGAAGGAAAATGGGTTTTAGTACATTTGTGGGGGTACGTAGAAATTGCAGAATATATACTCCAAAAAAATGTCCCTGTATATACACACACTATATGGACATACAGGGATGGAGCCCGTGTGTGCCCGGCGCATGCCCCTCCTTGTCTAGCCCCACACACTATAAAATATAATAATTTTAATTCTAATTTGTACATTTATAAAAAAAAAAAAAAATTATATTATGTCCCAAAATTATAAATTTCTAAAATTATTTTCTAAAATTTTCTTTCCATTTTCTTTTGCTCTTAATATTTCTTTGATTTCCTTATAAATAAATAAATTTTCCTTCTTTACTCAAATTCTAATTTTTTTTCCTTTCAAATTTATCATTTTTTTCCTTTTTTTCTTTTTCTTCTTCTTATTAATTTATTTGGCCCCCTACTTCTTAACATTTTTCTTATTTTATTTAAGAATGATGTATATAGTATGTAATTTTTTTTTTTGTTATTCTTATTTAAATTATAATTTTTTTTTTTTTTTTTTTTTTTTTTTTTTTTTACATTGCACCTCTAAATAAAAATTCTGGCTCTGCCCATGTGGATATACATATGCACACTATGTGAACATATAGGTCAAAGTGCAATTGGATTTTTTTTTTTTCTTATTTTATTACATACATAACGCTATTATTAACTTTTCATCCAAGAAAAGGGTAAAACGGGATTTAAAATAAATAAATAAACTGTTTAACAGATCTGTCGTGAAACTTTTTTTGTCAAGTATGTCGTTCAGCACACTCATATGTTAGGCAACTTAAGGAAATATCAGTATAATTTAGTCTTTATCATTTGGGCATATAACAGTTCCTAGATCGTAGCATTTTATGGTTATAACTTATTTTCCATGTTTTAAGAGTTATAATTAAAATTTTTTTTTTTTTTTTGGACATATTGCTCTCTACAAAATCTAATCTTTGTATTATATTGTGATCTATTGGTATTTCTTTTACTTCCAAAGTGAATGATGGGAATTGAAGCTTCCAAATGGACATGCCAATAAATAAATAATAATAATAATAAAATAAAAAGCGTTTATTGAATTAGGATTATGAAAACCCAAACAATAAGTGCATTATTATAAATTATTTTAATTTTTTTAAAAAAAATAATGCATAAAAGCATTGTATTGAATTAGGGTTATGAAAACAAAAAAAATTAATAAGTAAGTTATTATAAATTATTTTAAGTTTTTTAACATTTTTTTTTTTGGGTAAATTTAAGTTTTTTAACATTAATAACTAAATAAGTAATATATTTTTAAATAAATAATTTATTTTTAGTAATTTATTAATTTAATTTTTTAATATTATTGAAAACTAATTCTATTAATTAAGAAGTGTTTTGCACGTAAACTACTCTAATAAGTTCTATTTGTTACTCTAATTCGATTTATTTTTTATTTATTCAAAGTTTTTATTTTATTTTATATATCAATGACTAAATGAGTTTTTTTTGACATAAACTAATAAGTGATATATTTTAAAATTAGCAATTTATTTTTAGTGATATATTAACTTTGTTTAATATTATTGAAGCATAAACTATATTAATTAAAAATTCTTCTTCACATAAACTAAATAAATAATTTACTTTTTAATAACCGATTTCCTTATTTAGTTCGATTTCCTTCTCTATAATTTACCTTTCATATTATATTGGATTGGTGCGATCACTAGACAATCCATTATAGAGAATTGGCAACAGGTTTCACATTCAATACCTATATATATACACACACCGAATGAACTATCAATGCTAGCTCTCAATAACACGAAGAGAAGAACTTGAGAGACAGACTTCAGGTAAACCCCTAATATAATGTTGTTGTTGTTTTTTTATTTTTTTATTTTTTTTTATTTCTTTTTTTTATAAATATATAATGTTGTTGTGCTTACCCATTGAAGCATATATACATATAGCATATTCGTGCAATACATATAGCATATTCGTTTGCACGAAGTATATATTTATAATATGTTCGCATTATAGTTATGCAAAAATTCCGACGAATATCAATATATATCAATATAAACCGTTCCACCATAGATGTATGTAACAATAAATGGACTAATAGGGCGACAGATGATTCACATATGATAGAACAAAGTTTGTCAATAGAAACAAAGTTTGAATTACTGACACAGAGTTTCAGTAGTAACATATTGACTTATGGACAATTGCATTCATATAGTTAATTTAGTATATTTATTCATATATACAATTAATAGGACAATACTGTATATCATTTTCTGTTGATATTAATAGCATTCACTACCTTATTTATTTGTTGTTATAAGTCTATTATTTCCTATATATATATATATATATATATATTATTTACAATGTCCATTTTTTTTAAATAACCGTTTTCACAGGCTCGCGGTGAGGATTAGTAGTTATGTACTTATATATAGTCTCCACCCTGTATCACCCATATTATAGTAGATACCTCTCTCCTCAGTCTCTATCTACCTTCACTAACGATTTCTCACACAGTGAATATTCAGAAACCCTAGAAAAGCTCCATCAATGGCGTCTTCACGACTTGTCATGAAGCTCCTCCGCTCACGTCCTACAACTCAGGCGCCCACTAGCTTGGCTGGTCGTGCACTTCGCACCGTCACTGCCTCTCCGACCAGAGATATCAAAGCCAACTCCGATCCGAAATCCGACTCTCGCACCACCTTCACCGCTGGTAGCCCGAAGCTCCTCCGCTCACCTCAGATGGCCACTCCCTCTCGTTCAATTGACACAATCGCTTCTCCGATAACGATAAGCGAATCTGACTATGAAGACTACGACTCCGACTACGATGTATTGGAGACCGACGCCGACTTCAGCTCCAAACGGACTTTCTCTAAGACTATCAAAGGTAGTACAAATGATCTGTGTTGAATTTGTTGTATTATTTTTTAATTAAATTTGTTGTTTGTTTAAACTTCAGAGAAGAATCTGAATCAGAATCGGGTTGAGGGAGAAGAAGGAACGGTGGAGCCGTACGATGTGACGGAAGATGACGAAGCGAAATATGGAAGGTTTGACATGCCGGGAATCGGAAAAAAGGACTTGAAGATGTGGGTTGAGAAGAGCACTGTGGTGATCAAAGGAGAGGAGCCGGCGGATTCAGAGACTGCGAGGACGTACTCCGGTTCCATAGAGCTTGATGAGGGAAGGTTCGTGGTGAATCAGATCAAAGCAGAGGTCAAAAATGGCATTCTCAAGGTTGTCATCCCCAAGGTGAAGTTAGAAGACAGGAAGGATGTTCTCCCTATCGAGATCAACTGACTCACTCATTTCTCCATCACTCATTTTCTTCTTTAGTTCCTCATTCTTGTTAATGGTAGTTGTTTCTTTTGGTTAATTTTCATACATGTTTTTGTGAATCTGTCAATGAAGTAATCTTTTTGGGAATTGTTTATTCTATTATTTGTTGTTTATTTTCTGTCCCTTTCTAAGGAATTCTTATGTTTGGCAGCCAAGAAAATATACCAAAGGCGACTCAAATTCATTGTCACACTTTCCTCCTACATTAATCCATCTCAATGATTAGAGATAGAAAATTGAACTACTTTGGTTACACATAAAGTAAAAGTTGGCTGAATATGATTAATCCAAACTATATATAGTTAGTTTCTTTCACGAAATTATTAATTTTAATCTTCAAAAAGCATAAAACAATTCTTAAAAACTGAATCATATAAGGGCCTTGGACTGACTTAGGGGAAATTGACTACAACGGACGACCATAAATAAATCAAAAAGCTTTTTCAATTGCTTTGGTAAATTATTTGTGGCCAACCATTGTAATTTGTACATTTTTTTACCTTTTATATTATTTGACTTACCAAAAATATATATGCACACACAATAAAGTCGTGATGCATTCAATGAAGAAGAGATAGGCAGTGAAGATAGAATTGAACTGTTGCTGTGATTTTGAGATGGAATGGGATTTACCCAAGTTCCTTTTTTTTTAAAATTCTATTTTCATTGTTTATTGTAGGGGTGTTCAAAAAATCCGGCAAACACCGAAAAATCGGACTCGACCAAAATGAACCGAACGATTTGGGCTAGTTATATAGTGGTTTGGTCCGATCTTGAGTCCAAAATTATGAAACCTTAATTTTATGGTCCGGTCCTGATTTGGGGTCCTATTGGACTAGACCGGCCCGGCCAGAACCGAACCGAACCATTATATATATATATATATATATATATATATATATGATATAACTAATAGTTTTGGACGGATACAAGCTACTCCCATTTCCCACCTTTCTCAATAAAGCTATTCCCAATCTACCTAATTCTCATATTCTTTGAACTTTTGTCACGCCATGATGAAAGCTAGCAAAGAGAGAAATAAAGAAAATGAAATGATGGGCCATAATAAAAAAAATATCATATGAAAATTATCAAACAATAAAGAACTACGCAATTAGAGACCAAATGGGGCAAAAATAAAGCATAACTATTAGGGACCAGAGGAGAATATTGGTTCTTTAAATACTAGAGTGGAAGAGTAGTTTTTGTCAAATTGTAATAAATATATATACTGAATATGTCTATATTATATACAGGGAAAAATAAAAAAATTATGTTTTTAAAAAATAAAATAGAAAGGAAATCAACTTAAACTAACAAACCGAACTGAACCAAATCGGTTTTTTGTGGTTTGATTTAGTTTGATTCCATGGGCATTATGATTCAGTCTGGTTTCAAAAATAGTAGAACTGTTATAAATGCTTTGGTCCCAAAAAATTTCCAATTCGGTACAAATCGGACCGTGTGCAACCCTGATTTATCTTTATCATTGTTTATCGTTATTTGGTCGATGTTTCCTCGTGTGGATGAAATTTTTTTTTTTTTAATTTTTTTTTTTTAAAAAATACACTTGTACACACTATCAAATGGCCGTTTTGAGATTGGGCCTATGGGCCTGATTTGTTTGGACTGACATAGTCTATGCTTTTCTAAGCCTGCTTTGGGGACTGCTTTTGGGGTATGGTTTGGGCCTGCTTTTGGTGTTTGTATTTTTCTTCTTTTTGGGCATTGGCCTCCTTGTACGCATTTATCCAAAATTTATATAATTGTTTGATTTTTCAAAAAAAATATAAAAAATAGTTAAGATTAAGAGTGCACAAAGAACCGGTACAACCATTTTGGAACTGAAATCATACTAATAATTATACATATATATTTAATTATATAATTACAAACATATACATGTCTATATTTACTGAAAATATATATATGTCTATTGATGATTATTGTGGCATAAGGTTTTGCCTTATTCAAGGTATTGCTTAAAAAATATATATATATGGAATAGTGGACACTTAGAAGTTTAAAAGTGAACAAAAATAAAGAACAAACTTATATAAGAGATATGTTCCCAGCGAATCAAAGTTATAAATCTTTCACAATTTAATATTAACAAAAAATTAGATATTTTATCTGTTTTTGTCACTCAAAGATGTGATAGAAACTTAAATATTAATTTTAAAAGAAATGGTACTGCATAAAGTTTGAAGAAATGAGCTTGTGAAAATGTGATATATGATGTGAATGTTGAATTTTTTTATATATTATTCTTTAAATTTAGACAATTTATATATTGACTTCTTATTATTTTCAAAGAAATTTATTTCATTGAAATCTTAATTAAATTTTATAATTCATTTTAATCAACCATCTAAGTTGATTCCCTATTCAAATGAAATCACTATTTTTACATATTGATCAAATCTTGATGAACATCACCCGGCTAGGAGAAGCAGTTCAATAGTCGTGCGATACATCATATAATTTCCTCTAGCCAGCTGTTACCGAGCCACAAAAGCACACTAACTGTCAGTCACGTCTCCACCCCCATATTTACCCCTCCTCGGTCTCTCTCACCTTCACTCACGATTTCTCACACACACACACAGTGAATATTCAGAAACCCTAGAAAAGCTCCATCAATGGCGTCTTCACGCGCTCTCACCACCGCCACTAGTCTCCTGATGCTCCTCCGCTCGCGTCTCACACCTCAGATGGCCACTCCCTTCGCTGCTCGTGCACTTCGCACCGTCACTGCTCTTCCGACCAGCGATTTCACCAAGCTCCGCCGGTCAGACCTCTCACCTCAGATGTTGACTCCATTCGCAGCTCGTTCCCTTCGCACATTCCCTGTTCCGACAAGCGGTTCGGACTCCCACGACTCCGACTCCGATTCGGATCCCTTCGACGACATCAGCTTCAAACGGTGCTCTAAGATTCTCAGAGGTTGTATAAATTCTCAAATCATTTCTCTTCAAATCTGTGTTGAATTCGTTGTTTCTCTTGCATATTTACTACTGTTGTTTCAACTTCAGCTCCAAACACTGCTCTATCATTAATTTCTCATATCATTTCTCTTCTAGTATGTATGATCTGCGTTGAATTTGTTATATCTCTTCTAGTATGTATGATCTGTGTTGAATTTATTTTTTATTTTTTAAATTTCTCGAACGATTCTGTGTTGAATTTGTTGTTTTTGTTATGTATTTACTACTGTTTGTTTGTTTTTGTTATGTATTTACTACTGTTTGTTTCAACTTCAGAGTGTCCTTACAAGAATCGGCTTCTGAGAAAAGGGTCGGTGGACTCGTTGGATGTCAAGGAAGATGAAGAAGCGAAATATGGAAGGTTCGACATGCCGGGAATTGGAAAAGAGGAAGCGAAGGTGTGGGTTGAGAAGGGAGCTCTGATAGTCACGGGAGACGAGGCCTCTGGTTCAGAGACTGCGAGGAGCTACTTTGCCGCTATTGAGCTTGCTGAGGGAAGGTTCGTGGTGGATCAGATCAAAGCAGAGCTCAAAAATGGCGTTCTCAATGTTGTCATCCCGAAGGTGAAGTTCGAAGAAAGGAGCGATGTTCTCCCGATCGAGGTCAACTGACTCGCTAATTTCTCGATCAGTCATTTTCTTCTTTAGCTTGTTCTTGTCTTGTTAATGGTGCTTCTTTTGGTGTTCATGTCTGTGTTTCTCTGAATCTCTCACTGCTACTGGTAAATCTTGGCTGAATTTGGACGATATAAATTTGGATGAATGAAGTAGTATTTTCATATTTGAAGTAAAGCGTTGTTTCTTCTATTATTTATTGTTTATTTTCTGTCACTTTCTATGGAATTCTTATGTTTGGCAACCAAGAAAATATACCAGAGGGAGTTGCAGGGACTGATAATAGTACAGGTGGTTGCTAACATGCACCCTATTTCTTGAAAACGTGAAACAAGTTGACGGAACACTTGGGGGGTTAACTTTTAACCGTTAACTGTGTGGTTTCAAGTATAAAGCTCACTAATATGCATGTTTAATGTTTAATGAGTAGATTTTGTTAACTCGTAATTAGAAGAATAGGGTTGACTATGAATGAGAGTGACAAATCATCTAAGCATTTTTTTTTTTTAACTTAATCTTATTGAAAATTGTTTAGTAACTCTTAATGCAACGAGTGTTTACATTACTCCGTACGGATGATAATTTATATATATATATATACACACACACACACATACAAACACACACACTTCAGAATTCTTAACTTGACTGTGGTTTCAACTTTCAGCCCACCTGCAAAAAGATTAGGGAGGACTCTGTAGTTGGAGATAGCTTCCCTTTTTTGTAGGAGACAAATTTCCCTATTTCTATGGACGTGGTACCATTTTGGCCTTTTTCTTGGCGCTATAGCAAAACAGTCTTGCTTTTTGATACAAACCAAACATGTCCAAATATTTTAAAATTTGAAATTTCTTCAGATTTGAGGTGAATTATATTGATAATAATACCAAAATCAAACAATTAATAAAAATGAATAACAGTCAAAGAATTGGTACACACACCCCTCAGAGTTAGCCAGGTAGAACCCAGCCTTTAGGTCTGTTGTGGAGACAAATCTCTGATCCACTATGTGGTTGTTAGACCATTTTGGCCTGTTCCTCTTCCTATGTTTTATAAATGATTCAGGCCCTACAAAATGCCAAAATGGTACTGTGTCGCTCTTTTTTTGGTGCTATAGCAAAATGATAAAAGGTGACTATAATGTTATTTAAAAATTTAACTTATTTGAATTTTTTCAGAAATTAGCTTATTTGGATTGTTCAAAACTTTAGTCAATTTATTTTTAATCGTTAGTATTATCTTGGCAAGAAACTCGTCTGGTGTACCAAGCTTGATTAAAGTTTTTAGTAAATTTTTAGTCAATTCATTTAAGTAGATGACAATTGGTTAAATTTATATTACACGGAAATGTGGATTTGTTTATATAAGAAAAAAAAAATGCATTTAGATTAATATCTTATATGGCTATATGAGTCTTCCTGTTTATTGTGAGTTTATAGAAGTCAAATTTTAGATTTATCCTAATAATAAAAACGAATTACTATAAGAAAAATATTATGCAATATCGAGGCATATGTACTTGTACAATCTTTCACAATTATAAATTAGTCAAGTAATTATGAATTTTACCATTTTTTTTTATTAGTCTAATAAGATATATTTATATTCTCTTTGCCTCAAATTATATGTGAGTCACAATTCTCCTTTTGAAAATAACAAAATAAGAGCATGTTTGTACAATTGTGATATTTATTATATTATCAATACTGAAAAAAAAAAAATTCATCTAGTCTTTAAATTCAGAAATTTGTAACATTCATTTGGTATCTAAAAATAAAATGTATTTTATTAAATTCGTACCAAAACATTAACGATTCCCCTTCCAATTGAAATCACTATTTTCACGGATTCATCAATCAGGGAAAAAATCCAACGGCTAGGAGGTTTAGTTGAATACTCGTGCGATACATAAAAGTATATTTCCCCTCTAGCATCTATCAACGAACAGAAATGCTGACACGTCACGTCTCAGTATATATCATCTCCACACACACAATCTCTCTCGCACAAATGTACAGAAACCCTAGAAAAGCTCCGATAATGGCGTCTTCACGAGCTCTCACCACCGCCACTGGTCTAATGAAGCTCCTTCACTCGCCTCAGATGGCCGCTCCCTTCGCCGCCGCTCGTTCACTTCACACCGCCGCTCTTTCGACGAGCTCACGAAGCTCTCTCGCCACCGCCAGTGGCCTCACGAAGCTCCTCCGCTCCCATCTATCACCTCCGATGGCCACTCCCTCCGCGTCTCGTTCGCTATGCACAGTCCCTATTCGGAGAAGCGATTCCGACTCCGACTCCGATTCGGAGTCCGACGCCGGCCCCGGCTCCAAACAGCGATCTAATCTCAAAGGTTGCATAAATATTCTCATACCGACCATTCGTCTTCGAATCTGTATAATATGTGTTGAATTTGTTGTTTCTCTTACTTATTTACTACTGTTGTTTCAACTGGCGCTCCAAACAGTACTCTACTGATATGATTTCTCTGTTTGAATCGGTATGATCTGAGTTGAATTTGTTGTTTCTCTTACCTATTTATTGGTGTTGATTGTGTTAATTGTTATGTATAGGAGCGAATGATGATGGTGAATATGGCCCGAGAATCCCATACGAGATTAAACTGGTGCGAGACGAGTTCTATAGGATCAGGCTTGACCTGCCTGGTTTAGGGTCAAAGGATTTGGATCTGTGGGTTGACAAGAAGAAGGACATAGTTTTCGCGGGAAAGTGCAAGAACGAACCCAAGCATGGGTACGAAGGAGGCCTCTACAATGGCACCATTCCAGGGTGTCCATTGTTATGCGATATGGATCAAATCAAGGCGGAGCTTAACCAAGGTGTGCTCTGGATCTCTCTCCCGCTCACTGAAGAAGGCAAGAAGGCGATACAGTGGCAAAGATCGGTCGAATTCAAGTTGGAGAAAACAGAGCTTTGATCCATCCAACTTGTTGATATATTTGGGGGTTTAGGGTTTTTTCCATCAATTAGTTCTTTGGTATGAGTTGGGTCCTTTTCGATTTCTCTCTCTGGTGAATGATGATTGATCAATTTCTGTGTATGTTGAATCAATGTTTTTTTGGGGTTGATTCTAAACTGATATTGCAATCGGAAGGTTAATTAATGGTTAGTTTTTGTAGTTATCTTGGTTTTATATTTAATTACTTTTACTTAAATTTTGTTGGAATTGTGCTATATATTATATATTAGTAATAGATTCAAGTTCAAGCATAATTACTAGACTAATAAAATAAGCAACGAGAGTAAAATTTCTTTTCACATGTGTTGAAGGGATGAGTTACATTGGTATTTGGAGTAATTTTTAATTTATCATTTAATTGATGCAAAATGTGTGTGTTAATGTACATTAGGAGCTGTTTTTTTAAGTGTTCTTTTATATATATAGGACGATTGAATAGTCCGAATTGGTGTTGCATCCGATTTGTATGCCTAAAAGAAGTGCTGTGTATATGTCCCACTATCAAGAACTCGGTGTCCTTGTGATAACACAGGATGTTGACAAAATAGGAGGCTTATTTGACCCTATAGCACACTTATTGCAATTTAATGAAATCTTGGTTTTATGTAAACATGTGAGACTTAATCTTTCAATTAAGGATGCACAATCAGTATTAGTCTAAGTTAAATAGAAGTAATTAACCACCTCTAATTATGTATCACTGTTGACAGTCATCTGATTATGCATTCATGAACCTTACTAAGTTCACACTTTTACAATAAGTTCAATAATTATATACAATGCATTACAATAAGTACATTTCTATATGTATGTATAGAAATTGGGGAGTTTAAAAGTGAGAGATTGGTTAGAAACTGCAGAGAAAAGCCAAATTGCTAATGCATTGTATATAATTATTGTACTTATTGTAAAAGTATATATATATATATATATATATGAAGATTGAATAGTCCAAATTGGTGTTGCATCCAATTTGTATGCCGAAAAAAGGTGCTTTGTATATTTGTCCCACTATCAAGACCTCATGACAATGACCTCATGACAGTAAAGGAGGTTGACCACATAGGACGCTTATTTGACCCTATAGCACGCTTATTCCAATTTAATGAAATATTGGTTTTATGTAAACATGTGAGACTTAATCTTCCAATTAAGGATGCACGATCAGTACTAATCTAAATTAAATAGAAGTAATTAACCACCTCTAAACTATGTATCACCCTTGATAGTCAACTGATTCTGCGGTCATAAACCTTCCTAAGTTCACACTTCTATAGTTTCTAACCAATCTCTCCCTTTTAAACTTTCCAATATATATATATATATATATGAAGATTGAATAGTCCAAATTGGTGTTGAATCCAATTTGTATGCCCAAAAGAGGTGTTGTGTATATTTGTCCCATTATTAAGACCCCAGGACAGTGTCCTCGTGACAGCAAAGGAGGTTGACCAAATAGGACGCTTATTTGACCCTATAGCACGTTTATTCCAATTTAACGAAATCTTGGTTTTATGTAAACATGTGAGACTTAATCTTCCAATTAAAGATGCACGATCAGTACTAATCTAAATAAAATAGAAGTAATTAATCACTTCTAAACTATGTATCACTCTTGACAGTTAACTGATTCTACAGTTATGAACCTTTCTAAGTTCACACTTCTACAATAACTACTATAATTATATACAATGCATTAGCAATATGGCTTTTCTTTACAGTTTCTAACCAATCTCTCTCTTTTAAACTCTCCAATTTCTATATATATGTGTGTATGTGTGTGTGTGTGTTCATATATGTATATGTACATATATGTATATATGAAGATTGAATAGTCCAAATTGGTGTTGCATCCAATTTGTATGCCGAAAAGAGGTGCTGTGTATATTTGTCCCACTATCAAGACCTAAGGACAGTGTCCTCGTGACAGCAAAGGAGGTTGACCAAATAGGACGCTTATTTGACCCTATAGCACGCTTATTCCAATTTAATGAAATCTTGGTATTATGTAAACATGTGAGACTTAATCTTCCAATTAAGGATGCACGATCAGTACTAATCTAAATTAAATAGAAGTAATTAACCACCTCAAAACTTTGTATCATCCTTGACAGTCAACTGATTCTGCAGTCATGAACCTTCCTAAGTTCACACTTTTACAATAAGTAGTATAATTATATACAATGCATAAGCAATCTGGCTTTTCTCTATAATTTCTAGCCAATCTCTCTCTTTTAAACTCTCCAATTTATATATATTGATGAGCGCTGAAAAGTGCGTATTTAAACCACTTAAGTTTAAGCATTCTAGTACCTTTATCTATCTTACTTTACCATTTTAGATTGATTTCGTAATATTTTCATTTTCAGACACTTATCCCGAAAATAAGTTAACTCAGCCAAATAAAAGCTTAATTGAAGCAATTTTGGGATTAAATAAAGAAATGAGCAAAGTGGAGAAAGAAAGAAGCAAATGAAGCCAAAGGTGGGAAGCAGCAAAGTTCGATCGATCCAACTTCAAGGTTCGATCGATCGAACACTGATCGATCTCAGTACTTCAAGATAGATCCAAACCTTGACCCAAAGCATAAAGTCCAAAGTTCGATCAATCCAACACCACCCTTCGGTCGATCGAACACTTTTGTCTTTATTCAAATGATTGATCTTATCCACAGTTGTACCACCCACTAACCACTTTTGTCCTCTTCCCAAAAATATCTCCCAAAATATCTCGGATTTTTCTTTTCCCAAAAAGCTCAACTAGTTGGATCGATCCAACCTCAGTTCGATAGATCTAAACCAAGTTCGATCGATCCAAGTCCAAGGTTCGATCGATCGAACTTCCTCCAGTGCAAAAAAGTTAAAAAGCCAGTTTGTTCAATCCGTCCTCTATCCAATCATTAGAGAATATTCTTTGCACGACCCCAACTCATTTTGTGTGTCACTTGACCTACCTATAAAAAGAATATGATGCACTTTTTGAAAAACATACAATTCTAGGGATTATTCTCAAAGGAGGCAAGCTTAGAGAAGGAAGAGGCTAGAGACACCATTGGAGTTCTTCATCAACAAGGAGCAAATTTCTTCCATGGAGTTAGTCCTTGAGGGTTGAAGCAACATCACCATGAGTGGCTAGACATCCTCTTGGGACTAGAGTTAGCACTAATCATGCTTTCTATATCTTAATCTTGTGTATTATTGAGGGATTAGTGTTGTAATTGATGTTTTGACACTTTGATTTATATAGATCTTGATTGTTCAATGATTTATGTGATTTAATGCTTCCAATTGATCATTTCATTATATTTATATGTCTATGTATGTTAGAATAGATGCTCATGTGCTTGTCTCTAGATTTAGTGTTATTGATGCATGTCTATGTGTATTGATGCTATAGCTTTAGAGATTGTCAAAACATAGTACTTAATGGAATGCTCTTGTGATTTTATTGATGGTTCATACTTATTCCTTGATGGATTGTGCCTCTCCCTTAGTTTATTTTCATGCTAGTAGTGTAGATGTAATGTAGTTGTAGTGTAGTGTTAAATAGGAAGACAATCCATGCTTATTATTTGATGATCCAAACTTTTGAATACAAGTGGCATATGTCTTTGACCTTATGTTGTATTTGGATTGTGAGCTTAATGAAAGGATTAATGATTTGTTTTGATCTATTGTGCCTTTCACATGTTGTTTAGACAATATATGTTTCATTGCTTAAATATATTGTGCCGTTCACATGATGTTTAGACAATGCATGCTTGACTAGCCCTCCCTACTTGTTGAATCAACCAAACACACACACACACACACACACACACACACACACCAATATTGTAACACACCATTTACTCTCATTAGTCACTTGTCAATGGTATAGAAATGCATTACTTGGTGGTGATCTCTAAACCCTAAGACTCTTCTCTCTCTTATTTGCTCTTAATTGCATTCTTTTATTATCACTTAGTTTAATTTAGTTACTCTCTAATCTAATCAACCAACCAACCAATTGTTTAATCACTCGACCTACTAGCCCTAATAGCGATTCCACAACTTTGTTCGACCCTCACAATCCCTTAGAATGATCCCTACTCGCCCTAGTTATAGTTATAGTGAAAGGTAGTAGTGGCTTCTATAAATGTAAAACTCTTGGCCCTCGTCTAAAATTCACACTCTTCAAGTTTACGGTAGGACGACGACCATATATATATATATATATATATATATATATATAGGAAGATTGAATAGTCCAAATTGGTGTTGCATCTAATTTGTATGCCGAAAAGAGGTGTTGCGTATATTTGTCCCACTATCATAACCTCGGGATAGTGTCCTCGTGACAGTAAAGGAGGTTGACCAAATATGACGCTTATTTGACCATATTGCACGCTTATTACAATTTAATGAAATCTTGGTTTTATGTAAACATATGAGACTTAATCTTCCAATTAAGGATGCACGATCAATACTAATTTAAATTAAATAGAAGTAATTAACCACCTCTAAACTGTGTATCACTCTTGACTGTCAGCTGATTCTACAGTCATGAACCTTCCTAAGTTCACACTTACAATAAATACTATAATTATATACAATGCATTAGCAATCTGGCTTTTCTTTACAGTTTCTAACCAATCTCTCCTTATTAAGCTCTCCAATTTATATATATATATATATATATATATATATATATATGCATATATGTATATAAGAAGATTGAATAGTTCAAATTGGTGTTGCATCCAATTTGTATGCCGAAAAGAGGTGTTGTGTATATTTGTCCGAGTATCAAGACCTCAGGACAGTGTCCTCGTGACAGCAAAGGAGGTTGACCAAATAGGACGCTTATTTGACCCTATAGCACGCTTATTCCAAATTGATGAAATCTTGGTTTTATGGAAACATGTGAGACTTAATCTTCCAATTAAGGATGCACGATCAGTACTAATCTAAATTAAATAAAAGTAATTAACCACCTCTAAACTTTGTATCACTCTTGACAGTCAACTGATTCTACAGTCATGAACCTTCCTAAGTTTACACTTTTACAATAAGTACTATAATTATATACAATGCACTAGCAATCTGGCTTTTCTCTACAGTTTTTAACCAATCTCTCCCTTTTAAACTCTCCAATTTATATATCTATATATATATATGCATATATGTATATAGGAAGATTGAATAGTCCAAATTGGTGTTGCATCCAATTTGTATGCCGAAAAGAGGTGCTGTGTATATTTGTCCCACTTTCAAGACCTCAGGACAGTGTCCTCGTGACAAAAAAGGAGGTTGACCAAATATGATACTTATTTGACCCTATAACATGCTTATTACAATTTAATGAAATCTTGGTTTTATGTAAACATGTGAGACTTAATCTTCCAATTAAGGATGCACGATTAGTACTAATCTAAATTAAATAGAAGTAATTAACCACTTCTAAACTATGTATCACTATTGACAGTCAACTGATTCTGTAGTCATGAACCTTTCTAAGTTCACACTTTTGCAATAAGTACTATAATTATATACAATGCATTAGCAATTTGGCTTTTCTCTACAGTTTTTAACCAATCTCTTCCTTTTAAACTCTCCAATTTCTATATATATATATATATATATATAGGAAGATTGAATAGTCCAAATTGGTGTTGCATCCAATTTGTATGCCCAAAAGAGGTGTTGTGTATATTTGTCCCACTATCAAGACCTCAGGATAGTGTCCTCGTGACAACAAAGGAGGTTGACGAAATAGGACGCTTATTTGACCCTATAGCACGCTTATTCCAATTTAATGAAATCTTGGTTTTATGTAAACATGTGAGACTTAATCTTCCAATTAAGGATGCACGATCAATACTAATCTAAATTAAATAAAAATAATTAACCACCTCTAAACTATGTATCACTCTTGACAGTTAACTGATTCTGCAGTCATGAACCTTCCTAAGTTCACACTTTTACAATATGTGATACCCCCAGATTTCCTGATGCAGGTTGGCCAGGCCCACACCCGAATACCGAGAATATAAAAAACAAATGGTAATAATCGAACACAGAATAGAAATATATTATGTAAGAATAAATAAAATGTTGAAAAGAAACTAAAATGATAAACCAATAATTAATCATCAAAATAACTTTCATTAATAAACAATTTCTTCTGATACAAGTAATCCTTAAAAAATAATACAACTTGGGAATCCACACTATGTGGACCCCTAGAAAATTCCAACTGAACAAATTGATCTAAAAAGGAAAACCAAAACTAAAACATAAATAATAATCCTACGTAGTCGGAAGAGTAAGTGACTATCTCTGCTTAGCACGAACTAGTTCTAAGACTGGAACTGTCCGATACCTGAAAAAATAATAATGGGTTAGGCCCATGAACAAGTTCTACTCTACTACAATCTAAACAGAGACCCGATACGCGGATACATCCTAAACAACTCAATAATAGCTATCTAGTCCATATATATATATATATATATATATATCCATACTAAGGGACTCTTGCTGGGCTACAAAGGGGGTCTCAACTTGAATAGAAGGCAACATGCAAAACGCACCTGAGGTGGGCATGAGTACCTTGACCTAACAGGGTACATCGCTGCCTATCATAACCAGTTATCCATCCCAATGCATATACGCTCTCTAACTATCGATCATGAGACTCACGTTCATATCATAGTACCATAATCATATATACGCAAATTCTATCATATCTATCTATAAGTAGTCCAGTTAGTCATTCAACTTGTTCAGTTGATCTGACTTAAATATAAGTAGCAAGTAATCCAGTTAGTCATTCAACTTATTCAGCTAATCTGACTTAAATTTAAGTAGGATTTAACATTTTTAGTTAATCCATTCCCTTATACAAAATAGGTAGGATTTAACATCTTTGGTTAATCCGTCTCTAGAATGCCACCGTCCCATATCGGTGCATTACATCCATACAATCCAATTATTGATGAAAGAAATAAGATATTACATCAATAAGTTCCACAATTAAGTATAATAAAAATCAGATATTAACATGATCATATTATACAATCAGTCTATGATTAGAACCATCTAATATCCATACTAATTGTTAAGATAAATTTAAGCAATTACATCTTCCATTGCTAGCCTACAAATTCCATTATAATTCCATAGTAATTAAATCCTTTAACATAATGGAATCAGAAATAACACATGATTACATTATACTTCCAACATAGGATTACCGTCATCCAATATCCATTTACATTGCTAAAGTAATATTAAGCAAAAATAAATCATCCAATTAATAATATGCTAATTTCATTGAAAATTTCATATTGTTCAAGACATTAGCATAAGAACATAAATTATGCTTTTAGGGAATTTACCAAGTTCATTATAATTATTTAAAACCCCCATGATCCTCCAAAACAATCCTGAAACCCCAAAATCCAACAGTATTAAAAATAACCATCCCGTAGAAGTCCCAGCATGAGAGCATGCTCTCAAAATACTAGAGCAAGCTCTACCCTCTTGGGACCAGGCTCTGTAGTGCTGGGAGCCAACTCCCTCCAAGTGAGAGCCAGCTCTGTCCATGAGGGAGCCGACTCCCTCCATTGGGTGCAGACTCTCTCTCTCTTGAGAGCCGTCTACCTAATTCCGTCATTTTCTTCACCTCCAGCGACATGCAGAACCCTCTATAATATTTTATAAAGATTTATAGACTTCAATCTATGTCCCAATTAATCCCAGAAGTTCATAAAACACAGTATGCATCATTAACGATAATTTAGAATCCTTAATATGAACAATTGATACGATACATCAAATTTTCCAATTAACAACACAAAATCTAGTTAAAATTTTAAATTAATATGCAAACAAGATCAGTTTTAAAAGCTGATTAAACCGAGGAGATTATCTAGGCATGCACAGAACACAAGTCTAAGAGAAGGAGGAAGAAATAGAACGTGCCTCTAGGTTTCGGATTGAAACCTTAATTTCTTCTTCCTAGTTTCTTTCCGGTGATCCTTAGCCGCTGTCCAAGCCTCCTACTACTCTGGTTCTAACCCTAGAATAGCCCCCAACCCTCCTTCTTGATCTAGCCTCTTTATTTGGCCCAAACCCTCTCTCTTGTCTCACAGTTTCTCTTCTCTCCTCTTTGTTCTCTTTTATTTTCTAAGTATACTATAATCACGTCTAAAAATATTCTTCGCCTCCACAGACCTATACTATTGTATATATATACACACAACATATAACCTTAATCCTAATTTAACCTTAAGTCTGCAAACTTAATAATAAAATAAAATAAAATAAAAAGAAAAAATAATTAACTAATAAATTATCCTCCTATACCCATATATATATGTACAACCATCAATGGGTAATATTCGTACCCATTCCATCTCCTATCCAAGTAGTCCATGCGACCCAGTTGTTTGGTCCATTACTACTATCCATCTCCATACTTCTTAAAATATAAAATAAAATAAAACAATTAAAATCATTCAATCCTAACACAAAATTACAATTAAGCAACACATCATCTAAGCAAGTAAAATCATACAAACAAATTACACCTTATTAACACATAACCATGTAAGCACTTAAAATACAATAAAATAAAATAATTAAATTCCAATTATATCATTTTTAAAATTAGGGGTATTACACAATAAGTACTATAATTATATACAATGCATTAGTAATCTGGTTCTTCTCTACAGTTTCTAACCAATCTCTCCCTTTTAAACTCTCCAATTTATATATATATGTGTGTGTGTGTGTATAGGAAGATTGAATAGTCCAAATTGGTGTTGCATCCGATTTGTATGCGGAAAAAAGGTGTTGTGTATATTTGTCCCACTAACACCTCAGGACAGTGTCCTCGTGATAGCAAAGGAGGTTGACCAAATAGGACGCTTATTTGACCCTGTAGCACGCTTATTCCAATTTAATGAAATCTTGGTTTTTTATAAACATGTGAGACTTAATCTTCCAATTAAAGATGCCCGATCAGTACAAATCTAAATTAAATAGAAGTAATTAACCACTTCTAAACTATGTATCACTCTTGACAGTCAACTGATTCTGCAGTCACGAACCTTCCCAAGCTCACACTTTTACAATAAGTATAATAATTTTATACAATATGAGCAATCTGGCTTTTTTCTACAGCTTCTATCCAATTTCTCCTTTCAAACACTTCAATCTCTCTCTCTCTCACACACACACACACACACTCACACACAAACAAAAGAACAGAAAAATTAAAAAGAACCAACATTACTTTCCAAAGCTTCGAAAACCAGAACAGATAGAATCCACCAGAGATCAATCGGAAGGTGGAGGCGGTGGCCACATGTTGCTTAGGGATTGGCAGATTCTCCCTTAAGCTCCTGCCGTTGGATGGTTAATCCAGGATTGGTTAATTTTGTGATTGATTGATCCTTGAGCCTAATTCTAATGAAATGTATAAACCATATAATCAAATTACTAGGACACATTTATTTTTACCAAAAAAATAATAAATACTGTTTAATCCTATAGTAGTTTTTTTTTTTTTTTTTAAGTTTAATCCTATAATTTAGAGACGTGATTAATTGAACATTTATTAATTCAGCTTGAATTATTGAATAGTATTATATTCCAAATATATATACTTATGTCAAAAAGAGTTTCTAATCTCTATTAATAATATACAATTGAATCTCTGTGTACCTAAAACAAAACACGGAATTCGTAGTAAGTCCTCCTCCAGATTTCATGCCTTTGTCTTCATTTTAGAGGACGGAAAAAAAGAAGATTAATCAATTGGTCCAAACCTTGTGTTAATATTGTTTCTTGTCATATCAATTCAGTCAAAAAGGCAAATATTTTTTCACAAGGGATTAAAGGTGAATTTATATTGTAAAATATTCCTATTACATTAATTTAATAGCCCAACATGACTCTTCTTAATTAATTATAATGAATAAGACTGTTCCAATATTATCTATAATGGACTTAAATGCTTTGGATCCAACTTAAAAATTTAAGCTATTAAAATGTACCAACACACAGCTCGCTACCCAATCCCATCAAGTACCCTCGTAACACAAACGCTACATTGTGACCCAAAACTTAATTGAAAAACCATTTCAAGTCCATAAAAGCGCTCTCTCTCTCCATAAAAGCGCTCTCTCTCTCTCTCTCTCTCTCTTCATAAACCCTAGAAAAGAAAAGCTCCATCAATGGCGTCTTCAAGGCCTCTCGCCACCGTGTCAAGGCTGTTTTCCAATTCCCTCCGCCGCCTCCACCACCACCGCCTCAATAATTTCTCTCCCTCTGCCGGCGCTCACTCGTTCTGTACAGGTCATTCCTCCAATGAAGAAGTCCATCCCTCCAATGAAGGTGGTCATCTTCTCACCTAAGTTTCTACCGTAATACTGTTCCATTTACAATCTATATCATCTATAAACATACATATGTATATTTCATATGTGTATTGTTATATATATATATTCATACAGGAGTGATTGATCTTGAGTCGAAAGTGGTGGATGACAGTTACAAGTGCTCCAAGATCGATGTGCCTGGTCTAAACTCAAAGGATCTGAAAATATGGGTGAACGAGAAGGGAGAAATAAAGTATGAGGGAAGAAGCAAGAGCCTACCCAAATACGAGTACAAGGGACGGTTGTACCAAGGCACCATTGAAGTGTGTCCGGACTGTCATGTGGAGCAGTTCAAGGCGGAGGTGATCCATGGCGTTCTCTGGATTACTTCGCCGCTCACGACCAAGGAGAAAATCAGATTGAAGAAGAAAAGTGATGAATTGTTGGATCAGAAAGGGGATGAGAAGGTTTGATCCATCCTCTCATCGATTTGGGGGTTTTGGGTTTCAATTCAATTAATCGATGCTGGCTTTTTGGGTCCTTTAATTTCGATCTCTGTCTGCTTATTTTCTGTGTTTGTTTTTCGGATATATATATATATATATATATTATATGTTGAATGTATGAATCTCTTTTGGGGATGAATCGTGCAATGAAGAAAGTTAATTAGTGCTAATTAATTATATTTGTTGTTGCTATTCCTTTATTTTATAGATATTTGTTGTTGCTATTCCTTTATTTTATTGTTTAACTTTTGCTGTGCGCTCATAGAGTGATAATGTAGAAAAAATGGAAAAGAAATGTGAGTTGGAAAAATTAGAGTGTAATTATCATTTTTCTTGGTTAATTATGTAAAATTTGTTTCACAATAGAGCTATGTTCTAAATTTGACTCTTAACCAACATGGATATGCATAATTTAAGATAATCTTATAAGGGTGTGACTCAATTGAGATTTGAGGAGGAAGAGTGTCCTGTGTTTTTTAACTATACTATTTACCCATTACCTCCGACCCATGTCTCCGGAAGCAGACAATGACACAAAAGAGTTACTAGTTTGGTTTAAAAAAACAATGTACACTTGTCTTGCAAATTGGAGATTTAAAATTGAAGAAAAATAATTTAAAAAGTTGAATATTATGATTAAAAAAATAATATACAGTCGCTTTGAAATTGTAGATTTGAAATTAAATAAAAATAATTCAAAAAATTAAATAAAAATTTACCATTTTTATCAATTTTAATTTCAAAGTAACAATTCTATGTCGTCAAATACAACTTAAGTTTCAAAATTTCTTTGATTTGTAATCAATTTTAGTGATACTAATATCAAAATAAAAAAATAAAAAATCTTTTTTTTTTCAAAATGGAAAGATGGAGTTGGTACCCGTGTGTGTGTCCCTCCCTTAGAAATGTCAACTTAAAAGGTTTTTTTTCATTAAAAGATAAAATAAAAAATTTGTTGTTTTTTTCCAAGAAATGTTAAGACTTTAAAAACAACACAATAAGAGTTTGTTGTACTTGTACAAATGTGACACAGTATATAGTATCCAAGTTACAATAAGAGTTTGTTGTCTTGTACAAATGTGACACAGTATATAGTATCAAAATTGTAAAAAATATTCATCTATTATTCTTGAAATTTATTATAGTCATACAGTAACTTGTTATTTTCAAGTCACTGTAGTGTACGATCAATCAGGGAACCATCCAACGGCTAGGAAACCATCATCAAGTATTTTCCTCTTGCCAGCTGTTGGCAAACAAAATTCATCTCACGTGATACGGTCACATCCCATTAGTATCATATAAAAAAGCTCCATCCATTGACGCCGCCTGTACAGTACCAGGCATAGTCCCTCCATGGATGCGTATACCAAAAACCCCTTCGGTACTCATCTTCTTATATAACTACTGTTTCCTTTACAATCTATATCTATATGATTGAGTAGTGTGTTGATTAACTGATCTGTATATATGTATATATATATAGGAGTGGCTAATAATCTGGATGGTCAGCCGAGAAAGGTCTTCTGGCGTAGAATGTGGGGTGAAGGGAGGTAGTGATGAGGGTTGACCTGCCAGGTCTAATCTCAGAGGGTCTGAGACTGTGGGTGAACGAGGAGAGAGACATAGCATTCGAAGGAAAGATGAAGAGCGAACCTGAGTATGAGTATGAGTATGAGAGAGGGTCATTCCAGTCCTCTCAAAAATGTGCGATATGGAGGAGTTCAAGGCAGATGTGAAACATGGTGTCCTCTGGGTTACTATTCCACTCACCGAAGATGCCAAGGTCATCAGAAAGCTTCAACTCGATTTGATGGAGAAATGCCTTATTAAATATTGATTTCATTTTTGATTTCTGTTTATAGGTCAAATTTATTTATTTATTTTTTTTGACGAGCATGTGTATCAGATTCACACGTATTCGTCTTAGTGTATTTTGAAAGTTAGATTTAAACGACTTTACTTTTCGAATCTATATCAATGCTGCTATGCTATTGAAACATTTCTTATTTTGAATATTGAATGAATGTTTTATTTTGGAGGTGATTGGAGATGTTTTGTTACTCTAAAACTCATACATTAATAGTTGTTTGTAGAAATGCTCCAATCATGAGTTCCATTGATTTGAAGATGTTCTTGTGAATTGGATATTGTTTTCTTCTTGCATTCCTCCAACTCTAAGTCGATACATCAATTGTTGTGCAGTATGTCTTATGTTGAATCTAAAAAAACTGTGTCTACTAAAATGATTTATTAAGTAAAATTTGTGTCACACATTTGGTGCCATTTTTTAAATTCAACCCTTAACCAACAGAAAATAATAACTACAAAATTTAAGGTAATGTCATAAGTTTGTGACTCAAATTACAAAATACATTCCCTTAAAACTCCTAGTTAGTCTGGTCAAAGCAATGTACACGCAAAAAGTACCGTAATAACTTTGACAGCAGCAAAAATTATATCTACCAAAATCAAAAAAATTCACAAAAATGGATAACCAGCCGTTTTTGTGGGATACGAATCTCTTATCCTCCTTATGGATGTGATCGGATACCATTTTCGCCTATCCCTTCTCAAATACAGTTTATTTCCTTAAAAATTTACAATAATGTTTTATGGCATCTTTTAGAGATTGTTCTTAGTAGCCTTTGAAAATTTGTGTTTCGATCTTTAGTCTTTACTTACAAATTACCAATTCAGGAGTCATTCTATGAGGTAGTGAAATATATTCGCTTCCCATGTCGTTGTTTTAGTCCACAACACTGTTTGTAAGGTCATGTTTTACTGAAATAAAAGTTAAAAATTAAATTTTTGGCTTTTTTTTTAATTTTTTTTTTTTTTTACTTCAAAATAGTAGCACCAAAGAGCCGTTTCAATGCTCTTTTTGGGCAAAATAAAGTTTTGAAAAATTGAAAAGAAGTTATTTTTTTCTATTTAAAAATTTTCAATGTTCCTATTGACATTATAACCGTTTTAGGTACTGTTTGGCTAATCCAAACAGTGCCTTAACGGCTATATTGGCTAACCAAACAACTTTTTTTTTTGCCCCCTAACAAATTGAAATTTATTTTAACATATGAGTTTTTTTATTAAAAAAATGTGTCTTTGTTATCACCGCTATAAATTAATAAATCAAATAATATTAGATATTATATTGTTTATAAGATTTCATACATATTGGCCAATAAATAAATAATTATTTATCACAAGTCCCTTTTATCCCAAAAACACAATGGTTATTGCCCATTTGATCTGCAAGACCCTAAAAGCTTGTACACATCATTCCTACAGGCCTCTTGTCTCTAAGCAAAAAGTTTTCCTTAATTTTGCTGTAATTGGATGCGGGATGATCCGCATCAAAGTTGCTTACTTAGGGTATATACCATCATATAAGTAATACCCCATTCTATAGTAATGGCCATTTACAATGAAGTTAACCAGAGGAATTTGGCTAGTAACGATATTGTCGAATTCCAGAGAATGATCCAGCACATTAATATCATTATGTCAACCCAGCATTCCAAATAATGCATTCCAGATCCACAAATCTTTTATGGTAACCGCCTCCAATATGAGCATAGGCGTATGAGAGCGTCTTTTGTTCCTGCCATGCCACACTACCGGATAATTTTTTCACTCCCAGTGCATACTGTCGATAGAACCAAGCATACCCGGGAATCCTCTCTCCTTCCCTTCTCGAAGTAGTCATGCTATGTCGGCTTCGTTAGGTGGGCGCATGTACTCTTCCCTATACACACCAATAACAACCTTACAAAATCTCATCGGGGTTTCAATGGCAATACTTTCGTCGATTTTAATATACTCGTCACAATGATCGGCTGCACAACCATATGCGAGTATACGTATTGCAGTTGTCATCTTTTGTATAGATATTTTGTATAGAAGACAACCCCAAATGACCTGTTGCATCACTTTTTTTTTTTGGATGAATTTAGTCCGAAAGGCATAACTTTGTAGCAGTATGTTTCTCGCTCGGTTACAAAAGAAGTTTTTTCTTCATCTGCGGGGTCCATAGGGATCTGATTATAACCTGAATAAGCGTCCAGAAAGGTTAAGCGCTCATACCCGGTGGTCGCATCCACCATTTGATCAATCTTAGGCAGCGGGAAGCTGTCCTTCGGACAGGCTTTGTTCAAATTGGTGAAATCAATGCATACTCGCCATTTCCCATTCTTCTTCTGCACGACAACGACGTTGGACAACCAATCAGGGTAGTGTACTTCTCTGATAAATCCCGCATCAAGCAGCCTATCAACTTCTTCCGCTATGATTTGATTGCGTTCTGGAGCAAATCTTCGTTGCTTCTGTTTCACTGGTTTGAAATTGGGATTGACATTCAGGGAATGACAGGATACGGAGGGATTAATTCCAGGCATGTCTAGGTGACTCCATGCAAATACGTCGGCATTGCGGGACAAGAAGTCCACTAGCTCTTGCTGCTCTTCTCTGGTCAGTCTTATTCCTACTCTGGTAGTTCGTTCTGGCCTGGACTGATCGATCTGCACATCCAGAAGGAGCTCTTCGGTCAAGTCAACTGACTCCTCCACCCTGTTTTGCTCGGGCGGAGGATCCTGTAATTGCTATCTGGGGCTTGCCGGTCGGACGGACGCCTTCCCTTTCCAGCATACTTTAGTGTGACGGAATAACACTCTTTGGCTGCAACCTGATCCCCCCGAATGTCTATCACTTTATTTCCATCGGGTCCAAGGCACCTCATGACCTGATGCAGAGTTGAGGGTACACCTTGGATTCTGTGAATCCATCCTCTTCCCATCAGGAGATTATACGAGGGGTGAATTTCTACAACTACAAAAGTTTCCATAAGAGCCCATTCTGCAGCTTGAACTTCTACTTCCACCATTCCGACGGGCTCCACCCTCTTGCCATCGAACCCTAACAGGGGATTTCCAGTGGGCTTGAGCCTCTCTGGTTTAATCTCGAGCCGATCAAATGTGTCCCTCGGCATGACATTCGCACTGCTCCCGGGATCGATCAGAACTCTGCGCACCAAGCAGTCCGCCACTGTCAAACTGACTACCAACGGGTCTTCATGGGGGAGTTCGATTCCCACAGACGGCGCCAATTGAAGATACAAGAAATTCCTTCTCCCACTCTCTCTCTAGAATTCCTATATCTCAACCAAAAAGATCCCCCTTTCTTTACCTTACTCCTCCTATTTATAGAGATTTACAAATGTCGATGGATTGCTGGATCTAGGCCCGTTCCTTCATGAGTCCCGGTCCTCTTTGATGGGCCTATGCGCGTTCGGCCCATATGATAGTGCCTTTTTATGGGCCTGACCCACCTGTACGGACTCAATGCCGCGTTTGCAAGTCATATCCGGCCCATGTCCTATCAGGCCTCCTCATACACATATATATATATATATATATATATATATTGTGTATAAATATTTGAATTACGAGTACAGGTTATCCTTTGGAGAGCCCATTTCTTGTGAGAGGAAGGGTCGCCCCTTATCTTACGAAAGAAAGAGAAGACTGGTATCTGGCAAAGTTTGATTTGCCAGGTCTCTCAAAAGAAGATCTGAGGGTCTGGGTTAAAAGCAACATTCTCCATTTCAAAGGAGAAGAACACCGAAATGGTGATGAAGTTGAATCTGATGATGATGATGACGAAGGGGACGACGATGGCTTTAAAGGTCTGAGGATTTACTTGGGTGCTATCGAGCTTCCTCCTGAGGAAAGGTTCTCCGTGGATCAGATCAGAGCAGAGCTCAAAAATGGTGTTCTCAAGGTCGTCGTCCCCAAGCTCAAGCTCCAAGACAGGAATGATGTTTTCCTTGTCAATGTCGACTGATCAAATTTCTACTTTCTCAGTCGTTTCTTTTGGTGGCTCTATTTCGATCTCTTGTTAGTGGTGTTTGTTTCTCTGTAATTTGCTTTCAATTATAGTTGGTTGGTTAGGTTTCTTCATTTCTGCGTTTGTGAATCTGTCACTGCTACATACTGAAAAATCTGGATGAATGAAGTACTTTTTGGTTTAAACATTGAAGTAAAACATTGCTTCTCCTATTTTCAATTTCTTTCTTTTCTGTCACTTTCTAGGGAATTCGATCTCTTGTGTTTGGAAATCAAGAAAAGATACTGGAGGTTGCTAACGTGCGCCATTTTTATTCTTGTAACGTTGAAACAAACACTCTTGTGCCGTTAACTAACCGTTAAGTCTGTGTTTTTAAATAAATAAAGTATTAACTGGGACTGGCAAGAACTTGGATGTATTATTTAATTTTGTGGACTGGTAATTAAAATGGGTCAGTTGCAATTTTGGTTCTCAGCTAGGCTCACTAATAAAAAAAATTCATGAGTAAATATAATTCCTCCTAAATTTAGTGGACATAATCCATATTAAGTCCTCTTCTTTGATTTATGTTCAAATCCTAAGTTCAACCTCTCCCTTTTTTTTCTTTTTTCTTTTTTTTGAAATTTTAAGCAAATTATATAAATAAAGTGAATAATTACAAGAGGTGGGCCAATTGGCCCAAAAAATCCAGAAGATGGAAACAAAAGCCTGAAAGGAGGCCCAACAAAGGAGAGGCCCATAACCAATTTCAACCTAATAACCGCAATTAACCGCTTGTTTGGCCGTTAATAGTGGTTGTTAGTAAACATTCTGGTTTGAAGCCCTAGAGAAGAAGACCAGTGCAATTATCAGTCCGACAACCTCGAAGGGGGACGGCAGCAGGCAGGAGAGAGATTCCAGTCTAAGAGAATCGGGCTCGAAGAGGAACTATCGCGTAAGAAGCCCAATTTGAGAATAACAGTAATGGTGAAGGTGATTTTAACAAGGCACGGATTCTATTGTACCAAAAATAATAAGCAACACCTGGTAATATATATATATATATATATATATATAATAATCCAATTAAACAAAATTGGATTAAACTATATTTCGAAAAGCAATTTGATTCTATCGCATAAACCTTCATAAAACTTTGGATCAATGATATTAACCATGGAAAGGCAGAAAAGTGAGAATTAATTTTCAAACGGGATTTAGACAAATATTTTACTAATCTGAATAACCAGAAATATTTTAATAATTTTTTAAGGTTATATATTGTTTATGAAAAAAAAAAAAATTTAAATTAGATTATTTATAGTAAGGTACTTTCACGAAAACGATATTATATATGATTTCAAAGGCATAAAAGCAAAGCCAATAGTAGTACAGAGGCAAAAAGTCAAGGCCGAAGAGGTATACAAATCATGAAGCAAAGCAATAATATGAAGAATATGCTCCAGATCTGTGGAGAAAACATAACCGAAAACTCGGCAACGGAACCACCAGGGGAGAAACGCAACAAACTAGAGTAACCCAAAGCTTAAGCTATTATCAAGGCAACAACTCTAAAAGTACGGCCACAAAGCGCTCTGACACCTAAGAAACAATGCACAAGATCAAATCAAGGAGAAAAAAGATCAAATCTAGTCGGAGAAAACAACAGATCTGTCCATGTGATCTGAAAACGAACCCAATATGAACATATCTAGCCGTAAGGTATTAACTTTGACAAATTTACTTTGAAATATGGAAGTAAAAAAAATTAATAATTAAATTTATGTTAAAGATAAAATATAATAAAGAATAATATAGATTTTGAAGCCTTCCAAAATTCAAGATAAAATACTATCAAGTCTCACGGGTTTTAATTAGGGGTGAGCAAATAATCTGCCAATCTGTTAATTACGAATTTGAGATTTTAATGGATCATAAAGTGTAATCATATTGGGTTGTTTGAAAAGTTAAATCCGTGAAAACTGAACCGAGGATTGAAGGTCCCCACGAATCGGTTCGGGTTCAAATTTTACCAATTTATGGGAACCGGATTAAATTGAACTTTATCCCAAATCGAACCCATCCGATCGATGATCAGCCCTTGTTTTAATCACTAAAGTCCCAAAACCCTAAAAAATATATATATATACCACCCCACCGTCATGCTATATAATAAGGCCTCCTCAGGCAATTACAGTAGTGCTCAACAATGGCGTTCTCAACCCTTCTCCCCACCACGTTCTCAACCCTTCTCCCCACCCATTTGGCGAAACCCTTCCCTCCCATTTCGAGGCGCTCCTCTACAACTTTGGTCGCTCGTTCGGCATTGATTAAAAGAGTTTCAGATACAGTTTCAGACTCCGATTCTAATGACTCCGATGCCCCTTACCCCAAAGGTAACCAGAAAAAAACTCAAATACATGATTTCTAAGTTCTAACACACAACACACACACACATATAAAATAAGTTGAATTTGAATGATTACAGGTAGTCCTTTGAAGAATCCATTCCTGGTAAGAGGAAGGGCGGTCCCTTATGTCAATAAACACACAAATGAATGGTTTGAGTTGAAAGTGGACTTACCAGGTATCTCCAAGGAAGATTTAAGGGTTTGGGTTGAAAACCATCGTCTCAATATCATGGCAGTAGAAGAGGATTATGAATCTGATGATGAAGAAGAAGGAGAAGAGTACGACAACAAAATGGACGGTCCGAGGAAGTACTTTGGGTCAATTCCTTTTCCTGAATATGAATATGAGAAGGAGAAGATCCGGGCCAAGATGAGGAACGGTGTTCTCAAGCTGGTCGTACCCAAAAGGAAAGGCATTATCACCATCAATGTCAAGAACTGAGGGATTGTTTGGTTAGGAAGTTACCTTTTTCCTTAAATCTCTGTTTTTATTGGTTAAATAATACTAAATTTTTATTAAATTGGAATAACCTTGTCCTAGGATAAATTGAAATTGGCATCACATAAAATATCATTACTAGTTTAAACAATATAAATAATTAAAAAAATAAATATTTTTTTGATACTCCAATTTTTTTAAATTTTCAGGATAAGTGATCTTTCTGGTCCTTTAAATTTTTCCACATTTGAAGCGATATTTTTAGTTATATTTAAAATGTATTATCAAATTCACTTAATTGAAAAAGCAATGAATTGAGTAATAGTTAGTGTTTACCGCATTAAGCCCAATTAATAATAAACATTAGCTTGTTTTTAATTAAGGATAATATCACTGACACCCCTTGAAGTTTGACCAAATATCAGTCTAAAATATCTTTCGAAAATAATTATCACTCACGTTACAAACGTTTGCTCCGTTTTTCACTCACACCCCAAAAGTTAGTTAAAAGGTGTGTCAGACCACTTTTTACATGTAAAAAGACATTCTTACCCTTTGACTTTGATTTGACCTATTTAAGTATTTCTTTAATGATTGAAATGACATATTTACCCTCATTCAGATGACATATTTACCCATTTATACCTTCACATATTATTTCAATTCACCCATGTGTCTACGTCCTATTGGTTGCTGACCATATTTTTTTTATTTCACCTTATTATTTGGGGCCAAACAGTGACACGTCACTTCAATGACGACTATAGAGAACGACGATGATTGGCAGCCACAGTTGACGATGACGACTACGACTGATGAAGATTCCGGATTCCGGCGACGATGAAGGCACGTGGCTCTGCCGACGAAAATCTGAGGATGGTGTGGGGCTTCCGTTATCGACGACGACGACGACGTGGTAGCGAGAATCCGACGAGAATAACTGCCAGAAAATTGCACGATACCGGTTAGAAACTGTTCTGTTTACGACCTGTTTTCAATGTCATACAGCTCGCTAGAATGATGTAGGTCTGTTTTGTAATGCCGAAACTGTTGGTGATGTAGTTATATGTTGTTAGCCGGAAATAATGGAGGTTTCGAATGGGTTTTTGTTGGATTTGTATGATGTGTCGTTATGGTGCTCTCTAATGTCGGTAGCCTCAGAGTCTCATCATCTTGCTCATGATTTAGATAGATGTATGGAGGGTTAATAATAGTTGTTCATTTTCTTGATGTCTGTGTTTTTTATGTGTGTTTTTTGTGTTATTGAATTTGATTTTTTGTGCAATAGATTGGGTAGGTTTGACACGAAGAATTGGAGGTTTTCATACAAGGCTCTGATTGTGCTTGAATACTTGTTGACCCATGGACCAGAGAGTGTTGCAGAGGAGTTTCAGAGTGACAAAGATGTTATCTGTGAGATGGGAAGCTTTCACTATATTGATGAGAAAGGGTCTTTTTTTCATTTTCCTCATTTGGGGTTTTTTTATTTTTATTTATTTTATTTTATTTTTATTTGTTATTATAGTACTATGATTGTTATCATGAGCTTCTAAAATTTAATTTGCAGATTCAATTGGGGACTTAATGTTAGAAAGAAATCCGAGAGAATACTGAAGCTGCTTGAAAAAGGGTCTGTTCTCAAACAAGAAAAGGATAAAGCTAGGAAGCTAAGTGGAGGGATTGAAGGGTTTGGGAACTACTCGGAGAGGTCTTTTTCAGCACAGAGAATTCTTACAGAATCAGAGAGACTTGGATATGGAAGGTGTCATTCTGAATCTACTAGTTAAAGAACTCAGGATGATTGGTTTTCATTCTCGAAGGACGAAGGTCCATCCGAATCAGAGCATGAAATATCTCAACAGACTCATCTGGAAAATGTGAATTTGGTGTCCATCAAGAAAATGGAGAACTCCAACTCTATGGGTAGTTTTAGTGATGATGAGGTACTTGAAAAGTTTGGTGCTAGAATAAGTTCCAACAAACCGTGGCCGTAGGAGAACACGACCCGCTGTCCCACACAGACAATCCACACATGACGGCCACGCAAACTGCCGGCGAGAAGACTGTTACCCGCGACGCACGATAGTGACCCACAGTCGACGGCGCAGCAACCTATGGTTCGGCGTCTTCCTACCCCCAAAACACCACCGTCCGGCGACCCTCCCGCACTCTCTGGTTCGGCCATCACTGCAGTGCCCAACCGATCTCCCTTCGCCGTCAGCGTCGCAGTTACACGCACACACACACATATATATATAGATACACGTGATTGTTATATATATATATATGGGGTATAATGGTCATTTAAGTAGCTGGTGTATTTTGTATTAAATGTGATTAAAAAATTAAGGGCAAACATGTCTTTTCACACGTTTTTAACGAAGACGGTAACGGAATAGTGAAATTGGACCTAATTGATAGTTATTTTCGAAAGATGTTTTAAATTGATATTTGGCCAAACTACGGGGAGTGTCAGTGAAATTATCCCTTTTAATTATTTTTGGCCCTTGGGTTAACCATGCCTTATGGGCTATCCCCATTTCGTTGGGTTCTGTAAACACTTATACACCTATATACACACACACACACACACTATACTGGTGTACCAAAAAAACGAAAAGAAATTCTTTGTACAATATGAGCTGTGTCAACTTAGTCTTCCATTATCGCATTAATGGTAGTCTCTTGGAAGAGCCGAGATTTATCATTGTTCTATAAAAAAAAGTAAAAAATAAAAAATATTCTCTATATATTAAACTAAATCTAATAAAACTTTATTCACTGTTTTATGAAATAATCTTTGGTGTCTTGTGATTAAATAATTATTTTTTTAATAAATATAATTAAAAAAGAATATTAACTATGAGGTTGCACAAATATATCTAAGCTAATTGTTGATTACATTGACTATGAGTTTGTTGATCATGAAATCAAAAACTCCCCTAAACTCGTCTACCATGCAGTTTTAGGTGAGAGGTCTTTTCTCGTGTCTTATCCAAAATCGTTTAGCAAATAATCCTGCAAATTCCCTTCTCTATCCCATTTAAATTTCAATTCAATTTTTTCGTTACTTTTCCTACTTAAAATTTAAAATTTCATATTTAGAAATATAGATTAAATAAATACTATTCCAAAATTTACACAATTACACCAAATAAATAAAATTTATGCCACATGTTTAAATTCTATTTAAATTGAACTCTTTTTATTTTTTTATTTTTGTGTTCTCAAAATTTAAAAACTCATATTTAGGAACTCATATTTAGGATTATAAATCAAATAAACACTCCCTCAAAATTTAATGGATTAAACAGTATTTATTTTTGTAGGGTTAATTACACTCACACCTCTTGAGGTTTGTCCTATTGATAACTAAATGAAAGTTGGTCTTTTTTTAAACAATGATAACCCCTCAGGTTTGATAAAGTTAATAAAGACACCCCTTTCATCACTTGCCACATCTGACATATAAAAAATTGACATTTTTACCCTCTGACCTTTACAAATAATTCTAGAGAACCAAACTACCCTTACCTTCTTCCATATCTATCTCTACCCATTGTCCCCTATTTCTATTCCTATTATATCTCCACCTCTACCACCATAGCTGCCACAACCGCCACCATCACAATCCATCACCACAAAAAATATGTGTATATGTATATGTGTGTGTGTGTATATATATATATATATATTTCACACGGAACTGCCGGCCCAAATTCGAAGAAACAGAGGAGCAATTGGCGGTGGAATAAAGGTTGCCAAACCACCATCGTCGACGCCATCCCTCTCTGTGAACCATTAATTTCCAATGCTCTGTCAAAATTGAAGCCCCGATATCTTCATTGCCTCATGCTCGTCGACTAACTCAAACCCCAAAACTCTTATTTTGATATCGAGACCCATGGCGGTGATACCGCGATATAGAAGATGGCAAGGCCTTCAAGCTTGAGAATGGAGCCAAAGGATGGCCGGAGAGTGAGGTCTGAAGATGGGTACGAAGACCCAATTGTCTGCATGTGGATTTTGAGGGTGTCGACTGGGAACATGGCCATGTGTTTGACGGATTCGACGACCATGACCATGCAACATTGGTTAACAATGAGCTTTCCAATCTAAAAATCAATCTTTAGTGGCAAGCTCACTTTTGTGGTATCAAAGGAAATCCAGAAGATCAGCACTCAATTCCATGAGTTTCGATTTGGGTTTTCTATATATATATGCAAGAAATGGATTGGGTTTCCCTTTGGTATACTCGCACATCAATGCATAAATGGATTGAGTTTGATCTTTGTAGTAAACTGGCGCATTGAGTTTGATATATATATATATATATATATATAAACCCAATCCATTGTATATATATATATATATAGTTATATATACTAACTAGAAAGCAAAATGAGTTTGATTTGGAGTTAAGATAGGTGGGGGTGGTTTGATTCGGCATTTTTGTTGCTGAGTTTTGCAGAGGTTTGTTTGACGGAAGAGAGAGGTTCGTAATGCTTGGGTCCTGCCTTATCAGGACAAGAATTGTCCTCCAAGCTAACATGGCCCAATAAGGATTTGCCACTTCTCCATTCCATTTAACTAACCCTTTTTAGTTTCTCACTTCTTATATCTCTCTCCTCTCGTGTATGTTTCCTTTTCTTTATCATAGATCAATCTCCCATCTCCCAATGTATTGCCTTCACCACATACGGAGGCTCACAAATTAGAAAAATAAATCGGAGATGATGCAATTTGCAAAGTTTGTAGAATAACAATGGAGATGCTTAAAATGTAAGAAGAGAAAGGAGTGAAACTGTAAAACTCAACACTAAGAGACATGAAAAGAAGAAAAGCAGAAGAAAAACCCTAATCTCGGAGCAAGGCAACCAATTGTCCCTACAGAACTAGGTATTTTATATCTACTTCTGCAATTCACATGAATTTGATGATGATGATTCAATTTCCCTTTCTGAAAACACATCCTCACCCTTCAATTTAATTATTCTCCCAACCTTTGCCTGTTACCCAAATCTGTCATCAAAACAATCATATATACTTTATAGTTGTGTATAAATTATATGCATATATTTATATATACGAATATGACCTAGAATTAGTCAGAAAAGAAAATCGGTGAGGAATGACATAATATGGTTAAAGAAAACGTCAGCCTGAGGATTTTTTTTTTTTTTTTTTAATTTTTATTTTTTCGTTTATGCATTACAATGAATTCGTGTTCTTTCCTTGAAGGTTATAAATTTACCCTTGCTTTGATCTGAAAATTTTACCGTTGTTTTGTTTCTCTCACATCATGCTCAGATCTCCGTTTTACATTGTTGCTTCCATTCACAAATCCAAACTCTAGGAAGCAACCCATTGATTTCAGACAGTGTTCTAGTTTTAGCAAGGATTGATTGGCATTTTTTGAAGCAAGTATGTTCAAACATTATATTTTTCAATGCAAATTATTTTTTCTGCTTTCAAAAAGCTTAAATCAAATATGGGTATTGTTGAATTTTTGTTCAAAATGAGTTTAATTCAAGCTTAATTATGTTCAAAAAAAAAAAAAATCTGTATTCAGTGACTAATGCAGGAGATGGATTACATATGCTTAAGCAATGAGCCATTGAATAATTGTAAAGTTGATATGGAAGATGATTGCCCTTCTCCTCCTAATGAGTGTTCCTCAAAAAAAGAAATTCAAGAAAAAAAGGATGGACTAGAATTTGGAATGGAGTTTAGTTCAGATGAGGGCACATACCAGTTCTCCCTCAACTATAGTGGTAAACTTGGTTTCGATGTAAGGAGAAATCATCACAGGAAAAATAGAAATGGGATTATTACTAGGGTTAACTTTTGTTGTTCAAAAGAAGGTAAAAGAAGAAAAAATAGAAGAATACTTCCTACCATCAACTCATAACTAGAGTTGGTTGTGAGGCTCAAATGACATGTCTACTTCAAAATAATGGAAAATTCAAGGCTGTGTTATTGAACAAAAGTCATAATCATGACTTGGTTAGAACCCCTACAAAACATATGTTGAGAGTTAATCGAAGTATTTCTAAGGCTCAAAAAGCACATGCTGAAGATGCAGACAGGTCGGGATTACCAATAAAATCAACTATGGAGTTGATGAGCAGAGAAGTTGGGGGGAGAGAGAATCTTGGTTTCTAAATAAGGATTACCGAAATTACATACAAAAAAAGCGAAATATGGCAATGGAAAAAAGAGATGCTGGAACTATATTAGAGTATTTTCATAATATTCAGCTGAGGGATCCATCATATATTTACTCACTATAACTTGATGTGGATGATATGATTACTAATATTTTTTGGGCGGATTCACGCTCAGTTAGTGATTATGGACTCTTTGGAGATGTTGTGTGTTTTGACACTACTTATCGGACAAATGAATATGGTCGACCTTTTGCACCATTTATTAGGGTGAATCATCATAAGCAAACAATCTTATTTGCTGCAGTTTTACTTTATGATGAAACCACTGCATCATTTAAGTGGTTGTTTGAGACTTTCCATGGTGCAATGTCTGAAAAACAGCCTAAGACGATTCTTATAGATTAATCTGCTGCAATGGCTAAAGCAATATCATAAGTATTTTTTGAATCTCAACATAGGATATGTGTTTGGCATATTTATCAAAATGCCACGAAGAATCTGAGCTATGTATTTCATGCATCAAGCCAATTTGCTTATGATTTTGGCAACCGTGTGTACGATTATGAAGATGAAGATAAATGGCTATTGGCATGGAAAAGTATATTGGATAAATATAGTCTCAAAGAGAATAAATGGTTGAAATAGTTATTTGAAGTAAGAGAAAAATGGGCAATGGTTTATGGACGACACACTTTCACTACTGACATGAAAGCTAGTCAACGTAGTGAGAGCATGAATAGTGTGTTGAAGAATTACTTAAAGCCAAAGCTTAATCTTTTGCGTTTCTTGGAGCATTATGAGAGGGTTTTGAATGATCGTTGATACGAAGAGCTATTTACAGATTTCAAGATGATGCAAAACATGCCTGATTTGTTAACTAATGTGGATACTTTACGTCATGGGGTAGAAATTTATGCTCCAAAAATTTTCAAATTGTTTCAGAAAGAGTATATGAGGTTGGGTGATTACAATATATACAACATGGCTAAGGAAGGGTCAAAAGTTGAATACAAAGTATCTTGTGTCGGAAAATCTCAAGAACATGTGGTTAAATTTGATGCTCCAACACAAACAATCACTTGTAGTTGTATGAAGTTCACTTTTATTGGAATTTTATGTGTCCATGAATTGAAAGTGTTGGATAAGAAAAATATAAAAAGGATTTCATCTCAATATATTATGAAACGATGGACAAGAGATGCAAAAGCAAGGACTATCACCAACTATCATGGAATTGCAGCCAGTGACAGTCCTACGGTGTCTGTGGGAAAGCACTACAACCATTTGTGTTGAAATTTTCGTGAAATTTCATCTTTAGCCTCAGAACACAAGAAATTATATGCATATGCAAATGAGCATGCTCTTGTGTTGCTTAATGGCTTAGAGGAGATGAAGAAAGAAATTTTCTTAAGCAGTGCTGAAAGTTCAGTTTGTCAAAATGAGGAAGGTGAAATGATAGCTCCACGAAATGATTGTGTACCGATCGGGGTTAAAAGAAAAGCCACAGTTGGATGCCCACATAGTCGACTATTAAGCGCCCTTGAACGACGAAAATAAAATCGTCTCCCAAAACCACCAAAGTTTAGTCAAGACAACAAAATGCCACACAAGTTTGCTTTGAAACTTTGTAAATTAATTAAATGTGTTATTTTTATTGTACTTTTTTTTTTTTTTTTTTCACTACATATTTTAGGAGCCGATTTCCAGTACTTATAATTTACAAGAGCAACAAGTTGGAGCTGGACATGGAGTTGTTCAGCAAACATTTGATAATTTGACTTAAGTAATACACTTTTGATTTGTCTTTCTATGTTTTTCTCTACATTTGATAAATTTCGGTTTCTACCCATAACTTTTACCTACAACATGATTTCTCTTTTAAAATTTGTGTTCACAGAACTTGTAAATTAATTAAATGTGTTATTTTTATTGTACTTGTTTTCTTTTATTCTCACTACATATTTTAGGCGCCGATTTCCAGTGCTTATAATTTACAAGAGCAACAAGCTGGAGCTGGACATGGAGTTGTTCAGCAGACATTTGATAATTTGACTCAAGTAATACACTTTTGATTTGTCTTTCTATGTTTCTCTCTACATTTGATAAATTTTGGTTTCTACCCATACCTTTTCCTACAACATGATTTCTCTTTTAAAATTTATGTTCACATAACTTGTAAATTAATTAAATGTGTTATTTTTATTGTACTTATTTTCTTTTACCTTCACTACATATTTTAGGTACCGGTTTCCAGTGCTTATAATTTATAAGAGCAACAAGCTGGAGCTGGACATGGAGTTGTTCAGCAAACATTTGATAATTTGACTCCAGTAATATACTTTTGATTTGTCTTTCTATGTTTCTCTTTACATTTGATAAATTTTGGTTTCTAGCCATACTTTTTCCTACAACATGATTTCTCTTTTAAAATCTGTGTTCACAGAACTTGTATCATATTGCCCATGGAATGCCTTCAGGAATGCAGTTAGTGATGAACTCTAATAAAAATTGGCTATCCAATATGAATTACACACAATTACTTCAGGTAAGCAATACTTCAGCCACTCAATTTGCTATAGACCCTTTATTTATATTAACTTTCTCATTATTATTATTTTACAATGCTTGTAGGAATCTATGAAACATTACAGTAACCTTCCACAAAGCACAGAAAAAGCAACAACTTATGTCAAGATAACTTGTTGGGATAGGATTTGCTGAAGTGTTGGTGTCATTATGAAGATAACTTATTTCAATCAAATAGACATTTTCGCTCTTTTGCTCTGTTGATTTGCTGCAATTTTAGAGGCTTAAGTATTGGTTTATTGTATTTGATATACCATGTACTCTGTTTATTTTTCTCTATTGGTTCGGCTTAAGTGTTGGTGTAATTATGCAGATAACTTATTTTAATCAAAAGACATTTTCGCTCATTTGCTCTATTGATTTGCTGCAATTTTAGAGGCTTAGTCTTGGTTTATTGTATTTGCTATCATGTACTCTATTTATCTTTCTCTATTGGTTTGGCTTTTTTTGTGATGCAAATTTATGTCTTTAGTTTGATGTCTTGGGCAAAATGAAAAGTGTAATACACATTATCTGGAGTAAAAATTATTTACAAAATATAAATTATTAAAATGAAACAATAATGTATAGAAAAATGCATGAGAAATCCTCTGATGCAGAAAAAAAATAATAATAATAAATAAATAAATAAAAGCATCCTAAACTAGTTTCTGGATTTCTTTAGACTTCAAAGAAAACAATTTTTTTATCATCTCCATGGCTTTACTTTTCTGATTCATGAGCAAACAAGGAGGATAGAGAAACAAGGAGAGAGAGAAACAAGAGTAAACATAAACCCTAATAAAAATATAGTACATTAGTTTAGAATTGAAGAAATTAGTCATGGAAAGTAAAACAAAACCCTAACAAACAGTTGAATCGCATAGGCATACAGACAAAATCTTAATCAACATACTCTCTAGACTCCTCGTTCTAAATATACTGCAATACAGATGTGTCTGCAAATCATGGCAATCTATGATCTTCTATCCCCAATTCATCAAAACCCACCTCCACCAATCAACCCAATCCCTCGACATCCAAAGACTCAAAGAAAACAATTTTTTTATCATCTCCATGGCTTTACTTTTCTGATTCATGAGCAAACAAGGAAAGAGAAACTAAAATGGGTCAGTTAAATGGGTACAACCCATGTTTTATATTTTTTAATGGAACGGAGATGTGGCAAATTTTTATTGGGCAACGTCAGTTTGGAGGACAATTCTCACTACAAGGAAAATGGTTATTAGTGACAGACCTTTAGGGACAGTACAAAAAACAGTCCCTAAAGACCCTATTTTTAGGGACGGACTTTAATTACTGTCACTAAAGACATACTTTTTGGTGACAGTCCAACCTGTCTGTCCCTAAAAGACCAAAAAAAATATAAAAAACCCTCCAATCTGGTGGCGGCAAAACTTAGCGCCATTTTTAGTGAAATTATAATTTTTTTTAATAAAAAAATTATCAAAATAGCCTTTTGGAATGGTAAAGTTACCATCCCTAAAAAGCCACTGCAACATTAGTGACAGCCCTTTAATGACAGTCCAAAACCCCGTCTCGAAAGACCCTCCTTTTGGTGACGGTACACGTAAACGCTCGCAGCAAATTTTTTTTGGGGGAAAGTTTAGCGCCCTTCCTTCGACGATATGCGTGTCAAAATATATATATATATTTTTACTTTTTGGGAAAAGAAAAATTAATGGTCAGACGTTGTCGTTTTGGCTTATTTGTATACTTTTACCCAATTCCCAATCTCAGTCTTCTCTCTCTAGAACATCCCACAGATGCCTCTCTCTTGGTACAATCACTCTGTACTCCACCGGAGGCCTCTCTCTCTACCAGCACTCTTCTAGTTCGTCTTCCCTCATAGTTCGCAGGACGCCTCCCTTTCTCTTTATAATCACTCTTTCCTCAAGCTCAACAGATCGTCCGGGTTTGTGTCCTTCTTCACTTACTGATCGAGTTTTTATTATTATTTTTTATTTTTTTATTTCTTTTTGTTCACGCACAGAGAATTTTTTTTTCTTTTTGTTTCTCTTTTTTACAGTTTGATCATATGCATCAGATCTGTTCTCTTCTAGGGTAAACTTTGGCAGATGAAGCTTGGGAGAAAATACAATTAAAGTTGCTCTCAGTTTCTTTCATATTCCATTTTGGTAATCAAAATTTTCGGCAGTTTTTTTTTTTTTTTTTTTTGCTTTATTATTATTTTTTGTACTTCGCTTAATATTATTTTTATATTCTTTAGGTTTTTGTTATTTTGTTTATTTTAGAGTAATTTGAATAAAAGAAAATGTCAGGTCTGGTCAACAAGTTTATCTTTGCTATTATTTCAGGATTAATTAATTAATTAATATCACATCATCGTTCTTGAATTAAAGGTTGGGAAGTTAATAGCTTGAGATTTTTTTCATCTAATTCATTTATTGTTATTTCATCACTTTTTTTTGTTGATTGTGAAAGGTGAATATATATAATTTAAGGGCTTAAATATATTTTTGAATTTGAAATGTTCAAAGAAGAAATTCAGAGCCATTTGGTACTGGTAACCTTTGAAAAATGAATTAAAAAATTAGGGGTTAAAAGAACAGAATTAACAAAAGTAAATCAATGTATTATGTAGCTCTTAAATAAATACTAACATGTCATATTCCATTGATTTTCACTTGATAATAGAAAAGTAAGATGGTATAAAACAAAGCAATTTTTAATCTAGCCTTCTATGGGTCTGTTGTCATTTTTCTCTATGGAACAACAAGCTTATAGAAGGACCAACAATTTTCTTGTTAATTTATGGTGGAATAAAATGCTAAACTAGATATATTACATATTACCATCAAGTTTTCCAAACCCTGCCTCTTTATGTGTGTGTGTGCACACATCATGACAACATTTTGATTCTGATACATTCATTTTGTTACATGGTTTACTTGCTTGATTATTTTAATCTATTACTTTATGAATCCCGCAATGCCCTCATCTTTTCTTGTTAATTACACATTTGAGTGCTACTCAATCTCAATTCTCAAATTGTTGTACGTACACTCATTCATATAGTGACCTTACTCGCAACTACCTTAACGGTACTATTCCTCCAGAATGGGGTTCCATACAACTAGTGAACATGTATGTATCAACTGCCCCCTCTCTGTGTGTATATATATATATATGTTATACACAAACACACACATCCATATTGAAACTTCTCTTGTTCTAACAAATATATGACATGATGGTTTTGTTGCCGCTCTCTCCTTGGAAATCGATTAACAGGTTCAATCCCAAAAGAATTTGGAAACATAACCAGACTCGGAAACTTGTAAGATTTAGATAACCAATTTCTTTCACATTTAGGTACATTTGATATAAAATTATGCTTTTATGATTTTAATTTTGGTATTTTTAGAGTCCTCAGGGACAATCAGCTTTCTGGAGGTATTCCTCTAGAGCTTGGGAATCGTCCCAACTTGGAGAAAATGTAAAACCCTTTTATCTGTTTTTTGATTTTATGGTGTTAGTTTTGTCTGTGTACTTTATGAATGTGTAATTTTATTTTTTTAAAAAAAATTGGTAATACGTTTGAGGGTTCAATTTGAAATTTGAGGTCAATTGACCATTGGCTTAATTAATTTTTGTTCTTGAAGACTCCTAAGCTCAAATTATTTTACTGGGGAGTTGCCGAGAACACTTGCAAATCTGACCACTTTGAAGGACTTGTAAGTGTCAAAAGTTGGTTTATTTTTTGTTTTTCTAAATACTTATTTATTTCTTATTTTTAGAATTAATTGTTCTTCTATTTTTTTTTTTCTTTTTTTTTTTTTCTTTTTTTACACATTGCAATAGGATTAGCAACAACAACTTTAAAGGAAAGATACCCAATTTCATCCAAAACTGGACAAAACTCCAAAACTTGTAAGATTTTTACTTTACTTGTTTTGATATTTCAATTTTTCTTTGGAAGATGTTCTCTATTTAACCGTTCATTTAAACAAAATTATGACAGGATGATTCAGGCTAGTGGTTTGGATGGGCCAATTCCTTCTGGAATTTCTCTCTTGGAAAATTTGTCTGACTTGTTAGTAAATTCTTATAATCTCATAGCTTTACCCTTTTATATAAGAAAATATCTAATTTATGTTTATTCTTTGATAAATAAAAACAAATGCAGGAGATTCAGTGACTTGAGTGGAAGTGAAACAGCTTTTCCACCTCTTAGTAATATGAAAAACCTGAAGACACTGTACGTAGAAAACTTCTATATTCTCTTATGGAATATATTAATATCTTCTTGGTGTTTTGGAATGATATATATTTGATTGCATCGCAGGATATTAAGGAGCTGCAATATTATGGGACAGATACCTGATTATCTTGGAACAATGACAAATTTGAAAACCTTGTTAGTTTTTTTCCATTCTCCATTTTCATGTCTCTCATTTTCTTAAAAAGCGTTTTGATCACATACTTATCTCTTGTTTGATAGCTCAAAAGCTTACTAAAACAGTAGTAGAATTTAAATATATATTCTCTATATTTTTGTTGTCTTCCTTGTGTTATTGAACATATGGGTACCTTTAAAACAATTGAGTGATGTTATATAGTATTATTAAATGAAATGTTTCCTATTATATATGTGCTTTAGTTTGATGAACTTTTGGCACAATAAAAAATAATATGGCAAGTGGACTTGTGTATTTATTAAATAAGTTTAAGTTTACTCAACTATCTTTATTCTTTAATTTTACATATGTAAGCAAAACTCTTAGTACTTCTTTCCAGAAAAAGAATTGTTTGTACTTTCGTCAACTTGACAATTGCTTCAACATTAGACAATACAAAGTTATCTTGGAGCCTTCATTTATATTTTTCTTTGCTGGTCCCTTCGGTTCTTAATGTTTAAGTTCTGTTTATATTTCACTTAAATTTGATCGTGTTCCATGTTTTTTTTTATTAAATTTGGATCAAAATTTATTGTTTCGATGAGTCACATTATTGGCAATTTTTGGAGTACCAGCACTTCTACAATTTACCTTGTGAAATTTTTTGTATGATCCAGATGTTTGATTCATCTTTATGTGTATCTTATCTTTCTTCTCAATGAGACCAGATTTATATAGCATCATTCTCCATTGGAATGGTAGTAGTTCCTCATTTTTAAGTACTTCTCATTGGAATGGTAGCAGTTCCTCATTTTAAGTAATTCTTTGTACCCTTTGACTATGGATCTAACAATATCCACTTTCTCTCTCTATACAACTATTCAATTTGTAATGAGACTATATTGGTCTTTGCTCGTTAAGCACCAAAGCACAAGGACAAGGACAAGGACAGATGTTTTTATTCCTCAAGTGAATGAGATTGCTTATTGAAATAGACAAAGTGGATTTTGAGGCAAGATCCCTATGTTTGCATATGTTTCTTATCTCTCCCTTTCTCTCTTTCTATATATGTATATTTAGATCTATATTGTGTTGTTTCTTGAATTTTTCTACTGGTTAATTCTTATACACAACTATTCAATTTGATTTGGTTTTTAAAAAATAATTGGAGGCAATAATCCTACATTTAAAGAGAAATTCGTGTTTACTCTGATTTGAGGGCTTGGAAAGTTAAATATTGTGATCTGGAATAGCAATATTATCTCTCTGGTGTTTTGCTACTTATAGGGTCCAATCACAAAATGTCCTTTTTCAAGGCTACAATGACAACCTTCACCACTTTAGACTGACAAATATATGTTCTTGACTAAAGATCATTACTTCATGATTAACTCAGGTCTGGTGAATTTTGATTACTTCTGTCAAATTCATAAGATCCTAATTTAAATGAATGATGAGGTTGTGTTTATTTGTAATTCAATTGGGGGACTTAGTTTATCTTAATTTGGTTATTTTCCAGCTGTAAAAATGGATTGTTGCAGTTCTTTTCATGGTTCTTGTCTACGCCAGCGAGTCAGTAAGGATCTACCTATTTAGAAATATACTTATGTCTTCTTTAACAATTTTGATGTAAAAGGACACTATATGTTTCATTATTACATTATATATTGGGGATGGTTTGGTCAATTATCTCTGGAAGTTTACAAAATTATCACTTACTGCAATTAGTTGGGGTGGAGGCTTTTTTTTTAGTTAAATTAAGTGTCATTTATTGTATTTCTAATTCATGTTTACAATGTCAATCAGTGAAGTATGAGCCATCTTCTAGCAGTGTTCTTGGACCCAATGTTATTTACAACTCCAAGAATCAAGGTGATTCAGGTTCCCGTGGATAGTTGCATATGTTGTCTACATCAGTTCTTCTACCTGAGTGACCTGATCAACCTGGATGCCGATATTTCATTAGCACTGGAAGATGCAAATATTGATTTGATTGCAAGTATAATCATCTTATGAAAGGAAGCTTAGTTGTTCATCTTTCAGCGGCATTCAGCACCATTACCATAACCACCTGAATAACTAATATGATTGTCTTCTCTTTAGTCAATTGAATATTAAAGACATTTTAGCATTGTAGTTGAATATTTAGTTAATATTGTGTAATCTTTTTGGTTAATGGATTATTTGAGTTGGTATGTTTTGTTGAATATTTGGCTAATTATATTATGTTGTAAACATTTTATTATGATAATTAATGGTTTATTTCCGTCTCTCTTATGCTGAATATTTGGATTTCTAATTTGTTATAAAAAAAACTTGACAAAAAAAAAAAAAAAACGCAAAAACACAAAATTCAGCATACCAATAATTATAATAATTAAATAAATAAAGCATTAGGGACAGTTTCAAACTGTCACAAAAATAATAAAAAAATTAAAAAAATAAAGCATTGGGGACGGTAAATACCGTCCCTAATAAATTTTAGTGACAGTATTATTTGGGACAGTAAGCCCGTCCCTAAAGCTTGAGTTTTTTGGTGACAGTTAATTTTTTCGGTACCTAAAAATCTTTTGCGACGCTCTAATTAGTGACGGACGGATTTGATCATTAGTGACGGTTTTGGGGCTTTTTGGGACGGTCTTGACTGTCACTAAAACCCTAATTTCTTGTAGTGCTCTTATCCTGATAAGGCAGGACCCAAGCATTACTCTTGCGAAGATTCATACTATAAAGATGGGCATTTAAGTAAATTAATTGATTTGATATTTTATAATAGAAATTAATTAAATAATAAGGGGTAATCTAGACATTTCACACCCTTTTCTAATTGGAAAATTGAGAGGGAGTGTCAATGTAAAAAAATGGCTAAAATTTCATCTAACTGTCAATAAGACAAACCTCAAAAGATGTGAGTGTAATTAATCCATTTTTGTATTTGATTCTAGCATATATATATATATATATGTGTGTGTGTGTGTATATATATATATAACTTTCATAAGAATTTGGATTGACATCCAACGGCAGAGGACTGAGACAGACATACTCGTGAAAACATGATAGTCAGCTGCTAAAGAAAACAATCAGCCAATCCTTAGGTGACACGTTGCTACCTTTACCTTTGCCAACCAATCTATACTGTAGCATACAGTAAGACCTCCTCTCATATCTCTCCTTTACTACTCTCACAGCAAAAGCTTCAGAGTTCAACAATGGCGTTCTCTACCCTTCTCGCCACCCCCTTCATGAAACCCTTCTCCTCGACCATTTCATTCGCTCGTTCCGCCTCTCATCTCCACCCATCAGCTGGCACCATTTCTCCATTGATTACAGCATCAGACTCCGATTCCGACTACTTCGAAGCCCCAATCCTCAAAGGTACTATACTACTATATAACTATATATAAACACACACACAAACGCACATATATATAATAACTTGTTGTATGTATATAAATTTGAATTTGAATGAGTACAGGTTGTTCATTGAAGAACCCATTCTTAGCCAAAGGAAGGTTGGTCCCTTATGTGGTGAAAGACAGAGAGGACTCGTTTATGGCGAAGGTGGATTTGCCTGGTATTTCCAAGGCATATCTGAGGGTTTGGGCTGCAACCCACTTTCTCCACATCAAAGCTGAAGAAGTGGAAGACGGTGTTGATGGAGCTGTTTCCGATGAAGACATCGACGATGAAGAAGAAGGTTCGAGGAAGTACTTTGGGTCAATCCCTATTCCAGAAGGCGAGTACTACAAGATGGACCAGATCGAGGCTCAGATGAGGAACGGTGTTCTCAAGCTCGTCATTCCCAAGCTCAAGCTTGAAGAAAGAGAGGACGTCATCAACGTCATAGTCAACAACTGAGCTTTGATTCGCTTCGTATGGTTCTTGAGCTTTGATGGAGCTTTTATCTAGGGCTTAACTTGTTTTTTTGTGGTTAATGAATTGAACATTATGGTATAAGTACTTGAATTTCAAGGGATGCTTTTATTACTATTACTTTAGCTTGTTTAATATTTCTGTTATTTTATGTGTGTGTTTGTGTGTGTGAAATTTGGAGAGTCTGAAACAAAGAGAAGGTTGGTTAGCAATGGTGGTCGCTGGTGATGGTGGTGACCGAGAAACAAGGATGATGGCCAACATGCGCTTTGTGTTCTCTATTTCAAAGAGGCAGGGGATTAGTTAACGGAAGTCTGAACCGTTTGTTAAACTCCGTTATCTTTAGCTTTAACATCAATTAGTCATTAAAAATATCAATATTTTTCTCTTCACATAATTGAAGGAGTAAAAAAGAGTTTCAATAATTTTTCTTTTTCTTTAAAAAAAAAATTAAAATAAATTAGTGGCTCATGGGTGATGACCAACATGGAATATAATCAGACCCTTTGACCTATTGGGCTGTGCCCCATGTCCTATGGCCTGTATGGCCTAAAAATTCCATTTTGCATGTATGTTACCTAATGTCATTAATTACCTCAACACTGCAATGTCAGTGGTTTCTTTGAATTCTTTCTATTTTCATCAAATAATTAAATTAAAATTTGCAATAATATCTCATTTTTGTCTGAGTCAAATTCTGCTTCCTGGTTCAGAGATTCTGACCTCAAAATAATTTAACCAAATAATTACCCAACAATCTCCGCCCTGCAAGCAACGCACCAATCTAGTGAAAACACTGTGTGTGTGTATATATATATATATATATATATATATATGTATGTAACTAACGAGGCTCCTCTCACCACTTTCAGCATTGGTCAAGAAGTGAAAAAAACTAGTAAGTAGTCTTTGGGTTTTTGAAATTTGGAGAGTTTGGGCTTCTCTCTGTTTCCCAAGTATTTTTAGGTTGGTTTGGGCCAAAGGCCTTTCACTGTACATTTTACTCTATTAAATATTTAGATTGTGTGTGTATTAAACTGTTAAATGTTTATTTTTGTTAATTTTGGATAATACTATAAAATTAACAAAAAAAATATATAATAATAAAATAAAATAAAATCGATCTCACCATTTTCCTTATCATGTAAAATTTGTCACGCATTTAGGGTAATGTACAACTTAGAAAGTAGTAAATAACTTTTTATCTGAATAATTGCTTTGACAATAAATATAATGGTTTGTTATTCTTTAATTCAGTATTATAAATTTAAGTATAAAAGTTTAGAAGCTTGATAATAAATAACGAATGTATTAAATTTTAAAAAGTTTGGAGCATGCTTGGTTTGTAAGTTTGAAAATAGTTTTTAGAGAATAATAAAAGATAATTCTCTACGAATAGATATTTTTATAAATGAGTTTTTAGAAAATTGAAAATTGAAACAATTTTTTAGCATATATGTGTATATGTATATTTTTTGAAAGTTAAAAGTAATTCACTCAGACACTCGCTTCCACCGATAAATAATATTTTCACTTAATACAATTACATTGTCATGGACTTATATTCCTATTTTGAAGTTATACATGAAATTACATATATTGACTTAAATAAGAAGAGTAGAAATAAAAAGAACAATGGAATTTTAAGAAGTGGAAAACAAAACAAAAAAAAAAAAAAAAGCCAAAAAAAGGCCCAAAAAAAAACAAAAAACAAATATTAGAGAAATGTGGGAAAAAAAATTAGAATTTAATTGAAGAAGGCTTATTTATTTATTTATAAGAAATCAAAAAATTTTGGAAAGTAAAAATGAAACGAAAGAAATATTAAGAGAGGCATTAGATAAAAGGGGCAAATCGACCCTCTGGGTAGGGCTGTAACTTAGGCGGGTTAGCCCAGCCCAACCCGTAATTTTTAAAATTGGGTTTTAAATTCACAAATCGGGTTCATGTTCAGGTTGGGTTTTGTCAAAATCCAGGCATATTCGGGTTGGACCCGGGCTCAACCCGAACACAACCCGAAACCCAATTTTTTTTTTTTTTTTTTTCTCCTTTCTCTCTCATCTGTCTTCATTTTTTTTTCTCTCTCTCTTTGCCGCTTGAGAGTTGAGAGACAGCGGCGAGATCCACCGGTGCCAAGAACGCCTCCAGAGACGGCGACCTCCGCCGGAGAGATGAGAATATCACCAGATCCGTTGTCAATACAAATCTTCCCACTTTCTGCAACTTGTAATTTGTCGACGAAGAGGAAATGAAATTCCTTTTTTCCAAACAGAGAGAGCGGGGTAAGCTTGAGAGTTGAGAGACAGCAGCTGAAGCTTGCGCACGGCGAACCTGAACTGGAACAGCGGGCGATGGAAACTGAAAGATATGGGTTTTGATTTTTTGAACAATCTGAAATGATATGCCGATGTGGGTTTTGAACTTTTGATTCTTGCAGACAGATAGGTAAAACTGAAATATATGGGTTTTGAACTTCTGATTCTTGTAGATTTAGTAATTTGCAGTTGGAGGAGAGAGAGAGAGAAAGAGAAAGAGAGAGAAGGGGTTCAGAGATAATGGAGATGGAGGCGACAGGGGAGGCTGAAGTGATTTGCCCTAAAGATATTTTGTTTTAATATATAATATTATATATATATATATTATATTATATTATATTATATTATATATATAATTATATATTATATAAAACAATTATCAATAAATATATACGATTTTGTTTATTATAATATATTATAATAATCTATTTATATTATATAATATATTATATTATATATAAATTTATGAGAAAAAAAATTTTAAAAACTCAACCCGTCAACCCGACCCAACCCGTCCGAAAATATTTGGTCCGGGTTATGATCATAACCCATGTTGAGTTTAATTCGGGTTGACCTAATCCAACTCGCTTCAGGTTGAGGTTGGGTTCGGACTGGGTTGGGTTGAACTAGCCCAAGTTGCAGCCCTACCGGGTTTTAATCGAACCCACCCCAATGTATGAATTTGTAATATGATTTCGTGATAATTTGAAACAAGAAAAAATCCTGAATAGGAATGAATAATATCGAATTTGATGGCCTAAATCAGAGGGGAAAAAAAATTTAAACCGTGTGTCAAACTTTAGATGAAAATAAGCAATTTAACTATAATAAGGTTTCACACAGTTTCTGTACACTTGTGGCCACGTCATAGGTGAAAGTACCAGTGTGATTCAAAATTAAGAGCAGCTCCAATGGTGTAAAATTTGAAGATTTTGGGTTGAATTTGAAGATTGGGCTGCTCCATTGGACTCTTCATAAAGTGGGCCTCATTAAGACAATCTTGATCCAAGTCTTTAAAAACCAAGATTAGTCTGGAGAATTGCAGGCCTAACATGCGGGTCCGCATCAGTTTTATTTTTCTTTTTAAATTCAGGCCGCCCAAAACACTGTTTTGCTGGAAAAAAAAAGGAAAAAAATAGTTTTTTGCCTGATTTTGGTCTGTTTTTTTTTTCCTCAAAATAATTGAACCAAAGAGCCATTAAGGTACTGTTTGGTTGACACAAACAATGCTTTAAAGACTTTTTTGAGCAAAAAAAGTTAAAAAAAAATAGATAAAAGTGTTTTTTTTAAAAAAATTTGCTTTTTAAAATATTCCTACTGACATATAGCCGTTAAGGCACTGTTTGGGTCACCCAAACAGTGCCTTAACGGGTATATTGGCACAAAAACTTATTTTTTGATTTTTTTTTTTGAAAAAAATTCATTATATATATATTTATTTATAAAAATAAAAAATCCCTTTCATTTTTCCTCTATAAATACATCAACCTCTACTATTATTCACCTCATATCCAACCCATCTTCTCTAGTTTTCACCCTACAACTACTACTATTAAGTCATTTTCTTAATCTTTTAGTTATATTTTTTACTCCAGTTTAATTCCATGGATCCTTCACCACCATATTACAACTACAATTCCCAATTCAACCAATCAAATGATAATTTTGATCCCTTCTTATTTGTTGAAAAAGAATCTCAATTTGTTGGAGATGAATCTCAATTTCCGTCTCATCAACCTTCTCAAGTTTCCAACATTCCTACTGAAGTGCCACAATCCAGTAACTCCCAACCTCCTCGAAAGCAAAGGGCTATTCGACCTCCTAATTGGTCCATGGTTGAAGATGAGGCTTTATGTTATGCGTGAATGGCCATTGGCACTAATGCGGTCATCGGTTCAGACCAACAAAAGACAGCGTTATGGATCCGAATTCAAGAAAGTTTTGAGCAACACGTTAGTGGTGCTGGTACACCTAAAAGAAAATCGTATCGCCTGCTTGAATCGTTGGTCCATCGTGCAACAAATGATTACCAAATTTTCTGGATGCATGGCCCAGATCGAAATTAATTACCCAAGTGGGCAAGACAATGAGTACAAGGTAAGTTATTTATTATATTAAATTTAATTGGTAGATATTTTAAAGATTTGTCTTCTAATAATTCATCCTTCTTATTTTTTTAGATGATAGCAGCGAAAGAGTTGTTTGCTCGTCAAAATAACACCAAATTTAAGTTTGACAGTTGTTGGAACATTTTGAAGAGCAACAATAAGTGGCATTTACATTGTCAAAAAGAATTGACATAAAAAAAAAAAAAAAAAAAAAAAAAAAAAAAAAAAAAAAACAGTCAAAGAAGAGGAGTGGAATCCACATTGATGACAGTGAGCCTATTGGTCACTCAAACCCATCTACTCCATCAAGTAATGCAGCAACAACACCAAGTTCGGTTGAAGGATCGGCGCACATAGGCGAAAATGATCCAACGAATGTTGAAGAATGTCAGCGACCAGAAGGACGAAAAGCAGCGAAACAGAGGCGAAATAAGGATAAAAGACAATTTGAAAGTCAGAATGATTTCATTAACAAATTCGATCATGCAACAACCCTTTATCAAAGACAATCTGAAACTCTTCAGGCCGCTCAAATAGCACGAGAGGCACGCAAAGCAAATAAAGAAAAAACCAAACAACTCGAGTTTTAAAGCAAACTAAGAGAGATTGAAAACAAACAAAAGGCTGAAGATATGTTAATCATGAAAAAAGATCCAGAATTGATGCCAACACAAACTGGGAAAGCATGGCTAATTGAACGCCAAAATGAAATATTGGCATTTATACGCGCACGTGGCAACTCAAGCTTTCCATAGGATTATTTCAAGCATTCCATATGATTGTTCTATTTTTCTAGTTGTTTTATGTTTTTAATTCAAATCGTATTATATTGTTTTTTATTTTTATTGTATTGTTTAAATTTATGTTGTATTGTATTGTTTTTAATAATAAATATTGTATTGTTAATTTTTTTTTTTTTTTTTATGACATATCGGTTTTAAAAATATAACCATTAAAGTTAAAAAATAAAATTTATTAAAAATTTTAAAAATAATAAAATATTAATATTTTTTGAAAGTAAAAATGCACCATTAGAATAGCTAAATTTTAGAAATTGTAAAACGCCGGCGTAATTATGAAAAATGCTCGACAGAAAATACTGATAAGGCAAATTCACAAAGTCTGAATTCGGAGGTCTATTGGAGATGCCCTAACGAAATCCATTTCAAAGTCCGTCCAATTGGGTGAGCCAGCTTCTCACACACAGTCACACATACAAAGAAAAGGTCCGCCAATGTCGTCTTCGAGACCTCTCACCACCGCGTCAAGACTGTTTTCCATGTCCCTCCGCCGCCTCCAGCACCACCATCGCTTCAAACCTTTTTCTCCCTCGGCCGCTCACTCGTTCAGTACCGGCCCCACTCCATATACCAAACTCCCCTTCGATCCGCGTCTATATACCAAAAACCCCTTCGGTACTCATCTTTTTCTCATTTCTCACTCATGTTTAGACAGTACTGTCTTTACAATCTATATCTATATCTAAATATGATTGGGTGGTGTGTTAATTGTTATATATAGGAGTGGCTGAACAAAATGGTGCGCCGAGAACGGCTTATGATAAGACAATAGTGAATGACAGCTTCTATGTTGTCAGATGGGACCTGCCTGGTATAGCCTCGGAGGATCTGAAAATTTGGGTGAACGAGAAGAAAGAATTAGTGTTGGAGGGAAAGATCAAGGGCGAGCCCAAGTATGAGTATAGTGGAGGCGACTACAGTTGCTCCATTCCAAGCTTTCCAGAGCTCTTCCATGTGGAGCAGTTCACGGCTGAGTTGAAACATGGGGTCGTCTGGATTATTCTTCCACTCACCGAAATGGCCAAGAAGGCCATGAAGTATGAACCCGAAGTCTTCGGGAAAAGTGAGCTTTGATACATCCCTCTTTGATATATATATTAGGGGTTTTGGGTTTATAATTCTATCAATTAATCCTTTGATTTAATTGGTTCCTTTTTCGGAATTTCTGTCTGTTTATCCATCAATTAATGTGTTTGCTTTTTTGGATATATACGTGTGTGTGTGTTGAATGTATGAATGTTTTTAGTGAGTGATTCAACCCTTTTTCTCAGTCTAAGTTGATCTTGCACTGACAAGGTTAATTTCTGGTTTAATTTTGATGTGCTCTATCTTGATTTGATATTTAATTACTTTTGCTTTCATTTTGTTGCAACTGTGTTATTGTATATACATTCAGACATCCATATTTCATATTTAATTACTTGTGTTTTATTTTTTGATTTTCTTTTCCCATCTGTTAAAAGGGATATATTTATGTTGAATGGATGAATGTTTTTAGTGAGTGATTCAGGCCTTCTTCTCAGTCTAAACTGATCTTGCAATGAAAAGGTCAATTTGTGGTTATTTTGATGTGCTCTATATTGATTTCATATTTAATTTCTTTTGCTTTTATTTTGTTGTAACTGTGCTATTGCATATACATTCAGACATACATATTTCATATTTAAGTACTTTTGGTTTAATTTTGTTCCAATTTTGCTATTGTATATACATTCAGACATGCATATTTCATATTTAATTACTTCTGTTCTATTTTGTGTGCGCTAAATTGCTAATGTATATATTTGGATCAAATGTAGATACTATATTTACCTGTTTATTACAAGGATATATGTTATCAATTTTAGGAGAAATTTTGTTTTGATTTTGTGTTCTGTCTGTTAAAAGAATAAGTTACATTATTATTATTTGGATTAAATTTTTACCCATTAATTGTTGCTGCTTATTGAACATATCAGAAATTTAAATTTTAACTGATTAATTGTGTGTGTTATTGTATATTTCTTCCTTTGTGCCTTTCGACCAAAAAAACAAGTATATATCTTCCTACGTTCTTTACATATTCAGCCAGTATTTTGCTCAAATCCAACTTGAAGCTAAGTTGGATTTCTGTCAGGGTCCATATTCTTGAAGTTCCACTGCAATTGCTATTAGTAGGTTGTGTATGAACTTTTAGTAGCTTATGTTAATCTGCATAAAATAGAACTTCTGGTTTAATTTCAGGGACGAGCTCTGATTTCAATTCTTGATGGAGGAGAAGGCTACTGCAATTCAACAAAGTAACAGGCTTCGTTAGGAACTGGTGAGGGATTCACATATGACTTCATTCTATACTATTTTATATTCTTCTTTATTATTTTTCTTATAATTACATCTTGCATTCATGAGTTTTTAAGCTGGAATACTTCTAATGTCCTTTCAACATGGTATCTTTGTCTTCCTTGCCTCATGTCCAAGTTATCTTTTTCAGTGTTTTGATCATCATGTATATCTTTATATGAATATATATCTATATCTATGTGTGTGTGTGTGTATATGTATGTGTGTGTGTGTATCTATGTTTTTTTTGGTGTCAGTGATTTAGCAAAAGGGCATAAGGCTAGAAATACATAAGTTACATTCTATAAAGAATCATTGTATGGGATAAAGCAATGTTTTGGAATACCATTAGAGGACCAAACAGCTCTATAATAGTCCCAAAGCCTATGGTGATTTCTGAAGCTATCATAAGCATTTTTATGGTTTATTAGACGGAGCCCAAACCAAGCTATCCACTCCTGATCCAAGAGGTGCAAGAGTTTGAGATATCAAATTGCCTATTTCCACAACATCTGTTCTTTAATTGTTCTTTTTCCCATAAAGTTCGAATTCAGTGGCTGAGGCAATTTCTCTCAACTGACATGGCATGATGAATTTGAATGATATTATTGCTTGGACTTCTGCCAACTGTCAGGTTAAGAAGAATTGGTCCCATCAGCTGCACAAAATTTCCCTTGCTTCTTGTGTCTACATGATCTGGGATAAGAGAAATAATAGGAGATTCTCCAATGCCTTCTCAAATGAATGCTCTGTGGCTCTTCAGGTTTATAATTCCCTTAGACTTAGGATGCTCTCTCTCCCCATCTCTAAGTTTAATAGGAATTCTGTCAAATTTTTACCTTATTGGAGTGGATGATGCTGATTAGCTCATTGTTAGTTGGTTTTAGTAGTTGTCTTTTGTTGCCTTGGTTTGCTGTCTTGTTTTCAGCTCTGTTTTGTTGTAATTTCTTCTGGGCTCCATCTGTTTCCAGGGGATGTCCTCCTCTGTTTTGCTTCTGTGTTCTGCTAGAATAAATTGATTATTTATCCAAAAAAAAAAAAAAAAAGAATCATTGTATGGGTAATTGAACAAAATGTTGATGGGTGATATCTAGAGCTAATTAACAATAAGTAAAACAACTGGTGTAATTCATAAGAGCTTTGCGCTAATTGCTGTGCCAATTTAATGACTTTATCCCTTGGGTGTTTTTGACAATGAGAATAAGCTTACATGGGATCTTGATCATTAAGTAAACTGAATGTATATTTATTTGTCTTTGGACAATGCTGAATATAACAACTGTTATCCTAGCCATGTTCAATATAAATTATGTTACATGGGTATGATTCTTGCAAATGCAATTATGTATTAAAAAAAAAAAAAAAAAATGTTGTCATAATGTTGTATAAAATTAAACTGTTGATGCAAGAGCATTTCAGAGCAAAAAATGCATTGTTCTGTTACAAACATTTTCAAATGGAATATATTTCAAAATGTTGCACATGGTCTATTGGTAAAATCATGGATTTTCAAGGATTACTTTTTGACTTAAAACTTCTTAAGGCCACCTAGTGTAGCAAAGAAGATAACAAATAAAAGAATCCATTTTAAAGTTTGCAAGATCTAAGAGCAAATTCAGTCTGTTCAAATAATCTCTTATGAAGAGTTGGCTGTGTAGTTACTTTTCTTTATCACCTGTACTAAAAGAACTTGCACTCACTTATGGTTTTAGGTTTTTGTGCTAAAGTGAATACCAAATCTGGTCGGCAGTCATATGACATTCATTCAAGTTGATAACTTGATATGATTTGAGGGGGTTGATGTTACTCTTTTTTCATTTTTTGTATATTTTAATTTTGCAAGTGATAAAAGTTGACCCAATATCACGTAATTATTTTCATTCTATTTGTATAGATTAAGAATAAAGAATGAACATTGTGTTCCAAGGTTATTCAGTGGAATGTGCTTTCCAAGTTGGGATAGTTTTCTAATACATATCTCTTTGACATTGTCTGAGCACCAGTTATGTTGTCTATATCTTTAAAATTCACTTAAAGTTACCTCCTCCACAGTGTATGTTTCTTCTTTTGAAATTAGTTCATTTCTTATTAGAAAATGGTCTTAAGATTTGTGGGTATGAGTTTCCAAACCATGTTGATAATTTCGGATGTTTGACCTCTTTCCTTGAATTTCCCTCAGTTTCGGATTGGTAATGAAGAAAAAAAGAAGAGGAAAACAAGGTTTAAGGATAGGATAAAATGATTCTTGCTTCAAAGCTTTGTTTTGGGTATATAATTTAATTGTTTGTTATACATTACTGTTTCCTTTGAACCATGATTTGAGGGGGTTGACGTTCTTCTGGATTCCTTCTCTATTTTTTTTTTTTTCTTTAATTTAATTTTGGTAGTGATAGAAGTTGACCCGATATCAAGTAATTATTTTCTTTGTATTGGTAGAGAATAAGAATAAAGAATGAACGTTGTGTACCAAGGTTACTCAGTGGAATGTGCTCTTCAAGTTAGGATATATTTCTAATAACTCTTTGACATTGTTTGAGCATTGGTTATGTTGTCTATATCTTTAAAATTCACTTTATGCTACCTCCCCCATAGTGTATGTTTCTTCCTTTTAAATCAGTTCATTTCCTATTAGAAAATGGTCTTAGATTTGTTGGTATTAGTTTACAAACAAGGTACATATTTTCAGATGTTTGACCTCTTTCCTTGTATTTCACTGAGTTTTTCGGATTGGTAAAGAAGAAAAAGGGGAAAACAAGGTTTAAGGATAAGGATAAAATGTTATTCTTGCTTCAAAACTGTGCTGTTGATATGATAATTTAATTGTTTGTTATATATTACTGTTGCCTTTGAACCATGGAAGTGGCTCATCTCTTTGAGATTACAATGTGTAGGAACCCTTGAGGCGTGACAGCAACAAAAGTTCTGGATGAAGATGCTGTGGGACTTCATGAGAATTATTGTTGAAGGACATTGAAAACGTCATGTCTAATAGTCTATTCCTATTTTAAACAGGTAGTATTGTGATTTTCTAAGTCATGTCGGATATTAATGGGATTTTCTTCCGGTGTAAGTTCATGAAATGTAATTTAATCTTATGGTACAGAATGGGGAACTTCATGTGTGTTTCTTTTTGAACTTTGAGAGGTTTATATGACCACACTCCACAAGTTCCAATTTTAGCAGACAAGTATTATGGACTTCTTCTGCTCCTTTAGCTTAAAACACTATGAACAGATTCAGGAACTTCAGCTTTTGTGTGTGTGTGTGTGTGTGTGTGTGTTTTATATATAAATGGCAGTCGCTGAATGCCCGATGTCAACAGTTCGATGAGATGAATGACTGTCATTGTGTAGGGAATGGGTAAGATAAGCCTTTCACCTCTTCCAGTGGTGGTGTTCAAAGAATTCTACCTTGTTACCATTGTTGAAGAGAGGTTATACCACATTGGCCTAGTTTATGTTAGTGCTCTTCACTCTATTTGAATATATTGTTTGCTAGAGTTTTCTCACGAGTATGTCTGGCACAATCTGCTGCCGTTGGATGGTTATTCAGGATTTGTTGATTTCGTGATTGTGAAACAAATCCTTATGAAATGTTTGTACACTACTAGAATTAAATTTTGAGACACTATTAATTTATTTTTCTAAATATTGTTTAAACCAAGTTTCTGTAAATATTGCAGGGTTACTGTGTTGTTGATTTATAATTTATATTCTTTATTTTTATTTTTATTATTCAACAAATGCAGAGTTAAAAGGAAAATTCAGCATGGTAAAAATAATTGATATGTATGCAGATCGATGTTCCATAATATATTTTTGTGTTTAATTATAAAAATGATCAATTATATGTAAAGGATGTATACTTGTGGCTAACAGGTTTAGATAAATTTTGATTTCATGAGCAATATGTTCATTTAACTAAACAAATTTTTTTTTTTAAATGATGGTTTATCAATGTAATTATTATTTTTTTCTTGTTATATATATTAAAAATAAAATTGATTTAAAAGCTTAGTCCGCTAGGAAGCACAAACACTTTTAAGAAGGAGTCTTACTCGAATCGTACCAGTATCGGACACCGGCGCTCCTTGGATACATGTTCGACACTTCATATACGTGTCCAAAAACACTTTATACACACTTCACCAATACTTCTTAGGCATTTTTAACGCAAATCTACCCAATAATTTTAAAAATAATATGAATAATATCGTGACAAAGTAATAAAATAATGATACACGTAGTATATGATATAAAAATTATTATAACAATGACATAATTTTATTTTTTTAATTCATTTCAGAGCAACTCTTAATATAGAAATTAATAATAAATTAAAATTTTATAATACTATTACTGAATAGATGTATCATAATAAAAATTCATATATTGTGTAATCATGTTCAGGTCGTACCGATATCGTACCTTCTAAAAATTTTATAATACTATTACTGAATAGATGTATCATAATAAAAATTCATATATTGTGTAATCATGTTCAGGTCGTACCGATATCGTACCTTCTAAAAATTTGACGTATTCATGTCCCTGCAACATAGCTTGCCCGATAGCCAATAGAGGTATAATGTTGTAACCTAAAATGATAGTATCATGAGATGAAATTACTTTGTGGTTCAATAATTTTGTTGTGTTAAGGTCTTAATTGATTTCATACTCGTGCTTTGATTTTATCAATTTTATTCACTTGGTATAAGGTCGCATATACAGTACCACGTAGATTGGTGGACAAGAAATTGCATTGAAAATTGAATTTATTTAAAACTTTCAAAATTTTGGTCAAATTATTGAAATGTTATTGAATACACGTGCGATGCATCAAATATTTTCTCTAACCCACTAGCAACAAACATTCTCTAACCGTCAAGTGACACGTGTCCATCCTCTTCTCTCCATCCCACTCACCTCTGTAGAAACCTCCTTTTACTCGTCTGTCTCCATCACCTCCTTCACTAACAATCTCTCACATACACAGTGAATATTCAGAAGCCATATCAATGGCCTGTTCACGAGCTCTCACCGCCGCCACTGGTCTCATGAAACTCCTCCGCCCAAGCCTCTCACCTCCGATGGCCAGTCCCTTCCCTACTCGTTCACTTCAGTGCGTCGCTCTTCCGACAAGCGCCGGTTCGGAAGGCAACTCCGATCGCAGCACCGTCATTGATCTCACGAAGCTCCTCCGCTCACAGATCTCTCCTCAGATGGAAGTCGCTCCCTTCGCCGCTCGTTCATTTCACACCGTCGCTCTTCCCACAAGCGTTTCCGAAGCAAAATCAGACTCTCTCACCACCGCCATTGGTCTCCCGAAGCTCCTCCACTCACAACTCTCACCTCAGACGGTCACTCCCTTCGCTTCTCGTTCACTTTGCACAGTTGCTGCTGTTTCCAAAAGCGGCGATTCGGAATCCGACGCCGACCTCAGCTCCAAACAGCCCTCTATTGGCCTCAAAGGTCAGCATATATATATATATATATAAATATTCTCATATCATTTCTCTTCGAATAAGTATGATCTGTGCTGAATTAGTACGGTTTCCTTTACAATCTATATCTATATACATACACATATATATAATGTGATTGAGTAGTGTGTTGTTATATGTATATGTATAGGTGTGGTTGATCTTGTGCAGACACTGGTGAATGATAGCTACATCTGCGTGAAGATTGATGTGCCAGGTCTGAAGTCAAAGGATCTGAAAATTTGGGTGAACGAGAAGAGAGTAATTATCTTTATGGGAAGGTCAAAATGCCCACCCAAGTATTGGTGTAGGGGATGGTTTTACGGAGGCACCATTAGAGACTGTCCATTGGACTGCAAGGTGGAGAACTTCAAGGCCGAGGTGAAGAATGGTGTCCTCTGGGTTACTGTGCCACTCGCCGACGACGCCAAGAAGACACACTTTCGATTGTTGGATCAGAAAGGGGATGAAGTTTGATCCATCTTTGACCGATTTGGGGGTTTAGGGTTTTAATTTCGATCTCTATATTCTTCTTTTATGTTTTTGTTTTAGGATATATGTTGAATGTATGAATCTCTTTTTTGGGGGATGAATCTCCTTTTTTGTGGAAAATTAATTATATATGTTGTGGTAGCTAGCTCTTGATTTCATACTCAACTTTTGCTGCAGCTGTGTCACGCATTAATTATTTAGCTTGGTTAATGAAGCAATCATAAATTCAACAATTAACTAGCGACTATGTAATTATGATACAGTACCATTTTGTATCTCTCTCACACACACACACACACACATGTCTGCACCTTAGAATTGTCAAGTTGAAAAAGTGGTTTCAACCTGCAAAAAGAATAGCCAGGGCAGAGGTCTATGGAGCCGTTTTTGTGGGAGACAAATCTCTGATACTCTGTGTGGATGTGAAATCATTTTGGCTCTTTCCTTTTCCTATGATACAAAATGGTCCCAAAGGTTTTGCTTTTTGATACAAAAATGTGCAGATAGGCTTTAGTACAATGTTATTGAAAATCAAATTTATTTGAATTGTTTAAAGTTTTAATCAAATTATTTTTAATTATTATTATTATTATCTTGACCCACTTCTCATATAGGGAGGCTTGATTTTTAAACCTCCCATTTGAAAGATAAAAGAAATAACACTTGAAAAAAAAATTATTGTTATTTTTCTAAAGAAGTAAACCGTCTTTGGATTTGAAAATAACAAAGATAATTGTGATACAAGATAACATTTTGATTTTGTTTTTATAATTGTGATATATAATATCACTATATAAAATAAAAAATTAAAAAAATCATCAAAGCTGACGTGATATGTTGTTATTGGAACACATTAAGGGTGAGTAAGATGAAGCTACCGGTGAGTAGCTAAACATTATCCAAAACTTAATACATCAATGTGTTATTTTCAAATAAAATGTATTTCATTAAAATCTTAACATAATCTTGATAATTTTAGCTGAGTGGATTTACCACCATCTAACTTTATATTCCCTTGTCAATTGGAAATCATCATTTCCACGCACTATGATCAATTAAGAAAAAACAATCCAATGGCTATGAGATCAAGTTGAATACTCATGCGACACATCATGTATTTTCCTCTAACCGTCACGTGACAGGTGTCCATCCTTTGCTCTCCATCCCACTCACCTCTGTAGAAAACCCTTTACTCGTCTGTCTCTGTCACCTCCTTCACTCACAACCTCTCACACACAGTCACACAGTGAATATTCAGAAACCATATCAATGGCCTCTTCACGAGCTCTCACCACCGCCACTGGTCTCATGAAACTCCACCGCCCTCACCTCAGATTGCCAGTCCCTTCCCTACTCGTACACAAAAGTAGACAGCATTGAAAGAAAATATGGCTTACGTTATGTATTCAATTGAGGATAATCATGTCATTTCTTATCAAACATAGACAGCATTGAAAGAAAATATGGCTTACGTTAGCAACTCCAGTCAACAACCACCCACAGCACCCTCTGGGTATTATTTTCTTGATTGCCAAACACACAACAAACACACAAACACAAATCTAAAAGTACTACTTCATTCATCCACGGTAGGAATACAATTCATTGGCACATCCAGCAAGATTTCCCAATAGAGCAGTGATAAGCTTCACAAAAATCACCATATCCAAAGATTCCAAAGAAACACGATTAACAAAAGCAAACTAAATAAGAAAAAAGGACACCCAAAAAAAAGCGATTGACAAACTACTAATTCAATCGACATTGACGAGGAAAACATCGCTCCTGTTTTGGAGCTTGAGCTTGGGGACGACCAGCTTCAGAACGCCATTTTTGAGCTCGGCTTTGATCTGATCCACCGCGTAACTTCCCTCAGCAAGATCCACAGAACCCAAGTAACTCCTCGGGCCACCATCAAAGTTATCGTCCTCTTCATCATTACCAAATTCTGCTTCATCACCGTTTGTTTCTTCATCTCCTTTGAAATACAGACGATGGTTTTCAACCCACACCTTCAGATCTTCTTTCGAGAGACCTGGCAAATCAACCTTTGCCAGATACGAGTCCTCTCTCTCTTTCGCAACAAAAGGGAAGATCCTTCCTCTTGCTAGGAATGGATTCTTCAACGTACAATCTGTACTCATACAACAAATTCAAAATTTTATACACACAATATATATATATATGTATATGTTGGAAGTCATTTGAGGGTATTTTTGTTGTTACCTTTTGGGATGGGAGCTTCGGAATCGTCAGAGTCCGAGTCCGAATCTGTGGTCATCAATGGAGAAGGGAAACCAGCGAACAGAGTCGTTGGGAAGCGGTTGGAGGGGAAGGATTTCATCATGAGTCCACAGGCGCCGGTGGTGACAAGTACTGAAGAAGACGCCATTGATGGAGCTTTTCTAGGGTTTCTGGGTATTCACTGTGTGACTGTGTGTGAGTGAGAGAGAGATTGCGAGTGACTGAAGGTTATTGAGACTGAGTACAGACTGGTCACTATATAGGGGATTGGATATGAAATAGTGTCTGTAGTTGTGACGTCAGCATTACTTTTTGCTAACAGCTGGACGCTTTTCCTTTTTTTTTTTACTTTACTTTTCCTATTTGATGAATTTGTGAAAATGCTGCTGTGAATTGAAAAAAAATGGTGTTGTATCAAAACTTAGCTAGTATTTTTATGGAATAATTTTTTTTTTTTTTTTTGAAAATTATATAAAGGGTTTGAATTTAAAGAATAATGGATGAATTTTTCAACATTCATATACAAGTTCTTCTTTATTGTTTGGCTTATTTATGATTTGCTCCAATTTTAAGCCTGAAGTTAAAATTATTTCAAAGAGTTTCAAGTTTGTTTTTTTTGTGTTTTTTCTTTTTCTTTTTTTTGTGTGGTAAAGAATTATTTTTCACTTTGAATAACAACTTAATGTAAATGAAAATTTCTATTAAGACATCTTGCCGCAAATGTCAAATACCTACACTTCATAGATAGGATTAGTAAGCAAGTTTCCAACAGAAGAAGTGATTGGTCATTTACACAAGAATATTAATTTATTTTGATACTTTTCACTCTAATTTGATCTGAGGAAGAAAAGAAAAAATATAATTTCATATCTTTTACCTCCATCTAGAATAATGTATTTACTTTAATGAATTAATGATCGCATTATTCAGTGGTCTTAATTCATAAAGTGTCAAACTTTCCAAATAAATATTTCTGCATTCAAGTCTCCTCCACTTAATTTAACAGTAAAAAATTTTGTTAGAGCACCATTTTTGTAGAGTATTAATTATATACGTGTATATATATATATAAACACAATTATATACTTTTATAAAATGGAATTAGTGTGAAACAAATTATTATAACTTGTCACAGTTCATTAACATGTGTCTAGGAAAAGGGTAATTAAGGCCAAAATGGTATTTCTTCCGAGGGAGGATCAGAGATTTGTTTTCCACAAAAAGAAATGGTATCTCCACTACACAGACCTGATCGCTCTCTTTCCTGGCTCAAGGTAATTAAGGTGAGTTGATTGAATTTACACTTCGAAGTTGACAATTCTAACGGATATATACACACACACACACACACACTTACTTATATGTATACATACTACTGTCCATATTCCAACTTTCTGATTGGTTAATGGTTATGCATCTTTATAAAAATAAAAAATAAATAAATAATTGTTTTGGTATTATTATCAATACAACGTATGATGGACCTCACAAATGAAGAGAGGATAACAGGGATGGTTGTTTGATTTTTTTTTTTTTTTTTTTTTTTTTGTGTCGAAAGGTGAAGCTAAGAAATATAATTAGAGTACAGTGAAAGGCCTTCGGCCCAAACCAACCCAAACATACTGGGAGAAACAGCGAGAAGCCCGAACAATCAAATAACAACATGCTTGGGCCCAAGGCCCAGCTCCTAATTCAAACAAAAAGCCGAAAATAACGGTCTTGATGCCGTTAGTGGTAGATTTCTGATGCAATTCCGGTGGCAAAGCCGATGACGACGATCAAAGCCCTAGGCTCAGAACCCGTAGTCTGACGGCCGCGACGGAGGACAACAACAAGAGGGAGGAAGATTCCAGTCCTTGAGGATGTTGTGTGCAGCAACAGAGCTTCGAAGAACTCCTAATATGAGGATTGAGGTGCTACTATTACAAACCCTGGATAGGATTGCATTTTGGGATAACTTGATTCCATGAAAGATACGAGCATTTCGTTCTTCCCAAATGTGATACGCCAAGATAGTGAAGCAAAGCTTTCTTATAAAGTTCATTAGATATAATGGGGACCATTGATCACTGAATTTAGAGATTAACTCCGGCCAAGTGAGATATGCAATGGAGAGTCTGCATTTAGCTTTGAAGAACCTCCAAATAGGAACAGTGAAGGAGCAAGAGAAAAAATATATGTGTATGTGATTTAGGGCTAGCATTGGATAGGGCATACATATTCTGATGCCGAGCCATGGATCTTGTGTCAAGTGTTGGCAATCTAACTTTACATGTCTGTTCACTGCATGTAAAGTTTTTATTGTATAATATAAAATTTTTACTAAATAATGTAAAATTTGTACTTAAACAAAGTAAAACTGTTATTTAACTAGTGTAAAATTTTTATTGAATAATTTAAAATATACAGCAAACAACTATCAAAATGTGTCTATATTCGCCGCATGAGAAGGTTATTGTAAGCTCTTTGTAAATTTACCGATTTGGTCTTTGTCGCCAACATGAAGCAATCTTAGTAATAGTTTTAAGATTCGCCGCTGCCGCGAAAGTAAAGATATGAGATGGAAAAAGATGTAAGGTTATTTAGTAAGTTTGAGAATGCAGGGTAAAGATAATTTGGTCTCCATGTATTTATGAATAGCAAAAAGTGACATATTTGTAATACTCTTGCCTATAATGTATTTTGGTTGAATTATTTTTTAGTGTTTACATTTTAGTAATTATAAGGCTTTCTAAGATATTTTTTTTTATTAAATTAACTCATTTATTAAAACCCATCAATCCCTAAATGATGTTTTAAATCAGATTGAAAATTAGCAAAACCCCGAACATATATAAATGGATGTAGGGTCAAATTGGATCTCAAAAACACTTTCTCGAACTGTGTGTTCTGTCCTCTCTTCAGATTTGAGGTCCAATATTGTACTGATTAAAAATGCCAAAACCAAATACTATACATAAAATTTGATTTTTAACATAAAGATGGATGGAATTAATTGGTACAGAACATATCTCTCTTAGAATTGACTACTTCTTTTGCTCGTCAACCAAGAAACCTTGTTTCATCTTTCAAGCCACCTTAATTACCTGCAAAAAAGATGAACCAGAACAGAGCCACCCTTCAGGTCTCTGACTCTGTGCAGTGTGAGATTCCATCCCTTTTCGTGAGTGACAAATCTCTGATCCTCCCTGCTCCCTACCCAGGTTATTCAATTATGTTTTTTTTATTCTTATACACATTTCAATATACATATATATATATACACACACACACACACACAATGATACAATGTGTATAGTGTATGGTAAATTGGTAAGTTAGGTTGTGATCTAACCTAAATTTTAGAACCAGAACCGAACCATATCATTATACAATTCGTTTCGGTTGACCGGCAACAAACGCCTTGTTTTTAAGATACAAAGTGATAGTGAGTTATGCCGGGAACTTATTTAAATTTGGAAGTTGATATTTGCACTTCATATTTGAGACCTCATGAACTACAATTTTTAAACTTAACAATTAAAATGACAATTTTGCCCTTCCTCGTGTTTGTTCATTGATTCGTGGTTTCTGTTCTGGTTCTTGCAGCTTTGAAAATTGTTGATGCTCTTCGAAAATTGATCTTTGTAATTGATGAAACTTTGACTTAGGACTTGACTTGTTATGATGGTAATGGATTGAAAATTTGGTATCTATTTTGAATTCCAAGGACCTTACAAGTTAATTGTGGAGCTCTATTTTGTAATTCAAGCACCTAGCACATTTTGCCCTTTTTAAGTCGCATGCACATGAATCCATATAATAATGCTTCGATTTGATACAAATGATGTAGGGTTTTAGGCTCACACATTTGCATGAATTAATCAGAGCCAAAACTAGTTCAATAAATTTGCTAAAATTAATGTAGGATGTGTTCAAACTATATATCTACACGTGTAAATTTGTGTGTATATATTATATGAGAAACGGTTTGACCTTAAGTCACATAAGTAAAAGTAAAAACAAGAACAACTTAAGTCACGTGAGCAAAAGCAAGAGCAATGACGAGAACGAGAACGTAAAAAAGACAAAATGTAAGTCACACATTGTGAAAAATTCAAAATAAATAAATAAATAAATAACAAAAAACTGTCATGAGTGACACCAACACTAATTTAGAGAATTGTGTGACTTAATGTGTTGTCACAAAATACATATCAGGACAAAATGTAAGTCACACATGGTGAAAAATTAAAATAAAATAAAAAATAACAAAAAACCGTCATGAGTGAAACCAAAACTTATTTAGAAAATTGAATGACTTAATGTGTTGTCACAAAATACACATCAAGACAAAATGTAAGTCACACATTGTGAAATTTTTTTTAAAAAATATAACAAAAAATCGTCATGAGTGAAACCAACACTTATTTAGAGAATTGTGTGACTTAGGGTTTGTTTAGTAACACTTTTACTTTCTAATTTTTACTGTCAATTCCTAAAATTAAGAAGTAAAAGTGAAAATTATGTTTAGTAATATAATTTTACTTTTCACCTTTTAGAAAGTACTTTCAGATTTAATGAAGGAAAGAGAAAGTGAGGATTTGTTACTTTCTCTACTTTCTACACTGTTTACAAGAAGTATTTTCTCTACTGTAACATTATTTATCAAAAAAAAAAAAAAAAAACTCAAAAATTATTTTCACCGCCGGCCACCGTCACCTCCACCCACCTCCCCCCCACCATAGCCACCGCTACAACCATCTCTCTCCTCTCTCCTACCCATCAATAATATACCCAAATCAACTTGAACTAGTTACATAAAGACGAAACGGAGAAGGCGAAGTCGACTCTCCATCATCAGCGACAAGCTGTGTTTTCACATCCTTTCCCGACGAATTGGGGTATAGTCTTAATTGAAGCACACTCCTGAGGAAATTATACTTGGGTACAATCTGATTCTCTAAGCTTATTGCCAAGAGGTTTGGGGTTGCACAAATAAATTTTGCGAGGTCAGATCTTGAAACCCCAATAGACTGAAAAAACTCAAGTTTAGGCAAAAGGGTTTTATCAGGATTGGCTAAAAGTAGCAGTGAATTTTTCCTCAAAAAATGGAAAGACCAAGCAAATGACTACATACTACTGAAATTGGTGGTCGAAAAGGGGATGATTGAGAATCTGGGTTCCCTAGACCTACTTGAAATTGAGGATGAAGAAGAAGGTGATTAACAATTTGGACAACAACCAGATCGAAGCATCTCCTTGTAGACCTCTGCGGCCTCCTTCGCTCTGTTCTGATCAAATAAAACCTTCATATACGCAGTATAAGAAACAACTGTGGGATGACATCCCTTGGCTTTCATCTCCTTCCAAACCTTTGCTGCCCCACCAAAATCCCCATCATTGGAAAGCCAATGCAGAAGGGAAGTGTAAGTAACAGCATCAATCTTGATCCCTTTCTCTTGCATCTGCTGAAAAACATAGTTCCTTGACGAAATCCTTCTAGCTTCTCCAAAAATATCCAGCATGGTTGTATAAGTAAACTGGTCGTGCTTAAAACCTTTCAACCCAATTGAAAAAACAACCAGGCCTTTTCCATTGGAGGATGGGTTTTGAGAACTTGATTCTCTGATTTCTCTATTCTTTCTGGTGGGTTCAATTCCGGCAAGTTAGAAATCAAAATTATAATTACTGAACTTGCTTTTTAATTTCTTATTTTGAAAATATTGAAAACATGAAAAGTTAATGAACATGATTCTACTTGCTATTTTATTTCTAATAGAAATGAAAATCATGATTTTACTTTTTAAAAAAGCAAAAGAAAAAAAAAAAAGTGTTAGTAAAAAGACCCTTAATGTGTTGTCACAAAATACACATCCCTAACATTAATAAGAAAATCCTAACGCCTGGTTAATTCCAATTTAATGAAATTTTGGTTTTATTTAACCGAGAGAGGGATTGATGCAGAGTCATCAAAATGTAAAGTGTTATGTTCCATTTCATTTTATTTGTTGGAACATTTGTGCATTGGGGTAACATTTACATCATAAAAAGAACCTACTTCAATTAGTTACAATTAGGAAGTATATACTTAGATTATAACACTACAACACAAACAATTAATACAATGATACCCCCCATATACATAATCGGTAAAAATGTAACTTAATAATTTGTTCATTAAGCATCAACAAACACAGATGGTAAAAGAAAAAATATAATAATAATATCAAATCAAGAGCACAATAAAATTTAACCATAAATGAACTGTCTGATTGCAAGATCAGTTCAGGCTCAGAAAAATTTAACCATCCATTCACGACACACACACACACACACACACACACGAGACACATAAACTGATGGATCTAAAAGATAGAAACGGAAAAGAATCCGAAAAACACAAGCCATGTAATATGCTACATATGTCAAAGCATCAACGGTCTTCTTCACTACACATCACAACTAATTTTAGTGCAAGGATCATAACGGAGTATAACATAAGTATAAATCACATAAAATAACTTCAAAAATATTGGCCACCTGGGAGAAAATCAAAACATTAAACAGACGAGGCCATGTTCAGCAAAAAAATTGTGATTACTTGTGCTTGTTGCCTTGCTTCAAAACCTAATGCTTTATCTTGCCTTGTTATTGGGGTCGCGTATAAAAAGCTCAACGAGATTTGTAGGCATGGTGTCCGAGGAAAACTGCCAAAAAAATGACTAATTACAAATCATATGATACAAAAAATATACACACCAAATTGATTCGATTCAATTCGATTCGATTCAATTCTGTATCCTTCACTACTTGGGCGGTTATGCCTCTGTCCTTACCCCTCTGGCATCCTCTGTCTTTACCTTCCTGCCATAGTCTCTCTGATGGGGCCCACCACCTTGTGCCTAAAACAAAGAAGTTTGTGAATGAACATCAACTGAACATAAAAATTATAACTGTGCTATCAGATTTTCAGAAATAAAAAACGCATATTACATCAATAAAAAAACCATACTTATATATATATATATACCAAAAAAAAAAAGGCACAAAAATCTAGAGAGAGTTTAGCAAAAACAGATATTGTTAGCAAAAAGGTATGAATTTTAGCTTTGTAAGATAAAAAGGTGTATCTAAAGCGAATAGCCCAAAAGAACCCTAGAGAAAATGAACATATACACGTAGTACGTATAAGGTATAAAACTTCCAAAGAGAGAGAGAGGAAGCCGTTGCAATGTGTGTCTCAGAAAGATTAAACAACAAAAATCTTACCTATACATTTGAGCATGACAGCGAGCTATGAGTGATTGAGCAATGGAAGAGCGACTGAGCAATGAGTGATTGTGCCCTTCAAGAAAGAGGGAGAGCGATGAGAGCTTATGCCCTTTGGACGATTGACAAAAAAGAGTAAGGGTTCAAGTGTTCAACTGAGATTGGTAAAGTAAGAGATGTGAGACGGCGAGCTATGAGTGATTGAGCAATGGAAGAGCGACTGAACAATGAGTGATTGTGCCCGATGAGAGCTTATGCCCTTTGAACGATTGACAAAAAAGATAAGGGTTCAACCGAGATTGGTAAAGTAAGAGATGTGAGATGGAAAGAGAAGAAATAATGATAATTATAGCTTAAAACTGTTTTTTCATGAAATTATTTTTGAGGGTTTACATTATGCCATTCTGGTAATTATAGCTCTCTAAGTTGTTTTAAATTAAGAGAATTGACTGATGAAAAGGGCATGAATGAACCTTGGAGAAATTCCTTTCCCATTTTCTGTTACGTTTGTGAGTTGGATTTGCAGGTCCATGTTGGAAAAAGGGATTCTTAATTAATTGATAACAATATACATTAAATTTGATCCAAAATGTACAAAACAATAATTTACATTAACACAAACAGTTAATGGGTGAAAATGTAACTTTTCGATTTGTTGATTAAGCATAAACAATAATTAATGGTGTGAATTAAAAATTTCTCAGGAAAATAAAAATAAAAATAAAAATAATATAAAATCAAGAGTCAAATAAAGAGCACCACAAAATTTAACCTTCTGATTGCAAGATCAGTTTAAAACATTCATGCATCGACCAAAAGATAGAAATAGAAAAAGAACCAATTAAATCAAAGATTAATCGATGGAAATAAAAATAATAATAATTGAAAAAAACCCTAAATGAAAGATGGATCAAACCTCCGGTTTCACCAACAAGTCGCGTTGCCACTTTACGGCCCTCTTGGCATCTTCAGTTAGAGGAAGAGTAACCCAGACTACGCCATCATCCATCTCAAACTTGAGCTGCTCCATATCACAGAGCAATGGACACCCCGGAATGTTGCCACTGTAGAAGCCTCCATCATACCCATACTTGGCTTCCCTCCGACAGTTTGCCTCGAACACTACATCTTTCTTCTCATTAACCCACATTTTCAGATCATCTGAGCTCACACCAGGCAGGTCAAGCCTCATGAGGTAGAAGCTATCATTCACCAGTTTCTTCTCAAATGCCTTTTTCCTCATACTATCCTGATAACGTTCTCCTATATCTATATATATATATATATATATATTGTAAAGGAAACAGTAATAATTCAACACAGATCTTACAGATTCGAATAGAAATTATATGAGAATATTTATATGTGCAAACCTTTGAGGTCAATCGAGGGGTTTTTGGAGCTGAGGTCGGCGTTGGACTCCGAATCGCCGCTACTCCGAACAGAGACGGTGCAAAATGAGCGGAGGAGCTTCGTGAGATCGACGGCGGTGGTCAGATCGGAGTTGGCTCGGGAACCGCGAGCGACGCTGCGAAGTGAACGAATAGGGAAGGGACTGGTCATCTGAGGTGAGAGGTGTGGGTGGAGGAGTTTCGTGAGACCAGTAGCGGTGGTGAGAGATCGTGAAGAGGCCATTGATGTGGTTTCTGAATATTCAGTGCGTCTGAGAGATTGTAAGTGAAGGTGAGAGAGACGAGCAAAAGGGGTTTCTAAAGAGGCGCGAGTGGGGTGGAGAGAAAAGGTCGACACGTGCCAGTCACGTGAGGGTTAGAGATTTCTAGCCGTTGGATTTTTTAGTGATTGAACTTCACATCCTAGCCGTTGGATGTTTTTCGTGATTGATGAATTTGTGAAAAAGGTTATTTCAATTCAAAAAGAAATACTTTATGAAAGTACTTTGTCACACAATTTGTCAAAAGAGGCCTGTTCTCGAGCTCCTTAAGTGAATTTGCAATTTGAGAGTGAATTTGCAATTTGAGAGTGTACCCCAATTGTATGGCGTTGCTATACTACCACACACACACACATATATATATATATATATTAATTATATATGTTTGAAAATATACTACTAAAAAACTTTCCAATTAGAAAGAATAAATAATAAGAATATATTTGTATATGAATTTAAATAAATAAAATATATATGTTTTGACCTAATATAATTTTATTTAAACTTTAATATACAGACGCTTGTGCTCTCAAAAAATTTAGATTTTGACGTTTTGCTTTAGTTCCATGTGACTTAGATCACTAAGGTGAATTATCAAAATTTTGGTAGAACTTTCAAAATATATATATATATATATATATATATATATATATATATATATATTTTTCTCATCTTCGAGTCACATTATTTTGTAGATAATTAATTTAACCAATTGTAATTAGTTGAATTAAATTAACTAAATATTTAAAAATATACTAGGGAAAATTACATATAAATGAAGTCAAAATTCTATATTTACTTAAAGACTGAGTCAAAATTCCATATTTCTCCAAAATGGATTATTGAGGTGGCACATGGTTTTTTATTATTTAGAAAATTGTGGTGCCTAAAATGCCCTTCCCTAACAAAAAAGTAGTACCTTCAGTTCAAAAAAGTAATACCTCCGGAAAAAAAAGTAGTACCTTCGCGGGTGTTTAAAAAATATGATACTTGGACGCCAAAAAGTAGTACCTTCAGTTCAAAAAAGTAGTACCTTCGAAGAAAGAGTAGTACCTTCGCGGAAGGATATTTTAGGCACCACAATTTCTAAACGGTAAAAAATCATGTGCCACCTCAGCAATCCATTTTAGAGAAATATAGAATTTTGACTCAGCCTCTAAATAAATATGAAACTTTGACTCCATTTATATATAATTTTCCCAATATACTAAACCGTCCACATTACTATGTAAATATTAATTCAACCCATTGTCATTACTTGTAATAAATTGACTAAAGATTGACTGTAGATTTGAAATTTTCAAATAAGTTTAATTTTCAATATAGGTAAAGGGAAGACAAAATGGTTCGTCACATTGGATCAGACAACACTGACCTATAAGGCTGGCTCTCTCCAGGCTTTTGCAGGAAGGGGTGTGCGTACAATTTTGTCTTTGTGAATAGTTATCCATTTTTATTAAATTTTTTAATTTGGTTTTTATTATCAGTAAAATTAACCTCAAATCTGAATAAATTTGGAACTTATAATTTTTACTGCCGTCAAAGCAATTATTTAAGTAAAAATTTATATTTACTACTTTCACCTTCTGGCGTACATTGTTTTTTTCAGTCAATTGACCAAAGAGATATGAACGTGGCACGTAGCACCAACTTAGAGCGTCTTCAATTGGGCTGTTATATGGGTTGTCAATTCAAAATATAGTAGATAGGGTTAAAAACAAGCTCTCCAATGCAATGCTATACCAATTCAAAATATAGTAGATAGACTTAAAAACAGGCTCTCTAATGCAATACTATATCACCTGCTACTTTTTAACTTTGCTATTTCTTATGCCAATTGTAACACAAGAAATAACAGTAGCTATTTCACAAACAGAGAGAGAGAGAAGCTATTCAGAGATATATATATATATATATATATATATATTAAAAAAAAAAAAAGAATTACACCAAATAGGATTTAATTTAAAAACCAAGAATTACAAAACCTTCATCATAAAATTGAATTACAGAAAAAAAAAAAAAAAAAATTAAAACAAAACCCATACATACACGAGGGCTATGGTGCAATGGAGTTCAAAAATCAAATAATAAAGCAAAGAAAAAAATTTGAGATACTAAAGTAATATGTATTATATACACATAGACACATGCATGTAGAGAGATAGAGGACCTGGATGGTGTTGTTGAAACCAACATAGTACTGATCAACAGTCTTCAACCATCCAACATCATCGTGCGTGTGAGGAACCAAATGAACATTGAGTTTCCCGGGAACAATGCCTAGTTTTGATCTAGTGCCTGGCTTGCGAACGGCGAACTGGCTTGCGAACGGCGAACCCGAACTGGAGCAGGCGATGGAAACTGAAAGATATGGGTTTTGAATTTCTGATTTTTGTTGATTTTGTAGTTGGGGGGGAATGCAGGCTATTGGGGAGGCTGAAATGATTTGCTCTAAAACTATATTTGGCTATTGGGGAGGCTGAAATGATTTGCCTTAACTATATATAGGGGAAGGGGCGGAATGCAGGCTACTGGGGAGGCCGAAATGATTTGTTCTAAAACTATATTTGGCTATTGGGGAGGCTGAAATGATTTGCCTTAACTATATATATATTTTTAATAACAATATAATTATATATATATATAAATTTTCGAAAAAGAAAGAAAAATTATATAAAAAAAAAATTATATAGTAATATAATTAAATATATAAATTTATATATATATATATATATATATATCTTTTTTTTGGGTCTTTTTTTTACTAGATATTTTAGATATTTAATTCTTTTTAATTAAGTTTAATTTTAATTTCCTTTTAATGTCTACAATTTGACTTGAAATGTGTCTAATATTAACATTACTTATGTAGATATGAATGGTGAAAATGGTAATTGAAAAAGAATAGTAGTTATGTTAAAAAATAGTATTTTGCATAAAATGCATCATTGAAGCATAATTGCTAAAATATAGTATTTTGACACTGTAACATAAATTTGGCATCCGAATTTAACATTTTACCATTAGAGATGGTCTTGGCACTAATGGGACTATTGACAGGAGCATTTCTACAAACAAGTGTTGTGCAATATGAATGAACAAAATCAAGGGCTCCATAAACTAATTAAAATAAGACCCCAAAACGAAATTAATACTAGTATTTAACAAGGCCTTTCTTCATCGAATCGAGTTGAACCTTTCTGACGGCCTTGGGTTTTTCGCTGAGTGGAAGAGTAAGCCAGAGGGATCCATGAGTCAACTCGGCCTCGAACTCATCCACCTTGCACATCTTGCTCATCATTGGGCGGAGTGGAATGACGCCATGGTAGGAGCCTCCCTCATACTCATACTTGGGCTCGCTCTTGATCTTCCCCTCGAACCCAATATTTCTGTTCTCGTCCACCCACAGTTTCAGACCCTCTGAGATCATACCCGGTAGGTCAACCCTGACCTTCACGACGCTGTCACCCCTTCTCGGCCCCCTCGGCCCATCAATATTATCAATAGCCACTCCTATCAATCAACACACAATGATTCATATACATGTATGTATAAATATATAGATATAGATTGTAAAGGAAACACTAGTATAGAAGAAGATGAGTACCGAAGGGGTTTTTGGTATATCCATCCATGGTGGGACAGTGCCTGGTGCTGAACGACTTAGCGGCGTGGGGAGACTGCTGGTGGAGGGACGTCGAGAACAACCTTGACGCGGTGGTCAGAGGCCTTGCAGACGCCATTGATGAACGGATATTCATTGTGTGTGACTGTGTGAGAGATTGTACAGTGGGTTTCTATCTTTTTCTGTTCTATATAGACCAGAGGAGACGTTGTGTCACGTGACCACAGATAGTGCCATTTAGTAACTTGCATGAGAAAATACTTTGATGCATCGCATCACTAATAAACCAGCGGACCTCCTACCCGTTGGATCCTTTTCTGATGGATGAATATGTGAAGAGTGATATCCATTGATTTACATTGTTTTGACCAAACTATGACTCAATGCTTATTCAGAAGGTAGTATATGTTTTGTCATTTGAGTCACAATCTTGTAACATTATCTTAAATTTAGCATTTTATTAATTTTTGTTGATTAAGGGTTGAATTTAAAACAGAACAGCCCCGTGTGACACAAATTTTACATAACTAAGAAATATGGGTAAGTAGAACGAATTTTTTAGGAGTCGATTGAATAAAAAGAGACTTGAAAATAACACACATAGCACTAAATGTGTGTGACAATTGATCGGCCGACTCTGTTATAGAGGAATACAAACAAGGAGAACAATATCCAATCCACAAGAAAATCTTCAAACCAAGCCCACTCGTGATTGGAGCATTTCTACAAACAGTTTGAATACACCCAAAAAGACAAAACACATGAACTGATTGGTGGACAGAAATCGAAAATGAATATTTAACAAACACCTAATGTGCAATGAACCCTAAATTAAAAATAAAATAAAATAAAATAAAATAAACCCAAATCAAATCAATACTAATATTTAACAAGGCCTTTCTTCATCAAATCGAGTTGAACCTTTCTGACGGCCTTGGCATCCTCGTTGAGCGGAATAGTAACCCACAGGACACCATGTTTCACCTCAGCCTTGAACTGCTCCACATCGCACATCATTTGGTTGGCTGAAATGATGCCACGCTGGTCGCCTCCCTCATACTCATAGTCGGGTTCGCTCTTGATTTTTCCCTCGAAAACTATATCTTTACTCTCATTCACCCACACTTTCAGACCCTCAGAGATTAGACCTGGAAGATCAAGCCTCGTCACTAACAATCCCTCACCCAACAGTCTCCGCCACAATACCTTTCTCGGCCCACCATTCGCATCATTAGCCACTCCTATATATATCAACACAATACTCAATCATATGATTCATATGTATGTATGAATATAGATACAGAAACTTGAGTCAGAAGAAGAAGATGAGTACCGAAGGGGTTTTTGGTATATTCATCCAAGTTGTGATACTGGCTGGTACAGAAATACCGTGCGGCGGAGGGAGAAAAACCAGTGAGGCGCTGCTGGTGGAGGCGGCGGAGGGACATGGCAAACAGCCTTGACGCGGAGGTGAGAGATCTTGAAGACGCCATTGTTGGATCTTCTGCGATATTCACCGTGTGACTGTGTGTGAGAGGCTTTGCCGGGAAGGGAGACAAAGAGAGACTCAGAGTACTTTCCGACAGAGGCGATGCCCAATTGGACGGACTATGAAATGGTTTTCAATTAAATTTTGGAATCATTCTGTAGCGTACGCGTTATTATTACGGAGGGAGGAATGTTAAGGAGAGTCGCTCCCTTTTTTTTCCTTGGTTATTTTAAATTTTATTAATTATATTTTTTTTATTCTCAAACAACGTGAAAAATATAATCAATTTTAAAACAAAATTTACTTTTTAAAAATAAAATTACCTTTTAAATTATTTTTCATTACCATTCTTGTATTTCTTCTTTCAATTCATATACGTATAGTATATATATATATTTTTGCTACCTTTATTTCTTTCTTTTTTACTTCAATTGTGCCATTAGTTACTTGTTTCCTTTTTTTTTTTCTTTATTTCCCTTTTTTTTTTTTCCTAAATTGTTGTCATTTGCCCTTTTTTTTTTTTTTTTTTTCGTCCTTCCTTTCATTTTTTTTTTTCTTATTTTTTTGTAAATTTTTTTATCTAAATTGTTGTGGTTTAATAACAAATTTGGCGAACATTCTCCTATTCTTATTTGTTCTGGTTTAAAATTTAATAACAATTTCATTTAATAAATTTTTTTATAAATTTGATGAACATTCCACTATTCTTATTTGTTCTGGTTTAAAAAATAATAATAAAAAAAAATAAAAAAATAAAAAATTGAAAGGAAGGACGGACAGAAAAAAAAAAAAGGGCTAATGGCAACAACAATTTAGAAAAAAAAAAAAAAAAAAAAAAAGGAAATAAAGAAAAAAAAGGAAGGAAAAAAAAAAGAGTGGCGACAATGGAAATAAAAAGGAAAGAAATAAAATATATATATATATACTACACGTATATGAATTAAGGGAGGAAATATAAGAAAGATAATGAAAAAAGATTTAAAGGGTAATTTTGTCTTTAAAAAGGTGAGTTTTGTTTTAAAATAGGTTATATTTTTCACCTCCTTGAGAATAGAGAAAGAATAATTCATGAGACTTTAAGTAGCCAATGAGAAGAGCGACTGTGAAACTGTGTGAAACCTTGATTTTTTTTTTTTTATTTGTTTGTTACCTTGCAATAGCCAATAGCTAAACGATACTTACAAAAGAAAGACACAACCAACCACAACAACCCCACAAAGAAACAATCTACATATCCAAAACAAAACAAGACCCCAGCCAAAACAACCCAACACCAAGCTTACTCAAGATCACAGTCTTGAGCACAACAAAAGCTTTAGAAAGTGTCAAGTAGTCTGGGGTGGCTAGCTCCTACCAGAAGCGCAAGTTGAGTAGCAAAGGACTGAGACGAAGACGACTCAAAATAACATGAATCACCATTATGCGTGGCAGACTTCCCCGAGGATTCAAAAGGATAACCAAGGCACCAGAAAGACCCTAGGCCTGTTCAACTTGCTTACCAACCACTGGAAACCACCAAAGTTTTTTGTTTCTTTCCCCCAATCAATAGAGACTGATGAACACTCAAGTTAATAGAAGACGACCTTAGAGGTGGTAAATCAAGGAGCCACATAACCCAAGGCAATGACTGAGTGATGACATTAGTGATAGAAACGTAGGGGATACGCTGCATCACCCTAACCACACAAAACAAATAAACCTTGAAAACCGCCCTTGAGAAACGAAAAACGAGAAGCAGGATAATGATTAACGTGAGACACTGAACTCAAGGGTACACGTGGCTATGGCCTACCATCGACCATAAGAAATCTTTCACAATACACATCAATGACGTCAGCCCCATCCCAGCAAAGGAAGACAACATTGGTCCTTTTACCCTAGACATCATCCAAACCAAAAACAGAAAAGAAAATACCCAACGACCGGAAACATATTGACCGGAGCAGACCTTAAATAGAAGAAAGTTAATCATAACCTGCCGCCGTAAATGACACCTTAATCGACCCACCAAAAAAAGATGAAGCCACTGTAAAACATGCGAGAAACCCTCCATCAACACGCTGTAAATGAGACCCACCAAAAAAGGCTGACCAGAAGCAATACCAACATCCACCCAACCATATCGCTGAACAATCCGAATAAACAGAACTAGAACAAAACAAACCAAAGACCCCCAAAACCAAACCAACCAAGAAAATCCCAATATATAAAGAATCCAAGGGACAGAACAGCAACGAGCAAACAACAGTTGAACACTCCACCATATTTGCAAGAAGATAAAAAAAGTTCCCAACAACCAGACTGTACTGGGAATAGCCAGACACAGAAGGTCATAGGTATCCAAAACGAACAAGGCACACATAGAACATAGAAAAAATGAGAGAATAAAGAACAACTAATACCAACCTGATCAAGAAAAGAGAAGGAAAGAGAAAGCTGCCACCAATCAATCCAATCCGACAAGCAAAGAAAGCTCATATGGAAAAGGGAGAACTCCTATTAAAAGGAGAGATGAAACCTTGATATGGTTAAATTACTTACTTTCGTGTAATTTACTTGCGGCTTTTTGGTTTACTTCATGTTAATTAGTAACCTTTAATTGGGGTATATTAAATGGGAGTTAGCAATTATATGTTTTGGTAGTGAAATTATATCCAAAGTGTATACTTAAATTCCTAATTAATTTAAGTAAACTAGTTTTATATATTATTGAACTTGAACAAACCCCACCCTAGTCGCTTTGGGCTTTAATTGTTGTGCCGAAAGTGAAAACATTTTTTTGTGATATGTGTTAGGGATGTGATGAAGAAGCTTAAGTGTTAACCTAAAAGGTCATTCAAAGTCCATCTAATGATTTTGATGATTACAAATCATTAAAAGTGTTCTCGGACTAATGTTTACACTAAGTATGCAGATTAGAAAGATTATATATGCAGAGTAATTACATATAAACATGCATAGACAAACAAATTAACAGCATCATTTTAGAAGAAATCAAGATTACCTCAAGCTCAAAGAGATCATGATCAAGGCTCGAAGAAAAGGGATAGATAGATTGGTGAGTTGTTAAGATTCTTGTCAAAGTAATTTATGAATCCATTTGAAGCTCGTATCTACATGTTTATGCACTCACTTCTAAAAACATTCTCACAATTATCAAGATCTTGCACTTAAAAGAAAACAAAAATTAAGTTTTCAGATCTTGTAACCGGTTAGGAAGAAATCTCTAACCGAGTAGCTGAATTGACATAATGCACATCCAGAGAAACACACCTTGTAACTGATTGGGAGAATCATTAGATGAATGGACAGAAAGCTTATCCTGAGAAACACACCTTGTAACCGGTTAGGAGAATCATTCTAACTTAGTAGATGAATGGACAGAAAGCTTATCCTGAAAAACACACTTTGTAACTGGTTAGGAGAGTAGATGAATGGGCAGAATGAACCATCCGGAAATATAACTACTTGTAACTGGTTAGGAAACTCTTTATAACCGAGTAGTTCCACTAAGACAGAAAGAAGTCATTTCAAGATACATCTTTTGTAACCAGTTAGGAACTTCTTTGTAACCGAGTAGTTGTATCAAGACAGAATGAGTGCTCACTTCACATATAGCTGATGTAACCGTTTAGGAAAGAACTAGTAACCGAATATTAGCTTAGAGTAAACGGTTAGATCTCTCTAAGTAACCGATCAGTTGATCTAGCTAAAAGAATGTACTTAAATCTCCTCCATTCAAGTAACCGGTTAGAAAGAACCTGGTAACCGGTTAGATGAGATCCAAATCTCATCCTCTCGTGTACTTCAAAGTTTAAGTCAGATCCGTTGCCTTCCTATAATTAGCTCCAACGGTTGTACACACATTAAATGTTGATCAACCAACTCCAACAGTCATATTTGAGCAATTAATGCCTCTTATCTACATTGACACTTTATAAAAGAGCATGCATTGAAGAAGATATGTGTATTATTGAGAGAACATTTGAAATATCATTCAAGAGCATTTTGTAATACCCTAATATTTTAAAGGATTTATTAATTGGAATTAATTATTATTATTTTATTTTTAATTAATTTGTTTGATTTGATTGTGATTGATTGGTTTTTATTATTTTTAAATGAGGTGTTCTATTTAATTAAGTGTATAAATTAATTGTCTTGTTTTAATTAAATTATAGTTCGTAATTATGTTGGTTGAATTGATATGTTATTTGATTTGTGAATTGTTTAGTTGATTTGCGTGCATTGAAGCTTGTGTGTATTATTTGTTAAATTATTTTATTTATTTAAATTAATTGAATTGGGTTTGAGCTTGGGCTTGAATGAAACCTTGTTGGGTCAATTATTAAAGGCCCATGGTTGTGAGGATATTTAATAATTATCTTTGCATAATTATACTTATATAATTACATGTTATAAATTTAATTAATTAAAAATCATTTGGAGGGGTATTATAATACCCCCGAATTTCCGAATGCGGGTTGGCCAGGCCCACGCCCGAATACCCGAGGATATCAAAACAAATTGATAATAAACAAACACAGAGTACAAAAGAATAAAGAAGAATAAATAAAATGCTGACAAAAAACTAAAATGATAATCTAATAATAAACCTCATAATATATTTCCATTAATTAATAAACTCTTCTGATACAACTGATCCTCCAAAAACAACTCGAGAATCCATACTGTGTGGACCCCTAGAAAATCCAAACTAAACAAATGACAGTAATCTAAAACAGGAAACTGAATCATAAAGGAACTCCTATGTAGCATCGGAAGAATGAAGTAGACTGATCCCCGCTCAGCACGAACAACCTCTACTCGTGACGAACACCTGAAAAATAATGGTGGGTCAGGCCCACAAACAAGTTCTACTCTACTACAGTCCAAGCAGAGATCCGATATACGTATACATCCTAGTCAATCCAACAGTAACTAATAGTCCGTATATATATATATACACACTAAAGGAACCTCACTAGACTATAGGGTTGTCTCAACCTGAATAGTAGGCAACATGCAAAACGCACATATAGTGGGCATGAGTACCTAGACCTACCAGGGTACACAACTACACTATATCTAGCTACACATCCCTGGCGATATACGCGCCCTAACCATTGATCCTGAGACTCAAGCTCATATCATGGCACCATATTTATATATATATAATCTAGTAACCATCCTATCCAGCATAAATTAATCCTCCTTAAGTCATTCAACATGTGTTCAGCTGACCTGACTTGAATATAAGTAGGACTTAACATTTTAGTTAATCCATTCCCTTATATAATAAATTAATCCTCCATAAGTCATTCAACTTGTTCAGCTGACCTGACTTAAATATAAGTAGGACTTAACATTTTAGTTAATCCATTCCCTTATATAAAATAGGTAGGACTTAACTGATAAGTTAATCCGTCCCTAGAATGCCACCGTCCCATACCGGTGCATTAAACCACACAATCCAACAATTGATGTAATAATTAAAGAAATACATCAAACATTCCAGAAATAACTATGATAATATGATATCAAGTTATCACAGAATATGAATGACTTATTATTTATTTAAGCTCATATATCATATGTCCTACACAAACTGAATCTTATACATGATGATATTTTATTATATCGTCAAATAAGCATACTCCATATCCAATTCATCCTACACATTTATTCTCAATTGCTAAAGCATTTTAAAAGATTAAATCCATTCGTTTGTGTAAACATTTAAATAGCAAGCATCGTTATGATTGAGTGTATTTAAATTTATTTAAACCCAAACCTAGTCCCTATTTAATGTTCAGGAATCCTAGGCATGTTTCTACGTTCCATCATTCCACATATATGAAAAATACATAATTCAAACATATAAAAATTCACACCAGAAATCAAATCAAAATCATGCATTTTTTAATTTATAACACAAGAACAGATATGACCCAATTTCACAAAAACCTATACTTTAATCCAATTAAACATGCATAATTATTTAATTTTATGTGTTTAGTAAATCCTGGAATTTCCTAGGCATGTACAGAAACACGAATCAAAGGGAAAGAGATAAAAGAAGAACTTGCCTTAAACTTTCGGATTGAAAGTTAAACTTCTTCTTCCTTGATCTTCTCTCTAAAGGGTTTTCTCCTCCTTCCTCCCTCTTTCTCCTTCTCTCTCTAACTCTCTCTCTAGAATATATTACGTGATATATTTTCACTCCTTTTTCAACCTATAGTTGTGTATTTATAGGCTAAATAATAATCCTATTCCTTTTCCCAATCCAAGTCAACTTAATAAAAAAAAATAAAAATGAAAATATTAAAAAGGTAACTTAAAATATGTTACGTATATAATCTATGTATATCCTTATTAATTAAATAAAATATATACATTAGATTATTTAGTAATACTAAAGTTACCATAATATTAAAAGGTAACTTAAAACATGTTAAGTATATAATCTATCTGTATTCTCATTAAATAAATAAAATATATACATCAGATTATTTATTTATACTAAAGTTACCATAATATTAAAAAGGTAACTTAAAACATGTTACGTATAAAATATATGTATATCTTTATTATATAAATATATAAAATATATACATCAGATTATTTATTAATACTAAAGTTACTATAATATTAATAAATTACTTTCCTTTTTATATATATGTATATACATATATATCTATATATATACATATACAACTATCCATGGATAATTATCCATACCCATCCAACCTCCTATCCAAGCAGTCCATGGGATCCAATTGGTTGGCCAATTACCACTAACCATAACCATAAAAGAAAAATAAAATAAAATAATAAAAGAAATGAAAACATTTAATTTACAATTAATTAACATTAATCAAATACATCATTTAAGCACACAATCTAATTAAACAAATAATACAAATAACACCTAGACAAAATACAAATAACACATAGATAAGTAACCAATTAATCAAGTAACACTTAATTCAATTAAACACATAAACAATTAGTCAAATAATCAATTAAACAATTAAAAAAAATATAATAAAAATAAATAAATAAATACCGAGACTATCCTTTTAAAATTAGGGGTATTACAGGTATATATGTCAATATAAATATATATTGATATATATAGGTATATATAATTTATTTAACTAATGGTTATATAGGGAAGGTAATATATATATTTGTATTAAAATATATGTATGTATATATATATTAATTAAAAGATAAATATGATTTCTTTTATATGGTAATCATAATAGGAAAATAATTTAGATTTATAATGGGTATAAATAGACACAGAAGATTGTAGGGTTAGGAGTTTTTTTTCATGTTAGAAAAATAAAAAAGAGCGAGAAAAAGAAGGGCTAACGAAGAGAAGGCCGGATCAGAGAGAGAGGAGATTGGATTTAGAAGAAACAGGCGAGTTTTCTCTACTTCTCCTCTTATGACTCATAAGCCTATCATCTGGATTATCAAAATTATGGCTTTTATTTTATTTTGTTGAATTAAAATAATTTATTGATCGGATAATTGGGATCACATTTATTGGTTGCATATATGTAGATTTAATCATTTATACATATGTATGTGTTCTTAGGATTTTCTAATTTTGATTTATGAAAATTTTAAAGGTTGATTTAATTATGTGTAGCAAGAGTAATTATATTATATGGAGGTTAAATTATTATATATGTTAATGTTGGCCTTAAAATATTAAATATAGTATTTGGGTTCTTCTGAAATTTTCTGGATATTTTTATATATATGATTCGAATTATTTTTAGAATTTTGTTCTATAAATTGTCGGTAAAATATATACCTTGTTTTATAAAATTTTTGGTTATAAATACATATACATATATACTGGGGAAACATATAAATCGGCGCATGCACAAAAGGGGTTCGATTTGGTGCGGCGCAGCACACAGCCCTTCTTGTGTGCCCAAATCAGGACCATTTTATGGTCCTGATAACAATCGAATAATCCAATGTGGACGCATACATGGGAAGTGGTTGCACTCACTAATCTTGGCCGTTGGATGAAGTTGATGGGTGTAGTATGATTCAGTGTGTTGCGGTTCCATGGAATTTATGTGCGCATTAGATCTGGACCATATATGTGGTCCAGACAACGGAAAAAGCATCTGGTGCGAGCAAGTGCACCAGAATACAAAAAAAGCAACCAATAGGAACAAGCCACACACGCGCCGAGAGTGCAACAGGCGCGTGAGGGCGCGTGCAGGCCCGTGGACACTCCTACCAGTGAACCTTGCGCGTGGAGACGCGTGCAACAAGTGGAGGAGTGTGTGGTGGCGCGTGAGGGCGCGTGGGGATGCGTGTGATGCTCCGGAAGGTTCCAGTGGGGTCCAATAATGTTCCAGAATTGTTTTTGAGTTTGTTGGGGTTGAAATCAGTCACTAGAGGAGTTGTTCCTAGGGTTTTAAAGAGCCGTAAAATGTTACTAATATATTTAGTAGCATTTATTTGCACAAAACAATAAAATAATAAATTTATTATGGAAGAGGATATGTGTATATATATCGTTACAGTTGTTTATATATATATATATATATATATATATATATATAGGGATATGATTTAATAAATTTATGATACGTATGGAAAGTGGTATATATATATATAGGGATATGATTTAATAAATTTATGATACGTATGGAAAGTGGTATATATGTATATACGTGATATAAATAATCAACGATTATTAGGGACTGTATTATACGCCTATATATATATATTATTAAATATATGTGTATATATATACCATTTATGATTGTTAAATATTACAAATCCTATTTGGTGTATCTTGGTTTATAGATGTATGGTTGATTTAAAATCGCAATAGGTTAGCTGTTAAGTTAAGGACATGCTTATAATATGCATGTGAAGTCTATGTATGATTAAGCTTATAGTTAAGTTTAAAATAATGGCATGGTTGAATTGAAGGCATGGATGAGTTGCCAAAGGCTGTAATATATTGCCTTATTATTTATGAATAAATTTCATATATGGGAAGTATGGTTGAATTGCTAATAAATGATATAAATAATTATACTTAAGGAGGCATGGTTGAATTGCTAATAAATAAATAAGTATATTTATAATGGCATGGTTGAATTTCCAGCACCTAACTAAATCGCTATGTGTTAGATGATTTAAAATTCATCTATGGATATTGTACGTATAAGTTGGTTAGGATTGGATATTCTTATTAGAATAGTTTGGTACCTAAATGTTAGTTATTATTTTATTATATTAGTAGAATAATAATGGTAAAGACATGGACTAATTGTCAAAGCATAGACATTAGTTATGTGATAAAGATAATTAAAATTATTATTTGTTCTGGATTAAATGCGGTGTTCTCTTATTTTAAAATTGATTGTTTAATTGAGTTATTGTCTAGGGTAGCGTTAAGATTGGAGGAGTTTCTTTTTAAAAGAAATATGTATTGGTGAATTGGTTTTTGGTAGGATTAGTTATTAATCATTGATTAATGATTTACAATTTAATGAATCTATTAATGGATAAGATTATTTTATATATACAAGTATTTATATATATGTGTATCATCGTACATTAAAGTTTAAACTTTATTATGATTGGTTTTTGGTATAGATGATTTGTTTATTGGTTTTTAAAGGCTTGGCAGAGAGAACTTGCTCGTAGGGTTTAACCCGCGATTATTAGAAGTTCAAGTCTAAAGGTTGAGGATCCGCAGCTGGAGGACTTATCCACTCTCTCGGTTTATTTAAAAGTAGGATATTATTATTATTTCATTTAAGATTAGTACTTAATAATGAACTTCTGGATAATGAATTTTATTTAAGGGTCCTTGAGTTACAGGATTCCCGAGTTTTAATTTTTGGTAAATTATTAATGGATTTTTTTTATTTAATAGATTTTCTTTCAGCGAATTATTTATTCTTTTTATTTCATTTTGTACTCTATGCTTGTTAAATACTTTAATTGTTTTGATATCCCCTGATTTTATGCGCGGACTTGATCAACCCGTGTTCCGAAATTTGGGGGTATCACACATTTACTCTTTCATTTGTTTATTCAATCATCATCTTTGACTTGAACTTCATTTGATTCATTTATTACTCTAGTTTTGTGAGCTTATATTTGTACATCTATCTTTGAGAGATCTCTTATACATCACTTCTCTTATTAGAAAATAATTTTAAAGGGTTGATTTGACCCATCGGGTTGGTGTGACCCAATGAAAGACTAAGGGAAGGTTGTTCTCTTAGCAAGTTAAAGTAAGGAGTTGCTTCATGTAAATGTTTGTTCTACACTGGTAAAGAGGAGCCGTAGTGGATTGGGAAGTCTCAAGAAGGGTCTTGAGCCGAAGAGTAGGAGTTTTCAAACCTCGTTAAAATCATTTTGTCAATGTTTGCAATCTCTCTAAACTCTACTCTCTACATTTTAGTTTGCACTTCAGTTTTCTGATATGTCAACGATAGACCTCCCTTGTTCGATGGTAATGACTTTAACTATTGGAAAAATCGAATAAGAGTTTTTCTAAAAAATGTTGACATAGAAGTGTTGGATGTTGTTGAATTTGGAAGCAATGTTCCAACCAAAACAGTAGAATGAGAGGAAGTTCCAAAACCAAAATCTGAATGCGATGCCAAAGACCGTAAGCTTATTAAATGTAATTCCAAGGCTAAAAACAATCTCTATTGTGCATTAAGCAAATATGAGTACAATGAAATTAGTGAGTGTGATACAGCCAAAGAAATTTGGAACAAACTCATAGTCGCTTATGAAGGAACTAGCCAAGTCAAGAATACGAAAATTCATAGACTTGCGCATCAATATGAACTTTTTAGCATTAATGAAAATGAATCAAAGTGAAATGTTTTCTCATTTTACTAACATCATTAACCCCTTGAAGAATCTTGGTAGGGTCTATCCCTCTTCCGATCATGTTAGAAAAATCTTGTGGGCACTTCCAAAGAGCTGGAACTCAAAGGTAACTACTATTCAAGAAGCTAAAGATATTGAGAAATTGCTTCTAGATGAGCTTCTTAGTTCTCTCCTTTCAAATGAGATAACTATGAAGGACCAATCCACTAAGGAAGCTCTTCAATCCAAGACCACTGCTATTTAAGCATCCACAATTGAAGAAGTGCCTAAAGATACCATCGAAAATGACAAAGAAATTGCACTTGCCACTCTCTCATTCAAAAGATATCTTCAAAGGAAGAAATACAACAAAAAGGGCAATTTCAGAAGAAGCTCGTCTTCATCATCTGACTTATCTCAAAAGAAACAGTCCACATGCTTTCATTGTGGAAAACCGGGGCACTTTAAAGCTGACTGCATTCTTTACAAAAGGAAAAGGAAGAAAGATCCAAGAAGAAATCAATGAAAGCCTCATACGAAGATGATGACTCTCTCACCTCCGGAAGTGATGAGGATCTTGATGTGAACAATCTAGCAAACCTTTATCTTATGGCAAATGACGATAAGGTAAGTTCTTCCTCCGACACTTCCATTGGCGAAGATATTTCATTCAATGATTTACTTGATGAATATAATGGTTTAAAAGATGTTTTTCATGAAATCCATAAAGAACTAGGAGAAGTGGTTTTGAAATGTGCATCATTCAGAAGAGAAAATTTCATTCTAAAATCTTGAAAAAGCTAAAACTGAAACTGAGTTTTTGAAAAAGGAAATGGAGCAACTCCCCTTCAAAGAACCTAGCGATCTTATTTCAGAACATGAGTCACTAAAACTGATTATTGAGGATCAATTGGATATCATTGCTAAATTTACTCAAGGTAAAAAAAAATTTGAAGATGATGCTTGGAAAACAGCAAAGTGTATTTTTTTTAAATGGCTTAGGTTACATTCCACACTCCAAATATGCATGCCTGCTAAAAAGAAGAAACCCTTATATAAGCATTTTGTCAAAAGTGATACTCAACCCCCTCCAAACAATCGCCGCGAAAACAACATAGCATCAATAAAGAAATGGAAGTCCTTTAAAACCACATCAATTTGGGTCCCCAAAAGATCTTATGTTTTTCAAACTAACCCACATGGACCCAAGAACATTTGGGTACCAAAGGAAGATTATACCAATCTATTTTGCACGATTACATGAAATCAAAATAAGTTAGGAAGTGCTTTAGGGTTAAGATATTTATCTTCAGCACACCCATATACATACCAAATGTCCATGCTCTCTCTCTTCCAATATAAATGTTGAAAGAGAGAGAATATATATATAAAAACGTATATATTATATAGAGTGAGTCATACACAATAATATAATGGTGTTTATACAAAAAAAAAAAATACAAAAAAAATGAGAATAGGTAAGTGGAGAGCAAATAAATTTCTATTCAATTTAAAGTTTATTTGACTACTATAAAACTCACCAAGAAGACTATTATAAGATATCCAACTAAATTCTTTTTTACTTGTATAAACCATCCACATTACTTTATAGATATTAATTTAATCAATTGTCATTAGTTGAAATAAATTAACTAAATATTTGAAAATATACTAAACCGTCCACATTACTATGTAAATATTAATTCAACCAATTGTCATTACTTGTAATAAATTGACTAAAGATTAAATATAGATTTGAAAATTTCAAATAAGTTTAATTTTCAATACGGGAAAAGGGAAAGGCCAAAATGGTTCATCACATCTGTGAGGAGGATCAGACTACGCAGACCTAAAGGGCTATCCCTCCAGGCTAATCTTTTTGCAGGAAGGTGTGCGTGTACATTTTTGTCTTTGTGAATAGTTATCTGTGTTTATTAAATTTTTTAATTTGGTTTTTATTATCAGTAAAATTAACCTCAAGTCTGAAGAAATTTGGAACTTATAATTTTTACTGCAGTCAAAGTAATTATTTAAGTAAAAATTTATATTTACTACTTCCACTTTCTGGTGTACTTGAACATAGCACATAGCACCAACTTAGCAGTAATGGAACTCTTAACGGGAGCATTTCTACAAACAAGTGTTGTGCAATATCAATGAATAAAATCAAAGGCTCCAGGAGCATTTCTACAAACAAGTGTTGTGCAATATGAATGAACAAAATCAAAGGCTCCATAAACTACTTAAAATAAGACCCCAAATTCAAATTAATACTTAACAAGGCCTTTCTTCATCATATCGACTGGAAGAGTAAGCCAGAGGGCTCCATAACTCAACTCGGCCTTGAACTCATCCACCTCGCACATCTTGCCAATCATTGGGCGGAGTGGAATGACGCTATGGTAGGAGCCTCCCTCATACTCATACTTGGGCTCGCTCTTGATCTTCCCCTCGAACCCTATATCTCTGTTCTCGTCCACCCACAGTTTCAGACCCTCTGAGATCATACTGTTGGGAAACGTGCAAGTTTTAAAAACTTTTCGAGGGATTTTGATTCATAGATCTTGATTCATCACATAGAGACAAGTTTTATGCAAAAATAAAATATGATGTATCATTTAATTAAAAGATTGAATACTTACATCAAGGTTTGAGTAAACCTTAGATCTCTCCTCTAAAGTGAATGTTCTCACTTATTGTAGATCCCTTTTGCTAGACATCTTTTCCATGGATCTCCATCTTCTTGGTAATGGTCTTGCCTTTAGGAATCACTCATAAGCCTCCATAAATGACCTTGGATAACTAGGCTTGTGGGAGTCTCCATTAGATAAGAACATAAACCCTAATTTTCTAGAGAGAGAAAATAAATTCCTTTTTCCTTCTCATTAAAAATCACCCCCTAAAATATACATAGACCATGTATATTTATAGGCAACATAAAAATAAAGAAAATGAAACAACAAATCATTCTCCATCTCTAATTCATATGTCTCAAATCTAATATGATTCCAATATCAAGTTGGGTTATGAGTGAGAATCCATTGGGTCTATTATTTTATTAGCTACAATGAATTAATAATTGGCCCGGTCCATGGACCCAATTCAATTAATTCATAAATTAATTTCTACTCCACTAAAAGAAATTAATTGAACTCCAATTAAATAATAAATAACCTCTAAGTCAATATTGCACTTTGACCCCTCTATGCATAATTAGTTATCGGATAAATAAAGCCATCAATCCGACTACTTAATTAATATATCTATTTTGGTACCTCTGATTATTTCTGGCTCGATCACAATAAAACATTTGTTTGACAAAAATAATAATTTAAATAAATAAATATATAATAAATAATTTTGTCTAAAAACACACGAAGGCCTTCGAATTTACTTTGTGATCAACTATAATCAATACAAAATAAATACAAGGAGCAATGATGCAAATATTGAAAATATAACCCTCTAATTATTAATTACATAACTACCAAAAGTGTCGGTTTAAGGATCCCGAAGAATCCGCCGAACAAATCAAAGTAATTATTAATTAATAAAAGAGTCTATACTTTTCTCATGCTTAAGAGTCAAATGCCATGACGGTGATAGGGAGTAATTGCATACGACGACTCTCGCAATATATCTCAACCTAACGCGGATCCAGTTCAAGTCTTAATTAATTATGAGTCCATCCATAATTACCGACTATGAATAATTTATAATTACTATTTATATATCATGCATTGATTGCCATCACATACATATATATAAATATTTCTTGTAATTACATGGACACTATCAATTTCATAGTGAATCGAAACATAATACATTGAATTCACCAATTATATAAATCATAAATATTTCAGATATGTCAGGAACATATGTCACTATAATCCAGATAGGAATTTGCTATGCCAGGGCATATAAATCCCAACAGCTCCCACTTGCCCTCATAGCCAATTCAAATTGCACCTAACTCCAATGTTATCCAGATGATGATCAAAATTATTGATCAATGACACCTTTGATAATGGATCAACAAAGCTGTGATCCAATGCAATGTTCTAACTATAAGTGCATTTTCTTGCCGGACAATATTATGTTGAACATGATACTTCCTCTCAGTATATCTTGTTCCTCTATGGAACCTTGGGTCATTGGTTTGGACTACTTCTGCACTATTGTCACAACATAGCTCAATAGGCAGGCTAGTATACTCCACAACCTCTAAATCAGTGAGATCAAACTAATAGACTTCCTTTGCCGCCTTTAAGGCTGCAATATATTCCACCTACAGGTTTGAGTCAGCAGTTGAAATCTACTTAACAATCTACCAACTGATCTCCCTTCCATTAAGTGAATATATACTAAGTCATGAACCTCATAGTATCTACTTTTGATTGAAAATCAGAACTAACATACCTGACTAGGACCATATCATCCATCCATAAATGAATATGATATCATTGGTTCTCCTTAGGTACTTAATGATATTTTTTTTCATAATAAACCAGTTGTCAAGTCCAGTATTGGACTGATCTCTACTGACTATCCCTACTATGTAGCGGATGTCCTGTTTGGTATAGACCATGGCATATATGAGACTCTCATATGCCGAAACATATTGTTCCAGTCTCATTTGCTCAATCTCCTTTGATAGTCTTGAAAAACTACTTACTAGAGAGAGCCATCCATATCAATAAAGTAAGAACTCATTCTTTGAGTTATGCATACCAAACCTGGTCAAAACTTTATCAATGTAGGATTATTAAGATAAGTCTATTTTCCTTTTAACCTGATCTTGCAAAAGTTTGATCCTAGGAATCTAGCTTACATCCTGAAAATCCTTTATTTAAAAGTAATTGAACAACTACCTCTTTATTGATGACAAAACTTCCACATCATTCTAAATGAGTAGGATGTCATCAATATATATAGAATTAGAAAAATAATGACATTCCCTTGTACACTCATGATTTATTCACTAAGAAATCTTCTGGTATCTTTTTGTAGATTAACTTGCCTTCCATAGGAATCACCCTACTAGAAAGTTCTACAAGATCCCAGAATTTATTAGAATACATAGATTCCAACTCTGATTTCATAGTAACTCACCAAAACGATCTGTATCCACATCGGTTCACGCTTCCGTGTAGCTTACTGGGTCCAACTCATGTTTAACAGGGATGTCCATAATGGTCTCACCTAAAAACATGATTCTGTCGAATTGGATGATAATCCTCCCACTACATCAATGTACCGATGCAAGAATCTGTATAGTAGATGATGCTAACGCATCAATAGGGAATTCATATATTATTCTCAATCTCTATAATAAGTGTGTTCACATGTGGTACATCTGGTACTCATACCAAATTCTCTAACATTATGCCACTAGGTATGTGATTCATAATATGATTCTCTTATAGATAAACAGTGAGTGAAAACAATCAACTTTTATCTTTGAGATCATAAAATAATCCATCCTAGTGACATTTAGAGTAGCTATCAAATCTAGCATGCCTATGATCTGCTTCCAACTTACTTGTCCATATCAAGCGCACATGTGCAAGACTACCCCATATGTGCATATGATTCAAACTAATATTTAGTAAAAAACACAGCTCAATGGTATCCTTGAGACAGACTAAGATGGAATGCAGTTCATAATGCGCATCGATGTCATTAACGCTAACCTCTTAAATGAAAGAGATAATGTAGCATAGCTGATCATAGATCTAACCATGTTAAGTGGAATTCTGTTATTCCTATTTGACACCTAAATACATTTAGCGTCAATTGCGGAAAACTGGTACATAATATCCTCATTGACCATATAGTCTTTGCACTATCCCAAGAAATACTCATATCCTCGATCAGATCGAAGTGTCTTGACAAGTTTACCTAATATGTGTTCCACATCAGTCTTAACCTTCTCAGAAAATACCAAGAGTTTAAGACTTGTGTTGCATCAGATAAACTTATCCAAAACGTGAGTAATCTTGCTTGGATGTTCATAAGACCACACGTGTCAGTGTGTACCGGCTCCAATTGTCCTTTATGTCTATTTCATCTGGCTGATTAAGCCCTAAGAGTTATCTATCCTTCAAAACAGGGTTCACAAGTTTGGTTTAAGCTTCCCTGCCTCACTAGGTAATTAACCTTCTTTGACCAATCTTTGAATCTTATTTTGATTGATAACAACCCAAAAATAGACATTAAAAATACAATGAGTCAGGAATAACAATTTTTCTCTTAACATTCAATCTAGAAGATGCAACATTAGTTTCTACATCCTACAAATCTTAAGAGTTTGTGATTATAGTATATTAACTATCTTTCAATGCACCAGAAGCAATCGCATATCTATTCAATTTTATAAAACCAGTTTTACAAAATAACAACACAGTTTTTATAAACCAAAAGTGAAATAAGAATGAGATTGCGCTTCACTTCTGTGCATAAAGATAGTTCTCTAATACTAATATCCTCATACTCTCTAATTTTAGATGTAATACTCCCACTGACTTAACTACAACCTTAACATCAGGTCAAAAGATAAATATATATCCATATCATCAAGGCTTCTGGATTCCTGAAATCCTTACAATAAATTGCAAACATGTTTAGTGGCTCCAGAATCTATCCATCAGGAATTAATAGACGCAACCACATAACATGGCTCAATGATTAAATATATATTTTCCTATGCCACGTCATTGCTTAAACAGTTCGTCCTTTAGTGTTTTAGTTAGCGACAAAAGAAACAGTTTTCTTCGCCCTCAACATACACTGTCTTATTCCCTTTAACCTTTTTGAATACCTATGTTTTATGCTAGTCTAGTCCTATTATCATCCTTCTTCTTTGCTTTGCCCGTCCACTTGGGCCTAGAAGAAGATGGTATAGACTAGGTTAGATTGATAGGAACGCCCATACTCTTGATTATCCCTTCATCTGTTACCAATTCTATAAGAATATCAGCGAGTGTGAACTCAAACTGATTCCTTAATTAGTTCACTCTAACAGAGTCGAACGAGTTTGGTAACAAGGCAATAATCATGTCAACTTGAAACTTACCACCCAAATCAGCCCTATTGATCTCCAGCTAATTTTAAATAATAAACAATCATTTTCCAAAATTTGATTTCATACTGGAGTTCCTTAGGCTATCTTAATGCTATTCAAGTCTGTCATCGTACTTTGGCATACTCTCTATCTAATCTCACCAAAACATCTTATTGACATTTAACATGATGCTTGAAGAAAATAAAATAATGTAAATGTTAGCTTTGGAGCGTATTCGAGGTAAACTGTAGAATATTGCACCAATTCATCTCATTTGCCTTATTTCACTTATTCAAAGCATTAATGTTCTCTTGGGTATCTTAAAGTAAAAGGATTAGGTTTTAGGAGTAGTAAATACATTTGTACCACCACGTTGTGAATAAAATATCTAAATTCCTTTTCTAGTCATTATAAATGAAGTCCACATACATTGAAATTAGCAAGCAGATAAAATGGATTAGACATAATTAGTCTGAATATATATGCATTCATACAATATGCAAGGTGAATTATTAATACTGTCATGCATATTTAAAATTAAAATGAATTTGTTTACCACATAATATAATAAATCTCAATCGAACAAGAGATCATTATCATTATTGGTGAACAATCCCTTTTAATTAATGTGGGTCCCTCAACTCTGTAGCATAATAAATCAACCAATCAATATGTCAATAACTTATCTTGTTGGAGGAGTTTATTATTACTATTGTAGAGATTCATTTGCTATTAGGTGAGAACTTCCATTAAAATAATATGTGGGTCCCTTAACCACTGCATGAAAAATCGGATAACCAATACACCAATAACTTATTCGGTTGGCGAAGTTCATTATTATTATTGGCGGGCAAATCCCATCATCTCCATATTTCTTAAGACAATGTCTTGTCTATCTATATGAAATAATTCCCGATTATGTTTAGCCTTTCTAAAATCACCTAATATAGACCACTCCGTTAGGGAGCTAACACTATTGATTTTAGATTGAGTGTATAACGTTATTAAAACTCTAATGAAAAATAAAACATTAAATATCTTGTCATTATAATCTAGACTCTTTAAATCATGCGTAGGGCCTTATTTTTAAAGATCTAATTACAATGAACATTTAATATTTTAATTTTCATGAGACAACCATTCTTGTAATATTAAGACTCTTCAAATCATGCGTGGGGCCTTATTTTTGAAGATCTAATTACAATGGTGTTAATAACGAAGGCCATGGGGCAATGTATAAAAATCCCCGCTCCCACTCAATTTTTTTTTAATCATTCATAATTAGGGTTTTCATTTTATTCAAATACATGATATGATGCATGCTAAACGTCTTGATTTTAATCCTTGATTTTAATCCAATTAAATTTAGAAAATATTTGGACTTTAAATGATTCACTAATATTTAATTTGAAGCACACTTTAAAAATAATTTACAAAAAAAATAATTTTTCGTTTCCCAATAAGTGCTCTCAAATTAATTAGTAATCAAAATCCAATTAATTTTCATAATTTAATTAATATAAATCAAGTCATTTAATTAAATATCATAGATCCAATGCATAAATAATAATAATAAACAATTAATTATTCCATGCATCAGTTAAATAAATAAATAACAGACAGAAACAATTTAAATGACCAATGGATTCAGCTTTTAACATTTAAATACTCTAAGTATTGCGGGAAGATCATCCATCGGCTTGCAAACACCCACATAAGGCTGGAACGCACCGGGAGAAGCAAAACACCGCTTGGAACGCGCCTGGAGGGCCCCACACGCGCTCACACGTGCCTGGGGCATGCTGCAGGTGAAGGCACGCGCCCCCACGCGCTGGCACGCGCCTGGGGCGCTTGGGATGCGCCTGCACGCGCCTGCACGCGCGTGGAGGTCATACACCTTGGATGGCGTGTGCAATGCACGCGCCAGCATATGTCACCCACCACATCTGATTCCAGCCTCCTCCGACGCCTCTTTTCGCCGCCGGCGATGCTCCGGCCACCGGAAAAACGCCGAAAAATTCCAGAAAATCAGAAAGATTCCCAAAAAATTAAATTAAGCCTCAAAAAATTCCAGAAAAATTCCAAAAAATTCAAAAAAATTCCTGAAAATTACTGAAGCATAATTTAACCCTTTTGGACCTTCTTGAAGCTTCATAGCATCCTTTGATGAATATTACATGGCTTTAAAAATATTTACAACTTGAAATACAATGGGAAAAATAAATTACATCATTGAACTTTCAAACGGCTAAATCAAAGCCTTAATTACATTCATCCAAAGATAAAATTACATTAATTTAACCTATAAGCTTCATCCATGGCCCAACCATACATCATCATTCATTCACAATTATTCATACATCATCATATATCAATATATATCAACATATTAAATCATACATCAACATACATCAATAAATAAATATATATGCATATTAAAATTGGATCCATGAATGATGAATTTTGATAAAAACATGATCTCTAGTAATGAATCAAACCATGCTCTGATACCACTGTTGGGAAACGTGCAAGTTTTAAAAACTTTTCGAGGGATTTTGATTCATAGATCTTGATTCATCACATAGAGACAAGTTTTATGCAAAAATAAAATATGATGTATCATTCAATTAAAAGATTGAATACTTACATCAAGGTTTGAGTAAACCTTAGATCTCTCCTCTAAAGTGAATGTTCTCACTTATTGTAGATTCCTTTTGCTAGACATCTTTTCCATGGATCTCCATCTTCTTGGTAATGGTCTTGCCTTTAGGAATCACTCATAAGCCTCCATGAATGACCTTGGATAACTAGGCTTGTGGGAGCCTCCATTAGATGAGAACATAAACCCTAATTTTCTAGAGAGAGAAAATAAATTCCTTTTTCCTTCTCATTAAAAATCACCCCCTAAAATATACATAGACCATGTATATTTATAGGCAACATAAAAATAAAGAAAAGGAAACAACAAATCCTTTTCCATCTCTAATTCATATGTCTCAAATCTAATATGATTCCAATATCAAGTTGGACTATGAGTGAGAATCCATTGGGCCTATTATTTTATTGGTTACAATGAATTAATAATTGGCCCGGTCCATGGATCCAATTCAATTAATTCATAAATTAATTTCTAATCCACTAAAAGAAATTAATTGAACTCCAATTAAATAATAAATAACCTCTAAGTCAATATTGCACTTTGACCCCTCTATGCATAATTAGTTATCGGATAAATAAAGCCATCAATCCGACTACTTAATTAATATATCTATTTTGGTACCTCTGATTATTTCTGGCTCGATCACAATAAAATATTTGTTTGACAAAAATAATAATTTAAATAAATAAATATATAATAAATCATTTTGTCTAAAAACACACGAAGGCCTTCGAATTTACTTTGTGATCAACCATAATCAATACAAAATAAATACAAGTAGCAATGATGCAAATATTGAAAATATAACCCTCTAACTATTAATTACATAACTACCCAAAGTGTCGGTATAAGGATCCCGAAGAATTCGCCGAACAAATCAAAGTAATTATTAATTAATAAAAGAGTCTATACTTTTCTCATGCTTAAGAGTCAAATGCCATGACGGTGATAGGGAGTAATTGCATACGACGACTCTCGCAATATATCTCAACCTAACGCGGATCCAGTTCAAGTCTTAATTAATTATGAGTCCATCCATAATTATCGACTATGAACAATTTATAATTACTATTTATATATCATGCATTGATTGCCATCACATACATATATATAAATATTTCTTGTAATTATATGGACATTATCAATTTCATAGTGAATCGAAACATAATACATTGAATTCATCAATTATATAAATCATAAATATTTCAGATATGTCAGGAACATATGTCACTATAATTCAGATAGAAATTTGCTATACCAACATATATAAATCCCAACACATATCTGGTAGGTCAACGACGCTGTCACCCCCACATTCTAAACCAAAATACCTTTCTCGGCACCCTGGGCCCATCAATATTATCCATAGCCACTCCTATCATCAATTAATCAACACGCCATGCTTCATATATATGTATGTATAAATATAGATATAGATTGTAAAGGAAGCACTAGTATACAAGAAGATGAGTACCGAAGGGGTTTTTGGTGTATCCATCCATGGTGGGACAGTGCCTGGTGCTGAACGACTTAGCGGCGTGGGGAGAAAACCCAGACGGGTGGTACTGCTGGTGGAGGGACGTCGAGAACAACCTTGACGCGGTGGTCAGAGGCCTTGCAGACGCCATTGATAAACGGATACTCATTGCGTGTGACTGTGTGTGAGAGATTGTACAGTGGGTTTCTACCATTTTTCCGTTCTATATAGGCCGGAGGAGACGTTGTGTCACGTGACCACAGATAGAGCCATTTATTAACTGGCAAGAGAAAAATACTTTGATGCATCGCATCGCATCATTATTAAACCAGCGGACCTCCTACCCGTTGGATCTTTTTCTTATGGATGAATATGGGAACAGTGATATCCATTGATTTACATTGTTTTGAGTCTTTTGATCAAACTATGACTCAATGCTTATACAGAAGGTAATATATGTTTTGCCATTTGAGTCACAATCTTGTAACATTATCTTAAATTTAGCATTTATTAATTTTTGTTGATTAAGGGTTGAATTTAAAACATAACACCCCCGTGTGACACAAATTTTCCATAACTAAATAGACTCGAAAATAACACACATAGCACCAAATGTGTGTGACAATTGATGGGCCAACTCTGTTATAGAGGAATACAGGGAGAACAATATCCAATCCACAAGAAAATCTTCAAACCAAACCCACTCGTGATTGGAGCATTTCTACAAACAGCTTGAATACACCCAAAAAGACAGACACATGAACTGATTAGTGGACATAAATTAATTAAAACCCAAATGAAATTAATTAAAACAAACCAACAATGTGCAATGAACCCTAAAAAAAAAAAAACAAAAAACAAAAAACAAAAAAAAACCAAAAAACAAACCAAATCAATACTAATATTTAACAAGGCCTTTCTTCATCAAAAAGAGTTGAATCTGTCTGGCATCCTCGTTGAGCGGAATAGTAATCCAGAGGACACCATGTTTCACCTCAGCCTTGAACTGCTCCACATCGCACATCCCTGGCCTGCCTGACATGAGGCCACGGTAGTCTTCTCCGTCGTCCTCACAGCCGGGTTGGCTTTTGATTTTTCCCTCGAAAACTATTTCTTCACGCTCATTCACCCACACTTTCAGACCCTCTGGGGTTAGACCTGGAAGATCATACCTCGTCACTAAAAAGCCCTCACCCAACACTCTCCGCCAGAATGCCTTTCTCGGCTCACCATTCGCATCATTAGCCACTCCTATATATATATATATATATCAATTAATCAACACAAGACTCAATCACATGATTCATATGTATGTATGAATATAGATATAGAAAAACTTGACTCAGAAAAAGAAGACGAGTACCGAAGGGGTTTTTGGTAAGGTCATCCAAGTTGAGATAGTGGAGGGTACGGAAATACCGTGCGGCGGAGGGAGAAAAACCAGTGAGGCGGTGCTGCTGGTGGAGGCGGCGGAGGGACATGGCAAACAGCCTTGACGCGGAGGTGAGAGATCTTGAAGACGCCATTGTTGGATCTTCTGCGATATTCACTGTGTGACTCTGTGTGAGAGGTTTTGAGGGAAAGGTAATAAGGAGAGAGACTCAAAGACGGGATGCCCGGACTTCAAAATGGTTTTCAATTAAGTTTTGGAATCATAGGTACGTGGTATTGTTATATACTTGGGAGTGTACAGAAACTGTGTGAAACCTTAATAGGGTTAAATTGCTTTCTTTCGTGTAATTTACTTGCGGCTTTTTGGGTTACTTCATGTTAATTAGTAACCTTTAATTGGGGGTATTTTAAGTGGGAGTCAGCGATTATATGTTTTGGGCCTTTTGGCAGTGAAATTATATTCAGAGTGTATGCTTAAATACCTAATTAATTTAAGTAAATTATTCCCACCGTCCTTAATTAGTAGTTCATTTTTCTTTTTTTACATGTTTCAAATTAGTTGTCCTCTTTAAAAAGTCAAAGTATCTTTTTATTATATTTCTATCATTTTTTTTTATCTTTTTAAAAAATTTCAAACTTTGTAACTATATATATTGTCAATTTGATAATTTTAAAAGGAGACAATGCATTAATTACATGTCCCGCTAATACTTTCTAAACATGGACTTCTATATAGTTTTTTATATTATTGAGCACAAACCCACCCTAGTCGCTTTGGGCTTCAATTGTTGTGCCGAAAGTGAAAACATTTGTTCGTGATGTGTGTTAGGGATGTGAGGGAGAAGCTCAAGCACACCTTAGTCTCTTGCCCATTTGATTTGTAGATGCGCAAGGGCTGCTCTATGAAAACTTTCTTCTTTTCGATTAGAGAGGTTCTAATTAAGTCGATTAAGAATCCAAGTTCTTCTTCCTCAAATATCTCTACAGTCGTGGAAGATACTCAGTTATGGAGCAATTATCATCAATTCGGTTTTCTGTTTGTCCCAAGAGCAGGAAAGTGTTGCTCATGAACTGGGCTCAATGGCTTTACGTTGCAGAACTCATAATATGTCTATGGAGAAGTTCTCCAAATAGGTTTATTTCTGTTGTCCATAAGGATGTTCGGAAGAACAGTTTTCTATTCAAACTCTACAAAAAAAACTCTTCTTGATTCAGTTTCTTGAAAAAAGTCTTCCTACTTAAATAACTATTTTCAGAGTTACAAATTAAACAAACCCTAATATTCTATATTTTCTTGCCTTCGTAAAAAATAATAAAAATAATTAATAATTAATTAAATTGGAATAGAAAGTCATGGATTCTTACTAGAAGTTTAAAAGACACAAGCTTTTTTATAGAAAAAAATGTAAGTAGTATTTTGTATATGCCAAAGCATCATCGGTCTCTCTATACGTGGATCATTACATTATATCGGTCAATGAGAGAAAAAATAAAAACACTGACCAACACAAAGTCCATATTCATCAAATATTTTGTGATCTCTCCCATTCACTCCCTTCAAAACTCATGCTTTATCTTGTTATTGGGGTCGCGTAGAAACATATCAGTGAGAACTGGACGGATGGCGTCGATGTCGAAGGAAAGCTGCCAATATAAAACAAGAACAAAAAAACAGTAATTACAATCATATAGTAATACATATATATATACACACACTCAAAATTCACAGATTTACTTATAACCGTGCTAGCAGATTTTCAGAAATAAAAAAATGTATGAATTTTCTCTTTGTAATGGAGATAAGGTGTATCTTCTCCATTAACCCCGAAACGAATAATAGGGTAAAAATGTCACTTATCAATGTGTTAATTATTAATTAAGCACGAACAGTTATTAATGGGTGCATTAAAAATTACACAGGAAAAAGAAAATTAATAATAATAATATTAAATCAAGAGCACCATCAAATTAACCTTTCTGATTGCAAGATCAGTTTAAACATTTATGCATTCAATATAGTGTATATATATATATATATGAACCAATTAAATCAAAGAATGAATGGATCAAACCTCCTTTTTCACCAACAAATCGCGTTGCCACTTGAAGGCCCTCCTGGCATCTTCAGTGAGTGGAAGAGTAATCCAGAGGACACCATCTATCATCTCCGTCTCCAACTGGTCCATTTTGCAGAGCAATGGACAGCCTGGGATTCTGCCATTGTAGACGCTTCCCCCATACCCATACTTGGCTTCACTCTTGCACTTACCCTCCAACACTATGTCTTTCTTCTCGTCCACCATAATTTTCAGATCATCTGAGGTCACACCGGGCAGGTTAAGCCTGATCAGGTAGAACCTGTCATGCACCAGTTTCTTCTCAAATGCTTTGCTACACCCTTTCCGATCACCCACTCCTATATATACAACAATTACCACAATCAATCATATATATATATATATATATACACTAATCCAACACAAATCATATATACATATTTGGAGAGAGAAATTATATGATAAGAGCATTATGCAACCTATGAGAATAAAGCCCTGATTGGAGCTCAAGTTGAAACAAGTAAGAGAATTAACAAATTCAACACAAATCATACAGATTCGAAGAGAAATCATATGAGAATATTTATGCTACCTTCGAGATCAATAGAGCCGAGGTCGGCGTCGGACTCCGAATCGACGATTTTCCGAACAGGGACGGTGCAAAGTGAGCGAGCGGCGAAGGGAGTGACCGTCGGAGGTGAGCGGAGGAGCTTCGTGAGGCCAATGGTGGTGGGGAGAGAGTCGGATTTCGCTCTTCCGACGGTGTGAAATGAACGAGCGGCGAAACGAGTGACGGACATCTGAGGAGAGAGACGTGAGCGGAGGGGATTCGTGGGATCAACGGCGGCGGTGAGACCGGAGTTGGCTTCTGAACCGGCGCTTGTCGGAAGAGCGACGCTGAAAAGTGAACGGGTAGGTAAGGGACTGGCCGTCTGAGGTGAGAGCTGTGAGGGGAGGATTTTCATGAGAGCAGTGGCGGTGTTGAGAGATCGTGAGGAGGCCATTGATATTTACTGTGTGACTGTGTGTGAGAGAGACGAGTAAAAGGGGTTTCTATAGGGGTAGTGGGATGGATGCAGATGATGGACACGTGTCACTGTACTGTTGGAAAGTATGTTGCCAGCTGGCTAAAAGAAAATATTTGATGTATAGTATTCAAACCAGACCTCTCTTCTTAGCGGTTGGATTTTTTTCTTGATTGATGAAAATATGGGAAAATGCTGGTTTAAATTGAAAAGGGCATGACTTTTTGAAGGTAGATGGGTTGTACTGTGAATCGTTTATTTTGAATTCACAAAGTTTAAAAAATATATATATTTGCAAATAATTTTAAAATATTAAGTGATGATTTGATTTGCATATATACTATATTTATAAATAAAAATTCTGAATAAAAAATTAAAAATATAAGGAAACTAAGAAAATTGTTCAAAATCAATCTTTCTCTAACAATTATGTAAAAATAGAATAAGAAATCTAATTGCTAAAAACTACTAAAAAAAAAAGAATTCAAACTTCCTCTTATCAACTATGTAAAAATAGGGTAAAAACCTAACTGTCAAAATTACTAAATACGTCAACTAATTTGAATTAGTTTAGGCTTGTAACAAATATTCTGACATATTCAAAAATGAAAAATCACAATTTTCAAGTCCTAAACAATTGAATTCGATTGAAAATTTTCAAACCCTAAGCAATTGAATTCGATTGAAAGGCTTCCGACCCCATAAACGAAGCCAAATCAGTTTTCGATCCCGTTTGACCTTTTGACGGTCCAAACAAATTCCAAAATTATCAACAAATGTGTCCTACATCACTTACTAAGCTTAATTATCAAAATTTGGCTAAGAAAATGAAACATCTTTATTTGAAAATACCAAATCAATGTATAAAGTTTCAAAATTTAAAGAATATTAGATGTATTGTTTTAATATTGATAAGATATCTTACGATTGTACAAACAAACAAACTGCAAACTTTATTTTCCAGCCCTAATGCGATCCATTTCTTTTTATTTCATCCATTTAGGGATCTAAATTTGGACTTCTATAAACTCACCAAAGACTAATATAAGATAACTAATATATATATATTTTTTTCTAATATAAACCATAAACATTACTTTGTAAATATTAATTAAACTAATTGTCATTACTTGAAACCAATAGACTTAAAGAGTGGTAGTTTTCAACCTTCCAAATAGGTAATGGGAAAGGGCAAAAGTGATATCTTATTAACACATAGGAGGAGGATCGAGATTGTCTCCCATAAAAATGGTTTCTATCACCCACTCTACACAGACCCAAAGGCTGACTCTCTTCAGGCTAATCTTTTTGCAGGTAAGGTGAGTTGACCAAATTATGACATACTGATGTGGCTAACAAAAAATTATACATAGCACGAATCCAACATGTGTAACAACCTTAAGTCCTATAAAACGAGAGTCGGAGCCGGAGCAAATTCAAGAGCGAGAATGTGAGAACCACCAAATTAAGTCATAAGCTGTGAGAATTTGAGCGAGAGCGCGTGAAGCTTGAAAGCGGGAGCGCGTTCTGAGAACAACACCTATTAAAAAGAATTGTGTAACTTAAATAGCAACATAGCACCAAATGTGTGACACAAATTTTACATAACTAACAAAAATGAGTACAACACAAGTTTTTCAGAGTCGATGGAGTAAAGAGACTAGAACATAACACACAGCCCATATCACCAAACGTGTGTAACAACAATTGATGGATCGACTCTGGAATGCAAAAAGAACAATATCCAATTCACACGAAAAAATCTTCAAACTAATGGAACTCAAACTGGATAGGAGCATTTCTACAAACACCTAATGTGCAATGAACCCTAATATTTAACAAGCCCTTTCTTCATCAAATCGAGTTGAACCTTTCTGACGGCCTTGGCTTCTTCGGTGAGTGGGAGACTAACCCAGAGGACTCCGTGAGTCAACTCGAACTTGAACTTCTCCACATGGCACAACAATGGGATGACTGGAATGACGCCATGGTAAGAGCCTCCCTCGTAGTCATACTTTGGCTCGCTCTTTATCTTCCCCTCGAACGCTATATTTCTCTCCTCGTCCACCCACAGTTTCAGGCCTTCTGAGACCATACCGGGCAGGTCAACCTTCAACACTACCAAGCTCTCACCACATATTTTAATCAAATATACCTTTCTGGGCCATCTCGGCCCACCAATATATTCATCAGCCACTCCTATCATCAATTAATCAACACACTAGTACTCAATCAAATGATTGATTCATATATATGTATGAATATAGAGATAGATACAGACCGTGCAGGAAACACTAGTATAAAAGAAGAAGATGAGTACCGAAGGGGTTTTTGGTATACGCATCCATGGAGGGGCAATGCCTGGTACTGTACAGGCGGTGTTGCTGGTGGAGGCGGCGGAAGGACGTCGAGAACAACTTCGACACCATGGTGAGAGGTCTTGCAGACGCCATTGATAGGTGGAGCATTTCTAGTCTCTGGAGTCTGGATGGATGGAAATCACTGTTGTGAGATTGTAAAGCGGGTTTTCTATTCTTTATTGGGGCTAGGAGGAGACGTCCGTCACTTGACTACAGTCAGAGCATTTACTAACCGGCAAAAGAAAAATACTTTGTCTCCTACCCCCATTTACATAATCTTTCTCGATAGATATTGTTTTAATATTTTGAAGGAACTTTCATTTTCATGCTTCGGTATCTTACTTACATTTTTATTATATATGATATAATTTTTCTATTCTCACACTCTCAGTTTATGTAACTTCATTCGCACTAGTAGCCGTTGGATGTTTTTACTCATGGATAAATTTGTAAAGATTAGGTGATCAAGAAAAATTAGTAAATGGTCCGATGCCACAGCGTCATTTGTTATCCCAATTAGGTGACACCTAATAATCCTTTCGTTTTATAATAAGTGTTATATATTGGGAAACGAGTCACTGTTCAATACATGACACTCGTTATTAAATGGAGGGAATAATATACTAATATACTACTAGCATCAATTTGTATCATATGCCAAAATCTAGTTAATTTCTGTGTCAGATTGTATACTGTGTGTTTGTGTGAAATTTGGGGAGGTTTTTTTTTTTTTTTTTTGAAAATTTAAGCAATTGATATAAATATTAAAATAATTACACAGGTGGGCCATTTGGCCCAAACAGCCCGAAAGGGATACAACCCAAAGAGGGAAATAAAGTCCAAAAGCGGCCCAAAGTAGAGGAAAGCCCAGTCATGAAAACAGAAATTTGGGGAGGTTGAAACCAAAGAAAAGAAAGACTGGCCACGGTGGATGAGGCCCTGAGGGTAATTAGAGCATGTCTAAAAACATGCGCCTTGTGCGGAGGATTAATTGCCCCGTAAAAGTTAGGTACATATAAATGAACAGATAAAACTAGTTCACATATTTGCCCCCTTGTAAACTTTTTGTTATACGGTTTTCACATATTAATTTTCATAAATTAATCACAGTCAAAACTAGTTCAATAAATTTGTTAAAATTATTATTGTTGTATGCATAAAAAATGCCAAAACATAATTTAATACGCACATTCAAATCTATGTATGCATATATGATATTGGTAATGTCCGGTATGAATGAACTAGTAGCTCAAGGATTATAATTAATCTGTATTATAAATTACATAATTAAAAATGAATAATCATAAAATAGAAATTTTTTTGCTATGTATCTCAATATAAAAAGCAGATTGCTATATAGTGCATTGTATATATTTATCCTCTATTTTTCATATATACTCAATCTCATTCAGGGTTCAAATCTTCAAATGAACAAAGTGGGTGAATAATTGACGTAGTGTGTCTGAGTTTTTTGTCAATAATAATAAAATAAATAAACTAAAAAAAAAAAAAACCATCCAGATGTGGTACAAGACCATCCAACATCTCACAAAAATTCTCTCTTACGGTTAAATAAACAAAATTTCATTAAATTGGATTAAGCTTTTCACTCTTTCAGTTTAATAAAAACAAAGACAAAAAAAAAAAAAATCATTAAATTAGAATGAGCGTCAATCTCTCGGTTAGATAAAATAAAAAATTTCATTAAATTGAAACAAGAGTGTAAAAAGGGTAAATTGATAATTTGGCACTACGCATATATATATATATATATATATATATATATATAATCGGAATTTCGCACCACATACGAGTGCAATTCCTTAGCATTTTTCAATTGTCTTTTGCTGTTGTCGTGTGGTGGGGAATGTTTAATACACCTCTTTTCGGCGGCAAAATCTCGGATATCCGTACGGACGCAGCATTAACTTTGGACTCTTTATTACGTGCGTGTACATGTGTATATATATATACACACACACACATGTATATCCAAAAGAACAATATAATCGTTGATGTAGAAATATGGCATTGACGTTTTTGGATATTACCTCGTACAAGTCCTCAATTATGATGTGACATACATGCACCTTAGAAGTTACAGAAAACTGTGTGCAACCTTATTTTGTTTTTTAGGTTACTTTTCTTGGAAAATTGTGTCCTGATCAGTCTTTTATTAACTTGGGTAATACCAGTGGAATCATCCATGATGCAGTGAAATATATGCACGTTTTTACCCCGCACAATTTATAGATTTTTTACCTACAATAAATAGTTTTTAAGTTTCGAAAATTTTATATTTTACCTAACTAAAGATTACAAGTTGAAGTTATTTATATATAATAGTTGGATTATTGACGTACCCATAGGACAGTTATATTTATTGCAATGGTAAGAGTAATAAGATTACTTTATTGTCATCTAAACAAGTAAAAAAATGTTACTCTTAACGAAATTAAAATCGTGTACATCTAACTTTATACAGTTATTGTATTACACTTTTAATACCAATTTAAGAAATACGAAACTACTAATGCATTTTACAATCCTTAAAATGAATAGTGAAAGCTATAAAGTCGAAAGATGACCCAAATTTAGACATCTATAAACTCACACCATACAAGAAGACTAGTGTACGATATCTACCTAAATATATATATATATATATTCATTATGTAAACCTTCCACATTCCTTCTATTAATTCTCGCAATGCACAAATGTTGGAACAATTCAAAATGAAATGGAACTTAACAGTTTACACTTCTCTCACCCATGAAATTGGTCTATGCTTTGGAACTGTATTAAGATTTAAAAGCATTAACCTATTTCGAGCATAGCCCGTGCCTTGACATACTAGCACGGATTTCAGCAAACAGAAATCGAAAGGAAACAAATTAAATCAGAGGATAAATTCATAGAAATCGAAAAGGATCCAATTGTTTTTATGACCATGTAAATTATATGAAATTTTTGGGCACTCTATAATTGTAGTAGTACCCTAATCTAATAAACACTTATGCTAAAAATAAAAAAAAAATAAAAAAAAAATACACTTTGTCATTTTCTCTATTAATAAGAAAGGAAAATAGTGGCCCATTTTTAAATGAGATACTACATTATTGAATACCTAGTAATTTTTCCTAATCTCATGGATATTACCTATACTCGATCTATGTTCACTCCCAACTTCATCTTTAGGTCAGACTCTATATCAGAGTTTGATTCCAATTCAGGGAGATTTTTTAATTTTTTTTATTCATTATTTATTTATTTTTTTGTGACTGATGAGTTTGTGAAAATGGAGATTTCAATTGAAAAGAAAATACGAGTAGTTTATGAAAGTAGATGACGACAAAAGTTGAATTATGAAAATTTTGGTAGGAGATTACTAAAATACATTTAATTTGATAATAACAAGTCAATTTATAAAGTTTCTAAATTTAAGGAATATTAAATGAAAACTTTGTATTGAATATTGATAGTATATATAACAATTGAACAAACAAAATGTTATATTGTTAATTTCAATCCCTAATAAGGTTAACTTCTTGTAAAAAAGTAGCAATAAATTTTTTTGTCCAATCTAAATTTGCCTATTATAAACTCACCATATATACAAGAAGACTAATATAAGATATCCAAGTAAATACCATATAAACCTTTCACATTACTTTGTAAATTATTAATTCAACCAATTATCATTACTTGAAATAAATTGGCTAAAGAATTTACTAAAGATTTAAAAATTCAATATAAGAAATCTTTATGCAGGTAAATTTTTTTTTTTTTTTTTTTGGGGAAGGTTTTTTTTTTGCAGGTAAGCTGGGTTGAAACAACGTTCAAGTTCAAAATTCTAAAGCTTACCAATTTTGTCTTTTTGAATGGTTATCCATTTTTGTGAAATTTTTTATTTTGATATTATGTTATAATTAGTCAAATTGACATCAAATTTGAAGAAATTTGAAATTTATTTATTTTTGCTGCTGTCAGAGCAATTATTCAAATCTGCTGCTTTTGAGTGTACAATATGACAACCAGTGTACATTGCTTTGACCAGACCATGACTCTATGCTTATCCTATTTTATTAATTTTTGTTAATCAAGTGTCCAAAAATGTGTGACACAAAATTTTCATAACTAAAGTTTTTTTTTTTTTTTTTTAGAGTTAATTGAATAAAGAGACTTGACATAGCACATGGCACCAAACGTGTGTAAACAATTGATGGATCGACTCTGTTGGGGTTCTCTGACTCTTCAAACTAATGGAACTCGACAGGAGCATTTCTACAAACACCTAATGTGCAATGAACCCCAAATCAAAAGATTGGGACTTAAATAGAGAGACTTGACATAACACATAGTAAAACTCTTGATAGGAGCATTTCTACAAACACCTAATGTGCAATGAACCCTAAATCAAAAGGACATGGCTGAACTAAAATAAAAACCCCCAAATGAAATTAATACTAATATTTAACGAGGCCTTTCTTCATCAAATCAAGTTGAACCTTTCTGACGGCCTTGCCGTCTTCGTTGAGAGGGAGACTAACCCAGAGAGCTCCGTGAGTCAACTCGAACTTGAAATTCTCCACCTCGCAGAACCCGGACATCGTTGAGACGACTGGAATGACGCCATGGTAGGAGCCTCCCTCATACTCATATTTGGGCTCGCTGTTTATCTTCCCCTCGAATGCTATATCTCTCTTCTCATCCACCCACAGTTTCAGACCCTCTGAGATCAGACCTGGCATGTCAACCCTCATCTTTACAAAGCTGTCACCCCATATTCTTCGCCAAAGTACCTTTCTCGGCCATCTCGTTCCATTAATATCTTCTTCAGCCAAACCTATATATATATACGTATAGATCAATTAATCAGCACAGTACTAGTAAAGGAAACAGTAGCATAGAAGAAGATGAGTACCGAAGGCGTTTTTGGTATACGAATCCATGGAGGGACAATGCCTGGTACTGTACAGGCGGTGCTGCTGGTGGAGGCGGCGGAGGGACATCGAGAACACCTTTGACGCCATGGTGATAGGTCTTGCAGACGCCATTGATGGATGGAGCTTTTCCAGTGTCTCTGGAGTCTGGAGTCTGGATATTGTGCGACTGCGTGTGAGAGACTGTGTGACTGTGTGTGAGACACTGCGTGTGAGTACAGAGGTCTCTCTGTATATCTTAGTCGATCAATTCTAACAGCTCGCGAGAGGAAGAGACTTGGTGTATCGCGAGAGTATTAAACCAGACCTTTCCTAGCTGTTCGATTCAGTTTTTGAAATGGTGGACTTCACTCTTATGTTTTGTTTGTTTTTTTTTTTGTTCCTGAGACTTCAGTACACCATAAGTTTAATTATCAATTTTTTTTAGGATTTTAATGAAAGACATTTTGTTTTAAAATATCAAGTCCATATATAAAGAAAGTTTCCAAGTTTAAAGAGAATAATACATGAAAATATTACACATTTAGAATATTTTAAGTTGTTTTTTTATCAATGTAAATTGGATCATATTTTTGCTATCTTTAAGATGAATAGTGGGCGGATACAAACTCAAATAAGATGATCTAAATTATAACTCAAATAAACTCATTATGTAAGTGATGGGTTGTTAATGTATCGGGTTGCTCCCAATTTATATGAGTTTGTATTTAAGTTATTTTTTCCTCTCTTCTAACTACTGACCCTTAATATTCTTATCATGATAAAAATAAAAAAAAAAAAAAAAATCACAATATACAAAAAGACTAGTATAAGATATTTAACCAAGAAAAATATTAGAGATTTGAAATTTTCAACTAAGTATAATTTTCAATAACAGTTTACTAAATAAAATCATGAAAAATGAAAAAGACAAAAGATGAAGTGCTATGGTACAAAAATGGAGTTTAAATAGAAAGTTAATTTCGGCACTCCACAATAATATTCTCGCGCTTCACTTTCGGTCTCTCTCTAAATGAATTTGTAAATTAACACTTACACCGCACAAGGTTGATTATTATTATTTTTAATATCATAATTGCCCTTTCATATTAAGGTGAGACTTTTCCTATTCTTTTTAACTTTTTTTTCAATTCATTCACATTTTTATCTCACTCATTTTTTATCCTTTCTCAGGACTGTCTTATAAATATATCACATAAGAGCATTTCCAACGGTTATGTATATATATATATTTTTTGTAAATCTATTGTGTTAGAGTAGATTTACAAAAAAAAAAAAAAAAAAAAAAAAAAAAAATTCTTAAATACTGGTTGTCAAGTTCATTGTTGTCTTAACATGTTTAATAACTTCTTCTAACTCAAACACTGTATCATTAGTGAGATCTTTCGAGAGAGGATTGCCCCCCGCAGGGGCCCGAGGGGGGGGGGTGGGGTGTTGAGTTGAAGAAATTTACGTGCAAGAATTCTAACTTTTGGCGCCAAGAGTCTAACCTTAAAGGAAAGGGCAATTATGAAATTTAAATTATAAAAATAAATCCGGTGTGATCCGAGGGTTACATTGTAATTTCAATTTAGGGGAAAGAGAAAGTAGAGAGCCTTAAGATCATAATGGAATGCCAATATTTTTCTTTAAATATTGCCCATATTACTTAATAACTAAAGAATACTAAAAAGACGACTTCTCGAATTTGCAACACCTTCGTTATGGTCAAGCCACCCTACCTATCCTGGGTGGTCACCAGACCTCTTCCGGGCAGGGTGCTTGACTTGACACCGGATCAAGAATTGGGTCTGATTTTGATACTTACTGTAACGGGTGGACGCCTGCTCATTTATCTAGAAGTTCAAGCTGTTGTGTAGTACTGCATACCTACTCATTTATACCCAAATACTTTTTTATCCTAATTCGACATGAGACAAATCTCCCTTTATAACACTGAGCCCCACAATTCCTTATACTAACCAATGCGGAAGCAATTGTTCAGATAAGAAGTTGTACTTACTACTTATGTGACTTGTGCGTATGATACATCAGTTCATCTATGCTCTGCTCGGATGTAGAACATAGAACCACATGTGAGACACAAATTTTATATATCCAAGGAAAATAGTAAATAAACCGAATTTTCGAGTAAATTAAATAAACAAACTTGAATTAGCAAATAGATTACGTTTTTATCTATGCAATTTCTTTATCGAATTACTCGTATTTAGTTATAGAACCTTTTCAACACGGCCCAAATTATGGTATAATGAAAAATTAGAAATACATCCAACGGCTAGGAGGTTCAGCAGCTTAATACTGGTGCGATACATCAGAGGAATTACCTGCCAGCTAGTAATAGAAAAGCAGAAATGCTCTAACCGTGGTCACGTGACACACGTCTCCATCCCGGCCTATATAGAATAGAAACCACAGTACTCCACCTTCAGTGTCAGTCGCAATCTCTCTTTCTCACACACACAAGCACACAGTGAATATCCAGAAACCCTAGAAAAGCTCCATCAATGGCGTCCTCAACAACCCTTCTGACCACCCACTTCATCAAACCCTTCCCCTTGGCGACTTCGCTCGCTTGCTTACCCATTCCGAGTGAGGAAGGGTCCTCCCTCATCTTATGAAGGAGAGAGACGACTCCATTCTGGCAAAGTTGGATTTGCCTGGAATCTCCAGTAAGGATCTGAGGGTTTGGGTGGAAAACCACTGTATCACGATCAAGGCAGAAGAAGAAGAAGATGAGGATGAAGCTTTTTCTGATGATGAGGAAGATGACCACAAATACAAAGGTCTGAGGAAATACTCTGGGTACATCCCTCTTCCTGAAGGGCAATATGAGGAAGACGAGATTGAGGCCAAGGTGAGTAACGGTGATCTCAAGCTGGTCATTCCCAAATGGACAGACATCATCACCATTAAAGTCAGCAACTGAGCTTCTATGGCTTCCATCGAAGCTCATCATCGACGGTGATGAGTGTAGTTAATTATTTAGTTACTGTTCTATTATGTTCATCTCCTTTGCTTCTTTTTAGGTTTGTTCTTTGACTGGACTGATCTCTTCTGGCTTTTGAAGCTTAATTTGGAAATTGTTGATGCTCTGAGTAGTTGATGGACCTTTTGATTTAGGACCTTAACTTGTTTTTGGTGGTAATTAATTATAGATTTGGCACATGTAATGAATTCCAAGTGAAGTTTCTATTAATTCCTTTAGCTGCTTTAATTTTTCTGTTGTTTTATGTTTGTGTGTGCGTGTGTTTGTGTGTGAAATTTAGAGAGTTAATTGAAACGATACGCACTGGTGATGGCAGTGATAGGGCGGTGATGACTAACATACGCCTTGTGCGGAGGATTTGTTGACCACTAAAGTTTGATTTGATACAAGGGAAATACAGGAGTTTCTCAAAATAGGGATTATACGGTTTTCACGTATTAAATTGAATAAATTAATCGTAGGCAAAACTAGTTCAATAAATTTGCTAAAACTAATCACAGACAATTAGTTCACTAAATTTGCTAAAATTAATGTTGTTGGTTGTGTGAGAATTTCAAACTTAATTTAATACGGACAATTCAAATCTAAATATATATGCATGAGATAGGTTACTAGTATGAATGAACTGGCTTAGGATTATAATTAATCTGTGTTATGGACCACATAATTAAAAATAAGTAAATATAAAATAGAAATTTTTTTTGCTATATATCTCAATGGAAAAAGCAGATTGCCTGTATCCTATTAATGCACTTCTGTTTGTAATTGACAGATCCAAGTGAAACCTATTGACACGATCAGGGTAGCTTCATTCAAATAAATATTAATGATCATGCATCTTAACGTTGGTTTGAGCGTGAAATAGATAGAAAAGAAATGAAACAGAAAAGAAAATTAATTTTTGAAAATTTGGTTACCAAGGAAAAAATTTTGGGAAAGTGAGATTCCAAACTTTCTCAAAATATTTTCTGCATAAAACACAAGAAAGTTTACTTTCTCGCACAAAACTGTTATTTTATTTTCAAATTTCCTATTATGCCCAGTTTTTTCTCCATTTTTTTTTTTTTTTTTTTTTTTTTTTTTTTTTTTTCACATACTAGCGTAGTTATTAAATTCAGACTTAGAAAATATTCCAAAAACTATCACATATTGTGACACATAATTTGATTATATCCAATAGGTTGTTACTTAAAATTTTTGGAAATAAATTTAGAGTTGAATGATAGAATATTAAATAATATAATTTTTAATTTTTATCAATATCTCAATAGAAATATGAGAAGGGATTAATTTGAATTATCATATTATTTATATGACATAACAATTTCACATGAATGAAAATCAATATAATATATATATTTTTTGTTATTTATACAGCTTTGAACTGAATAGAGTTTTATACTGTGTGATTTTTGCAAAGAAAAATTTGCATCGAAGCGGTTTATATTTATAAAAAATATGAAAGGGGACTGATAAATTATGCATGAACCATAAAATTATTATACATGAATTATAAAATGTTACTTTTGCATGACAATTTTTATCCTAGAGTTGCCATTTAATGTTTCCTTGAGGGGGCTTAAAAAATGATATATTTAATAATTCAATAAAATATGAGTATGTTATCATCAATGAACTATATTCTACATATAAATATAAATAATTATTATTGAAAACACAAAATAAAAAAATCTGGCAACTAAAATACAGTTCTCCTTAGTTTTTCTAATTTAAATATGAATATAAATAATAATAATTATTATTATTAATAATCCATTATTTTATAATATGATAAATGAATTATATTCTACATATAAATATAAATAATTATTATTGAAAACAAAAAATAAAAAGAATCTGACAACTAAAATGCAGTCCTCCTTAGTTTGTCTAATTTAAATAATAATAATAATTATTATTATTATTATTATTTTACTATTTAATTGCTAAAAATTAATATAAATTATTGGGTATAAAGATGATTCATCCAACACAAAATTAATTTATTTTTAATATTTGAAATCATGAGGGTAGTTTTGGTAAGTAAATCATTTTCTTTTCACTTTCATGCTATCTAAACTAATAAAATAATATTTTTCCCTAACTTTCTTGAAAATTTTTCTTACTAACCAAATGCATGCAGGAAATTTGATTTTCCTTTTATTCACTTCACTTTCTTTCACTTTCACTTTCCATCATAAATTTCTGTCTAACCAAACAGATCCTAAGTGAATTAAGAAGTTACATTCCCAATTTAAAATGTCACAACTCTACTTACTTGGCTTTGACTCAGACATCTTTTGGGTGGGCACGTAACACGAATGATCGAATCAATGACGAAGTAACTTAAAACAAAATTAAGGATCGTTTTTGACTCTAGTATCAATTATAACGACTTGGATAATTCGCCATCTAATCCAAAATAAAATATTAAGATATTGTGTAATGCTAACAGTGAACATTTTTTCGTTCAAATCTGATGCAAAACAACCCTAACATCTGGTGAGATCAAATGTAATGTGGATGCCTCATTCTCTTCGGATTCCTTTCAGGGCGGTGGTGAAGCTGTGTTTCGTGATGAACATGGGTCCATTCTGTATGCAGTTTGTGTTTTGTTATTTCAAAGCTTAGAATGCTTCTTTGGCTGAAGCTGTGTGCCTTCGTAAAGCTCTGCTGTGGGCTCATCATTTTTCGTTTCATCGATGTTGGTTTGAGACAGACTCCTTGATTGTTTGTAAGGCTGTTTTGGATGTTGATATTTGTTCAGTGAAAATGGCGGCTGTTGTTCATGATATTCAGTGTGTTCTTCAAAGAGTTCCCTCGTTTCGGCTTAGCCATGTATGTTGACATGGTAACGAGGTGGCTCATATGATTGCTAAACTCTCTCGAAGTCATCTTAATAAGGACATTCTTCATTCCATTGGATATACTCCATCGTGCTCAGCTTAATTTACAGTGATTTTAGAGACTTTTGGTGTTTGTATTGTTTGCCAGGAAAAGAAAAAAAAAAAAAAAAAAAAAAAAAAAAAAATCCCCTAACATCTAGCCCATTTTTACTTCATTTCAAACAAAAAAAAAAATACTCTCATGGTTAAACAAAACAAAATTTCACTGAATTGGATTAAGCCTCTCACTCTTTCCGTCACTCAAATAAAACAAAATTTCAATAAATTGGATTACGCTTCTCTCTCGCTTGAATAAATGCAATACATATATATGTATTCATTAAATTGGAATAAGCGTGCAAAAGGGTAAATTGGCGATTTGGCACTATCCATTCGTTTAGCATTTTCAACGGTCTATTCCTGCAGGACAGAGTACCGATCAGTTCCGTGAAACGTTTTATCCACTGGCACCTCTTTTCGGAGGCAAGATCTCTGATATCTGTACGGACGCAGCACCAATTTTGGACTCTTTAGTCTTGAGTATGTATACAATTTTGGACAAAATCTCTGATATCTGTCACGTGACCACATACATGGACCTTACTACACAAAATTGTGTACCACCTTATTATATATATATATTTCTCAATTAACCTTATCATATTTGAAATGATTTTTTTCTGGTCAAGTTTGCTTGTTTATTCAAATAATTAGAAATGTATCTCTGTTTCCTCTACTTTGTGAATGCGAGGCCCAATTTTTAAAATACTCAATTATTTTAAAATAAAGAGAATAATTAAGAGTAGTTAGAGACTATTTTGGTTTAGCCTAGATTACTAATTTTAAAAAATTGTTTTTGATCTTTAGCCTTTATCTACCTTAGTACATTTCACTAAATCCTCGGACGATGCAGTGAAATATATAAATTAAAATTTCTTTATTATATTTAGTACATTTTTTCTCGAATAATTTAATACATTCTTTATCAATAATAAATAGTTATTGTGCTTCTAAAATTTGATAGAGTAATGATAGGGGAATCGGAAAGAATCATTGAATTAGTATCGAATTTGACGTGGTTGGTCATTCTAAAATTTTATAGAGTAATGACAGGAGAACCGATAAATATCACCGAATTAGTATCGAATTTGACGTGACTAGTCATTCGTGTTAAACAATTATTTTTAAAAATTATTTAAATAAATAAAGTGAATAAAAACACGTCAAATTAATTCATCGGTCCTATCATTATTCAATTTTATATTTAAGTTCGTATTACCTAACTAAATAATATAAGACAAGTCCATATTTGGATTCCACAACCCCATAAATGACAGTTACATTAAATATTGTAAAAGTAACTCTACTTCGATAACAGAGAGTGCAATGGTAAGAATAGTTAAATTTACTACTTTCTCCATTGTACATTTCTCTAATCACAATGACTCTATATAGTAACAACAATTCTTTTAGGTAATGTTTCATTTGAGCGAATATTGATCCCATAACATTATTTTAAATTATACATATGTTAATATATTATATATGATGATTTTGAGCAATTTTATGATTTTACCATTAATATATTTTATTGTCAATTGCATATTTCTTTTTTAAATAGGGTGATAAAGTTAAATATTCTTCTTTATTTTCTATCAAATGGACAACTAACCACTAGTGGGTAAGATGTAATTCTATTTATAGATGTGGGAGCTTATGTACCACAAAAACAATAATACGAGGAATTAAGTGCAACTAAGCCTTAATTAATAATTAAAATAGAGTAAAGAACAGTAAAATAAATTATGCCAATTCTCCAAAATAGGGCATTACTAGGAATTGGAGCTCCAAGTAGCTCAAAATTGTGTGGGTTTACTATAAATGTATTAAATACGTAAGAACCTCATTTTTATAATTAAAACACAAAAATGTATTAAGGAACATCGGACTGCATGGTAAAGATAATTTATTAATTTTATATTATTTTTGTGCTACTAATAAAAAATAATTGATATTGATGCAACTTATTCTTTCAACTCTGCATTTGTTATATATATATATAAAGCGTAATGCTATTTTATCCAACTTGAAAGCACCGACAAAATACCGACATAACTACATAGTTACCTTGTCCAATTAAACAAAAATATATTAGTCTGGCATGAACGCCAAATACTGCCCGTCCAAACGGAAAAATTATTGTATGGACTAAGTCCATACACCTCAGCACAGCAGGTTGAGTTGGTGGATTATATCAATTAATTCTAAATATATGTAATAAAAAATTATTTTTATATTTAATTTGCCACGTTAATTTTGCAACACCTCTCTCCCCTTTCAGCGTCCCTAATAGGCTGGAGGCTCCTTCTATCTCTGTTATCGTTCTCACTTTGAACTTGCCCATGCTGGAGAAATTATTGCATGATCCACTAATTCAACCTGCTGAGGTGTAGAATTAATCGGTGTTGTCCACCAACTCAACTTGCTGAGGTGTATGGACTTAATTCCATACAATAATTTCTTTAAAAGGAAAGAGAGAGGTGTTGCAAAGCTGACGTGGCAAATTAAATATAAAAATAATTTTTTTATTATACGTGTCTAGAATTAATTAGTGTAGTGCACCCTCAACCTGTGTATGGACTTGGCCCATACAATAATTTCTCCATGTAAAGACCCCCTCCTTCTGTACTCTCTCACAGCAGAGAAAAGCTTGCGGGTGTTCAACAATGCCAATGGCGTTCAAAACGATGCTCGCTACCCGCTTCATAAAACCCTACCCCTCAAGCCGCTCCTCCACAACTCTGTTTGCTCGATTCGCCTCTTATCGTCATCCACCATCTCTCATCGTTGCTCGGTCGATTACATCTTCAGATTCCGATTCCGATTCCGACGATTCTGAAACCCCAATCCCCAAAGGTAATTAACCAGACATATATATATATATATATATATATATATATATATATATAACTTATTGTAGGTATATAATTTTGAATTTAATTGGGTACAGGTTGTCCATTGATGAACCCATTTCTTGCAAGAGGAAGGGTATTCCCTTATGTGATGAAAGACACAGAGCACTCGTTTGTGGCGAAGGTGGATTTGCCTGGTGTTTCCAAAGAAGATTTGAGGGTTTGGGTTGAAAACCACCATCTCCACATTAAAGCAGAGGAAGAGGAAGATGGTGATAACGAAGAAGCTGTTTCTGATGAAGACATCGACGATGAAGACGACGGTCAGAGGAAGTACATTGGGTCCATTCCAATCCCCAAAGGCGGCTATAAGATGGACCGACTCAAGGCTCAGATGAGGAACGGTGTTCTCAAGCTCGTCATTCCCAAGCTCAAGCTCGAGGAAAGGAAAGACATCACCATCGTCCCAGTCAACAACTGAGAGCTTCAATTGGCTTTCAAGTTAGCTCGATCATCAACATCAATGGTGATACTAGTATATTAGTAGTTTCTCTGTTGTGTTAATGTCTTGTGTTCTGTTTTTATTTTTTATTTTTATTTTTTTGAACTTTTGTAAATTGTGGATGGTCTGAGTAAATTGATGGGGCTTGACTTGTTTTTGGTAGTGATGGGTTAAATATTTGGTATATACTATATATTTGTGTGGAATTTGAGAGTAGATTTGAAACAATGGAGAGGTTGGTTAGGGCAAGAAAGTGTGGTCACTGGTGATAGTCATAGAGATCAATAGACAACAATGATGGCTAAAATGTGCCTATTATGTTGTAGAGGTTCTTTAGGGCAAGAAAGTGTGGTCACTGGTGATAGTCATAGAGATCAATAGACAACAATGATGGCTAAACCAATGCAGATGGGATTCGACTTGATAATGCAGACGGAGTTATTCATGAAATTGTCTCACACTTTCAGAATCTGTTTGGTACAAGCCCTCCAACTATCCACACTCAAGCTGAACTCTCAAGAGTCATCACCAAGGCAGTACCCTCACATTTTCACCAGATATTGGATTTTATCCCATTTCCACATGAGATACAATCTTGCATGTTATCTCTAAATAAGGACAAAGCTCCAGGCCCTGATGACTACAATGCCATGTTCTTCCACCAAGCATGGAGCATTGTAGGTAATTTAACAATTAAGGCCATCTCTGAGTTTTTCAGGAATGGTAAGCTGCTAGGTGAAGCTAACTCTACATACATTTCCCTTGTCCCAAAGTGTCAAAACCCCTCCACCATTAATGATTACAGACCTATCTCATGCTGCAACACCATCTACAAATGTATCTCAAAGCTTTTAGCTAATAAGTTACAACTGGTTCTCCCTCACATCATTGATCACACCCAAACAGCCTTTGTTCAAGGCAGGAAGATTACTGACTCAGTATTACTCACTCATGAGCTATTGAGAGGTTATCACAGAGACATTCCCCCCCCCAAGGTGTGCTATTAAGATTGATCTTAAGAAGGCTTTCGACTCAGTTAAATGGGAGTTTACACTGGACTGTCTTTCCCATCTCAACTTCCCTCCAAGATTCATCAAGCTAATCCAAGCATGCATCACATCCCCATCCTTCACTGTTGCTATTAATGGAGAATTCAAGGGGTTTTTCACAGGGAAAAGAGGCTTAAGACAAGGTGATCCTATTTCCCCATTCCTATTCGTCATTATCATGGATATTTTTACTTCAACTGTTAAGAATATTATCTCCAGAACCCCTAGATTCAGATACCATTGGAGGTGCAAAGAGCTGGGTATCACCCATCTCTCATTTGCAGATGATCTTTTTCTCTTTTGCCATGGTGACATTACATCTGTATCCATCCTAAAATCAGCCTTGGACCACTTCTGCACCATGTCAGGACTCTCCATCAACTTGTCCAAAAGCTCAATATTCCTCTCAGGGGTAGACCCCTCTACTGAAGCAACTATTTCAAACCTACTAGGAATTAATAAAGGTTATCTCCCTATTAGACACTTGGGGGTTCCTCTAATCTCAACTTGTTTAAGGGCAGCTGACTGTAGGCCTCTAATTGAAAGGATCACCCACATGATAACTCATTGGACCTCAAGGTCACTATCCTATGCATGTAGGCTACAATTGATTAAATCTGTCCTAGTCTCCACCCAAGTCTACTGGTCAAGTATATTCATCCTTCCTAAAGGGGTTTTTGATGAGATCAATAGAATACTCATGGCATTCCTTTGGTCTGGCATTGAAATGAAGTCCACAAATGCCAAGATTGCTTGGATGGATATTTGTAAACCTAAGGAGGCAGGAGGTTTGGGTATCCCTAACTTGGTTATTTCAAACCAAGCTGCAATTATTAGATATATATGGGATCTAACAGACAATTCAGATAGAGTTTGGATTAAATGGTGTAAGACTTACCTCATCAAAGGCAAGAACTTGTGGGCTTTAGAAATTCCTCAATCCTGTTCCTGGAGTTGGAGGAAACTCCTTCAACAGAGGCACTATGCAAGAAACTTCATTAAACACCAAGTTGGAAATGGCATGTCTACTTGTTTCTGGTACGATAATTGGCTTCTTGCTGGACCATTGAGCACTCGATTCCCTTCCCAAATCCTCACTGCAGCAGGTCTAGACCTTTCAACCACAGTAAGCCACTTCATTTCTGGTGGAACTTGGAATTTCCCTGCATCAATCTCTTCGGCAATCCCAGAACTCCTTGTACTTGGAGCTCCAAATAATTCAGGGAATGACAAATTGATTTGGGCAGCCTCACCATCTGGAAGTTTCAGCCACAAGCATACTGCAGCTCTCTTATCACCTTCTTCTCCATCGGTTTCATGGTTCAACTTGGTTTGGAGATCTCCAGCAATCCCACGAATGAAATTCATTATGTGGCTAGCTATTCAAGGTCGCCTCCCTACTTTGGATAGAAGATCAATGGCCAGATTTGACAATGTATGTGCTCTGTGTAATGTCAACCCAGAATCTCATTCTCATTTGTTCTTCTCATGCGAGTATACTTCCCCAATTTGGACTTTCTTCAAGGCGAAATGCAAGATTTCTATTACAGCTTTGACATGACCGGAAATTGCTTCAGTCTTCAGCATCCAGTGGTCTTCTCCATCACCATGGAACCTACTTAGAAAGCTCTGCCTCGCGGCTTTGGTATATCACATTTGGGAGGAGAGAAATGCCCGTATCTTCCTTGGATCAAAGCTATCACAGAATTCAATTCGGGCAAGGATTTCCCACACCATCACCTCTATCATGAAATTAGGGATCTTCAGGGATTCCATTGCTGCGCATCACATTCTCAAGGACTAGGATCTTTCACCGTTTTGTTGCCGGCCGCCGCCGCGTCCACCTGATTGAAGACTTGAAGCCATTGAGCTTCAATCGCTGCAAAAGCCAGTCACCGGATTTGTATCAGATCCACCATTAACGGCTAATTAGCCGTTATTTGATGGTCTGTTGTTGATTTCTTTGGGCCTAGGCCTTGTATCTGTTGAGCTTTTGGGCTTTGGTTTCCATCATGTATGGGTTGTTTGGGCCAAAGGCCTCACATGTATAGCTCCTTTAATTATTATATATTAGCTTCATTTTCCGAAAAAAAAAAAACAATGATGGCTAAAATGTGCCTATTATGTTGTATGGACGCAAATCACCTGCTGTGTAATTCCCATATTTCTTACAGTGAGTGATAAGTGGTCTTGATTTGGTCACGTTTTACTCCATTTAATAGGTATCAAAACTATGTTTGGCAATTGCACCACTTTTTGTAAGTAACATTTCACCACCATTTATAAGTACCATTTATAAGTAATATCATAAAAGTCTAAAAGTAATATCACATAATCTAAAAAGTAACATCACCACCATTTATAAGTAACATTACAGAAGTCTAAAATTAATTTTTAGACTATGTGATATTAATTTTAGACTTCTGTGATATTATTTATAAATAGTTATAAATGGTGGTGATGTTACTTTTTAGACTATGTGATATTATTTTTAGACTTCTGTGGTGTTACTTATAAATTGTGGTGAAATGTAAAAATATATATATCTAAATATGTAACACCCAATTCAGCAAATTCAAGTTTTGGCCTAAATTTTAGACACCCAATTGAAAAAATCGATCTAATTGTGCAATTTTAACACTGGACATTATTTTGAGCACTCAACTAAGAAAATTCACCTCCATTTATAAGTAACATCACAGAAATTTAAAAGTAATATCACATAGTCTAAAAAGTAATATCACCACATTTTGAGGGTGAAGATACTTATAACTGGTGGTGATGTTACTTTTTAGATTATGTGATATTATTTTTAGATTTTTGTGATGTTACTTATAAATGATGGTGAAATGTTACTTATAAATAGTAGTGTAATTGCCAAACACATTCTTACTGTCTATTAAGTGGAGTAAAATGTGGTCAAACCAAGACCACTTACTGCTCACTGCAAGAAACAATATGGGAATCGCACAGCAGATGATTTGCGCCGTGTATTGTATATGTGTGTGTGATTTGGAGAGTTTGAAACAAAGAAAATGAAAGGTGGTCACTGGTGATGACGGTGACAGACCAACAATGATTGCTAACATGGGCTTTGTGCTAAGGGTTAATTGCCCTATAAAGTCACCCACATATATATATATATATATATATATATATATATATATATATATATATATAAAACACCATACAAAGTTAAGAACCAAACTTAGAACCACCCAAATACAAAGATTGAAAAAAATAAAAAAAAATAAAAAATAAAACCCAATAGCCTCGTAGGTTAGATTTAGAATATATAATCAAACCTGTGACACAAATTCTATATAATTCACTAAGAAAAAGGATAATTAGACTAAGTTTCAAATAATTTATATAAACAATTCTAAAATAGATGTTATAGGGGCAAAGTACACACATAACCTCTTAGGTTTTTAATTTGTACACGTGGATAAAAGATGGCCAAAATATAACAGAGAGACCCAAATTAAGCCAAAATATAACAGAGACCCAAATTAACTGTGGTTAGTGGATTAATATGAATTTACATTTTTGTTCTTAGAGTTAAACTATTTATTTAATGATAAATTTTAATTTTTTTTTGGTATATTATTAAAGTTACGATTTTGCCCTGGGTTGAGTGAATCAGTCGCGTTTAAGGGCAACGACTTCTTCACGGCCGAGTCAACTAAGCTCTCCACTAGCGTCCTCACTACCTCTCTCACCGGCAAGATCGCCGGATCTGTCTCACCGGTGCACAGCCACAGTTCATCCACAACCACCGGTCAAGCTCGCCATCGCTCTCATCTGAGCCGCTGCTAGTCATCCACGGCCAAACCAGCTCATCGCCCAGATCTGATGCCGGACAACCTCCTCGTCGACGACAAAAGCGATTTGAAGGTTGCGAATTTCTGACTCAGTGATGGGGTGGTGGCTGGTTCATTTGGGGGTGATTGTTGACGGTGGTGGTGACTGGTGGGTTGAAATTGGTTGTAGGGGTGGTTGTGGATGGTGGTGGTGGGTTGAATTTGGTTATAGGTGTGATGGGTATGTGTATAAGAAAGGGGATAAAGCCTAATTTGGGGGTGGTTGGGCTCCTGGCAATTAGGGTTTGGTTGGGTGAGGACAACGATGATGGGATTGTAGGCATCGCCGGGAGAGAGGATGAAGACGCCGCCGCTGTTCTTCCTCCAGACGAGAGAGATGAGTTGAGATGGGCAAAAATGAAACTTTTTAATTTACAGTATTTTTTATTTTTTTCATTAAAAAAAAATATTTTAATTTTAAGATCAGAATTGTAAACTTATATTATTTTTTGTCATTAAATGATCAATATAAACCTTCTTATAATATTGCTATAACTTCTGTCATGCGGAATATAAAAATCACGTGGTTAGTTTGTGTAATTTGTCCATGTTATATTTAAATTTTTCTGTGTCAAATGTTTTGACTGGGAAGGCTGGTCACTTATCGAGGTCTATGCATGAAGATGCAAGAAATTCGTTCCCCTCTTTCTCTCTCTAGAATTCTTACACCTCAACCCAAAAAGATCCCCTTCCTTTCCATTCCTTATCCTATTTATAGATATTTACAAGATATTTACAAGATATTTACTGATTGCTGGATCTGGGCCTATTCCTCCATAAGCCCTGGTCACCTTTGATGGGCTTACTCGCGTTCGGCCCATATGGCAGTGTCTTTATATGGGCCGACCCAGCTGTACGAACTGAATGTAGTGTTTGCGAGTCGGATCCGGCCCATGTCGTCCGGGGCCTCCTCAACTGCCCCCATAATTGCCCCTTATTTAATAAGGGGTAATTATTGATGGCGTCTCATCATGATGTTGACGGCTCGAGATAACCACGTGGGGGAGCGGACGGTCAGATCCAGAATCAATGCTCCGGGGCTCGAGGAATTTCTCGCCTTCCCGACGCTTCGGCCCTCGGGCCCCCTCGCCTTTATAATGCTCTAGAATTCCACTTCACTTCCCTTTACCGTCTCCATCATCAGTCAAGTCTCTCTCTTTCTAGAACAGTGCTAAGCTTTTTCTGGTGAAATCCTTCAAGAGTCATTCTTCCAGCGATCTTGCAGTCCTCCGAGGTTAGTTTCGTTCTTTTTTACTTTCGGCAGGCTTCCATTTACCCCCTTTTAGATTCTTCTAGCACTTCCACCATGGTTGTAGATCTGGATGTTCTTCGTATGAGACTTAGACTTCCTGACAACATCGAAGTTAGGGTTTGCCCCCAAGACGTTAACATTATGACCGGCGCCGGCCTCCTGCCCGGCGAAGTCTTATTCACGAACCTTCAATTGAATGTTGTTAGGTTCCCTCTGCACCCTTTCTTTAGTTATGTCTTCAATAGATTGGGGATATCCCCTCTGCAGGTCAACCCCAACTTCTTTAGAATCATATCTGTTATGCTCTTGTTGATGCGTGACAGAAATCTGGACCTCGACCTCATAGACCTCCTTCTGTGCTATAAGGTCAGTAAGATCCGTACTAACGAACCCTTCTACCACCTCTACCCGTTCGAGAAGATGTCCATATGTACGGACACAATAAAATCTGAGAAGGGTTGGAGGGATAGCATCGTGGGCATTAGTGGGGCTTGGTCTTCGCCGGCTGCAGAGGATTACCCAATCCCGAGCGCCTTTGGTGTCTGTTCTGTCTCCTCCTATAAGAAATTCAAATCTCATAAACATGACTGCCCCTGCGAAACATGCGTTCCTCGTTTTTGCACTTTCTTATGCCGTTCCTTGGGAATACCTTGTGATGACTTGAGCTATAGTGTTTGCAGGGATAGGAGTAACTACTTGAAGAAATACGTTCTGAACGATATTCCTTCCTGCTCAGATCTCCTCACTTCAGACAACCTCTTAGCGCTCTCTTCACTCGGCTACAACATGAGCAGACTTCAGATTCCTTCTTTTGGCAGGAAGAAAAATACTCCCCCAGCCACTCCTGCTGCTGGGGCGACCTCCTCTCCAGCGTCAGCTTCTTCCTCAGCCACCATATCTGACACTGTCCCGAGCGCAGTGGCTATTAACCCTATTGCCAGCGCCCCTGCTGCCAACCAGAACGCGTCCCCCCCAGCTACCATAGCTCCTGCTGCTGCGGGGGGCGGTCGGGACAAAGAACGAGGCAAAAGGCCTCATCTTGACAGTGAAGTCGATCCTGAGGAGGAGCCTCTCATTAGAAGGACCCGGGTCTCCGGGCCGGGTGCTCTCTTGCACCGAGCGATCAGAGCTCCTGCTCCCTCTGGGCCTGCTGCAGCTGGTGGCTCTGCTTCTGCTTCAGGCCCCCCTTCTATCCCCACCTTACCGCCATGGGCCCCTCGGTACACCCGAACGGATGGGACGTTCGTGAAACCGAACGAGACCATGCTGAAGGATGGCCAGACCGCTATGGCCTACTACAGGAGCATGTGGACTCCGAAGGACCTTGAGGCGGCAAAGGGCCTTTCCCAGAAGGATGTGTTCAGCCGCTTTCCCCAATCTGCTATGGAGGTGACTTTTTATTTTCTAACTCATGAATTCTCTCATATTATTTGGTCTTGCCTTCGCCCGACCTGACTATTGGCTTAACCGTTTTTAGTGTGCACCTATGCAGACATTGTTCGGAATGATGGCCATGCAGAAGCAGGTGGAGATGGGAACGCCAGGGCCCGTAAGTTTTCTGACAGCCTGGAGGTGGCTAATAAAGAAAACGACCTCCTCGCCATGAAGAATACCGAGGTACTGGTTCGGCTTGACAAAACTGAGCAAGAGAGAGATGTCCTGAAGAAGGAGAATGATTCCCTTCAGGATGAGAAGGACGCCCTCCAGCTTGAGAAGAGCGTCTGGCAGACTGAGCGGGAATCAATTAGAGAAGAGAAGGCAGAACTCCAGCGCCTTCTAGCTGATGAACAGTCTGCTCGGATGGCTTTTGAAAAAAGAGCTCTGGACGAGCGTACCGCTCTGATCGACGCGATCAGCAGAGTGGGTGGTGGGATGCTGGCCCTTCACGCTCGGTTCTCAAGGGTCGGTGCTCTTAGGTATGCTCAAGGATTCCGGGAAGGTTTCGCCGACCGGGTTCCGGATGAGGGACAGACCAGCTCCACTCCGGATGAGGTAGACAAGGATCTGGGGATCGAACCTCTGGGGGTCTATGTCGACCCAGAACCCACCGAAGCGGAGCGCATATTCGATGAGTGCCAGGACATTGCTTCCTCAAGGATCATCACAGCTCCTCCTACCGCTCTGCCACTGACCGCTCCTCAATCGTCAACCGTGGTTCCTTCCATAGCCACTGCTGACGCTGAACCCCAGCCGAACGATTCAGTCATTCACCTTGATTCCCCACCTCATGAAGGTGAGACGGCTGATGGGGCCGAGGAGGCGAGTCGGCACGACCAGGATGCTGTTGGTACTGAGGCGTCTAGCTAGGGCTCCTTTGAATTCTTCCATTCCATATCTTTTTGTAATGATGGACATCTCTCTTTTGTAAACTCAATGCTCAATATTAATGAAACGACAGAACTCTTTTTTCCCTATGTGTTGTGCTCTATTCAACTTATCTTCAATACATACATATCTTTTCTCTCTTTTTCTTTTATATTAGCTTTGCCGTGTGTTTGTTTATGGCAAGTGCCTGGCGCTCGGCTAGAATGCCACTTGCCACTTGGCTTTAAATTTTTAGCAAGTGTCTGGCGTTCGGCTCATGGTGCCAGCTGCCACTTATCTTGCTTAAGTGCCTGGCGCTCGGCTAGAATGCCACTTGCCACTTGGCTTTAAGTTTTTAGCAAGTGTCTGGCGTTCGGCTTATAGTGCCAGCTGCCACTTATCTTGTTTAAGTGCCTGGCGCTCGGCTAGAATGCCACTTGCCACTTGGCTTTAAGTTTTTAGCAAGTGTCTGGCGTTCGGCTTATAGTGCCAGCTGCCACTTATCTTGCTTAAGTGCCTGGCGCTCGGCTAGAATGCCACTTGCCACTTGGCTTTAAATTTTTAGCAAGTGTCTGGCGTTTGGCTTATAGTGTCAGCTGCCACTTATCTTGCTTAAGTGCCTGGCGCTCGGCTAGAATGCCACTTGCCACTTGGCTTTAAGTTTTTAGCAAGTGTCTGACGTTCGGCTTATAGTGCCAGCTGCCACTTATCTTGCTTAAGTGCCTGGCGCTCGGCTAGAATGCCACTTGCCACTTGGCTTTAAATTTTTAGCAAGTGTCTGGCGTTCGGCTTATAGTGCCAGCTGCCACTTATCTTGCTTAAGTGCCTGGCGCTCGGCTAGAATGCCACTTGCCACTTGGCTTTAAGTTTTTATAGTAGACCGTTGGAAAAGAAAGTTCTTTTTTGTAAATTTCAGTAACTTGCTCATTCATACGTATTTGATTGACAACAAACAACATCCAACTAAAGCCGGAACTTAGCTTTTATTGGTAGTACCTCTTCAGAGACGTGGCATTCCAGGGCTTGCTGACCAACCTTCCCGCCATGGTTTCCAACGTATATGCCCCCTTGCCAATGACTTCTGCAATTCTGTATGGGCCTTCCCAGGGTGGCATCATTTTTTTGACCATCCCCACCTTTCTTTTCAGAGCCAGATCGCCAAGGGCAAAATCCCTGTGTTTTACTCTCTTGTTGTGACTATTCGCCAGCACTTGCTGATACGATGCTAGCCTTATAGCCGCTGCGTCCCTCCTTTCGTCTATCATATCGAGGTTCAATCTTAACATCTTGTCGTTCTGATCTCGACTCCATGCTAAGCTTCTGATAGTGGGGACTAAATGCTCAACCGGTATAACTGCCTCGGTACCATACGCCATTACGAACGGGCTCTCCCCAGTCGGCCGCCTTGGGGTGGTTCTGTAAGCCCATAAAACGTTCGGGAGTTCGTCCAACCACTTCCCCTTATGATCTTCCAGCTTCTTCTTAATGCAGGCGAAAATGGTTCTGTTTGTGATTTCTGCTTGTCCGTTGGCCTGAGGATGACTTACTGCAGCCAACTTCTGGTTGATTCCATACTCCTCCAGCAGCTTTCTTACTTGCCTGCTGTCGAGGTTTGTGCCATTGTCCATGACTATTGATCTGGGAACACCGAAACGGCAGATAATATTGTTCCAAATAAATCGTCTCACATGAGTCTGAGTCACGCTAGGATATGGTTCTGCTTCCACCCATTTAGTGAAGTAATCCGTGGCCAGTAACACATACTTGTTCTGAGCTCTTGCAGTTGGCAGAGGACCGACCACATCCATCCCCCATTGCGCGAAAGGCCATGGCGAGGCCATTACGTGCAATTCCTCAGGTGGTTGGTGGATCAATGGTCCATATCGTTGGCATTTATCGCACCTTCGAGAGAACGCCTCCGCATCTCTTGACATGTTTGGCCAGAAATACCCTTGTGTCATTGCTTTATGCGCTAACGATCGCCCCCCAGAATGATTGCCACACACACCCTCATGAATAGCTCGCAATACCTGCAGCGACTCCGCGGGGGTGACACATTTCAAGTATGGGCCAGAGTAGGACCTTCTGTACAGCTGGTTCCGCACGATGGCGTACTTTGCAGCACTCTTTTTGAGTCTCCTAGCTTCATCCCTTTGCATAGGCAAAACGCCATCTCGAATATAGGTAATGATGGGGTCAATCCAACTCGGTTCATACGGTATGACGTTGACTTGCCAAGGGTCAGAGTCCAACGGTTCTTCGAAAATAGATGGCTGGGTCACTATTCCTACTAGAATCACCCTCGCCAATGTTTCACCGCAACTCGAAGCACTGCATGCTAAACGGTCTGCATCTGCATTCTGTTCCCTCGGCAGCTGTATGAATTCAATCTTTGCAAAGTCCTTGGCTTTATGCAGAACGGCAGAACGATATGCCCCCATCGTGTCATCCTTGGTCGCGTACTCACCATTTACCTGCCGAACAATCAGCTGCGAGTCACTATACACTGTCAAACTTTTGATCTGTAGCTCTCTGGCCAACTTTAATCCATTTAGCAACGCCTCGTATTCCGCTTCATTATTGGTGGCTCGGAACTCAAGTCTGAGTGCTTGGCTCAAGGAAGTACCCTCTGGGGTTTGCAGTTTAATCCCAATCCCAGCCCCCATCTGGTTAGAGGAGCCATCCACAAAAAGTTTCCAAGAGCCGCATCTAAGGTCTTCTTCCGTATCTTCGGCGTCACATTCTAGTAGGAAATCGGCTACCGCTTGCCCCTTAACAGCTGTTCTCGGCTCATACGTTATGTCAAATGAACTCAACTCTATGGCCCACTTTGTCATTCTGCCCGAGAGCTCTGGCTTGTGCATAAGCGTTCTGATTGGGAAAGTTGTTAGAACAGCTATGGGGTGGGATTCGAAATAATGCCTCAACTTTCTTTTTACATTTACAAGTGCAAGTACCACCCGTTCGGCCTTTGAGTATCTTTTTTCTACCTCCGTCAGTGTTTTGCTTACATAAAATACCGGGTATTGCACCCCTTCCTTGCAACGAATCAGAACGGCACTCGTCGCGACACCAGATACTCCAAGATATAGAAATAACTTTTCTTCCGAATCTGGGGCTGACAGGACTGGTGGATTCTGCATATATTCCTTCAAATGAGTCAATGCTTGTCATTGCTCATCCCCCCAGACCTGCCTTCCATGGCTCCGAATCGTGTCAAAGAATGGTTTGCAGTGATCTGACAATTTTGAAATAAATCGACTTAATGCAGCTATTCGTCCTGTGAGGGCTTGCACCTCTCTGATCGTCTTTGGCTCGGCATTCTTAATCAAAGCCTCTGCTTGAGCGGGGCTAACTTCGATGCCTCTGCGGTTGACCACGTGTCCCAGGAACTGTCCGGAACTCACACCGAACGAGCACTTGGTTGGATTGAACCTCATCCCATATCGCTTTAGTACATCAAATACATCTTGCAGATGTTTCAGATGATCATCCTTCTTCCTACTCTTTACCACCATATCATCAATATAGGCTTCCACAATCTTACCCATTTGATTCTTAAAAACTTTGCTAACAAGTCTTTGATAAGTTGCTCCCGCATTCTTTAGTCCGAAAGGCATAACTTTGTAGCAGTATGTTCCTCGCTCGGTGACAAAAGAAGTTTTTTCTTCATCTGCGGGGTCCATAGGAATCTGATTATAACCTGAATAAGCGTCCAGAAAGGTTAAACGCTCATACCCAGTGGTGGCATCCACCATTTGATCAATCTTAGGCAACGGGAAGCTGTCCTTCGGACAGGCTTTGTTCAAATTGGTGAAATCAATGCATACTCGCCATTTCCCATTCTTCTTCTGCACAACAACGACGTTGGACAACCACTCAGGGTAGTGCACCTCTCTGATAAATCCCGCATCAAGCAGCCTATCGACTTCTTCCGCTATGATCTGATTACGTTCTGGAGCAAATCTTCGCTGCTTCTGTTTCACTGGTTTGAAATTGGGATTGACATTCAGGGAATGACAGGATACGGAGGGGCTAATTCCAGGCATGTCTAGGTGACTCCATGCAAATACGTCGGCATTGTGGGACAAGAAATCCACTAGCTCTTGCTGCTCTTCTCTGGTCAGTCTTATACCTACTCTGGTAGTTCGTTCTGGCCTGGACTGATCGATCTGCACATCCAGAAGGGGCTCCTCGGTCAAGTCGACTGACTCCTCCACCCTATTCTGCTCGAGCGGAGGTTCCTGTAATTGCTATCTGGGGCTTACCGAACGGACGGGCGCCTTTCCTTTCCCAGCATGCTTTAGTGTGACGGAATAACACTCTTTGGCTGCGACCTGATCCCCCCGAATGTCTATCACTTTATCTCCATCGGGTCCGAGGCACCTCATGACCTGATGCAGAGTTGAGGGTACACCTCGGATTCTGTGAATCCATCCTCTTCCCATCAGGAGATTATACGAGGGGTGAATTTCCACAACTACAAAAGTTTCCATAAGAGCTCGTTATGCAGCTTGAACTTCCACTTCCACCATCCCGACGGGCTCCACCCTCTTCCCATCGAACCCTAACAAGGGATTTCCAGTGGGCTTGAGCCTCTCTGGTTTAATCTCGAGCCTGTCAAATGTGTCCCTCGGCATGACATTCGCACTGCTCCCAGGATCGATCAGAACTCTGCGCACCAAGCAATCTGCCACTGTCAAACTGACTAGCAACGGGTCGTTATGAGGCAGTTGAACACGCTGCAGGTCTGTCCAGTCGAACTTTATCTGCATCGACGGGCTCTGCTGGTGTAGAGTATTCACACTGCCGACCCTTTTCTTCATCTGCGCCTGCCGCAGGCACACTCGGAGCAGCTCATCTGACTCTTCACTAGGCTCGGGTCGACCATGGATAGCATTGATTATACGAACTGGTTGTGAATTGTGGGTGCTTTGTTTATGACTCCTTTTTATTTGTTCCACCGGTCAATTCTGCTCCATCGCCGAACCTTGAACATAACTCGCGAACTCCCCTCTAGCTATCAACATCTCCACTTGCCTCCTCAGGTTCCTGCATTCGTTAGTCTGATGACCGAAATCAGAATGAAAAGCACAATGTTTAGTTTGATCCCTCTGTTCGAGGGGTTGCCTAATTGGCAGTGGTGGATGAAACTTATCTTTGTTCTCCTGATACAGCCTCGCCAGAGTGACCTTCAGCGGAGTAATCAGCTCTTCCTCCCTGGACCTTTTTTCTGCCTTCCAAGAGGTCTGACGTTGCGGCTGAGCCTGCTTCTGCCTGATCTTTGCCTTGGACTTTTCCTCGGTCGACACAAGCGACGTTGTCCGAGCATTAGCTGCCTCCTCTTTTTCTAGGCGCACAAAGCCATCGGCTCTTTCATTGAGTTCATCCATAGTAGTCGGCGTGTTCACTACCAGACTGGTGTGAAACGGAGTTCCGCGTGTCATGGCTAACTTGAAGGCTTGAACTGCCGTAGAACGGTGGCATTCGATCACCATACTCTTAGTGAGATTGAACCTGGTAAGAAAGGCCTGGAGACGTTCATCCTTGTGCTGCCTCATCGTGAATAGGCTCGAGATGTCCTTCGGCGGGCGTTTGTTCCCATAGTACTGGCTTATGAACCGATCGCACAGGTTTCTGAAACTACCAATGGAGCTCCTAGACAAGTTTTTGAACCAGCTGAGCGCCGGTCCGGCTAGGCTTGTAGGGAAACATTTGCACATTAAAGAGTCGTTTTCCGTATTCAGGGCCATTTTCAACTGGATATGATACACATGATCGATCGGATCGGTCGTTCCGTCGAACAGAATAAAGACTGGCATAGCAAACTTCCTTGGATGCGGGGCATTCAAGATCTCGTCGGTGAATGGTGAATCCCCCGTCCGAGCTGCGGATCGGAGAGCTTCATTCTCTCTCTGGAGTCCAGCGGTAGCTCTGTGAGTTACGGTTCTGCCCTCCGAACCGTGATGAGTGATAGTAACCATGGAGGGCCGGTAAGACGGATCGAACGACCGTTCCTCTATGAACTCTCTTTGCCAAGGCGACGCTACTCGACGGCGATCAACCTCCATCACTTCCTCTCGGTCGAACCTTTCCCGCTGCGGATCAACGTGAGTCGATCCTTCGTGATCTTCAACTCGACGAACATTTGGCGGCAAATTGTCCATCATCCTTTCATCACGGTGGTGAGCTGACTGATTGTTCTCGTCCTGTTCGCCTTGATGCGCGATATTAGATTGAACACGTCCTTCTCCGACCGGAAGTGGATGCGAAACCGCAGGTATTTGCCGATGTTGCATTCCAGCTTTCAATTCTGCATTCTCTTTTTTGAGAGCTTCAATCAAGTTCATCAACTCCTCAAGCTTTGTTTGCTGGACAGCCTCCATCGGATTGGAGCTTTCACCTATCATTATTCCCGAACGGAGTAAAGGCATTAATCTCAAGTTCGCGAGTAGATCCGAGCTTCGTGAGTAGGAATTTTTAGATCTGGCTTCTAATTCTCCGAATTATGCTCACTGTTTACGAGATCTGAATTGTCTGAACTCTAAATCCGTCAGATCCTGCCACAATCGAACAACTCGTTGTTGCGTAGATCTGAAGTCACTCCTGCCAAAGCTTCAAGAATTGTAATTCCTCCAGAGTAGGTCACAATCGCTCAGATCTGGATCCAAATCCCAAAGATCGAGTCTCCATCAACCGAATTGGTTTGAATCCATTCGATATTCCTCATTGATCAACCAAACTTCCATGCGTTTCCCACAGACGGCGCCAATTGAAGATGCAAGAAATTCGTTCCCCTCTTTCTCTCTTTAGAATTCTTACACCTCAACCCAAAAAGATCCCTTTCCTTTCCATTCCTTATTCTATTTATAGATATTTACAAGATATTGACAAGATATTTACTGATTGCTGGATCTGGGCCTATTCCTCCATAAGCCCTGGTCACCTTTGATGGGCTTACTCGCGTTCGGCCCATATGGCAGTGTCTTTATATGGGCCGACCCAGCTGTACGAACTGAATGTAGTGTTTGCGAGTCGGATCCGGCCCATGTCGTCCGGGGCCTCCTCAATGCAATTAATGCCATGCAAGTGACCACTGTAGTCCACAATCAAGAAACAACAAGCGGCTGGGAGGTTCAGTGGATTAATACTGGCGCGACACGTAGAAGAATTGTTGATGCTGATATGATTAACTAATAAATTTTTTTTCCTTTTTTTTCCTGTAAATAATACAAAATTTCATTCAATTGGATTAATCTCTCGTTTAAATAAAAGCAAAAAAATTATATATTTATATATTAAATTCAACTGTATGTACTTTTTTTTTTTTTTTTGGGAATTTTAAGCACCTATCATAAATAAAGAAATAATTACAAGTGTGGGCCAAAAGGCCAGACAGCCCTTTTGGGGAAAACAAAGCCCATCAAGGACCCATAAACAAGACCAAAAACAGACCCATTACCATGACGGGGTAAGTGCAAGAAACACCGTAAAGTATACATTTCATAGCACTTTTATCCTTTAATTAAAAAGGTGATCAAAAAACACCCCTATTCTTTTCAATTTGTGCAAAAACATACCTCACTTAATATAATATATTTTACCCTTTTATACTTCCAAAAATGCCCCTTCTCTCATTTTCTCTTTTCTCTTTTAACCCTTTTTCTTTCTCCAAAGAGCTGTGGACAGAGACCGATGAGAACAGAGTATAGTTCAGCGGGTTGACAAGGCGGCCAAGCAAGGAACCGGTGAGAGGTGCAACGAGCTTTGTGCTCGGCTATGAGTTCGGCAGACCTGTGCGACGAGGATGAAGATGATGGCAGCAACGAGGATCTAAGGCGGCGGACAGCGAGGGTAGGGATTCCAGTGAGGTGCTGAACCGGCAAGAAAGAAATGTCCATGAGTTGAGACGATGAGGTTCCACAATGGCGTTGGGCTCTTGGCGAGAACTGAAATTTCCGGCCTAATGCGGGAATAATAAGTGGTGGAGCAAGAACGGAAGCTTGAAGCCGTGCTGAACACAGTGACTATTTTACGATGGCGGCGCTGAAACTTTGGTCCATAACCAGAATAAAATTAACATCTTAGCAAATGCTTAAAAGTGTATACTAAACATTCCTCTGCCAAACTATCTGAAATTTCAAACTGAATCCGTAATTTTACTATAATGATATAAGGCAGCGACGCGAATTTCAGGTATTAATTAACCAACCTTGCAGGTTTAAAAGAGTCAAAATTTTGTTATTCAGTTGGCTTGGTCACTTTTTCCTTTCCATAGATATGCTGAAGTTCACTGGTTGCAGCTTGATACGATTCTGAGAAGAGCAAAAGATGAAAAATTTGTGTAAGAAAAAAATAGAGAAATATGCTTTTATCCTATATGCATTTAGAAAATGGTCACAGCACTGATTTCTCAAGCTTGTTTTAAAGAGGTTACTTCAAATCAATTGAAAAAAAAAAAAAAAATCACGTTTCCAAATACGAAAATTCTTCTCATGGATAGGAGATCCAGTCACATTCCGAATCGCTTCAAACAACATATCTCTAGGTGTGGCCCTCAGCTCTTGGACAACAGCATGGATGGTCTTTCCATTAAAAAAGTATATGTGATCATTTGGATGTTTGGTCTTGTAACCAGCATGATGCTCAAAGTCAAAAGCATTGAGAATCTGAATAAAGCAATTCAAATGATCAATTAGTTTTAAAACTCATACTAAATGTTCCTCGGTGAACTTACTCCAGCATCGCATCAAGCTTTCGGAAATTTCAGCGCCGCCATCGCAAAATGGAGATTGACTTGGGTAGGTAAGGGCATGGGTCCTGAATTGGGTTGTCAACTTCTCTTCCTCCGGTGAACTAAGCGTGGTGTACCCATTTTAGTCATTTCACAAAATATTATATATATATATATATATATATATATAATATATAATTAAATGTGTAGCTAAGGGCATTTTAGTCATAAATGTGTGAGTATGACCTATTTGCACAAATGTCATAGTTTAGGGGTATTTTTGGCACGTGAGGGGTGCAATATGCACTGTAAGTATACTATAGGGGTGTTTTTTGCACATCACCCTTACCATGACTAGTGTACCGTTACATTAATTAAGCAAGCAAATAACCATAATTAACGGAATGAAACTGCTATTAATGCAGGATCTGCCAAACAATCCTGTGAACTGGGGCAAGAAATCCTATGAGTGAGCCGGCGATTTTCAACTGTATGTTGCTACTGTGAGGAGAGTACCGATCAGTCTCCGAGTAGTGGGAGATGTTTAATACACTGCACCTCTCTTCGGAGACAAATCTCTGGCATCTGTATGGACTCTGCCCCCAACATTGGACTCTTCATATATATATATATATATATATATATAAATATATATGTATGTATGTATGTATGTATACTATATATATATAAAGAAAAATTACATATAAATGGAATTAAAGTTTCATATTTACTTAGAGACTGAGTCAAAGTTCCATATTTCTCTAAAATGGATTGCTGAGGTGGCACATGGTTTTTTACTGTTTAGAAAATTGTGGTGCCTAAAATACCCTTCCCTAATAAAAAAGTAGTACCTTCAGTTCAAAAAAGTAGTACCTTCAGTTCAAAAAAGTAATACCTTCAGTTCAAAAAAGTAGTACCTTCGAAGAAAAAGTAGTACCTTCGCGGGTGTTTAAAAAATATGGTACCTGGATACCAAAAAGTAATACCTTCAGTTCAAAAAAGTAGTACCTTCGAAGAAAAAGTAGTACCTTCGCGGAAGGGTATTTTAGGCACCACAATTTCTAAACAGTAAAAAACCATGTGCCACCTCAGCAATCCATTTTAGAGAAATATGGAACTTTGACTCAGCCTCTAAGTAAATATGGAACTTTGACTCCATTTATATGTAATTTTCCCTATATATAATAAGAGTGTTGCTATTCAGCCCGACTACTATTCAACCGACACATACTAACTGTCATACGTGGCAGTCCAACGTGTCAAATTTTTTTTTTTTTGAACCCGATGCCTTTTCTCTCTCCCTCTTCACTTTCTCTCTCTAACCATCGAACCCATCTTTCCGACAGAAAAACAAGCAAGCAAAGAATCAGTTGGGTGCTTCTTGTTGACGAGTTATTCCGGGAACCATCTTTCCGGCTAATCCAAAGAGCTCAATCTGTAATCCAGATCTTCCAGTCTTTATTGCCGTGGTCCACCAATCACAGAGCTACATTAGTAAGCGCCGTTTAGACAGTGCCAAACACGCCACATATCGCTGATGCTACACGCAACCATTCACCGGCAACTGTAACTTACGTTAAGTCCACACGTCTCATGTGACGTCAGTCTCTGACGTCCGGTGCTTGTCGACCGAGCGGCCACCGACCTACCAGTCAACTTCAGTGGTGTGGGTCCAGGTGCCGCAACTCTCCGTCTGCCGTCTTAGATGAAATTAAGGTCATCAAAGACGCTGAACTAGCCGGAAATGGCTCTTTTGGCATTTTCATCGACCGTCCCATGAATCGGATTCTGGTTTCCACCGCTGACGTCCGGGAATATTCACCGATGTCCTCCACCGCGGCTCAGATCCTTGTTTGTCGCCACTTCACCTCCGACCTTGCCCACTATTCTGTTGTCCGTGGTCGCCGTTCAGAGTTCAGTTCTGCTTTGTTAGACAGTGGAGACCATCCGTCGATTCTACGCAGAGAGATGAGAGGATTGAAAGAGATAAATGAGAGAGTAAAGTTGAGACGAAGAAAGGGGAAGAAGATGTGCGCCAGTTGGACCAATCTAGCATTGACACGTAGTGTCGGTTTATTTTTCCGGGTGAATAGTAGTTATCAAAAATATCATTTTTCATACAATAATAAGGTAAGGGTAAAGTGAAAAAAAACCCCTAAATTATGTTTGAATTTGCAAATAACTCTCCTGAACTATATTTTGTGCATAAAATCCTCTAAACTATCACAATTTGGTGGAACATACTCCAATGTCACTTCTTATTTTATTACAATTAATATATTTTTCTTATCTAAATAAATTATGAAAAAAAAATTATACTAATTTGATGACATATTGTCCATTAATTTTGCATAACTTAACCTTTAATTTATTGAATTAATTATTTAAATAAAAAATTTTAGCAAAATTTTTTTTAAAAAAAAATTAATTAATTTTTACATTTTTAATGAATATATTACATGAAAATATGTATTTTTTTAAAAGTATGTAGTTAATTTTTCATCAATATATTGTATGAAAAAGAAAACAAAATTTTACCATAAAGATGTTTAAATTGGTTATAATAAGTTTTATTACAAATAATAAAGTTTTAATAATAAGTTAATCAATTTAAAAACTGGTAGTTACAAATCTATTTATCTTTTTTTTCTTCATATTTATGATAATTGTTAGTATAATAAAATTAAGGTAAATAATATAATTAATATTTACATAAGAGAAAGATAATAAAAATTATTTAATAAGAAATGAAAATTTTAATGAGAAAGGGGAAAATAGTCTTTTGTGATGGGTTTGACCTTAATTGTAACAAATTAATAGTTCATGGGGGCAATTTTTAGTTTAGGGGGTTATTTGCAAAAGGACAATATTTTTTCACTTTACCTTAACAATAAACATATATGTGTGTGTGTGTGTGTGTGTGTGTGTGTGTGTAGGGTAAAATGCAAGAAACCCACTTAACTATATTAAGGTTTTGTAAGAAACCCTCTTGAACTACAAGAAACTTCCCTGAACTATTATTTCGTTGCATTTTACCCCACCAGGTCACCGAAAAAGGTAAAAGACCATTTCGCCCTTAATATAAAACTACGCCAATTTGAAGACTTGTCATCTTTAAGTTGCTGATATGGCAAGAAAATCTCACCAACTAATGGGAGAGCGACAACACATCGAAGAGATAAGGGACTGTTATCTCGTTTCCTACATCACACAGCCAACCCCACCTCATTCGCGCCACATACACAGAGGTGCTCACCTATGGTCTCCCCTTATTTGCAAACCTAATTGAGGTGGCAAATTGTAATTTTTGCCAACAATAGGAAACCGATAAGTATCAAAACCTTATCTTTTGAACTAACACAGATATCATATAGCCCAATAAGATCTTGTTGTCATTATCGAGTCTATCTGGTACTTCAGTGACAATCGCTCCATGCTTGTCAACAACTGAATCTTCTGGGTTGGTCACGCTACCACGATCAACACCAATGACCCGAGTCTATTGGAACTCGTCTACTCGCTCAGAATAAACCAGATTATCGATGACCAGGCGTACCACTACACGTTTTAGGAGGACGACGATAAGGGCAATACTAGAATTTTACTCATGAAGGACCTGATTTGTAATGACCAAAACCCGTGGGTTCAGATAGCTAATAGGGTCCTAACCCGACCCGGGAACATCTAAGGGTAAAATGGTCATCTTGACTAATACAGTGTACTAAAGGTCATAATAATGCTATAATGGTCATTACTAATCAAATTGATTCACTTACGGATGAAAGAATCGATTCCGTCCTCGAATCGGTCCACTTAGGGTTATAAGGGCTAATTGGACCTTTTGGACCATGCAACGCGTTGTGGACCATATAACTGTCATCTAGGTTATATCTAGTCACTTAGATTCATTTTTGAATGGAAGAAAACAACTTGGTTCTAGGTCACCCATTTTAGGGCTAAAAAGGGAAAAAATGTCATTCCGGGCTATTCCGCTCGCATTCTAGTGGGGCCATAGTGATCCACGCCTCCTAAATATCCTGTGGGACCCATACGTTGAAGCTCAGGGCCAACGAAAAACCTTAAAAAAAATAGTACCTAATTCTAATTCGGAGCGCTCCGTCGATGTCCACAGAGTACTCGGAGGGTGCCACAAACATCCCAACGCACGCCCCAAACGTTCCATGGGCATCCTTGGAGCACTCCATAGGCACCCTGAGGGCGCTTGGTGTAATACCCCTAGTTTTCAAAAAGATAAAATGGGAATGGGAATTTAGTTTTCAATTTTGATTTGTATTTCATTTTTTTTTTTAATTTAATAATTGGACTTATTTGTTATTTGTTTAGCTTAATTGTTTTATTTGCCTAATTGATTTATTACTATTTGTGTGTATTTAATTTAATTGTTGAATTGAGATTGTTTTAGTTTAATTATTTGATGATAAATGACGTGCATTTTGTATGACTTATTTTGGTTAGTTGTCTACATTAATTGTTTTTTTTGGTCTTGTATTTAATATAGGATTAGGGTTTTATTTTTATATGGTTTGAACGCCAACTTAGGTTAGGTTTTAATTAAACCTGGGACGGCTATATATATATTCTTATAAGTCTGCTAGGGTTGAGACAAATCCTTTTTCACGTAAAAGTGTATTGAGAGGGAAAATAGAGAGGGTTGGAAGGAAAAACACAGAGTGAAAACTGGGCGAATCAATTAAGCTTTCAACTATGGGCTGAGGGTGTACCACAGAGGAAGGAAGAGGTTGAGGGTGAGATAGAACTGGAACCGTAGGAGAGTTGCAGTTGCAGGTAGCCTACAGTTCATTGAAGAATTTAGCAACGGTGTTGAAAGGCTTCAAACCGAAACCTAAAGGCAAGTTTCAGTCTATCTCTTTCCTGTAAACTTGTGTTCTATGCATTCTAAATAGACTCCAGGATGTTAATTAAACATTAAAAATGGATGTGTTATGCATAATTAAATCAAACTGTAATCCGTTGTTTGTTTTCGTTTAAACTGTAACTGGTTTGGTCTTAAAACTGTTCCGAGTGTGTTAAGTTTTTGATAATCAATTCATAAGGGTTTTAAAGAGTTTCTAGGACTGATTGGATTTAAAGTAGATCCTAAGAAGTTTTAAAACAATTCGGACAGAGACTTGGAATTTTGCCGGTTTTAAATAACTGAAATTGGTTCACGCATAAACTATTTTGGTTATGTATTGAACTTCTGTAATTTAATTCCTAATGGAATGTGAGGAGTTTCTAGGACTGTTTAGATTTAAATTAGACCCTAAGGATGTTAAAAGTGTTGGGACAGGGACTGGAAGCTTCGCCGGAAGCGCAGAAGGCAACCGGACGAAGCAGGGAAGACGCATGGAGTAGAGACGGCTCTCAGGGGGGGAGAGCAGGCTCCCTAAGTGAGGGAGCCGGCTCCCATTAAAGTAGAGTTGGCTCTCCATGAGGGAGAGCCGGCTCTGGAAGATAAAGAGCCGGCTCCCATGGGGGGGGGGGGGGGGGGGAGCCGGCTCCCTTGAACAAATACCCCTTCGGGGGTATTTTCGGTATTTATTTTGACCTTGGGGACTTAAACAGAGTTTCTGGAAAATAAAGGGGGTTCTAAATACTTAAAAATTTACCTATTGGAACCTTTAAACAGTTGGTTTACGCTAGGGTTTAATTCTAAGGGGCATCATGAACATAAACATTAGTAATATGTATGCTGTCCGGAAGAAAGAAAGGGAGACGGAAATGCTAGTTGTTTCCACAAATTCAATGAACTGATATAACAGATATTGTTGGGATTTTATAGCAATGATGTCTAGGATATATATGAGTCTCAAGAGGGTTGGTTGGGTTGTGGTTGTGGTTGACATGTAATTTTAAATATATATAGTTGCATGCTGTAAGGAGTGGAGGAAGTTCTAACTACTGGGTTATTTTCACCAGTTAAATGGGCTAGTATATTGCACCATTGGGGACTTATATGAGGTACAGTTTGACTTCTCTGTGTTATACTATATCAAGCACAGGTTTTAAGTTGGAGGATTAAAAGGACGTCATATGATGCAAACATAAATTTTATGCCGTCAGGGGGTTAAGGAGGTTTGCATTACTAATAATTGTTTTAATGATTTAAATGAACTAGTATGAGGGTATGGTTTGGGTTGAATGGTATATTGTGCTCAGTTCATAAGTCTGATAATCATTATACCCTGCTATGGTTGTTAATTGATGAACTGATTTAGTTTTTGTTTTGTCAATTGGATGGATGTGGATAATTTAAATTGTTTAACAGTACTATAACAATTTAACAGGAGTTTTATGATTATAATCATATACTGGACGCATAATAGGATCTTAATAATACCTGTTTTCTATTATGCTGGTTCATGGATATACTTGATGTTCTAATGAATGTGCATCACTGGTGGATCATTTGCATTATATGTATCGGTATGAGACGATGACATATCAGGGATGGATTAGATCAAAAAGCTAAGTCCTACCCCTTTATACATATGGAATGGATTAACTAAAACAGTTAAATCCTACATGGATGCATGTCCTGTCAACTAAAACAGTTGAACGACATAACAGATGTTTGTTTTATCTTTCTGCATTAGGAAGGAATTTATATATATATTTATGGTACCGTGATACGAGCTTGAGTCTCTTGATCACGGTTAGGGTGCATATATTGCAAAGGTTGGGTAGCTAGATATAGCTAATGTTCCCTGGTCGGTCTAGGTACTTGGCCGTTGAAAAGCGTGTTTTATATGTCACCTTCTACCCAGGCTGAACTATGTTATAGGCTAGTGAGCATCCTATAGTGTGTATATATATATATGGACTATTGTAGATATTGCCGAGCTATCAAGGATGTATCTGCGTATCGGGTTTATGTACGAATTGCAGTAGATTGGAACTTGCATGTGGGCCCGACCCACTTCTATTTTTCAGGTATTCGCCAGTACCAGGCTTAGAGTTTGATCGTGTTGATGCAGATACAGACACTCACTCTTCCGGTTACATAGGATTTCCTTTCTATTTTGATTTTGGATTTTAATTCTGTAAATTTATATAAAGTTTTCGAATTAGGGGTCCACTAGGTGGATTCCCGAGTTGTACGGATTTAAATTATATTAATTTATTATTTAAGGTTCGAGGATTTTCATTTTAGTTTCTTTCAGCGCATTATTATTTTATTCTTAATTCAGTTTTATTCTTGCTTGGTTACATATTAATTGTCTGATATCCCTCGGATCTGTGCTCGGACTTGATCACCCGTGGCTCTAGAATCGAGGGGTATCACACTTGGGGTTTGTCTTGGGCACCACGGCGCATGCGCCGAGAGCTCGCAGCCGAGCAAAGAACCCTCAGATAAGCCCAGTAATGGGCTTTTCTCCCCTTTTTTCCCTCGTTCGTGATCCCGAACACCCTCGTGGTAATTTTTGACCTCCTTGCCCCTGTCCCAACTCATAAGCATGCATAAATGTGAAAAGTGAAATTCTAAAATACATTTTTGAATCACTTTTCATTTACAAATCTTAATGTACATACATACCCCAAATGAATCAAAAGTAGTTCAAAAGATTTTAAATATAGGTTTAGACCCCCACAGTTATAATTACAATGACTTACAACAATTTACATCAACTAGGCATTTATCACAAAAATATCAAACGATGCTCCCGTTAACCCTAACTATGTTTATGAGGGTCTGTCACCAACCATAATTTGTCATAACTTGAAAATATTAAAGAAAGGGGTGAGCACGGAGGCTCAGTAGGGATACCTAAGGCACCAACTTTGGACTCCCTTGAGCCACACATTACATATAAGGGATAAAAGAAAATCGGGATCAAAGTTGGGGTTATCATAGCGTTTAATTCACGAATCAATCTCAACACTAGTATTTAAACATTTCAATGCAAATTTGCATATAATACAACGCAATACCCTATAATTTTCTAACGTTGGTCTCAACCGACCCTTACTTGGCCTCCACCGGCCCTAAACTTGGTCTCTACCGACCCCTAACTCACATTTGAAAACCGCTAACCAACTTTACCGAGGTGAGATTAATAACTATCATTGGTTCCAAATCTAGCTACCATTTGAGGCCTAGTATCAACTTTTTCACGTCTTAAACCGGCATACGCTCCTTCTAGGTTGAATTAGCACCAGACTCATGAAATGCGGTTCCTTTTTATAAAATCTTTTCAAAACCCTTTTTTATGCAACAATGGCATGAATATAACATTTTTTTTTTGAATTCAAATCCATTCATGGAATTCCCATTAATGTGATCATAAGCATAACATTTTCAATTAAATCAAGCACAACATGGCACTTTGTTGTAACCACTTATAAGCATGCTAATCATAGAATCTCATGTCATCACAAATCATACTAGGATTCATACATTAAGCACCTTTGCACCAAAATCATGTAATACATATACTTAGCATGAGATCAAACACATATATGTCCACACATTAGCATGCTTCCACACTTTAACAAATTACTATCATGTCAATTTGCACTTTAACATTCAAGAATGAAGTTAATAGGAAATAATACATGGGTACTCAATAAAAGGCAAAGTTTGATGCATTAGGAATGCACATGAAATGTCTACAATGTCCTCCAATGAAAAAGACAAAACCGGGAGAAGTTCCTGAGCCCGAAAATCGTCCCAACTTCCGAAAAATTCTAAAATGAATCCCGTCGTTACCTCTAATTCATTTGCAATAATTTAAAAATGTATTTCTAAGACCCTCGGTTCAAGAAAATTACCTAAACAACCCCTGAGCCCACGTGGCATGCAAAACGAGGCACACAAAATAAAAAAATCTATAAAAATCCGAGACATTACATGATCAGAGTCGCCGGTGTGAACTTAGGTTGGCGCATCAAGATTCTATCACCACGAGTTTTGCTGTTAAGTCAGCTCGTTCACTTTCTGTACTCGAAGATGGTGCTTATGTAGACTCGGGGTGAGCCAAAGTTGAAGCTAGTGGTTTTAGATTTTACAACGGCGTTTGAGCAGTTCGCTGTTCACATGGGCAGGAAGACTGATTGAGCATCTGAGCCAATTCTGCGACTGGGTGACGAGTTGATCGAGTTGGCTCAGATAAGTCTCCACCAATTCGGGAACATGTCGAATAGAGATGATTCGGGCAGAGCTTTGATTTCTTAAATTTTAAAACAGAGAGACGGTGAATACACCTGACAAACTGAGACCAGGGAGGACCTCGGTGAGGGTCTGGCTATGAACGAAGTTGTCGTTCAGTGATGATGGTGGATTTGTAGGGTTCGATTCGGTTTGAGAGTAGTTTAAGGCTTGATTGGTTGGCGTTATGGCAACGGTGATGGTTGTGGCTTAGGTGGTTCAATATAAATTATTTGAATTTTCAAAAAATTGTGGATTAATTGGTTTGGCTATGCTGGTGGTAACGTTGGGTTTGTAGATTCGATTGGGTTACTATTTAAGAGAAATTGGTTGGATTTGTTCAAGTTATGGTGGCAGTGATTGCAGTAGCTGGGGTGTTTTAGTATGAATTGTTTGAATTGATTCAGTTTGGAAACTGTTTGAGAAATGTTTGTGGCTAGATTGGTTACGTTATTACGGCGGTGATGGCAGTGGCTAGACTGGTTCAATCTTAATTATTTAAATTTTAAAAAATTTATGATTCAATTATTTTGGGGATGATGGTGGTGGCAGTGGATTACTTCGGCGATGATAGTGGTGGTTTGGGTTAAACGGCTTTCGGTATGGAAGATTTTTTTAGAGCTTGTCGGTGAAATTAGATCCACGAACGCAGCTGTTGAAGATGTTAAACAATATCTGTGTGTGTGTGTGTGTTTAGCTTAGCAGGTGTCACATGGTTCGGCAGGTTACTAAATCAAATAAGGGTTAAGTGCAGAAAACCCCCCTGAAATATAGGTTTTGTGCACAAATGGTTCCTATTTTTTAAAAATATGCATTTCAGTTCATAAAATTTTAAAAATGTGCAAATAAATCCATCTCACAACTTTTTGGTCAAAATTGACATAAAATAAATTTTAAGCCCCTAATTTACCCTTCTCTTCCTATTCTTTCATTTTCTAAGGGACTCCTGGCCACATCACTGCCACCATAGACATACTGCACAACTCTACAGCACCTAAACCACCATCACCACCACCCCCACACCCAAAGCCACCACCCCCACCCCCACCCCCACCCCCACACCGAATGCAGTAAAAACAAGTAACAGTGAGCTTCACGCGCGACGAGAGCAGAGCTTGAGAATAAAAGGTGAGGCAAACAAGGCTTATGCCTGGTTGATTAAAATCATCTATACGGTGCGGGTCACCATGGACGAAGAAGATACTAACAAAGTGTTGATAATCGCGCCAAGATAGTTGTCCAAGTGGTGCCACCACTGAAAATGGGCACACCTGGTTGTTGATAATGGCGCCACGGCATCTATCCAAGTGGCGCCACCACTGAAAATGGGCACACCTGGCCAATACTTATTTGGCACGCCTTCCCCCCCGAGGGGACTAAGTATCCTCGAGCTACTTGTCCCGTGACTGGACTTGTTGAACGAGGAGGGGGTCGCTACCTTTCTTCTCCTGAAGATGCGCCTCGCTCCAGTCGGATGGGCCCATCATTTCTGCTTGTTTGTGGTCGCTTCCTGCTGGAGCCTTTTTCTTCTCGAGCCCCCCTCCTTTGGATAGAAGGACCTTGAAATGAGAGTCAGAATGCGGCCTCGAGAGGTCGAGAAGGCAGAACCTCAGATGAGGCCCATTCTTATGCTAGGATCGAGAATCTGAGGACATGTGGATAGGTGGCTAAGATCCAAGGTATTGCCTCAATTCGAGGCCAATACAAAGGGAAAAGGACAGTCGGTATCTGAGCTCGAGCCAGGAGTAATAAATAATGCATTAATTACGAAAGACATTTGACAAGATCTGTATTAATTAAGGAGTGCCATTATCTCTTTGGACTGGGGGGCAAAGTGTCGCGATCCATCTGTCAACGTCCCATCTGTTTGGAAAAGAGACCCCCAAACTCTTGGGTAAAGTCAGGTTCACTCAAAAGACTAAGAGATGTTGACCGAGAGAGTAAGTACTATAAATAGGAGCATTAATCAGCCTTAAGGAAGATAACTACTACATTAACAACTTCACATAGTCGAGCTCGAGTCCACTGGGTACCAAGGTCAGCCTTCCCTTTCTTAATCTTTGCTGTTGAAGAGTCCCTTATATTGCTTGGATCTCCACTTGAATACTGGTCTCAGATTTCTTGGTTTACGTGAAACGATCTCCTCATCCTACTAAGACCTATCTTCAACACCAAGATGTTGCTAATGATGGAGATGTTGACGTTGATGGAAGGATTTGAAGATCACAGAAAATGGGTTTGTAGGTTGGGTTTGTCTGAAACTCTTCAAAACGGCCTTGAATCAGAGCTCAACGGCTTCAATGGTAGCGCATGCCAGATTGTGATGCTGCTGCTACTCTGGGTTGTAGTTTGTTGCTGCTTGGAGTTTTGCCCGACCGAGAATTCTTGGTTTGGGTCTCGGTTTGGTTTGTACAGTGTCAGAGCTCGCTATAGTGGGTTGGCCATCTGTACTGCTTGCTGGACTGGAATAGAACTTACCAGAGTTGGAACTAATGTACCGGGTTTGTCTTCGCTGAACAAATCGACGATGATAGTGTCGGCGGAGGGGAAGTTTGGGAGGTGGAGGCGCGATCGATGATAATGGTGTCGGCGGAGGGGAAATGGGGGAGGTAGAGCTTGGGGTCGAGTTCTTTAACATCGGTGAAGAACGACAATGGGCTTTTCTCAATGTCAGGGACTTTGTGTCGGTGTCGGCGGAGGCGACGATGATGGTGTCGGTGAAGGGGAAGTAGGGGACATGGAGACGCAATTAACGATGACGGTGTAGGCGGAGGTGCGTTCGATGATGATGGCGTCGGCGGAGGGGAAGTGGGGGAGGTGGAGCTTGGGGTTGAGTTCTTTGACCTCGATGAAGAATAAGGTGGAGGATTCGGCCTTGATTCTGTTGGTTTGGGAAATGGGTTTTAATGGAAGGGGGTGGAGGAGGATGTGGTGGTGATGAAGAAAATTTGGGTTTTGCAGAGGTGGAAGAGGCAACCGTTTTGCAGGGGTGGAAGAGACGTAATGGTAAGGAAAAAGAGTTTGGGAATGGTCTAAAATAGTAATCTTACCTTGCATTGTTTTTAAATATTATTTTATTTTACAGATAAAAGGGTATTATAGTATTTTTATAATAAGTCGTTGCACACAGGAACAGAGGAGGGTTTTTCTTTTGAATCTATAGGTTGAAAAATTACAGAAAAATATGAGTAAAGCTAATCACTTTGTTCTTATGTGTGTTGGCGCGTGTATGATGAGCAAAGATCAGAACCGAAATTGAGATATTTCTGACAATTAACCTAAGCTCTAAATTGTTCGTGGATTATAAAGTAATGCATATTTCAAGAAGTAAAGACGGATCCAAAAAATAAAATCAGTTGGTTTAGTGTTTGGTTGCCAAGAAAATGAGTATGTACGCAACTTTGGTTTATTCTGTTTGTGAATTAGAATGTATTGCATATTTCAAAAAGGACAATACTTAGATCCTCATTAGTGAGGATGTACACCATTCTGACCGATAATGTGGACCAATAATAAATTAACACGTTGTCTTTTAATTACCAATCATATCTGATCTGATAATTGAACATATACCAATCATTTTTAATTTAGTAAGTGCTCATAGAAAGTTGCATATTTGTTTTATTCCGTATGGATGACAAGAAAGTTAAATTGAAAAAAAAAAAAAAAGAAAAAAAAAAAAGGAATGTAATGATAAAGAAAGAAAGAAAAATTTTACTATTTTCTAGCCGCTTTCTTGCAAGATTTTCAGAAACTGCAATAAAGATTTTTGTCCCAATCTTCTTAAAGTAGCAATAAAGAATAATTATCTTTCCTTCTTTTTCTTTTTTTAAAGCTTTTCATGGAAGATAACCTTGTTTTCTTACCGTGAAACCGTAAAAAGAATGATTTTTTTTTTTTTTTAATAAAAATTTTAGAAATTGTAAATTTAAAATCAGTTGTTATTATTTTTATTAGAAATTCAATTCACCAAGACTAGTGTAATTTTTTGTCAAAGAGATTGATAAAAATAGTAATTAAATCAAATAAAGTAAAAGTAAGAAAAACACAAGTATTTGACTTATTATTGAATAAATTGAATTCGTTAAATTGAATATGAATTTTTATATGACGTCATGATACTCACTACCTTACATAAATTGAATTATGTAAAATCACTATTATAATTAAGCAAACCGGTTGAATCAAAACTATTATTATTCACATACAATTCATCCATATTTTAGATTTTTTTTCAAAAAAATGGGTTAAAAAGGACATGTTTTTAGAAGACAATTGTTTGTGGGTTGTAGAAAAATTAGTTTTATATTTTTAAAATTTTGAAAACTATTTAAAAATAACTAAATCAAATAACAAGGTCGTAAAATTTTTAAATTCTAATCAAAGGTAAATTATAATATGAAGTGTAATTACTCTTCCGAAAAAAATTGAGTCACAGACTCACACCCGTGTCAAAACTAATCTTTTCTATACTCTTTTTAGTGAGAGTAGAAAAAAAGTTGGTGGTGAAGTCGACCACCACGCTTCAATCTCCATTTAATTTTTTGCCCCCAATTGTATTAGACTCTTATTTCCAGCCAATCCATATTGAAATTAGGGTTCATATCACCATTCTGTTACAGTGGAAACCCTAGAGTAGAACCACTATATATATATTTGCAATCCATCGTCTTCATGGAAGTTGTGAAGGGTGAATGGCTTCCTTCGGGCGAGACTTTGAATGGTTCAAAGCTGCGGCATCGAAAGCTGATGGGTCAACAACCCTCCATCACCGAAAGAGGGGATTCAGAGTACAACACTGAAAACATCGATCCGCTAGACTCATCATCTGTTCGTAATAATTTCTATGAATGTGTGTTTTTGTGTGTGGATTATTCTTCAGCCATGCTCTACCGTTACATCCTACTTATTTAATCATCATCCATTCGTAATAATTTATATTTGTGGGGATTGTTGTTTACAAATGAGACGAGTTTGTAATTTGAATCTATTGATTTTTTAACCAATTATCATAATATTTTGAATATATATATATATATATATCTTTTCAATTGGTTAAATATAGTGCTCTTTAGGATCAAACATTATGAAATCTTCAACCATATAGGTCCGCCCTAATTTGTTTAGACGTCTTAAAACAGATCATTATGTATAAAGTGGTGGTCTTAGTCATATATGTTGTTGCCCCAATTTGTCTGAACAATTCTCAAATGTTCTGAATTTGAAACTGCTATGATATATAGAACCAAACAACTAAGTTTATTGATCCTAAACTTACATGGTTGTTTCAAACAAATTTATTAACTTTCCCTTTAATTTGCTTTCTCAGTTCCAATCGAACAAGACTTTTGATCGTGGTGAGCTCACAATTCCTCTTTGAGGAAGGAATCACCAGAGCAGCAATAGTAATGATGTTGAAGAAGATGGTACAAATTTGTGGCAGTTTGAACATTCAACCGGGCCTTCAGTCCCTTTACTAATGCTGAATGAAGTAATAGGCAGAGAAAATATTAACTTCTTCAGCCTCTTGGATGGTAGTGTCCATGGAGTAAAGATGCCTCCTGAGTTACGCGGGGCTCTCTGCGTTGGATCTTCCCATGGTTGGCTGCTGATGTCTCTTGCTGTTCCAACTAAGAGTAACAGTTTTTTCACTCATATCCTGTCGTTGCCGAAGGAAGTTCGGATTAAGAATTTTCTCTTCAACCCATTCAATAAAGACGCAATCCATCTTCCATCCCAGACAACTCTGCCATTATATGGTTCTGATGATCAAATATTCATTCGAAAATCCATTTTATCTTGTGCACCCACTTCTGATAACCTTGCAGCTGGGAAGTGCATGGTTGTGATAATATGTTATTATGGGAATTTGGCATTTTGTAAACCAGGAGACACATCATGGTCCATCTTGGATTCGACTAAGAGAGGATTTTCACATGTAGATGCTGTGTTCTATGAGGAAAAGTTATATGCCATCAGGAGAGATGAGAACCTCAGCATCTTTAATGGACTAGGAAGTGGTGAAGTAACAAGAATCAATATGGTTTCTCCTACAGATCGTGAAACTGCTATTCCTATATTCCTTGTGGATGGCCAGAAAGTTCCGCTAGGTGAAAATCAAACTATGTACTTGGTGCCATCTAACGGGGATCTGATTATGGTTTTGAGAATTTGGAATTATGAACCCGAGAATGATAGACAAATATTGTGCCCTATCCGAACTGTTCAGTTCAAGGTGTTCAAGTTAGATTGCAGCATTCCACAATGGGTTGAGATCAAGAGCTTAGGGGATAAAATGTTGTTCTTGGGTACAAGCTGCTCAAAATCTTATTCAGCTGCTAAACATGGGTTCAAAGGGAATTCAATTTTTTTCACAGATGACAATTTTGATGCATATCTTCATGAAGAAGATAGACCCAGTGAGTTACGTGACATGGGACTTTTTCGATTAGACAAGGGAAGCATTGACCCATACTTTCTAAGTAGGATCAATTCATTTTCCTCTAGGTTCATATGGGTTGATGAACTTTCCTGTGTTGACTGAATGTAGATATATTTTTTACAACATGTAAGACCTTCTTTTAAGAGTTAATGCAATCCTTTTGTTTCTAGACCAAGCAATGATGTATGATTGTTTTATATTTATTCTTGTGCTTTTTTAATGCTCTGATAATTTATTATATAAATTCAAACTTGCAGTCATGTAACATTATAGTGCACTGTCACTTCTCATCTCCCGCTGCCTTCCACACTTGTGTGTTTGCCAGAAGGAATCTTATATGTCTTCTCTTGGCAGAAAAAATTTCAGTTCCCTTTGTAATTACTTGGGAGCTTCTACTGAAGCAGCCGGGGAGAGTCCAATTTGGTCAAAGAAGTCCATGAACGTAGGTTTTTCTTGCAATACGTCTACTCATGGTTCAGGATTGTCCAATTCTATAGCTAGTAGCCTCAGAAGACATATTTAACTTTTTGATGTTATATCAGGACGAAGTAAGAAGTGTATATATTTTTGCAGGGTGACAAACATTTTCATGCTCGTACCAAATATTGATACTCTTCTATACTTGCACATTGCGTCCGATAATTCTTAGACATATCTATAATTCTTAGACATATCTATAATTTTAAAATATATATATATTTTTTTTGATAATTCTCATATACTTTGAAATAAATTTTAAACAAGTTTTAAATATTAAGATGTAACTTTTTTTACCATATTATCATGGTATAATTGTTATGAAAAGTTCAAATTTTATTTTAAAAAGAAGTATTGATATATATATATATATATATATATATAATATATATATATATAATAATTTTTTATAGCGTTTTTTTTAATAAAATTGTGAATCTAAATGCAATAATTTTTTATAGCGTTTTTTTTTAATAAAATTGTGAATCTAAATGCAGTCATGAATATATTCTAAATTTTGTACTCTCTCTCTCTATATATATATATATATAATTATTTAAATATATATTTTATTACCTTATCCTACCGGTACCTATATTTTAATTTTTTAAAATTTTCCGTATTGCGGTATCTTATGTCCATAACTCTTATTTATTTACTGTCCCAAAAATAAAATGAAACAACTTAAAAATTAGGATATACGACTGTTTTAAAATTCTTGGTACATTCTAACTAACCCAACAATAAACAATGGACAATATTGCAAGAGCTCGCAATTTCGGCAATTTTAAATTTTTCCAGGCAATCTGAGGGGCAGGCTTCTCTCGTGGGCATATGTAAATCAGGTTTACCATTTCATAGAGGCTGGAGCCTGAGGGCTCCTTCAGTTAAGCTATTTAAAAATAGTTCTCGAAACTCTCAAAAAAACAAAAAATCACATTTCACATAGAATTTCAGATATAAATGTATTTAAAGATTGTTTTATGGAATCATGACTTTTAAAAATATTTTTTGAATTGTCTGCTAATTTTCACCTATCATAGCCATTCTCAGTAAAATGAATTAAATAATACCAAATGACCAATTGGCCCAGCGCGGTATCTCCCCTTCCCTCCAAAAGGGAGGTCCAGGTTTCGAAACTCTGTGGAGATAGGGTATGTGTGTAATTGCTTTAATTTTCAAAAAAAAAAAAAAAAAAATGAGTCAAACAAGTGCTAATCGCTTAATTAAATTAAAACAACATCAACTATGGGTGGTGAAATAACAACTGTTCTTTATACCCTACATTTGATCACTGAAAAAAAAAAATTCATACTGTTGAAAAAGATTTGGGTCTTAGTGTCTCATGAGATTAGGTCTTAACTCTCAGGTTCGATTCCTTCTTGTGCAAACTTTTCTTTAAGGGCCAAGCATGTGGACACAGTCTAAATTTTACCAGATCAAAATTAGTCAGGGTAAAACCCTAAACATCCCAATTATTGAAAGCAATAAAATTTCAATACACTATCACAAGAAATATACGGATGAAACTTTCAAAAAATAGTAAACAGAATTAATTTTTAATTTTAATTTTTTTTTAAAAAAAATATACTCTCAAGAAACTAAGGAAAACAAATGACTTGCTTGGTTTGTAATTCTGAAAACAGTTCTCAAGAATTCAGATAATAGAAAACAGTTTTCAGAGAATAATAAAAAACAGTTATTTGAAAACACGTTTTTTTATAACTGAGTTTTCAGAAAACTGAATTAAGCAGAATTTTTTTTTTTACATAATAGAAAACTGTTCTCAGCACCAAGCAATGCCAAAACTTGCCAATATTCATGAATCATGCAATATTGGTTTACAACTATAAATATATGATTTTAAAAATTTTAGTCCAATATTTTTCGTATATGAGCCCAATTTTATTGTAAATTATTTGTCCCAATTTTATCCTCCATTAATTTAGCTGAATATCTTTTATTAAAAGATGGATGACCCTTTTATTGAAGTTTAACCTAGCCCACATGGCCGCATATAATCAAATCTGCCTTTCGTTGGGTTTAATTTAACTCACACGATCACACGTTTTTATTGCCATCAACTTAGTCTGCATATTTAATATGGCAGACCTATAACTCTATAAAAAGACTAGATAGTTTTGAGGTTTTGGAATCATATTTCTGTTTTACGCCTCTCTTTTTTATTTCATCACCTTTCATTCTATCATCTACATTTTGAAAAATTTTGTAATTTTCTCCTGTATCTTTTGACACTTCAAACTAGTTTATTTTCCATGAGACTATTAACTTTGAAGCATACGTTTAATGTATTGATAGTTACATGAGACTTTACCAATTCTCTAGTATATTGAAGCACATGATTGATCGATGCTAATAGTATTTGTACACCATGTGTATATATTGTAGCATATACAATAATTTATTTGATTTCAAGAATTGTAGAAATATGGAGAAAAAATTACATAATCTAGTAGAATATTTTAGACTAGAATTTCACCTAATGAATGTTTTATATATTAAATTTATTAGCATTGTAGATTTCTTTTTGTTTGATGATTGGGACTATATATATCCCTAGAGTATGGTAACCATAGCATAGCGTTTCATGAAATATCAAGATATAAAGGGTGATAAAATGCTTCTAGCAATTTGTCCAATGATACAATACCTATATTCAGCCCGACCTATATTTTAGCATATACAGCAATTTGTCCAATGATACAATACCTATATTTGTCCAATGATGCAATTTGTCCAAAGACAAACAAGCTTTGGCATTAGAAAATTATATATAATGCATGTAATTTCAAGTTCTTGGTGAAAAACTCAAATGCAGCTTTTGGTGAAAAACTATGTTGGTCTGTAACATGTTACTGTTACTTCACTCTTAACAGTTTTCTCAATGTGGCAATTTTGTTTCTTAAGGTTTTTACTAACTAGCTCTAGTGTGTGAATATTAATCTATGGATTTCAGGAGTCTGAAAAACACACAGAATATGAGCTATCATTGAAATTCTTTATATCTTCATGAACAAGAGTGTTTTTTGCTTCTTATAGAAGAAGATAGAGTGTTTTCGTCATTTTTTTACTATTAAAGGATTTTCACAAATCTAGTATGTATGGATTTCTAATTGTTTGTAAATTAGTTTGTGGAACCATGTATCAAAATACAAAAATTGAATACAAAAATTGAATCATTTTTCTTCTGTGATTTCTAAATGCATAATCCAAGATTCATCCTATATGTCATAGCCATTGGCATTGAATTAGAAAACATTATTTAGTTGTTGTATACATGAACAAGGAGGATTTTACTTTTGAATCTATAGATTGAAAAATTACAGAAAAACACGAATTAAATGCATAATTCAAGATTATTGTACTCTTCAGTTTATTCATCTTTGTACGATTGAACAGGGGATGAAACAAAACAACAAACCTAGGTAAAATAGCAACAACTATAGTGATATCAACAACCCTGATGTAACCTCTTCTGACAATGTACATTCTGAATCCAGTTTGTAAGCACAAATAGTCACGCGTAGGAATTTAGCTTGAGATAGAACTTTGGCGTATTAAAACTCGGAAAAATCCAACTTTTCCTATGGTAGTGTAGTAATGGAAAATTACATGCTCTTCTAGCCCCAAGTTGTACGTCTCCAAAAACTCGTCATCCACTACTATTATACTCCTAAAGCTAGGAAATAAAACTTCTGTCATGCATTAATAAGCTACTAGAAAAGGCTGGGATAGGCCTACTGAAAAGATTGGGATTGGAAAATCTTGGTTGGTTAAGTGTGACTAATGAAGAGTTGTAAATGTGTTCTGAGTTTCTTTGATCATGCTTTCTACTAATTAATAAAGAGCCTCTGGATTGAATGTCTTGATTACTGAAGAGTGGAGATTTATGACTCTAAAAGGAGCCAATTTTGGAATTAGCACTTCCAGCTGAGAATCTGACCACACACACCAAGAGGGGATCACAAGAAAGACTCGATTACTTCATGTGTATAAAGTTTTAATCAGTTGTGTATTGAGGGAGTGATGTCAACTCGTAACATTTGTCCTGAAAATGAGGCAAATAATCCAAAATGGGACCAAAAGCTGATAGGTAGAATAATGAAGCAATTATTTCAATTTTTCTTTCTTTCTTCTTCTTTTTTTACTAACTCTTCAATCAAGAAATGTGCTCTACCTATTCATGATTATTTAAACAAATAATTGCAAGAAAAATGGATTGATAGTGTGTGGGTAATGTTCAATATAATGTGTGCCAATGTGTTTGGCAGTGATGAACAACACTTGCAAAAATAGCAAAATCAGGTATGTTTAACCAAACAAATGGATTATAGCAAAATAAGGCATGTTAGGTTTCCAAGAAAATTGAAAGAAAATTTGGTTGATAAATAGTGTGTGGGTACTATTACATGTATAGCAAAATCAGACATGTTTAATCGAGTATCGCTGTTAGCAGTCAATTATAGCAAAATGAGGCCTGTTTGGTTTCCAAGAAAATTGCAAGAAAAATTTATGGATAAATAGTGTATGAATATTGTATTATGTATGTATGACACTGTTTGATTGTCAAGAAACAAAAAAGTATTGATTATTTAAAGAAAGACGAGAGAGCCATAATTTTTAAAGAAAGAGGAGAGAAGCCAGAATTTACCATTGACATTCTCGCAGCTTCTGGGGAAAGTTATAGTAAGTTTGCTTTTGTGTATACTTAAGAAAACACAAATATAACGGTTCAGAATTAACGGCACAAAAGTGTTCCGTCAATTATTTGTTGAAAATTTTGTAAAGCCAATGTGTATCACTCAAGAAAACACATATAATGGTTCAGAATTAACAGCACATGAATGTTCCGTCAATTAGTTTGTTTCAACTTTTCAAGACATATGGCGCACGTTATCAACCGCAACTATCTTTTCTTGATTGCCAAACACAAAAGACAATTCCTGAGAAAAGGTGATAGAAAATAAAAAGGGTTTAATTCAATTAGACCCCTGTGGTTTGTCAAATTTTCAAAGGCTCCCCACATTTACAAAAATTCAGTCAGACCCCTTACTTTTTTTTGACACATATCAATCTCCTCCCACAATTAACGGTCAAAAATGGTCAGAGATACTTTTTGTTGACATCATAAAAAAGGTAAACTATAATGCCCAAATTACCCTCCAACGATCATGTTTGACTACAGTCAATGGTCATATTTGGTTAAATTATATATATCACATTTTATTCCGATATGGGGTTGCACATAATTTGGAATAGCACTATGTTTATAACCAAATAGGGTTATACTATATATATATATATATACTGTACAGCCAAACAATGCCTTAATGGCCACATGTACTGTTTGTGGTTGAAATTTAAAATTTAAAGCAAAAAAAAGTTTTAAAAAATTCTTTTTTTAAGGAAAAATAAAAAATAAAAAATAAAAAAGGTATTTTAATTTATTTTTGGCCCAAATCAAAATTTTTTTTTTTTGAACAAACATTGCCTAAAAAATATATTTTTCATTTAATGAATTTTATTTTCTTTTTATTGTTTTTAAAAAAGAGAGCTATAAATCACCCATTTTTAGGTTTTTTCCAAAAATACTTACTGCCAAATATGTCCTTATGGCCCGCTAGAGCTGTTGCTCCCAGATGTCAAAAAGAAAACAAGGTTCCTCGGATCAAAACGATGTTGTTTTATCAAAAATAAATAAATAAATAAATAGCGATCGGGCTCGAACTCGCCGTATTCCGTGAGTCAGCCCGAGAGGCCATGTGGACCCGCCAAATTTTCACGAGCCCGCGGATTTGGGAGCCCAAATGGAGAAAAAGACCCTTTGACCAAGGTGTTGCCAGATGCTCTTAGAAAATTGTGTTTGATCTGTAGTCTTTATCCACTTGGGTATATCCACGCGAATCATCTAATGATGCATTGAAATTTAAGAATTAATTTTTTTTTTTTTTTTTTTAATCTTTACTACGTTTTTTTATTGGATATTTAATACATTCTTTATCAATAATAAATATTTATTATGGTTCTAAAATTTTATTTTTAAGTTCATATTACCTGGCTAAAGAATACATGCAAAACAAGTCCAAGTTATTTATATAAGTCGGAATCCACGAGTGGGTAAGATGTAATTCCATTTATATACGAGGGACCTTATGTGTCACTAAAACAAATAGTACGAGGAATTAAGTGTAATTAATTCTTAATTAATAATTAAAATAATAAAAAAGAGTATAAAATAATAAATTTGTGTGGATTAAAAAATTATTTAGAGCATCTCCAACCGTTGTCTATATTATTTTGTGTAAATTAGTTAGAGCATCTCCAACTGTTGTGTATATTATTTGTGCAAATCTGATGTGTCAGAATGAATTTACAGCTCCAACGGATGTTTTATACCTTTTGTGTTAAAATATATCTCCCAATAATAATCAACCATGTGTCATCTCCAGGACTTCCTTAACTTTTACAGACTTACTTAATATATGGTTGATTTTTTAATGAAATGAAAAAGATGGATAAAAAATGAAATATGTTGATTTGGCCATGTAAAAAGTTGTGTAAAATACAAAACTCTTTTATACATTCTTGATGTGGTAATATAGGTTAACATATTGCTGAAGATGCTCTTACTTGTTCCATAAAACTTGCATTTTATCTTGTATTTCTGTAAATTGTACCAGGGTTACCCCTGTCCAGCCTATTTCATTCCAAACCAAAATCAATCTGTGTCAATCTCAAGTGGTTAAATAAAACCAAAATTCATTAATTAAAGCCTCTGTCTCTCTATCACAGTATCACGATTAAATAAAACAAAATTTTCATTAAATTGAAATAAGCATGCATATGATCCAAAACTAAACAAAAACATACATTAACAAATTGATTTGTTGACTAAGCAGCAACAATTAATGGGTAAATTAAAAATTACTCCAAATACGGAGGAGTAAACTTGTCTTTTTAACAGATAGGGGGAAAAGAAAATAGTAGTAAAAAATAAAATAATAGAAAAGCGCAGAATAAAGTTAAAATTTTCTCATTGCTAGCTTCTCTAGAGCATTTAAACGAACACATTAATGGACGATCGATGGATCAGAAACATAGAAATCGAAAAGGAACCAAAATCAAATTAAAGGGTTCGATTTGATAGAAAACCCAAAACCCCCAAATCAAACACGTTTCAGAAGTCCCAATTGGCGTAGCTTCTTGAGGCGCGTCTTGGTCTCTTCATTCAATGGCATAGAAATCCAGATCACGCCATGCTTCAATTCGGCCTTGAGCAGGTCCATGTGGCAGTCCTTCGGAGAACATTCAATGGTGCCTCCGTACCACCTTCCCTCATCCTCATACTCGGCTTCGCTCTTGCACTTTCCTTCATACCTTATGAAGTTGTGCTTGTCCAGCGACATTTTCAGTTCATTTGAGGTCAGACCCGGCACGTCAATCCTCACGCAGATGTAGCTGTCATCCACCATCTTCACCTCATGTGTAGGCGTTCCTATATATAATTAAAACACACACAATTAATCAGTACACTATATGAATCTTATATATGTGTATTTATATATATATAGAGAGAGAGAGAGATCGTAAAGGAAACAGTAATGTAGAAGTGAGAAGATGATGATTACTGAAAGGGTTGTTCGGATGACATGGGTTGGAGGGATAGCCTGTACTGAAGCAGTGGGCGGCGAAAGGAGAAAAGGCAGTGAGCCCGTGATGGCGGTGGAGGCGGTGGACGGACATGGCAAACGCTGTGGCAGCTTTTCTGAACAACGCCATTTTGTGTTCTCTCTCTCTAATTTCTATCTGGTGTGGTTATGGAAAGAGAGAGAGAGAGAGAGAGAGAGAGAGAGAGCTTTTTAATTGGATGGACTTGAAATGAGTTTTCAATTGAGTTTTGTATATGAGTTGACAGGTATGCCCTCGCTGGTACCCTCAACCATGACGTGGCTACATTCTTGGACCGTCGAGTGTACACAAAATGTATACAACCTTGTTATAGTTAAAATCCTTGTTTTCATGTAAAGTTTGACCTTAGCATAAAATTTATTCATCAAGGCATGTCACATGTGGCTAAAGTGTGTTTGGAACAGTAGGATTTCATAGGTACTGAATTTTAATTTCAAAATTATCCTCTTTCAATTTTTTTTTTTTATATTTTTTTTATTCCAAATATCAAGAAGAATTCCAATTTATAATTTTAGTTGTGAATTGTGAATTTTTCTATATATATATATATATATATATATATATATATACTTTTTTTTTTTTTTTTGTAATAATGTGTATTGTGAATTGTGATTGTTATTGCTCCAATGTGTGGCTTAAACCCTCAAACGCTCCAGAGGCTTTGATTTTGACATAGATGATGGTTTAAGTAAAAGATAAGAACTAGAGACTTGACCATCAAGTTGTTACCAATGACAATATGTAGCTCAATAAATTTACTGAATTACTCTAAACTTTAATTAATTGCATGTGCCTAACTCAGGTGAATGTAAACATTGGTATATAGTAGTAGTTTATAGGTGATTTTTTTTTTTTTTTTTAGTTGATACTCATACACACATATCTCCATTGATGTTCGAATTCCTTATCTCTAACATTTATTTAAAAAGTAAGAGAATAATATCCCTAGGCCAATAACCTATTGATAATTTATAAGTGGATTAGTTAGTTTATCATAATTAATTCAGTTAAGTATTAACTATTCTCAGGTAAGAATTAACTATGCTTCCTTGATTGGAAGACGGTAGGGGGTTCTTAATTGGACGGACTTGAAATGAGTTTTCAATTAAGTTTTGGATATGAAATGACAGGTATGCCCTCACGGGCACTCTCAACGATGTGACGACGTGGCCAAATGCTTGGAGCTTTCAGTGTACAAAAACGGTATGCAACCTTGTTGTAACTAATTTATTGCTTATTTTCACGAAAAATTTGACCTTACTATAAAGTTTATTTAAATAATTAAGAAAGCAGAAAGTATCTACTACAATTTCTTAATTTCTACCATAATTATATGCGGTGTGTTTTTTTTTTGTCAATAATAAACAAGTAATAACGCTTCAAAAAAATACAAAAATTGGAATCCTTGCTCGTAAGTAACAAGTCTTTGCATTAGTGGATTAGTTCGATATTTGATGGTGCTCTTACATTATTCCATGGCTATGATTAGGCTAATTGATCGGATATGAGTTATATGAACGCCAATAATTTTTTTTATCATTAAAAAATAACCGATCATTATGACAGCGAGACACTCTCTTAATTATGTCACTCAAACACAAACACCATCCTCATTCCCTTCAAACTAGTAACCCATAACCCTCTTATCTTGCCATAAAAAAAAATAAAAATATAAAAAAATATTCTTGCCACGAATATAAATTTGCGGACAATTTAGACGGTTTGGTTCACTTTTTGTCCCATTGCTCCTCACCTCATAAGTATTATATATATATATATAAACGTATATACTCCGTATATAAATTATATGTATGTATGTATATTCAAGAGGAGACAACTGCAACAGAAGTTAAATATGAAATCAAGAGCACAACATATAAAATTAACCACAAGTTAACATTTCTAGAAATTAATCAACTTAAATCACCCCCAAAACGAAACATTCATGGTCATTCAACAATATCCAAAAACAAACCCATAAAAGCAGACAAGAACCAAAAGCCAGCATCGATCAATTGATAGAAACCCTAAACCCCAAATCGAAGACGAATCAAACTTTTCTCGGGGGAAAAAAAAAAAAAAAAAAAAATTTCTAGGGTTTGATCGCTACCAAGTATAGAATACCTTCCCGGCGGAGGCCGAGAGGAATTGGCGTGGGCTGCTCATTGTCTTCTCCTTGGCCTCTTGATTGAGCGGGACAGTCACCCAGAGAACGCCATGCTTCAACTTAGCCTTGAGCTGATCCACATCGCAGTCCATCTTTGATTTGGCTTCAATGATGCCTTTGTAGATCCTTCCTTCATAACCAAATTTGGGTTGGGTCTTGCACTTTCCCTCGAAAATTATATCTCTGTTCTCGTCCACCCATATTTTCAGATCTTCTGAGGTTAGACCTTGCAATTCCACCTTGAAGCAGTACAAGCTGTCTTTCACCAGTTTCGGATAAATCTCTTCCATTGCTGTGTATAAACAACACACTCCTCAATCAACATATATATATGTATATAGATATAGATCGTAAAGGAAACAGTACTGTAGAAACTAATTTAGTGAGATGATGATGATTACTACCCACGGGGTCTTCCGTGTGCTCGTCATTGAAGGGGTGGCCTGTACTGAACCAGTGAGCGGCGGAGGGAGAAAAAGTAGCGAGGCGGTGGTGGAAGTGGAGGCGGCGGAGGGAGATGGCAAGGGAGCTTGAAACGGTTGCAGCTTTTCTGCACAATGCCATTGTGTGTTTTCTCTCTCTAGTCCTGGTTAGAGAGTGAGAGAGAGATTTTTAATTGGATGGACTTCAAAAGGTTTTCAACTAAGTTTTGTGTACAAATTTACACAGTACTCTCAACCATGACGTGGCCATGTAATTGGACTGTAGAGTCCACATAAACTGTATGCAACCTTATTGTAAAGTTAAATTCGACCATGAGTATAAAATTTATTCACATAATTAGGTATGAATGTACTAATAGGAGTTAGAGATGGTTCTAGACTTCTGGTCTAGATCCAGCAATTTTTTTTATTTTTATTTTTTTTTTTTTTCTAAGTTGGTTTGCTTATGTTAGTAGCCTTGGATGAAATTGTGTTTGATCTTTGACTGAAGCACATGATTTTAATTTTTTTTTTTTAGATTTTGTACATTCTTTGTCAATAATAAATAGATATAAAGCTACATATATACAAATGTGTTTATTGTTTATTATAATCATTGTTTGCAATCGCGGTATCGGTTGCGTTATTGCTTGCGAGCGTGATGTAACAGATTCGGGTGAATATCGGTGTAAAACGATCGATTCATGGATGTCTATAACGGTATCGGACCTTACGAACTGAACGCAACATCATGTATCGGCGATACGGGGAACTATGATATATTCAAAGGTCGATACCATTATACATCTTTATGAACAGGTTAGTTAAGCCAGTTTATAACGATATTCGCCCGAGTTTGTTACATAGTGAACCATGATATATATATATATATATATATATATATTAGAGGTAATTAATTGCTCTTAATTATTTCAAAGGGTCCCGAGTATTTGACACCATTGCAGTATGCATTTAAGTTCATATAACCCTCTATAGGTTTTGAAAATCCCCTCCCCTCCCCTCATTCGGCCATTGATGGAGCCATAAAATAACTAAAATGTCCTTCATACGATTAAAATAAAAAAAGAACATGATATTTTTTACGACAATTTCATACCGATTGAAAAACCTACTTTAACGTGGCAATACACTATTAGCAGTACCAAGTCTTCATGACATATTAAATGCATTATATTTTGTTAGACAAAAATTTCCTTTTTAATCCCTCCTTTTTCTTTATAATTCCTCGTTTTCTGTCACCATTTTTCACTGTGAGATGTATCTCGGTGATTTCTTCACCTCTTTCTCTATTTGTAGACTGTAAATTTCCTCTGTTTTTTGCTATAAATTATTCTCTTTACAAAATTATTTTTTCACTAAAAGACTCAAATGGAACTGTTTTTTTTTTTTTTCTTGGATTATAAACCATTGTTGAAGGAGAACAGAGAAAATTTTCACTCCAAAAAAAAAAAAAAAAAAATTGAGAATAGTTTGAAGGTCTGTGTTAACCTTGTTATGGCTATAGGTTGTTAAAGAGGGGAAAAAAAGATGTTTTTCTGAGAGAAAAATGTGACTTCTACGGATAAGTTTCTGCACTTCTTTTTAATTTATTTTTTTGAGATTTTGTATTCAAATTTCGGATAGGAGAATGTTGATTGTGACCTTTTATATGGGATTTGTTGATGTGGATCAGATTTTGGATTGGAGGCTATTTAATGTTCTTATTTTTCTCATAAACCAAACCCAGGTAAGGTTTATTCATTCATAATTATTCAAAGTTTACTATTTTTCCCCTTTCAAAAGAGAAATCCTGTCCTTTGTGGAATTATTCTATATTCAATACAATAATTTTTATCGAACTTTTATTTTTTTTGAAAGGTTAATTTCAAATTTTATAAATATAAAGTAGTATACAGCCCAAAAAGAAAATTGGCCCACTAGGCCCAAACAAAATATACATTTGCAGTCCAAAGAACTGCCTAAAGCTCTCCAAACTATGGGCAGACGATTTTATGAATTTAAAATGGGTCCCACTCTACACCAGTAGACAGCCACATGGAGCCATTATATGACTAGGGTTTTTCAGTCCGGTAAATAGCACTACTTTTTCAAGACATATGTATCAACCACCACTATCTTTTTTTGATTGTAAAATACAAAAGAAAATTCCTCAACAAAAGGTGATAGAAAATAAAAATTACAATGATTAACTTCAAACCAAAGAGTACTACTTCATTCATCCAAATATTATATATGAAACATAGCTGTCATTTTCAGACAGATTTCCCAGTAGCACCTTGACAGCTTCACAAATTAAAAAACAGAAATGAACAAAATCAACCAAGAACCCATATCCGAAAACTCAAAAAAAAACCTAAAATTCCAAATCAAAGATGGATCAAATCTCACTTTTCTGCAACATTTGGAACATTCTTGGCTCCTTGGCATGTTCGGTAAGTGGGATGGTAATCCAGAGAACACCATGCTTCAACTCAGCCTTGACTTGGTCCATTTGTAAGACCATCGGACATGGTGGAATGGTGGCTCCGTAGAACCTTCCCTCCTCCTCATACTTGGGCTCACTCTGGCACTTTCCCTCGACCCTTATACCGCCAGAATCGTCCATCCACACACTCAGATCCTTTGTGGTTAGACCCGGTACGTCAAATCTGATGCAGCAGAAGCCTCCGTTCACCAGCTTCAACTCACGATATGGCTCCCCTGCCACTATATCACATATATAACAGCAGTGATATATCATATATATATATATATATGTAGAATTGTAGATATATATAGATTGCAGAGGAAATTAACAGTACGGTAGAAATTAATTAACTTGAGTGAGAAGAAGATGGGTACCGGAGGTCTTTTGGGTATGATCTCCTTTGAAGGGGTAGCCCGTACAGAACGAGCGAGAGGCGGCGGGAGAAAAAGCAGTGTGGCGGTGGTGGTGGAGGCGGCGGAGGGACATGGAAAACAACCTTGACGCGGTGGTGAGAGGTCTTAAAGACGCCATTGATGGAGCTTTTCTTTTATGAGGTTTCGTGTGACTGTGTGTGAGAGAGATTGTGAGTGAACGTGAAAGAGACGAGTACAGCTACATAGAGAGAAACAAAAAAGAAAGAGAAAGGGTGAGGTTTAATTGGACGGACCTGAAATGGTTTTCAATTAAGTTTTGGAATTACCACTCTGCTCTCAACCACGACGTGGCCACATACGTAGAGTGTACAGAAACGGTATGCAACCTTTATATTTGAGACAATTTTTTTTTAAAAAAAATTCCAATTATTACATTTAGTACAATTTATTAAAAGCATGCAACCTTTATATTTTAGACAATTCCAATTATTACATTTAGTACCATTTATATCAGTAATAAATTCATAGTAAGCTCCACAAAGCAAGTATTTAGGGTATGTTTGGTAAAGTGGGTTTGAAGGAGAAAGATAACATTAGTTATGAGGGAAATGAAAGGAAATTGAAGGGAATGATAATTTTAATTTGGTATTATGTTTGGTTGATTAATGAAAGAAAAGAAACGGAAAGAGAAAAAAAAGGGAAGGATAGGAAGGAGAATTATTTTAATAAATTTACTATTATGCTCTTTTATTTTTTAAAATATAAGTTTATATATATATATATGTATATCTATTTGTCTCCTATATAAAGGCAAAATTTTTTTAGGGCAAATCATTTCAGCCTCTATTCTCGTTCTCGACTCCATCTCTCTATTCTCGTTCTCAACGCTGAACTTCTCCCTCTCTCTCTCTCTATCTCTCTGTGCAACTGCAAACTACTACAAGAATCAGAAGTTCAAAACCCATATATTTCAGTTAACTACTACAAGAATCAGAAGTTCAAAACCCATATATTTCAGTTTATATATTTGTTTGCAAGAATCAAAACTTCAAAACCCATATCGGCATCATTTCAGATTGTTCAAAAAATCAAAACCCATATCAATTTCCATCGCCCGCTGTTTCGATTCGGGTCCGTCGTTCGCAAGCTTCAGCCGCTGGCCTTCTTTCTCTCAACTCTCAAGCTTGCCCCCCTCTCTCTCTACAACTGCTAAATCAACTAATCAAGGTCTGTAATTCTTGTTTTGCAAACTAAATTTACATGTAGTCAAGGGCAAAATTGGCATCTGAAATCACACACCAAGCCTCTCCTCCCTTTCCCTTCATTTCCTCCCTTTTTTGGGAGGTTAAGAAATTTACTGTTGAAGGCTTGTGTTAACCCTCAAAACCCTTCCCTTCCCTTCCCTCCCTTTCCTTCCAATAATTTTTGCCAAACACAAATTTTTAATCCCCCTCCATCACCTTCCCTTCCATTTCCTCCCTTTGCCAGTGCACCAAACACCCTTAGATAAAATGTTATATTTAATACTTTCTTAATGTACATTATACTTTTGGAGAGTGACTTAATTGATAAAGTGACCACCACTCTTAACAAGTTTGTCCGTGTTCAAGTTCTCTTTCTTTTTAATCTATTACCAAAAAAAAAAAAAAAAATTTATATTACTTTGATCTCAATATGATTTAGTACTGTACGCTAATAAAAGAGCGTTAACGTAATATATCTTTTGTCATTTGAATCGCACATATGTATCATATATCTTAAATTATGCAATATGTTAATCTTTGTTGGTTAAGGGTAGAATGTCGAACGTAGCACAAATGTGATACAAATTTTACTTGACTAAGAAAAATGATAAAAGTAGACCTAGTTTTGCATAAAGAGACTTAGAATTAGAAGAAAAAAGAAAGATCGAAAAAAATAAAAAAACTATAAGCTACTACGTATATATTCAGATTTCTATTTTGATTTATTTTATTTTATTTATTTTGTACATTATTTTTTACTTATTTTTTATGTTTTTTTCCAAAGCAAGGACTAACACATTGCATGTGCAGGAAAAGAGAAAAGCCAAAATGGTATAACCTACTGTCTCCCACTGCATAGAGTCACAGACCTGGCTCTGTCCTGCTGCCGGATTTTTTTGCAGGTAAGCTGGCTTCAAAGATGAAACCCCATTTCTTTCTTGGTTGACCAGCAAAACAAATTGACATTTCTACCCTTGTGGATGGTGTTCAATTTTTATGAATTTTTGTTTTTGGCGGGGTATTAATCACTACAATATTGGACCTGATCAAAACTGAAGAGAGGACGGAACAACCAGTCAAAAAGTGTTTTTGAGGTTAATTAATACTACGTATATAGCTGAAAGAGGAGAAAAGCCCTCCAAATAAGGATTTATAGATAGCTACATTAATGTTATATTATAGTCAGCACATAAATTAAAACATCATTAGTCTCATCTAAACATACTGAATATGGATTATATTCAATATTTGAATAGGGTTTTTATTTGTAATATAGCAAGTATAAATTGTCATTTAATAAAAAAAAATTCAACTTATTAGATGTTGGAGGTAGTTAAATTGATGTAGTAATAAATAAAATTGGGTGTGTTTATTACTTTATTGGCTGGTACACAATAATTTCAGATTACCCATATCCGATCAATTCCCTCTCTTTCTATTTCATGTCCTAATCATACACTCATTCAAGAAATATGGCGCACTTTAGCAACCTCCAGTATCTTTTTATTGATTGCCAAACAAAAGAGTATTCCCGAGAAAGTGAGAGAAAACAAAATTTGAAAACAGGAAAAGCAATGCTTTACTTCAAACCAGAAAGTACTTCTTCATTCATCCAATATTATATATGAAATATTGTCATTTTCAGCCACATTTCCCAGCTTAATTCACAAAACCCAGAGATGAACAAAATCAACCAAGAGCCACACACACGTACACACACAAAAACCCAAAACCCCAAATCAAAGATGGATCAAATCTCCCCTTTTGTCCAACGATTGAAACATTCTTAGCTTCTTGGCATCTTCATTGAGTGGGAGAGTAATCCAGAGGACACCATGCTTCAACTCAACCTTCATGGAAAACACCCTTGACGCGGTGGTGAGAGGCCTTGAAGACGCCATTGATGGAGCTTTGCTTTTAAAGGGTGTCTGGATATTCACTGTGTGACTGTGTGTGAGACATTGTGAGTGAGAGAGAAGGTGATAAGAGATGAGTGCAGAGGTATGTACCTGGCTCATCCAATTGGACGGACTTGAAATGGTTTTCAATTAAGTTTTGGATCATACTGTACTCTCAACCATGACGTGGCCATACAGAATGTATAGAAATTATATTCAACCTTATTATAGTAGTAGTTAAATTGCTTATTTTCATTTCAAGTAAAGTTTGCGTACAGTAACAGATCCACTCTCATATATTAAAGTGATGGATAATTGGTTTCCTTATTGAAATGCTTAATTGCACTATGGCAATATGAATACTAGTTACTTACCCAAAAAAAAAAAATTCTTTTTAAAGTCCACTGATCGATCATGGTAATTTCAATCAATTACAATTTGAATATATCAATTTAATTTATAAACTGTATCAAAATTTAGTAATTTAGGGCAGTTTGACATGCGTTTTTTTTTTGCCTTTTGTTGGTTAAAACATTGTTTTTAGGTGTTTTATTTTTGGTTAAAACAGAAACAATGTTTTTGTTATAGGAGTGTTTTGGAAAAAAATTGAAAGTCCATTTGGGAACGATGTTGTGCTGTGAAAATATCGAAAAGAGAAACATAAAGAGTTATAATTTTGGGTTATGAACAATTGTCAAAATAAGAAAAAATAATTTTTTTGTGTTCTGGTTTTGGGCCTTTGATCACCAAGTGTTTTAGCACAGTATAAAATAAAATAAGACTACACCATATATGTTTTTATTGTCAAAATTGATACTATAATAGTCCTAAAATAAAAACAGTAGCGCATGCTAAACGGGAGAATTCAAAATTCTCTCTCTAATTTATGAACTTTAGGCACAATGTAGTGGAGAGTTCCTCAATGATCATGGTAAAAGAAATTTGTTGTGCACACGCCTGCAGTTTGAAAATTGTTTGATGAGCTTTATTAATGACATCTAATTTTCATATAGTAATACATACATTTTAAGAATTAACGTAATAAATCAGAGACGTTTGTGTAGGACTACAAATGAACCGAGTTGCTTACGAGTTTAGGATCGTTCGTTAAGCAAACGAGCTGAACTCGATCTCAATTTTTAGGCGCGTTTACTAAACGAGCCAATCTCGATCTCGATTAGAATCGGCTCGTGTAAATTCTTTTATGTTCGGGAACATATATTCTTATAAGACTTGTATGTGTTCATGAACAATAAACTCGTTAATGTCTCGTTTACACCGGTTTTTTTATTTTTTTGTTGAAATTATTAAATTTTTGGAAGCACCAAAAAAAAAAAATAATGATTTTCTGAACAAGCTTGGTGAGCTTGCAAATGAATCTGAACAGATTTTGAACATGAGTTTTATTTAATTTATTTGACGAACCGAGTTTAAAACCGAACTGAACCCAAACTCAAACCCGAATCTGAACATCCTGAAGCTCAGCTCGATTATGTTCATTTGCAGCCCTGGGTCTGTGTACTGCAAGTGAATTACATCTTTTAATAAATTAGTCAGTATCCATGTTTATCAATAATAAACTGATTCGCTTTTAATTGAATTCACCATTAAAAACATCCAACGGCCGGTCTAGAGCGTTAAGACTGGTGCGATACAGCAAAGTAATTTGCTCTCGCCAGCCAGCTAATAGAAAACAGAAATGCTCTAACCGTGGTCACGTGACACATCCGGTCCATGTATAGAATAGAAACCTCTCTACCCAGCCAGTCTCTACCATCTTCACTCTCTCACACACAGTCACACAGTGAATATCCAGAAAACCTAGAAAGCTGCGTCAATGGCGTCCTCAGCAACCCATCTCAACACCCACTTCATCAGACCTTTCCCCTCAACGACTTCGTTCGCTCGCTTCCCTACTCGCAGTGTAGCTCCATTGATCAAAGCTTCAGCCTCCGACTGTGCCGATTCGGGGACCCCAATTCCCAAAGGTAACCACAAAACACCCTTAAATGGCTTCTAACGTATACATATACATATATATATATGTAGTGTTTATATATATTTGAATTTGAGTGCACAGTGTGTCCTTTAAAGAATCGATTCCTAGAAAGATGAAGGGTCCTCCCTCGTCTTTTTAAAGAGAGAGACGACTCGGTTCTGGCAGAGTTCAATTTCCATGGAATTTCGTTCAAGATCAATGCAGAAGAAGAAGATTCTGATGCAGAAGAAGAAGATTCTGATGATGATGATGATGCTGATGAAGATGAAGATGAAGATGAAGATGATGATGATGAGGAGGAGGAGGACCAGAAATACGATGGTCGGAGGAAGTTCTCTGGGTCAATCAATATTTGTGAAGGTGGAAATGAGAAGGACCGGATCGAGGTGAAGATGAGAAACGGTGTACAGAAGATGGTCATTTCCAAATGGAAAGGCATCACCACCATTAAAATCAACAACTGAGCTTCCATCGCTGTCCTTCCGAGCTCATCTATGTTCATCCTGTTTGCTTAATTCTTTTTTAGGTTTTTTTCATTGATCGATTGATCTCTTTTGATATCACTATGTTCTGGTTTTTGAAGCTTTGAAAAATGTCGATGCTCTGTGTAGTTGATGGATCTTTTGTTTGAGGGTTCCCAAATCCCAACTGAACTTTATTTTTTTGTTGTTTTATGTGTGTGTGTGTGTGTGTGTGAGAGAGAGAGAGAGAGAGAGAGAAATTTGGGAAGTTTGAAACAAAGATGAGGCTGGTTAGGTTAAGCAGAGGTTGTCAATGGCGGTGATACAACAACAGAGATGGCTAACATGCGCCTTGTGCGGAGGATATGGGTAAAAGTCACGCACGTGTAAATGAACAGACAAAAGCTAGTTTACATATCAGCCCTCTAAAGCTTTGATTTGATAAAAGTGAAATAGGGTTTTTCCAAAATAAGGATTATAATAAGGTTTTCAGGTATTAATTTGTATAAATTAATCATAGCCAACACTCATAAGTTCACTAAATTTGGTAAGATTAATATTGTTGGATGTGTGAGAATGTCAAACTTAATTTAATATTTTACACATTCAAATCTATGTATGCACATGCGGGATCGATTTCAGTATGAATGAACTAATTAATCTGTGTTATGGACCCACATAATAATAAATAAATATAAAATACGAAAAGAAAATAAATTGCCATATATCTCAAATTCGCAATATAGAAAGCAGATTGTTATATTGTTATATATTTATCGCATATATTTTGTAAAATATAAGGTGTGAAAGTGAAACCTACTCAAGAAATTGACTTTTCTTAGACAATTTATTTATTTATTATTATTATTTTTTTTATTTTTTTTACAAATCAGTGATCAACAGACTAACTCACTGATTTTAATCAATCGTGATTTGTAATATTTTTGTAATACCTACATAAATTAATTAATTCGGTTAATTTACACCAAGTTGTTACAATATGAACCATGATTTAGAGGTGTTTAATTATTTTTAATTAATTCAAATAAATATTGATCATTCATTCATAATTGGAATATCTGTTTATATAATCACTTATTATGTATAGGAACTAAAAAGTTATCTCCTGTTTGTGATTGTAATGAGTGTTTTCTCCTCAATTATCAACAATTATATCGGAAGGGTGTCCTCTTTCAAGTTCCATTAGAGGTGCAGAGAACACAAAATCACTCACTTTTCCTATTCAGATGATTTGTTACTATTTTGCCATGGAAATATTGCCTCAGTCTCAGTCCTCAAATCAGCTCTTGATTCATTCTGCTCTATGTTAGGCCTAGACATCAACCTATCAAAGAGTGAGGTTTACTTTTCTGGTGTAAATGACCACACACAGCATCAAATTATTACATTGCTAGGAATTCAATCAGGCACACTGCTAGTGAGATACCTTGGAGTGCCATTGATCTCTACAAACTTGAAGTCTCAGCATTGCAGTCTATTAGTAAGCATAATTACTCACAAAATCAGAAATTGGACTTCCAGATCTCTCTCATATGCAAGTAGACTCCAATTGATAAATTCAGTATTGGTGTCAACTCAAAACTACTGGTACAACATTTTCATTTTGCCAAAGGGAGTAATTGATGAACTCAACAAGATTTTTGGGAGATTTCTGTGGTCAGGGCCAGAAATGAAGTCTTCTGGTTCTAAGGTAGCTTGGAGTAGGGTGTGTAGTCCTAAATCTGCAGGTGGTTTGGGGATCCCCAATTTGGAGATTGCGAACAAGGTTGGAATAATCAGATTTATTTGGGACATTCTCAAAGAAGACACAAACAGATTGTGGGTAAGGTGGTGCAACTCTCATCTACTGAAGTCCAGAAACCTATGGTTATTGAACTACCCACAGCCATGCTCTTGGAGTTGGAGGTTTCCTCCAACTAAGGCATCCTGCTAGACTACTCATAAAACACTCTATAGGCAATGGTGCTAACACTTCTTTCTGGTGGGACAATTGGGCTCCAGGAGGTCCTTTATGTTCAAGATTTCCACTTCATCTACTCACTGCAGCTAGCTTCAATGGTACAACAACTGTGGATACATTCATTGTTGACAGCAACTGGTCATTTCCTCCCTCTTTTACTTGTGCAATCCCGGAATTGCTTGCACTACCACCTCCATGCCCTTCTAGAAGTGGACAGTTTCACCTAATGGCAACTACTCATTCAAACACATTGTGGCACACATGGTTGGTGACCTTCCTATTGTCCCTTGGCACAGCCTTGTTTGGCATTCTCCAATCATACCAAGAATGAAATTCAATCTTTGGCTGACTGTTCAATACAAACTACCAACACTCGACATTAAATCTATGGCTAAACACCACAACATTTGCTCCCTCTGCAACATATCAAGTGAGTCCCATGATTATCTATTTTTTAATTGCACCTTCACCTCCCCTCTATGGCGTTTTATCAAATACAGGAGCAACATTCACACAGCAATCACAAATTGGGAGAATCTTGTAATGTGGATTAGTATTGAATGGAAAACAAACACTCCTATTAACTTACATAGGAAATTATGTTTATCGGCTTTGGTATACCATACCTAGGAAGAGAGAAATGCTCGAATTTTTAGAGGACACAAATCATCCCAGAGAGTTGTCTGTGCAAAAGTATGCTCCACAATAACAAGTATTTTGAAGCTTAGCTATATGAGAGAATGCAATACGGCGAAATTGATCCTTATGAATTGGGATTTATCTTCTTCATGTTGTAGGCCTCCTCCTCAGTTGCCAGACTGAGACATCAAGGCATTACCCCTTCTTTGTTTTCACCGGAGTGTATTGATGCTCACCATTAACGGTAGTTAGTGGTGTCTATCTTGCTTGTATGTTTGTCCTAGTTTGGACCTGTTTTGTAGCCTTGGGTTTGCTTTTCTTATGGCCAAGCCCTACTTTTGTACAGTTCTTTACTTAATGAAAATTGCTTAAATTTTTGAAAAATAAAAAATAAAAAATTATCTTATTCCTTAAAAAAGTGTAACTAGATTGCCCAACCAAATCTCTCTCTCATGGTTAAATGAGTCTCCCTGTATATTTTACCCAAAAAAAAAAAAAAAAAAAAAAAAAAAAAAAAAAAATCTCCCTATATAAATAGAGGACAGCACCCTGTTCGGGGAACAAAATCTCTGATATCCGTACGACTGTATTGGTGTGTATATATATATCGTGTATATATCGTGCATCGATCAGTATATAAATATGGCAGGCTAAGAAATTTTTTGTCCAGATGTAGACGGAACTTTAATTGGATAGGACTTAGACATAGAGTTTCAACTTTTGGATGTGCACTGATGTCCCTCTCAACTATACAAATAGATGTATTTTCACACCATGAATTTATTCTCTTTGTATTAAGCTTGTATTAGGAGTGTATGGGCAGAGAAATTTTGATGCAACTAAATGACTTTTTTTGGTATTAAATAATTGACCAGAATTTTAATTGCCTTCAATGATTTGAAACTTTTAATAATAGTATAAATAGAGACAGATATAGATTTAATTTTTTTGTTTGGGTGGTTTGATTTGGAGGGACAGGGAGAGAAAAGAAAAAAAAAAGATATGATGTGAGCACGGACGAATTTAGGAAATCATATGAGGGGGGTAAATTTATATAGATGGGTTTTTTCATAATTTTAGTGTGAAGAATTTTAAAATTTTATGGATATAAATGCAAAAAAGTATAAATTTAGAGATATAAAATGTACTAATAAAAAATTTCAATGGGGGCGCATGTCCCCACTGAGCCTTTCATAGATCTGTGCATGCGTGTGAGTGTGTTTGAATGGGTTAAGTGTAGAGAAGAGAGATGATAGGAAGAGATAGAGAGGGATAGGGAGGGATAGCTATCCCTCCCCACATCTCATTTGGTTTCTCTCCCATTTTGAGAAATGAAGATAGGGAGAGATAGCACAGTGGAGTAAGTGATATTTTAATAATACCCAAACTAGCCTCCACAATTCAATATACAAAAAAAAGTTATTCCATTTAAGTCCTAATTATTATGAGAGGGTAAGACAGTAATTTGATTACTATTTTTTTTTTTTTCCTTCTTCTCTCTTCTATCTTGTCCGAACAAGAATAATTACTATTTCTTTTCTTTTTTTCCCTATCTATCCAAATATGAATATAAATTATTACTATCATTTATTTTCTTTTATTTTCTTTCTTCAGTAATATTATCCTTCTTTTTTTTTTCTCTCCTATGTATCCAAACGCACTTAGGTAAATACAAGCTTTCACAACTTCAACACCAATTGAATGGGGCTTCCAAATTCTATGTAGATTGGAAAAAAAAAATTATATGGTCCAATTAAAACTCAACATGTAAGAAAAAAATATATATCTTAATAAAGCTGATACATTTACTTCCATCTAAGTTGTGATTAACTGAGATAATGTAATTCTAGACTACTCATGTTGATTGCTTGATTAAGAAAGGACAATGAGTTTTTTTTTTTTTTGTACAAAAATTGAAGCAATTTATAAATATAGAATATGTGCAACAAAATGAGTTCTTTGGCCCAAGACAACCCAATCTGGATTCAAGAATGGACCATTGAAACAATCACAAGTAACAAGAAGACTAAGCCCAAAAGCAAAGGTACCAAAAGAATCAAAATTTAAAATTTTAGTTTGAGAGAGAACAAAATTAAAAATGACTTACCTGAGTCTTAAAATTTCACTTTCGTTTATCGCCGATCCAAACAACAGAAAAAAAAAAAAAAAAAAAGCTACTCCTATTGGCCTTGACATTCGTCTTGGGAATAGATTACAGTGAAAAGGGATGAATAAAAAAGTGGCAAGATGTATCACGGAAAAATATCTAAAATAAAAGGAGTCCTATTGGCCTGGACATTGATAATGTTTTTTCTCTTTGGAATCTTGACATTGAGCACACCATTCTTGAGATCCGCTAGAATCTCTTCCACCTTGTAGCAGCCGTGAGGGATGTCCATGTTGCCGGAGTACTTCCTCCGATCTAAGGCTGATAAACTCTTTCCCCCCTCCTCCTCCTTTTCCTTTTCCTCTCCATTTACGTGCAGAGTGTTGTTTTCAATCCACATCTTCAGCCCTTCTATTCCTATTCCCGGCATGCCCCACCTTGCATACATCGCTTTCTCGTCTTTCACCACCTTGGAGGGGATCGATGAGAGTCCAATTTGGTCAAAGAAATCCATGAACATAGGTTTTTCTTGCAATATGTGTACTCATGGTTCAGGATTGTCTAATTCTATAGCTAGCAGCTTCAGAAGGCTGCTGATACTGGTAAGCTGCTTCAAATTCGTGAGAGTAAGGGATCCTGTTGCTGTGCCTTCCTTGTGTCGAGAAAATGATCATCCAGTGTGCTTGAACTCTCTCTCTCTCTGCTCTGTTAACTTTATGGCCCTTTCTCTTTTCCGTTCTTGGAAAAATACTCCATTTCATGGCACCAGCACCTCATGCCAATATTAATCAGCAGTAGTAGAAGAGAAAGATGGAGGCATTCCATCTCTTGGCTTCATATATTTTGTGATGGACATCACTAGCCGAGGTCTTTTTCTTGCCACCATCTGGGGTTTACAGTGAGAAAGAAACAAGCATTCTTTTTTCATTTTATTCCCTGGCAAATAAGCAGAAAAGGAGACATCTTTGACAAATTTTTTGAGCAGTAGAATAATTTACTTATTTTCTCCCCTATTAAAAACAATGCATCATCCTCCATAGGTATTCAAAGGTAGTCAAAAACAGTCAAATCACAATATGAACCAAAAGTCAACCACAATATCATTCAAAAACAGTCAGTCAAATCGCAATATGAAGCAAAATAGTCAACCACAATATCATCCAAAAACAGTCGACCACAATATCATCCAAAATCAGTCACCTCAATATAATCTGTGGTGGAAGCAGCTAATTGTTGAAATCAATGAGGGTAAACACAACAACAGCGATGCATATGACAATGTGCAAGACTATGAGCACGCAAGTCACCTGTCCGCCCATTTATCCATTAGAGATTGGATCCTCCTCAGCTTCGCCACCTCCTCTTTGAGTAAATCATGTTCATGGCCGAACTGCAGATGTTTCACTAGTGGTCGCTCTAGGAAGTGTGAACTGTGACTTGAGCGGCTGAAAGTACAATCCTTCATCGGACAGTAGACCCTCTTCCTGGTCACATCCACCCGACCTGTATAAGCAAGCTCAATAGCCATTTGATGGTTAGTTAGCTTCTTCTCGCAGCTGCCACACAAACATCAAAATTATATAATTGGTTAGTTAGCTTCTTCTTGCAGAAGCCACACGAACATCACACATATATAAATGGTTGGTTAGCTTCTTCTCGCAGCTGCCACACGAACATTACACACATATCTAGTTGTATAGGTCATTGTACCAAATGTAACTAACCGTCAAATGGCTATTGAGCTTGCTTATACAGGTCGGGTGGATGTGACCAGGAAGAGAGTCTACTGTCCGATGAAGGATTGTAATTTCAGCCGCCCAAGTCACAGTGTGAACTTCTCAGAGCGACCACTAGTGAAACATCTGCAGTTCGGCCATTAACATGATTTACTCAAAGAGGAGGTGGCGAAGCTGAGGAGGATCCAATCTAATTGACGGTTAGTTAGCTTCTTCTCGCACCTGCCACACGCACCCTGAAAATGAAAGAGAAAATATCACATATATATAGTTGTATAGGTCATGTACCAAATGTAAATTCTTCATAGAAACACTTCACATTTACATTAAAAAAACAAAAGGGAGTTACAAGAAAGTTTACGATCCAAATCAAACACACAAACAAGTGTTGATTGGGAATATTCATGTGTAGAAATTTAGCTTAAGATAAGTATTAACACTAGTAGAAAAACTCCATATTAGAAGGTAAGTTGCAAAGGCAAATCTGCACAAAAGGCTAATAAAGATGCTTCATGTGAATGCTTCATCGTATTTCCTTACAGTTATATATACAAAAATAATAATTAAATGAAAACCACATGTTCTAATTGATTTCAACAAAAAAACAAACAAGGTAATCCCAGATGTTGAAATTAAATTTCTGTCGTATCACAATATAATATTAGGATAACAAAAGCAACAAATTGAGAGTTAAAATACTAACCAACAGACCAATAGTCTAGCGGTACCAAGCCCTACTTCTCAAAGAGAGGTCAGGAGTTAGAGCCTCAGTGGAAGCGCGTGTGTGACTACCAATTAAAAAAAAAAAAAAAAGTGTTAAAATACTAAAACTAGTCAAATTCCAAATAAAAAATTAAGATATTAAAACATATTGGATATCAAATGCAGCTTTTGGTGAAAAACTATGTTGGCCTATAACCTGTTACTGTTCCCTATAACCTGTTACTGTTACTACACTCTTAACAGTTTTCTCAATGTGGTAATTTTGTTCCTTAGGGCTTTTACTAACTAGCTCTAGAGTGTGAAGTAATCTATGGCTTTCTAGACTGAAAAACACACGAATTTGAGCTATTCATTGAAATTCTTTCTATCTTCATGAACGAGAGTGTTTTCTACTTCCTATAGAAGAAGATAAAGAGTGTTTTCGTCATTTTTGGCAATTAAAGGATTTTCACAAATATGATATTTATAGATTTCTAATTGTTTGTAAATCAGTTTGTAGAACCATGTATCAAAATACAAAAATTAAATCATTTTTCTTCTCTGTGATTTCATGCTCATAATTAAATGCATAATCCAATATTCATCCTATATGTCATAGCCATTGGCATTGAATTAGAAAACATTATTTAGTTGTTGCATACATGAACAGAGGAGGATTTTCCTTTTGAATCTACAGGTTGAAAAATTACAGAAAAACACGAATTAAATGCATAATTCAATATTAATGTACTCTTTCAGTTTATTACAATTGAACATGGGATGAAACTAAAACAAAAGAACTGGATAAAATAAAAAGGTAGTGATTATTTAAAGAAAGAGGAGAGAAACCAGAATTTTTAAAGAAAGAGGAGAGAAGCCATAATTTACCATTGACATTCTAGCAGCTTAAGGGGAAAGTTATAGTAAGTTTGCTTTTTGAGAGGAGAGAGATGGTTGAATAACAGTGAATAAGAGAGTATTTATAACCAAATTAGTAGGGCAAATGTGTATCAGGCAAGAAAACACAGATATAACCGTCAATTAGTTTGTTTGAAGACCTATGGCGCACGTTATCAACCGCCACTATATTTTCTCGATTGCCAAACACAAAAGAGAATTCCCGAGAAAAGGTGATAGAAAATAAAAAATGCAATGATTTACTTCAAACCCAAGAGTTCTTCAGTCATCCAAATATTATATAATTAAAAACAGAGATGAACAAAATCAACCAAGAACCCATATATCCGAAAACTCAAAAAAAAAAAAACCAAAATCCCAAATCAAAGATGGATCAAATCTTACTTTTCTGCAACATTTGGAACATTCTTGGCTCCTTGGCAAGTTGGGTAAGTGGGAGAGTAACCCAGAGAACACCATGTTTCAACTCAGCCTTGACTTGGTCCATTTGTAAGACCATAGGACATGGTGGAATGGTGGCTCCATAGAACCTTCCCTCCTCCTCATACTTGGGCTCATTCTGGCACTTTCCCCCAAACCTTATACCGCCAAAATCGTCCATCCACACACTCAGATCCTTTGTGGTTAGACCGGTACGTCAAATCTGATGCAGCAGAAGCCTCCGTTCACCAGCTTCATCTCACGATATGGCTCCCCTGCCACTATATCACATATATAACAGTATCATATATACATATATATATATATATAGGATTGTAGGTATAGATTGCAAAGGAAATTAACAGTACGGTAGAAATTAATTAACTTGAGTGAGAAGAAGATGAGTACCGGAGGGGTTTTGGGTATGATCTCCTTTGAAGGGGTAGCCCGTAAACATATTGGATACCACTGTACTCTCAACCATGACGTGGCCACATACATAGAGTGTACAGAAACCGTATGCAACATTTATATTTCAGACAATTTTTTGTTTTTTAATTGCAATGATTACATTTAGTACAATTTATTAACGGTATGCAACCTTTATATTTCAGACATTTTTTTTTATATTTCAATGGTTACATTTAGTACAATTCATATCAATAATAAATTCATAATAAGCTCCGCAAACCATATGGTCCCTGTCCCTAACAGAGCAAGTACTTAGATAAAATGTTAGATTTTATACGTTTTTTAATGTACATTATATTTTTAGAGAGTAACTTAATTAATAAAGCGTCCATTTCTGTGTGCACGTATTAAAGTTCTCTTGCTTTTTAATAAAAAGCATATTACTTTGTTAGTTTAGGATAAAATGTATAACATAGTACAAATGGGTACAAATTTTACTTGACTAAGAAAAATGATAAAAGCAGACCTAGTTTTTCAAGGTTAATTGAATAAAGAGACTTAGAATTAGAAGAAAAAAGAAAGATGAAAAAAAAAAAAAAAAATCGATATGCTATATATTCAGATTTCTATTTTGATGTTTTTTATTTTATTTATTTTGTACATTATTTTTATTTTTATTTTTTTTTTCAAAGCAAGAGGCACTAACACATGCATGTACAGGAAAAGAGTAAGGCCAAAATGGTATAACCTACTATCTCCCACCGCATAGAGTCACAGACCTGGCTCTGTCCTGCTGCCTGATTTTTTTGCAGGAAAGCTGGCTTCAAAGGTGAAACCCTATTTCTTTCTTGGTTGACCAGCAAACAAATTGACATTTCTACCCTTGTGGATGGTGTTCAATTTTTATGAATTTTTTGTTTTTGGCAGGGTATTAATCATTACAATATTGGACCTGATCAAAACCAGTTCAAGAGTGTTTTTGAGGTTAATCAATATATAACTGAAAGAGGAAAAAAGCCCTCGAAATAAGGATTTATAGATAGCTACATTAATGTTATATATAGTTATAGTCAGCACATAAATTAAAACATCATTAGTCTCATCTAAGCATATTGAATATGGATTATATTCAATATTGAATAGGGTTTGTATTTGTAATATAGCAAGTATAAATTGTCATTTAACAAAAAAAAAATTCAAATTATTAGATGTTGGACGTAGTTAAATTAATGTAAGAAATAAAATTATGAGTGTTTATTGGCTGGTTGGTACCTAATATCACAACCTCCAGTATCTTTTTATTGATTGCCAAACAAAGAGAATTCCCGAGAAATTGAGAGAAAACAAAAATTGAAAACAGGAAAATCAATGCTTTACTTCAAACCAGAAAGTACTTCATTCATCCAATATTACAGACTTTATGATGTTCACTTAAAGTCCACTGATCATGGTAATTTCAATCAATTATAATTTGAATATATCAGTTTTATTTATCAGCTTGTATCAAAATTTAGTTAACACATCTGCTTACATATCGAGTTGTGATTGATGAAAATTACAGACTTTCTGATGTTCTCTTGACTAATGGACCGGACCAAAATTTCTTAGATTTAAGAAATGACAAGGAAGCTATTTTTTTAGTGATTAATTTCACATTAAACACTCATCCTTCTAGATGAATATTCATTTTAAAAAAAAAAAAAACTTGCCCAAAACCTTCCTGAAACTGTTGTTCATATTGTTCCAAGCGAAAACAGTAGAAGAGGACCGTAGTTGTCTCATAAGAGTGAAAAGTGTGGGGGTGTGGTTATACAAAGCCTCTCAAAGTTCAAAAGGAACACATAAAATTCCCCAATTTGTATAATAAGATAATATTCTATTTCAAGATTTTATGGGGAAAGAAAAGCTACCGACCATGATATATAGCTTGGTTCGCTGCGCTTGTCGTAATATGATATATACATTGAAAATTTGTCTGAATTGTCAATAAATCCCACAGCATATTCTTAATTCTCAGTAACACTGGCAGCCTATGTAACACATAAGGTAAGATGAATAAGATTGACAAGTCCGGTGTGATTATCTGATAATAGCAACAAATTTGGATGAAACATAAAAACTTTACTGCACCAAACCAGTGCCCCAGTATTCAAGCATTTCCAGGATCTCTTGTATTGAAATACCAGAAGAAAACATGTTGACAAAGCAATAATTTGCAGTTTTTACCATCACCAAAACAATAATTTGCAGTTTTTACCAACCACAAAACCCATTATCCCACCTAAACTGTTTTTGTAATGCATGCCCCAAAGTTAAATTAAAACACTACCCTCTACTACTGAATCTCTTTTTTTTTTAAATTTTTTTTTGGTGGGGCAGAGAGAAATTGCAAGGAAAAATATATGGCAAAAGATGAATACCGGATGAATGGTTCTTTTCTGCACGAGATACCTCAAAATGATGCCGAGCAACCCGACAATGATAACAAACATGAACGAAACTGGACGAATGGTTATGTTTTCTTCATGAGCTACCCCAAAATGATACCAAGCAACCAGATAATGATGACAAACATGAAGGAGGCATTACAAGAACTTTTGTTACTGTCACGCCTCAAGAGTTGCTACACATTGTAATCTCATAGAGATGAACCACTTCCATGGTTCAAAGGAAACGGTACTATATAACAAACAATTAAATTATATATCAACAGCACATCTTTGAAGCAAGAAAAAATTTTATCCTATCCTTAAACCTTGTTTCCCCCTTTTTTTCCCCTTCTTTACCAATCCGAAACTCAGGGAAATTCAAGAAAAGATGTCAAACATCCGAAATTGTCTACTGTCTAGAAACTCATGCCCTCAAATCTAAGAGCATTTTCTAATAAGAAATGAACTATTTTAAGAGAAGAAACATACACTACGGAGAAGGTAACTTCAAGTGAATTTTAAAGATATAGACAACGTAACCTGTGCTCCATCAATGTCAAAGAGTAATTAGAAATCTATCCTAACTTGGTGAGCACATTCCACTGAATAACCTTGGAACACAACGTTCAATCTTTATTCTTAATCTCTACCAATACAATGAAAATAATTAGTTGATCTTGGGTCAACTTCTATCACTTTCAAACTTAAAATTAAAGAAACAAAAGAAGAAGGAATCCAGAAGAACGTCAACACCCTCAAATCATATCAACTTGGATGCATGCCATATAATTGCTGAGCAGATATGCTACCCAACACTACAATTGAAGGGAGCGGAAGTTCTTTATGGTAAGGGTTATAAAGAAAACGAACTACACACCCAATTCTGAACAGACTGAACTCACTCTTAGATCTTGCAAACTAGATAGCCTTACGAAGTTTTGAGTCAAGAGTAATCCATGAAAATCCATGATTTCACCAATTGACCATGTGCATCATTTCAAAATATGTTTCCATTCGAAAATGTTTCTAACACAACAATACATTGTTATGCACCGAAACACTCTTACACCAACACTTACCCGTCCACCTGATCTGAAAAACCATAGCCAAAAGGCCAAAACCAAATCAACCCGCTCCACCAGAACATTAGCAATTTCAACTGTTTACTTTTATACAACATTATGACATTATTTTGTACATAATTGCATTTGTAAGGACCATAGCTATGAAACATAAGTTATACTGAACAAGGCTCAGATAATAATTGTTATATTCAGCATTGCACAGAGACAACTAAATATCCATTTAGTTTACTTAATGATCAAGACCCCATGTAAGCTTATTCTCATTGTTGAAACACCAAAGGGATAAAGTCATTAATTAGCATAGCAATCGGCACAAATCTCTTATAAATTACACCAGTTGTTTTTCTGATTGTTAACTATCTCTAAGTGTTCATGCATCAACAATTTGTTCAATTACCCATACAATGATTCTTTATAGAATGTAACTTCCATATTTCTAGCCTCATGACACCAAAAATACATAAATCTATATATTCATATAAAAATATACATGATGACCAAAGACACTGAAAAAGATAATTTGGACATGAGATGGGGGAGACAAAGATACCATATTGAAAGGACTTTAGAAGTATTCCAGCTTAATATAGAAGAATATAAAATATTATAGAATGAAGTCGTAAACGAATCCCTCACCAGTTCCTGAAGAAACCTGTTATTTTGTTGAATTGCAGTAGCTTTTCCCCTTTGTCAACTTTGAAATAAGAGCTCTTGCCTGAAATTAAACCAAAAGTTCTATTTTACGCAGGTTAACACAAGCTAATAAAAGTTCATACATAAGCTACGGATCGCAATTGCAGTGGAACTTCAACTCTCCAAGCATATGGACCCTGACACAAATCCAACTGCAGTAGAACTGCAAGCACTCAACAGAGGCGTCTAGTCTTAGCTGCAAGTTGGATGGAGCAAAATACTGGCTGAATGTGGAGAGAACATAGAAAAAAATAGCTGCACCTTGACAGTACAAACAAACATGAATGACCAATCTTGATTTTGATAAACTCGTATAAATTTTATTTCAACTGTGGAGTGCTGATGTAAATCCATAAACCAAAATTCACAAAATTAACTAACAAAAATGGCTGAAGACAACGAATTGCTTTGAATTTCAAGCTCATGTTTAACCCTAGTAATGAGGCTACATGGGAGTATGGGACCCTTTAAAAACTAAGAATTTCAAATTCAATCTACTGAAAATGCTACTTTCGTATGCTAAAAGGTAACAAAGAGGTAACTATTTACTAAAAATGCTATATGATGGTACCACACTTGAGAACCAAAGGATTATTCAAAGTAACCATTTTCAATATTTAGAATCAATAACACAGAAAAAAAAAAATGGAAAGACAGATGGTCATATAACTAGTAGAATCGGAGTAATTTGGACAAGACAGAGACAGGCTACTGGCGTTTTATGCAATACAACAATAACAAAGAAAAACTGAAAGAGAAATTTTAATAGTACAATTATAAGCCAACTATTGTACATGGTGCAAAGTGCAGGCATTAAAAAAGAAATAGGAATGATGAATTCATATAGCTTAAATGAAGGCGTTAAAATGAATAATAGAAGTGACTAAAAAAGATATGGTTCCTAACCAAAATGTGATGGAGAAATTAGGAGTGGCACTTCTCAAGGATAAAATAAAATAAAATAAAAAGTGGACTTGGGTGGTATGGATATATATATATACACAAAGAAGCCCTGTAGGTGCACCAATAAGAAGAGGGCAACTAATTTACATAGAAGGTAGGAGACAAAGAGGGATTGCTGTGAAGAATAACCATATAATATTTGTTAAATTGTCATGTGTTTGAATCTTTCTATATTTCTTTCTCTGTTTTTCCTTCAAACTAAGGAAACCTGAATGAATAAAATTGTTTTTTATTGAGAGATTGCTGTGAAGTTATTCCGAGAATTTTAGAGAAGATGCAAAGTGTGTTACTTAGCAAAGATTTTATAAAACATAATGCAAGCCTACATGGTCTAACACGACTTCGTACTTTGTGGGAATCTTTTTTTTTTTTTTTTTTTTTTTTTTTTTTTTTGACAATATGAAAAAATGAATGCTTTCATTCAATGCTATAGAATCTAAAATCTCTTCATTCATTTTTGCATTCAGTGTTATATTATAATATTAGCAGTAAAGTACTACTATTGATTTGGGAAGACCTTTAATAGTATCTTATTTACATTATTCTTTTTCTTCTTCTATTTTTTTTTTAAAGAGATTCTTGAAATTTCAAAACTGTAGTTCAGATCACAAAACTGAACCAGTCTTTTACTTTTTGGGTTCTAAAGTGCAACGGTTCTGATTCCGGTTCTAATTCTTAAAAATCTGTTGGGATCAATTTGATTCAAATTTAATCTAGAATCATGCCAAACTGAATCATGTGCACCTCCACATATGCCTACAACTTTTAAACACATCTGTTTGCTATCAACACTTCTTCACTCGAAAAGACAAACAAGGGGAGAAAACTAATATGAATTAACCTCAAATATGCTATATTTCTTGACCTATCTGGTGTTAATAAACTCGGATTGAGATATATGGTGCCCACCCATTAAATATTGCAGGGAAATATGGCAATTAAGAAATATTTTCATATATAACTCTTATTTCACTTGAAGCATGGAAAACATATAACTCTTCAAACATTTTACAAAACTTGAAGCATGGAAAACATATAATCCTTCAAACATTATACAAAACATTGATTCCCTGAATATCATCCCCATTCAAACTTTTGGTGGTGCCACTAGAAATGGATGGCTACATGATAGCATTCTCATCGGAGCTGTGTCCAAGCCCTAGAAGGTGTCCAATTTCATGCAAAGCAATTGTCTCCAAGTCAACTGCTGCACCTCTATATGCCCCAACTGACCCTGACTCGTTGGCGTCTAAGTGAAACCTTCCATTAGTTGGTGCCCAAGCATGAGCCAGCACTCCACCAGGCCAATCAAATGGCTGTCCATCTCCGTGATCACCTCTTTGAAAACTAATTGTCAAGTCATCATTTCCATAGTCACTGCGTAAAAAAAGGTAACCACAAAAAACCCTCTCAAATGGCTTCTACTAATATATACATAAACATATACATATAAATTGTGTTTATATATTTTTGAATTTGAATGAACAGTTTGTCCTATGAGGAACCGATTCCTAGAAAGAGACGACTCCACTCTGGCGAAGTTCGATTTGCCTGGAATTCGAACAAAGATCTGAGGGTTTGGGTGGAAGACCACTGTATCAATATCAAAGCAGAAGAAGAAGATGATTCCGATGATGAAGATGAAGCTGTTCTGATGATGATGATGGTGATAAGGACCAGAAATACAAAGGTCCGAGGAAATTATCTGGGTACATCACTCTTCCTGAAGGAGTACGAGGAAGACGAGATCGAGGCTAAAATGAGGAACGGTGTTTTGAAGCTGGTCATGCCCAAAAGGAAAGACATCGTCACCATCAAAGTCAAAAACTGAGCTTCTATGGCTTCCTTCGAAGCTTATCATCGACGGTGATCGACGAGTTCAGTTATTTGTTTATGTTCATCATTTGATCGTTTGCTTCCTTTTAGGGTTTGTTCTTTTGACTGACTGGTCTCTTCTGGTTTTTGTTCTTATTTCGTGAAGCTTAATTTGAGAATATATTGTTGTTGCTGATCTGAGTAGTAGATGGAACTTTTGATTTAGGGCTTTAACTTGTTTTTGGTGGTAATGAATTAAAGATTTGGCATATGTATTGAATTCCAAGTGAAGCGTCTATTAATTCCTTTAGCTGCTTTAATTCTTCTGTTGTTTTATATATGTGTGTGTTTGTGTGTGACTGTGTGTTTGTGAGTGAATTTTGGAGGAAAGGCTGGTTACTTAAGCAAAAAGGTAGTCACTGGTCTTGGCGGTGATAGAACACCAGTAGGGGCAAACATGCGCCTTGTGTGGAGGATTAGTTGTCCTGTAAAAATCACACATATAAAATTATATGACAAAACTAGTTCACATATTTGCCCCTCTATAGAGTTTTGATTTGATGAAACAAGTGAAATATGTTTTTTTTTTTTTTTTTTTTTTTCAAAATAAGGTTTGTGAGGTATTCACATATTAATTTGCTTAAATTAAACACAGCCAAAACTAGTTTACTAAATTTGCTAAAATTAATCACATACCAAAGCAGTCCACTAAATTTGCTAAAATTAGTATTGCTGGATGTGTGAGAATGTCAAAAGAAAATATACACACTCAAATCTACGTATGATTAAATAATACAATTTTTTTTTTTCTTAGTCGGTAAATAATACAAAATTTCATTCAATTGGATTAAGCTTTTCTCTCGTTTAAATAAAAGCAAAAAATATATATTTATATATTAAATTGGAATAAGCTTTATTCTCTTGTTTAGATAAAATTAAATGAAATACAGCCATGTTTAATACAGTGAACCTTTCTTAAGAGGCAAAATCTTCGGTATCCGTGCGAAATCAGCCCCAACATTGGACTCTTCATATATATATATATATATATATATATATATATATATAGGGTAAATTGCAAAAAAAAACTCCTGAATTATTGACTTTTTGCAACTAACCTCCTAATTAAAGATTGTCCCCTAAACTATTAATTTGTTGTAATTAAGGACAAACCCATCTCAAAAGACTATATTATCCTTTGTTATTAAATTTGTGATTTCTTATTAAATTGTTTTTTATTATATTTTCTCTTATTTAAATATTAATTGTACCATTTACCTTAATTTTATAATTAGTATCAATTGATTATAAAAATGGAAATAAATTGGTAGTTATCATTTTCTAAAATGATTAACTTATTATAATAAAACTTATTATACTCACTTTAAAAAAAATTAGTATAAAAAAATATCTTCTTTTTCAAACAATATTCATGAAAAATTAATAAATTATGTAAATAAAAAATATCTTCTTTTTAATGCAATATATTCATGAAAATTAAGAAATTACTTAAATTGTTTCAAAGTTTTCTATTTAAGATTTTTATTTAAATAATTAATTTAAAAAATTAAGGCAAACTTATGCAAATTTAATGAAGAATATTTCATCAAATTAGTATGATTTTTTTTCATAATTTATTTTAACAAAAAAATATATCAAGTGTATTTCAATAAGAAAGGGTATTATGGTCATTTAATGAAAATTGGTAATACAATTGGGCATTTTGCAACTAAATGTGATAGATTAGGAGGTTTTATGCACAAAATATAATTCAGGGGAGTTATTTGAAATTTAGACATAGTTGAGGGAGGTTTTTTACACTTTACCTGTATAGGGTAAAATGCATATATATATATATATGCAAGAAACTCTCTAAACTATTAGGGTTTTGCAATAAATCCCCTTGAACTATTATTTTGTTGCATTTTACCCCACCAGGTCACTGGAAAAAGTAAAAGACCATTTCACCCTTAATATAAAACTACGCCAGTTTGAAGACTTGTCATCGATCTTTAAGTTGTTGATATGGCAAGAAAATCTCACCAACTAATGGAAGAGTGACAACACATCGAAAAGATAATGGACTGTTATCTCGTTTCCTCCATCACACAGCCAACCTCACTTCATTCGCGCCACACATACAGAGGTGCTCGTCTATGGTCTCCCCTTCTTTGCAAACCTAATTGATGTGGCAAATTGTAATCTCCTCCAATAATAGGAAACCGATAAGTATGGAAACCTTATCTTTTGAACTAACATAAATATCACATAGCCCAATAAGCCCTCGTCATCATCATCGAGTCCACCAGGTCCTTCGGTGACAACCGTTCCATGCTCGTCACCAACTAAATCTTCTGGGCCTGTTACGCCACCACGATCAACACCAATGACCCGAGTCGCCAAACTGGAACTCGCTTACTCGCTCAAAACTAACCAGATCATCGACAACCAGGTGTATCGCTACACATTTCAGGAAGAGGACGACAAGGGTAATACCAGGATCTTACTCATAAAGGACCTAATCTGTAACGACCAAAACCCGGGGGTTCAGATCGCTAATCGGGTCCTGACCCAACCCAGAACACCCAAGGGTAAAATGGTCATCTTGACCAATATAGTGTACTAAAGGTCATAATAATGCTATAATGGTCATTACTAATCAAATTGGTTCATTTACAGATGAAAGAATTAACTCCGTCCTCAAATCGATCCATTTGGGGTTATAAGGGCAAATTAACACTAACCCTAACCTTAATACAGAATACAACATATAAAATCCTACTTCATTAACCCTAATTAATTAAAAACACTAATTTAATCAATGGGAACCACAACCCTAATATAAAATTACATTAGCCCTAATATAAAATTACAATAACCCTAATTTAATCAATGGTCCCAACCGGTTGAAATCATACCCAACACTACAAAAACCTGCAGATAAAAAGTTATCCAACTAAAAGTCATAAAATATCAAACAAAGACATATATGTCGACATATTGTTGAACAAAGTTGAAGGCAACTGCCTTGAATAGACCACTCTTTAGCTTCTTCACTGACCTACGGATGAGACCCACAGATGAAAAGCACAACACAGAATCTTCTGCAATGCACCCAAGAGTTTGAACAATGAAATACCTCAACAGAGATCGTAGCCGTCTGAGTGTATTCAGTGTTTTAGGGTTCTAAGTAAAAAGATTCTTCTGCAACGCACCCAAGAGTTTGAACAATGAAATGCCTCAACAAAGATCCTAGCCATCTGAGTCTATTCAATGTTTTAGGGTTTTAAGAAAACATATATAAGTATAAGAATATATAAATATACGACAGATGCAATGAATCAAACAATAGCGTTTTAAGTCCAATACAACTACTGCTTTGAATAAAACGATGGGGTTTTGACGTCCAACAATGTTCGCACTAAAAGCGGTCGTTTTGTGCTAGAGGATAATATTGTAATTTTAAAAATAATATTTTTAGTTTTTTAAATAAAAGGAATATAATAAGGGTAATTTAGTCATTTCACATACCCTTAATGGTCCATTGACATATTGGGATAAAATGATAACGTAGTAATAATGTTGGGATTTTTTTAAACTGGTGGGGGTTTAATGATCATTTTTTGAAAATAGTTTGCGATTTTTAAATTTATATATATATTTTTTAAAGTAATGGATTGACAGTGCATTCGTAATGTGTGCGAGTGTGTTTGGTTGAAAAATATAAAAATTAAACACCCCTTCTTTCTTTATCATTACATTTTCTTTTTGTTCAGGGTGCCAGAAAGTGCGTGCGTAATGTGTGCGAGTGTGTTTGGTTGAAAAAAATAAAAATTAAACACCACTTCTTTGTTTATCATTACATTTCCTTTTTGTTCAGGGGTGCCTGATTTTACCTCCATTGATTTATTTCGTTTAGATGTCAAGAAAGTTAAATTGATAATAATAAAATAAATTAAATTAAAAAATAAAAAAAGAAGAAGAAGAAAATGTAATGATAAAGAAAGAAGGAAATTTTTTTACCATTTTCTCACTGCTTTCTCGCAAGATTCTCGCGAAACTGCAATAAAGATTCTCGGGAAACTGCAATAAATATTTCTATCGCTATCCTCTTAAAGTAGCTATAAAGAATAATTATTTATTTTTGTTACTTTATGTAGACCTTTGCTTGGAGGATAAGTCGCTGATGTCTACATACTCGTTTTCTTACAGTGAAACCGTAAAAGGAATGAAATATATATATATATATATATATATATATATATATATAATAAACTATAAGAGCATCTTTAATTATCAATCTCATCACCTGTTCATGCCTTTCGTAGTGTAAGTCACGATTCAATTGCATTCTCATTTATTGATATTATACATATCACTGACTTATTATGTGGTTTCTAAATTTTGTTGTTCTCAATTATCATTCTCAGCAATTAGTGAGATGGAATTTCTATGAATTAGTGTTTTTGTGTGTAGGTTTTTCTTCATTCAGGACATGCTCTAGGATTACATCCTTGTTATTTAATCATCATTCATTCATAATAATTTATATTTTTGGGGATTGTTGTTTATAAGTGAGACAAGTTTGTAACTTGAATTTATTGATTTTTCAACCAATTATCATAATATTTTGATTTTTTTTTTCTTTTTTCAATTGGTTAAATATAGTGCTCTTTAGGATCAAATATTATGAAATCTTCAACCATATAATTCCGCCCTAATTTGTTTAGAAATATGTTCTGCCTATTCATAATAATTTAAACAAATAATTGCAAGAAAATGGATTAATAGTGCGTGCGTAATGTGTGCGAGTGTGTTTGGTTGTAATGGACAACACTAGCAAAATAGCAAAATCAGGCATGTATAATTGAATAGCACTGTTAGGAGCAAAACAAATCGATTATAGCAAAATGAGGCATGTATGGTTTTCAATAAAATTGTAAGAAAAATTGATTAATAAATAGTGTGTGGGTAGTATTACATATATAGCAAAATCAGGGATGTTTAATCGAGTAGCGCTATTAGCAGCCACACAAATCAATTACACCAAAATGAGGCATATTTGGTTTCCAAGAAAATTTCAAGAAAAATTGATTGATAAATAATGTGTGGATACTTATTGCTCAAGAGAAGAAAAAATTTGGAGCTTCAAGAAACCTTATGCCATTGTCATAGAAAAGATGCTATAAGTGTGGAAGAAATAGGCATATTCAGTGGTATTGTCCAGAAATAAAGGAGGGTGCATCCGCTGCTGTTATTGTGTCTAAAGATACGAAAGAAGAGAGCGATAATTATGAAGCATTATCAATCATTGATAATAAGGGAGAAGCTAAGGAATAGATACTTGATTCTGATTGTTCCTTTCATGTGTGTCCTCATAAAGAATGGTTCGTTACCTACAAACCTATAAGTGGTAAGGTATTTATGGGAAATAATACCTCTTACGATATTATAGGAATTGGAACAATTAAAAACAAGACAACGAATGGTTTGGTAAGAACTCTTCAATCACGAAATGTGCTATGCCTATTCATGATAATTTAAACAAATAATTACAATAAAATGGATTGCGTGCGTAATGTGTGCAATTGTGTTTGGTTGTAATGAATAATACTAGCAAAATAGTAAAATCAGACATGTTTAATCGAGTAGCACTATTAGGAACAAAACAAATTGATTATAGCAAAATGAGGCATGTTTGGTTTCCAAGAAAATTTGACTGATAAATAGTGTGTGGGTACTGTTACATATATAGCACAAACAATTGTTGATTTGGAATATTCCTGTGCAGAAATTTAGCTTGAGATAAGTATTAACACTAGTAGAAAAATTCCATACTTAGAAGGTAAATTGCAATGGCAAATCGGTACAAAAGGCTAATAAAGATGTTTCTTATGAATGCTTCATTCTATTTCCTTTCAGCTATATATATACAAAAATAACAATGAAATGAAAACCATATGTTCTAATTGATTTCAACAAAAAAAACAAACAGGGTAATCCTATATGTTGAAATTAAATTTTTCGATATCACAATATTATGATAACAAAAGCAACAAATTGAGAGTTAAATACTAAAATTAGTCAAATTCCATATAAAAAATTAAGATATTAAAACATAAAATTACATAACAAGAAGTAAAAATATCCATGACTAACCATAATAATAGCATATTATTTAGGAACAGAATGTATAAACAAATTGAATGAACAAACAAGTAAAGTAAGACAAACAAGCTTTGGAATTAAAAAATTATATATAATGCATATAATTTCAAGTTCTTGGTGAAAATCTCAAATGTAGCTTTTGGTGAAAAACTATGTTAGCCTGTCACCTATTACTACACTCTTAACAGTTTTCTCAATGTGGCAATTTTGTTCCTTAGGCTTTTTAGTAACTAGCTCTAGAGTGTGAATTAATTTATGGCTCTCTGGAGTATGAAAGACACACGAATTTGAGCTATTCATTAAAATTATGTATATCTTCATGAATGAGAGTATTTTCTGCTTCCTATAGAAGAAGATAGAGTGTATTCCTCATTTTTGGCCATTAAATGATTTTTACAAATTTGATATGTACAAATTTCTAATTATTTGTAAATTAGTTTGTAGAACTGTGTATCAAAATACAAAAATTAAATTATTTTTCTTCTCTGTGATTTCATGCTCATAATTAAATGCATAATCCAAGATTCATCCTATATGTCATAGCCATTGGCATTGAATTAGAAAACATTATTTAGTTGTTGCATACGTGAACAGAAGATGATTTTCCTTTTGAATCTACAGGTTGAAAAATTACAGAAAAACATGAATTATATGCATAATTCAAGATTACTGTACTCTTCAGTTTATTCATCTCCTGGATAAAATAACAATAACTATAGTGATATCAACAGCCCTGATGTAACCTCTTCTAATGAAGATACAAGAAATTCCTTCTCCCCCTCTCTCTCTAGAATTCCTATATCTCAACCCAAAAAGATCCCCTTTTATTTTCCTTACTCCTCCTATTTATAGAGATTTACAAATGTCGATGGACTGCTGGATCTAGGCCCGTTCCTCCATGAGTCCCGGTCCTCTTTGATGGGCCTATGCGCGTTCGGCCCACATGGTAGTGCCTTTTTATGGCCCTGACCCACCTGTACAGACTAAATGCCACGTTTGCAAGTCATATCCGGCCCATGTCCTATCGGGCCTCCTCAACTGCCCCCATAATTACCCCTTGTTTAATAAGGGGGTAATTATTGAAGGCGTCTCATCATGACGTTGACGGCTCAAGAAACCCACATGGGGGAACGGACGGTCAGATCCAGAATCAATGTTCCGGGGCTCGATGAATTTCTCACCTTCCTGACGCTTCGGCCCTCGGGTCCCCCTCGCCTTTATAAGGCTCTAGAATACCACTCCATGCCTTTTTACCGTCTCCATCATCAGTCAAATCTCTCTCTTTTTAGAACAGCGCTAAGCTTTTTCCGGTGAAATCCTTCAAGAGTCGTTCTTCCAGCGGTCTTGCAGTACTCTTTGTTGCTTTCTACCTCAGAGGTTAGTTTTGTTCCTTTTTACTTTCGGCAGGTATCTTTTTACCCCTTTTAGATCCTTCAAACACTTCCACCATGGTTGTAGATTTAGATGTTCTTCGTATGAGACTTAGACTTCCTGACAACATCGAAGTTAGGGTTTACCCTAAGGATGTTAATATTATGACCTGTGCCGGCCTCCTGCCCGGCGAAGTTTTATTTACGAACCTTCAACTGAACGTCGTTAGGTTCCCTCTGCACCCCTTCTTTAGTTATGTCTTCAATAGACTGGGGATATCCCCCCTGCAGGTAAATCCCAATTTCTTTAGAATCATATCCGTTATGCTTCTGTTGATTCGTGACAGAAGTCTGGACCTTGACCTCATAGATCTTCTTCTGTGTTATAAGGTCAGTAAGATCCGAACTAACGAGCCCTTCTACCACCTCTACCCGTTCGAGAAAATGTCCATATGTACGGACACAATAAAATCTGAAAAGGGTTGAAGGGATAACATCGTGGGCATTGGTGGGGCTTGGTCTTCGCCGGCTGCAGAGGGTTACCCAATCCCGAGCGCCTTTGGCGTCTGTTCTGTTTCCTCATATAAGAAATTCAAATCTCACAAACATGATTGCCCCTGCGAAACATGCGTTCCCCGCTTTTGTACTTTCTTATGCCGCTCCTTAGGAATACCTTGTGATGACTTGAGCTACAGTGTTTGCAGGGATAGGAGTAATTACTTGAAGAAATACGTTCTGAACGATATTCCTTCCTGCTCAGACCTCCTCACTTCAGACAACCTCCAAGCGCTCTCATCCCTCGGCTACAACATGAGCAGGCTTCAGATTCCTTCTTTTGGCAGGAAGAAAAATACTCCCCCAGCCACTCCTGCTGCTGGGGCAACCTCCTCTCCTGCATTAGCCTCTTCCTCAGCCACCATCTCTGACACTATCCCGAGCACGGTGGCTATCGACTCTGTTGTCAGCACCTCTGCTGCCAACCCGAGCGCGTCTCCCCAAATTACCACAGCCCCTGCTGCCGCGGGGGGCGCTCGGGACAAAGAACGAGGCAAAATGCCTCATCCTGACAGTGGAGTCGATCCTGAGGAGGAACCTCTCAAAAGACCCGGGCCGGGTGCTCTCTTGCATCGCCCGGTCAGAGCTCCTGCCCCCTCCGGGCCTATTGCAGCTGGTGCCTCTGCTTCTGCTTCAGGCTCCCCTTCTCTTCCCACTTTACCACCATAGGCCCCTCGGTACACCCGAACGGATGGGACGTTCGTGAAACCGAACGAGACCATGCTGAAGGATGGCCAGACCGCCATGGCGTACTATAGGAGCATGTGGACTCCGAAAGACCTTGAGGCGGCGAAAGGCTTATCCCAGAAGGATGTGTTCAGCCGCTTTCCCCAATCTGCCATGGAGGTGACTTTTATTTCCAACTCATGAATTCTCTCATATTATTTGATCTTGCCTTCGCCCGACCTGACTATTGGCTTAACCGTTATTAATGTACATCTATGCAGACTTTATTCGGAATGATGGCTATGCAGAAGCAGGTAGAGATGGGGAACGCCAAGGCTCGTAAGTTTTCTGATAGCCTGGAGGTGGCCAATAAAGAAAACGACCTTCTCGCCAGCAAGAATACCGAGGTACTGGCTCGGCTTGAAAAAACTGAACAAGAAATAGATGTCCTGAAGAAGGAGAACGACTCTCTTTAGGATGAGAAGGATGCCCTCCAGCTTGAAAAGAGCATCTGGCAGACTGAGCGTGATTCAATCAGAGACGAAAAGGCAGAGCTCCAGCGCCTTCTAGCTGATGAACAGTCTGCTCGGATGGCTTTTGAGAAGAGAGCTCTGGACGAGCGTACCGCTCTGATTGATACAATCAGCAGAGTGAACGGTGGGATGCTGGCTCTTCATGCTCGGTTCTCAAGGGTCGGCACTCTTAGATATGCTCAAGGATTCCGAGAAGGTTTCTCCGACCGAGTTCCGGATGAGGGACAGACCAGCTCCACTCCAGATGAGGTCGACAAGGATTTAGGGATCGACCCTCTGGGGGTCTATGTTGACCTAGAACCCACCGAAGCGGAGCGCATATTTGATGAGTGCCAGGACATTGCTTCCTCAAGGATCATTACAGCTCCTCCTACCGCTCTGCCTCTAACCGCTCCTCAATCGTCAACTGTAGTACCTCCCATAGCCACTGCAGACGTTGACCCCCAGCAGAATGATTCTGTCATTCATCTTGATTCCCCACCTCGTGAGGGTGAGACGGCTGACGGGACCGAGGAGGCGGGTCGGCACAACCAGGATGCTGTCGGTACTGAGGCAGCTAGCTAGGACTCCTCCGGACTCTTCGATTCCATACTTTTTTGTAACAATGTGACTTGAATATCTCATTTTTTGTAAACTCAATGCTTATTATGAATGAAATGACAGAACTCTTTTTCCCTTTTTCCTTTGTGTTGTGCTCTGTTCAACCTATTTTCAATACATATATACCTTTTCTCTCTCTTCTTTTATATTAACTTTGTCGTGTGCTTGTTTATGGCAAGTGCTTGGCGTTCGGCTTGCGGTGCCAGCTGTCACTCTTCTTGCTCAAGTGCCTGGCGCTCGGCTAGAATGCCACTTGCCACTTGGCTTTTCATTTTATATCAAGTGTCTGGCGTTCGACTTATGGTGCCAGTTGCCACTTGTCTTGCTTAAGTGCCTGGCGCTCGGCTGGAATGCCGCTTGCCACTTGGCTTTAAATTTTTAGCAAGTGTCTGGCGTTCGGCTTATGGTGCCAGCTGCCACTTATCTTGCTTAAGTGTCTGGCGCTCGGCTAGAATGCCGCTTGCCACTTGGCTTTAAATTTTTAGCAAGTGTCTGGCGTTCGGCTTATGGTGCCAGCTGCCACTTATCTTGCTTAAGTGCCTGGCGCTCGGCTAAAATGCCACTTGCCACTTGGCTTTAAATTTTTAGCAAGTGTCTGGCGTTCGGCTTATGGTGCCAGCTGCCACTTATCTTGCTTAAGTGCCTGGCGCTCGGCTAGAATGCCGCTTGCCACTTGGCTTTAAATTTTTAGCAAGTGTCTGGCGTTCGGCTTATGGTGCCAGCTGCCACTTATCTTGCTTAAGTGCCTGGCGCTCGGCTAGAATGCCGCTTGCCACTTGGCTTTAAATTTTTAGCAAGTGTCTGGCGTTCGGCTTATGGTGCCAGCTGCCACTTATCTTGCTTAAGTGCCTGGCGCTCGGCTAGAATGCCACTTACCACTTGGCTTTAAATTTTTAGCAAGTGTCTGGCGTTCGGCTTATGGTGCCAGCTGCCACTTATCTTGCTTAAGTGCCTGGCGCTCGGTTAGAATGCCACTTGCCACTTGGCTTATAAAAAAAAAAAAAATTCTTTTATTATTTTTTTTTATTTTTTATTTTTAGCAACCCATTGAAGAGGAAAGTTACTTTTGTAAACTTCAGTAATTTGTACATTCATACGTACTTGATTGACAACAAACAACATCCAATTAAAGCCGAAACTTAGCTTTTATTGGTAGTACCTCTTCAGAGACGTGGCGTTCTAGGGCTTGCTGACCAACCTTCCCGCCATGGTTTCAAACGTATATGCTCCCTTGCCTATGACTTCTGCAATTCTGTATGGGCCTTCCCAGGGAGGCATCATTTTTTTGACTATCCCCACCTTTCTTTTCAGAACCAGATCGCCAGGGGCAAAATCCCTGTGTTTCACTCTTTTGTTGTGACTATTCGCCAATACTTGCTGATATGATGCTAACCTTATAGCTGCAGCGTCCCTCCTTTCATCTATCATATCGAGGTTCAATCTTAACATCTTGTCGTTCTGATCTCGACTCCATGCTAAGCTTTTGATAGTTGGGACCAAGTGCTCAACCGGTATAACCGCCTCAGTACCATATGCCATTGCAAACGGGCTCTCCCCAGTCGGCCGCCTTGGGGTGGTTCTGTAAGCCCATAGGACGTTCGGGAGCTCATCCAACCACTTCCCTTTATGGTCTTCCAGCTTCTTCTTAATGCAGGCGAAAATGGTTCTGTTTGTGATTTCTGCTTGTCCGTTGGCCTAAGGATGACTTACTGCAGCCAACTTCTGGTTGATTCCATACTCCTCCAGCAGCTCTCTTACTTGCCTGCTGTCGAGGTTCGTGCCATTATCCATGACTATTGATCTTGGAACGCCGAAACTGCAGATAATATTGTTCCAAATAAATCGTCTCACATGAGTCTGAGTCACACTAGGATATGGTTCTGCTTCCACCCACTTAGTGAAGTAATCCGTGGCCAGTAACACATACTTGTTCTGAGCTCTTGCAGTTGGCAGAGGACCGACCACATCCATCCCCCATTGCGCGAAAGGCCATGGCGAGGCCATTACGTGCAATTCCTCAGGTGGTTGGTGGATCAATGGTCCATATCGTTGGCATTTATCGCACCTTCGAGAGAACTCCTCCGCATCTCTTGACATGTTTGGCCAGAAATACCCTTGTGTCATTGCTTTATGCGCTAACGATCTTCCCCCAGAATGATTGCCACACATACCCTCATGAATAGCTCGCAACACCTGCTGCGACTCCGCGGGGGTGACACACTTCAAGTATGGGCCAGAGTAGGATCTTCTGTACAGCTGGTTATGCACGATGGCGTACTTTGCAGCATTCTTTTTGAGTTTCCTAGCTTCATCCCTTTGCATAGGCAAAACGCCATCTCGAATATAAGTAATGATGGGGTCAATCCAACTCGGTTCATACGGTATGACGTTGACTTGCCAAGGGTCAGAGTCCAAGGGTTCTTCGAAAATAGATGGCTGGGTCAATATTCCTACTGGAATCACCCTCGCCAATGTTTCACCGGAACTCGAAGCACTACATGCTAACCGGTCTGCATCTGCATTCTGTTCCCTCGGTAACTGTATGAATTCAATCTTTGCAAAGTCCTTGGCTTTATGCAGAACGGCAGAACGATATGCCCCCATCGTGTCATCCTTGGTCGCGTACTCACCATTTACCTGCCGAACAATCAACTGCGAGTCACTATAAACAGTCAAACTTTTGACCTGTAGCTCTCTGGCCAACTTTAACCCATTCAGCAACGCCTCGTATTCCGCTTCATTATTGGTGGCTCGGAACTCAAGTCTGAGTACTTGACTCAAAGAAGTACCCTCTGGGGTTTGCAGTTTGACCCCAATTCCAGCCCCCATCTGGTTAGAGGAGCCATCCACAAAAAGTTTCCAAGAGCCGCATCTAAGGTCTTCTTCCGTATCCTCGGAATCACATTCTAGCAGGAAATCGGCTACCGCTTGCCCTTTGACAGCTGTTCTCGGCTCATACGTTATGTCAAACGAACTTAACTCCATGGCCCACTTTGTCATTCTGCCCGAGAGCTCTGGCTTGTGCATAAGCGTTCTGATTGGAAAAGTTGTTTTAGAACAGCTATAGGGTGGGATTCGAAATAATGCCTCAACTTTCTTTTTGCATTTACCAGTGCAAGTATCACCCGTTCGGCCTTTGAGTATCTTTGTTCTGCCTCTGTCATTGTTTTGCTTACATAAAATACCGGGTATTGCACCCCTTCCTTGCAACGAATCAGAACGGCACTTGTCGCGACACCAGATACTCCAAGATATAGAAATAACTTTTCTTCTGGATCCGGGGCTGACAGGACTGGTGGATTCTGCATATATTCCTTCAAATGGGTCAATGCTTGTCGTTGCTCATCCCCCCAGACCTGTCTTCCATGGCTCCGAATCGTGTCAAAGAACGGCTTGCGGCGATCTGACAATTTTGAAATGAATCGACTTAATGCAGCTATTCGTCTTGTGAGGGCTTGCACCTCTCTGATCGTCTTTGGCTCGGCATTCTTAATCAAAGCCTCTGCTTGAGCGGGGCTAACTTCGATGCCTCTGCGGTTGACCACGTGTCCCAAAAACTGACCGGAACTCACACCGAACAAGCACTTGGTTGGATTGAGCCTTATCCCATATCGCTTCAGTACATCAAATACATCTTGCAGATGTTTCAGATGATCATCCTTCTTCCTACTCTTTACCACCATATCATCAATATAGGCTTCCACAATCTTTCCTATTTGATTCTTGAAAATTTTGCTAACAAGTCTTTGATAAGTTGCTCCCGCATTCTTTAGTCCGAAAGGCATAACTTTGTAGCAGTATGTTCCTCGCTCGGTTACAAAAGAAGTTTTTTCTTCATCTGTGGGGTCCATAGGGATCTGATTATAACCTGAATAAGCGTCCAGAAAGGTTAAACGCTCATACCCGGTGGTGGCATCCACCATTTGATCAATCTTAGGCAGCGGGAAGCTGTCCTTCGGACAGGCTTTGTTCAAATTGGTGAAATCAATGCATACTCGCCATTTCCCATTCTTCTTCTGCACGACAACGACGTTGGACAACCAATCAGGGTAGTGTACTTCTCTGATAAATCCCGCATCAAGCAGCCTATCAATTTCTTCCGCTATGATTTGATTGCGTTCTGGAGCAAATCTTCGTTGCTTCTGTTTCACTGGTTTGAAATTGGGATTGACATTCAGGGAATGACAGGATACGGAGGGATTAATTCCAGGCATGTCCAGGTGACTCCATGCAAATACGTCGGCATTGTGGGACAAGAAGTCCACTAGCTCTTGCTGCTCTTCTCTGGTCAGTCTTATTCCTACTCTGGTAGTTCGTTCTGGCCTGCACTGATCGATCTGCACATCCAGAAGGGGCTCTTCGGTCAAGTCAACTGACTCCTCCACCCTGTTCTGCTCGGGCGGAGGTTCCTGTAATTGCTATCTGGGGCTTGCCGGTCGGACGAACGCCTTCCCTTTCCCAGCATACTTTAGTGTGACGGAATAACACTCTTTGGCTGCAACCTGATCCCCCCGAATGTCTATCACTTTATCTCCATCGGGTTCGAGGCACCTCATGACCTGATGCAGAGTTGAGGGTACACCTTGGACTCTGTGAATCCATCTTCTTCCCATCAGGAGATTATAGGAGGGGTGAATTTCTACAACCACAAAAGTTTCCATAAGAGCCCGTTCTGCAGCTTGAACTTCTACTTCCACCATTTCGACGGGCTCCACCCTCTTGCCATCGAACCCTAACAGGGGATTTCCAGTGGGCTTGAGCCTCTCTGGTTTAATCTCGAGCCGATCAAATGTGTCCCTCGGCATGACATTCGCACTGCTCCCGGGATCGATCAGAACTCTACGCACCAAGCAGTCCGCCACTGTCAAAATGACTACCAACGGGTCTTCATGTCCTGTCGAACTTTATCTGCATCGACGGGATCTGCTGGTGTAGAGTATTCACACTGCTGACCCTTTTCTTCATCTGCGCCTGCCGTAGGCGCGCTCGGAGTAGCTCATCTGACTCTTCGCTAGGCTCGGGTCGACCGTGGATAACATTGATTATACGAACTGGTTGTGAATTGTGGGAGCTTTGTTTATGACTCCTTTTTATTTGTTCCACCGGTCGATTCTGCTCTATCGCCGAGCCTTGAACATAACTCGCGAACTCCCCTCTAGCTATCAACATCTCCACTTGCCTCCTCAAATTCCTGCATTCGTTAGTCTGATGACCAAAATCGGAATGGAAAGCACAATGTTTAGTCTGATCCCTCTGTTCGAGGGGTTGCCTAATTGGCAGTGGTGGATGAAACTTATCTTTGTTCTCCTGATATAGCCTCGCCAGAGTGACCTTCAGCGGAGTAATCAGCTCTTCCTCCCTGGACCTTTTTTCTGTCTTCCAGGAGGTCTGACGTTGCGGCTGAGCCTGCTTCTGCCTGATCTTTGCCTTGGACTTTTCCTCGGTCGACACGAGCGACGCTGTCCGAGCATTGGCTGCCTCCTCTTCTTCTAGGCGCACAAATCCATCAGCTCTTTCATTGAGTTCATCCATAATCGTCGGCGTGTTCACTACCAGACTGGTGTGAAATGGAGTTCCACGTGTCATGGCTAACTTGAAGGCTTGAACTGCTGTAGAAGGGTGGCATTCGATCACCATACTCTTAGTGAGATTAAACCTGGTGAGAAAAGCCTGGAGACGTTCATCTTTATGCTGTCTCATTGTGAATAGGCTCGAGATGTCCTTCGGCGGACGCTTGTTCCCATAGTACTGGCTTATGAACCGATCGCACAGGTTTCTGAAGCTACCAATGGAGCTCCTAGGCAAGTTTTTGAACCAGCTGAGTGCCGGTCCAGCTAGGCTTGTAGGGAAACATTTGCACATTAAAGAGTCGTTTTCCGTATTCAGGGCCATTTTCAACTGGATATGGTACACATGATCGATCGGATCGGTTGTTCCGTCAAACAGAATAAAGACTGGCATAGTAAACTTCCTTGGATGTGGGGCATTCAGGATCTCGTCGGTGAATGGTGAATCAACCGTCCGAGCTACGGATCGGAGAGCTTCATTCTCTCTCTAGAGTCCAGCGGTAGCTCTGTGAGTTACAGTTCTGCCCTCCGAACCGCGATGAGTGATTGTAGCCATGGAGGGCCGGTAAAACGGATCGAACGACCGTTCCTCTATGAACTCTCTTTGCCAAGGCGACGCTACTCGACGGCGATCAACCTCTATCACTTCCTCTCGGTCGAACCTTTCCCGATGCGGATCGAAGGTTATGGCTTCATTCTGTCTAATCTGCTCATGTCGCGGATCAACGTGAGTTGATCCTTCGTGATCCTCAACTCGACGAACATTTGGCGGCAAATTGTCCATCATCCTTTCATCACGGTGGGGAGCTGACTGATTGTTCTCGCCCTGCTCGCCTTGACGCGCGATATTAGATTGAACACCTCCTTCACCGACCGGAAGTGGATGCGAAACCGCAGGTATTTGCTGATGTTGCATTCCAGCTTTCAATTCTGCATTATCTTTTTGAGAGCTTCGATCAAGTTCATCAACTCCTCAAGCTTTGTTTGCTGGACAGCCTCCATCGGATTGGAGCTTTCACCTATCATTATTCCTGAACGAAGTAAAGGCATTAATCTCAAGTTCGCGAGTAGATCCGAGCTTCGTGAGTGGGAATTTTTCAGATCCGGTTTCGAATTCTCCGAATTATGCTCACCGTTGACGAGATCTGAATTGTCCGAATTCTAAATCCGTCAGATCCTGCCACAATCGAACAACTCGTTGTTGCGTAGATCTGAAGCCACTTCTGCCAAAGCTTCAGGAACTGAAATTCCTCCAGAGTAGGTCACAATCGCTCAGATCTGGATCCAACTCCCAAAGATCGAGTCCCGATCAACCGAATTGGTCTGAATCCACGCGATATTCCTCATTGATCAACCAAACTTCCATGCGATTCCCACAGACGGCGCCAATTGAAGATACAAGAAATTCCTTCTCCCCCTCTCTCTCTAGAATTCCTATATCTCAACCCCAAAAAGATCCCCTTTTCTTTTCCTTACTCCTCCTATTTATAGAGATTTACACATGTCGATGGAATGCTGGATCTAGGCCCGTTCCTCCATGAGTCTCGGTCCTCTTTGATGGGCCTATGCGCGTTCGGCCCACATGGTAGTGCCTTTTTATGGGCCTGACCCACCTGTACAGACTAAATGCCGCGTTTGCAAGTCATATCCGGCCCATGTCCTATCGGGCCTCCTCATCTAACAATGCGGATTCTGAATCCAGTCTGTGAACACAAAAAACACTTAAATAATTGCAAAAATAGTCATGCGCAGGAATTTAGCTTGAGATAGAACTTTGGAGTATTAAAACTTGAAAAAATCCAACTTTTCCTATGGCAGTGTAGTAATGGGAAATTACATGCTCTTTTAGCCCCAAGTTGTACGTCTCCAAAAACTCGTCATGCACTACTATTATACTCCTAAAGGTAGGGAATAAAGCTCCTGTCATGCGTTAATAAGCTACTAGAAGAGACTGGGATGGGCCTATTGGAAAGATTGGGATTGGAAAATCTTGGTTGGTTATGTGTGGCTAATGAAGAGTTATAAATGAGTCTCGAGTTTCTTTGATCATGCTTTCTACTAATTGATAAAGAGCCTCTGGTTTGAGTGTCTTATTTACTGGAAAGTGAAGATTTATGACTGTAAAAGGAGCCAATTCTGGATTAGCACTTCCAGCTGAGAGTCTGACCACACACCAAGAGGGGATCACAAGAAAAACTCGATAACTTCATGTGTATAAAGTTTTAATCAGTTTTAAGCGCAAGGCAAAACTGAAGTCAATTTGTGCAAGCAGAAAATGTTGGGAAAATGAGCACTCACCATGGTTCAGAAATGAAAAACAGTTAGAATTTCAAAAAAAACTATGAGAAAAGAAAGTTTTTATGATGAATTATTATACTAACACGAATTCCCCAATTCTCTCACCTAGATAATAATGCAGCCACTCTGTCCCTGGAGAGGGTAGGGAAAGGAAGAAAAAAAATACTGTTAATTGCCAATCAATAAAGCCAAAAAAAAATAAAAGACTATTATTGAGAAGGCCACAAACAAAGTAAGTATCCCCCAAACTAGCACAAATATGAAAGCTCCCTTAATCTATACAATTCATACTGATAATGCTCTGTAATTAGACAGATAAGAGTAGGAAACATGAAAATGTTCAAGTGTTATTCAGTCATGTAATTTTAACTATTAGTTTGTAAGAATATACAATGTGACAAAGAAAACCTGCACAACATAACACTAAACCAACTGATATTTGTAAATTCTTTCACAAATCTGCTGAAATATTCCAGTCATGGGCAAAGCTATACACAAAACAAAAATAGTCTGAGTATATTATAATCCTATAGACTTTATTATTCAAAATTAAATAAAATCACAAAAAATAGTAAAAAAAACACAACATGAGTACGATTTATTCCGTTTGGATGTCAAGAAAGTTAAATTGGAAAAAAGAAAAGAAAATGTAATGATAAAGAAAGAAAGAAAAGAAAATGTAATGATAAAGAAAGAAAGAAAGAAAATATTTTTGCCCTTTTTTTATTTCTACATATAAATAAAGAAATTTGTTACCATTTTTTGGCCGCCTTTCTTCTCGGCAAACTGCACTAAATACTTTTGTCACTATCATCTTAAAGTAGCAATAAAGATAATTTTCTTCTTTTGTTACTTTATTTATATGGAACTCTTCTTGGAGGATAAGTTGGTAAGGGCCTTTTAAAACTGTGTTTTTTTTTCTTACAGTCCGTTAAGTTGCATGAGTTGGCCTATATTTTTCAACCCGGTGCATCAGTGATGACCCGAAAGTTAACCCGGTAACGGATTCGAAATGCATAAGCGAAAGATAAAACCATAGTTCTTAAAGATAGAAGTCATCCATAAGACACTAATGTGACCTTCCATAAAGTCACGGAACTTAAAGAGAACGAAAGAGGAAACTAGTGTTAAAAGAGGCAAAATCCATTAATCAACGACAAAATGGTCAATTTACAAATAAGAAGAGAAATTTGACTCCAAGCAAGTCAAATGAGGTCTATACAACCTAAACTAATCATTTCACAACATTTCAAGAGGTTCTAAGGACTTTGACCAAGAATCCCACAAAACGCTCATTTCGGTTTAAACAAAATCTGACACTGTGTCACTAAAACATGAATAACTCCCACAGTGATTTGGATCTGAGAATGGCATTGGTACCATTGGAAAGCTGACTCAAAATGCTCAAGAATCTCCCCCTTTTGGATTAGAAATGAAGAAGTTATGACCGTTTGAAGTCGGAACAACAATGTTGAAACAAAATCTGGAAAGATGGTGCTTGAAAGCTATTTAGGTCAACCGAAATGGCATTTCGGTGGACTGAAATAAACAGAAATTTTCCTGAAAACTGGTTTTTGAGGGGAAGTCACTTCGGTAGACCGAAATGAAGCATCGGTCAACCAAAATTGACCCAAACAGTAATTTTGGCTACTGGAATGTGTGTTTTATTGTTCCATGAAGTTCTCAAAAGCCATCGGTTGACCGAAATGGCATTTCGGTCAGCCGAAATAACTCGAAAAGGAACTGTAGGATCTGCTATATACCAAAAACATTGAGGCTTAACCCAAGCCTCAAATACCATCATGAATTGGTTCAAAAACAGGGGTTTAAAACTTTTATTTCCCAAGGTTTAAACTTTTATTTCCCAGGATCCTTTTTCAAAATATCTTTCAAATTAAATTACAAAATGGTCCTGAAGACGAAAAATAATTACTTTATATAATTACACTAAAATCCCAAAAATCAAGAATATTTCCAAAAAGGTATGCATCCATACCCTTTACAAAAAAGTAGGCAACTAAAAGGTATTTTCTATGAAAGTAAAAATACAATTATCTTGGAATTTAAATATCATAAATGCATGCAAAGCTGGAATCAAATCCGAGCACAAATAGTGAGGTTATATAAGGAAAAATGATAAACGGGAAAAAGATGAAATATGAAAAGACGAAAAAAAAAAAAAAAATTACCAAAAAAAAAAAAAAAAGGAAAATGACCGGGTCATTACATTTTACAATTCATACTAATAATGCTCTGTAATTATACAGGTAAGAGTATGAAACATGAAGATATTCAATTATTATTCAGTCACGCTATTTTAACTATTAGTTTGTAAGAATATACAATGTGACAAAAAAAACATGCACAACATAATACTAAACCAACTGATATTTGTAAATTCTTCCATATATCTGCTGAAATATTCCCATCATGGGCAAAGCCGTACACAAAACAAAGATAGTCTGAGTATATTATAATCCTATAGACTTTATTATTCAAAATTAAATAAAATCACAAAAATAGTAAAAAATACACAACATGAGTACGACTTATTTTGTTTGGATGTCAAGAAAGTTAAATTGGAGAAAAGAAAAGAAAATGTAATGATAAAGAAAGAACGAAAATATTTTTGCCCTTTTTATTTCTACATATAAATAAAGAAATTTTTTACCATTTTCTGGCCGCCTTTCTTCTTGGCAAATTGCACTAAATACTTTTGTCACTATCATCTTAAAGTAGCAATAAAGATAATTTTCTTCTTTTGTTACTTTATTTATATGGAGCTTTTCTTGGAGGATAAGTTGGTAAGGGCCCTTTGAAACTGCGGTTTTTTTTTTTTTTTCTTACAGTCCGTTAAGTTGCATAAGTCGGCCCAAGTTTTTTAACCCAGTGCGTCAGTGATGACCCGAAAGTTGACTCGATAACGGATACGAAATGTGGAAGCGAAAGAGAAAACCATAGTCCTTAGAGATAGAAGTCATCCATAAGACACTAATGTGACATTCCATGAAGTCACGAAACTTAAAGAGAACGAAAGAGGAAACTAGAGTTAAAACGGGCAAAATCCGATAATCAAGGACAAAATGGTCAATTTACAAATAAGAAGAGAAATTTGACTCCAAGCAAGTCAAATGAGGTCTATACAACCTAAACTAATCATTTCACAACATTTCAAGAGGTTTTAAGGACTTTGACCAAGAATCCCACAAAACGACCATTCCAGTTTAAACAAAATCTGACATTGTGTCACTAAAACATGAATAACTCCCACAGTGATTTGAATCTGAGAATGGCATTGGTACCATTGGAAAGCTGACTCAAAATGCTCAAGAATCACCCCTTTTGGATTAGAAATGAAGAAGCTATGATCGTTTGAAGTCGGAACAACAATGTTAAAACAAAATCTGGAAGGCTGGTGCATGAGAGCTATGTAGGTCCACCGAAATGCCATTTCGGTGGACCGAAATAAACAGAAATTTTCCTAAAAGCTGGTTTTTGAGGGGAGGTCACTTCGGTAGATCGAAACGAAGCATCGGTCAACCGAAATGGACCCAAACAGTAATTTTGGCTACTGGAATATATGTTTTACTGTCCAATGAAGTTCACAAAAGCCATCGGTCGACCGAAAGGGCATTTCGGTCGGCCGAAATGACTCGAGAAGGTGTTGTAGGACCTGTTATATACCAAAAACATTAAGGCTTAACCCAAGCCTCAAATCCCATCATGAATTGGTTCAAAAATAAAGGTTTAAAACTGATTTTCAATGAGATGCTTTTACCCTTTTTATTTCTACATATAAATAAAGAAATTTGTTACCATTTTCTGGCTGCCTTTCTTCTTGGCAAACTGCACTAAATACTTCTGTCACTATCATCTTAAAGTAACAATAAAGATTATTTTCTTCTTTTGTTACTTTATTTATATGGAGCTTTTCATGGAGGATAAGTTGGTAAGGGCCCTTTGAAATTGCGTTTTTTTCTTACAGTCCGTTAAGTTGCTTAAGTCCGGTTTTATTACAGTGAATAGTGAAACCGCGTTTTATTCAGTGAATAGTGAAACCGCAAAAAAATGGAAAATAAATTATTATTATTATTTTTAGACTATAAAAACTTTAGAAATTGTAAATTCAATTCACCAAGACTAGTTTAATTTTATGTCAAAGAGATTGATAAATAATAATTAAAACAAGAGTAAAGTATAGAAACCCCCATCGACTTGTAGCATTTTTCAGTAAACTCCTCGTCTAATTTTTTACCAAAGTACCCCTCGACTTGTAGCATTTTTCAATAAATCTCCCTTATATAATTTTTTTTACCAACCCCGATGCCAACAAGTAGCTCCATGAGAGTATGACACTTATCACACTATTCAAAAATTACAAAAAGGTCATTTTTTCAAAATATCTTTCAAATTAAATTGCAAAATGGTCCCGAAAACGAAAAATAATTACTTTACATAATTACACTAAAATCCCAAAAATTAAGAATGTTTCCAAGAAGGTATGCATCCATACCCTTTACAAAAAAGTAAGCAACTAGAAAGTATTTTCTATGAAAGTAAAAATACAATTATCTTGGAATTTAAATATCATAAATGCATGCAAAGCCAGAATCAAATCCGAGCACAAATAGTGAGGTTGTGCAAGGAAAAATGATAAACGGGAAAAAGACGAAATAGGGAAAAGACAAAAAAAGAAAAGAAAAGAATTTACCGAAAAAAAGAAAAAAAGGAAAATGACCGGGTCATTACACTATACAATTCATAATAATAATGCTCTATAATTAGACACATAAGAGTAGGAAATATGAAGATATTCAAGTGTTATTCAGTCACGTGATTTTAACTATTAGTTTGTAGGAATATACAATGTGACAAAGAAAACATGCACAACATAACATTAAACCAACTGATATTTGTAAATTCTTCCATATATCTGCTGAAATATTCCCATCATTGGCAAAGCTATACACAAAACAAAGATAGTCTGAATATATTATAATCCTATAGACTTTATTATTCAAAATTAAATAAAATCACAAAAATAGTAAAAAATACACATCATGAGTACGATTTATTCCGTTTAGATATCAAGAAAGTTAAATTGGAGAAAAGAAAAGAAAATGTAATGATAAAGAAAGAAAAAAAAAAAAAAAATTTACCATTTTTATGTCTACATATAAATAAAGAAATTTATTACCATTTTCTGGCCGTCTTTCTTCTTGGCAAACTACACTAAATACTTTTGTCACTATCATCTTAAAGTAGCAATAAAGATAATTTTCTCCTTTTGTCACTTTATTTATATGGAGCTTTTCTTGGAGGATAAGTTGGTAAGGGCCCTTTGAAACTGCGTTTTTTTTTTCTTACAGTCTGTTAAGTTGCATGAGTCAGCCCATGTTTTTCAACTCGGTGCGTTAGTGATGACCCAAAAGTTGACTCGGTAACGGATCTGAAATACAGAAATGAAAGATAAAACCATAGTCCTTAGAAATAGAAGCCATCCATAAGACACTAATGTGACATTCCATGAAGTCACGGAACTTAAAGAGAACGAAAGAGGAAACTAGTGTTAAAACGGGCAAAATCTGTTAATCAACGATAAAATGGTCAATTTACAAATAAGAAGAGAAATTTGACTCCAAGCAAGTCAAATGAGGTCTGTACAACCTAAACTAATCATTTCACAACATTTCAAGAGATTCTAAGGACTTTAACCAAGAATCCCACAAAATGTCCATTCCGGTTTAAACAAAATCTGATATTGTGTCACTAAAACATGAATAACTCCCACTGTGATTTGAATCTGAGAATGGCATTGGTACCATTGGAAAGCTGACTCAAAATGCTCAAGAATCACCCATTTTGGATTAGAAATGAAGAAGTTATGACCGTTTGAAGTCGGAACAACAATGCTGAAACAAAATCTGGAAGGCTGGTGCATGAGAGCTATTTAGGTCGACCGAAATGCCATTTCGGTGGATTGAAATAAACAGAAATTTTTCTGAAAGCTGGTTTTTGAGGGGAGGTCACTTCGGTAGACCGAAATGAAGCATCGGTCAACCGAAATGGACCCAAACAGTAATTTTGGCTACTATAATGTGTGTTTTATTATTCAATGAAGTTCACAAAAGGCATTGGGCGACCGAAATGACATTTCGGTCCGCCGAAATGACTCAAGAAGGTGTTGTAGGACCTGTTATATACCAAAAACATTAAGGCTTAACCCAATCCTCAAATCCCATCATGAATTGGTTCAAAAATAAGGGTTTAAAACTGACTTTCAATTAGATGTTTTTGCCCTTTTTATTTCTACATATAAATAAAGAAATTTGTTACCATTTTCTAGCCGCCTTTCTTCTTGGCAAACTGCACTAAATACTTCTATCACTATCATCTTAAAGTAGCAATAAAGATAATTTTCTTCTTTTGTTACTTTATTTATATGGAGCTTTTCTTGGAGGATAAGTTGGTAAGGACCCTTTGAAACTGCGTTTTTTTCTTACAGTCCGTTAAGTTGCTTAAGTCCGGTTTTATTACAGTGAATAGTGAAACCGCGTTTTATTCAGTGAACAGTGCAACCACAAAAAAATGGAAAATAAATTATTATTATTATTATTTTTAAACTATAAAAACTTTAGAAATTGTAAATTCAATTCACTAAGACTAGTTTAATTTTATGTCAAAGAGATTAATAAATAATAATTAAAACAAGGGTAAAGTATAGAAAACCCCCCTCGACTTATAGCATTTTTCAGTAAACTCCTCATCTAATTTTTTACCAAAGTACCCCTTGACTTGTAGCATTTTTCAATAAATCTCCCTTATATAATTTTTTTTACTAACCCCCCCCCCCCCCAACTATCTAAGGGGTAAAAGATTTGATATTTGGACCAAAATACCCTTTTATTTAAATCTTAATTTTTTCGAGCTTCAACAATTCATATCTCACAAACCGTACATCTAAATATTGCAAATAATATACGCACGGAAAGCTTATAAAACAAGAGACCAAGATGTTTTTTTTAAAAAAAAAAAAATCTGTTTACAGTTTTCTCACCAAAGAAAATCGTCTTTGTTATGCAATAGTACTAAGAACACTATAATTGACCTATTTCCAGCACTTTTTACAAAGGAAAAAAATGTTGGAAACTAGTTATGAAAACTAGTGTTTCAAGTGTGAATGAAACTTATCTGCAACTAATTTATATGTGGGTGTCTATGTGTATCACGTTAGATTACAACGTGAATATCTTAGTGTAAAAGGTTGCATTCAAATTCAAAATTCAGGTTATTTAACATAACATTTTACCGATTCTTTATCGTATTCTTAATGTTTAATGTGGTTAAGGATTGATTAGAAACGGTTAATAAATTATAAGGATGCATTGGATTACAATGCGTGCATGAATGGGTGTGTTGGTTGAAAAGGTACAATCGAACAAGACATAACCTATTGGAGTGGATGTGTCTAGTGGTGAATAGACGCTGTGTGAACCATTGCAACCTATTAGAGTGGATGTGTTTAGTGGTGAACAGACACTGTGTGAACCATTACAACCAATTGGAATTATTGTGTCCAGTAATGAAGAGATACATATAAATGGTTGTGTCCAATGATGAAGAGACACACCAAATCCGAAAAGGCACTTCCATTTCTATAAATACCCTATTGGGCTGCCATTTACAATTCGTTCAATTCATTTTATTCTCTCTCCTTCTCTAGACTTGAACCCAACCCAAGTGGGTTCAAACCATAGGTTAAGTGGTCCGAGCCACTTATTCCCTCATCCAATTTCATTAAAGCCATATTAAGATTGGTTCGAACCATTTGGTTTGGATTGCATCCAATTCAGCATTTATATTTTATTATAGATGCATTTTTTGAGTTAGAGAGGGTATTACATGGAGGAGGTTCGCCGTATCCACGAGTTTGTTGTGCTGCTATTGGTGGATTTAGACCGTTGTATCCTAGGAGATAAGCGTCACAAAGTCCGTCAGCATCATGCAGAGCGTAAATTGTCTTAAGGATATAGTATCCAATACTAGCTTCGGTCAAGGTCTTTATTTATTTATTATTATTTTATTACTTTAATTTGCATGTTTAATTAAATATTGAGTTGAATATTTAATAAATTATTTTTAACATATTATTAATTATCTTATGACATATTAGTATAAGGTTAATTATATCTTAAATATTATTTAAAATATATATTTTCTAACAATCTTAAGACAATTTATTCCTTGCGTATATTTTATTATATGTTTTTATTTAAGAAATAAACAAGTAGAGATTATATTAATAATTACGATGTAATAAAATAATGTTGTATACATTAGTATATGATAATATGCTAAATTGATGTGTTCAATATTATGTGAAATTGAAGATAGATTATTGAATTATTTATATAATTCAATATTGGTTGAATTATTTTAATTTTATAATATGATATTATTTAGTATATTATATTACCTTAAATATGTACCAACAAGATGTAAAAAAAGGTACTTCGTTACTTTTATCAATGATTACACATGATACTGTTATGTATATTTTTTACGAAACAAAATGAAACCTTATAAGTGTTTAAATATTACAAAAATGAGATGAAGAATCAACTTGGCAAAAAGATCAAGGTGTTAAGAAATGATAGAGGTGATGAATACAAAACACCGTGTGTTGATATTTGTTCAGAACATGGTATCATCCATGAAGAAATGAGGAATGCTATGTTGGTAAGTTCTAGTTTAACTCATAATTTGTGGAGAGAAGTTTTGCTTTCTACAAACTATGTTCTCAATAAAAATACCTCTAAAAAAAACTAATGTGACATCATATGCATTATGGAAAGGTCAAAAACTTTCCTATAAATCCTTAAAAGTGTGAAGGTGTCTAGCTAAGGTTATAATTCCTACATCTAAGAAAGTTAAAGTGGGACCTAAAATGTGACGACTTTGTGGGCGGGTGTAAGAGACACTGACAGGCTACCATTCTGGGCTAGTTACAGGTGCATAGTCCCATATCGTTTAGGTAAGAGAAAAGTGAAGTGATTTTATGTGGTGGTGTTATCTCCAATTGATATGAGGCCTTTTAGGATAAAACTCAAGAACAAAAACCGTGCGGGCTCGGGCCCATAGGGAACAATATCATATCATGTGGTGGAGTGGATCGTTACATAAAATCTTTGATAAGTTATGCTCATAACAGTAGTGCATATCGTTTTCTTGTGCATAAATCATATAATAAAAACAAAATTATAGATACACTAAGATAGTACACTTAGACAAGCTAAATCAAGATAAAATGTTACTAAGTTGAAAACTAATTAGCTTAACTATAAGCTAAAGTGATCACTGAGGTGCATAGAACCTTAGAGACGTTAGTTGGTTCTAGCTTTCAACTTGGTAGTAAAAAACACGAGGGTGATGAGTAGCCATTTTAGCCATAAGCTATTTGAATTATACATCATATCTGCTCCTGTAAGAAGGAAGAATATTACTTGTAAAGTAGTAGATTTTGGATAATTTTTTCCCAAACAAATTCCTCTGCTACAAAATATTGTTAGTCAATGAAATGGTTTACTAAAGCTAAGGCTACTAGAAATGATAGCTGAGCAAACTTAACTTCAAACTAGTGGTAATAGCTAAGAAGTGAGTGTTCACTATAAGATAGTAGTGATTAATAAGAAGAGTGTGCTTAATCTAAGCGAGTAATGATACTGAGAACTCATTTTTAACTAATAATGATAGTTGAAAAGTGAGTGCTCACTATGTGGTATATATCCAAAGCTTAAACAATAAGTGAGTTGTTTGCTTAAATGATTGAGTTATGTGATGTGTGACATATAAAATGTTATGACATATTAATATGACTGACTTTACATGAACCTAAACATAAATAACTCAAGTCATAAATACGATAAATGTAGAAGCAAATATTAATTAAATGTCAATCTAACCAATATCTCTAGTATTAATTCACAGTAATGTCAGTAAACTATTATAAGAATAAGCTAGTGATAAAGTGAGTACATATGCACTAGAGACTGTTATACATGTTTGTTGAGAAGCAAATATGGAACCTTGAAAAGATAAATGAGGTGAAGTATTTCATATACGGTATTTTCAGAGTTGAAAAATCATAATAAATACATCACCAAAGTTGTGGAGATATTATCTATAGATGAAATTTGTTACGAGTCACCTCATCTTAAAAGAAATACTTATAAATGTGGGGGGTACTGAGTCCTAAGAATTTTAGGATAGAACCAAAAAATATTTATAGTATTATAACAATAGAACATGTTATTTCCTACAAGGAAAGCATTATGGAACAACTAGAAGAGTTCTTTTTCCAGTTGAAAAGTTAAATGTGCAAGCTTATAAGTCTCTGAGTGGATTAAACCTACTACCGAGATAATGACATAAATGTGATGCATAAGTCATTGTATGTCTTAAAAAATTAATGATATACAAATTGGTATATTTGATATGAAAGATTTAACATCTAATGACATAATATATTCTCAATAGAGTGAGATTGACATAATATTAGTTATGATAACAAAACCTAGCTAAAATTTTGTAGATATAAATCTTAAATATAAATACTAGTCAAAGCATATCATTGGTTGAGATTGTAAGACATCTTAATAACTGCGATTAATTGCACACTTTCAATCTAGGATAGGATCATTGAAAAGCAATAAATTGGGTAGTTGAGATACACCCTGAGTCTAATATTGCCTAAATCGAGGTATCTAGCTAAATTTGAGATGTAATAGTGATGCAATCTGGATATGAGATATTAAAGACTTCAAATCCAGTAGTGGATATGTCTTTAATATTAAAGGTGTAGTTGTACTAAAGAGCAATTGTACAGATCATCGAGGGAAATAAGGTTAAAGTCGAAAGCTAACGAGTCATCTTAATGAAAACTCAACTTAGCTGACTGGAGATCCTAAGATCTAGGTTCAAAGGGACAACAGAAATTCTGAGTGACTCACCAAAAGCACTAAGAAGATATAAATCTTTTGCCCATTTCTATAATGAGATACTGCTACCTATAACGAGGATTAGGATAAGATATGCTTTTAATGACTCTTATACTTTGAAAATTCAAGTGGGGTATGGTAGGATACTCTTAATAAGAAGTCACCTATATGAGTTTGAAGTGGGGCCGCTTCTATGGGAACTATAAAGGCTAAGTTTTCTAGAGCACTCATAAATGTCTGGAGTTGTTCATTTGCAAACATATGAGTCTGTCTACTGCAAGTGAATTACATCTTTAATATAAGTTCTATTTAATTTATTATAAGAGTTGAGCCTGAGTCCAAATGAATTTTTTGAGCTCGTCACGAACTCGAGTCTGAACAGCCTACAACTAGGCTCGATTTTGTTCATTTGCAACCCGGGTCTGTCTACTGCAAGTGAATTACATCTTTAATAAATTAGTCATTATTCATGTTTAGCAATAAACTGATTCGCTTTTTAATTGAATTCCCCATTTTCAAAGATTGATCAATCAAGAAAAACATCCAACGGCCAGAGGTCTAGTGGGTTAATACTGGTGCGATACATCAAAGTAATTTCCTCTCGCCAGCCAGCTTAAAGAAAACCTCTCTACCCAGACAGTCTCTACCATCTTCACTCTCTCACACACAGTCACACAGTGAATATCCAGAAAACCTAGAAAGCTGCGTCAAAGTGAAATAGGGTTTTTTTTCAAAATAAGGATTATATTTAATATTAAAATAAGGTTATCAGTATTAATTTGTATAAATTAATAAAAGCCAACGCGGATAAATTTGGTTTTTTTTTTTTTGATGACCCAGAACTCTCCTAGGCAAGCCCTTCAAATACATCCTAAAGACACCAAACTGGAGATACTGCAGTCGGCCCCGACAATTACAACACCAAATTAATCGAGAGTGATAAAAGAGATAGCAAGGCCCGAACATGAGCGGACTGGGTGCCCAGGCCAACACCTTATCATCTCGTCCAAGTCCCGGTCGCATAAGATTAATATTGTTAGATGTGTGAGAATGTCAAACTTAATTTAATATTATATACATTCAAATCTATGTATGCACATGTGAGATCGGATTCAGTATGAATGAACTAATTAATCTGTGTTATGGACCCACATAATAATAAATAAATAAATATAAAATACGATAAGAAAATAAACTGCCATATATCTCAAATTCGCAATATAGAAAGCAGATTGTTATATTATTATATATTTATCGCACATATTTTGTAAAATATAAGGTGTGAAAGTGAAACCTAAAGAAATGGACTTCTCCTAAAAATCTATATATATATATATATATATTTAATTTACAAATCTGTGATGAAGAGACTAACTCACTGGTTTAAATCAATCATGATTTGTAATATTTTTGTAATAGTTTCACACCGTTACACACCTGCATAAATTAATTAATTCGATTAATTTACACCAAGTCGTTACAATATGAAACATGATTTAGAGATGTTTAATTATTTTTAATTAATTCAAATAAACATTGATCATGCATTCTTAATTGGAATATCGGGTTATATAATCGAAAAAGGTGCGGATAATTATGTATAGGAACTAGAAAGTTACCTGATGCCTTAAAAAGTGTAACTAAATTGCCCAACCAAATATCTCTAATGGTTAAATAAGTCTCTATATATATAAAAATAGAGAGAGTACTGATAAGGTGCGCAGCACCCTGTTGGGGGAACAAAATCTCTGATATCCGTACGACGCGTGTATATATATATATCTTGTGTGTGTGTGTATCGTGTGTACCAATCAGTGTATAAATACTTCTTCTGTCTAGATATACATCTCTTGTGTGGCGAAACCAACTTTATATGGTAATGGTGTTTTAATAATTTTTTATTATATTAATAAGAGTATAGTTTAAAAATATTATAAAAAATAATACATTTAATTTTAAAATGAAATATAATAAAAAGAAAGACAATTATTTTAAATCGGGGAAAGTATGTTTTTGGACACTGCAGTGAGAAATTTTTTGTCCAGATGTAGACTGAACTTTTAATAAAGTTTTTTTTTTTTTTTTGTTTCACTACCTCTTCCTCACGTGAATATATATCGAAACAAATAATATCAAACACAATTTTCTAAAACAATTTATTAACTTTAACTACAACAACAGGGTTGTATACAGTTTCCGTGTACTCCAAGGTCCAATAACGTGGCACCTACTAGTTGAGACTTGAGAGTACCAGTGAGGGCATACCTGTCAATCCATATCCAAAGTTTAATAATTGAAAACCAATTTCAAGTCCATCGAATAAAATGTCTCACACACTCTCTCTCTCTAACCAGGTTGAAACTAGAGAGAGAAAACGGACAATGGCGTCGTTGAGAAAAGCTGTCACCGTTTCAAGCTTCTTTGCCAGGTCCATCCACCGCCGCCTCCACCCCCACCACCACCGTCTCACTGCTTTTTCTCCCTCAGCGGCTCACTCATTCAGTACAGGCGATCCCTTCAATGTCAATTCCCAAAACCCCTCTGGTACTAATTAATCTTCTTCTCACTCAAGTTAATTTCTACAGTACTGCTTCCTTTACAATCTATACGTATACATGTATGTACATGTTTACTTCAAATGAATGCATGTATAATATCGCTGCTCTTATATATGTGATTGACTGTTAATATATAGGACCAGTGAAAGTGGAAATACCAGATTATGAGATGAATGTGGTGAACAATAACTTGTGCTGCATAAGATTTGACGTTCCAGGTCTAACCGCAGAGGATCTGAAATTGTGGGTGGACGAGAACAAAGTTATAAGGTTTGAGGGAAGGTGCAAGAGCCAGCCCAAGTATGAGGATGAGGGAAGGTTATACGAAGGTGTCATTGAAAATGGTCCATGGGTCCTTGAAATGGACCAGCTCAAGGCTGAGTTGAAGCATGGTGTCCTCTGGATTTCTCTGCCACTCAATGAATATGCTAAGAAATGGCAGAGAAATATGGAATACTCCGAATAATTTGATTTGGGATTTAGGGTTTTGATGTATAGATCCTTTTGGTTTTGGCTCCTTTTTTTATATCTGTCTGCTTTACTAATGTTCTTACTTTTGGAAGTTGAATTTTGCTATTTTGTATGTGCATATAAATCCCTAACATTTGAAAATTTGTAACAAATTCCCTGATGCTACGGTGTTGGATAGAGTGGAATGGAAAAATAGAATTGTATTTTTGTTTATGCTAAATTGAATTATAATTTAAAACAAATATGATAAGGGAATTGTTAATTCGACAGCAGATGTGGTTGCATTTGGTGCAGACATTATGGCTGTGGGAATAGCAGACCTTTTTATAAGAATCTTATTTTGTTTGATATGTAAAAATTACACATTTTATATATTTAGGTGAAGACGATAGACCCGAAGAAATATTGCGTGTTCTACCGAGCACTGGATTTGTTTTCCAGCTATCAACATGCGATGTCATAGGTGCTTTTTCTAATTGCTTCGGTTTCATTTTTACTCATCATCTGTTGGTTGCTGAAAAGCTGTAAATGAAAGAAAATCAAAATTTGAATCTTTTATATGTGTGTGTGTGTGTGTATTGCTGCTTCAGGAAGGGGAAAAAAATTGTTTCAATCAATGAAGTCCTGCATTTTTTTTTTGTCAGAATTGTTAATTGTTTTTTTTTTATCTTCCAGTCCTAAATAGTAAATTTGAGAGTTAGTATTCATCTATTTTCTTTTCTTGCATATTCTTTGCAACTAAACAGGGCATCCTTGTTGTTCTTATTTTTAGTTTATTAATATCTATCCTTTTGATGGCGCCTCCTGATGTGCAATGCAAGGACAAGTTTCTCCTGCAAAGAGTAGCTGCTAGCCCCAGTGCAACCCCAAAGGATATTATCCTAGAATTGGTATTTATACGAAGTTGTCTTATCTACTATGAGATTGTTATTCCTAACTATGGGTGACCCATGGCCCTATCACCAATTTTCGCTTTTGATGATTTTTTTTTTTGGCTTTTCATGCACTCACATGTGGAGTGCAAGAAGCTTAAAGTGAAGTCTCACTGTTTCTGTCCTTAATATATGAATGGTATGCTTTATAGTTTAATAAGGAGGTTGAACGTTTTGTCAAGGAGTGCAAATTGAGAGTGGTTTATGTTTCTCCACCCCTACCACCATTGAGAGGGATCAGAAGAAGGTTCTTCACCAAGGGCATCCTTGATGGACAACACGAATTTGATTGGTTCCGAGGTTGGTTCTCTAAGCTTATGCAATATTTAATTTTTCTCTCTCCTTTTTAGTTTTCTCGCCTACAATTAATAAACACAAATGATATGATAACATTTGGGGGAAGGCTTCGTTGAGTTGAGTTAATAAACACAAAAAATAAAATTTTTTGATTCTACACTCTTTTGTTGATGCTTGTAGGTTACAAAAGCATTTGTTGAGGCTCATGACAAATCTTCAGAGGTGAAACTCTCCCTCTCTCTCTCTTACATGCATATCTAAATTGATTAGACATGCCTTTGTGTGTTCAATTAGTTATTTAATTGGGATATAATGCATAATAGTCAACTTTGTATTCGTGTTGTTCATATTAATCTAGAAATTTTGTAACATGCTTTAGTCTAGCTCAGACATCTGTAATTTTTATAGATACTATCAAGAGCATCTAAAAGTAGCATCATCATCATCATCACCCTTGCCTTAACCCTTATGAATGGGCTCAGCCCATGATGTCCTTTTTATTCTTGTCCATTACAAGCTATATTTCCTACAACATTTATCTTTTGAAATGATTTTTAATAATTTCATACCATGTTCAGCCACCCTCTCTGTCTCCTACCTTCTATGTAAATTAGTTACCCTCTTCTTATTGGTGCATCTACAGGGCTTCTTTGTATATATATATCCATACCACCCAAGTCCACTTTTATTTATTTATTTATTTTTTGATAAGTATTTTTTATTTTATTTTATTTTATCCTTGATAAGTGCCACTCCTAATTTCTCCATCACATTTCGGTTAGGAATCATATCTTTTTTAGTCACTTCTATTATTCATTTTAACACCTTCATTTAAGCTATATGAATTCATCATTCCTATTTCTTTTTTAATGCCTGCAGTTTGCACAATATACAATAGTTGGCTTATACTTGTTCTATTAAAATTTCTCTTTCTGTTTTTTTTTTTTTTGTTATTGTTGTATTGCATAAAACGCCAGTAGCCTGTCTCCGTCTTGTCCAAATTACTCCGATTCTGCTAGTTATATGACCATCTGTCTTTCCATATATATATTTTTTTCCTGTGGTATTGATTCTAAATATTGAAAATGGTTACTTTGAATAATCCTTTGGTTTTGAAGTGTGGTACCATCATATAAAATTGATACCATCGTATAGCATTCTTAGTAAATAGTTACCTCTTTGTTACCTTTTAGCATACGAAAGTAGCATTTTCAGTAGATTGAATTTGCAATTCTTAGTTTTTAACGTGTCCCATACTCCCATGTAGCCTCAATTACTGGGGTTAAACATGAGCTTGAAAGTCCAAGCAATTCGTTGTCTTCAGCCATTTTTGTTAGTTAATTTTGTGAATTTTGGTTTATGGATTTACATCAGCACTCCACAGTTGAAATAAAGTTTCTACGAGTTTATCAAAATCAAGATTGGTCATTCATGTTTGTTTGTACTGTCAAGGTGCAGCTATTTTTTTCTATGTTCTCTCCATATTCAGCCAGTATTTTGCTCCATCCAACTTGCAGCTAAGACTAGACGCTTCTGTTGAGTGCTTGCAGTTCTACTGCAGTTGGATTTGTGTCAGGGTCCATATGCTTGGAGGTCCACTGCAATTGCCATCCGTAGCTTGCTTATGTATGAACTTTTATTAGCTTGTGTTTACCTGCGTAAAATAGAACTTTTGGTTTAATTTCTGGCAAGCGCTCTTATTCCAAAGTTGACAAAGGAGAAGGCTACTGCAATTCAACAAAATAACAAGTTTCTTCAGGAACTGGTGAGGGATTCATTTACGACTTCATTCTATAATATTTTATATTCTTCCATATTAAGTTGGAATACTTCTAAAGTCCTTTCAACATGGTATCTTTGTCGACCCCATCTCATGTCAAAATTATCTCTTTCAGTGTCTTTGGTCATCATGTATATCTTTATATGAATATATAAATTTATGTATTTTTGGTGTCATGAGGCTAGAAATATGGAAGTTACATTCTATAAAGAATCATTGTATGGGTAATTGAACAAAATGTTGATGCATGAATACTTAGAGCTAGTTAACAATCAGAAAAACAACTGGTGTAATTTATAAGAGATTTGTGCCGATTGCTGTGCTAATTAATGACTTTATCCCTTTGGTGTTTCAACAATGAGAATAAGCTTACATGGGATCTTGATCATTAAGTAAACTGAATGGATATTTAGTTGTCTCTGTGCAATACTGAATATAACAATTATTATCTGAGCCTTGTTCAGTATAACTTATGTTTCATAGCTATGGTCCTTACAAATGCAATTATGTACAAAATAATGTCATAATTGCTTATGTTCTGGTGGAGAGGGTTGATTTGGTTTTGGCCTTTTGGGTATGCTTCTGTTCAGGTGGACGGGTAAGTGTTGGACCGTTGGTGTAAGAGTATTTCGGTGCATAACAATGTATTGTTCTGTTAGAAACATTTTCAATTGGAAACATATTTTGGAATGATGCACATGGTAATTGGTGAAATCATGGATTTTCATGGATTACTCTTGACTCAAAACTTCGTTAGGCTACCTAGTGTAGCAAAGAAGATAATATATGAAAGAATCCATTTCAAAGTTTGCAAGATCTAAGAGCGAGTTCAGTCTGTTCAGAATAATGTCTCTTGTGAAGAATTGGGTGTGTAGTTCGATTTCTTTATAACCCTTACTATAAAGAATTTGCATTCCCTTCACTTGTAGTGTTTAGGTACCATTTCTGCTCAGCAATTATATGACATGCATCCAAGTTGACATGATTTAAGGGGGTTGACGTTCTTCTGGAATCCTTCTCTTTTTGTTTCTTTAATTTTAAGTTTGAAAGTGATAGAAGTTGACCCAATATCAACTAATTATTTTCATTGTATTGGTAGAGATTAAGAATAAAGAATGAACGTTGTGTTCCAAGGTTATTCAGTGGAATGTGCTCAACAAGTTAGGATAGATTTCTAATTACTCTTTGACATTGTTTGAGCACAGGGTACGTTGTCTATATCTTTAAAATTCACATAAAGTTACCTCTCCCTGAGTTTGTCATCATTAACGTTGTGTTCCATGGTAGGGTATTTTTGAATTTCCGTGAGTTTCGGATTGGTAAAGAAGGGGAAAAAAAGGGGGAAACTAGGTGTAAGGATAGAATAAAATGTTATTCTTGCTTCAAAGCTGTGCTGTTGATATATAATTTAATTGTTTGTTATATAGTACCGTTTCCTTTGAACCGTGGAAGTGGCTCATCTCTATGAGATTACAATGTGTAGCAACTCTTGAGGCGTGACAGTAACAAAAGTTCTGGTAATGCCTCGTTCATGTTTGTCATCATTACCTGGTTGCTTGGTATCATTTTGGGGTAGCTCATGAAGAAAACATAACCATTTGTCCGGTTTCGTTCATGTTTGTTATCATTGTCGGGTTGCTTGGGTTCATTTTGAGGTATCTCATGCAGAAAAGAACCATTCATCCGGTATTCATCTTTTGCCGTATATAACTTACAATTTCTCTTTACCCCACCCAAAAAAATTAAAAAAAAAATGGAGATTCAGAGTAAAGGGTAGTGTTTTAATTTAACTTTGGGGCATTAGAAAAACAGTTTAGGTGGGATATTTGGTTTTGTGGTTGGTAAAAACTGCAAATTATTGTTTTGGTGACTAATGCTTTGTTAACATGTTTTCTTCTGGTATTTCAATACAAGAGATCCTGGAATTGCTTGAAATACTGTGCACTGGTTTGGTGCAGTGAAGTGTTTATGTTTCTGTTTCATCCTAATTTGTTGCTATTATCAGATAATCCTGCTGGACTTTTCAATCTTATTCATCTTACCATGCGTGTTACATGGGTTGCCAATGTTACAAGTTTGAGTCCAAAATGTGATTTCTGAAAGTCTCTTGAAATATAAGGCCCAGAAATATGTTGTGTCTTTAGAGCATGGTTCATTTTGCTTTTCTGTTTTTTGATCCCCCAATATTAAGTCTGTTTTGATGTAAAGAATAGAAATAACAAGTACTCCCAAAATGGTATTGGATATATATGTTCTGCAGGTGAGACCTTTTCCTCTTCAGCTATACAGACGATGGAAAATACAGAGGCTTTGATCTCCATCGCAGAAATTAATAATATGCTGTGGGATTTCTTGAGAATTACGATAAACGCAGTGAACCAAGCAACACGACGGAAAAATAAATATATCACAAAGAACAAAAAGATTTATACGTAGTTCGGCAATTGCCTACGTCCACGGTGAAGATCCGGCAAAAGTCTTCACTATGTATAAAATCGGAGATTACAAGTTTTCTGCCCCACTTTGTTTCTGTACGAATTTCAGAGTCTCTCTCTTACACCACTCCGAACCCTAAGAGCCCTTATATATCGGGCTACAAGAGACTAATTAGGGGTCCATGACCCATGAGCAAAAATGGGTCAAAAAAATTCGGTTGTCGGGGGTTGTAAGCGGGTCGCAACGCAACCTGACACCAAATTCAGGCCACAATATCACATACCACAGAACTAAAAACTGAGTAACTCATTGTTGAAGCATGTCTAATAGTCTATTCGTATCATAAACAGGTATGTTGTGATTTTTCTAATTCCACCAGGCCTATACTTGAGCTTTCCCTTATAAAGTGATATATTTATGGGCTTTTCTTTCCCCATAAAATCTTGAAATAGAATATCTTCTTATTATACAAAATGGGGAATTTTATGTGTTCCTTTTGAACTTTGAGAGGCTTATATAACCACACCCCACATTTTTCACTCTTATGAGACAACTACGGACCTCTTCTACTGTTTTCACTTGGAACAATATGAACAACAGTTTCGGGAACTTTAGGTTGTGGGCAAGTATTTTTTTAAAAATGAATATTCATCTAGAAGGATGAGTGTTTAATGTGAAATTAATCACTAAAGTAAATAGGGCTTGCCAGCCATTGTCCAAAAAATTGCTACTTTCTTATGAATGAATGCGACTGCCGACTCCTTGTCATTTCTTAAATCTAAGAAATTTTGGTCCATTAGTCAAGAGAACATGAGAGAGTCTGGGATTACTTGTAATCCCAATCAATCACAACTCGATATGTAAGCAAATGTGTTAACTTTATTCGGAGTTTTTCTTGCGTGTCAAGTTTTAATTGGTCGGAACTATGTAGTCCTGGACCATGTAAAAATTTCTCCAAATTACATACCTATTGAAAAAGGATAGGTTAGTGGTGGTATTTTATATGAACTCACAATTTATAAATTTTTAGCTACTTGAGATAGTAAACTTACAATTTATATGAACAAATGTTGATGCATGTTTATCTTTATATGAATATATATATATATCTAGTGTAGCAAAGAAGATAACAATTAATTGAAAGAAACCATTTCAAAGTTTGCAAGATCTAAGAGCAAGTTCAGTCTGTTTTGAATATATCTCTTGTGAAGACTTGAGTGTGTAGTTCATATTTTTTTATAACCCTTACTATAAAGAACCTGCACTCCATTTGGGTGTGCTTGGTGAATACCATATCTTCTCAGCAATCACGTGACATGCATCCAAGTTGATATGATTTGAGGGGGTTGACGGATTGCTTCTCTATTTGTTTCTTTAATTTAATTTTGAAAGTGATATAAGTTGACCCAATATCCACTAATTATTTTCATTGTATTGGTAGAGATTAAAAATAAAGAATGAACCTTGTGTTCCAAGGTTATTCAGTGGAATGTGCTCTCCAAGTTAGGATAGATTTCTAGTAACTCTTTGACATTGTTTGAGCCCAGGTTATGTTGTCTATATCTTTAAAATTCACTTTAAGTTGCCTCATCCATAGTGTATGTTTCTTCATTTTAAATTAGTTCATTTCTTATTAGGATAAAATGTTATTCTTGCTTCAAAGCTGTGCTGTTGATATTAATTCAATTGTTACATATTACTGTTTCCTTTGAACCCTGGAAGTGGCTCATCTCTATGAGATTAAAATGTGTAGGAACTCTTGAGGCGTGACAGCAACAAAAGTTCTGGTAATGCCTCATTCATGTTTGTTGTCATTGTTGGGTTTTGATTGGCATCATTTTGAGGTATCCCATGAAGAAAACAAAACTGTTCTTCCTGTTTCGTTCATGTTTGTCACCGTTGTTGGGTTGCTTGGCATTATTTTGGGATATCTCCTGAGGAAACATAACCATTCATCTGGTATTCATCTTTTGCCTTAAATTATTGTTTTGGTGACTCATGCTTTGTTAACATGCATTCATCTGGTAATTTAAAGATTTCTTCTTTGTTTCTCCCTAATTTGTTTCTATAATCGCGCCAGACTTGTCAATCTTATTCATCTTACAGCTTACCAATGTTCCAAGTATGATGTCCAAGATGTGTTTTCTGAAAGTCTGTTGAAATATAGGACCAAGAAATGTCTTCGAGTCTTAAGAACATGGGGTTCATTTTGCTTTTCTTTTTTTTTGCTCCCAATATCAATTCAGTTTGTTTTGATGGAAAGTATAGAAAATAAGAAATGCTCCCAAAATGGTATTGAATATAGATGTTCCACAGGTGATTCCTTTTCCTCTTTAGCCTTGCCAACGATGAAAAATGTAGAAACGTTGATCTCCAGCCTTGGTTGGTGGGATCCTCAATTTAGCATTCCCCATGAATTAAACCTGTTTTTACTTTTTCCCCTTTCTTCTCTTTTAGAATTAGGGTAAAATTTCCAATGTATATCACGGAACTAAAAACTGAGAAATTCATTTGATGATGGACATTGAAAAATAGTCTATTCCTATTTTAAACAATTTCTTAGAGGGTGGTGATGTGAGTACCAAGAAGGAAAATAAAAAGAATAAAAATTCTACTGTTTTTGCCAATGTTGAAGAGAGGTTATACATTATTGGCTTAGTTTGTTTTAGCTCTAGTCCCTGTATTTGACTATTTTAATTTGTCTAACTCTGGATCGTTGTGCAGTTTCTCAGCTGGTGAATCAATTTATGAAAGAAGGGTCATCACCGATCCCCTACAAGGTGGTGAAAGATGAGAAAGCCATGTATGCAAGGTGGGACATGCCGGGAATGGGAATAGAAGGGCTGAAGATGTGGATTGAAAACAACACTCTGCACGTAAATGGAGAGGAAAAGGAGGAGGAGGAGGAGGAGGAGGAGGGAAAGAGTTTATCAGCCTTAGGTCGGAGGAAGTACTCCGGTGACATGGACATCCCTCAGGGCTGCTACAAGGTGGAAGAGATTGCAGCGGACCTCAAGAATGGTGTGCTCAATGTCAAGATTCCAAAGAGAGAAGACATTATCAATGTCCAGGCCAATAGGAGTAGCTTTTTTTCTGTTGTTTGGATTGGCAATAAAAGAAGTGAAATTTTAAGACTCAGGTACGTAATTTTTATTTTTGTTTTCTCTAAAACTAAAATTTTAAATTTTGATTCTTTTGGTGCCTTTGCATTTGGGCTTAGTCTTCTTGTTACTTGTGATTGTTTCAATGGTCCATTCGTGGATCCAGATTGGGTTGTCTTGGGCCAAAGAACTCATTTTGTTGCACATATTCTATATTTATAAATTGCTTCAATTTTTGGAAAAAAAAAAAAACTCATTGTCCTTTCTTAATCAAGCAATCAACACGAATAGCCTAGTATTACATGATGCCAGTCAATCACAACTCGAGATGCAAGTAAATGTATCAGCTCTATTCAGATTTAATTATTTATTATTATTTTTTTGCATGTTGAGTTTTAATTGGACCATATAATTTTTTTTCCAATCTACATAGAATTTGGATGCCCCATTCAATTGGTGTTGAAGTTGTGGAAGCTTGTATTTACCAAGAATTAAATCTATATGTATACTATTATTGAAAGTTTCAAATCGTTGAAGGCAATTAAAATTCTTGTATTGAGAACTCCTCATATCAATTATTTAATACCAAAAAAAATCATTTAGTTGCATCAAAATTTATCTACCAATACACTCCTAATACAAGCTTAATACAAAGACAATAAATTCATCTTGTGTGAAAATACATCTATTTGTATAGTTGAGAGGGACATCAGTAGAAAATAAAATGGTTTTCCCCTGACTATCACATCACAAGCCAAATCTGAGGATTGGGCAATGACTTCTTCCATGAAAAGTGAACTAAATATGAATGAAGATAAAGAGTGGAGTCGTTTGTAGAAAGGTAACAACTAATTCCGTATGGGCATGCCCTATTGTGGCTTTACCTTTACGTGCTTAGGGGACTCACTCCTATGAGTTAGATAGAAACTGGACAGCACCTCTTCTTTGATATTGCATGTTGATTCGTGAAGTCCCACTTTCTCCATCAGTGCGCGGGTCAGGCCATTTCCTTGTACATCCAAAAGTTGAAACTCTCTTTCTAAGTCCTATCCAATAAACGTCTTTAAGAGTGTTTTGTTTTAATGGATTTTATTCTTGCTTGTTTATATTTAATTAGTACTCCGTAAGTGATATCAGGTCTTTAATAGAGAGCAATCAAATATTTATCACATGATTTTAAATTTCTTTTAATCAATAGTTACATTTAGTAGGTATTGGAAATAAGGTGGCTCATGCTATTGCGTCTTTATCTCGGAATCTATTCATTCCAATTGGATTCTTCTTTCTGTGCCACCATCAATTATTGATCTTGCTGTTCCGGATGTGCTGGATATTTCTAGATAATTTTTGTTGTGTTGTTTTTCTGTTTGCCAGGAAAAAAAGACAAAAAAAAAAAAAGAAAAGCAAAGAAAAGAAAAGAAAAGGTACATTGTTTATCAATAATAAATAGCTAGAAAGTTTATAACATTTTATATATAAATTTATATTACTTAAAAACAGAATATGAGACAACCTTCTATTTAACGTTTGAAAGTCGAATGTCCAAAGCAATCTTCATATAATATTTAAGAATTAAACTAAATAAATCAGAGAGCAAGTCCACAACTCTAAGAAATCAGATTCAGTGTAACCTTTTTGGTCAAAAACAAAATTTGTAATGGTATTGACATAACCTAAAGCAAACTGTAGGGCACATTTTCATTTTCCCATTCATGAATTTCATTAACCAAGCTATAAATAAGAATGTGACAGTATAAAATTGATAAAAGCATTATATAGTTTTAGGTTTTGAAATCTCTTTTTCATATTTGTTTTTCAAATTGACAAATTTTACCTTTTAAAATAATCTTGAAATAAACATAATTGTTCTTCAAAAACATTTTCAAAGTCATTGTTACTGCTGAAACTGATACAAGAATTGGGTTATGAACCATAATACTTGAACTTACCAACCCACCAATACTGAATTGGGTTATTTATTTATTAAAAAATATATTGTTCATTGTGCACCAATTAAATTGATATATTGTTATTTGTAATTTTCTATTATTTAAAATCTTTACACAGTACATAGATCAAATAAAAAACTACCCAAAAATTATCAAGTTATCCCCGGCCGATAAAAAACAATATATAAACAAATGTATTAACTTTAGATGTTTATATTTCCGCAACTGATTTATTTTGCTCCTTATGTTTTTTCCACAAAATATGCGAAAATTATATCATTATATATTTGTTTCAATTATATCCTTGTTTCTAAGTGAATTTTTTATAAATTATCATCATCAGTTGCTTAAATAGTACCCAAAAAACCATTCTTCCATTCAACATATATCCAAAAATCAAACACACAAAGCCCTAACCCCCAAATCAAACACACAGAACCCTAACCCCCAAATCAAAGATCAAAGCTGCCCTTTCTCTTTCTCCAACTTCTCGCGTTTCCTCTGTATGTGCATTTTGGCATCTTCTTTGAGTGGCAGAGTTATATAAAGAACACCATGGTTGAGCTCCGCCTTGAGCTGGTCCATATCACAGACACGGATCAATAATGGACGTCCTTCAATGGTTCCTTTGTACAACCTTCCCACATCACCATACTTGGCTTCGCCCTTGCACTTTCCTTCGTATCGTATATCTTTCTTGGCATCCAACCACATATTCAATTCATTTTTGGTCAGACCAGGCACGTCTACGCTGATACAGTAGAAGCTATCATTCACAAGCTTCATTCTCTTTTTGGCCTCGATCGCATCACCCACTCCTATATATAAAAACACAATCAATCACACACACACACACATATATATAGATTTTCAAGGAAACTGTGTAGAAACTTGAGTGAGAAGACGATTAGTACCGGAGGAGTTTCGGAAATTTGTGTTGGTGGGATGGCCTGTACTGAACGAGTGAGTGGTGAGGCGGTGGAGGCGGCGGAAGAGGCTTGACGCGGTGGTGAGAGGTCTTGAACACGCCATTGATGGAGCTTTTCTTTTATAGGGGTTTCTGGATATTCCACTGTGTGACTGTGTGTGAGAGGTGGTGAGTGAAGGAAATGGAGACCTACTATAATTATTAGACGAACTTGAAATGGTTTTCAATCAAGTTTTGGACCTCACTGTATGGTGCTACTATCACTCAAGGGTCTGTTTGGATAGTATTAGTTACGAGAGAAGAGGAGAGGAGAGAAAAGAAAAGAAAGGATTGTATTAGTGAGAAAAGAAATGATAGTAATAATTTTTATTTGTGTTTGGATAGATAGGGGAGAAAAGAAAAGAAAAGAAAAAATAGTTATTCTTGTTTGGATAAGACAGAGGAGAGAAAAGAAAAGAAAAGAAATGATAATAGACAAATTACTTTTTTACCCTTTCATAACCATGGGACTTGAATGAAATAATAAATTTATGTATTGATTTGTGGAGGCTAATTTTGGTATTATCAAAATATTACTAAAATCACCATCCTTTCTCTCTCTATCTTCTCAAAATTGAAGAGAAAACAAATAAGAGATAAGGAGGGATAGCTATCTCTCTATCTCTCCTTATCCCTCCCTATCCATCCACTTAACTTACCCAAATACAAACTTACACTATCCTCTCTTTTCTTTTCTCTCCCTATCCCTCCAAATCAACCCTACCAAACACACCCTAAGAGTGTACAGAAACTGTATGCAACCTAGTTATAGTTGATTAAAATTGCTTTATTTTCCTGTAAAGTTTGACCTTTAGTATAATGTAATATCCTTATTCAAATAATAATTCGGAATGAATGGTCTGTGAGGAGTTTGATCTGGTTAGACGCCAGAATATTGTGTTTGATATTTACTTGGTAGTGAACACATGATTTTAATTTTTTTTTTTAATTTATTTATATTTATTAGATATGATCTTTTTTCTTCTCATTTCTGTACTTAGTTTAAAGTTCAATGCTCTGTAGACCCTTGATCAACAAACCAAAAAAAAAAAAGGAGAAATAATAAAAAAATATTTATTGTGCAGAGGTAGGGTGAAAGTCGTTTGATTCCTTCGTCCGGGAGTATCATGTTATAGTTGTAAACGGGCAAGTATATCATAGGGTGCATAGTTATTTTTTGTGTATCAGAACAAATTGAATAAGGTACCATATGTACATAAATTCACAAAATAATTACAGTATATTCTTAATTATGTAATAAAATATAATTGATTGATGATCCTAATGGCCTAGTACTATGGCCGGACCAAAACAAACTGAATTGAAATTGGGACCAAAAAGCACCGATGGGTGGTATTCTCAGTTTGTGTGACTGTATATGAGGTTGACCAGATTTGTTTCCCAAATTGACAAATTTCCCGCCAAAACACTAATCATGAAAACTAAAACACTTTTCCGACTCATTTATCCCCTCATCATGAAAGCTAAAACAATTTTCGGACTCATTAATCCCCTCAAGATGATGCACAATTGGCTCATTCCCACTTTTAAAGGATTAATTGCACTTGGCAGCTAAAGCTGTCAGGTGATACATATACTGAAACAACTGACAGACACTCTATCAAAATAAAATGAATTTACAATAAAATAAAAAAGCGAAGAAATAATATAAAAAAACTGATACATATACTTTAGTGAAGTGTTTATATTTTTTTGTACCACGTCAACGTTGCAACGATTACAATAAATAATTTTTCTCTTGTGGTTAATTCTCCATTAATAAGGTGGTAAGTCATTAACTTATTTTTAAGAGAAATATATTCGTTTGCTAACACACACATACACATATATATTCAATAATTCTCTTAAAAATAGGGTAATGAAGTCATTCCACTTCCTTATTATCAATTAGACAACCCATCAACAAAAATAATCAAATACAGTGAATAGCACAAAAATGAACTAAGCCAATGTGGCATAACCTCTCTTCAACATTGGCAACAACTTTGCAAGTCTTACCAACGGGTTAGGGCTTGTAACCCAATGGTATAACATCCCTATTCTAAAAAATGAGGGAAAAAATTTGAATTTGGGCGTGAGCAAAAAAGGTTGGAATTCTTTAGAAAGTGGTTGACATGCCCTCTAAATTTATATATTCAAAGCCCATTTTTGGGAGCATTTGTTATTTCTATTCTTCCCATCAAAACAAACTGAATTGAAATTGGAACCAAAAAACAGAACAGCAAAATGAACCATATTCTTAATGACTCAAAAGACATTTCTTGGCCATATATTGTAAGAGACTTTCAGAAAACACATCTTGGAACATTAGCAAGCTATAACACATGTCGTAAGATGAATAAGATTGACAAGTCCAGCAGGATTATTGCAACAAATTAGAGAGAAATAAAAAATGTAAAATAATAACCACTTCACTGCACCAAACCAGTGCCCAGTATTTCAAGCATTTCCAGGATCTATTGTATTGAACCACAAGAGAAACAAAGAAGAAATCTTTAAATTACCAGTAGAATGCATGTTAACGAAGCATGAGTCACCAAAACAATAGTTTGCAGTTTTTAATAACTACAAAGGCCATTATACCACCTAAACATTTTTTCTTTTGCCCCAAAGTTAAATAAAAACACTACCCTCTCCCCTCCTGAATTTCCTCTCTTTTCTACATTGTTTTTTTTTTATTTTTTATGGTGGAGTACACAGAAATTGTAGGGAAAAATTTAAGGCAAAAGATGAATACCAGATGAATGGTTATGTTTTCTTCATGAGATACCCCAAAATGATGCCAAAGCAACCCGACAATGGTGACAAACATGAACGAAACCGGATTAACGGTTATGTTTTCTTCATGAGATACCCCAAAATGATGCCAAGCAACCCGACAATGATGACAAACATGAACGAGGCATTACCAGAACTTTTGTTGCTGTCACGCCTCAAGAGTTCCTACACATTGTAATCTCATAGAGATGAGCTACTTCCATGGTTCAAAGGAAACAGTAACATATAACAAACAATTAAATTATCATATTAACAGCACAGCTTTGAAGCAAGAATAACATTTTATCCTACCCTGAAACCTTGTTTTCCTTTTTTTCTTCTTTACCAATCCGAAAACTCAGGGAAATTCAAGGAAAGTGGTCAAACATCCGAAAATGTCTACCATGTTTGTAAACTAATACCCACAAAACTAAGACCATTTTATAATAAGAAATGAACTAATTTAAAAGGAAGAAACATACACTACGGCGGAGGTAACTTAAAGTGAATTTTAAAGATATAGACAACATAACCTGTGCTCAAACAATGTCAAAGAGTTATTAGAAATCTATCCCAACTTGGAGAGCACATTCCACTGGATAACCTTGGAACACAAGGTTCATTCTTTATTCTTAATCTCTACCAATACAATGAAAATAATTTGTTGATATTGGGTCAACTTCTATCACTTCCAAAATTAAAGTAAAGAAAAAAACATAGAAGGAATCCAGAAGAACGTCAACCCCCTCAAATCATATCAACTTGGATGCATGTCATATGATTGCTGAGCAGATTTGGTATTCACTAAGCACACCTAAAACTACAAGAAGGGGGGCACAAGTTCTTTATAGTACAGGTGATAAAGAAAACGAACTACACAGCCAACTCTTCACAAGAGACATTATTCTGAACAGACTGAACTCGCTCTTAGATCTTGCAAACTTTAAAATGGATTCTTTTATTTGTTATCTTCTTTGCTAAACTAGGAGGCCTTAATAAGTTTTGAGTCAAGTAATCCTTGAAAATCCATGATTTCACCAACAGACCATGTGCATCATTTTGAAATATGTTCCATTAAAAAATGTTTCTAACAGAACAATACATTGTTATGCACTGAAATGCTCCTATGTTATATGGACTCGGGTATGTGTATCGGGTACCGGTACGTATCCATGCGCTGGATGTGTCAAATCTCCAAACAGAAGGAACTATGGACACTGCTAAATATTCATTTTATTTAATTATTTTACTTTATTTTCTAGAATAAAGAAATAATTTTATGTAACATAGTATTCAGTATAGGCATTTAACTCATTTCAAAGAAATAATATAAATAAAACTGAATGATTGGATATACTTTTTAAGTACACGTCCAACCAAAAGTGCCAGACACATATCTCATACCCATATTAGAGCAATATGTCTCCGACACGGGTACTTCACTACTTTTTGAAGAGTCCATGTAACATAGAAATGCTCTTGCACCAAAACTAACCCCTCCACCTGATTTGAACCATACCCAAAACCAATTCAATTCTCACTACCAGAACATTAGCAATTTCAACTGTTTACTTTTATACAATGTTATGACGTTTTTTTTGTACATAATTGCATTTGTAAAAACCATAGCTATGAAACGTGAGTTATACTAAACAAAGCTAAGATAATAATTGTTACATTCAGCATTGTGCAGAGAAATAAATATCTATTCAGTTTACTTAATGTCAAGATCCCATATAAGCTTATTCTCATTGTTGAAACACCCAAGGGATAAAGTCATTAAATTAGCACAGCAATGACGCAATGCTCTTATAAATTACACCAGTTGTTTTTTGATTGTTAACAAGCTATCATGCATCAACATTTTGTTCAATTACCCATACAATGATACTTTATAGAATGTAACTTATCATATTTCTAACCTAATGACCTTTGCTTAATCATTCACACCAAAAATACATATAAATACTCATATAAAGAGGTACAAGATGACTACACTGAAAAAATATAAATTGGACATGAGACGGGGGAGACAGTGATACCATATTGAAAGGACGTTAGAAGTATTCCAGCTTAAATACTCATGAATGCAAGATATTAGTACAAAAATAATAATATAGAAGAATATAAAATATTATAGAATGAAGTCATTTATGAATCCCTCACCAGTTCCTGACGAAGCCTGTTACTTTGTTGAATTGCAGTAGCCCTCTCCTCGGTCAACTTTGAAATAAGAGCTCTTGCCTGAAATAAAACCAGAAGTTCTATTTTACGCAGATTAATACAAGCTACTAAAAGTTCATGCACAAGCTACTGATAGCAATTGCAGTGGAACTCCAAGTATATGGACCCTGACACAAATCCAACTGCACTAGAACTGCAAGCAATCAACAGAGGAGTATAACCTTAGCTGCAAGTTAGATGGAGCAAAACACTGGTTGAATACAAAAAGAACACAGGAAAAAATAGCTGCACCTTAACAGTACAAACATGAACAACCACTTTTGATTTTGATAAACTCGTGGGAATTTTATTTCACCTCTGGAGTGGCTGATGTAAATCCATAGACCAAAATTCAAAAAATTAACCAACAAAAATGGCTGAAGACAGTGAATAGAAGTTGCTTTGAATTTCAACCTCGTCATTTACCCTAGTAATGAGGCTACATGGGACCCTTTAAAAACTAAGAATTGCAAGAATAATTCAATCTACTGACAATGCAAATTTCATTTACTAACAGGTAGCAGAGAGGCAACCATTTACTAAAAATACTATATGATAGTATCAATTTAATAATGACCACACTTCAAAACCAAAGGATTATCCAAGGTAACCATTTTCAATATTTAGGATCAATAACGCAAAAAATGGAAAGATAGATGGTCATATAACTAGTAGAATCAGAGTAATTTGGACAAAACGGAGACAGGCTAGTGGAGTTTTATGAAATAAAAGAATAACAAAAAATTGAAAGAGAAATTTTAATAAAACAATTATTAAGCCAACTATTTTATATGAAGCAAAGTGCAGGCATTAAAAAAGAAACAGGAATGACAAATTCATATAGCTTAAATGAAGACGTTAATTCAGGGAATAAGAAAAAAAAAAATTTGAACACGTTAAGATGAATAATAGAAGTAACTAAACAAGATATGGTTACAAACCAAAATGTGATGGAGAAATTAGGAGTGGCGCCTATCAATGATAAAATAAGGAAAAAGTAGACTTAGGTGGTATGTGTATATACAAAGAATCCCATAGATGCACTACTGAGAAGAGGACAGCTAATTTACATAGAAGGTAGGGGACAGAAAAGTTGGCTGAAACATTGATGAAATTATTAAAAATGATTTCAAAAGGTTAAATATTGTAGGAGATATAGCTTGTAATGGACAAGGGGAAAAAAAAAAGGAATTCATGGGGTTAACTAGTTGAGCCCATTCATATGGGTTAAGGCAAGGGTGGTGATGATGATGATGCTATTTTCACATGCTCTTGCTAGTATCTAATAAAATTACAGATGTCTGAGCTATGCTAAAGCATGTTACAAAATTTGTAGATTGATATGAACAACACGAATACAAAGTTGACTATTATGGCATTATATCCCAATTGAATAACTACTTGAACAACACAAATACAAAGTTGACTATTACGGCATTATATCCCAATTGAATAACTAATTGAACACACAAAGAAGGCATGTCTAATCAATTTAGATATGCAGGTGGAGAGAGAGAGAGAGAGAGATTCACCTCCGAAGATTTGTCATGAGCCTCGACAAATGCTTTCGTAACCTACAAGTATAAACAAAAAAGTGTGCAATCAATATCTTTGATTCTTTGTCTTTATTCATTCATCTCAACAAATCCTTCCCCAACTATTTAGGGTATCCTATTTTTCCATTCCACTCTATCTAACGCCATAATCTCAATCAAATTAATGTTATCAAAAGCCCAAGGCACACCAAGGCGCTAGAGGTCCTTTGAAGCCTAGGCGCATGGCAAGGCTCACAATTGAAAAATTAAATTACTATTAAAGCATATCCATATCCCATATTAAATGTGCAAATGTCGTCAAAGGCACACTGGGCACAAGTGTTGCGCTCATATGAGCCTGGAGGTTAGGCGCCCCTCTGACAACACTAAGACTACATATCTTTTGTGTGTATTGATTGTGGGAAATAAATGTTAAACGCTAAAACTTCAAGGAGAAAGAAAAACTGAATATCGCATAAACTTAGATAAGCAACCTCGGAACCAATCAAATTCCCGTTGTCCGTCAAGGATGCCCTTGGTGAAGAGCCTTCTTCTGATCCCTCTGCAACTGGCGATGGTGGTTGGGGTGGAGAAACATAAATCACTCTCAATTTGCACTCCTCAACAACATGTCCAGCCTCCTTATTAAACTATCAAGAATACCATTTCATATATTAAGGGCAGAAACACTGGAACTTCACTTTTAGAACTTCTTGCACTCCACATGTGAGCTCATGAAAAGTCAAAATAAGAGCATCAAAAACTAAAATTGGTGGTAGGGCCATAAGCCACCCATAGTTAGTCATAAAAATCTCATGGTAAATAAGACAATTTCATATAAATACCAATTCTGGGGTAATTTCCTTTGGGGTTGTCCCTGGGCTAGCTACTACGCTTTGCAGGAGAAACTTGTCCTTGCATTGCATTTCAGGAGGCGCCTCCTTTTGTGCTTGCATAGTAACTAAATCAAAAATATAGAAATTGATAAACTAAAAATAAGAACAACAATGTCGCACTATTCAGTTGCAAAGAATATGCAGGGAAAGATATTAGATGAATATTGAGTCTGAATTTTACAATTTAGAACTGGAAGGGAAAAAAAATAAAATAATGCAGGACTTCATTGGTTGAAACATTTTCTTGTGCTTCGAGGGAAACATTTTTTTGTACTCCTCGGAGCAGCAATATATACACATATACATATATTAAAGATTCAAAATTTGATTTTCTTTTCCATTATAGCTTTTCAGCAAAGTGATTAGAAAAAGCACCTATGACATCGCATTTTGATCGCGGCAAAACAATCCCGGTGTTTGGTCGGACACAATACTTCTTCGGGTTCGTAGTCTTCACCTAAACATATACAATGTGTAAATTTATAAATATCAAACAAAATTACAATTCTTACAAAATGGGCTGCTATTCCCACACCCATTAATGTCTGCATCAAATGCAACTACATCGGCTATCAAATTAGCAATTCCCTTATCGTATTCGGTGTAAATTATAATTCAATTTAGCATAAACAACCCGAGGCTCAAATTTCTCAATCATGCAAAAACAAATCTAAATTAACATTTCAATTTCATGGCATTGCTAGGGCATTTCTATCACAAGCATCAAATCACTGATTTACCGAAACAATTGTGGTAATTACCTTGAATGCAACGGGTTTCTCGGTCTTATTAGACAATTGAAGCGAACAAGAGATCTGTTTCTTGAGCTCGACTAATCAAAACACACAACAACAACAACAACAACAACAAATTCAAATCAATAACAATAAGAACAAAGAAACCCTAGAAAATTCAAACAAAAAAAGATCGAGAGATTGACTCACAGGGGAATTTGAGCTCGAGGGGTTCGATGCTGAGAAGCTCGCCTGTGCTCATTTTTCGAAGCAATGTCTTCGGGACAGAGATGAATGAAACGTGAAAAGTGGTTGTTTTTGAATTGAGAAAGCAAATTTGAGGGAGATCCGAAAATATCTGAAGAGAAATGGGAGTTTTTTTTAAAGTGTTTTCTGAAAACAATTCAACAACAACATAAACGGAGAAAACGATGGTACTACTACTTTGGGAATGAAGAGAAATTTATGAGTATTGTTGAGTGGTGTTTTAATACGGTACAATTTTTCTTTTTCTTTTTTAATTCTGTGTGCGCTGGTTTTGCATAACATCATGTGCTCAGTGTAGCGACGAATGAATCATATTGCTGCGAAAATGGAAGATCGAATCTTTGGCAACGGTTACGTAATGTGGTGAATCACATCCAATGATTTGATGCCACGTAATTTATTACGAATCATATGCCGTCATGATCCTACAAGTATTGAAGCGGACATCAATATTTGAAAAAGAAGTGAATAAAAATTAGGACAAATTTTTCAAAACCACCAAAATTATTAAAAAATGATCATAAAATTCTAACCAGTTTAAAAAAACTTAATAATATAGCAACACTATCATTTTACCCCAACTCTGGCAATTGGCCCCTTTAACCCAGCGCGTGATTAACAAATGCTTTGACAAATTGACTTTTCTGACGAAAATACCCCTGTTGTCACATGTGCCAAACAAGTAATATGTATTTAAATGTGTTATACCGAAAATACCCCTAAGCTTGTAATAGTAAAAACACACCCACAGTGTCATCGTTTTAGTTCATCTTCTCTCCTCCATTAGTCTAGGATGAGGTAGTTGGTTATGGATTCGGTCATAGGTTTAGGATGTCCATGAAACCCATTTCAGTCCGGTGCATTTATTTTCCGCGAAACCTACTTCAGTCCGACAACGTGCATGTCCACGCTACCTCGGCCCACCAGTGCAAAAGCCCAATAGCGAGCTCCTAAAACTGAAACGACGGCGAAGGTGACGGCGACACAACAGAGTTCCAAGACTTGCACGGTTCTACATTAACCAAAGCTGAGTTCATGAGATTGAAGCGTTTTTCATGGCCGTGGAGTACTACACCATCGTGGCGACTATATTGTAGCAATGGAATGTCGCACCGCCGTCGTCGTTACACATGCTCACTGGTGAAGTTGGTTGCAGTCACCGGAACTATTCGGTGAAATTTTAGAGTTTGCTGCTGAAAAGTTCGCGAGTATCTCGAAGCTTGATGAAACTATTCCGAGGTTTGCTCTCGCCGGCTTTAATGGAGGTTTTCAGGTGATCGACGGGAGATAGGAAACTTGTCAAATTTACTGGAGCTTCAGTTGACCAACAATTAACTCAAAGAAAAGTTCTCATCCAGGTGAGCTCTCTCTCTCTCTCTCTCTCTCTCTCTCATGTTGGTAAGAAACTAAAAATTGAAAATTATGATTTTCATGTTGTAGGGACTGTATGAATTGGGTATATTTAGTACTTTTCTCCCTGGTAGTGAAGTTCCAGGCTGGTTCAGCATGAAGAGTATGGGATCTTCAATACGTTTTAATATACCTTCATTTCCTAATTTGAAGATCCAAGGCTTGAATGTATACGTTGTCTATGCAAGACCTGGTCATCCTGTCGGAGATTACTGAAAGGAGTTATACACGATTAAAGTGAGTAATAGAACAAAGGATGTGAAGTGGACATACTGCCCAACTTTCATGGGCACTCCAGAGGACTGCAACGACATGGTATGGTTAAGCCACTGGAATTTTGCAAATCAATTAATAGAAGCTGGCGATGAAGTCAATATTTCAGTGGGTTTTTGGTATGGTGTTAATCTTAAGGTAAAGGAGTTTGGGATCCATGTTGTATTTGAGGAAGAAGAGAAGGGTACCCCATACCACACCTATCCTCCTTGTCAAGATTTGTCAGTTTATTAGGTGAAGAGGCCAGGTGCCAACTACTTCCTCTGCCATCATAAATTTGGCATCGTTTGAATTTAATACTCTACCCACTGTAAGGTACACTGTAGAGGATAATATTGTAATTTCAAAAATATGAATTTTTTGGTTTTTTAAATAAAAAAGAATATAATAAGGGTAATTTAATCATTTCACGTACCCTTAACGGCGAATTACCAGAGTTAGAGTTGGGGTAAAATGATAACGTTGCTATATTGTTGGGGTTTTTTTTAAACTGGTTGGGGTTTTATGATCACTTTTTAATAGTTTTGGGAGTTTTGAGAAATTTTGCCCTAAAAATTATGGTAAATTACACTTACCTGTATTGAAGTTTGGACAAATCTCGTGAAGTGATTAAAATTTATTACTATAACTTCTTTTAAGATAATAAAAAGTTAATTATACCCTTATATATAATATATTTTTATAAGACAAAATATATTATAAAATCTAAAAAAATAATTTTCTATCTAATCTCTCTTGTTACTTTCTCTCTTCTCCATTACCTTCTCCTAAATAAAATATTGTAAATAAATAAAAATAATAATTATGAGGGCAAGTTGGTCATTTTATAATTTTTTTTACTAAGTTTTGATGGAAACAGGGTTGCTGAGCATACACCCTAACAGGCCAAACCTTATAAGAGGTCAAAGTAATAAATCTGAAACGCTCCACTTATGTGAGATATATCTAAACCTCCCACACCTCATGGGAGATCAATGTAATTTACCCTAAAAATTATGTAGTGAAAAAAACATCTTATTGAAATCCTTTTACTAACTATTATCTTTAATATTGACTTTATTTGACCAAACTAAGTTATTATTTTTCTTTACTTTCTATTATTTATTTTATAGTTACTTTGAAATGAATTTTTATTTTATTTTATTTTATTATTTTTTTTTTTTACAGTGAGATTATTTTAAATATTGATTACGTGATAATTTATTATTTTTCCTTTGGAGTGTTTGTTTGTATTGATATAATTTCTTTCAAAATGTGAGAATAGTCATCATATTTTAAAAAACTTCTGAGATCAGCACAACATATTCTTAAACAATCATCATCTAATAATTTTAACCCATTGAAATAAAACAAAAATAAATAAAAATAATCCTTGTATCTTTTAAATTGTTCAAATCTACTGCAAATTAAAGTAATAATTTGGTAAACTATATGAATAACAATAATTAATCCTTTAAACAAATACATTTAAAAAATAAAAATAAAAATAAGAATAAAAATAAACACATGCACCAGTTGACAAACTTCCTACTCAACAGTTATCAGCAACTCATTAGAATCAGAAGATGTGCCATCACTGGATGAAGAAGTTAAACCCAAGGAATTCTTCTGCTTGATTAGTGTACGCCACTCATCAATATGTGCCATTTTATCAGGATTCAGACCGGGAAGCTCACGCTGTTGAAGGATATTCAAAATCTCTTCCGTTTCACCAAGAAGTTGAGCAGCATGTTGGACATGCTTCTCCCTCTCTTCCATGGCGCTGCAAAAGCATTTCATAGTTATGGCAAGCGGTAAGTTGGTAAGGCAAGCACCCAATATATCCGCGATCATAACACATAATTGCTCAAACAGTCTCTCATCAGTTCGGTCATTGTTGCCATCACAATCCAGCATCACAGTTTGGCAAATTCTGTACATTGAATTAGCAGCAATAGCCTTGATGGGCCAATTCAGAGGGTTCTCCTTCAGATCCTCATTAATCATTGCCTCGAACTCGATGACATGGTTTTTAGCTATGTCAGCAAGTCTCTCAAGAGCATCCTTGGAGTTTTTCCCTTCAAGAGCAATTTTTCGGAGATCTTCATCTAGCCACCTACAAAAAAGATCAACTTCCAACCACACTACATCTGCTGCACTACTTATGCTGACCAAGTCTCCTTTGGCATCCAAGATTTTTTCTACAAGGTTGACATACAAGAGGCCTTCTCTCACGCTTTGAAGCAACCACTTCACCTTGTGATTATCATTTTTTGGAAGTGCAATGGCGATACTTGTTAGGGTAACCACGGGAAGAGACCAACAATTGGGAGGTTCTTCAGAATTTAGAGATGGAACTCGGTCACTGTCAAATTTTGCCACCCCTACGAAAGTCGTAGATTTATCTAGAAGCTCTTTCAAATATTTTGGCTGCTGCTTTTTACCCTTCTGAATGAAATGATTGGTAGCGTCCCTTTTGTATTTCATCATTTGTAAAGGTAGCTCCTCTTCACCTTCGAGATGCAAAACATATTTGCTAAGATCCATCATTGTACCATGCCCCGATTCTGATCTTGTGTGATTGTTTGGGGCAATATATTTAGATATGAGCCTCTGTCCAAATGACAACAATTTTATAATTAAGAAAACAGAGACGAGCTGAATCAATTTGCTAGCAGTAACAATCCCAATCTGAACTCCCATACAATAGTCCAAAACTAGATTCTTTGCTGTATGAACAAGTTTTCTACTTCTTTTACCCCGAACTCGTAATGCCAAGGGGCTTTCTCTCCACCGTGCTAGCCTTTCGATCCAGTAACTCTCTATTTTCAACTCAGTATTGTAGCTCTTGACTCTTTTCTCTAAGAATTTTAATCTTATAGCGGTGAACCATCTGAATATTGGGCCAATTGTACCTACTATCACACCAACAGACTGAAACACAACAATAATAAAGGTCGCAGACTTATAATCCGATCCAATTAGGTACACAGTATTAGCAATTTTGAAGTCTATATGAGCATGTTTCAACAGAATATATATCTTAAGCAATGCCCTAACCTCGACTTCTGCTAGAGTGATGAGAGTCAGAAGACAAAATGCCCCTGAAGCAGAGCATGTCACAGAACGCGCAATCACAAACTGTGGACTACCGGTTTCTGCCATCATCGAATATTTTTTCACATCCTCTTTCAATTTCTCAACTGTGAACCCTTCAGTTGAAGTCATTTTTTCCATATCACCATACTTTGATTTTATATTCTTTTTAGTGGTCGAGACTGTCAAAGCTGAAGAACACAATAGTACCAGCAAAACAAGCATGGAAGACAAAACAACAATGTGTTCTATCCTACACAGCTGATTTATTACTTGTGTACCTAATTGGATGCAGACATTCACGAAAATGGTGATCACGAGAATAGCCAAGGCTGTTATGTTCATGAAAATTTCTCGGTCATCCATACCTCCTAAAGATGGCATAAAATTAGCTACTGTCGTAGCCATCAAGGCGGTGCCACTAAGTTTCGCCAACTGGTCCACAACGCCTGGCATTTCGCTACTCAGGTCCAGCGGCAGCTTCATTGCTACAGCTAGTAATGTCAAGGAGGCAGCGTTGAGAGTGAAAAATTTGCACGGAAACCACGGCTTTCTGTGGCGAAAACCGTAGAAGACATCAGCAGCCATTGCAAGGGCGCATGCTAGAGATGCTAGTGCAACATAGTTGCCAATCCAAAGTATGGGTGATTTGATTCTTTGCTCGTAGTTTAGCACTTTCTGTAGAGGCACTATCAGTCCTTTTGCAAACTGAATGATGACATTGCAGCAGCTTTTTGTGCAGTTAGGTGGGTCCTCCATCATGCAGGAGTTTGTGCAGCTAATCAGCTCTAGCACCTTCTCCATCTTCTCCATTTTTCCTTCTTTGTGACTATTATTTTGTTGATCCTGTGATTGATGCAGTATATGTATTTATGACTATTTAGATGTACGACCTCCAAGAATTGACAGGGCAATCACAAGCACTTTGAAAGTAAAATAAAGTGGAGTTTATTTTCGCATTATTAGGGAAAATTAGATTTAATTTGATGACAAAAATTTAAATAAATAAAACAATTGCTTTACAGTGACCTTAAGGCCCAATTTGGTTGGACGGTAAAAGAAGGAAAAGAAAGGTAATGGAGAGAAATGAAATAGCATGTCTAGTATAATTTTTTTAAAGGAAATGGAAGGGTTTGAAAGGATACAAATTAGGTATGTAATATTAATTTTGTAAGCCTCTCAAAAATGGGAGGAAGACTAACACTTTTAATGAAACTTTGCTAATACCGAATTTACCCTTAACAAAAGACAAAATTTATGAAAAAGGGTATGATACTAAATTTATTTAAATAATTTACTTTCCTTTCTTTCTCTAAACATAATTGATATCTTTTCTTTTACTAATGAACCAAACATAACCAGTGGTTAACAATATCCTCTATTTTCTTTTCCTTTCTTTTCTTTTCTCTTATATCTAATGTTATCATTTCTTTTCTTTTCCACTCTATCAAACAGGCATGGATCCAACATAGGACAAGTGGGGTGTACGCCCCTATTGGATTTTTTATATTTTTATTTTATACTTTAAATTGTTTTGAATTTATGAAGATTTCTCCACTAAAATTACAATTCGCCCTCATTGGATTCTTTATTTCGCATTTTATATTTCAATTTTTTGAGAACTTATGAAGATGCCCCCATTAGAATTACAATTCGCTCCCACTGATTTTTTTTTTTTTTTTTGCATTTTATACTTTAAATTTTTAAAAATTTATGAAGAAAACCCCATTGAAATTATAAAAATAGACCCACTATATAAGTTTACTTTCACAAAATTTCCTGAGTCCGTCACTTCTACCAAACATAGCCTTAACTCAACTAAAGATAAATAGGAACCAAACTTAGCTAGAGTCTAGAGAGCAAGCAACCAGATATACCAGGAATATGAACCTGTTGAAGGACAACTACAGGCACAGAATGGTGTTGGAATTAAATTTGATTCCTAAGTTCATGACCATTTATTTTGATTCCTCTCACCAAAATAAAAAACAATATAGAAAAAACAGGGAAGTAAAATAAAATAAGAAAACAAAAGTAGAGGGAATATAGTTGTATGACTAACCACATTGAGTGAAACACAGAGCTATCACATTCAGTAATTAAGCTCATTGAGATAGTAGGCACATACCAAGTAACAATCACGCACAAGTATTTTCTGAAGCGAGTCGTAAAACTCAGACGATCCAAGTGTAATAAGGCGCACACAAAAAAAAAAAAAAAAAAAAAAATACTCCGTTTAAATAATATATGTGGGGTTCGAAGTCAGTATAAAAAGAAATAGGCTCAGAAGAAAAGCTATTCTTGGTCTTCCTAGCTTATTTCTGCCTTTGATATTTGGCCAAATTAAACTCCTTTAAATAGATGCTGAGGAAGTTGCATTCAACGAAGTTTCTTGGCAATGAAATTGTAAATTCAGAGACAAAACAGAGAGTAGATTACAACGAGAAAGTGGATTACATGGTACGATAAAAACAGCGACAAAAGATGAATGTTTGGATTATTTGATGAATGTTCATCCTCACCTCCTTTCGTAATCAAACCACCATAAATTAAAGGAAAATTTATAAAGAAATAGACTTTTGGCGGTTTCTCATATGAAGCTAATAACCAGGTCTTGTTCTATGCACTCAGCGTCCTCAGTTTCAATTAAAATAACATGTAATAAATTGATTAACTTTATTCAATTTTTTACTTACGTGATTAATTATGATTGATGAGACAATATAATCCGAAAACATGTAATATTCCTCGAACCATGGCATGGCAAGTTTAACATTATATAGTGTAGTGACCTGAGACAGTTTCACAATAATTTAAAAATTATAAGAGGTAAGGACAACTCTCTAAGCATCAAATATGATTTTCATGCTCCCTCTTGGACAAAGGTCTTAAGAGGGGTCCAATTTTTTTCTTTTCACACCAGACCTTAAGCAGGCTGGTCTAGCCAGGTACATCGGCCCAATGTATGACCCATGTCAGATCAGGATTCAGGTGTATAGGCCCAATCTATTTTCGGGCAGACTAGGGTTGGACTTGGGGCCTAAGAACGGGTTAATACTTCTGTTATGACTTGCGAGAATTAATGGCCCTGTGTGAATTTGATAATTTTAATGACTTGTACATTATGATTGTAGTGCCTAAATTGACCTCCCCTCAAAGAGGTTACTATTTGCTATAAAAGTGACATCATCGACAATTCGTATGTTGTTAGTGTCATCTAAAGGGTTAGTTCAATATATGAGTCAATACAGGATTTGATTTGAGGAGAATTAGATATATGTCTTACTTTTATAAGAAGAAAATTTTATTTTGAAACATGTAATCTTGAGATCACAATGAAGTAATAATTAAAATAAAAGGTATGTAAACTGAGATAGTTAATTGGCAAAACAAAGTGTGAGTTCAATATTGCTAACAAAAATTACAATTAGTGATATTGTTCTCCCACGCCTTGATTGAACGAGAATGGATAAGGGACTAGTGGGTGTCTCTTTAGGGATCAAAATTTTCTCCGGTCAAATTTTTTTTGTGATTCCATCCTGTGGATGAAGTGTTAGTGGGTCTCTCTCAGGGATTAAAATCCTCTCCAGTCACATTCTCCTGTGCATTTATCAAGTGATTTTTACTCACCGAATGGAATCACTGAAAACATGGTTAGAGATGATTTTGATTCCTCTCTTAGATTTGTTGTGTACGTGATTATTGGAAAGACGTCTAAACTTTCTATTTTTCTTGATAGCAGAGAATTTTCATTAACTGAGAACACTACATAGTAAATATTTAGTGGAGTTTAAAATAAGCAAATTAATCATATTATCTCCTGTCATAATATGTCATTTTTAATGGTCAAAGATTGCAAGTCTCATGATATCCATAAATCTTTCCTTGTTTTAGCTTTTAATATTGGGGTTTTGAAATCACAATTTTGCAAAATCAATTCACCAAAAACAATATACAAACAGCCTGGAACTTGGGAAGGAGTAAACAAAGGCCCAAAATTAAAGTCACTTTTATCACTATGTCTGTGACAACGTGTGGATAGGAAGGATGTACGATTTGTGAATATTCCATTCATCATATCTATGTTTCAGATCAAAATCTAGTCTAGAAATTGATGATCAAGATGATCCCAAAGCTGGTTTTGTTTTCCTTCATTTAATTTTGGTTCACATATTCTCAATTCTTTTTTTTTTTTTTTTTACAAGGCAAGAAGGGTTAGAAGTTAAATTAGTAGGTGCAAAGAGTTTAAGTCTGGCACTCCCAAAATCTACCAGAGGTACTAACCACTAGGCTATCGAGGCATCTGCATATTCTCAATTCTATAAAAATATATAAATTGTCATAAATAAGAAAATTAAAATATATTAGACAATTAGTCAATCATGCAAAAGATCATATTGTATGTATATAAATTTCAACGAATTAAAATTTGATTTAGGTTGCATTAGGCTATATGAAATTAGAGAAAATTTAATCCAATTATATGAACTGTTTTTTTCTAATTCTACAAATTTTAATTTTAATACTTCAATTTCATACATTAGAACATAGTCTTAAAATATATTTGACAGTACTGTATTGAGTCTTTGAAATTAGAATTAGGCTCGACTATCATCACTATGTATATATATATATATTTGCTCATTTAGAAGTTGCAAGTGGGCAAAGAAAAAAACAAACAAATTGATGAGTTGTTGGCAATTTTGAAATTGGAATGGCATAAGGTGCATGTACATTTGGGGATGGGACATCCATCTTCATATTCAATTTGTTTTGTTGCGAAAGTGCAATCGTACTGCAAAGATATGCATGTAACAAAACAAAACCAAGTTATGGCCCTCTTTAACTACTCAAGTCTCAACAAAACAAATGCCAACTCCATATTTCGACAATATGACAAATATTCTTCAGACTTGAGTGGATTTGGTGACACAGAAAATAGGAGAAAAAGAAAAGGAAAGGGAAGAGAGGAAAGGAATTCAAATGAGAGAAAATATAAAGGAAAAGGAAGAGAGGAAGGAATTCACTTTCTCAAGAATAAGATATACTCCTACAAAACATGAAGGGAAAGGCTTTTTTTCAAGCAATTCACCGTATTCTTTCCATCCAAAAATAAATGAACAAACAGTAGGAATCGAAAGAGAAAAAAAAAAAATTTCTTCAAATCTAAGTCACATAAGAACGGAAGAGCACCCTCTTCTGTTCAAAAAATGCGGGCGTGAAAAAGATAATTATATATAATTTAAACGAAAATGCGAGTCCATGCAAAGTATAAGAGTGAAAGTGTGCATAAAATGTAAGATGAGAATCAATTTAAAAACATTATGTGACATGACTCAAATGTAAAATTATCGACATAAATTCACATTTTACACGTGAAGAGACTTTTTGTTCCATCATTCTTTTAATGAATCAAACCTTTAGTTGTCTTATTCAGCTTTTCTTACTCACACTTCCATTAGTCATGTATTCTGCATGCATCCAAGCATTTCTTTACATAAATTGACATTTTTCTTTTTCTCTTTTTTCTTAGTTTTCACCTGCCGAATTCATACTAATACTAAACAAATCAGAAATTTACAAGAAACATTTTAAACACGATATAATGAAATAAAAAATTCTAACTAAAATAATAAATATATTGGTGCAAGATATGAAAAAAAAAAAAAAAAAAAAAATTAAAAATCAATCAATCAATAATAATCGAGAATATATGATTTTTTTAAAAAAATATGCAATGCAATGGACCAAATTAAAGGAAATTCGAAGTTTGGACGCTACGAACGGTACACAAATGAATTTGTCGTGGTCCATGATTGTCTGAAAATAGGGAAAATGGGCCCACATGCCACTCGTGTGGAAAAGTTGGTGGCAGACAGCTAACGATGAGCTGAGATATTATGATACTGAGGAACTCTTCAAAAATTGAAAACGCGTTGACAGAGTATATGCGTCTCATTCAATCTAAGTTTCCTGGCGGCGTGTTTGTCGTGTTTTGCCACGTGTACCATTCGTATTCAACTCTCTCTCACTTTGACAAAGATCGTAAGATAGAAAACAAAAAGAAAAACGAAAAAAACAAATTATATATATATAGTAAAAAAGTTATTAATGTTACTCCATTGGTTTCGATAATCAAACTTTTTTAGAGAATTATTTTTATTATTATGTTATTATATTAGTAGTGATTAATTACAAAAAAATAATAATGTAATGATTTATATTTTTATAAGTTCAATGTTAAAATGTTAAATTGATAATATTATACAAAATAAATAATAATAATAATAGTACAATAAATTTTCAAATGGAAGCTTATTTAGGGACAAATATATAAAAAAAATGATCACTAGATTCCACCCAATAGTTGTTTGCTAGACCTATTCTTTTAATCGGTCAATTATGTAATAAATAAAGAAATAGAGTCATCCACTTAGACTACTTAGTTATATTTGGTATAAATAACCAATTAAAAATTATTAATTCAGTGCAAGTGGTCGGTGTGAGTATCACTTCTTGAAAAAATATAGAGTAGTGATACTCACACCGAATAGTTAATTGTTTAACTGAATAATTTTTAATTAAATATTTATACCAAATACAACTAAGTGAAGGGTTCTACTTCCTTATTTGTTGTATAATTGATTAATTAGGTGAGTCGGGCATACAAATTATTTGTATTTATTATTTTGACATTCCCTGAAATCGTTTACTTAAAAAATAACTTTAAGCATGAAAATTCATTATTATCCTTATATAATAATACATTTTATATAAGGAAAGAGTAAAATGTCATTTTTTAAAAATTTTAGCCAAAAGACCTGTTGAAAAGAAAACATTAGGGGTGTCATTTTAGTGAAAAGATCTATTGAAAAGAAAACACTAGGATGTCTTTGAGCGCCAAATCTCACGAAGGTCAAACAAATAAAAAGCTGGATGATCTATTCATATATAATTAGCCTACTTCAAGAAAAATCAATGTAATTTATCCATAAAAATACACCATACAGTGAAATTATTCTCACGTGCTTATAAAAACTAATTGCAACAAAATAATACTATAAATTCAAAAACAAAACAAAAAACAAATAGGTATGGTACATTTTCAATGGATGAACATACCAATGACGTGGAATGTCTTCTTCCAATACGATGATAAAGAAAACCTCACCATCCCAATTCTTATGCTTCATTTGGATTGAGTGATTTGAAGGTACTTGAAAAGAGAGAACAAAAAAACACTGATTGTGGAAATCGTGTTTTGATAGTTTTTAGTGGAGAGAAAAGAATGGATTGAGAGAGATTTTGAGGGATAACTATTTCTCCAAATTCCTCATGTGTTATTCTCCAAAAAAAATGTGAAGATTTGGAAAGAAATGAGTAAGTAACATTTTCATAATTCCGAAACTACTCTCTTATTACATTTGAGTATCATCTTATAACATTTTATAAAAAGGTTATGATTTGTAATTTGATTTTTATTCTTTTCTCTCGTCTATCTTTTCCAAACACGAATACTATCATTTCATTTCCTTTCTTTTCTTTTATAATTTATCTAAACAAGTATAAAGATTATTGCTATCATTTCTTTTATTTTCTCTTTATAACTAATGAGATTCATTTTTTTTTTTTTTTTTTTTCCCTTCTCATATTTATCCAAACGAAACCTAAGAGATTTAGTCCTTAAAATAAAAATTAATAAAATAAAATAAAAACACAAGAAACAGGAGTGAGAGAATGTTAAAACGCCTACCTTATCAAAGAAATGAAAGCTATTAATTATCTATATAAAACTGTTAAAATGGACAAGATGTTATTAAAATGAAAAATCATACTTACACCAATTTATTGCTGTGAATTGTAAGACCTATTTTTTTTAATGGATCATTTATGCAATAAATAAGAAAGTGAGATCCTCTTACTTGATAAATCGGTGCACATATCACTACCTGTCTCATAATAGATGTCCCTCTTAAAAAGTAATTAAGTTTGAATTTTTTTAAAACTTTGAAGGTATTTACGAAAGAATGTGAAATATTTTGTTTAAATTTAAAAGGTGAAAAAGTATTTTGAAACAACTCATGAAATGAAAAAAAAATGAACAATTAGATTACAACGAAGAAAGTAATAGTATTTAAAGTGACAACTAATATAAGATCAAGAAATTATTAGGAAAAGGTTACATTAATGCATAGTTTATATTTCAACTCAATCATGCACAGTTAAGATGCAGGTGCATGATGTAAGGACGACCAACCAAAAAGTTGTAGGTGAAATACTCTAATCAAACATCTGTATCATCTTTTATGTGATTAAACATCAATTAACTTTTATAGGGGAAAAAAAAAAAAAAAACATCCATTAACTTTTGATCAATGTTTGTGATGCAATTTATGCTATGTTGGTTGTCATAAAATTGAAATTGAAGAAAATTTAATTTAAATTTTAAATTAATTTTATCTTAATTTTAATTCTGAAACAATAATTTCATATCACCAAATATAACATATTAGAGTATTTTTTTCGGAATAATGTAAAATATTTCATCTTTTTCTTTTTAAATTTGTCAGTGTAACAATCAGAAAGAGAACTAATAACAACAAACATAATGTCTACTTTAGGATAGATTTAATTCATATATTAAAAGAGATGTTACCAACAATCCTAACTATCAATCCTCAATAATTGAATTGAATGTATATTTTACTTTGGAGCCAATATTAATAATATGGGCTAATTATCAACAATCCCACCATGGTACTATTTTAATGTAATAAAATTCTCCTACCTAGAACAAACAAATGATTGGAGAAATAAATGAGTGGTCCGAAGGGTAAAAGAGAGATTATGAAGTGGTCTTAACTCTCAAATAATGAAAGACAAGGCCCATCTGAAAAAAGTAGCCTACCCTTATGCCCAATAGACTACTCATCATCTACAGTAGGACAGCTGGTTTTTGTTCATCAATTGACTCAAAATTGGCAGCTATCTAACATTGAAAGCCACAATCCTACCTCCCACTTCCATCAATCACCACTTTTACATTTCTGTCATTTTTCTTTCTTTAATTTACTCCATCCTTTATCTCATGTTTTGAAAGTGGTGACAGGGTATAGTTAATCTCAGTGATGACATAGTGTGTAGTAATGAAGATGCCAACTCCTTAAAGAAGGGTAACTCTCTCACAGCTTTTTTAATCTCTCTCTCTCTCTATCTCTCTCTCTCTCTCTCTCACACACACACACAAAAGAGTAAAGAGCTCCTTGTGATAACAAGGCTTGCACGCTAGCGGTCTCGGTATAACGAATTTTAACGAATATAAATGTAGATTGATTGATTAATGAAGATGTATCGAACACTTAAAAAGAAATTACGAAACGACAAATGCCTCGCGTATCAGTTGATAAGATAAACCAATGATAAGAGTTATGAGTTATGTACATGTAATTAATATGTTGAAAATTATATTAAATAATTTTTTAAAATTTCTTTTTAAGAAGTTTTAAAAAAATATCTCAATTAAATAGTTAAATTTAGAGAGTTAACGATGTTTGTCACGAGAAAATTATCTTATTAGCATTATTTATTAAAAAGAGAATTAGAAATTAGTCATTTTCTGTGGTGTATGGATACGATTATCACTTTTAACCGACCATCAAAGTCTACCCCTATCAAAATCAAATCAATCTATTATAGGCACCAATCAAATTTTGAGCTTCCTTTTCATTGAAATAATACGTAGGCAAAATCCTTAAAATCTATCCCAGCAATAGCTCACCAAATCAAATGACAACATCTGTATTGAATATGTGACAATAATAAAATATTGATGCAAATGTCAGAGTCTATAAATAATTAAAATAATTGGGGCGAGAGAGATGGATTTCAATTTTCTCATATCCATATTTTTTTTCTTCTATAAAATTCACTATTTCAATTATAAACCAACTTCATTGTAATTGATGAGGTTCACTCACAACTTTCAATGATAAATTTTACCATTTCAACTAATAAAAATAAAATTTAACTAATAGTACATAATACGAGTAACAAAATATAATTATCGGATTAACTCCCGACCTTTCACTTTAAACTTTAACAGGTAAAAGAGATGGTGGCGCATGCAAATGCTAATGTCAATACTGCAACAACTGAAAGAGGTAAAGTGACTCTAAATCATAAATAAATAAATAAATAATTTAAAAATAGGTCCAATTGACCAGATTGTTTAGTAAATAAGTGAAAAATGAATCCAGTCTTTACAAAATTTAAGTAAAAACTAAAAAATTTAATTTCCAAATTTAAATCTTTTATTATTCTATTTGCCTTCCAATTTTAGCTTCTTGTAATCCACAGTACAATCATTTTATGTTATGAACATTCAAAATATACATTGTGTGATTAGAATACAAGAAGCCAAAAATGGAATATATGTAACCCTAACCTTCACAAACCACCCAAACAGGTCCCCTCCTTATTTCTTATGTCCAACCCATTTACAAGCCTGTAAAAACCCCACGTGCGGTCAAACCACAAATTACCCGACCCGCACACTTTGACCTGACCCGGGAAAAGTCAATCCAGTGTCGCAATGTCTACCATGATGCGCACGTTAGCGCTGATTCAAGCTATCCCACAAAGATGCGCACTTCCTCTTCGCAAACCCGACCTGTCTCTTCCCCAAATCATAAACCACCTCAAACCCCTGCTGCTGATAGTTCCCAAGCGTCCCCACGGGCCCACTTGACTCCGCTTCATCACCACCGTTCATCAGCATCACACACCCCACCTTCCTCTTCCCCTTCTTCCCATCATCACCACCGTCTAAAAACTCGTAAAAATAGTTCCTCCTAGGCAACACCACACTGGAATTCCCCACAAAATGCAAAACCACCATAGGCACTGCTTTCGTTCCCACCGAGTCATCAAGATAATAGCACGGACTGAGTCCCGTGTTGTCCTCGATTTGACTCGCCCGTTTATAAACGTGTCGAACTCTGCGATCGAACTCAGCCACCAATGACTCGTACAATCCCGCTGGCAACATCGTGAACGTCGTCCCGGAATCCACCACCATCCCGCCGTTACCCCTTCCATCAACCCTTTTCAAGCTCACCGGCGCCGGAATCCGCCGCTTCCCGACGGTTACCGCCTCGAGCCCGACGCAATAGTAGTAAGGGTGTTTTGGGTTATCAAGCATAGGAGTGTATACAAACTCAATTTCATTTTCAACTCCTTTCTCTTTCTTCTCTTTATTATCAAGCGAGTACCGACCCAGAATGAGTGGACTCGGTCGCCGGACTCGTTCCTCGTCGAATGAGTGAGAAACTAAACAGTAAGAAAACCGATTACCCAATTGGGGAGAGAAGGTGGAGAGCTGAGCCGGCAAGGAGAGGAGTCCACGGCCGAACCCGGCTACGCCGATGGGCTCGGCGAGGGCAGAGTGAGCGCAGCCGAAGGTGAAGTTCCGGAGAACCAGCGCCGGCGACGCCATGGGTATCGATAAACTGTCGCTATACAGACGAGCTATGAAGCTCCCGTCGCCGTAAGCGTAGTAGAACGGTGGGCAAGAGAAGGACGCACAATCCGATATCTCGATTGTTTCTAATGGGCATCGAGCCATGGCGCAGAGGTCGGAGGAGGGGAGAGAAGAGTGGGCGGCGGAGCAGGCACGCGACTTGCACTTGACGGAGGCGGCGGAGGAGGAGAGGTTGAGAGGGGTGGGGTTGGGGATGGTGGAGGGGTTGTATTTGCCTTCGCAGAGGATGCAATCGAATGGGGAACAGGGGAACCAGACGAGGTCGCTGCCGGTGTCCATGTAGAGAGAGATGGTTTGGGGAGGATCGGAGCCGAGGGAGAAGGAGAGGGTGTAGTCGGTGCCGGGGGAGAGTGGGAGGGAGACCTGGCGTTGGGTGCGGTGGTGGTGGAAGCGGGTGGCGGAGCGGGTGGAGGTGGATTTGAGGAGGTGGTGGGTACTGTTGAATTGGGTGGTAGAGAGATAGTGGGTTAGAGGCAGAAGTAGCATTTCTGAGGAGGAGAGAGAAATGCATGTTAAAAAGATTGTAAGGAAGATAAAGAAGACAGAGGAAGCCATGAAAATGGAAGTGTACTGAAAACAGAGCAATATATATAGAGAGAGAGTAAATTTGAATTTAGGAGAGAGAGAGAGGAAGGGGTTTTAAAGGGGTTGGGGGTATGGGGATTAGGGAGAAGAGGACGAAGGCTCTAAGTAGTTGTCGACTCGTTTGTTGGCAGGGTGTACTCGTGTAGGCGAATCCTCTGCACAAACAGCACCATCTAAGTAGGGATGGCAACGGGTTCGTTTAGCATAGCCATTAGCGTCTCCCTACTTTTTTGATGTAATTGTGAGACCCATCTGATGAATATTGAATAATCCTACTGTTGGGAGACCTTGTTACTCGGGGGTAGTGTAAAAATTTTTGGCCAAAACCCTTATTAAACGAGGCAAACGATTTTAGGTAATTGTTTTACTCCCTCGTCTCCTTTTAGTTGTTCATCTTTTAAATTGTGACTTATCTAATTATTTATCTCGTAAATTATAATTAACACACACACGTAAATCATAATTTACGAGATAAATAATTAAATAAGGAAGCAGATAGTATAAATTTAACAAAGATAAATAATGAAATAATTCTTTGCGTGGATTAGATAAATATCCACATTCTCAATTGCAAAAAATCACAATAATATTTAGAAATTAATTTATCACACCGTAAACAGGCTGGCTGACTTTTTTCTCTCCTCGCCCTAAAACCCATTACCCAAAACCACTCTAAACGGATTCAGATAGGGTGTTTTGTCATCACTAACCATGTTTTATTATACAGAAGAGTGATCGCGTGTACACCTGTGAGTGACCTTGATCATACTATTATCGAAGTGAATCTGTCTGCTCTTCTGCTGTATGTAAGGGTGCAGACTCTGCAGTGCAGTGGCATTATATATCAGGAGTGCACACAGGACAATTCTAAAAATCAAAATTCTTGGAATGTGAAAGCGAAACTGAACAAAATCGGTTCCACATTTTAGAATCGGAACCAAAACTTAACGGTTTCAAATATTTAAAAACGAACCGGAATCAAAGTGATTCCTAATCCTAATGGTTCTTTGTGCACCTCTATTATATACTTTTAATACATTACATTTACATTATAGACACAATTACATCTATTTTTTTAACCGGCTAAATCTGACTAATGAAAGATAGATCTAGATGCAGTGACAGATAAATCTAATGGTGCTGAAAATTACTGTAACACCAAAATTTAGGGCTAGGCGTGCTGGCGGTACAATAGTTGAGATGGAAACACGTAGCATTAAAATCACAACCATCCCAATGCATACAAAAGGACTACTTACCGGATGACGATTTCAATTGAAAAGTGGAGACAATGAGCGGCGCACGTTAGAAGTGGCTGCTCCATTTGAGGAGGTACATTGATTTTGATATGTACCTAAAGGATGGATTGCTTGGGTCACAATGAGAATATTGGTGTGACGAGTGAAGCAAAGGATCATATTCTGGCTTTACTTTTTTGTCTGTTCTATATTTTAATGGTTCAAAAAAAATTTAAATAATTAAAATTCATGTATGAACATCACAACCACCCTCCTTCTAATTGCGAAGAAACATTCACCCACTCTGATCCAATAGTGATGCTTACATGAACTCTTATGTTAAATAGATGGAAATTAACGAGGTAAATTCTTGACTTTTAAAAGGGTAATTGAAAATTGTGTTAACTAAAAAGAATAATGATAGAAAGTCGGACAGATCAGGCTAAAACTGTAAGTAAAGGATGATATTATGATGGTGTCATCCCCACTCACATAAAACAATTGGATACATCCAATTTTCGAACTATTTATCATTATTCAACCAAAAAAAGATCAGATCTCACAAGGAGGGAACGTGTTCCTTTAAAAGTTGTGATATTTAAATCCAACAATCTTCTAACGTGGATGCAATAGAGGACCCACATGAGTACCTTGGCCCATTATTTTAGGTAGACCATTGAACCTAAATATTATTTTTCTATAATTAATGATGATGAAAGTTACAAGTGTTTGAAGTCAAAGTATCGAGTTCAAACTTCTCATCTTGATTATCAAAATTAAAAAGGCATGTTAAAAAAAAGATGGTACTTAACAAAATAAACAAAAACAATTAATAAAGTTCTCACATTTTTTATTAGTTCAAAAAATAATTATTAATAAAAGAAGGTATATAACCTATTACAAAATGGGAAAATTGTTTGATAAACAAACTCAGACCTCTCTTTTTCGTAGTTCTTTAGATTATCTAGACCAAGTCGGCAACCAGTCGGGACCCACCTCACTGTATTAAATTCATTACAAATGGTCAAATGAAAGAATTCTTATTACACGAAAGAGACGCTAGTACAGTGATTATATTCTTATTTGAAGTAAAGTGACTCGACATAAGATTCATGTAATCCTCCAAAGTCCAATTATTCTACTGATAAATGAGCTCAAATCATATTTATGGATCACTAAGCTTCATTAAACAATTCAAACAAGATTGACAAACGAATGGAAGAACTTTAATGAAATATATGCGGACAGGTCTTAACCCAGCCAAGCAAAACATACTCCAAGTCTGACCACAACTCCACAAATATATATTATACACTTATAGTATGTGTGTGTGTATATATATATATATATATAATAGCTACAAATGATAAGGTCAAACATGAACTAAGCTCCAGCTCTGTCTAGAGTCAACCCATGAGCTGTATTACCCAAGGACTTAATCTAATGGTCAATCCTTGACAAGATCATTAACAAGACCAGAGTTAACAATAACAAAACTAAAACAAGACTGTGTGCTATAATATGGAAGTTAATAGAACTTTCTTTTCCTCCAAACAATTTGCTGGAAAGTTTATAGTAGAGATTATTTAATTTTTTCATGCTTGGTAAAGTATAATGATACCAAGAAAGTGAAATAAATCTTGCTATTTTAGAGTTTACAATTAAAATTTTTTAATATAAAATTAAAATTAATACTATACATGAGTTTGGTGTGTCAAGTCAAGTCAAATCAACTCAACTCATAAAGTGACATAAATATATAAGTAATGAATAATCTTGTTAATTGTTTGGAGAATTAGATATCTCTAAATTTAATTTTCACGTTTTAGGTGTATGTAAACCAAAAATTTTACCAATTTCATGCTATGTTTGCCAAACACAGCATAAAAAAACATTTTCCGCTAAACAAAAATGTATGTTATCTAAAGATCAAAATTTTTATATTAGCCAATTGATACTAGTCATTCGAAACAAATCCATGGTCATTTATAAATAATCATGGGGGTATTTTGGTCCAAGACAAAATAGAGATGCTCAGAATCTGTGCAACCAAAACCCCAAGTCAGCTCATTGAAGAATGAAGACAAACGAGCGTGGGAACTAGACGCGTGGCATAATACGATTCTTTAAACCTTTATTTTGGCGCTAAATGGGCAGCTCTTATGGGCCAAAATATGTGGGCCCGATACTCGATCATTGTATATCTTTTATCTTTATCTCTATCTTTGGGTCGAGAAAGATTCTCTTGAGCCCACAGTGCCTGTCAATAGACACTACGGCCCAACAATACAATACATACCCTAACTTTCTTCACCAACCTTGTGTACTAAACAAAGAATGGGCAATGAATCTAGGCCCAGCATTTAAAACTTAAACAACGTACCTGACCAGCAACTTTTTTATTACTTACGTTTTTAGTCCTACATTAAACACAGCTGTATATTACTTTATTTGAACACTTTCGATTTTTTATTTTTTTTTTATTTTCTTCCTCTTTATTTTCTCTGATAGTAGTAGATAACTAGATACATGACCTCACCAGTCAACCACAGCTGTATCAACCATGCTTGACGGGGACCTCTTTCTATCTCCTTCGTAGCTGAGAGAGACTATGAAGGTGAGGTATGTAACTGTTGTTATATTATATATATATATATATATATATATATATACATGTATGTATGTATATGTGTGTGTTTTATTTTAAAACGTTTTAAAATAAGTATTCGAGACTCGAATAAAAAATTACTTGCACAGATGATCCAGTGCATAAAGAGTCTCTTGTGACAAACACTCGATTTTGTCTTCAATTCTTACAAAGTGACTAACCAGTGAGTTGATTATTGTTTAAACAAAATGTGTGTGAGTTAGGGATACTTATCGAAAGGAAAAACAAAACATATCTATAAAAAAATAAAAAATAAAACATTACCAAGTAAATTACTCACTGCGTAGATAGGAATTTTTTATTTTTACCGTTTGATAGGAATGATGATTGTCATACCGAAAGAAAGAAAAGTCAATAATCTATCCATCGTACACGAGTCCCTTTCATCTTTATTATAAGTGCCAGCTGCTTAGGATCACCAAATATTTTGCTAATTTATACTATATATTTATATATATACATATAGACACATATATATAAATATATATATATATATATATAATAAATATATTTCATAGCAAACACTTGGTTGTTCTCACCAACGTGTCCCATATTAGTTGTCAACTTTAAAAATTTTGATTCATAATTTTTGCAAGTTAAAGTTATCGAAATAGACCTTCAGTATGAGATATATGTAGTATATAAATATATTAAAGGACTATGACTAAAAATAATATCAAATGATTCAAAAATAAAAGGTGGTAGTGAGCCTAAATTTTTCAAATTATCAATTATTATGAGACCGAGTTAAGTAATAAATTGTGAGTTCATTTTGTTAAAATTGTATAAAGAACAATATATATATATATATGTGTGCGTGTGTGTGTCTAACAAGTCTCTACCTAATGTATGGTGCACCTAAAAAAATACGTCGTGTCTCAACCTCTCATCAATTAAATACATACCACTAGTCATTTTTCAACTCCTTTTCTGTTTTCAGAATAAAAATAATCACGTCTTTCATGCTAATTATAGATGATAACAACTTACGATCACCAAACCTTTTAATACTATATATAATATATCAACTTTAGACGATAACAACTTATGCTAATCATCATGTTTTTTATGCTAATTATACTATATATATAATCAAATATGGATCTCCAGCACCCCCATAAGTTCAGGTGGTTCGGCTAATATTCTTCATTACAGGACAAAACACAATATGCAATCATAGTAAAAATACAACCGTTTTATTTCTGCATATTGCAATCTCAAGTAAATACACACAATACATTAACAGAGATACGATTATACGAATATATGCACTACGTATCTTAATCCAATGATGTGCAACAGTAAGTAAATGACTATGTTTTCCCTATAAAGCAGCTCAACACTAGAACAATTTACATATTCACTGGTATCTTCGGAACAATCAACAATTTATACATATACTTGTATGTATTTTTCTCATCATGTTAATACCTGACTATGTTTTAAGTTAACTCAGTAGATGTTACCAACTTATACCATACATCAATTTACCGAAAAAAAAAAAACAAAAAACCCAACAGAAACTCAGATACAACAAACCTAAGAAATTGTTTTCTTAGATTTGGTGTATAGAAAAAAATCTATATTCTCAGACATACATATAAACGAATATATGCACTACATATCTTAATAGATGTGCAACAGTAAGCCAATGGTTATGATTTCCCTATTAACAACAATTTATACATTCACCTGTATTTATTGAACAATTTATACATCTATTTGTATATATTTTTACCGTGTTCATATGTGACTATGCTTTAACTCAGTAGATGTTAGCAACTTATAGCATACATCAATTTACCAGGAAAAAAAAACACAAAAAACCTACCTAAGTCCACTTGAAGCCTTTGCAAGCTGTCTTTAGACTCACTACATGCCATGCATGTGAACCTATTTCTTTGGTGCTAGGACTAGATTGTGGAGACGAGGCATTAAGATGATATGAATATCATAGGTAGCAGTAGAAATGTATGATAATGTTACTTTCTCACGGTAGTCCTATGTAACTTTTTACTTTTCTATTGAATGGACAAGACTTGTTCGGTTTCCAAACATATGATCTGCAATATCATGTATGACAAAGACAAAAGTCACTGCCATCTGTGAGCTTTGTATGAATCTAGATGTATGTCACTCATGTCATCAATGATCGAGCCATAAATCATTGTTTCTTCACCTCTTGATCATTTCCTGTCCAACAGTATAAATTTCAGAGGCACTTAATTAACTAAAAGCCCCACCTTCCCATGCTCGAGTGGGGCAATATAAGGTGAATTATTGGGATCCAAGGCTCTTCCACTTACTTTCTTAAATGTGGTCATTGAAAAACCGGATCTTCAGCTGAGCCAACCAACGGATATTAGTTCAAATTGTATGATCTCTACTCTCCAAAGGAGAGATTGAGTATTCGAGCCCTGTTAGGGGCAATATTGTGGACGTGTGTTCGCATGACAAAGAAAAACACTTCAGCTGAGCTAGGGTCATGATCAATGTGGCAAGTTGAGAAATTGAGAAAGAATGAGAGAAAATTTCAAAATGATCTCAACAAAAGAACTCATGACCAAAGGGTTTGTAGCCCAATGGTATAAACTCTCCTCCCCAAATGGGGAGGTTGAGGGTTCAAGCAGTGACGGACCCAGTAATTTTTTTGAGGGAGCATCGTCAAAGAAGAAAAAAAAAAATTGTAGAAAAAAAGTGAAGTAAGCCATTTTAAAATTTGAGTGGGGGCATTTTTGAAATTTTAACTAAAACTTGTTGAAAAATAAACTTGATTTTAGTATTTAATTAATCATTTTAAGTATTTGTCTTATATAGTATATGTGGGCATTTAGCATGTTAGTGGGTAATAAATTATTTTAATGAGAATTAGTATATGAGAGTTAGTGTGATAGTGAAGGTTATGTAAAACCAAGGGTCATGAGAGTTAAGTCTAAATGGTTATGTTAGTGGGAATTAAACCTTCTAAATACCATGTTAGTGGGAGTAGTGGGAGTTAAGCCTAAAAGTTATGTTAGTGTGAGTAATTGGGCACTTAAATGTAATTGTAACACCTATGTTCATGTGACCTATATATTCATGTATTCTAGTCAAATAAAAGAAGAAGTGGAATAAAATAATTATTCAAGTATTCCTCCATATCATTCTCTTCCAAAATATTATTGAGTATTGTGTGTATCTAGACCACTATTTTCAACAAAGTGGTATCAGAGAGTCAGAAAGTGGTATCAGAGAAAAAGCCAACAAAGTGGTATCAGAGCCAGGTTCCATATCATAGCTAGGTTTGGTTTCATGTTCAGAGCCTAGATGATCCTGAAGACCTGACGAAGTTGATCCTAGAAGGTTCAACATTTTAAGAAGAACATGTTTCTCCTTGATGATGATGAAGAGGGGAAAATGTATTTTCTTAGTGAGAAGACGATGTTCTCTAATTATAAGAGAATGAGAATCATCATGACTTCATACCTCAAAGCATGTGATTTGTGGGATGTTGTTGGAGAAGAGCCAAAGAATGGCATGTCCAACACGATTCGTGTGAAGAAAGAAGAGAAGGCATTGGTAGTGTTGCAAAAGGCAATACATCAAGAAATTTGGGAGTATTTTGGAGAGTCCAAAACTCCAAGATGTGTTTGGAAGATGCTCGAGACTATCATTTCCAATCATATAGGTGAATCACTACCCATAGAGTATTGGGTACAATGCTTTGAGGATGATGAGATTACGAAGGCTGATTATGAAAGTCTTGAGGAGAAATTTGTGGAGAATGAAGAGGCGTACAACATAAATGAAGTTGAAGAAATTGAAGATTCAAAAGTTGAAGGCCAAAGTGAAATAGAGAATAAGGAAGAGATAAAGAAAGGTGTTAAAAAAGATATTGAAAAAGTGGATGAGATTGAAGTGAAAAGAGAAATTAAAGAAGAAGAAAGTGCTAAAGAAGAGGCAAAAGTTGATGAAATTGGTGAGTTAACAGTTTCAGGTATGGTTCCAAATTCCAATTTCAAAGAAGTTAGATATAACTTATTTGATAAAATTTTGATTTTTTCATATTCATCTCAATTGGAAAGCAAAATCAAATATTATGATAATTGTGTTCATATTGTGGAGAATGATGAACTTTTATTGGAGAAAGTTATTCTAACGAAGTATGAGATTGAAGCTCAAGATGATAATAATTTTTTCAAATTATTTTTTACAAGATAGTTCGGAGAATTTGGTAACTGACACAGCTTGGGTGAATATGGAGTTATTTTTTGATTCCAAAGAAGAAGCACATAAGAAGTTTAAGAAGTTTCAAGAATTCAAGAAGAAAGAAAACGAATGGTGCGCCTATGTGAAGAAGATAAATATTGATCATAAGAGGGCATTATTCAAGCATTTGAAGAAGTTTCACAAGCCCTACACATCAATGGAAATGGCCAAGAAGAATGAAGCTATTGAAGGAGGTGGAATTGAAGATCAATCATCGAACCTTTGATCAAGCTCCCAAGATTAATAAGAAAGGTTTTCAATTTACAAAATCAAGTTTAAAGGGGGGTGTTGAAAAATAAACTTGATTTTAGTATTTAATTAATCATTTTAAGTATTTGTCTTATATAGTATATGTGGGCATTTAGCATGTTAGTGGGTAGTAAATTATTTTAATGAGAATTAGTATATGAGAGTTAGTGTGATAGTGAAGGTTATGTAAAACCAAGGGTCATGAGAGTTAAGTCTAAATGGTTATGTTAGTGGGAATTAAACCTTCTAAATACCATGTTAGTGGGAGTAGTGGGAGTTAAGCCTAAAAGTTATGTTAGTGTGAGTAATTGGGCACTTAAATGTAATTGTTACACCTATGTTCATGTGACCTATATATTCATGTATTCTAGTCAAATAAAAGAAGAAGTGGAATAAAATAATTATTTAAGTATTCCTCCATATCATTCTCTTCCAAAATATTATTGAGTATTGTGTGTATCTAGACCACTATTTTCAACAAAGTGGTATCAGAGAGTCAGAAAGTGGTATCAGAGAAAAAGCCAACAAAGTGGTATCAGAGCCAGGTTCCATATCATAGCTAGGTTTGGTTTCATGTTCAGAGCCTAGATGATCCTGAAGGCCTAACGAAGTTGATCCTAGAAGGTTCAACATTTTAAGAAGAACATGTTTCTCCTTGATGATGATGAAGAGGGGAAAATGTATTTTCTTAGTGAGAAGACGATGTTCTCTAATTACAAGAGAATGAGAATCATCATGACTTCATACCTCAAAGCATGTGATTTGTGGGATGTTGTTGGAGAAGAGCCAAAGAATGGCATGTCTAACACGATTCGTGTGAAGAAAGAAGAGAAGGCATTGGTAGTGTTGCAAAAGGCAATACATCAAGAAATTTGGGAGTATTTTGGAGAGTCCAAAACTCCAAGTTGTGTTTGGAAGATGCTCGAGACTATCATTTCCAATCATATAGGTGAATCACTACCCATAGAGTATTGGGTACAATGCTTTGAGGATGATGAGATTACGAAGGCTGATTATGAAAGTCTTGAGGAGAAATTTGTGGAGAATGAAGAGGCGTACAACACAAATGAAGTTGAAGAAATTGAAGATTCAAAAGTTGAAGGCCAAAGTGAAATAGAGAATAAGGAAGAGATAAAGAAAGGTGTTAAAAAAGATATTGAAAAAGTGGATGAGATTGAAGTGAAAAGAGAAATTAAAGAAGAAGAAAGTGCTAAAGAAGAGGCAAAAGTTGATGAAATTGGTGAGTTAACAGTTTCAGGTATGGTTCCAAATTCCAATTTCAAAGAAGTTAGATATAACTTATTTGATAAAATTTTGATTTTTTCATATTCATCTCAATTGGAAAGCAAAATCAAATATTATGATAATTGTGTTCATATTGTGGAGAATGATGAACTTTTATTGGAGAAAGTTATTCTAACGAAGTATGAGATTGAAGCTCAAGATGATAATAATTTTTTCAAATTATTTTTTACAAGATAGTTCGGAAAATTTGGTAACTGACACAGCTTGGGTGAATATGGAGTTATTTTTTGATTCCAAAGAAGAAGCACATAAGAAGTTTAAGAAGTTTCAAGAATTCAAGAAGAGAGAAAACGAATGATGCGCCTATGTGAAGAAGATAAATATTGATCATAAGAGGGCATTATTCAAGCATTTGAAGAAGTTTCACAAGCCCTACACATCAATGGAAATGGCCAAGAAGAATGAAGCTATTGAAGGAGGTGGAATTGAAGATCAATCATCGAACCTTTGATCAAGCTCCCAAGATTAATAAGAAAGGTTTTCAATTTACAAAATCAAGTTTAAAGGGGGGTGTTGAAAAATAAACTTGATTTTAGTATTTAATTAATCATTTTAAGTATTTGTCTTATATAGTATATGTGGGCATTTAGCATGTTAGTGGGTAGTAAATTATTTTAATGAGAATTAGTATATGAGAGTTAGTGTGATAGTGAAGGTTATGTAAAACCAAGGATCATGAGAGTTAAGTCTAAATGGTTATGTTAGTGGGAATTAAACCTTCTAAATACCATGTTAGTGGGAGTAGTGGGAGTTAAGCCTAAAAGTTATGTTAGTGTGAGTAATTGGGCACTTAAATGTAATTGTTACACCTATGTTCATGTGACCTATATATTCATGTATTCTAGTCAAATAAAAGAAGAAGTGGAATAAAATAATTATTCAAGTATTCCTCCATATCATTCTCTTCCAAAATATTATTGAGTATTGTGTGTATCTAGACCACTATTTTCAACAAAGTGGTATCAGAGAGTCAAAAAGTGGTATCAGAGAAAAAGCCAACAAAACTTTGGTAATAATATAAATTAGAAAAAATCTAGTGGAGAAATTAGTGAGGTAAAAATTTGAAGGGGGGTATTTTAAAAAATTGAGTGGGGGCATTTTTGAAAATTTAATTAGAACGATAAGTAATAATGTAAATTATAAAGAATTCAGTGGGGGTATCCGTCCCCACTGGTCTTGAACTGGGTCCGTGCCTGGGTTCAGGTCCCACTAGGAACATATGCACGTGGGTAATGGGACGTGTTTACTTTAACTTCCAAAAACAAAAATAAATATAAGAACTCATGGGACTTATCGGGCACAGATCAGATTATAAGACCAGTGAAGGAAGTAAATATATTCATACACGCACACATATAGATTATGCATCACATACTGTGTTCTAAATCCTGATTTTAGCTACTAACTTACTAGCATGTTCTGTGGATCAATATGCCATGCTAGAACATATATATAGAATCAGATCATATTATATCAAGAGACGATTCAAGCAATATATTTTATGGTGGATATTTTTAAGAGCTACTTCAAAGACACGCATCTAAATTTTCTAACATCCATCCAACTTCCAACATGAACATATTTTTAGTTTCATGATGGCGTGTGTTTCTTGTGTGTGCATGTGAATGAAACAATCAATATAAATTAATAGGAGGCTCCGTATAAATAACGAAACATAACATGAATTCAACTAAAATTGAGAAGGCCAGTAAATAAAACATCATTGAGTACTGAACTACCATAATAACTTTAGATCTTAGGCACCCTAACTGTTGAAGTTGTCCAAGTATATAAAACTTTCCCTAAACAAATAAGAGTCCTGCTGAATTAGGCCCAAGCCGACAGACACAAGGTGGGTGTGTCATCGGTCTGGGCCAAATTCGGCCTAGAAATATTTTCGAACGAACAATGTGATAGGCAATGAAGTTGTTGTTTCAAGGCTGTACTCCAAAAGAATAACCAAGTAATGCCTATCAATTTTCAAACAAAGTCGATTAATTAATTATATACACATATATACTTCTATCAGGGCATTTAAAGTTTGAACATGTCATTTGTGTAGAATAATCCACCAAAAGGAGCTATAATAACAATCAACAGTAAAAACCAAATGTTGTCTTATAGAAACAAATGTACTAGTTCAAACATTATGCAAAACCCATCAAAATAATTTGTCTATAACAGATGCTCAGTCTTCACCCTCAAAAACGAAGGAAATCAAATTTTCATTTTTAAAATAATAAAATAAAGAAATTAAAAAAACATGTGAGAACTAGTTTGCATCTTACCTCATCATGATATGTCAAATTTGCATGGCAAAAGAAAAAAATGGGTAACAATATAAGATACACAAAAATAAGACCAGTATTTCCATTTCCATGAAAAGTACAGATGGGGAATTAGATGAACCAAGCCGCCCACTCAAAAGCTTTGCTCATGATAGGCTCAGATGTTCATTCAAGGTTAATTTGTATTTTGTGAGATTAAAAAGACCGTCCTGACCACACATTGAAGCTCGTTATCTATCATACTCGTCTTAAACTTGGCTAAATAAGCAAATCAACCATTCTGAAACTATATTAAAGGCAAACCTACTCAAGCTCAAATCGAGATCAACTCAAGTACAACTTAAGTTGGTTTATACGAGAGTAAAAATTGAGCTTCATTGTGAATCTTATTAAGTTTTTTAGCCGTGCAACCCACTAGTTGAGTGGTATACAACCAAGGTTTTAAGGAAGCAAAAAAGATGTTCCATATCCTATTCGACAGAAATCCAAAAAATGGGTAGTTTTCATCAGAAATAATAAAGAATATTAGCCAGATAAGAATTCATGTAGCGGACCCAAATAGTTCACAAAAAGGTTTTGTTGAGTTGAGTACATTATTAAAGAGCACCAAAGGGGCTGCAACCTATCTATGCAGTGAGATAATGACTATACCCTCATATGTCCCAAAAACTATCAACAGAGATGATTCCAATAAAATAAGGACCTCGGCAGGAAATACTTCACCCCCAAATACATGTCTCGGCCCCATCAAAAGAACAGCTATTTCTCTCCCACAAAATAATAATCCCATGCAAAATGGAGATGCTTGCCAAATAGCACTAATGCACCTACTGATCCACAAGCCTCTCCAACTTCCATATGCCTCAGCAGTTAAGTTATGGATAATTCACAGCACCCAAAAGGAGAGGGAAAAAAAATCCCATAGGGACTAGATAATGCATCAGTGGATGGTTCACAAATACACATTCTCTTTCACAGGAAAAACCAATTAACAGTAATTTCCTCTTCCTTTCTCAATAATTTAAATCTTCCCTAGCATACCTTCCCAACCCCGAAAAAAAAACACCTTGGGGGAGGCAGGCTTTGAATTGTCAAATCGTCTTTCATGAAAAGCCGGTTGGTTCTCACCTCGCAATACCTTATAAAAGGACCAAAGCTCAAGTTTGCCACACCTTATAGCATTCTGCCTCAAGGAGTCCTCACCCAACTCACTATGCTGATCGAGTGAATTACACTACAAAATGAGAAATAATGTAACACATCTCCCAATCCCATACGGCCTTAATAACGTCCGTGTACCATTCTAAGCCACCCTCCAAAACTCATATAAACATAAGATTGTGGAGTATTAAATTTGTTCATAGACACACCTAGTGATATATAAACAGATTATCTAATCGAAAAGTTCACAAAATATCTTAATTTAACAGTTAACACCGCGTCTTATAGAAGGAATTGAGAGAGAGAGAGAGAGAGTGGTATTTTCTCACCTTCCAAATTAAAGTAAAGGGTTGAGGGTTCGTGTATGTAAAAGGATAAGATGGGCATGTAAGTTTCTTGCCAAGATGAATAGATTAAAAAAAAAGTAAAAAAAGAAGGGGGGGGGGGGGGGGACCCTCTAACCATTGTTTTCTTTACCTTTCCAAAAAGGATAGTAAACGAAAGGGAATTACAAGAGAGTTGGTAGTAAACCTATTTGGCCCTACTTTTTATTACAAATGAAATCTTGTTTTGTTTTATCACTAGTTAAATGGATAATCATTTTTCCCATCTCCAATGTGTTACCCAAAAATGAAGGTTTAGCACTGTCATTTCTTTTCTATCCCAATCGTGCATTTGTAGCAGCTACGAGGGAACAGAAATGAGATGATAACTGTTACTCAAGAATTGACTCTATAGGGAGGGGGGTGAATAGAGTCAATAGCCAATTTTCGCAAATTATAGAAATACAATTTCTAATCAACAATATAATCTATTGTGCAATAATCAACATATGAAATCAAGATATGAAAGTAAACAATTTATAACACAATTGTAAAAGAGATAGGAGAAGAGAAATTGCAAACTATAACACGGCAATTTTTGCGAGGTTCAGAAACTCCTACTACTCAAGATCCCTCTTGAGACTTCCCAATCCAATATACCTTTTCCTTACGGGTGGAGAGTAAACCTTGATTAAAAGTAACTCCTTGCTAAGAGAAAACCTCTCTTAGTCTTCTTTTGGGTCACACCAACCCTTACAATATCCTTACTAAGAGACCACCTCTCTTAGTTCTACATAGGCCACACCAGCCTTTACAATTTCTTTGCTAAGAGAAACTCTTCCTCTTAGGCTTACAGCAGATTTATCAAATAGAATTTGTAGTACAAGAAATCCTCTCAAGAACTGATACAAATCAAACCTCACAATAGAGTATATATGAAATCAAGTGAAGCTCAAACTCTAAGTATGAAATGTATGAGAGATGATGAGGAAAATGCAGAACAAAAGCTCCGATGAAATACTAGAACAAAAGTTCAGTAAAGGCTCACTAAATACTCTCTAAAGTTCACTCTGGTTCGGCTATGGAAGCTTGTATATGAGATGAAGATTGATGTCTGAACAGAGGCTCTATGAGTGAGTAAAACCAGAACAAAAGCTCTGTATAATGGTAGAGCCAAAAGCTCTCTTGGATGCACTTGAATGATGTTCTTGAATGCTCTCTCAAATAGTATATGAGTGAATGAGAAAGATGAGGAGAAGATTTGAGAACAAAAGCTCTCTTTGATGCAATATAATGTCTCTAAAAAATGGTCAACTTATTCAGCAGACAACCCCTCTGTATTTATAGAATTTCGAAGCTCAATATAGCTATTAGAAGTAGTTGGGGAGCAATGAATGAAAATGTTTCCGTTGCAGTTCAAAACCTTAGAAGGAGCCGGCTCTTGTAAACAAGAGGAGGCGGCTCCCTAGCCTTGAGAGCCGGCTTTCCATTGCATGGAGATGGCTCCCAGCCTTTGAAAGCCTGCTCCCTATTTTGGGAGCCTGCTCTTTGGTTGGAAGATACATTTTTCGTTGAAAAATAGCTACTGGAGTTGTACGAGCCTTCTCTATCTTTTACTGAGCCTTCTCTAATTCATTGAGCCTTCTCTAATTTTTCATGGAGCCTTCTCTATTCTTTGAGCCTTCTTTAATTTTTCATGGAGCCTTCTCTATTCTTTGAGAGCCTGCTCTATCTTTCATAGAGCCTGCTCCATTGGCCTTGAGAGAGCTGGCTCTATTTCTTATAGAGGCGGCTCTTGCTCCATGAAGGCTGCTGCTAAATTGGATTGGACAGAAAAAGTGCATGACTTCAAATGGACATAACTCAGTCCATGAAACTCTAAATGAGGTGAAATTTGAGTCTAAATTTATTCCCTTGAAGTCAACTTTCTAAAGCCACCGGCCTTGCTCAAAAATTCCAACCACAGTAATGGTTATGGCCGTTTTAGTGCAACCTGGTCAGAATTTTTGCAGAGCAGAATCAGGCATCTTATGATGGTTATATCTCTCTCAATTCAAATCCTTTTTAGGTGAAATTTGAGTCTAAACTCAAGGGCTCAAAGTCAGCTTTCCAATGCCACTGGCCTTATATAAAAATTCCAACTACACATATAGTTATTGCAGTTTTAGTGCAAGCTGGTCTGAAATTTTTCTGGACTGAAAATTGCTTCTTTTGAGATATCCATCTTTCTAGCACTTAGGAATTTGATGAATGATTCAATTTAGTTGAAGGCCTGTTTCTAAGAGTCTAGGGACATATGAAGATGATAAATTTCAAGTGCGTTGTGTCCTAGAGTCATTTACCAAATTATGGCAATAAAGGCTTAAAAGATGAAATATTAAATTCAATGCCTTTTCCTTTTTTTTTTAGAGACCAAAAAAAATATTATGATTAATGTGCATGGTCCTAGCATTTCTAACTTAAGTTGTGAGTTCTTTCAAAGCTTATGCAAGTTTGAACTAACTCATTCTTAGTAAAGATTTCATATGTTAAATATATATGTATTGAAATTCATAGTCTATTGTTAATGATGTAGGAGCATATAAATGATGTATGATATGCATGGTCCTATAGAGATGAGTTTTGTAATACCCCTAACTTTAAAAGGATAGTCTCGGTATTTATTTATTTGCTTTAATTGTATTTTTAATTATTTAATTTTAATTGTATTTTTAATTATTTAATTGATTATTGGACTAATTGCTTATGTGTTTAATTGAATTAGGTATTATTTGATTATTTGATTATGTGTCTATATAGTATTTGTATTTGTCTATGTGTTAATTATTTAATTAGATTATGTGCTTAAATGTTGTTTTGATTAATTGTAAATTAAATGTTTTCTTTTATTTTACTTTATTATTTTATTTTATTTTATTTTTATGGTTATGGTTAGTAATCATGGGCCAACCAATGGGGTCCCATGGATTACTTGGATAGGAGATTGGATGTGTATGGATTATTACCCATAGATAATTGTGCACATATATATATAGATATATATTATATGCATATATAAAAGGGAAAGTAATTTATTAATTACTTTTATGGTAACTTGGGTAGTAATATTTAATCTGATATATATGTTTTATATTTAAATAATAAAAATATACATAAATTTGATACGTGTTATATTTTAAGTTACTTTATAATACTATGGTAACTTAACTATTATTGAATAATCCATTAATAAATAATGGAATGTGTATAATTTATTTATTTAATAAAGATATACATAAATCATATACGTAATATATTTTACTTACATTTTTAATATATATAAAATGAAAAGTAATTTATTAATTACTTTTATGGTAACTTGGGTAGTATTATTCAATCTGATGTATATATTTTATATTTAAATAATAAAAATATACATAGATTTGATACGTGTTATGTTTTAAGTTACTTTAGAATATTATGGTAACTTAAGTATTATTGAATAATCCATTAATAAATAATAGGACGTGTATAATTTATTTATTTAATAAAGATATACATAAATTATATACGTAACATATTTTAATTACTTTTTTAATATTTTAATATTTATTTTTTTTAAGTTGACTTGGATTGGAAAAATGGTTAGGGTTATTTTATTTAGCCTATAAATATATAGGTATAGGTTGTAAAAAGGGGTTAGAAATATTCACGTGATATATTTTAGAGAGAGAGAGTTAGAGAGGGAAGGAGGAAAAGGAATGAAGGAGAAAAAAAACACTGTAGAGAGAAGATCAAAGAAGAAGAAGTTTAACTTTCAATCCGAAAGTTTAAGGCAAGTTTTTCTTCTATCTCTTTCCCTTTGATTCGTGTTTCTGTACATGCCTAGGAAATTCTAGGATTTATTAAACACATAAAATTAAATAATTATGCATGTTTAATTGGATTAAAACATAGGTTTTATGAAATTGGTTCATATCTGTTCTTGTGTTATGAATTGATAAATGCATGATTTTGATTTGATTTCCGGTGTGAATTTTTATATGTTTAAATTATGTATTTTTCATATCTGTGGAATGATGGAACGTAGGAACATGCCTAGGATTCATGAACATTAAATTGGAACTACGGATTTAAATAAATTTAAATAGACTCAATCATAATGATGTTTGCTATTTGAATGCTTTAAACAATCGAATGGATTTAAATTTTTAAAATGTTTTAGTAATTGAGATTAAATGTGTAGGATGAATTGGATATGGAGAATATTTATTTGACGGTATAATAAAATATCATCATGTATAAGATTCAGTTTGTGTAGGACATATGATATAGGAAGCTTAAATAAATAATAAGTCATTCATATTTTGTGATAACTTGATATCATATTATCATAGTTATTTCTGGATTGTTTGATGTATTTTCTTAATCGTTACATCAATTGTTGGATTGTGTGGTTTAATGCACCGGTATGGGACGGTGGCATTCTAGGGACGAATTAACTTATCAGTTAAGTCCTACCTATTTTATATAAGGGAATGGATTAACTAAAATGTTAAGTCCTACTTATATTCAAGTCAGGTCAGCTGAACAAGTTAAATGACTTATGGAGGATTAATTTATTATATAAGGGAATGGATTAACTAAAATGTTAAGTCCTACTTATATTTAAGTCAGGTCAGCTGAACAAGTTGAATGACTTATAGAAGATTAATTTATACTGGATAGGATGATTACTAAATTATATATATATAAGTATGGTGTCATGATATGAGCTTGAGTCTCAGGATCAGTGGTTAGGGCGCGTATATCGCCAGGGATGTGTAGCTAGATATAATGTAATTGTGTACCCTGGTAGGTTTAGGTACTCATGCCCACTATATGTGCGTTTTGCATGTTACCTACTATTCAGGTTGAGACAACCCTATAATCTAGTGAGGTTCCTTTAGTGTGTGTGTATATATATATATATATACGGATTACTAGTTACTGTTTGGATTGACTAGGATGTATATGTGTATCGGATCTCTGCTTGGATTGTCGTAGAGTAGAACTTGTTTGTGGACCTGACCTACCATTATTTTTCAGGTGTTCGACAGGAGTAGAGGTTATTCGTGCCGAACGGGGATCAGTCTATTTCATTCTACCGATGCTACATAGGAGTTTCTTTATGATTCAGTTTCCTTATTTAGGCAGTTATTGCTGTCATTTGTTTAGTTTGGATTTTTTAGGGGTCCACACAGTATGGATTCCCGAGTTGTATTTTGAAGGATCAGTTGTATCAGAAGAGTTTATTAATTAATGGAAATATATTCTAAGATTTATTATTAGATTATCATTTTAGTTTCTTGTCAGCATTTTATTTATTATTCTTTATTCTTTTGTACTTTGTGTTCGTTTATTGCCGATTTATTTTTTATATCCTCGGGTATTCGGGCGTGGGCCTAACCAACCCGCATTCGAAAATCTGGGGGTATCATAGTTGGTATCAGAGCACTCCAGGTTCAAGTGTCCTTAGGAGTGTCTTTCGTTATGTGACTTCCGCGTTGCGTCTCTTAAAACTTAGAGCTCGTATTAGGATTCGTTGTACTCTATTTACGGTTTGTTAGGAGAAGCTGATGTCAATTATATTCTGTAGTCATAGAATGGTTGGCACTAGGAAAATGATGGGTTCAAGGAGAAAGCGATAACGACCCAAAGGAGTAAAGGAGTACGTTATCGATTTCGTTGCCAGAAGGCAGAGTTAGGGATCGATGGTTTTGGTTCGTTTGGCGTTACTTTAAATGTATAAGCTAAGGAAAGATTTAGATGTACGTGATAGGTCATCGCATATCGGGGCCAACACGACTTCAGTTGATCTTAAAAAGGAGACAAACGAGGAGTAGGAGCCGAAGAGGATCCTAATGGAGGAGATTTATGTATATCCAATAGAGAGGGTATTAAATCTTGAAGATGGATGATTGCGCGAGGTGATATGAATTGCTAGTAGTATAGCAAATGTTATTAGTAGAATTGGGGTTGATCAATCTACAAATAATTAAGCTTTCTTATCATCTCTAGAATAGGTATATAAGAAGTATTGTTCAGGAGTTTGGGGATCGGATGTATTCTTATCAGAATAAAATACATAATTTTTAAATCACATATAAGAGGGCATTGGTATTATGTTGTGACGTTCTAATTCGCTTTATAAAGCCAAGTTAGACAGTTTACATTCCGCATATAAGAAGGATGAGGGTTAAGCCCTTGGTATTTGCTTAGGCAAACATTTGTGTTTTTAAGCTATGTTTTAAATGATATGTTTCGAGATTGGATGATTATTTACGAAACTATAAAAGGAAATTTTGAAACAATCTAATAAGGTTGATTTCAAAGGAAACTTTCTTTTCTAGAAAGAACGATGTCCTAAGTAGGAGTATATTTTGTTTTATTGTGTTTATCATAAGTTTGTTTTTTTTTTTTTTTTAATTACTCGGGATTTGGTATATGGTTTAGTTGGGGACATAAGTGTGTGATCAACTAACTATTGTTTTAATAACATGGAGTAATAGTGCTATTTACGCTAGATTTGTGAGCGTACGGTCGTAGGATTTGGTAGATACACATAAATCTAGCAAATCTATTGGACCTGGACATGTGTCATTATGGTGTATTTTGGGATGGGATAATTAAACCATCACTACGAGTCAAACAATCTAGAACGATTAGTTTGATATACTTTACATTAGGTATGGATTCGTATCATTTTACAATGACATGATATTGGTGGTTGTTAATGTTTCGGTATGCATAAGGTAGTGGTAAATAAAGATCACTATAACGCTATGATGATTTATCAGAGGTGCTGGATTTGCTGAACATCTTCTTGAAAATTTCAGAAGTTGTTACCAAGTCGGAAGGAGGATTTAATACTGAATTAAGTACTTATTGGAATGACACCGAGTGAGGATAGGAGACTGAATAAATATTCAGCAGTAAATTCTTAATCAAGAATTTATTCACGAAGGTATGTCATTAGGAGGAATTTGCGGTTTTGCACATGGAGGAGGAAACTAAATCTCTTCATTTCCATAAATAATATGGAATTATTTTTTTAGTCACAATTTGCAACAATTAGCTGTTGCTAGGAAATTGATAACTTATGTAGAGGATGGAAAGATTTCATATTCTTTTGAAATTAGACAAAGAAGTCGGATTGTCATTAACTTGTCTTAAAAAAAACAGGGTGTGTCAAAGACAAGATAGTGAGACCAACACCTATATAACAATAAGGTGCATGGTATGTATGGAAAGGTCGTTGTTGACTTTTGTTGAGTTAAAGTCATAGTTGACTATTGATAAATGGAATTATCGATTGATTTTCAATATCGGCAAGTTTATAACGGATCAGTGGTGGATAGATTTAATTACAGAATTCGCTTCTGATGATGTTCCAATTTAAACGTTGGGTACAGACGAAAGCTGGTGGTACCGGACTAACGGTACTTTCTATAGACAAATTGGATGGAGGATGCACGAACTGAGTTTCACAACTTTTAGTTCTTCATCCTGGTGGAAACATGATGCTTCATGATAGGCAGGAGAAGGGATATAGTGATTCCTCTCCAAATCTAATATTTATTAGATAGTAGAGATGGATCATCAAAGATCACTAGATCTTTTGCAGTCATTTCCTATACTAAAGTGGAAATGAGAGAGCATTTTACAGATTTAGTTACAGGATTTTTGATTTTACACAAGGGTCAGGATTCTGGATGGGATATTGGTTGACTGATACATTAGGTCAGCTTGATTCTTGTCTATTTTGAACTGGTAGGACTTCAGTTCATACAAATAGAATGGATCACGAGACGGTTTAGATGGATTACAGTGGTGATTCACACTTTATATCAAGTTCTGTCTGGTGGAAGCAATAACGTAAATGGATGCTCTCAACAAACAATAGAATATTTAAATCTTTCGGTTAGTTGTTGAGTTATCAGATGCATTTATAGTAAGTGTAATAATAACACTTGTTATTACTACGGTAGTTGAGAAAGTCAACTTTGAATATTGGAGCTGACCTTGGAGACGGTGTTACCTTACTCAGATGGAGTTTAAGGTACTCGATGAGGATTTAGTAATTTCCGTAAATAGTGATATAACGGTCGGGCGACTGAGCGGAAAGTTTATAATTTTTCTCAGTGTGCTCAGACGGTTAAAAGGTACATCATGACATCAAATGCCAGTTTTGGTAAACAGATACGGATAAGGATGCATATATAATTACCCTAAGTGTAAAACCTGTTACAAAGGTGGAAAGTTGATCATTGGATATCATAGGAATCTTTAGCCACTTCCTATAACAAATATGGAAGTTGAATTAAATAGGAGTGACAGTCGGTGGGAAGGATCGACATTGGTTTGGAATTTCAATTTTTCATATGGAATCCGAGTGGTGGATTGAGAAAAATCGCTTGAGGATATAAATTTGAGTGATGCTTATTTTAGAACTTCATAATAGTTCTATAGTTCAGTGATAGTGGTATTATAACATGTGGATGTCTATATTAGTGGATGCAAAGTGCTATTTCGAAGGAGCTTTATGAAGGTTTTGGAGCAGCAGCTCTACTTTATATATATAGACGGAGGAATTAATCGAGAGATTAAATTAGACTATAAAGGATATGTTTGAGGCGCATATCCTAGATTTTCATGGACAGTTGGAAGTGTTTACTTCACTTGTCAGAATTTTATCTGTGATATTGTTGGCACAAGGAGGTTAGTGTGACAACTTTGGAGGTTTTGTATCTTTCACAATGCATACCTCTCATTTGTTGGTTGGAAATAGAAGTAAGGGTTATACAATCAGACTTCGACTTCATTTAAAAATATGTTGGAAAGAGACACTTCCCTTTGTATTTAACTGCACACGGTTGGGAGGCGACAGTGGGATGTTGTAAATAGTTGAACTAGTATACTAGAGTTTTTCTATTAGGGAGTAGTTTGCTCGTTCTACTTTCCATGTTGGAAGAAAGACGATTTTTGGAGAAAGGTCAATTTTACTTATTACAGTGACTTTTAAAGGATTGTGTTTCGCAATTGAGGCAATCGCCTCTAAATTAGCGTTACCAAATTATTAGCGCTGGGTGCATTGGAGTTTGTGCGTATATTCTATGGCACTTGGAGGTATGTAGATCATTCCCTTGTCGACATGGGAGGATTACGTTGTTATTTGATACAACCTATGCATTATATGATTATTGTGTTTCTTAAAATATAGAAACCCTGTATACCACTTGGTATATTGGGGTTAAGTGGAGCCCTCATAGTGAGGTTACGTTTACTTGAGAATAGGAGGATATTTTTCACTCACAGTTTCCAAATATAATGGAAGAAAGTAAGGGCGAATTCCGAGAACGAAATTCTTTTTATTAGGGGGGAAGAACGTAATACCCCTAATTTTCAAATGATAGTCTCGGTATTTATTTATTTGTTTTAATTGTATTTTTAATTATTTAATTTTAATTATATTTTTAATTATTTAATTGATTATTTGACTAATTGCTTATGTGTTTAATTGAATTAGGTATTATTTGATTATTTGATTATGTGTCTACGTAGTATTTGTATTTGTTTATATGTTAATTGTTTAATTAGATTATGTGCTTAAATGTTGTTTTGATTAATTGTAAATTAAATGTTTTATTTTATTTTATTTTATTTTATTTTTATGGGTATGGTTAGTAGTCATGGGCCAACCAATGGGGCCCCATGGATTACTTAGATAGAAGGTAGGATGTGTATGGATTATTACCCATAAATAGTTGTGCATGTATATATATAGATATATATTATATGCATATATAAAAGGGAAAGTAATTTATTAATTACTTTTATGGTAACTTGGGTTGTAATATTTAATCTGATATATATGTTTTATATTTAAATAATAAAAATATATATAGATTTGATACGTGTTATGTTTTAAGTTACTTTATAATACTATGGTAACTTAAGTATTATTGAATAATCCATTAATAAATAATGGAATGTGTATAATTTATTTATTTAATAAAGATATACATAAATCATATACGTAACATATTTTACTTACCTTTTTAATATATATAAAATGGAAAGTAATTTATTAATTACTTTTATGGTAACTTGGGTAGTATTATTCAATCTGATGTATATGTTTTATATTTAAATAATAAAAATATGCATAGATTTGATACGTGTTATGTTTTAAGTTACTTTATAATATTATGGTAACTTAAGTATTATTGAATAATTCATTAATAAATAATGAAATGTGTATAATTTATTTATTTAATAAAGATATACATAAATTATATACGTAACATATTTTACTTACCTTTTTAATATATATAAAAGGGAAAGTAATTTATTAATTACTTTTATGGTAACTTGGGTAGTAATATTTAATCTGATGTATATATTTTATATTTAAATAATAAAAATATACATAGATTTGATACGTGTTATGTTTTAAATTACTTTATAATATTATGGTAACTTAAGTATTATTGGATAATCCATTAATAAATAATGAGACGTGTATAATTTATTTATTTAATAAAGATATACATAAATTATATACGTAACATATTTTACTTACTTTTTTAATATTTTAATATTTATTTATTTTTTAAGTTGGCTTGGATTGGGAAAAGGGTTAGGGTTATTTTATTTAACTTATAAATATATAGTTATAGGTTGTAAAAAGGGGTTAGAAATATCACGTGATATATTTTAGAGAGAGAGAGAGTTAGAGAGGGAAGGAGGAAAAGGAAGGAAGGAGGAAAAAAACACGGTAAAGAGAAGATCAAGGAAGAAAAAGTTTAACTTTCGATCCGAAAGTTTAAGGTAAGTTCTTCTTCTATCTCTTTCCCTTTGATTCGTGTTTCTGTACATACCTAGAAAATTCCAGGATTTATTAAATATATAAAATTAAATAATTATTCATGTTTAATTGGATTAGAACATAAGTTTTATGAAATTGGTTCATATCTGTTCTTGTGTTATGAATTGATAAATGCATGATTTTGATTTGATTTCCGGTGTGAATTTTTATATGTTTAAATTATGTATTTTTCATATCTGTGGAATGATGGAACGTAGGAACGTGCCTATGATTCCTAAACATTAAATTGGAACTAGGTTTGGGTTTAAATAAATTTAAATAGACTCAATCATAATGATGTTTACTATTTGAATGTTTTAAATAAACGAATGGATTTAAATTTTTAAAATGTTTTAGCAATTGAGATTAAATGTGTAGGATGAATTGGATATGGAGAATACTTATTTGACGGTATAATAAAATATCATCATGTATAAGATTCAGTTTGTGTAGGACATATGATATAGGAAGCTTAATAAATAATAAGTCATTCATATTTTGTGATAACTTGATATTATATTATCATAGTTATTTCTGGATTGTTTGATGTATTTTCTTAATCGTTACATCAATTGTTGGATTGTGTGGTTTAATGCACCGATATGGGACGGTGGCATTTTAGGGACGGATTAACTTATCAGTTAAGTCCTACCTATTTTATATAAGGGAATGGATTAACTAAAATGTTAAGTCCTACTTATATTCAAGTAAAGTCAGCTGAACAAGTTGAATGACTTATGGAGGATTAATTTATTATATAAGGGAATTGATTAACTAAAATGTTAAGTCCTACTTATATTTAAGTCAGGTCAGCTGAACAAGTTGAATGACTTATGGAGGATTAATTTATACTTGATAGGATGATTACTAAATTATATATATATATAAGTATGGTGCCATGATATGAGTTTGAGTCTCAGGATCAGTGGTTAGGGCGCGTAAATCGCCAGGGATGTGTAGCTAGATATAGTATAGTTGTGTACCCTGGTAGGTTTAGGTATTCATGCCCACTATATGTACGTTTTGCATGTTACCTACTATTCAGGTTGAGACAACCCTATAATCTAGTGAAGTTCCTTTAGTGTGTGTGTGTGTGTATATATATATATATGTGGATTATTAGTTACTGTTTGGATTGACTATGATGTATACGTGTATCGGATCTCCGCTTGGATTGTAGTTGAATAGAACTTGTTTGTGGGCCTGACCCACCATTATTTTTCAGGTGTTCAATAGGAGTAGAGGTTGTTCGTGCTGAGCGGGGATCAGTCTATTTCATTCTGCCGATGCTACATAGGAGTTCCTTTATGATTCAATTTCCTTATTTAGGCAATTATTGCTGTTATTTGTTTAGTTTGGATTTTCTAGGGGTTCACACAGTATGGATTCTCGAGTTGTATTTTGGAGGATCAGTTGTATCAGAAGAGTTTATTAATTAATGGAAATATATTCTGAGGTTTATTATTAGATTATCATTTTAGTTTCTTGTCAACATTTTATGTATTCTTCTCTATTCTTTTGTAGTCTGTGTTCGTTTATTGCCGATTTGTTTTTGATATTCTTGGGTATTTGGGCGTGAGCCTGGCCAACCCGCATTCGAAAATCCGGGGGTATCACAAGCTTCAAATGGATTCACAAATACTTTGACAATGAATCCTAAACACTCACCATCCTATCTACCCATTTTCTTTATTCTTTGACCATAATCGTTTAGGCTTGATGAAGACTTGCTTTCTTTCTTTGAAATGCTTGAATGATCTTTGAAGTCCGAGCTTTTTTTTTTTGATTGAATATGCCTTTGATTTCTTGCAACTTTTAAGGCTTCCTTGAATCCATTGCTTGAATGCTTGGAATGGATCTTCTAACTCATCATTGAGGATTGAATATTGATCATCTATACATTAGTACTCAATGAAAATATTAGTACTTAAACATCATTAATGGTTTGTAATCATCAAAATATAAGATTGACCTTTAGATAAAATCCTTAGGCCAACAATAACATCAATTATAAGAGAAAAAAAGAAAGAAATTGAGATAATTATGTTAACCTCTCATTGTGTTTGGATAAATAAGAGGGGGAAAAAAATGATGAGATAGTAGTTGCCCCTTCATAGTGTTTGAAAAATATAATAGAGAAAAATAATTTGAAATGATTATTTTATTTTGGGAGTGATAAGTATTGAGCAAAGGAATTCACTTGTTATATAAAACAGTGATCAATGATCACCAACTTTCATATCTTTTCCTTCTATTTCCTCCCAATTTGTTAAAAAATGGAGAAAACGTTGTTTAAGAGGTTAAGTTATTCTTCATTTTCCCTAATCCCCCATTTTTATTTTCCTTCTCTTTCCTTTTAATTCTTCAATTCAAACTCATAGTAAGTTAGCTAAATCGAACTCAAGGAAGGCTAACATTCTCCCCTCGTTTCCTTTTTCCTCTAAAAAACCAGCCTCCTACATATCCAAACACGCTCTACATTTATGAAAGAAAACAATACTCCACATCACAATTATGTTATCTCAAAAACAATTACTAATCATAGAGCATTTATTGTTTTACTGCCCTTACTCTATCCAGGTATGGAAGTTATCGCCTGTACGATTTGATTTCATGTCTACTTCGCCAGTTTCTTTTAAGGACTGGTGGATGCATTTGTTGATTCAATGGGGTTCCGGTCTTGAGGGCCAGGAGTTGCTTCGTCTGGTGACTTTTTGTTGCTGGGGTATTTGGAAAGCGAGAAATCGATTGGTATTTGAAGGTGAATTGTTTATTCCTTTGCGTATTGTTAGCTGGGCTTCTACTCAATGTTTGGAATTTAAGGAGTCCTTGGAGTCATCGTTATCTTGTTTGAAGCCCAGTGCGCTGGAGAACAATTTTGTCTTATCCGATACTCCTTCTGCTTCCCATTGGTCGCCCTTACCCTGGGGCTGGTTAAATGTAATGTGGATGTTTTGTTTTGCTCAGTGGCTCTGTCTCAGTGTTTTGATAAAGTTTGGTTTGAATGTGATGCTTTACTTGTCGTCCAGGTGGTGCTTGGGGTCGCGTGTGGTCCAGTGGAAATTCATCCTATTTCTTTTGTTGTACAAGAATTGATGAAGTGTTTCTCTGTCTCGCGTATTAGCCATGTCGACGGCATGGCAATGAAGTCGCTCATGCTCTTGCTCAGTTGTCTCGGTCGCATATTACTATTGATGTTGCCCTTGTTCATATCCCTGTTGCTATTATAGAGCTGGCAGCTATGGATTGTCGGTGTTGACTGTGGTGGTGTTTTTGTGCCAAAAAAAAAAGAAAAAAAAAAAAGAAAAAAAAAAAAAAACAATTACTAATCGAAAACATTCCTCAACAGAAGATAGGGTTGAAATAAACTATGCAAATGAAAAAGTTCATATCGGAACCTGAATGCAGAGGGGTTGATATCTTTGAAAGCAACAACCTTCTCATCCTGCACGACTGAACTTCTATCAATAAAAGAAACACAATAGTGAAGCAACATAAGAAATTTTACAGATATATGCAGAAATATAAATCAATATATATATAGAGAGAGGGGGAAACAGTGATCGAAGATCAAACCCTCGCCATTGCACGACGATCCAACCCCCGCCATTTTTCATTTTTTTTATTCAAATCTTCGGCGATGTGCCGTAATTTTTTTAGTAGTATTGCAAATAAAGTAAGTAAATAAAATTTTAATAAAATAGATGGTAAATTGAAAAGGTTGAATGGTTCGGGGGAATTTTTTTTTTTTTCCCAATTTATCCTTTTAATTATTTATTTATTTTTTAATAGATTTCATTTACGCAAACTACGGAATGCAGTAGAGTGGATTTGTATGATATTTTGAATAATAAGCTTTGAAATAGTTGAGGGTTTAAATTTTATTTAAAAAAAATAGACAAATAAATTCGGGTTTTCAATTCCATATGAAGTTACAACAAATAAACTTTGATTGAACGGAAAAAGCTGAGAAACAATTGAAATATTAATTAATCAATCATAAAATCTATTTTGCACTACATGTATTTATAATAATAATAATAAATGAAATAAAATTAACTGCCTAAAAAACATAAAAAAAAAAAAAAAAACCCAAATGGCACTATCTTTTCAAATTACAAACAATAATAATAATAATAATAATAAGAGAGAGAGAGGGAAAAAAACAGAGATATAATCTAATCAAACAAATAGAGGAAAAAAAAAAAAACACAGTAGAATTCAAATCTATCTAGACCTCTAACAAAAATTTCAATGATTTCATATTAGACTAAAAATTGTGATTTTCAGAGCTCTAAACAATTAAATTTGGCCAAAAAAAGGCCTTAGTCATCAACTAAGGTAGTGCCGAGTATGGTTTGTTTATGAGATCGTTCAATTGAATTTGGGTCTCCTTAGGCTAAAACAAGTTTATTCATTGAAAAATTTATTAGCATGTCCGTTTGAATTGTTGGCGGTCCAGAGAAATCATATAATTTTCGAAACCCATTCTACATTGGTATGTTTCTAAACACGATCAATAATTTATTACCAATGTTTTCCTTCTCTCGTAGAGTTAACCACACAGATTGAGATTAATGTTACCGTGCAATTTATTTTTCTTTATTTCATGATTAATGTTATCCCATCCTTTATTCTGCCTTGGTGCCCAAATGAGGCATTTTGGATGCAACACAGAGCAATGCAAATTTATAAACATGTTCAAATCCCAACATTAGCGAGAAAATAAGATAAAGTATATTAGGGTGATATGAAAATATTCATCGACGATTTATAAATGCACGGAGCCAACGTGTGCCAGGGGCACATGCCCCAAGCCTGGCCCCATCTAGTATAAAATATGATTATTTTTAAATTTATAAGAAAATTTCTATATAATACCTCTTAAAATTTTTAATTTCTAAAGTTATATCCTAAATTTTCTTTGTTTTCTCTTATGCTCCTAAAATTCCTTTAATTTCCTTAGAAAAGGTAAAAACATTTTACTCCATTTTACAAACGGGGACGGAGACCGCAACCGGGTTCCCGTACCAAACCCGACCCGTTCCCACTCATCGACGCACCACAAAGTCTCGAACTCTGTCTCGCAGTTTCACCTTCCCTCACCATGTGGCTCAAGCTCGACCCATGTCGCCACAAACCTTAAACCCCTTCTTCTAATGCGTTCTTCAATCCACAAAACCCTAACTTTCTCATCTCTTCTCCACATAATCACCCGTCTCAATCCCTCCCCAATCACTCAATTCAACCCCAATCCATTACGAACCATGAGCTCCGTGTCGCCTCAGCGCATGTTTCAGCTCAGGCTCGACCCACTCACCGGTAACTCGGACTGGGTCGTCATCGAAGAAGAAGAAGACCCAGTTGCAGAGAATGCTCCGAAACCTCTCTTGGCCACGACTTCGTACCTCGACATGCTTAATGACTCTCGCAGGAACAGAGCCTTCCGTGAAGCCATTGACAAGACCGTAACCAAACCTTGCCATGTTCTCGATATTGGGTACTCATTACATGTCTCAAATTGTTCATCTTACTTCAGTACTTGTAGTCGTTTGTTGTTAATACGTGTGTGTGATTTTGGAGTTGTATTTTTTATTTTTTTGGTCTAATTATTGCTTTAACCAACATTGGGAATGTGGTTAACAGACTCTCTGTACTTGAGATAAATCAAGAATCAAAATTTAGAACTTGTTTAGCTAATTCACAATGATTACACCCAAAATTAAATAAATGAAAATTAAATATTAATGAAGTTAAACTATCTAATTGGTAAAATAAAGAATCCAAATTTAAAACTTGTGTAGCTGATTCACAATGACTGCACCCAAAATTAATTAAATGAAGGATAAAATTAAATATTAATGAAGTTAAACTATCTGATTGGTAAAATAAAGAATCAAAATTTAAAACTTGTTTAACTGATTCATAATTATTGCACCCAAAATTCAATAAAGCAAGGGTAAAATTATATATGAATGAAGTTAAACTATATGATTGGTAATGTTAGTTATCATAATTATTTCAAAATGCTTTGGGCAGTTTCATTCAGTGACCGTAGTCAAAATGTCAATACAGTGTTAAATTTTGATTTTGTTAATGAAGGTATGCAAATAGTTGGTTTTTTCTATATCATGATATGATAGTTAATTTTGCAGTGCTGGAACTGGCTTGTTGTCAATGATGGCTGCGCGGGCTATGGGCTCTGGCGACTCAACAACGTGTTCGAGTTCTGAGGGGAGGGTCACAGCATGTGAGTCATATCTTCCTATGCTGAAGTTGATGCGGAAAGTTTTGCATCACAATGGTATGGGAAGGAAAGTACGTGTTATCAACAAGCGGTCTGATGAGCTAGAAGTAGGCATGGATATTACTTCACGTGCGGATGTTCTTGTGAGTATAAGTTCTTTTTTCACACCTGCATAAAACTTGGCGTCTTTGTTGTTTACTTTTGTTATTTTATTTCAATTTATAAACGTTGCTTAAGATAGATAGATAAGGTGATAAATGTCCTGGTTACATGATACATCTATAATGGATATGGAGTTGAATGTAGTGAAGAGTGTAATTTAGAATCCGAAAAGCAAGAAAAAAGTATGTTGCATGAAGAAAATAAACTCCAAGGGTCGGAATAGCTAATTTTCTTATTGTCCTATATCTCATGGAGAATGCTTATGGCTATTTGTTTGATGAAATATTTGGCAATTGCATGCTATTGCTTGCAAGGCCTTACGGGTGAGCATCACTGAACATCCATGGCCTTTATGCTTTTGTGTGCAGATTCTCATTCTCATGTAAAAACTTTGTAGTAGTATATATGCATAGGGATATGCTACTGAATTCGATTCGTTGTCTTTATTATATTAAATGTCAAATTCTAAATGCAGGTCAGTGAGATACTAGACTCAGAGCTGTTGGGCGAAGGATTGATTCCAACTTTACAGCATGCACATGACAAGCTATTGGTGAAAAATCCGCAAACAGTACCATACCGAGCAACAATCTATGGCCAGGTGTTTGAGCAGACCTACTATAATCTTTATGTTTTATTGCCAAGTGTTCAGTTGTTCTTTCGTTATTCTTTTTCTTCCTCAATTTCTAAGATGTTTATAGCTTACTTTCCTTGTTTTCTTTGCAAGTGTTTTAGGTAAAATGTCATATTTGAATTTCTTTATCTACTTTCACTTGTAAGATACTGATAATTTGCTTCCCTGACCATCCTCCTCTTTAGCATTCTAGGTGCATTTTCATGAATGGACCAACCCATATATACCATCGAACAAAAATTTTGTACTTCCATGGAGAACCTTTGTTGTTTCTATGTGCTCATTTTTATCCTTGAGTTGCATGTTCCTTTTAACTTTTTCACAGTCCATCTTATGATGCCTGATATTTGTCTTTGTTAGTTTTTCACTGTGTTAACTTGATTCTAATCTGTTTGGGTTGGCAAAGGCTTTCTTTAATAATTTCAGTGCTCACATTAATACAGTGTTGTTCTTTCTGCTTTTCTCATGTTGTCTGCTCAGCTGGTTGAAAGCGCATATTTGTGGAAGCTGCATGATTTATATAATAATGAAACAAAAGCATCGGATGACATTCATCTTACCCCAACGGGGATGGAAACTATTTTATGCATTAAACCTCAACAGTACTCCATGCATTGTGATGCAATAAAAGAAAAAATTAAACTGGTGAGACATTATTTACATTTTAAGAAAAACTTACTTAGAAAGGCTGTTTGTTTCTACTCAGTTTAGTATTCACCCAGCTTTCAGAGCCCTTCAAAATTTTTGAATTTGACTTTTGGAGAAGGCCAGAGAGTCATGGGGAAGCTGACCTATGCATTAAGGCAATTAATGATGGTACAGTTCATGCTGTTGTCTCATGGTATATGTTTTGCACACTTACACTTATTTCTGTCACAAAATTTTTTAGGAGGATTATGCCAGTATTTGGTTTCTTTTTCAGGTGGATACTTCAGCTTGATTCTGAAGGGATAATCTTTTACTCCACCAGCCCAAAATGGGTTTGTCACCCTTTTAACATGAAAGACCTGCACTCATCATTTCCTAGTGAGTTGAGGCATTTTATGTTAATTTGTCTGATTATCGTATACTCAAAGTATCTTTTGAAGTAACCTAATGAAGGAATTAACGCAGATGACAATAATGAGACGCTTACTAATGTGTTTTTAATGGCATCTGAAGTAATTTAATTGGAACTTAGATCATTGACACTCATATGTTAATGCATATTTTATGCTAGAATTTAACCCAAAAGGCATTTTTCATAAAGATACTATATTCATCGTTAGAAAATATACGCATACTTTTACATAACATTTTCAATTCTTGAACAAGTAAATGCTGAACTAAATAGAGATCATCTGTTTAAGATCCTTTGCCTCAGACTTGGTAATTTCATACTAAATAATACAAGAATTGTGTTTTATGCTATTCCTTTCCATTTTATAGCTTTATTTTGATGCTTCTCTAGGTGCTGGGGATTGGTGTGACCATTGGAAACAATGTGTCTGGTTCATCCCAGGGAAAGGTTTGTCTGTATCCAAGGATGAAGACATTCACTTATATGCTAGTCATACTGATATTAGTGTTTCTTACAATCTCAAGAAACAAGCCTGGGGATCAGAGATTGGGCAGCATGACTATTGTGCTCAAGATTGTCAACTCTTTTTATCACCAGAAAGAATTGCAATATATGGAAACAGCAGTTGGAGATGTTCCATGTTAAGAGCCATAAAAAGTGTTGTAAGATCTCTCTCTCTCTCTCTCTCACTCTCACACACGCGCTCGCACGCACGCGCAAATGCATAATATCCATCATGTATCAGGGTGCTCTATTTATCCTGTGAAATTACCCAAAAATAATTGACAAAAAATGAAAATTGTGCTCGGCTTTGAAATTTTTTGCCACACCAATAAAATTATTTTCTTTTCATGCCTACTTAGCTAATTTAATGTTCCATTGTAAAACTCAGTCTCAGCTTGCTAAGAAGCTAATAAAACAATACATTTGGCATCCTTCTGTATCCATATTGCCTGCTTAATGATAATTATGTGGCCTACTTCCTTGTAAAAATGAGAGTTTGTAAATGAAGACTGATAAAAAATATTTGCTTTCTTTGATGTTAATGTGTGGTTTTGGTTTTCCTGAAACTTGTACACCTAAAATATTTGCTTTCTAAAGGCAAGACCATTATGGAGATTTCACAATTTCATGGTGCCAGGATACTGATTATGTATCTTACTATTGCTTTCGGCCAGAATAAGAATGCTGGATCTGTTTTGTGATTGCCCTTTTTCTTTATAGTGTAAATCCTGTTCTATCATATCATTCATGCCTGACAATCTATTAAAAAAAGGATTTTTGAGAATACTGCTTTATATTTCCGCGCCAGGACGAACCATACTTAATTTTAATATATTGCAAGGATGCTTATAACTGTGTAAATTCTCAAATTTGGTCAACAGGCTTCTCAGGTATTGTAATATGTAAATATTGAGTGCCATACTCCTCTTGCTGCCAGAATAATAATATGTTTCCATGAAGTTCTTTGTTCAAAAGTTGCAGAAGAAAAGGTTTTGTGTGTTAACTATTCCTTTTGGTCACTTGCATTTTTGGTCTTTTAATGTGTATTCTCTTGTACACCGACTGGACAAAGTTATTCTTCTCTTTCGTGGCCATTCTGTGCTAGAGATGCAAGATTTAATTTGTAAAATAATGCCTTTCCTTAAAGTTGCAGATATATATACATATTTTTTTATACATGTCATGCTATCTATGCCATTTCTTAAAAAATGGTGCTTTATTATCATCATTTTATTCTTTATCGTATTCTTTATCCTATCTAATCTATCTGAAGCAAGTGACGGCCAACAAATTATGCTCTGTTAGTCCTTCAGTAAGGGCAACATCCATGATTCTCTCGATGTTTGACTTTGACCCCTATTAAATGCCTCAAAATTTTAATCAGTTGTTTCATTGATCCTTAGGTGCTTGCATTGGTTTTGTATCCGTGCTTGATAATAGAAACCATCTAAATTGGCTCACATCTTTTATCATCTATATTAGGCCTGTACCGTACTTTGAGATTTTTCAATTACACTACTACATTGTTTATATTGCTTTGCCCCTTTTCCTTTTCATTTAGCGTATCACCCCTTTAGTTTATTAATTTTACTTTTTTTATTTGCAGTTGCAGCAAAAAAATTGCTCCTTATGTGTTGTTGCAGATGACAGTCTCTTCTTAACAACTGCTGTTGCCCATCTTTCCAAAACATCACATGTAATATCATTGTTCCCTGGGCTGCGCGAGAAGGGTGCCCAATATTTACAAGCTGTTGCTGTTGCAAATGGCTATTCAATGGATCGAGTAGAAGTTCTAGATAGGAGGAAAGTCCACTTGACTATGCATGATACTCGTCATAAAAAGGTTATTTTAAACTTGTGTACCAACCTGATTTTATGATCTAGATTTTAAGGTCTCTAATGTTGCAGTATTTGATAATTGAGCCAAAGGTTATTGTAAGTTTCCAAATCATCAATAGCTAATATCCATGCAGTTTACCAAAGGTGGTGTAGCTTAGTGGTATCTCCTCCATCTCCCAAAGTGGGAGGTTTTGAGGGTTCAAGTTCCGTAGTGGCATGTGGGGGTGTGAGTTTTTTTGCCAAGGGGAAAAAAATATCCATGCAGTTTCATGCTACTTTGACTTTCAATTAACCCAGTGCTTGAACATAAAATTTCTCCTTTTTTTTTGGTTTATCTTTATGGAAGTCATTAAATCAAGATGCTGCAGACCAACAACAAATCTTTGTAAACACGTGGGATTTTCATATTTTTCTCTGCAGGTTGACCTGTTGATAGCAGAACCATTCTATTATGGAAACGAAAACATGCTTCCATGGCAGAACCTCCGGTTTTGGTAAATAGCACCATTTTCATTTGCTTATATAGTTTGTCATTATTTGAGCATCAAAATTTTGTTTTCTTTGTTCATTACCTTATTTCTAAGTTAATCTGATAATTTTCATCATGAGTGATGTATTACATTTGCTTCTTTTACCCTTACGGAAAAAGAGAAAAAACAAAAGAAAAAATAAAAAATTAATATTTATTTTTTATTCTCATCTCATTAGGACATGGTATTTAGAAATATTTTATGCATATTTGAATCAAATAAGTTGGATTTAATGTATTTTGTCTAGGAGTTTTAACTGGGTTAGTCTTGGATATTACTGAAAATTCAGTGCAGGATATGAAAGAGCTGAGGAAACCATTTTTGCTTTGTACCAGAATTCTTTTATTACAAGTATTTAAAAACCTCCTTTTTTTTTCTTTTTCTTTTTTTTTTTTTCTTTTCTTGGTGGGTTCATTGGGTTGAAAGTGTTCAATTTTTTTAGTATAACTCAAAAATGTTGTTGAAGTGGAAAATTATTTTGATTATCTGCAATTGGGAGTGCAATGAATTGCTTATCAAATCAATAAGTTGTCGGATAGTCACTTTGGTTTACTATATATAACGGGAACATATCTGTGGACACTATATGTCAAGTGTTAGTCAAACTTTACTGTCACAATTCACAAACACAAATCATCTTAAAGCTTCCATTAGTTTCTGTGTGACGGATTAAGGTGTAACTCTTCCTGAATGGATGCATCTTCACATAATATGATGAACTTTACACAATGTTCCGTATGAGTGGTCCACTAAAGTATGTTGATTACTCTTGCTTGCTATTTTGTAATTAAGTTCTGACTTACCTATTTATTCTTTCACTTTGTAATGGATTTAAGGAAGCAGCGAACTACGCTGGACCAAATCTTATCTAATGATGCACTGATAATGCCTTGTAAAGGAATATTGAAGGCCTGTGCTATGTCCTTCCCGGTGAGTCCATGTTATATCTATTGGTTTGAACCAAGTATTTCATTATGTTGTATGAATCCTAAATTTAAGGTTGCAAACTTTTTTTTATAGGACCTTTGGAAAAGCCGTCGCTCCCTAAAAGAAATTGAAGGTTTTGACCATTCGGTTGTCAATGCCACTTTAGGGGCATGTGGTGATTTACCTGCATCAACGGAGAGTTCCTGTCTCCCTTTTTTCATCTGGCGGTGTGGGGAGATTAAGGTAATGAATCTATGTTTTGCAGAGTGTAGACTAATTTGAAAGAAGATGAAGTGACAGGTATATCAATTACAATTGTTTTGAATTCATTTCAGGAACTTAGTGAGAGATTTAATGTCATGGAATTTGATTTCACCAAGCCAATAAGCCCCTGCTCTGGAAATGCCCAGGTATTATAATGTGCACTTTGTAGGCGAAGTGGCATTGCGCACTTGAACATGCTTGTTGGACATTGTGGACTGCCACGCAAGGTATCGAATGTGATGAACTTGCAAATAACATTTTTACTGCAGGTTAAATTTAAAGAGCTGGGGACATGCCATGGCTTTGCGCTTTGGATTGACTGGGTGATGGATGCTGAAAATTCCGTTGTGCTATCAACAGGACCAGGTATATTTAGCATTTAGTTTTATCGTTACATGCTGGAGGGAATAACCGAGTTCTTGACGTAGTTCTTGCTACTTTAAACCCTCTTAGTTACGCCGTCTTAATTAGTTTAAAAATTATTGTAATTCCCCATTTGCGAAGTTCAACCTTTACTGGATCAGTACATGACCTTGATTCTATTTATGTTCAACTTCTAATAAGCTCGATTTATGTTCAGATCAAAGATATTGGAAGCAAGGACTGAAGTTCTTGACCAAGCCTGTGGCAGTCGGGATTCACGAATCAAGTATAGGTGAATGCTGTTCAGCAGAAATTGAAGCGTCGTTCGACCCATCAACCGGTGAACTCGTCGTTAATTATGCTTTCTCATGACCCAAATAGGCAATATCACGGTATCATAATTTGGACTTTTTATTTTTGGTGTCCAAAATATATTTATTTACATTTTCATAGCAAAACGGTATAATATTGTATCGTGAATTTTATTTTTAATGCATGTAAAAGCTCAAACTTACTATATTTTTGGGTTAGAGATTTAACTCCCCAATAGAATTTACAATGCAGAATTTTCTTTTTTTCATAATCTCTCCATTGTACCATGAAGTACTTCAATCACATGCCTTACCTAGATTTATTATCAATTTTTACCAAATATGATGTAATCTGTATCTGTTTTTGATTCCAACAATTTTTTTCATCAGATAACCAACTACTTTAAGGTTAAGGATTAGACCTAGAATTGCTTGCAAGAAATGTCTTATGCTATATTGGGCACCTCGAATTTGGGATTAGAACCTTTGGAAAAAATTTAGGATAAATTTTGAATTAAACTTTCTCCAATTCTAAATCTACTTATTACTATCCCAAATAACGTTAGTACTATCTCAAGGATAAATTGAATTAAACTTTCTCCGATTCTAAATCTACTTATTACTATCCCAAATAACGTTAGTACTATCTCAAGGATAAATTTTGAATTAAACTTTTTCCGATTCTAAATCTACTTATTACTATCCCAAATAACGTTAGTACTATCTCAATCAACTTATTACAAATGCCCACGGTTTTCTTCTTTTTAATTGCAATTATGCATGTTAGAAAGTTAAGCCTCTATTAAAAATCACAACTTGATTCTTCAATTAAAGGGATTGGATGGATGATAAAATACAAACTTGGGTCTCAAACAATAATTCGGCGTATAAGAAACACTCCATTATCCTTGTCCTTTATTTAAATATATATATTTTTTTTGACAATTTTCAAACCTATATTATTGATGAAGGAGAAAGTTATAAGACGTAATAAAATATCAAAAATTAATGGATATGTATATATATATATATTTTTAAAAAAATTCTCAAAAACCTGAACAATTAACCTCAAAACTCACGCTCAACTTTGGAGCTCATGCAAGCCTGAAGTAAACCTATACAACCAAACAAAGACCGAAAAGGCTTAAACTTGAGTTCACTTGGTTCATTTTTAACTTCAGCTATATCATAAGGGCGTGTTTGGTTGAATGGAATTGGAGTTTTGGAATTAAAATTGGTAGAATTTGAAAAAAAATTTGTTCAATTTTCTTAGTTGTTTTTCTCAAATTCCATAAATTACAATTCTAATGCTCCAATTTCATGTAGCCGAACGTACCCGAATACTTTTAATGCTCCATTTTCAAAGGACCAAACTGAGTCCAAAGTTTCTTGAGCTCGAGTTTGGCTTGCAAACCATGGCCCTCTCTAGGCTCTTGAAGTGGAATTTTTTTTTTTTTTTTTTTCAAAGAATTGTTTATACCTCGTAGAAATCAATTATGAGACTTGATGCATTATTTATTTTAAGTTGTTAACACGATTTTACAAAATTCAAGAGTGGGAATGCCTCTCTCTTCTTGGCATAATGAGTAATATTGCATAGTGAAATTTATTTTTAATGCGTTTAAAATCTCAAACTTGCAGTATTTTTGGGTCAGAGATTAACCCCCCCCCCCCCAATTAGAATATTTTTTTCCCCATAATCTCTCCATTGTACGATTAAGTAGTTCAGTCACATACCTTGATTTATTATCAATTTTTACAAGATATTATGTAATCTGCATTGCAGTGATCAACAACTTATTACTTGGGTTGTAATGGATGTTAGCAATCCAACATGGTTAATAAAATAGAATCCTGGGCCAATAATGGTTCGATGGTTTAATATGATTGGATGACTTAACATCAAGTTCATGGATGGTATGAACTCGGTTTATTTACAAATCGTGTTTATTTTTTTATCAAAAATTATTAAGTTTGAATAGCATTGTTCTTTATTTAAATATAAATTTTTTGACAATTTTCAAACTTATTACTGATGAAGAAAAAAGTTATAAGACGTAATAAAATATAAAAAAAAAAAACTCACACAATCCTTTGCTCCCGTTTTATGCAATTTAAGTTAAAAAAAAAAAAAAAAAAAAATTCCTAAATAACATAAGTTAAATTTGACTTAGGTTTGACTTAAAACTATTTTTATTAAATTATTTATTTTTATTTTTTTCAAAATTTTATTATTTATTGAAGTTGCTATCACGAATGTATATATAGCGTACTGCTTCGTTTCAAACAGCATGGTAAAGAACTTCATCGCCAAGCATTTACAAACCCCATACAAACTAAATAAATAATAGAATTTAGTAAAAATGAATTATTATTACATACACTTATTCATACATGCAAATACAAACAGAATTATGGTGTCATTGCCACCATTCTTCTACCATCTCCCGGCTGGGAATTTTGACTAGGTCAAAACTTTAGAGAAGCCCAAAGTAGTGTAATTACCCGTAATTTATGTATAATTATATTTATATATATCTGTATTTTTATTTAATTAATGAAATATTAGAGATAAGGGATTGTCTTTTAAATTTAAAGGGAATCCTAAATTATCTCAACTACTATTTATAACTCTTTTTATATATTACTCGTAATATCAGTAGTAAGAGAATATATAGGATATTCTATGAAAAAGGGAGAGAGAGAGAGAGAGATTTGACTTTGTGCCTTATGCAATAGCAGGAAAAAGGGATGGTGATTGGGCATTTGCAAAAAGGAAATATTAGCAATTTCCAGACAAGTTAATCTTACTTTATACTTTTATATATATTTACAACTTGATTTATTAAAAAAATAAATTCTTAGGGAATTGATCTATCATGTTCTAACAAATTTTAGACAATTATTTGATTGAAATCATGAACTTGATGAGCAGATTTTTATGTGATTGTCGAGTTACTGTTTAGTATTCTAATCAAATGTAAAATGAATTGATAGATGTAATTAAGTTGTATCTATATATATATATATATATATATATATATATATACACACACACATTCATATAGGTTCTAATATATGTAAACCCACGTGCACTTAATTGGAGCACTTAGAATATTGTTTTTGTCCACGCTTAATTATTCAGATTGAATGAATGTTGATAGAAAGTACTCACATGTGTTGAATTGTACTGCTACTGGATTACAAAATTACTGACCACAAGTAATGGAAACCATTATTTGTGACTTGATTTATAAGAGCATAATGTCACGCCCCACCTATGGAGGTTGTGCCACGCAGGCAACACGCAGACGCTGAGAAGGACGGGGAACAGTTAAAGTGGTGCTGAAACTCTAAGCCGTGACAATAAGATCACTTGTATACCGACTATATATATATATAGGTTCGGGTATCCATGTTTTCTTGGATGGAATTGTGTTGCTATATGTATCAAGATATATTTATTTATTATGAGTTTTGCTTAGTTAGCAGTATCAATTTAAAGGACTCTTGCTTAATTAATTGGTTACTGTATTTAATTAATGGAATTGGATTAGACAAGAGACTGAATCTTCAATTCTTAAATTTAATTTGTATATAATAGAACTGGAAACCTTTATGTACAAGCAAGCACTTGAATTATATATATATATATATATATATATATATATATATATATATTAATAGTAAATAACATAAATTAAAAATGTCTTAGTTTGGGTTAAGTAATTGATTTACTAAAGAGATGGATATGTGGGTATCTATGTATCAGTAATATAATCTATTAACTATTAACACGTGTATGAGCTTGGTGATCAATATATATATATATATATATATATATATACCTGTGTTTGTAATTATAAACCCTTCATCAGTAAGCTTAGATAGATGTCTTAAGGAAAGTGGGATTTTCAGGTATGATTACATTAATTGGTTGATTACTGCGTCCCTTTTAATTAGTTTTTAATTAGTTTGATTACTAAATGATTAAGGGTTAGTCTAAAGTATGAGGTTATGAGTTGGAATTATTGATTATTAATGATCTTTATTTAATGGATGAGTTGTATTAGTGGGATTGACCTATGATGATATTTTGGGTATAGTTAAGGACCTGCCTATTCGAGAGTGAACTACCATTTATTATGGCCTTGGTTCTAATGAGCGCTTATTAACCACATGATGGAGAGGGATTTTAACTTTCTGTATTCTTTAGTTTAGTTCAATTTTTTCTCCTTGTTGGGATCACTATAATAATAATGATGATATTTTTTGAGATTTATTTCAGTTTGTCCAGTTATCATGGATTATTTTTTATGATATCGATTATTATTATGGTTGTACTAATTTAATAAATTAGAGGGAGATTTACATCTACTTCTTTATTTATTTATTTTGTAAAGTTGTGGTTATGTAAAGAAAGTCATGCCAAATTTTAATACGAGACTTAAGATTTTGGGGCGTGACAGTTCAGATTCTGATTTTGAATTGCACATCAGTCGCTTCAAGATCTAGATGTGCATTCCATAACAAAATTGAAATTAACTGACTCCATGTAAAATGTCAGCAATTTTCCTGGTTTATGACTACGAAACAAGTACAAAAAAATTGCTTTTACTCTCATTGATATCAAAATTGATTATACCCATAAAGCACAATTATTTATCCCAATTCCCATGATATATATAATGATCTAACACAAGATAATGTTACCCGGAAAAATGATTCTAGCTAAGGTACCTCCAAAGCATGATAATGCATGCAAAATTGAAAGAGGTGACCAAGGTTCCATTTCAGTGCTTTGGCCTGTATTCAGAGTCTGTGAGCTTTCTGGGGTATTAACAACCCTTGGAGATCATCAACCACCACCTGTATAAGTCGAGTAAATTTTAATCAACACTCAGAATAGACTTGTATAAGATGTGAAAATACGGGGGGAACTGCTATACCTCGTATCTCTCACCACCGTAGGTGTATTCTACAAGCAGCTGCTTAGGTTCTCCTGGACAAGGATCACAAAAGCCCATAATGCCCGACTTCTTTACACCTTCGTGAAGCTGCACCAACATATAGAAAGCCAACTATTAGAGAATACAAAATATAACCAACGGGCCAGTGGCCTAGCAGTATCAACCTCTTACTTCCCAAAAGGAGGTCAGGGGTTCAAGTTTTAGAGGAGACAAGTGTGTGTGAGTGCCAACTAGGAAAAAATATATATATACAAAATATACAGGATATCTAGTATTCAGGGGCAAAGTATAAAGGTCATTTGATTGGCAAACCAACGTTAGAATAATGGTAGCACTGCACTATGGTTCCTGCCAACAGGTTCGAAATGTATTCAAGAAATTATGAAAAACAGGCTATAGAAGAAACGTTACCTTGAGTTGGCCAGAATCATTAACCAGAAAGTTTAGAGGTAGAGTGACATCAATTATTTGTGAAGCTATTACATCTTGTACATCTCCTGATTCGTCTCTTTTCTTCAAAGCTTTATGATTTCCATATACTGCTTTTGTGATTTCCAGTCCATTCCTTTCTATTTGCACATTCCTCTTCCGGATGGCCACATTTTGTAACAACTGTTGAGATTTCTCAGCTGCTGCTCTTGCCTCTCGAACCTATAAACATGGAAATAATACTCTAAAAAATTCAAAAATAAAAGAGGAATGCCTCACATGCTTGGAAGCGGTCAACGAAGAAAACAAGCTAAACAGCTAAAAATCAGCAAGGAGACACGACATGATGCAAGATACAATTGCAGACATCAGTTTTCAATGTCATCATCATCATCACACATACACACTCGGCTATCAGAATAAAAATGCCAACAAAAATTGACACTGCAACATCCCAAAGCTCCTGTTCCCACAAACAAGAGGAACTACCTGATGCAACTTAAGTAGCAATGAGACTAAGCACCCCGGTTATTGGTAAACTATAACGGTTCTTCCAAGGCTAGATGTAGTAGCAAGTTTAACAAGAACTGTATGATGTACTGCAAAGTGAAGAAAGTCAAAAAGCATGCTAACTTTAAAACTCATGTTCCAGTTCACTTTAAGGCTAGATGTAGTACAAAATTTAAAACTTATATTCCAGTTCATTGGTCAACCATAACTTCCAGTTCATTGGTCAACCATAACGGGTTTTCCGTGTCTGGCCCGTGTCCAGAACCCAAGTCCGCCTCGTTCGAGTTGATACAGGTACTCTACAGCAAAGTGGCAAGTTTGGGTAACACAGGATACCGGTTGTCTAGCTGGTAGAACCCTTATTCCTCTGGTTCTTTAGAAGCATTTGTGTATAAATTCACTTAAAAAAACCTTGCCCCAACTATTTGGAATGAGCTAAGAAATATTTGGACGTATAAATAGTAAATAAATACATAATCACACATCCATAGATCCATTATCAGCTATTAACCAAAAATATGAAATATGAGCTCATAGACAGTGCGTCCAAAAATTTAATTTCTTTTAATTGTAACTCTAGCGATGAATAAAAAGGTAAGACATATATTTGGATTCTGCATCTTCTATGGATATTCAATGTTCATGCAAGTAAGTAGGCCCATGCAAGACAAACTTTGTCAATCTACAATATCAGAAACATGTAGATTAAGGAGTATCATCTACCTCAAAAAACAACAACAACAAAAGCAAAAAAATAAATAAAAATAAAAGGCACTGGAAGTACAAAAATTGCACCAACCTAATTCACTCGTGTGGATATCACATACCTGAGCTGATGTTCTTTCCATCTTCTCCAATGACTTCTGCTTTTCCCTTTTAAGGAAATAAGGTTTGAGAATGAATGCCTGCAAGCATATGATATGAACAGAATTAACAGAACTAGTGTAAGCCTAGTAAAAGATAATTGACCAACTTACAAACTCTTAACAAGAGAGAATTCTGTTACACCATACAGATCGATGGAGTCATAAATTGAAGAATTGATGAGAAACTAAGAGGAATCAAATAATGAAATCACTGGCCTATAACTACAGAGATGGTAAATAGTACAAAGAAAGATCTCAAGCATGTACAGATAGGAGATGAAGAACTCGACAAGTCATCTTTCATCACAAGCAGAACTAAACCCAACTTAGAGGGTCCTACTGCAGAGATCTGATCCATATGGCAACATAAAGCTGATACAAGCAAATATCCACATCTACTCGTACTAACAAGTTCTTCAGAGTGAAGATAGAACTGGCAAATGCTGCCAGATTGTCGAAAGCCATTTGATGATGCTAATTTGGCCCAAAAAAATTGGGGTGAAGCATACAAAGTGGTGTACCCTGATCTACTCTCCATGAGATACAAGCCCCAAAGTTGTGATCAGTGATGGGCTACTTTTGAACCCTGCTAAACCAATTTCTAGACTATAAAGATGCTTCCTAGTCAGAATTCCAAAGCCACTTTCAGTAAGTGCATGTTGATGGGCAGAAAGATAACACAAATTGTGATAAAGCAAACTAAAATATGATAGCATCGCATAAAAACATTTCTGTATCCCGATAGCAACCACTTTGTGCATATAATGTCAAAGGTTAAGTCTGTATCCAGTCCACCCCTCCCAGCCCTAAAATTAAAGTTGGCACCTCACTGGGTTATGACCTTTTTTTTCTTTTCTTTTTTGTTTATCTTATATAACTGGGCACTGTTTCAGTGTATTTCATTGTTCACCTTAAGAAGAACTAAAAAGAGAATGATTCTAGTTCACATCTTCATGATTGACAGACTAATAAATGCCAAAAAAAAAGAGAGAGAAGAAAACAATGGATAAAATAAGAGTTAGATTTCTGTTACAACCTTTAGAAAAAAGTAAAGTGACGTTGGAATAACGAATGCTCCAGTTGCAACCATAACGTCCCAATGTCTTGAAATCAAAATCTGCATGAAATAGCCCATCAGCAACATATCAAATACCCGGAAAACATAGTCACAGAATGATGTTAACAGAACTCAGATTATCTCTCTCTCTCTCTCTGTGTCCCCTTTTTACATACGATGAAAATATTATCAGACACCTAGCATTAGCAAGACCAACAAAACCTTTTTTATATAATTACTACCCATATATGGGTTCACGTGATCATGAAGAGAAATGAAAACAAAACAAGGATATTTATATGTAGAAGTTTAAAATAACAGAGTGTCACCCACAGTCACGCCTAAGCATGTCCCTCATATGAACTAGACACCTAATTTGAATATAAGATAGATGGCATACTCAATGATTGCTCAAGCGTTTAGAGCTACAACTAAAACAAATTGCAAAATAATGTGTCTCATAATAGTTATTAAAACTTCCTGATAATTTTTAGATTGTTAATTCCTACCACATAGATGCACAAGTCTGCTGAATGTCCTTTGGTGAGACAAATTGAGATATTTTATTTGGGAAAAAAAAGAAGAGAACAAATAGACATGACATCCGAGGCAGAGGCCAAAAGAAACAGAAACTTGAAAACAAAAGTTTTCAAGGAAGATATTTGAACCAAAACAGTAAAATTGCATATAAAGAAGACATTTATGGAAAAGGTCAAATAAAAGTCAAAACATGCCAATTCATGCCAAAAATAAGGGATGAGCATGCAAGTAAAGGGGTGAGATTGCACTTACGGGAATGATCAACTTCTGACCCCCGCGATGTAATTCAAATTTCCAAAAGATACCCTACCAAAAGAACAATGTGAGAAACAGCAAACACACAACACAAAAAGTACTGCAAATAAACTATAACTTGGCAAATGAGTGAAATACAAGCAGAAAAAGGAAACTGAGATTCTGATAATAATACCTGAATAAAGAATCAGAACATGAAATGTAGCATTATACATTCCCGGATAATAACAACTGATCAAGGAAATTTAATCTAGGCTGAATGTTTCAAAGAACTCACAAAGGAAGTGTTGAACTAAATAAGCTTACTTTTCAAATTGAATAAAAAAGGCTTCCAACTCAATAAGTTTTAAGGAGGATCAATGCACAACACTACTGCAACCAATACTGTCAAAGCAATAAGGTTTTTAAAAGCATTCTAAAGAAAAACTAGAGAAGAAAGGCCTAAAAAGCTTCACTTTGCCTCATTCACATAAAATCATTAGTCAATTAAAGCACTATATGAATGGTAACTGAGGTAGGGATCCTAAAAAGTACTTTTTTTTTTTCTTCCTGTTTTGGTGCTACTTTAGGATAATGTTATTACCACTTCTTTAACAGGCTCCCTACAGGAGTAGACCATCACCATAAATAAACTTCAAGTCAAGGACTTCCCTTGAATGGTTTGGTGGATGATCCAACCAAATCACCCATCATGGAAGAAGTACTTCAATGATAGTACCGCAATGATAGTTCTAAACAATTCTACAACTATAAGATGCATAACAATCCTCTAAACATCCACAGGTTTCAATATGTCACCCTAGATCACCTCTTTATTTGCAGATAATATTATCCATGCAGAAATGGATCATTTCCCTTTAGGACCAAATTGTTTCTTGCACCAACTAATGATCAGAAAATGTTGTTATAGGAACTTATGGGTTATCAAGGAATAGAGGCTTATCTGTAACCACGGAATCTTGTATCCAAAATTGCCAATTGCTTGCCTCCTTGTGGCATATTTTTGCAGATCTTGGATCGCTCACTATATAGTATGTATTCACGTGGGTAGTGGTGGATGATGCGTCTTCTAGTCTTTGTCTCATTATTCATATTCTAAATAAGCTCCATAAGTTTCACAGGGACCCATTTTCATTGTAAACCACACCAAATTATATCCTTTGAAACTCTATCATAAGCATTTTCTAAGTCTATTACATCTACAATCTTCTATTAATTGTTTGATCAAGTAGAAGACCTCCATAGAAGATCATCCTGGCATAAATCCAAATTGGTTATCAGAAAATGTATATTTCTTTCCTAATTTTGTCTTTCAAAATAAAACTTTTTCCTTCTACAAATTTGCACAGAGAATACATACTCACCAATGTGGCAAAGTCACTTTCAAACTTAGTGCAACAATAGTGGTAATTTCACTTTGAGATAAAAGGGAAAATTACCATCCCTGTTATGGACTTTTAGCGGAACCGGTTAGTTTGTGTAGCCACTACTTGCATACCGATGCAGAGGAAGTTCTTACTACAAAAATTGAAACAACCAAGTAGCAATAACAGGGTAATCCTCAATCACTAAACTATGACTTTTCAGCAAATCAAAGCTTGAAACCAAGACCAGTCAAAACATTGTGATGACTCTCAAAGGAAATATAGTGCTCGCAGAAAATTAATCAATGCCTAATTATAAAACAAGCATATATAAACCCGTCAGGGTAATTGAGATAGCATAGAGACTCTCAGCACAACCCAAAGATATTGTGTTCAAACCCTGGGGGCATTAAGCCTCCACCCTGTGTTTACCAAATACCTTTGGTGTAACGGGTGATTGCAGGTATCAGAAGGGAATCCTATCCCTAAGAACTTTGAGATGAACTGAAGGAAAGAGTGTCTAAGGAAAGCCAAATATTGCAGAACTATGAACTGAAATCCACTGCCAAATTTTGTTTCAGACTTTTAGGTAAATCAATTCCAAGGTTAAATAAGCTTTTTCTGAAGTGAGATAAAATAGGCTGAATTTTTCAAAGAACGCACAAAGGAAGCCTTAAACTAAATAAGCTTATTTTCAAATCGAATAATAAAGCCTTCCAACTCAATAATTCTAATGAAGATCAATAAACAACACAACTGCAACCAATAATGTCAAAGCAATAACATCATTAAAAGCATTCTAAAAAATATAAAAAGAGGCTAGAGAAGAAAAGCCTAGAAAGCTTCATTTTGCCTCATTCAAATTAATATCATTCGTCAATTAAAGCACTATATGAATGATAAACTGAGGTATGGACCGTATGGATCCTAAAAAGTACTTATTTTCCCCTGTTGATGCTAATGTAGAATTCGTCACCATTTCTTTAACAGGCTCCCTACAGGAGTGGACCCCACCAAAAAGTTTAAGTGAAGGACTTCCCTTGAATGGTTTCATGGACAATCCAACCAAATCACCTATCATTGAAGCAGAACATCAATGATAGTCCTAAATAAGTTCTACAACTATTAGATGTATAATAATCCTCTAAAACTCCACAGGTTTATTTATGACACCCTAGATCTCCTCTTTATTTGCAGATAATATTATCCGTGCAGAAATGGATAATTGCCCTTTACGACCAAATGTTTTTTGCACCAAATAATAATCAGAAAATGTTATTATAGGAATTATGGGTTATCAAGTAATAGAAACTCATCTGTAAACATGGAAACTTGTACCCAGAAGCCAGAAGGACCAGGATTGCCAATTGCTTGCCTCCTCGTAGCATATTTTTTCAGATCCTGGATCCCTTACCGTAGAGTATGCACTCATATGGGTAGTGGTGGGTGACACCTCTTCTAGTCTTTGTCTCTTTATACATATTCTAAATAAGATTTGTAACTTTCATAGGGATCCATTTTCATTGTAAAGCCCACCACATTATATACCTTCATGTGCCTTTTCTAAGTCTATTACAAGTTACAACTACAATCTTCTATTAATTGTTTGATTAAGTAGAAGACCTCCATAGCAGATCATCCTGGCATAACTCTAAATTGGTTGCTGGAAACTGTGAATTCCTTTCCTAATTTTGTCTTTCAAAAGAAAACTTTTTCTACTACAAGTTTGCACAAAGAACACATGCTCACCACTGTGGCAAAGTCACTTTCAAAATTAGTGCAACAATGGGGGTAATACAACTTTGATATAAGAGAAACACATTTCATACCTGTTATCAACTTTTAGCGGAACCTGATAGTTTTTATAGCATTACTTTAGCTTGCTGATGGACAGGAGATTTTACTATAAAAGTAAACAACCAAGTAATAGTGAACCTCAATCACCTTTTCAGCACATGAAAGATAAAAACCAAGACCAGTCTTGCCATTGTGATCACTCTCAAAGGAAATATGGTGGTCACATAAAACTAATCAATGCTACTAATAAAACAAGCATATAAAACCACCACGGGGTAATTGAGTTGGCATAGAGACTCTCAGCACACCCAAAGATCTTGTGTTCAAATCCTAGGGGCATTAAACCTCCATCCCATGTTTACCCAATACCTATGGTGTGGGGGTGATTGCAGGTACCAGAAGGGAGTTCTATCCCTAAAGGGGTAAGTCACCTTCTGTTATAAAAAGAGAGCGCACGCGCGCACATATATATTATGGGATTAACTTTGAGATGAACTGAAGAAAAGAGTGAGATAAGGAAAGCCAAAAATTGCAGAAATATGAACTAAAATCCCCTGCCAATTTTTTTTTTCAACACTTTGAGGCCAATCAATTTTCAGGTTAAAGGCAATTTTTGATAGAATTTGTAAAAAATCGTTTACATTATTGAACCATTGATGTTTTTCTAATATTTCCAGAGAACCTCATTGGTCTGATTATCCTTGTAGTGCCTGACATAAGTCATTGTCTTATTGGCATGCCCGACTACTTCACATGCAACAAGCTCAAGCTTCCTAATTTTTCTATCAAACATCAGTAAAGAAGCATTATTGCAAGAAAAAATAATGAAAGAAGGTAGCAAAAGCACGATACTTCTGGATTGTGCTTTAAACATCTACACTATAACAGATCTGCAGATGTGGCTCATTCCAGGTTCTTGAAAACCAGCATTTTTGTATCACAGTACGAAAAGATAATAAAGGAACAAGCATAAATATCAAAAAAGATAATAGAGGAAAAAAACGTAAAAATTCTTTTTCAGGAAAAAAAAAAAGCCGTAAAAATTCTTTTTCATCTACATAGCAGCAAGTACCTGAATTCCTATTGAATACAACATGCGGACGGTGCTGAAGTCGGATATTTTCCTTCCACCTCCTACTTCAAGCTCAAGATCAGTGCTGCAAAAATGATAATGAAGTCACAAAAGAATTTTCCCACCTGCGCAAAGGCCTAATTTTGTAGGAACATAGGCACAATGACAGTTGATCAATATATTTGGTAAAATACTATGCCATATAGGGTATTTTTCCATGGAGTACGCTCAAAACCATGATAATGCAAGACTCATGAGAACAACTGCACTTCTATGATCTGAAATAAGTGGCAAACTTTGAATACTTAGTCAAAGAACAACTTGCATGAAAAGGCAAAGGCCTTAAGGGTAACACTTTAACCAAAGAGTGTTCCCTCATTAGCTCTGTCGTAAAAAAAACAAAAATCACTAAGAAATCCAAATTGATTATTGAACGTATATAATTAAGAGTTGCCACATCGATCCTCATTGGAGCCAAACAAACAGATGCATAAGGTGAAGACAAAGCACAGGAGATTGCAATATTCTAATACAACCAGGTTTTGGTAAAAATAAAATAAAAAATTCAATAAAAGGATTTATTAGTACTTTCATATATGTTTCATTTTTTGTCCGCATTTAATAAATAAATAATTATGCTGCCAATTGAGAACAATCCAAAAGAGGTGTCACCTTGCTGTACAATGATCAAAGTGACTTACAAGCCAACATGAGTAGTTCTCCCAGTTTCTTTGTACAATATAGAAGAGCCATGGAACTTAACATGAGGCTTTTCATTTCGATTAGGTATCCAGTCAAATTGTGTATGAATCCTTTTCAGTAACAGTTTGAAATTTACGGTCTCCTTAACACTTAATACAAAACAGTATAGATGCATAAAATCCAAATAAAATAGAAGTAGAATAGAAAACTCAAACAGACAAAACTAATCAATTAAGTCCTCTATTATCCTTCCTTCCGAAAATGTGGTTTGCAACTGTAACACTTCAGCTTTCAAATGGAAGTGCTACAAGTAAAAATAATGATCATGAAATCACTTTCACAAAATTAATCCAAACAGCAAAGAGAGTACATACCTTCCAAATCTGCCTGCAATACGCCCATGAGACTTTGAGGAGAAGCGACGAGTATAATGAGCTGATGCTCCAAAAGAAGCTGTGCCAAACTGCAATAGGTTGAACATGATTAAGAGGAAAAAAGCATTTGAAATTGTTCAATGTACAAAAATCTGAAGATATTCTAATGAGAGTATGTCTCCTCATAATTATTACAACAAGAGATAAAGAATGAATCAAGCAAAAAATTTATACTTAATCTCAACCCTAAATAATTCTAAAAGGAAAAAACAATCAAAAAGCAAGTTAAAGAGCAGACCTTCAAAGGTTGAATCATGTAGGAAGTGGCCAAATGATACAGACACATATAACAATGGTTTAGTGCAATTTTTATTTGACCAAAATTTTATAACATAACAAACTTAAAACATGTTCAATCATCCATAATTAAGGAGAAATTGGAGATGACGTTAATCATAGAATTAAGGAAGGATGGGTTAAATGGAGGAGTGCATCTAGCATATTGTGTGATCTTCTATCCCCTTAAATTTTTTTATTTTTTAGGGTAAATTGCACCGACATCCCTGAGGTTTGGGTCAATGCCACTCAGCGTTACATTGATACCCCTGAAGTTTCCCATGCCATATTTGCCCCTTATTATTTAATTCAATTATATTCAAGAAATATTAGTAATGTTAATTTACTATAATACCCCACCATTACCCAAACCAACAATACACTCACGGCCTGCCATATAATCCGGTATCCCTCTTCACACCAACACAGCCCTTCAACACCACCTCACCTCACCTCACCTCACCTCATCGACACCACACCTCACCGACACCACCACTTTCAACACCACCACCTCACCTACATCAAGCCTTCAACACCATCACCTCACCGATACCAACACCAAAACCAACACCACAAGACCAAAGCTTTACTCTCGTCTCATCTCTCTCGTGGCTCGACATCGTCTGGATGAAGAGCAGCAGCAATAGCGGCGAAGATGACGAGGCTTTAATCCTCTCTCCCCACGACACCTACAACACACACGTATATAACCCTAGTTGTCGTTGACGTCGAAAACTGTGAAGATGTGGTGGTCGGGTGGTGGCGGCGATGGTGAGTGATTCGCTAGCCGGCGTCCCCAACGGTGAGCCGTCTCATGGATTCACCGATTCGCTCCACAATCCGAAGCATCAACGCGTCGAGGACGTATCGATCGCCACCATCGTCGAAGAGAAGAAGTCGTTGCCTTTGGATAAGCCACCGCCGCGACTGATTCACCCAACCCAGTCGCCGGAATCGATGGCATTCTGGGATCTCTCGACGGCTTCGAGGAAAGATAGGTTGATGATGCCATTCAAGATGCTGGCGAGCGAGGCCAATTGCCTCCCCAGGTCTTAGATCCCTGCCACCAACGCCGCCATGTCAGGCCTTAAATCCCAAATTTCAGTTTAGGACAAGCAAGCATTAATTTGGTGCATTTTGAAGCCCCTTCTTGCAGGATATATATATGTGTGTGTGTGTGTGTGTGTGTGTGTGTGTGTATGTTTTTGGGATGTTGAATTTGGTGCATAGGTAATTGTGGCGGCGGTGGTTGTGGTACGATGGTGGTCTGGTTTTTTTTGCATTAGTCAGAAGGTTAAATGGGTCATTTTAGAAGTGGATATTGAAAAGCCAAAGGACATGATGGTCATTTTTTGATACTACAGTAGTATGGAGGGGTGTGTCAGTGAACTTTTCAAACCTCAGAGGGTGTAAATGTAAACAAGTGCATTAATCGTCCACTGAGTGGCATTGACCCAAAACTCAGGGGGTGTCAGTGCAATTTACCCTATTATATATATATATATATATATATATATATATTTTATTAGTAAGATTTCATAAAAAAAAGGGGAGCGCTCCCAAAGAATACAACCACCGTCCAGGACGACACTATAGTTTTAAGCTATCAACAAAATCCAAAAAAAATATCCATTAAAATAACAATCCCCTTAAGATTGAAAGGTAAGTTCTATCAAACCGCTATTAGACTAGCCATACTTTATGGCACAGAATGTTAGGCAACTAGAAACAACATATGCATAAAGTGAGTGTGGTGGAAATGCGAATGTTGAGATGGATTTGCGATAAGACTAGAAAGGATAGAATTATAAATGACACTATTCGAGAGATTGTTGGAGTAGCACAAATTAGAGATAAAATGAGAGAAAAACGGTTAAGATGATTTGGATATGTGCAAAGAAGTCCATAAAATGCGCCAGTTAAAAAGAGTAACATAGTCCACATTAAGAGTAATAGTAGGGGAAGAGGAAGGCCAAAATTAACGTAGGTAAAGTTAGTAAAGAAGGATATAAGACCATATGGTTTGACTGAGGCTATGGCCTTGGATAGAGCGGAATGGAACATAGGATTTATTGGGATTATGTGCCCTTCAAAGCATTTGAATGGATTGTATTTGACATTTGTTATTAATGAAATTTGTGTTGGTAAAATGCTTAATATACAGTTATGGTGAATGCTTGTAGATAGGTCGAGGTTGTCCCTCAAACTAAGCAATGTGATTTGTATGTGTATGATGGGTGTTCATGCATAGGTGATATAAATCACGGATATTGCATTATCATAAATTGTTCACATTGAGTGATAGAGGATGGACTATTTGAGAAGAATTGAACCGGAACAAATGACAAATTGACAAGATTGTGAAGCCATCATTAGAATTGCTCCTTACCAGTGTTATGACGAGTGACTCTCAAGCATGAGGGAGGAATGAACTCTCGTTTTAATTGAAGGTTACTTTGAGTTATTTCGATGGACTCATGAGCCTAAAATTTGAGTATTTTGGGTAACCATTAATTAGAGTATTGGAACATATACTCTCAAAATTGCATCCATGATAGGATATTTTACTTTGACTTGATTAGTTTGATCACTAAAATCTAAGGCCTTGGTGTTTTTGATAACATTGTTTTTATTGTTTATTTATTTATCAAAAGAAAGTTTTAAGTGATCGAGCGGGGATTAATCAAGTAAGTCAAAATAAAAGTTTCAATTAAGAAATTGGATTGATGGTATTTATTTATCCGATGGCTAATTGTGTATAGAGGGGTCATATCGTAAATTAACTTCATGGTTTCGACATTCTCTAATTGGAGTGCAACCATTCTTATATACTGGAGTTAAGTTTGGTTAATGAATCTATTTAATTAGGTCATGAGATGACTAAATCAATTGAAATAGCCTATTGGAGCCAAGAAGAGGATGGGCCCAATAGATCCTCACTTCTAGCCCAAGTTGGAATGTTAAGCAAGAGGGGAGTGAAAAAAAAAAATAATGTAGAGAGTGCTATGAGCACTCCATAGGAGTGTGTGTAATGACCTACTCTACCACATGGTATGATATTATCCAGATATATCACTTCCCCTTTCCACACCCAGGCGATGTGGAATTGTGCACCAGTAACCTGCCAGCTTACCAGCATGATAGCCTGCCAGTACCTCACATCCGCTCACGCACACCCGCCCGCAAAATCGCCACAATCCACCCCCCTAAGAGGCCTGATGTCCCCGTCGGCACACTTCCAGCCGCATCAAGCTCTAGTAACATTTGTGACGACCCACTTTACCACATAGTATGATACTATCCATATACACTACTTCCCCTTTCCACACCCAGGCAATGTGGGATCGTGCACCCATAGTCGGCCAACATGGTAGCATATCAGTGCCTCGTACCCGCCCACGCACACCTGCCCACAAGGTCGCCACAGTGTAGGGAGTGATATGAGCACTCCCTTGGGACTCTTATATGGCTATATATATGTGCTATAATGACTCATAACCCCAAGTCTTGGGTTTTCTCTCAAGACAAGAAGCTCTCTCTACACATATTATCTCTCTAGGTTCTCTGACTTTCTCTCTCTAAGCTTACCCCAAACCTAGGCTTATGAAATTCAAGAAAGGTTCATAGAGGCGATATTCTAGAGGCTAGAGACCAAGGAAGGAGAAGGAGCTTGGAGGGAAGAGCTAAAAGAATTCAAGAGAGGTTTCATCTAGGATTTGGGATTCTACTACAACCCAAGAGGTATAGATCTACACATTCATCTCATGAATGTTTTACAAATTTATAATTGCTATAAGAACATGAGACCATGTTTACATCCGCTTATAACATTTTCCAACAAGATTCATGTAGTCGACCCCGATTAGTTAGGAAAAAGGCTTCTTGTCGTTGTTGTTGTAACAAACTTAAAACATAAATTACGAAAAATGCCAAACTATAGAGAATTTTATAGATTTATTAGCCAACAAATTTTTTTCACTGTTTAATAAGTAAGCAAGAAAAAAATTATTACTACTACAATTTTTGGTCACTTTCTTATGGCAAATTAGTACCTGATGCCTGCCTGTATCCTAGAGTATAATTATATATTAAATAAATAGAAGATTTTTTAAAACTTATCTCTAGCAATCTTATTCATAAATAGCATCCAGCTGGTTTTTCATTGAGCTCTTGGTTACTTGAAAACACCAAACCCTGGCATATTCTTCGAAAAACATTCCAGGACACATTATACTTTCTTTCTATAACACTACATTAGCAATCTTGAATTAAATTCTTAATTTTCTTTCTTTTTTTTTTCTTTATTAGAAATTTAGAAGCTAGATGCAAAAAGAAGTAAGATCTCATAAGATTGAGTCCTTTAGGAAAATAAAGGACTATAACAAAACAATAGCACAACTTATATATGAAAAAATAAGTTCTATGTTTTTGCATTAAAATTCTATAAGTAAAATAGAAAACTCATGCTATTTATTAATAATATATTAATTATCATTTGTTAAAAGAAAATCACTGACACTTCTATGACTGTGTCATGTCCATGTCTGACACCAATATTGTAGGCATGTCCAAAATTCAAAATAAATATCATTACTAGAGATCTTAGTATTTAGTGCCGTTATGATTGGCAAATTCCATGATAAAAACAGTTTCTGAAGGTCAAGTCATAAGATCGTCTAGGTCAAGCCAACTTAATATGGATTATTTAATAAGATCGTCTATGTCATGAACAGCATCCTTAACATTGCTGTTGGCAACCAGAACTCAATCAGAATGAACCGATGTCCCATGTTATAGATGAATTAATCTTTGTTTACAGTAGAAAACCTAAAATGACGATTAACAGTAATTCAGCCTGGGAAAAGCATGAGTAACTTCTAAACTTGTAGGCATCATAACTTCCAACGAAATATTAGCATAATAACTTGATGCAATCGTGTTTTTCCTCAATGTACTTCCAATTAAAAAATATATTCACCCTTCTTTGTGAAAATATGCTTTCCTGCTATGAAGACAAAACATGGATGTACCTTAATCTCCCCTGCAGCAGACATTTTCTCTTCTTTCTTTTGCCATCCAACAGCTACAGATGATTCTGGACCTAAAACGAGCTGTATCTGCAGTAGAATAAAGGTAGTAAACCAAATAAAAACAAAAAAAAATTACCACAAAAACTTGTATAAATTTAAACCTCAAATGACCCCACTCTAAACAAAAGAAGCATACATTTCCTTCAGATGTCTCAGACAGTTGGCGAGTCCAATAGTTAGAAAGATTGAATGAACCATCTCTTAAAGACATTGTAAGGCCTATTGTTGCAGTGGAGTGACGAGATATGTTGCTGAATAAATAGAGAAAGGAGAGGTGGATAAAAATAGTCAAATTGAAGAAACTTGAGAAATCAAAATGACTCACAAAAGCAATTGACCTACCGAGATGCTTGTACCCCAATTAATGCCCGTAAACCAGCAGAAGCCATGAATTCAACAGAAGAATCTGAAGATATCTGATGTCTAAGCACAGCAGAAGCAGCACCACCACCAGAATTTCCTCTAACTTCCATATTGCCACCAATAGCGATCACATTGCGTTTGGATATTTGAGACTGAACTTCGCTAGACATAGACATCCTGACATTTATGAATATGAAAACAAGCTATCAAACAAAATGGACATTGAAAAAACCTGAATTTAAACAATCACTAAGTATGCATGGAATAGCAGATGTTTTTGAGATGTTAAGGACAAAAGAATATAGACAGTAAGTTTACAGAGCAAATTTCAAAGACAAAAGCATGATGATACCTTATTACAATGGGAAATAACATTGTCAGATCAACCCTTTTTCCTAGGTAACAAGGGGACTTGAGCACATAACGTTATGGTTGGAAGACCAACCAGATACCACTTGGTCCATCCTTATTTTGAGGCAACAAAGGGACTTGAACCCAAGACCTCATGGTTGGAAGACCGACCAGAAACCACTTGGCCCACTAGGCTATGGGTTTTTAAGTTGAATCTTAGCACATAACAAAGACGACTTACAGTTATGTAGTAAAAATGCAGAAAATAGTCTAGAAGAATTATCATGATTTATGCAATTCAAGACATAACAGTTATAGCATTTCTGCTGTACTTTGTATTTTGGATAAATGAACTCCGAAACAAAATCTAGACGCCATTATTGTATTTCAGAAAGAAATGGATGCAGAAAAGGAGTAAAACTTGATTTCAGAAAGTGAGATAAAAACACAAACTACCTTAGGGATAGATGAATATGGACGATGACTCCAGCCAACATTTTGGTACAACCAAATACAAGAAAAAGTCGGGCCTCTTTGCAGATATGTCATATCAAAATTCAGAATGAAAAAGAAGACACAGCGAAGGAGAGGTAGTTTCAAGAGAGGGAGAGCAACTGTTTCATAACTGAAAAAATTGTTCATCCACTTGAGGGGGTTTGATAATTTCTAGTTTGAACCTAAAGGAAAAAGAAATGCAATAGCCACTCAAAAGGAGCACCATTCAATTTGACCTAACATCATATCATGCTTGTGTTCCCCGCAAATCCACGTAAAAAATACATTTTCCAAGTCATTCAAAGGATTAAAATGAAGGAAGAAATCAAATAATATGAAATGTACCCTCTCATGATGCCTTCACCATCTAGAAACTTCGGCAAAGACAAATGGGCCACAATTGAACCAGAAGGCCGTACATGGGCTGAGACCTTTTCTTGTTCCTTCTTACGTCGCAATCTTTCAATCTCTTCCTTAATCTCTTCTGCTTTACTTAGTTTCGGACCAAGTTCCAAACCTGAAGTCAACCCTTCCATACCATATATATCATATATCTGCCTTTTGTTCTCATCAGTTAAGATCTCATAGGCTTCACATATCCGTTGAAAGTTTTCTGTAGCGATTTCCTTCATCTGTAAGCATGCGTGCAATAGAATATTAGTCGATTAGAATGTGCAATATAATATTAGTCAATTATTCTAATCTAACATCATGAAGTAAAACCAACATCTCAACCAAACAAACAATAGAATTGACACTGGGTAATTAGCCATATGATAAGGCACGCAATATGTGGTAACCTTGCGGGGAGGTGTGAGCAAGGCATTGGCAGGCTACCATGCTGGCAGGCTACGAGTGCACGAACCCACATCGCCTGGGTGTGGAAAGGGAAAGTGTTATATATGTTGGATGGGTACACTCCAAATGGTATGAGTCATTTTGGGGTAAAATCCAAGAACAAAACCATGTGGGCTTCGGCCCAAAGCAGACAATATCACACTATGTGGTGGAGTGAGCCGTTACATAAATTGTTGCAATGCAATCCAAGAACTGCTCACTAGAATAAAAGGGCAAACACCGAGTCTCCCTCCATTGCGAGGTCTGGGAGGGTTAGATGTTCACAATCCTTACCTACGCATGCGGAGAAAATTAATTACCATCTAAGAACTTGCTGATATCGAATGAATTGTCATTCATGTTTGATTTTTGTCATCTAAGAATTGCTGATAAAGAATGAATTGTCATTGCAGGATTAGGTATCTCATACGGATCAGCCTACTGAACTGGTAGCAAAATGAAAGAAGAACTGGGAGAGATAGGAGGGATTGAGCGCACGGTCTGCTTCGACTTTAATTTAACAGGCTTACTTTATGCAATTTCCAGTTTCGAAAAGAAAAAAGCAGTGGGAAAAGGACGATACGCTGCCGCCCCTACTTATCTTCGCCTTTGCTCTAAATTATCTGAGCGGGAGGGCGTTATGCTTCTTTTTAATGGGAATGAGGGACTTTCTAATAATCTCCGAGGATTAAATTATTATATTGTTTCAATTATTAAACAAATGGTTCATGTAATGGCTAGCAAAGTTAATTGAAAAGCCAGCAATCACTTGAGTCTTCCCATGGTCAACCAAAGGTCAAAAATAACACCACCGAAAACTATTAAAAGAAAAAATATAAACAGAAGCAACATTTGATTCTAACACACCATGAACAAAGTAATGGACTAATACAGCACTTGTACCCAAGAACAATATACCAATTCAAATATAAAAAGATTAATACCCAGCATGAACAACAGTACTCTAATCCAGTCACCCAATACAATACAGACTGATTCAGCCCTATGTCATCAAGCATCAAGTGAAATTGGAATTCAAATTGTTACATTGAGAAACAAGCTTCAACTATTCCAAAAGCTTAGATTTTGTTTAGAATTTACGAGGAAAAAAAAAAAACAACAACAACAAACTTCAACTATCAATTCAAGTATAAAAAGATTAATAGCCAGCATGAACAACAGCACTCTAATCCAGTCACCCAATACAATACAGACTGATTCAGCCCTATGTCGTCAAGTATTAAGTGAAATTGGAATTCAAATTCTTACATTGAAAAACAAGCTTCAACTATTCCAAAAGCTTAGATTTTGTTTAGAATTTACGAAGAAAAAAAACAACAACAACAAACTTCAACTATTCCAAAAGTAGTCATCAATCAACCCAAAAAAAAACTATACAAATAAAAGTATTGTGTGAAAATGAAAATCTAGAGAGAGAGAAGGGGTGCCTGAGGAGCTTGGTATTTGTCAGGGTGATAGACTTGGGCCCACTGACGATAAGCTTTTCTGATTTCTTCATCTGAGGCTTCGGGCGATATATGTAGCAGTGCGTATAGCTCTCTGTTTGGGGGTCCATTGTCTGCCTCCTCTTTCATGCTTTCTGTTAGAACAAGAAATTAGGGTTTTTCTGCACAGGGGCTTGGAGATGGCAGTGTGTAGTGTGTGTTTGTGGAAGTGTTTTTTTTGGTTTGTTTTCTTGTTCTGGAGGTTGTGTCCGACGATTCTACTACGACTGGTTTTGAATTAGAGAGGACTTGCTGTGTTTGTGGTTTTTCGTGGGCGTGGGGTTATCATTGATGGGCTGAGTTTTCGAATGGGGGATATTGTCACCTACGGAGTATAAGTTTTGGGCCATTGTATATTTTACCAAAAATATTACTCTATTAATTAAATTATTTTTCCTTTTAATAATTATTTTTTATGGTAGGTTAAGACTTACTCGGAATAATATTATGTTTGCTTCCACAAAAATCTTCCTAGGTTTGTCAATATTTTACATATACTATTTACTTTTTATAATTTCACTTACTTTTTATGCGGTTCCGATTTAATTATTCACTGCTAGGCACTTGGCAAAGACAAGCATAAAAAATTAATAGACGGTCAATTTTACCCTTCTAATGCCAAAAATGACATTAAACATTGATGAGCAAAATAGTAAACACAACATATAAGCTAAATTTATTGTTATTTCAAACGAGGTAAGCTAAATTTATTGTTATTATTATTTTTCCTCTTTGATATATGCAAATTTCAAAAACCAGTTTTATCTTGACAAGCGAATTTTTTTTTTTTTTTTTTCCCTAATTAATACTCACACACACATGCCTCCACCGAGATTCGAATCCTTGACCTCCCTTTGAAAAATAGGAGCTTGGTACCACTAGGTTATTGGCCGTTGGTTCTTAACAAGCTAATTCTTCTTTGAGTATATCTAAAGTTGAGGGTAAAATAGTAAAATATATGTTCCATTAATTTCATTTTAAGGAAAATGTTGCCTTAGATCATTTTTATATATATATATATATTTGTCGATTTAATTATGAAAAAATCAATTATACTTTTAAATATATAATGGAAGCGTAAATGAAGTTTGGGTTGGCCCAAACCAATCAAGATATTGATCGGCCAAAATTAAGGTTGATTAGACTTGGGCCTTGGCTTGAACACATTTTAAAGGATTTCCTAAATCTGTAATCCATTTTATTTTGTAAACTTATTTCCTACTTGCTCTGTAATCCATTTATTATCTTGCAGCTTGCTTAATTGAGTTACAAATAATTTGAACTCTTTTGAAAGGTTATTAAGATTAGAATTCTCAACCTTTCATTTGAAAACAATATATATATAACTTGAGTTAGAGGTCGGTGATCATTCTTTTTAACCGTTCATTTGAAACTATAATGGAGTATTAAAAAAATAAATAAATAAATACATATATATATATATATATAACTTGAGTTAGAGGTCGGTGATCAGTCTTTTTAACTGTTCATTTGGAAATATACCGGAGTATTGCCCTTCCTTTCTAAATTAGTTCCAATAGTTTCATATGTAAGAAAATGTTTTTATCACAATCTCCATTCAACTCAATAGAACATTTTTTATTTTTATTTTTCAAGGTTGGACTTGCAATAACAATTTTCCTTTTTTCTCGTTTTTATACATTGCTAGATGCAGAGAGGAACAAGTTATGGCATTGGGGGATTTGAGGCTTGATTAAGGAGGACAACAATGTAAGCTACAATTAAAGGGAGAACAAGATTGGGAACATTTCACGGCTTCAAAGTTTTTTTATATGTCCCCATTTTTGGGGGGTTGGACTAATTCCTCGAACACAAGACCTCTAGGTATGCCAACTCGACTATATCTTAAGGAGTTTATTTGACATTATCTCTATCGCTTGTATTTGCATTTTAACCAAAAAGAAAAATTTGCCAAATCTTAGGGCCTATTTGTTATGTGTTTTACTTTGGTGTTTTTGTTGCAGGGCTTCATTTTAGGCCCAAAAACATGTTTGGTGACACTTATTTTGTTTTAAACAGTACAAAAATATTGTTTTAAACAGTGCTGAATTTGGGTCCAAAAGTGAAACACCAAAATGGTGTTTTTGGTTGTTTCAGTACTGTAGCCCAATAAAAAACACTGTAGCGGATGAAGTAAGTTGGTCCAATACTGTAGCGGATGAAGTAGCCTTAAAACGGATTTGCAACATTTTGGCCCGATGTTTTCTCTCTCCTCTGAAACCTAGAGAAGCGATTTGGGAGGCGACAAAAAGGAATCGCGACATACTGTGAGTACTGTCTTCTATTTCCCTTTCTTTGTTGTTTCCTTTGATGTTGTTTCCAAATCTACAAGCACGAAGTCCAAATCTGTAAAGAAAATCTATACGTATACTCTCATATAGTCACAAAGACGAATTTCTTTCGACTCTCTCTCTCTTTCTCTCTCTGGTATAAAAATTGTCGAAGGTTTGTGCTTTTGGGCGCCATGGAAGGCTCTTCTGCTCCGCCGTCGATTTCAAACCAACCGGACGGCGGAGCCTCCATATTTCTCGCCGATCTTCCCTCTCGCTGCCTGTTCTCCTCCGCTGTCCTCTCTTCAAATCCGGTGATTTCTTTCACAACAACCTGTATGTCGAATTCTACACCACACACACAAACACTCACATGTGCATGTTTGCTGATACATGTATGTATATATATAAATTGGGGCTCCTTATGTCTTGTATTCTTTTGTGGGTGGTTATTGCCTTGTGTTTTTCTGATTGGAGCTAAGGTGGGTGGTAGTTTGTATCTCTAGTCTCTGTAATTGCTATTGGGTTACATCTACCAAGAGTGTGATTTTCAGTAATTAATTGTTGCTGAGGAAGTAAATGTAGTGATTGACTATTGATTACTGAGCAAGTTTGTGGTGTTTCTATTCAAGCTTGCCGTGGACTGGTTGACAACAGCAACTGGGAATGCTAGTACTCTGGCTGCATTTACCACTGCTAATTCAACTGTTTTAGCTCTTTTCGTGAGCCCAGCAGCCGTTCTAATAATCATATGAATTAGGTTTGTTGAGCTCTCTTTTCTTTTATACGGAGTATTTTAGAAAAAGATAAAAGTAGTAATTTCATATTTTTATTTCTCTCTGTTCAATTATTTGGATTTTGAATTCGGAAATGGTATTATGGAAAATTCTCTGATCTAATGCAGTTAAAGTCTCTAGCTTTTCAATTTCTTTTTTTATTTTTCCAAGAAATCGACGATGGCGATGAGGAATTTGTTGTGTCTTGTTAGTTTATAATTAAATGGTCTGATATGCAAAATATAGTAAATATTGAACTCCTAATACAAAATATAGTTAATAATGAACTCAAATAATTTAGATATAAGACTTGAGGGTTCCTTAATGTGGTTATGATTCTGACATACCAACAGAAAAGAAGTATGATGATGGTCTTGAGAAGTAATTGATTACCAGGTGAGTAGGTGTGATTGTCACAATAGGAGACTTAATTGGTTGATGAAGAGAGATAAGTGCATATTGAAATTTAAATTTGACTTATCAAAAAGATTGTCAAAATTCAGATATATAGAGAACTTAATGAATTGAGATGTACTCTTTTATAAGCAAATCCCAAATGGTGATATTATTGTTTGGAAATTTTAAGTAGATGCTTTATCCACTCAATCGAAGGCTTAAAGTTGTTTATTGTATGCATTTTATGAATTACGGGATCATTTTGGTCTTACGCCTTTCTTCCTAGCTAATCCCATACAATCAGATTATCCATCCCAATGTGCATATATGTTTGCTCTCTGAGTTTCTTTCTATCAATTTACCTGGTCGTATGATTGTTTATTCATATATGGACGTCTTCTAACTTTGACGGCTGTTGGTAGCTTACAAGTAGCAAGTAGAATTATGAGATCTCTAATTCAATTTGTGAAGCATAGAATCAACTAAAGTAAGCATACTCTAGTTTCAGCAAAGAGTTAGGAAGATGGATGTGAATGTATAGAACATCACACTGTCACAAGCATTTAAATCACTACCTTGCGCAAGTAGCTCTATTGTACAGTGACTTTGCTATCTGAAATTATTGAAATAAATATCGTCCTTAAAAAGAGACAGTGGCAATAGGATTAGATGGGAATCGCCTACTTGGGAGCTTGTAGACTAATAGTAAAGTGTAGCGAGCTTGTAGAGTAATAGTAAAGTGCAGCGTGCTTGAAAGAGGTAGATGCTGTAGAATGTGTGACTAAACTTCTAGGAAATATTTTGAACTTTTACTCTTCACATATGATTCTGGGTACCTTTTGGGTCAGCAAAGTCTTGATGAATGTCATGCGTGGTTGATTTAGGTAGAGCCAGTCAGAACCAAAGATCTAACACCCGTTTGCTGAACAGCCATTCTGCCCTTGTGAGTTAGGCTTGTCCTTACTGGGTGATCATAGTTGGACCTTCAGAAGATATTTATTCATGTAGGTCGACTCTTAATTTTCCTCTTAACCATGAAAAATATGTGTGGAACTTTAGGAAAGTTCCAAGTTCTGCTCTTTCTATTTTTTATTCTTTTGGTCTGCAGGAAAGGTGACATGTATGCAAACTCAAACTCTCTTCAACAGGAGGCTCCGTGGCATGACTTATCAAAAAATGAGACTCCACGGCATGCTGCACAGTTGTAGTATATAAAATTGGCTTGGGAGCTTGGGAGTGACATGGTTACAAAGTTTCCAATTAGATTACGCGATACGCATATATAAAATGACTAGGTTCAAGGTTATACAAATCTATAAAAGGATAAGAAAAATATGAATAATTAAGTGGATGCATAACATGTAAGTATGCTACAATATTAAATGATAAATATTCCATACAATCGAAAATATACTGTTATTGATATGGATTTTTAATTAAAAGTTTATCTAGAAGCAAAAGTTTCTCAAAACTCTCCAAATCATTTTATTGTAAAGTTTGTGGCATATTTAATCAAGAATTGAGTACTTTTAAGTAAAACATGCATAAGTTAAGAAGAATATCTGCATCTTTTACTCTTATTGAATTTAGGATTTCTAGAATAAGAAAATACAATTATTAGTGAAATTTTGTGACTAAGAGTGTTTCCTTTCTCCTCTCACGTATGTGTATATATATACAATTGCTATTACAATGAAATGACCATATTTCCCTTTAGTAAAATACCTAATATTGTAACATTTATCACCAATTTCTCCTTTCTCTTCTTGTTTTTTATTTTTTATATTTTCATTCAGTATTCTTTATTAAATTCATGAATCAGTAGTTGTGATAGAGTAACTTTAATACCATCAATAGTTTTTCCTAGTTTAATATTATTATTATTTTTTATTATTAATTATAGTGTTGTTATTAATATGTTAGATGGATATGAATGTTGAGAATGTGGAACAATGCGGTGATTCTCTCACAATTGAAGAAGTGGTTGAAGTTACGAACGATGGAAAATTGTTATGGGATGAGTCACTCATTGAAAAATTCGTGAATATTATAGTGGAAGAAGTTAAAGCTAATAATCGTAGTGGCACAATATTTAGTAAAAGTGGTTGGAGTAATTTAGTCAAACATATGAATGTTCAAACGGGGAGAAAATTTGGTTTAACCCAACTTCGGAATAAGTTTAATGGTTTGAGGAAAATTTATAATGAGTTTAAGAAATTATTATCGGAGACTGGCGTGGGATATAATCATGAGACGGGCATGGTTATAGTTGAGGAAGAGAGATGGGACAGGTTGTGCAAGGTTAGTAATTTAATTATTAGTCCTAAATAAATAATAAAATCTTGTATATTATTGGTTATGTGGTTAATATTATAACAAAATTTGTAGGTTGTTACGAATGCAAATAAGTATAAAAAGTATGGATGTAAGCATTTTGACAAGATGTCGACTATATTTAGGGACACATATGCAAAAGGGATGCATGCCCACCCATCCACTACAGCAGCACCCACAATCATTTTGCCCACTCCCAATGATGACGATGATGAGGAAGAGGGTTGTGAGGTCAGTCCCCCACCTTTACGTAAAGGTAAGAAAGCCAAAAGAGATGTTTTATCTCCTGGTATAGCTGCACTCTTGTCAAACATGAATGAGAATTCTGAGAGGAGAGCTGAGAGAATGGAAGCTGCAATAGAGAAAGCAGCTAAAGCATCTTCTACTTCTACTCGTGTATCTTTATGTGAGAAAGGAGATGATGAAGCTCTCTCTCCCTCAAAAAATGATAGAGATTATGAAATGTTTGATGCTTCCATGCTCCTTTTACAAAAAATACCTGGAATTGAGATGGCCCAATTCGCTGAGGTATCGAAGTTATTACATGATTCTGAGAAGTGGCAGAAATTTTTTCTTTCGGCACCTGAGGATGTAAGAATTGGTTGGGCATTGAATGTTTGAGTTTTTCTTTATGAATGATTGTGTTTTGTGTCATCGTTTAACTTATTACTATCTCGCATTTGGATGACTGTAATAACTTAAATACTTTTATTATCTCACATTTGGATAACTGTAATAACTTAAATATTTTTACTATCTCACATCTGGATGACTATAATAATTTAAATACTTTTATTATCTCACATTTGGATTACTGTAATAACTTAAATATTTTTATTATCTCACATCTGGATTGTTGTAATAACTTAAATACTTTTATTATCTCACATTTGGATGGTTATAATAACTTAAATAATTTTATTTCTTGGATGCCTGTTAGTACTCAAATACTTTAATACCATTATTTAAATGTTTTGTTTATTATTTAATTGATTTGTTTATTAACTTAAATGTTTTGCTTGTATTAAATCTTTAAATAGGGTAATGGATCTGTGGAACAATATAAGAAGAATAATTCAATTATATGACGATGAGGAGGACAATGAGAGTGTCTTAATATTTGCTGCTCTTTTAGAAGAGCAGAACTTCTATCAAAAAAGGCGTTGTAGGGATTCCATTTTACAAGGGGAAACATATGTTATGGAGATTTTAAACGGCCATAGAGAAAGATGTTATGAAAATTTTAGGATGTACCCTGAAGTTTTCAGAACATTGTGTAGTACCCTGAAAGATATAGGGCTGAAGGATTCTAAATTTTTAACTGTTTATGAACAAGTGACAATCTTTTTGCTCACTTTATCTCATAATCAAAGGAATCGTGTTGTAGCAGAGAGATTTCAACACTCCACTGAAACCATTTCTAGACACTTCCATGCTGTGTTGCATGCAGTATGTCAGTTGGGCACCCATATCATTGCCCCTCCTAATTTTTCTGTGATTCTGAATAAGATTAGAGAGTCTTCTAGGTTTTACCCTTACTACAGGCATTGTGTGGGAGCTATAGATGGAACCCACATTCCTGCAACTCTGCCAGCAAGTACACAACTTCCATTTCGTGGTAGAAAGGGTTATACTACACAAAATGTAATGGCTGTATGTGACTTTGACATGAGGTTCACATATGTGCTAGCTGGGTGGGAAGGCTCAGCTAATGATTCGAGATTCCTAAATGAGTGTACTGAAAATGAGGCAATGAACTTTCCAGCTCCACCAGCAGGTAATATTATTTAACAAATTCACTTAATATATAGTTAGTTTATCATACTGTACATATCTTTATGTAATCTAAACATGGCAGGTAAGTATTATTTGGTGGACTCAGGGTATGCCAATAAGCCTGGTTATTTGGCCCCATTTCGAGGTCATACTTACCACTTTCAAGAATACCGTAGGACTAGACAACCTCGTTGTCGGGAGCAAGTGTTCAATCATAGGCATTCATCTTTGAGAAATATAATTGAGTGATGCTTTAGGTTATTGAAGATGAGATTCGCTATTTTGAGGGCAATGCCTCCTTATAAGTTTTCAACACAAGTATTGATTGTAATGGCTTGTTGCACATTACATAATTTCATCAAAAATCAGCATCAGCCTGATGACATATTTGATGGTAATGATCCACCTCAAAGTGATGGTAAAGATGATGAGATTGTTGAGCATGTGCCTTCGGCTCAGCTTCGAGAAATGGATCAGTTGCGTAATACTATTGCTGATCAAATTTGGAATTCTCTTCAGCACTCTTGATCCTTCTGAAAGTGATGGTATATTTTTTCTTTTATATGTAATATATTTGTTGCTATTGTGAGCTTGCAATATATATATGTAATATAAATCTTTTTTACAGATGTATAATTCAACTTAAATGCTATTATTGCAGATATGAAGTGTGTTGATGCTCTCTTGAAAGCCACATGTGCTGTTATGAAGATGATGTGTCGTTGCCATTGTCATCCACTTTATGAACTTCTTATCAATTTTTAGTGACAACTTTGTATTGTTAATGCTTTGTTCCAACCATTTTATGTACAACTTAAACTTGTTTAATTTGTTGGTTGAATATTTAAGGACTTGTAAATGTTATACACTCTATTTCAATTATGCTTTCAATTGAGTTTGTTTTTATTTTAATGTTGTGTTGGACTATACAGGTATCAGGATAATAAAATTGAAGCAGGTTATTGCAAAGAACTTGTAAATAGGTTATTGCAAATTTTTTTTACAAATATTGACTCTCATGTAGTATTGTAAAATGTGACTAGAGATTATTTATTTTTAATGTTGAGTTGGACTATACAGGTATAATCATAATAAAATTGAAGCAGGTTATTGTAAAGAACTTGTAAATAGGTTATTCCAAATTTTTTTACAAATGTTGACTCTCATGTAGTATAGTAAAATGTGACTAGAGATTATTTATTTTTAATATTGAGTTGGACTATACATGTATAATGATAATAAAATTGAAGTAGGTTATTACAAATAACTTGTAAATAGGTTATTACAAAAATTAATATATATATAATTTGGTGGGGGTTTACATTTTTTTACAAAAGAGAAGGCAAGAATCTGTATTTTGGAGTTAAATTCCCACCAATGCAGACTTATAAGAGTCGAAAATTATTATTAGAGCTGTGTAGTATTTTTTTTTTCTTCTTTCGCTAATGCAAAAAATGAGCAAAATGAATGAAACACAAACCTATGGACAATCATCACCAAAGGACAAACTATACCAGGAAATTTCAAATAACTTAAAGTGTAGTTTCAGATCAAGATAACATACTGTGTGTGTGTGTGTGTGTGTTTGTGTGTTCAAATTTTAATATATTTATTAAAAATATATAGACTATTTATATAGAAATAAATTTATAAATAAATTTAAAATTTATAAAAATAAATTAAAAACAATGATAACCAAACATGTTTTTTGTTTCTGTTTTATTTTGTTTACAACAGTTGGAGCTACCAAACATGTTTTGTTTTTAAAATTCTTGAAACGCATGACTTACCAAACATGTTTTGCATGTTTTTATTTCCGACATTTCTACAGTAAAAGATCATTCCCAAACGTGCTTCCGATTTTTGCCAAAACACTCAAATAGTAAAAACACTATTTCTGTTTTAGCCAAAAACAAAACGCCTAAAATAAAACGCATGCCAAACGGGCCTTTATAGTAATTTAGCAAGACAACAATAGATTGTTTTCGAAAAAAAAAAGAAAAGAAAAGAAAAACAAAGAGTAAATATTTGGTTTAATTTTGCATGCAGCTTTTAATTTGGTGAATAAAAGTATATTAAGAAGCCAGAATATACAAAAGGAGGGGCCAAAGGCCCAAAACAACAAGCTACAAGGAAGCAGCCCAAGAACTGTTGATTGAGCAATCTGCACCCAGCAGTATCAGATATGGAGTGAATAATATTATATATACCAATAGTTGCATTTAATCTGTCCCATGTAAAATATATAGGTTGCAAACACACATAAATATTTGCTATTTGTTACGAGTGAAAGAGAGCAATATATATATATATATATATATATATATATATATATATAAAATGAGATAATAGTTTTTTAAAAGGGGAAGAAAATATAGATACACATGATTATCACTTTCTTTACTTGCAAATATGGACGGTGCTAGTCAATTCGAAAATATAAACTTAAATCCAACGAGGACCAAGTCCTTGTATGTCAAAATATATAGATAAAATAATTAAAGAAATGAGTTTTTTATATATATATAATTTAGACGTGTGTGATTCAAAGTGGCAAAAGAGATATATATAAGAGAGTAATGGGCCAATGGTTGAGAATGTGTGTGGTATTGTATTAAGCCTTTGAACTAGCCCACAATTTATAGGCTGGGTTTAAAGCTCAAAAGCCCAATAATTAAAAATAAAATAAGAGTATAAAAAATTATAGGCAGTCTGGGCCTATAGTATAAAAGCCCAACAGTAAAAAAACTATAAATTCAGAGAGCAAATGGGATAAATAAATGAGATGATTTATTAGGTTACTTTTGGGCCTTAATGACCCAATATTCAAAATAACATAAACCCAACAGTGAGAAAGTGGGCCCGTTTGGCCCAATTTCTGAAAACTTGTAGAAATATTGGTCCAGAGTCTTAAGTTATTTCTTAAGTCACACCATTCTTCTCAACGACTATCGCTCTTACGCTCTAAGCACACCCCAGCTCTCACGTTCCGCACGTGCTATCCCTCCCATTGCCACTATTTATAACTTAATTTTATCACTTTTAAACTTTCGCTATCGAATTTACTATTTTTCTGTTCTCACTTTATATATCTTAGGTTATACCCAAGTGGATGCATTGTACGAGATCCAAACAGGTTATACCCAAGTGGATGCATTGTACGAGATCCAAACATACTTGTCATCGTGGCCCATCTTACCTAATATATTATCACACAAAAATCCGAAATATATCTCATCAGGTAACAATGGAAGAAATTTCCTGGAAGTTTCCTCACCAACGTTGGGCCCCACAAATTCGTCCCTATCCAGAGGGACCGTCTATTTGTACGTCCAACGAATTAACACACCACGATAAGGTAATGGAACCATATGGGGACCATAATTCTTTTTCATGTAATTTGCTCACTCCTCATTGACTGATGTACCCATATAATTTCTGCAAACAATTAATATTTCCTTTATAACATATGGTTATAATTAGTTTTTTTTGACATTGTCACTCATAAAGGAAGATACTAAGTTAATCCACATAAATTATGTGGGGTCTTATATATCCATAACTAATATTGCTAGAATTTGCTATGTACATGTACCAAAATGGAAACTTTTGTAGCACATCAGAAAAAATTAAATTCGTTCTTTTGATTTGTACATTAACTTGGTTAATCTTAACTGAGTTTTAACAAATCAATTCATTACGAGCCCGTTCACGTATCTAACAAATTTGGTCAAATATTCTAAGATTCGACTCACTTAATAATTGAATATTAAATTATTGTTTAAACTCGTGTGGTATAGTTAATAAATAAACATTTTGATAGAATTTCAATGTAATAGTGATTATATAACTTACATATTTTATTTTACTTTTATTTTTCTGAAAAGAGGACCTTTCTAATCCAATGATCTCTTGGTGTATGAAGCTGTAAGGTAAATTATGAATATGCACAATTATCTGCAAAACTTGATGTCATTTTGGTGTACAAAACTATAAGGTAAATCTTAAACGTGTACAATAATACCTGCAATACATGCTAACCTTCTAGTGCACGAAATTAAAAGATAAATCTCGAATGTGTACTATTACAACTAGACGTATCATTTTTCATATTTTATCACTCTTAAATAATCTATTATATATTTCTTTTTCGTAGAATATACATTAATTATGAAGGTTATATGTGTCCATTTAGTAGTCTCCATCATGGCAGCTTGTGTTTTGCACATTTGATGACTTCACCCAATAAAATTATTGATTCTCATTCTCCAAACATCCCCCCTAGTGTGATTCACAAGCTCTCAAAAGGAGACACATTTTCTAAAGCAATTGTCCTTCATACATTACTATCATCATCATTCATTGTACTCCAAACACACAGTAACCCCATAAACTTATTAGTACTACCTTCCCCATGGGGCTGCACTTGCTGCTCCTAGCCAAGCTCCACCTCATAGCCACCGCCCGCAGCCTAAGTCCGACATTGGTGGCCGGATTGATATGGCCTTTCATGCTCAAACTGTCCTTCAGTTTCAGACCCCTTCGCCGATCTTTTACCAACATGATGTACTCATCCAGGCTTTTCTTTTTTCAACTTGGTCACATAGCCTTCAGCACCGAACGCCTCGGCAATGGCACACCACGGTGGCAGAGAGCTGTCCGGCTGGTCTACGAGAGGATGACACTCGTGAGACGGTCACAGGACACCGAGTCAGATGAAGATAGTTGGCGTACCCTCACTATGCTTGCACTCTAAGGACATGTTCATGTTGGTTGGTTTGATTTGATGCATATATATATATATATATATATATATATATATATATTTTGGGTTCATGATTTTTAGAATAATTATGGTTTTTGAATTTATATCTAGATCAATTAGAAACTGTCAATTGCTAGTGCTAGGCATCAATCAATATTAGTACCTAGTTGATTTTATAGACTCTGAAAGAGCACTTCTCTGTCATATAAAGATGTACCCAGAAGGATAGTAATTGGAAATTTTTCAAATTTTCATTCAATTTCAGGAAGTGCTGGACTCAGCAGCCACCGACCTAACATAGGCGCAGTGGGACGGATGCCCCTAGAATTTCTTTTATTTGTATTATTATTTATATATTTTGTTAAAATTTTAAAAATATCCTCACTCAATCTTTTAAAATATTATATTATATACTTTTGCCCCTCATTAATAGATTCTAACTTTAGGTAATTAAGTTTTTATAATTATTCTTTTATTTTTTAAAATTTGTCGTTAATTTCATTTTCTTAATTTTATGATGCTAATCAATAAAATTTTTGGGTCCTTCCAGTAACTGGTATGCTTGTGTTGTATTTTCCTTTTTCATGAACCATTATAGCGGCTGTTTGGTGCCAAATGAGTTCTGAGAATATTTTAGAAAAATGGAGACTTATGTAGAGTTAGAGATATTTAAAAAAAAGTGTTGTGAGAGTATTAAATCTTAACCGGTAAATATAATGCATGTTGAGTGTTCATTTGATAGAAGAGTATATATAAAGGTGAATAAAATTAGATGTAAAGTGTATATGGTACCTAACTCAAAGATAAAAAGTTTAGAGAATGATAGAGTTAACAACAGGTAATCGCTTCCAATCCGGTCAAAGAATGATATATGCAGCAGTTTCTTATTTTCTACCTAACAGGGACAGACAGAGGAACCTTACAAGGTGTCTCATAATGCACCACACCACCAAAATCAAGTACCAACCCCACTAGGTAGAAAGAAGGGAAGTCCACAGCGCCAGATCAAAAGACTCTTGTCACCAAAACGATCGATCAGTAAGCCAACGTTGAAATGATCTATCTAAGAGAATCCTTCATTCGCGGGATATATGCTATAATTAATGGATTGAGTGTAGTTATAAAGACAAAAATAAACTTACTCGTATCACTTCTCGTCCAAACCCATTCAAGTGCCAAGTTCATCAGGTATGGTAAGGGAGGAAGATTTTTCTGTCCAAAACCATTGTATTGTATAAAAAAAAAAAAAAAAAAAAAAAAAAAAAAAAAAAAAAAAAAAATTAAATGGTGTACTAATAGTGGAAGTTTATATATATTTATAAAAGAATAATATTTTTCTATTCACGTTTCTTACGTATGTGATCCAATCATAAATGTAAGTATAAAATTTTAATTATAAATTTGGAACCCGCTATTACAATGTGATGACCCTGTGGGCGGGTGTGCCGTGGGCGGATGCGAGAGACATTGTCAGGCTACCACACTAGAGAGTTACGGGTGCACAGTCCCACATCGCCTGGGTAGAGGAAAGGTGAAGTGCTTCTATGTAAGTGTGTCACCTCCAATTGGTATGAGGCTTTTTGGGATAAAGCCGAAGAGCAACACCGTGCGGGCTCAGGCCCAAAGCGGACAATATCATACTATGTGGTGGAGTGGGTCGTTACAAATGGTATCAGAGCCTGACTCAGCCGGAAGTGTGCCGACGGGGACGTCGGGCCTCCAAGGGGGGTGGATTGTGATGACCCTGTGGGCGGTGTGCCGTGGGCGGGTGCGAGAGACACTGTCAGGCTACCACACTGGCGAGTTACGGGCCTCGGTAGAGGAAAGGTGAAGTGTTTATATGTAAGTATGTCACCTCCAATTGGTATGAGGCCTTTTGGGGTGAAACCGAAGAACAAAACTGTGCGAGCTCAGGCCTAAAACGGACAATATCATATCATGTGGTGGAGTGGGTCGTTACAATTTCATTTGTAACCAAAGTTTGCAGTCATGCTATTAATTAGCGTTGTGATTTAACATAATTAAATTTGTATCTATGTTACCTAACAAAAATAATTATTGAAGTCTGTAAATTTTTTTTGGACCTCACCCGTGAGACAAAAATGTAATGATTAAACTCAATATCTTGGTGAAAAAAAAAATAATAATAACCCAATATCTACTCCATCCCAACAGATTGGATCCAATGTTCATACCATTGACCAATATAGGCATAAGAACAGTGTGCAAAGGAGCAATATAAAACCAATGGAGGAAAGTTGAAGCCTTCACATATGTGTCCCACATCCAAATATAATCAAGGAGACGTGGGTAACAAGTAGCATGAAACCAATGATACGGGTCTAAAAGTAAAATTTTTAATTCACATTGAACCGGCCAGTTCTTGACTATAACAGCAATTTTACCTAAGAAATTGGCATGTTCTTTGTCAACATGATGGTTTATATGTCAGTCTCCCTTATCTTTAAGTCCAATAAAATTGTCTGAATATATGTCTAAATTAAGGATGTCAATTTTTATGGCCCCGCCCTGTTAATAACAGATATGGAAATATTTTTTATACCGTTGGAGTGGACATGGATACAAATTTTGCACCCGTCGCGGGTCACGGGGCAAGTAAGGGATATACATATCCTAGGGGTCCGGCCCCGCCCCGCTAATATATATATATATATATATATATATATATATATATAATATTAATAACTTATTTTATCGGCTTATCCAGTTACCCATCTCTTACAATCCTAATTTGAGATGTAAACTTGGTATTAAATTTGCTTTTGTTTTGGTAATGATGGAAGTTGGAGCTTAGAACTTCTCGTGATTTAGTTGTATTAAACTCTTATTTTTGTTTATTATGTTATTTGAATTATGTTATGTGCATGTTATTTTTTTTTTTTTTTTTGTTGGGATATATAATTTCATTTATGTTGTGTCTTTCCCAGGCTTTCCACATTTAAATAGCAGGGGCTTAAGTTCCAAAAAGTGGGAGAAAAAAATTTGTTAGCGGGGCGGGCACGGGGGCACAGTATTTCCCAATAGGGCGGGGCTGGACATGAAAATCCAACCTGTCATAGGTCTCGGGGCGAGCATGGACTTGACAAAAATTAAAAGGGACGAAGCGAAATTTAGGGAAACCCGCCTCGTTGCCATCCCTAGTCTGAATCCTAAGTGACATAGCCACGTAATTTTCTAAAAATAAATAAATAAATAAAATGCTAAAAGGTTGTTTCACCATACCTCCCCAATGAATAGTTCCGCAATCGCGGCTACAGAAGGCAGTCCTCTTCCAGATAAAACCATCAATTTGTATATCTCGTTGAGTTCTCCGACTTTGTCTTCTACGGCCTCATCAAATTTTAAGTGGGTAGAGAGAGATCAAGACTTGAATCGATGGAAAAAGTTGTTTTGCAATTCATCCAGTGGATTGTTCATACACTTTGGATCTCTCCCTCTCTATTGGTTTGATTCTTTCTCTATCCTTTCTCTTTCTTCCTTCGATTGTCGTGCATTTTATTCTTCCTCTAAATTGTGTTTCAAATATCATTTCTCGTATAGAGGCACGGATCTAGCATAAGACCAGTGGGGGCATCAGCCCCTCACTGAATTTTTTATATTTTTAGTTTATACCTCAAGTTTTTTAGAATTTATGAAGATGCCCCCACTAAAATTATAATTCTCCCTCATTGGATTATTCTTTTTGCATTTTTACTTCAAATTTTTGAGAATATTTGAAGATGCCCCCACTAATATTACAATTCGCTCCCACTAATTTTTATTTTTATTTTTATTTTTTTGCATTTTATACTTTAAATTTTTAAAAATTTATGAAGAAAATTCCATTGAAATTACAAAAATAGACCCACTATATAAATTTGCCCCCACAAATTAAAATAGCACCCCCCTCACAAATTTTTTTGAGTCCGTCATTGCTCATATGCGATGAAGTAAGAGAAGAAAAATGAAGTTTTGATTTTGAAGAATAATAAACATAAATATTCACGTAAAAGAACGCAATCAAATCTAGCCTTGTTCATGTAAATACCCACGGAAGTTCAGATTAGGTATGTGAAGATTAGGTCTTAAAAAAATCACCGCGGAGAGAAAGAAAAAAGGAGGAGAACCAAGAGGCCGAACACATGAAGTGAGTGAGTGAGAGAGAGAGAGAGAGGGGCATAATTAATGAAATCATGACGTGGCACAGCCACTTAGGATTTGGACTAATATTCGGCCTTTTTTTGTCTGCCAAAGTATCATACTCTAAAATTAAATTGTGTATAACATTTTCCTCCATTGCAAGTTATACATATTATAATCTTTCAAAAAAAACCAAGTTTTACTTATTATATATATGTAATAGTAAAACACACTTGTGAGCGGCAGTGTGTATAAGCTGTAAAGTTAAAAAAAAAATTGTGAGGATAAATATATATATATATATATATATATATAAGAATTTTGCATTATTTTTTATTAAATATGAATAATATTATAAAAATATTATTTATTTAAATAACTAACATTATAAAAAATTTACAATAAATTATTAAAAAATAAATATAAAAATAATCTTGTATATAGAATTCCTAATTTAAAATTTTATTGGTATATTTTGAATATAATTTTTGTTATGTATTTATTGAAATAAATTATATATTTCATTTTATTGAATTTCGATTCGTATTTACTATTACTATGTTATTATTATTAGTATTTCTCCTCTAATTAGATTTTATTTTATTGAATTAAATAAATAAAAATTTTAATATAATATATTTCATTCTCAAATTAATTTTTTTGTCTATTAAATTTCAGTCATTCAATTTTAAAATATTATATATTTCCTTCTTTAATTAGATTTTTTTTTCCTAGTTGTACTCACACACTATATCGCTTCTAAGACTTGAACTACTGACCTCCCTTTGAGAAGTAAGAGGCTAATAACACTGGGTTACTGGTCCATTGGTTTAGTTAGATTTCTTACTACTATCTTATTATTATTAGTATTTCCTACTCTAACTAGATTTCCTTTAATTAAGTTAAATAAATAATTATTTTGATAAATTATATTTTTTTATTATTAATTTTCAATATTTTCTAATAAATTATGGAGTATTAATACTCTCTGACTTAAAAATTTAAAATATTAAATAATGCTTCACACCTCATTCATTTATACTCATTTTATTGGGACACCTCCAACACTAGTTTAGTAGTAATTAGATACAAATTCATTTTAAACAAACCCTCCTAACCAAACACTTGGTAGTTGTGTCCACGAATCTGGATTTCCTTCAGTGTTTCTCTAGCAGTGTGAGACCAGTAGTAAGTGGAGTATGAAACTTTAATTCAAGAAATATGGAAAGGTTTTTTACGAGAAGGAGTGGGTATGAGTTTTGTGAGTTGAACCTGAGCCGAGTTTTGGATCCTCATAAGTCAATCGTTTTGGTCATCTTTAGCTCTTGGACCATGCTAAATTGGGCCGAGAGCACCCAAACACTTCTTCAGTTTTAGTGTTGGGCTTACAAGGCATTTTCATTAGCTCAATTTCCTACCTCAGCTCTTTTGAACAAAGACATTACTCTCTCTACTTACTTTCAATTTTTTTCTGTCTCTCTTGATGAATTTTTTCATGGCTATTTTATTCTTCAGAAATCATTATTTGTATATATTGATGTGAATATCTCGAAAACTATGCACATATACTTCGTGCTTCCACATATATATATATATATATATATATATATATATATTTCTTTTTGGTGAATTTTTCATGGCTATTTTTTTTTTCAATTATTGAATACCATTGAGTTATATTCAAAATTTCGCAATTTTCTGGCTGGTTTGTATGGGTAGAAACTAGGAAGTGGTTGACAGGTAGTTAACTGACCATTTTTTTCAAATAATATCCACATGTTAAAAAGTCTAACTTACAAATATGTGTATTATTGTTAGAAGTTTTTTTTTTTGGTTTATGTTTTTGTTTTTGTCTTCATATGCAAAGCGATGTTGGTAGGGATTTAAGAGGTAAGTTCTTGAGGTCTAAATGTCGAATCACGCTCCTGACTTAAATGATACGTGTGTTGTGGGGTTGATACACGTACTCAAATAAAAGAAAAAAAAATAATTTTTTTATTTTATAAAATAAGACTATGGTAACGGGTGGGTGCATGGGCCGAGCCTTAGGCGAGTTAGACAGTTGCCTAAGGCCCCATCCAATAAGAAGGTCTCATAATTTTTTATTTCTTTATATATTATAACTTTTTAAAAATAACTATAGTATTTCCTTTAATTATTAAACTTCAACGTACAGAGAAATTTGTGATTAACCAAAAAGATTTCTAATCTTTATCTTTTTTTGGGGGGCCCCCAAAATTTTTATCTTTATATATTATAACTTACCTAAATATTAAATTTTCTTATATCATTAAACCTCAACAAATACAAAATTTAATAGTGTGCCCAAAATATTTTTATTGTTGTATTATCTTCTTTTATTTCTCTCTCTCATCCTCATTATATCAGCATATATACACACATTAAAATTAAATATTAAATATATATTTAAGTGAAAATTGGTGAAACTTTCTATATTTTTCTAAGACTCCTATTAATTTTTATTACATATTTTTTTCTTATCCCTCACATATTTTTCTCTCCTCTCTCATTAATTTTATTTTTATTTTATTTATTTTTTTCCATCTTCTCCACGGTTACAATTTACAATCTAACAATCTCACTCCAGAAGAAGATTTTGAATTCACTTATATTCTATTAAAAAATTTATTGAAGCATTAGACCAAATTATTCGAAATTAGTTTTTATTATTCTATAACCTAATTTAGTTTATAGTTTTATTAATTTTTGTTATCATAAAATTATATATTTTGTTTATAATTTTTATTTATATTGTTAAATATGACTATTAGAAAGCACATAGCCAATTAAATTAATTAATTAATGATGGAACTAGAGTTAGCAAAAATTTTAGTAATAGGTTTAAAAATCACTAAACAAATAATTAGTTGGCATAAATATATGAATAGATTTAATTAAAAGGTCACTTTATTTTTTTTCTCCTAAGGCCTCAAATTGTATTAAGCCGCTACCCTGCATCGCAATTCAACCAAAAAATTTAAACTATTAAATAGAGCTAACACATAAGCCGCAGCCCATATATATTCAATCACTCTTTCATAGGATCCAATTTGAGACAAATCTTCTATGTAACAACTACCCTATATAAAATCAAACATTAATGAATTAAATAAAAATTCAAATAAAGTAAAGTAGTTTAAAAATGCATTCATTTCTCACTTAGGGGAGGTATAAGTAGTGCAACATTACATATGCAATTAATAATTAATAATAATTACATAAGCATTCAAAGAAAAGAAAGGAAATGAATTAAAGTGGTTTAAAATTGGATTGATATCTTACTTAGGGGAGGTATAAGTAGTGCAACACCACATATCTCACTTGGGGGAGGTATAAGTAGTGCAACATTACATATGCAATTAATAATTAATAATAATTAGATAACCATTCAAAGAAAAGAAAGGAAATGAATTAAAGTGGTTTAAAATTGGATTGATATCTCACTTAGGGGAGGTATAAGTAGTGCAACACCACATATGGGGTCAATTAGGGCACAAAAGGATTTAGTTTTTGCGGGGTGGGTGGATGGGAAGGATGATAATTCAATTTGCCAAAGAAAAAGACACTTCATTTTTGTTTGGTCTTTCTTGTGACCATCTTAATTAGATATTTCAAATTTCTTTGACCCATCCCTGCCTAGTGCCCACTTCAAATTTAGGATACCCCAAATTTCAACACATTTTAGTTCCATTTCATTTTTTTCCGGCCTCTTATAGCCCAACTCTGACTCCCGTGGACCGCAACATTTATCCGATTTTCTATTATTTTTTTGAAATTAATTATAATTTAGTAGTATTTCTTTTATTTTCTGAAGTGATAATACTCTAATTTTCATGGAAAAAAAAAAGAAAAGAAAAGAAAAGAAAAAAACAAACATGTTTCTTGTTTAAGACTGAAAAACACAAATAAGTCAGATAAACATGTAAATCACCAAAAGACTCCTAAATTATAAGTTTTAGTTTCTTTATCTTGTATATATATATATATATATATATATATATATATATATATTTGCATTTCTTTTCTATTTGGAACACACGTAATTAATACCTTTAAAAGAAAACAAAAGTACGCGTAATTAATATAATTGGTTTAACAATAATCATTTATGATTTTGAATCAAAGTCCTAGTCTTCTAGAACAGTCTTTGCACGGTCGCGCCTAGGTTTAGGAAAAAGCAAAATATTTATATCATACTATATATGGTACCAATGTTATTGCACAAGTTTATACATTAAGAACATGTAAGTTAACAAGGAGGGGTTATATATATATATATAATTATACCGGGCAAGGTGAGGGAGAAAAAATCACCAATTTGAGTTAACGGGTTAAAAATATATATATATATGTGAAAAGAAGATACAGTGTATTAATTTTTTTTTTTCCTTCAAAATTGCAAAGGGTCATTTTAGAAAAAAAAAAAATGCATTATAGAAAATTAAAAGTTTAACGATTAAATATGCACCCATCACAATCCCATTCCCATCTCAATCCAATTTACCATTTTCTAAAGCAATTGTCCTTCATGCATTACTATCATCATCATTCATTGTACTCCAAAACACACAGTAACCCCATAAACTTATTACTACTACCTTCCCCATGGGGCTGCACTTGCTGCTCCTAGCCAAGCTCCACCTCAAAGCCACCGCCCACAGCCTAAGTCCGACATTGGTGGCGGGATTGATATGGCTTTTCATGCTCAAACTGTCCTTCAGTTTCAGACCCCTTCGCCGATCTTTTACCAACATGATGTACTCATCCAGGCTTTTCTTTTTTCAACTTGGTCACATAGCCGTCAACACCGAACGCCTCGGCAATGGCACACGGTGGCAGCGAGCTGTCCGGCTCGTCTACGAGAGGATGACACTCGCGAGACGGTCACAGGACACGGAGTTAGATGAAGATAGTTGGCGTACCCTCACTATGCTTGCACTCTAAGGACATGTTCATGTTGGTTGGTTTGATTTGATGCATATATTGATATATATATATGAGGAGGCCCGGGATGACATGGGCCAGATCCGACTCGCAAACACAACATTCAGTCCGTACAGCTGGGTCAGCCCATATAAAGACACTGCCATATGGGCCGAACGGGAGTAAGCCCATCAAAGGTGACCAGGGCTTATGGAGGAATAGGCCCAGATCCAGCAATCAGTAAATATCTTGTAAATATCTTGTAAATATCTATAAATAGGATATGGAATGGAAAGGAGAGGGATCTTTTTGGGTTGAGGTGTAAGAATTCTAGAGAGAGAAAGAGGAGAAGGAATTTCTTGCATCTTCAATTGGCGCCGTCTGTGGGAAACGCATGGAAGTTTGGTTGATCAATGAGGAATATCGAATGGATTCAAACCAATTCGGTTGATCGAGACTCGATCTTTGGGATTTGAATCCAGATCTGAGCGATTGTGACCTACTCTGGAGGAATTACAATTCTTGAAGCTTTGGCAGGAGTGACTTCAGATCTACGCAACAACGAGTTGTTCGATTGTGACAGGATCTGACGGATTTAGAGTTCAGACAATTCAGATCTCGTAAACAGTGAGCATAATTCGGAGAATTAGAAGCCAGATCTAAAAATTCCTACTCACGAAGCTCGGATCTACTCGCGAACTTGAGATTAATGCCTTTACTCCGTTCGGGAATAATGATAGGTGAAAGCTCCAATCCGATGGAGGCTGTCCAGCAAACAAAGCTTGAGGAGTTGATGAACTTGATTGAAGCTCTCAAAAAAGAGAATGCGGAATTGAAAGCTGGACTGCAACATCGGCAAATACCTGCGGTTTCACATCCACTTCCAGTCGGAGAAGGAGGTGTTCAATCTAATATCGCGCATCAAGGCGAACAGGATGAGAACAATCAGTCAGCTCACCACCGTGATGAAAGGATGATGGACAATTTGCCGCCAAATGTTCGTCGAGTTGAAGATCACGAAGGATCGGCTCACGTTGATCCGCAGCGGGAAAGGTTCGACCGAGAGGAAGTGATGGAGGCTGATCGCCGTCGAATAGCGTCGCCTTGGCAAAGAGAGTTCATAGAGGAACGGTCGTTCGATCCGTCTTACCGGCCCTCCATGGTTACTATCACTCATCACGGTTCGGAGGGCAGAACCGTAACTCACAAAGCTACCGCTGGACTCCAGAGAGAGAATGAAGCTCTCCGATCCGCAGCTCGGACGGTGGATTCACCATTCACCGACGAGATCTTGAATGCCCCGCATCCAAGGAAGTTTGCTATGCCAGTCTTTATTCTGTTCGACGGAACGACCGATCCGATCGATCATGTGTATCATATCCAGTTGAAAATGGCCCTGAATACGGAAAACGACTCTTTAATGTGCAAATGTTTCCCTACAAGCCTGGCCGGACCGGCGCTCAGCTGGTTCAAAAACTTGCCTAGGAGCTCCATTGGTAGTTTCAGAGACCTGTGCGATCGGTTCATAAGCCAGTACTATGGGAACAAACGCCCGCCGAAGGACATCTCAAGCCTATTCACGATGAGGCAGCACAAGGATGAACGTCTCCAGGCCTTTCTTACCAGGTTTAATCTCACTAAGAGTATGGTGATCGAATGCCACCCTTCTACGGCAGTTCAAGCCTTCAAGTTAGCTATGACACGCGGAACTCCATTTCACACCAGTCTGGTAGTGAACACGCCGACTACTATGGATGAACTCAATGAGAGAGCCGATGGCTTTGTGCGCCTAGAAGAAGAGGAGGCAGCTAATGCTCGGACAACGTCGCTTGTGTCGACCGAGGAAAAGTCCAAGGCAAAGATCAGGCAGAAGTAGGCTCAGCCGCAACGTCAGACCTCTTGGAAGGCAGAAAAAAGGTCCAGGGAGGAAGAGTTGATTACTCCGCTGAAGGTCACTCTGGCGAGGCTGTATCAGGAGAACAAAGACAAGTTTCATCCACCACTGCCAATTAGGCAACCCCTCGAACAGAGGGATCAAACTAAACATTGTGCTTTTCATTCTGATTTCGGTCATCAGATTAACGAATGCAGGAACCTGAGGAGGCAAGTGGAGATGTTGATAGCTAGAGGGGAGTTCGCGAGTTATGTTCAAGGTTCGGCGATGGAGCAGAATCGACCGGTGGAACAAATAAAAATGAGTCATAAACAAAGCTCCCACAATTCACAACCAGTTCGTATAATCAATGCTATCCATGGTCGACCCGAGCCTAGTGAAGAGTCAGATGAGCTGCTCCGGGTGCGCCTGCGGCAGGCGCAGATGAAGAAAAGGATCGGCAATGTGACTACTCTACACCAGCAGAGCCCGTCAATACAGATAAAGTTCGACTGGACAGACCTGCAGCGTGTTCAACTGCCTCATGACGACCCGTTGGTAGTCAGTTTGACAGTGGCAGATTGCTTGGTGCGCAGAGTTCTGATCGATCCTGGGAGCAGTGCGAATGTCATGCCTAGGGACACATTTGACAGGCTCGACATTAAACCAGAGAGGCTCAAGCCCACCGGAAATCCCTTGTTAGGGTTCGATGGGAAGAGGGTGGAACCCGTCGGGATGGTGGAAGTGGAAGTTCAAGCTGCAGAACGAGCTCTTATGGAAACTTTTGTGGTCGTGGAAATTCACCCCTCGTATAATCTCCTGATGGGAAGAGGATGGATTCACAGAGTCCGAGGTGTACCCTCAACTCTGCATCAGGTCATGAGGTGCCTCGGGCCCGATGGAGATAAAGTGATAGACATTCGGGGGGATCAGGTCGCAGCCAAAGAGTGTTATTCCGTCACACTAAAGCATGCTGGGAAAGGAAAGGCGCCCGTCCGTTCGGCAAGCCCCAGATAGCAATTACAGGAACCTCCGCTCGAGCAGAATAGGGTGGAGGAGTCAGTCGACTTGACCGAGGAGCCCCTTCTGGATGTGCAGATCGATCAGTCCAGGCCAGAGCGAACTACCAGAATAGGTATAAGACTGATCAGAGAAGAGCAGCAAGAGCTAGTGGATTTCTTGTCCCACAATGCCGACGTATTTGCATGGAGTCACCTAGACATGCCTGGAATTAGTCCCTCCGTATCCTGTCATTCCCTGAATGTCAATCCCAATTTCAAACCAGTGAAACAGAAGCAGCGAAGATTTGCTCCAGAACGTAATCAGATCATAGCGGAAGAAGTCGATAGGCTGCTTGATGCGGGATTTATCAGAGAGGTGCACTACCCTGAGTGGTTGTCCAACGTCGTTGTTGTGCAGAAGAAGAATGGGAAATGGCGAGTATGCATTGATTTCACCAATTTGAACAAAGCCTGTCCGAAGGACAGCTTCCCGTTGCCTAAGATTGATCAAATGGTGGATGCCACCACTGGGTATGAGCGTTTAACCTTTCTGGACGCATATTCAGGTTATAACCAGATTCCTATGGACCCCGCAGATGAAGAAAAAACTTCTTTTGTCACCGAGCGAGGAACATACTGCTACAAAGTTATGCCTTTCGGGCTAAAGAATGCGGGAGCAACTTATCAAAGACTTGTTAGCAAAGTTTTTAAGAATCAAATGGGTAAGATTGTGGAAGCCTATATTGATGATATGTTGGTAAAGAGTAGGAAAAAGGATGATCATCTGAAGCATCTGCAAGATGTATTTGATGTACTAAAGCGATATGGGATGAGGCTCAATCCGACCAAGTGCTCGTTCAGTGTGAGTTCCGGACAGTTTCTGGGACACGTGGTCAACCGCAGGGGCATCGAAGTTAGCCCCACTCAAGCAGAGGCTTTGATTAAGAATGCCGAACCAAAGACGATCAGAGAGGTGCAAGCCCTCACAGGACGAATAGCTGCATTAAGTCGATTTATTTCAAAATTGTCAGATCACTGCAAACCATTCTTTGACACGATTCGGAACCATGGAAGGCAGGTCTGGGGGGATGAGCAACGACAAGCATTGACTCATTTGAAGCAATATATGCAGAATCCACCAGTCCTGTCAGCCCCAGAACCGGAAGAAAAGTTATTTCTATATCTTGGAGTATCTGGTGTCGCGACGAGTGCCGTTCTGATTCGTTGCAAGGAAGGGGTGCAATACCCGGTATTTTATGTAAGCAAAACACTGACGGAGGCAGAAAAAAGATACTCAAAGGCCGAACGGGTGGTACTTGCCCTTGTGAATGCAAAAAGGAAGTTGAGGCATTATTTCGAATCCCACCCCATAGCTGTTCTAACAACTTTCCCAATCAGAACGCTTATGCACAAACCAGAGCTCTCGGGCAGAATGACAAAGTGGGCCATAGAGTTGAGTTCATTTGACATAACGTATGAGCCGAGAACAGCTGTTAAGGGGCAAGTGGTAGCCGATTTCCTACTAGAATGTGACACCGAAGATACGGAAGAGGACCTTAGATGCGGCTCTTGGAAACTTTTTGTGGACGGCTCCTCTAACCAGATGGGGGCTGGGATTGGGATCAAACTGCAAACCCCAGAGGGTACTTCGTTGAGCCAAGCACTCAGACTTGAGTTCCGAGCCACCAATAATGAAGCGGAATACGAGGCGTTGCTAAATGGATTAAAGTTGGCCAGAGAGCTACAGATCAAAAGTTTGACAGTGTATAGTCACTCGCAGCTGATTGTTCGACAGGTAAATGGTGAGTACGCGACCAAGGATGACACGATGGGGGCATATCGTTCTGCCGTTCTGCATAGAGCCAAGGACTTTGCAAAGATTGAATTCATACAGCTGCCGAGGGAACAGAATGCAGATGCAGACCGTTTAGCATGCAGTGCTTCGAGTTGCGGTGAAACATTGGCGAGGGTGATTCCAGTAGGAATAGTGACCCAGCCATCTATTTTCGAAGAACTATTGGACTCTGACCCTTGGCAAGTTAACGTCATACCGTATGAACCGAGTTGGATTGACCCCATCATTACCTATATTCGAGATGGCGTTTTGCCTATGCAAAGGGATGAAGCTAGGAGACTCAAAAAGAATGCTGCCAAGTACGCCATCGTGCGGAACCAGCTGTACAGAAGGTCCTACTCTGGCCCATACTTGAAATGTGTCACCCCCGCGGAGTCGCAGCAGGTATTGCGAGCTATTCATGAGGGTGTGTGTGGCAATCATTCTGGGGGGCGATCGTTAGCGCATAAAGCAATGACACAAGGGTATTTCTGGCCAAACATGTCAAGAGATGCGGAGGAGTTCTCTCGAAGGTGCGATAAATGCCAACGATATGGACCATTGATCCACCAACCACCTGAGGAATTGCACGTAATGGCCTCGCCATGGCCTTTCGCGCAATGGGGGATGGATGTGGTCGGTCCTCTGCCAACTGCAAGAGCTCAGAACAAGTATGTGTTACTGGCCACGGATTACTTCACTAAATGGGTGGAGGCAGAACCATATCCTAGCGTGACTCAGACTCATGTGAGATGATTTATTTGGAACAATATTATCTGCCGTTTCGGTGTTCCCAGATCAATAGTCATGGACAATGGCACAAACCTCGACAGCGGGCAAGTAAGAAAGCTGCTGGAGGAGTATGGAATCAACCAGAAGTTGGCTGCAGTAAGTCATCCTCAGGCCAACGGACAAGCAGAAATCACAAACAGAACCATTTTCGCCTGCATTAAGAAGAAGCTGGAAGATCATAAGGGGAAGTGGTTGGATGAACTCCCGAACGTTCTATGGGCTTACAGAACCACCCCAAGGCGGCCGACTGGAGAGAGCCCGTTCGCAATGGCGTATGGTACCGAGGCAGTTATACCGGTTGAGCATTTAGTCCCCACTATCAGAAGCTTAGCATGGAGTCGAGATCAGAACGACAAGATGTTAAGATTGAACCTCGATATGATAGACGAAAGGAGGGACGCAGCGGCTATAAGGCTAGCATCGTATCAGCAAGTGCTGGCGAATAGTCACAACAAGAGAGTAAAACACAGGGATTTTGCCCCTGGCGATCTGGTTCTGAAAAGAAAGGTGGGGATGGTCAAAAAAATGATGCCACCCTGGGAAGGCCCATACAGAATTGCAGAAGTCATTGGCAAGGGGGCATATACGTTGGAAACCATGGCGGGAAGGTTGGTCAGCAAGCCCTGGAACGCCACGTCTCTGAAGAGGTACTACCAATAAAAGCTAAGTTCCGGCTTCAATTGGATGTTGTTTGTTGTCAATCAAATACATATGAATGAGCAAGTTACTGAAATTTACAAAAAAAAAAAGAAGAATTTTCTTTTCCAACGGTCTACTATAAAAACTTAAAGCCAAGTGGCAAGTGGCATTCTAGCCGAGCGCCAGGCACTTAAGCAAGATAAGTGGCAGCTGGCACTATAAGCCGAACGCCAGACACTTGCTAAAAACTTAAAGCCAAGTGACAAGTGGCATTCTAGCCGAGCGCCAGGCACTTAAGCAAGATAAGTGGCAGCTGGCACTATAAGCCGAACGCCAGACACTTGCTAAAAACTTAAAGCCAAGTGGCAAGTGGCATTCTAGCCGAGCGCCAGGCACTTAAGCAAGATAAGTGGCAGCTGGCACTATAAGCCGAACGCCAGACACTTGCTAAAAACTTAAAGCCAAGTGGCAAGTGGCATTCTAGCCGAGCGCCAGGCACTTAAGCAAGATAAGTGGCAGCTGGCACTATAAGCCGAACGCCAGACACTTGCTAAAAACTTAAAGCCAAGTGGCAAGTGGCATTCTAGCCGAGCGCCAGGCACTTAAGTAGGCACTTGCCATAAACAAACACACGGCAAAGCTAATATAAAAGAAAAAGAGAGAAGAGATATGTATGTATTGAAGATAAGTTGAATAGAGCACAACACATAGGGAAAAAGAGTTCTGTCGTTTCATTAATATTGAGCATTGAGTTTACAAAAGAGAGATGTCCATCATTACAAAAAGATATGGAATGGAAGAATTCAAAGGAGCCCTAGCTAGACGCCTCAGTACCAACAGCATCCTGGTCGTGCCGACTCGCTTCCTCGGCCCCATCAGCCGCCTCACCTTCATGAGGTGGGGAATCAAGGTGAATGACTGAATCGTTCGGCTGGGGTTCAGCGTCAGCAGTGGCTATGGAAAGAACCACGGTTAACGATTGAGGAGCGGTCAGTGGCAGAGCGGTAGGAGGAGCTGTGATGATCCTGGAGGAAGCAATGTCCTGGCACTCATCAAATATACGCTCCGCTTCGGTGGGTTCGGGGTCGACATAGACCCCAAGAGGTTCGATCCCCAGATCCTTGTCTACCTCATCCGGAGTGGAGCTGGTCTGTCCCTCATCCGGAACCCGGTCGGCAAAACCTTCCCGGAATCCTTGAGCATACCTAAGAGCACCGACCCTTGAGAACCGAGCGTGAAGGGCCAGCATCCCACCACCCACTCTGCTGATCGCGTCGATCAGAGCGGTACGCTCGTCCAGAGCTCTTTTTTCAAAGGCCATCCGAGCAGACTGTTCATCAGCTAGAAGGCGCTGGAGTTCTGCCTTCTCTTCTCTAATTGATTCCCGCTCGGTCTGCCAGACGCTCTTCTCAAGCTGGAGGGCGTCCTTCTCATCCTGAAGGGAATCATTCTCCTTCTTCAGGACATCTCTCTCCTGCTCGGTTTTGTCAAGCCGAGCCAGTACCTCGGTATTCTTCATGGCGAGGAGGTCGTTTTCCTTATTAGCCACCTCCAGGCTGTCAGAAAACTTACGGGCCCTGGCGTTCCCCATCTCCACCTGCTTCTGCATGGCCATCATGCCGAACAATGTCTGCATAGGTGCACATTAAAAACGGTTAAGCCAATAGTCAGGTCGGGCGAAGGCAAGACCAAATAATATGAGAGAATGCATGAGTTAGAAAATAAAAGTCACCTCCATAGCAGATTGGGGAAAGCGGCTGAACACATCCTTCTGGGAAAGACCCTTTGCCGCCTCAAGGTCCTTCGGAGTCCACATGCTCCTGTAGTAGGCCATAGCGGTCTGGCCATCCTTCAGCATGGTCTCGTTCGGTTTCACGAACGTCCCATCCGTTCGGGTGTACCGAGGGGCCCATGGCGGTAAGGTGGGGATAGAAGAGGGGCCTGAAGCAGAAGCAGAGCCACCAGCTGCAGCAGGCCCAGAGGGAGCAGGAGCTCTGACCGCTCGGTGCAAGAGAGCACCCGGCCCGGAGATCCGGGTCCTTCTAATGAGAGGCTCCTCCTCAGGATCGACTTCACTATCAGGATGAGGCCTTTTGCCTCGTTTTTTGTCCCGACCGCCCCCCGCAGCAGCAGGAGCTATGGTAGCTGGGGGGGACGCGTTCTGGTTGGCAGCAGGGGCGCTGGCAACAGGGTTAATAGCCACTGCGCTCGGGACAGTGTCAGATATGGTGGCTGAGGAAGAAGCTGACGCCGGAGAGGAGGTCGCCCCAGCAGCAGGAGTGGCTGGGGGAGTATTCTTCTTCCTGCCAAAAGAAGGAATCTGAAGTCTGCTCATGTTGTAGCCGAGTGATGAGAGCGCTAAGAGGTTGTCTGAAGTGAGGAGATCTGAGCAGGAAGGAATATCGTTCAGAACGTATTTCTTCAAGTAGTTACTCCTATCCCTGCAAACACTATAGCTCAAGTCATCACAAGGTATTCCCAAGGAACGGCATAAGAAAGTGCAAAAACGAGGAACGCATGTTTCGCAGGGGCAGTCATGTTTATGGGATTTGAATTTTTTATAGGAGGAGACAGAACAGACACCAAAGGCGCTCGGGATTGGGTAATCCTCTGCAGCCGGCGAAGACCAAGCCCCACTAATGCCCACTATGCTATCCCTCCAACCCTTTTCAGATTTTATTGTGTCAGTACATATGGACATCTTCTCGAACGGGTAGAGGTGGTAGAAGGGCTCGTTAGTACGGATCTTACTGACCTTATAGCACAGAAGGAGGTCTATGAGGTCGAGGTCTAGATTTCTGTCACGCATCAACAAGAGCATAACAGATATGATTCTAAAGAAGTTGGGGTTGACTTGCAGAGGGGATATCCCCAATCTATTGAAGACATAACTAAAGAAAGGGTGCAGAGGGAACCTAACAACATTCAATTGAAGGTTCGTGAATAAGACTTCGCCGGGCAGGAGGCCGGCGCCGGTCGTAATGTTAACATCTTGGGGGCAAACCCTAACTTCGATGTTGTCAGGAAGTCTAAGTCTCATACGAAGAACATCCAGATCTACAACCATGGTGGAAATGCTAGAAGAATCTAAAAGGGGGTAAATGGAAGCCTGCCGAAAGTAAAAAGAACGAAACTAAACTCGGAGGACTGCAAGATCGCTGGAAGAATGACTCTTGAAGGATTTCACCAGAAAAAGCTTAGCACTGTTCTAGAAAGAGAGAGACTTGGCTGATGATGGAGACGGTAAAGGGAAGTGAAGTGGAATTCTAGAGCATTATAAAGGCGAGGGGGCCCGAGGGCCGAAGCGTCGGGAAGGCGAGAAATCCCTCGAGCCCCGGAACATTGATTCTGGATCTGACCGTCCGCTCCCCCACGTGGTTATCTCGAGCCGTCAACATCATGATGAGACGCCATCAATAATTACCCCTTATTAAATAAGGGGCAATTATGGGGGCAGTTGAGGAGGCCCCGGATGACATGGGCCAGATCCGACTCGCAAACACAACATTCAGTCCGTACAGCTGGGTCAGCCCATATAAAGACACTGCCATATGGGCCGAACGGGAGTAAGCCCATCAAAGGTGACCAGGGCTTATGGAGGAATAGGCCCAGATCCAGCAATCAGTAAATATCTTGTAAATATCTTGTAAATATCTCTAAATAGGATATGGAATGGAAAGGAGAGGGATCTTTTTGGGTTGAGGTGTAAGAATTCTAGAGAGAGAAAGAGGAGAAGGAATTTCTTGCATCTTCAATATATATATTTTTGGGTTCATGATTTTTAGAATAATTATGGTTTTTGAATTTATATCTAGATCAATGAGAAACTGTCAATTGCTAGTGCTAGGCATCAATGAATATTAGTACCTAGTTGATTTTATAGACTCTGAAAGAGCACTTTTCTGTCATATATAGATGTACCCAGAAGGATAGTAATTGAATGAAAGGTAGTGCTGGACTCAGCAGCCACGTACCTAACATAGGCCCAGTGGGATAGATGCCCTGAAATTTCTTTTATTTGTATTATTATTTATGTATTTTGTTTCACCCAATTTTTGAAAATATTCTATTATATATTTTTGCCCCTCACTAATTTTTTGGATCCAAAAATACTAAAGTAATAGATTCAAACTTAATTAAGTTCTTATGATTATTATTTTATTTTTTTAAATCTATGGTTAATTTCGTTTTCTTCAATGACGCTAATCAACCAAATTTTTGGGTCCGTGGTTAACTGGACTGATGCAAAAGTGTAATATTTGTGGCTTATCATATTCTAGTTAATTACAAATACTTAAAATTAAATCATGTTTGACATTGATGAGCTGCCCTCAAAATCAGGGACAGAGCCGTTATAGGACCGGGGGGCACGTGCCCTTTCTGGATTTTTTTCTTTTCCTTATCTATAATAGGTATATATTTTTTGAAAATGTGTAAAAGTAGCCCACTCTCAAATTTCTCCTTCTCTTGTATACTCTATATGTTTTCTTAAATTGTTTCATTATGTTTTATATGTGTAATTTATTAACTTATCTCATCCCAAAAATATCAATCTCTATACTCCATAAATATTAATTTATGTATTTAGCGTATCATGTGCCCCGTGAACAAAATTTCTGGCTCTGTCTTTGTCTCAAATCAATTACTTGTACCACATTTCACAAAATATTGGAGTAATTCATGTTGTGTGTTCTAGTCACATACTCGTACTGTCATTTTTCAGTATGTTTTTAGACCACATTGAATCAATTCGCTACCATTTAGTGCAATTATGCTTGTGTTGTATTTTCCTTCTTCATGAACCGTTATGGCGGCTGTTTGGCACACTTGCCAAATGAGTTCTGAGAATATTTTAGAAAAATGGAGACTTATTTAGAGTTAGATATATTTTTAAAAAAGTGTTATGAGAGTATTAAATCTTAACTGGTAATTGTATGGCACGTTGAGTGTTCATTTGATAGAAGAGTCTATATAAAGGTGGCAATCTCACTTGTAGAAAATAAAGTTTGAGGAGGAGAATAAAATTAGATGTAAAGGGTATATGGTACTTAATTCGAAAGATAAAAGGTTTAGAGAGTGATACATGTTATAGAATGATAAATGCTATAATTAACGAATTGAGAGTAGTTATAAAGCCAAAAATAAATTTACTCTATATATATATATATATAGTACTGATCTCTTGTCCACACTTTATATATATATATAGTACTGATCTCTTGTCCACACTTTTTATATAGATCATTAGATTAAATCTAATAGTCATTTTTTAAACTCACCTATAGCCTTTCCTTTTAACACAAAACCACTCTCATTCTATTTTTAGTTTCTATATTTAATTTTACCGTTACCGCCTAATGGATCAATAAAAGGTAATTACCAAAATAAAAATAGAAACTTAAAAAAAAAAAATAATACCAATATATTTTACTAAAAATTTGTTTTTATTTAGATATTTCTTTGGAACAAAAACAATACCAGTATATTTCAATTTTGCAATAGCAGAATGATGTTATAGCCTTTTCCTAAGAAACATCTTGTTGTTCTCCGTATAAGTAAATTAATATATTTCTATACTGTAATGTTGCATTTTGAAATATCAAATTAATTAATTAGAATTGAAGAAAATTTCATTTAAAGTTTGAACAAAATTTCTTTCTATTTCAATTTTAAGTTGGGCATTTAGTGAAATTCATTATTGAATTTGTGAATTTGTGAGTTTGATTATTGAATTTGTGAGTTCAAATACAATCCGATGTTTGAAATATGTACAATATGTCAATTATCATTGTCAAAGGACCCTTTATTTTTTTTATTTTTATTTTTATTATTATTTTTTAAATCAGCAAGCAAGTGTAGCAAGCAAGTGTATCGATAAGAAGTATTAAGGTGACTAACTTCATTTTTGTAAAGGTTTAGAATTGCTTCGGATGAGTTTGTATGGAAGAGGTGTACTAGGAAAACAAAGAAAAATAAAGGCTTGCTCTGAATTAAAATTATATTTGAATCAATTAAAATTAATGCAATAAGATTTTGACTTTTATGCATTGAATTAGTGATTTATAAAACTGGGCAAAGGAGGTTGAACAATAGTAATTAGAATAAGGAGCCACATAGAACTAAAAGATTTAAAGGGAAAACAAACTTACTTTTTTAAAACAAAATAAATAAAGAAGAGGAAACATAAAAAAAAAAAATGTATAGTACCTTCTGTTGAGGGTGAAATTCACGCGGTCCGATACGACACCGTTTTCCTGTAAGGAAGAAAGAAGAAGATCGATGAACCTTGACGGCACTGGTTTGGTGCCTGCCAAGAGCTCTCCGACGGTCAAGTTAGTCACCGAAGGTCAAAAAAGAAGGCAGAAATTTAATAATAGTATTCTCGATAAGGGAATTTCATCATCCTCATCCCATGTGACTTATCCCATAGAAACTTATCATTGATAAGATTTGTCATCATCCCCATGAAAATCTTATCCTGCATAAGATTTGTCATCATTCTTATCTATGGAAATCGTTACTTCTAATAATAAAATATTATTGTTGATCACCGAAAAGATCTGGCGACTGGTTAACACCTGGTTGCCTCTATCTTTGGTCAAGATAGGTTTATTTTTCCCTATCAGTTGCCCCTCATTTCCAAGCTTGCTCGTCTAGCTTTGGGAATGTAAGATTTTTTTTTTTTTTTTTATAATTTTTTTTTTCTGCCCTGGGAACAGTACCCTGGGGTTTTATTTTTGGTACCCTTGGGTAATCTGCCCTGGGTACGATTTTTAATACCCTTGGGTACTCTGCCCCTGGGTATTTTTAGTACCTTTGGGTAATCTTCTCCTAGGGTGCTCTGCCTCTGGGTAATATTTTTAGTACCCTTGGGTACTCTACCCCTGAGTACTAGTTTTACTCAGATCGTCACTCCTTTAATAAGGGAATTGAACTTTACAAGCTTTACTCAGCTCACCCCTTTAGTAAGGGATTTTTATTTACTATCCCTTATTGTAAGGGGATATTAATTACGGGATTCATTCAGCCCAGGTCTTTGTAGTACAGGACACTCATTTATTATCCCTTATATTATGGGGATATGGATTACGGGATTCATTCAGCCCAGGTCCTTGTGATACAGGACACTCATTTACTATCCCTTATAGTACGGGGATACAGATTACAGGATTCACTCAGCCCGGGTCCTTATTATACAGGACACTCATTTACTATCCCTTATAGTACGGGGATACGGATTACGGGATTCACTCAGCCTGGGTCCTTGTAATATAGGACACTCATTTACTATCCCTTGTAGTACGGGGATACTGCACGTATAAAGATAATTGACCAAGAGTCAAGGCAACTGAAAAGAATTTTACTAAAGACCATCATTGCCTCAAGGCTTATTAAAAACAAGATAACACGTGAGGGAGCTACCCTCCATTTAAAATGATTAACTAAGATGCCCGCAGTCTTTATTGTGAATGACTTGATAAGGCTAATTCTAGCTGTGAGACAATTTCTAGTCGGTATACTCATCTGAGTCATTCTCATGATATGTGCTATCGCTCTGGCTGAAGAACGATCTTTTATATTTGGTATTTTCATCCCTAACAAGAGGGGCTGGCCTCTTTTTGTCATCTCCTTCCTTCCGTGCACTCATGGTGTCTTCAGCGTTGATGTGTTTTGCGCTCTGATCAGCAACTCTATCATGCTAGTGAGAGGTTCTTTTGATAAGGAGAACAAGAATCTAGAGGTTTGGAGTCCTCCTATGAAAGCGGTCAAAGCTACCTTGTCATCCACCTCTTCTACCTGTAACATCTCTGCGTTGAATCGGGTGATGTATTCCCGAATCGACTCTTTCTTTTGTTGCTCCACAGTAAACAGGTAGGTAGCCGGCCTCCTATGCCTCTGACTTGCAATGAAGTGGCTCACAAACTGCTTACTCAGTTCTTCGAAGGTGTTGATGGTTCCTGGCTTCAGCTTGTTGAACCAAACTCTTGCTGATTCCTTAACTGTAGTGGGAAAAGCTAGGCACATGATTTCGTCTGGCACAGCATGTGAATGCATAAGAGCTTGAAAAGTTTCCAGGTGATTGAGGGGATCTTTGGTCCCATCGAAGCTTTCGAACGAGGGCATCCTGAACTTGTTAGGTAGTGGACATTTCATAAAGGCGGGGTTGAACGGCAAGTTGGTCCTTTGTACCAGGTCATCTGAGGCGGCATGACCTTTCCCTTTCAGAGCTTGCATTACATCTTCCATTTTCCCCTTGAGATCCTCGATCTGCAAGTCGAGATATGTAACTTTCTTTGTCTTTTCCTTAAGACAGAAGGCTGTGCTTTCAGGTGGTCGGGAACTCCGTGGGAGAGATGGGTGGACCATCTCTCTATGTCGGGTTCCCACCTAGCTTTGTTCCACTTCAGTCTCATTTTAGGGGGGATGATTATCTTGCTTTTCAAGATTCCCATTCCCTCCGTTTGGATTTGAGAGATCTTGTCGTGGCAAGTTTTGTTGAACCGGTGGAACAAGATGTTGCAGAAGTGCTGCATTTTGCTGGATCAACTGGTTCATACCTTGACTCAGAGTTTGGACTTGCAGTTCCAACGCTGCAAGTCGTGTCTCGTCGTTTGAGACGTCCAGGTTTTCACCCGACTCTACCCTTTGACTAGACCCCTGTGACGGTATTCCTTCCGTAACCATACCGGGCTGCAAACGTATATACCTAACAGAGTAATTAATTGATTCAAGGGAATCGTCGTTCCCACAGATGGCGCCAACTGTTGAGGGTGAAATTCACGCGGTCCGATACTACACCGTTTTCCTGCAAGGAAGAAATGAGAAGATCGATGAACCTTGACGGCACCAATGTGGTGCCTGCCAAGAGCTCTCCGACGGTCAAGTTAGTCACCGGAGGTCTAAAAATAAGGCAGGAATTTAATAATAGTTTTTTCGTCGTACCTTATTCCCGAGTCGTCGTCCTATTTATAATCCCTTCCCTTATTCTCGATAAGAGAATTTCATCATCCTCATCCCATGGGACTTATCCCATGGAAATCTTATCATTAATAAGATTTGTCATCATCCCCATGGAAATCTTATCCTGCATATGATTTGTCATGATTTTTATCCATGGAAATCTTATCCTGCATAAGATTTGTCATCATTCTTATCCATGGAAATCGTTACCTCTAATAATAAAATATTATCGTTGATTACCGAAAAGATCTGGCGGCTGATCAACACTTGGTTGCCTTTATCGTTAGGTCAAGATAGGTTTATTTTTCCCTATCACCTCTTATTAGTTCTCTTGTAATTCTTCTTTGTTTGACATAAATGTGAAAAATAGAGGTGAAGTGAGTTGCAAAGATATTTCTTTCAAAGAAACATCTAAATAAAAACAATTTTTTAGTGAAATATACTAGTATTATTTTTTTTTTAAAAGGTTTCTATTTTTATTTTGGTCATTACCTTTTATTGTTACAGTAGGTGGTAATGATAAAATTAAATATAGAAACTAAAAATAGAGTGAAAATGGTTTTGTGTTTAAAGAAAAGGCTATAGGTGGATTTGAAAAATGATACTTAGATTTAATAATCTAACGGTCTATATAAAAAGTGTGGGTTAATTTTTACTCCATGGAAAGCAAGAGATCAGTACTCTCTCTCCCTCTCTCTCTCTATATATATATATATTAATTATTTAAATAAAAGAATAACATTTATCTACTCACCATTTCTTACCTATGTGGTCAAATCATAAATGTAAGTACATAATTTTAATTATAAAATTTGGAAAGTAATGATAAGGAATGAATTGATCGGGCTTACATTTCTTTTTTCTTTTCAAAATTTTTAATTAATAATTAAAAGTGTGTTGATATATTATCAAATGAGCCGTAAGTAAAGTATATTCATTCGTAGCCCAAGTGATAGGGTTGCTTCTCTTTATCCTTAGAAGTCCGATTTCGAGCCTTAACACTCCCTCCCCACTGACCACTAACAGTCTTGCCATGAAAAAAAAAAAAATAATAGTTAGTAAATATTGTCTGAAAAAAAAGTAATAACTAAGTTATTACCATACCAAATCACTATAAATTTATTCCCCACGATGCACTGTAAAATTAATTACGTGCATATTTAAACTATTTTACATGTAGCCAAAGTTTGCAGTCATAGTATTAATAGCCGTCGTGATTTAACATAATCGAATTTGTATCTATGTTACGTAACAAAATAATTATTGCAGTCCTAATTTTTTTTTGGACCTCACTCGTAAGACAAAAATGTAATGATGAGTAACCCAATATCTTGGTGAAAAAAAAAAATAATAATAATAACCCAATATCTACTCCATCCTAACAGATTGGATTCTAATGTTCATACCATTGACCAATATAGGCATAAGAACAGTGTGCAAAGGAGCAATATAAAACCAATAAAGGAAAGTTAAGACTTCACATATGTGTCCCACATCATAACAGAATCAAGGAGACGTGGGTAAGAAGTAGCATGAAACTGATGATACGGGTCTTAAAGTAAAATTTTAATTCACATTGAAACGGCCGGTTTTTGACTACAACAGCCGTTCTGCCTAAGAAATTGGCATGTTCTTTGTCAACAGGACAGTTTATATGTCAGTCTCGGTTAGGGATGGTAATTTGATCTGCCCCGAGGTTACTCACCCCGCCCCGTTTTGTTTTTGGCAATTTTGGGAGAACGTTTAACTTATTTGAACGGGGATGGTTTGACGTAATAGAAACTCGCGCGGGTTTGGTGCGGGGGCAGGGGGAGGCCGCCCCGCTTCGTTTAGATAGGTAAATTACTTAAGTACCTTTATTTCATTAGTATATATCTCCTAGTATATATATTAAGTACCTTATATAACAATATTAAAGTAACAAATGAATTTGATTAGAAGGAAAGTTAAAATGGTGAAGAACGGAAAATGAGGATAAAAAAAAAAAAAAAATGCAAATATATTTCAACAATAAATAAATTATAGTCTTAAACGAGACTAGGCGGATACCCGCGGGGGTAAAAATGTTAAACGGTTGCGGGGATGGGGTGGAAAGTCCCCCCGTTTTTGCAATTTTGGGCAGGGACAGGGGCGAGATTTTAAACGGTTGCGGGGGCGGGGGAGGGTACACAGCTCAAACCTGCCCCCGTTGCCATCCCTAGTCTCGGTCGCACCAATATATTGGTGAGTCTGAGTATCTTAAAATTAAAAATAATGGTAAGTAACGATAAGGAATGAATTAACCTAGCTTACATTTATTTTTCTTTTCAAAATTTTTAATTAATAATTAAAAATGTGTTTTTTTATAAGATTTGACCAAATTTGCTGTCAAAAAAGTATACCCACTCGTAGCCAAAGAGATAGGATTGCTTCTCGTATCTTTGGAAGTCCGACTTCGAGCCTTCACACCCCCTCTCCACTGACCACTAACATTCTCCTTAGCAATCCCTGCCACAGAAGGCAGTCCTCTTCAAGATGAAACCACCAGTTGTTTTGCAATTCATCTGGTGGCATTGCTCTGGATCTCTTAATCTCTATTGGCTTCTAACGATTTTTCCTCTCGATCCTTGATTCTTTATCTTTCCTTTCTCTTTCTTCCTTCAATTGTGGTGCATTTTATTCTTCCTCTAAATTGTGTTTCAAACATCATTCCTCATATTCAATGAAGTAAAAGAAGAAAAATGAAATTGTGATCTTGAGGAATGATAAACATAAATATTCACATAAAAGAACGTAATCAAATCTAGCCTTAAAAAAAATCATTGAGGAGAGAGAAAAAAGGAGGAGAACTGAGAGCATCTCTAGCGATCTGTTAAAAAATTATTTTGTGTAAAATATACACTGTCACGTATGATGTGTAAATTTTTTTATTTTTTTTTATTTTTTATTTTATCACAAGCAATCTGTTAAGACACATTGCCACGCCACCAATGTGTAAAATTGTTTGTAAAAATTATGTGGGGTCTAGGCATGAAACTTGTTGATTGTTATTGGGGAATATATTTTTACACAAAAGGTATAAAACAACCGCTGGAGTTAAAAATAAATAATCTGAATTTTTTTATGTAAATCTATTATGACACATCAGATTTATGCAAAGAAATAGATATACAAAACGATTAGAGATGCTCTAAGAGGCTGAACACATGAAGTGTGAGAGAGGCGTACTTAATGAAATCAAGACATGGCTGAACCACTTAGGGCCTGTTTGTTAGGTGTTTTACTTTGGTGTTTTTGTTGCAGGGCTCCATTTCAGGCCCAAAAATATGTTTGGTAGCACTTGTTTTGTTTTAAACAGTACAAAAATATTGTTTTAAATAGTACAAAATTTGGGCCCAAAAGTGAAACACTGAAATGGTGTTTTTTGTTGTTTCTAAATTGTAGCCCAATAAAAAGCACTGTAGCGGTTGATGTAAGTTGGGTCTAACACTGTAGCGGAGGAAGTAACTTTAAAACGCGTCTGCAACATGTGGCCCGATCTTTTCTCTCTCATCCGAAACCCTAGAGAAGGCGATTTGGGAGGCGACAAAAAGGAATCGGTGAGTACTCTCTCTTCTATTTCTATCCTGTTTAAAGACCTTTCCTTTATTGTTTCCTTTGATGTTGCTTTACTTCCAAATCTGTAAGCACGAAGTAGTTAAAGCTCAGATTTGATTCTGGTTTGGTTTGTTCACGAGTGACTTAGCAAGCGGTGTGGAACACCTATTCCTTTAAGAACGCAACTGTTTTAACATTAGAAATGAGTTGGGGTATCATTAGTATGCATAATATTGTTGGATCATGCATTCAGTGTGCAAAGAAAACAGATCTTAGTAGCTCGTAATGAGTGGGGGTATCATTAGTTGGAGGGTTGACTTTAATGCTTACTCCATAGGATCTGTTTTCTTTGCACACTGAATGCATGGTCCGTTAAAAAAAAAAAATACTAGGACGGATTTAATTGCATTTGAAGCATATTTTTTTTATAACCTATTTAAATAGGTAGCTTTTGGTTGAATTTTTGGCTATTTTGATTCGGGTGTGTGTATCCATATATAAATATAAATGGTTTGCGTGCAATCTATGTTTAGGCATTGTGAAGTATAATATTATTAGGGGTTTATTTATTTTGTTTAAAATTATGTTTGCAATATTACTCTAACGAAATGCAAGGGTGTGATTTAAGGAAAGTTTGTTCTTTTATTGCAGGGGATAATTGACTCTGCGTTGAATCCAGTAACATACAAGATTGGTACTGATCATTATCTTTCAATGCAGTTTCATTTTAATTTTCTACTGTAATTATCTAGATATCTATGCTTTCATGCTTTAATTGTCCTGTGACTATATTTTTATTTGCCTCTCATAATTCTTTTTATTTATTTGTTTTTTGTTTCAGTGAAATTCTGTTTCCAGACAAAATATCTTTTGATTTAGGTAATCTTTGCCATCCTTGTATATCTGATATTGTTTCAGCTAATTGATTAATTGATGAGCTTCTGATTGTATGTTTATCTTGTTTGGAACCATTATTGAGTTTGACCTACTATTCTACATCTTTTGTGTGTGTCCATGATAGTTTGCCACTATTGTTTCTGTTGTACTCGTGTGGAAATCAAACAACCTCTTAAGTTTCTTTTGGATTTCTTGTTTGGTTGCTGAGAATTTCACATCTCCTTGGTATTCCTCTTTTGTGGTGTCCTGGATCTGCACTTTTGTACACAAAATATATGTTTCCATTTTGACTTGCCTATCAATTGATCGATCGATCGTTCCATCTGATATTATCAGAGAAGAGCAAGCAACGTGTATTGTGAGTAATGGCGTCCTCTTCTCTCCTCAGATCTACAGCCCCTGTTCTCCGAGCCTCAGGAGTCTTTTCACTCCTGCCGTCTGACAGAACAAGCAAGGTTGTTTTCCCTCTGAGTGTTTGATAACAAAAAAATTCAATCCAACTTCTATTTTTTATTTATTTTTATATAAATTTTTTTTTCTGATCATGTCAAGCTGCATATATATATATATATTGTTGATTTTGGTTTTTGATTATTTGTTGTTGTAAGAGATGGATCTTTGACTTTCTAAGTACCTTTATGATTTTTTTTTGGAATTAATTTGATTGTTGATATATAGTAGCTTTCTTTGGTTTCATTTGAATTTCGGATAAAATTATAGTTGTAATGAATTTGATCTCCATTTTTTAATTTGATTGGCGATGTGTAGTTGCTTTATTTGGTTTCATTTGATTGCGGAGAAAATTATAGTTGAAGCTTGTAACAAATTTGATCTCCACTTTCCTAAAATTACCCTGCTATTGATTTTAGAGATTTTCTCCAGATCTCTATTTTTAGCATTTATCAGAACAATATCCATAGCAAATGCTATAGACTATGCACTCATTGTGTGTGTGAAAAACAAGAAAAAATCCTCTGGCATTAATCTGGATTGAAAAACAAGAAAAAATTCTCTGGCATTAATCTGTGTGTGCAATGTTTGTGGAATATGAACTTAAACCACTTCCACATGTATGAGTGAGTGAGTGAATATTGTAGAGATGTTACTGAACTTACTGGCATATGAACTTGAAGCAACACTTGTTATCATATTAACTGAATTTCAATCACAAGGAACCAAATTATTCAAGAGCTACTTAGCATAATACCAATAATATAAAAATTTACAAAGTCACTTAGCACACTTTTGTGTTTCAACTCAACTCAACTCAACTCAACCACCTCAACAAAGAAATGAACTTTGACATGAGAGAAGAATATACTGAGGCACCTCAACACTGCACCAAGCAAAGTTCCAATTCATTTCTTTTTTTTCCCAAACAATAAAAGAATTCAGTTGTTAAACAGAAAGTGATTACAACCATAGAAATACAAAATAATAATTTTAAAAAAAAGCCCAGGGAAGATTACAATAACCAAAGGAGCAGATGAAGCCAGGTTAAAGACCTCAACAGATTTGTAGATTATAATGTTCTATGAAAAAAAAAAAACAACAAACAAACAAACAACCAACTACTGCTGCATGAAAAGGTCATAAGAACACAGTAAAAAGATGAAACTTTATATGTCAAATTATATATATATATATATGTGTGTGTGTGTGTGTGTGTGTTTGTGTGTTCAAATTTCAATATATTTATTAAAAATATATAGACTATTTATATAGAAATAAATTTATAAATATATTTAAAATTTATAAAAATAAATTAAAAATAATGATAACCAAACATGTTTTTTATTTCTGTTTTTTTTTTATTTATAACAGTTGGAGTTACCAAACATGTTTTGTTTTTAAAATTCTTGAAACGCATGGCTTACCAAACATGTTTTTCAAGTTTCTGTTTCCGACATTTCTACAACAAAACATCTTTCCCAAACGTACTTCTGATTTTTGCCAAAACACTCCAATAGTAAAAATACTATTTCTGTTTTAGACAAAAACAAAACGCCTAAAGTAAAACGCATGCCAAACGGGCCCTTAGGATTCAGACTAATATTCAGCCTTTTTTTGTTGGCCAAAGTATCATACTCTAAAATTAAATTGTGTATAACATTTTCCTCCATGGCAAGTTATACATATTATAATCTTTCAAAAAAAAAAAAGTGATACATATTATATATGTACTAGTAAAACACACTTGTGAGCGGAAATGTGTATAAGCTGTAAAGTAAAAAAAAAAAAAAATTGTGAGGATAAATATATATATATATATATAAGAATAATTTTCTGTTAAATATGAATACTATTATAAAAATATTATTTATTTAAATAACTAACGTTATAAAAATTTTAAAATAAATTATAAAAAAATAAATATAAAAATAATTTTGTATATAGAATTCCTAATTTAGGATTTTATTGGTATATGTTGATATATAATTTTTGTTATGTATTTATTGAAATAAATTATATATTTCATTTTATTGAATTTCGATCTGTATTTACTACTACTGCGTTATTATTATTAGTATCTCCCCTAATTAGATTTCTTTTATTGAATTAAATAAATATATTTTTTAATATAATTTATTTAATTCTCTAATTAAATTTTCTTTTAGTAAATTCAGTTTTTAAATATTATATATTTTCTTCTCTAATTAGATTTCTTACTACTATATTATTATTATTAGTATTTCATTATCTAATTATATTTTCTTTTATTGAATTAAATAAATAATTTTTTTGATAAATTAGATTTTATTATTATTAATTTTCAATATTTTCTACTATATCTCTCTCACCAAAACTTGCAAACGCTCTTCGATTAAAAAATAAATTGGGTATGATATCAAGTCATACCTCATCTATTTATATTTATTTCATTTTTCATTTTGATCTGATGTGAGACACCTCCAACACTAATTCAATAGTAATTAGACCATTTTGAGTAGTCATAAGTGGGTTAGATACAAATTCATTTTAAACGAACTCTCTTGACCAAACACTTGGTAGTTGTGCCTACGAATGTGGATTCCCTTCACTGTGTTTCTCTAGGACCAAAATCCTCTCCATTGGAACAGTGCTCCTGTTCTGTCCTGTTTTCCCTGTAGCAGCAGTAAAAAAGTTAAAATATGTATTTATGGAAATATAAATTATATACAGAATATATATGAATTATACATATATCATAACAGTGTTACATCCAATTTGAAATTTGAAATTTCAAAAGCCCGCCCTTTATTGTATCTTCTTTTCCTAAAGTCCAAAATAGAATCAGATTTTTATTTGTTACCAAAACAAGAGAGAGGTCTTATCTCTTTCTTAAAGTTTGTTCTTCTTTTTCATTTTTTACTTCCATAGATAATTGTTTCCAAAGAAACAGAGCAGCTGGTGCATGCTGTGAATTCTCGGGTACATGAATTGCTGGAAAAGGAAAGTTATAAGAAGGAAGAGAGAGAAGAGAAAGACTGCGAAAGTGTCCGGCGTAAATTATTTGGGTTTACAAAGATAAAGACTTACCTATTTTCAATATTGTAAGTTAAAGTCGTTTCCAATAAATTAGGTTTGTTTTTTTTTTAGTTTGTTGATGTATTTATAAGTTTATTCCTAATCTGAACCACTATTAAAGGTTATATATATTGTATGGTATCTGAACCCTAATTAATGTTGGAGACAAATATTGCATTTATTGTTCTTATGATTATATGGATTCAGATTTTGTAAAAAAAAAAAGGAATCAATATTCCGAACCTTAATTAATGTTGGAAATAAATATTGCATTTATCATACTGATTCTCTACGATTGTATTTTGAAGAAAAAATTTCAGCCGTTTTTAATGTTGGAAACAAATATTGCATAATTATTGTTCTTACCTTTTTAATGTTGGAAACAAATATTGCATAATTATTGTTCTTATGATTAATTGGGTTCATATTTAATATTGCATATTGCAAAATTTTCAAACCATAATTAATTTTGGAAACAAATATTGCATTTATTATTCTTATGATTAATTGGGTTCATATTTTGAAGAATAATTCTTAACCTTTTTTTTTATGACATGTGAACCTTAATTAATGTTGGAGAGGAATTTATATTTTTAAGTATCAGTATATAGTTGATAATTAATAAATGGATGAGAAATTGTTCAAATTTAATTGCTGATACATACTAGAAAAGAGTTGGGATGTACTTTGTTATACAGAATGGACCATATGTTTTTGTTTGATATTGTTTATAATAGTAATTGAAAATTTTGAGTGGTCGTAATAATTAGTAGTAATTTAACAGAGTTTTAATATTTAAGAAAATACTAGCTCCAAAAAAGATTTGAAATTCATGTCTCAGTTGGAAAAAGTAAAATAAAAAAAATTAAATTGTCTCATTATTGTACGAAATTAAATATATTCATTGACTTTAATTTTTTCTATAGTCTTATCCTAACGTTATAGAAAATGGATTGGCTTTGGTTTGAATTTGGTTTGCAATTGAGGGCCTTGGATTCTTGATACATTGTGTTTGTTTAATAATCTTAATGGGTCACAAAATTATAGTCGTAAATTTGCTAAGATGAATGGAATTTATAATTGTGGTAAAGGCAAAATTGGGGAGCAACAAAAGCACTAACAAAATCCACAATAGCCTCAATTGTAAAGATACATATAAATGAAAATGTAAGAGGTTGAAACCAACCATGGAGCTAAAGATTCACAATATGATGAACTCAACAAAAGGAACAGTTCAGGTTGAGGTACTTTTCTCCCCTTAACGTTTTCCATGTAGTTTCATAAGTAATACCATTTGTCTATTAAATTATGCACACATAATAAATCTCATTATTATGTTGCAGAATTTCACTGAAGCCTTTATATCCGGAGAGGCAAATGGCAGTCAAAGTTGAACAATCCCCTACCACCAGTTCGTTACTGTCAGTACTGTTGCAACTATAAGAATTTTCATATGTGACGCCTTCATATGTGACGCCACCACCACCTGCAATATTTATGCTGGTGAACTCAATACTCCATTAACTAACCAGGCAAATGTGCTATTAAGGTGGAACATGCATTTAAGAACGACTCCAAATGTAAATTGGATTGCATTTTGTCTCATCATCATAATCAAAGATACTAGATGTAAACAATTGCCAATCGACTGGCACGCCAACGTCCCACTTGTCAATTTCGGAGATAGGCTAACCAATTCAACGACGACTCTTTGATTATTGACAGTCATTCCAATATGTATTTGACTTTAATTTTATGATGTTGTTCATTTACGTCTGCGTACTTGTAGCTTTTTGGAATTTGCGCGAGTTGTTTTATATAGTATGTACATTTTGGTATATCTGGAAATGTAGTGGTTGACCGACTTTTGATAATTTTGTATATTATGTATGTAATGAAATTAGATATTTTCTTTCAATGATCAAATGCAGGTGACTGACCTATTTAAAATGAGGCAATGCATTGACGTATTAACACAATACATTTGGCATATAATACCGTTTATTGCTCCTAATTTTAATGATTTCTTTTAAGTCAACTCATCAATTCAAGTAAAATTATTTTACAACATAACTTTTTTAACTTATATAGGCTATTACAAATATATTTATACAAATCATTCAAACCTATAATTTAATAGTTACATGTCTAAGTTATATATAACATCCCAATAAATTCGTACCAAATAGAGTAATTGCATCCACAATACAAAAATAATTCAAGTGTTTTCTAAACGTTGTTCCAATTTTTCTGGGACTTATATCTTTTTACAAATATATTTGTAAAAATCATCCCAACCTTTACTTAAATAGTTTCATTCATAAATTATAAATAACATCCCAATATATTCGTAAGACAATTTGTAAGACCCAAATGAAAGTAATCGAAATACAACTCTCAAGTGATCCATTTATGCAAATAGATATGTTCTATTTATCCTTATATTTTTATAGTTAATGTCGTTAATAGTTTATAAAATACATCCCAATAAATTTCTAAGACAATTTCCAAGGTCCAGAGAAAAATAATTCAAATATAACTCTCAAGTGATCCATTTATGCAAATACATATGTTCTATTTATCTTTATTTTTTTATAGCTAATGTCGTTAATAGTTTATAGAAAACATTCCAATAAATTTGTAAGACAATTTCCAAGACCCAAATGATAATAATCGAAATACAATTTTCAAGTGATCCATTTATACAAATAGATATATTCTATTTATCCTTATATTTTTATAGCTAAAGTTGTTAATAGTTTATAGAAACATCCCAATAAATTTGTAAGACAATTTTTAAGGTCCAAAGGAAAATAATCGAAATGCAACTCTCAAGTGATCAATTTATGCAAATACGTATGTTCTATTTATCCTTATATTTTTATAGATAATGTTGTTAATAGTTTATAGAAAATAACCTAATAAATTTGTAATACAATTTCCAAGACCCAAAAGAAAATAATCCAAATACAACTCTCAAGTAATTCATTTATGTAAATATATATGTTCTATTTATTCTTATATTTTTATAGATAATGTCGTTAATAGTTTATAGAAAATATCCCAATAAATTTGTAAGACAATTTTCAAGGCTCAAAGGAAATAATCCAAATATAACTGTCAAGTGATCCATTTATACAAATACATATGTTCTATTTATCTTTATATTTTTATAGCTAATATCGTTAATAGTTTATAGAAAACATCCCAATAAATTTGTAAGACAATTTTTAAGACCCAAAGGAAAATAATCGAAATACAACTCTCAAGTGATCCATTTATGCAAATACGTATGTTCTATTTATCCTTATATTTTTATAGAAAATCTCATTAATAGTTTATAGAAAATATCCCAATAAATTTGTAAGACAATTTTCAAGGCCTAAATGAAAATAATCAAAATAGAACTCTCAAATGATCCATTTATGCAAATAACTTAAAGTTGTATTTTATTCTATTACTTTGCTCCTGCAAAAATTGGAAAAACTAAATAAATAATCTTCAATTAAGTGTGAAGTAATGTGATTGCAAGTACTCTGGTTCTTACGAACTTATTAGGATGTTCTCTATAAACTTGGAACGAAGATTGGTACAAATATATTGGGATGATTGGTACATATGTATTTGCAAAAGCAAATAACTTAAAGTTGTATTTTATTCTATTACTTTGGCCCTGCAAAAATTGGAAAAACTAAATAAATAATCTTATTTTGGGATATTTTTCAGGTAATGAGATCTTATTTTGGGATGCACAACATCCTTAGGTTGGCTTGGTTGTATTGACGTCCTTTTATGTAATAGGCGATCGATCACCGAATTCGAGACTCTGAATTTTCTTATGCAAATATATTTGTACATCCCAAACAATCTCGTACATTTGTTTAGGTTAGCTTGGTTGTATTGACATCCTTGTTCTCACAGTTTTATTATGTTTTTTGTAAAATTTTGAGGTTTCATATCTTCTTCATCTAGACTCCGAATCAAGTCATTTTTGAGTCTAACTTTGTTAATTTTTTGTTGTCTTTCCAATGGTGTGTACTAAATTCCATGAATAATTGTAACTGAATCACCATTTATTTCTCCTTCAAAAAATCATCTTTGATTTTTTATTTTAAACACATTTAATTATTCATCATGGAAAATTTGTATCCCATAATATATATATAATATGTGTCAAATTATAGTTAATATAATTTCAACGATAATCTAAAATGAATCATCTTTTATTTCACATCAACACAAGAACATTATGGAGATATTTACATCCCAAAATTAAATGTAATATGTGACAATCAAATATCATACAATAAATCCCAACAAAATTGTAGAAAGAATCACCCTTTATTTCAGTTGAACACGGTTTACAATCTTCATAGATAAAACACGCATCCCAAATAAAAATCACATTTGATTCCATTTTAAGAAGACAAATTAAATCAATCTTAATAGAAAATATACATCCCAAATTAAAACTGAAGTGTGTGAAATTGTAATTATTTATTAAGTTTCCAACATAAACCTAGAATGAATGCTCTTCACTAGAACTCATTAATATGGATAGAATACATCCCAAGTTAAATGTAACGTGTTTGAAAATTATTTGTTCTCTATATCATAACATAATTGTATAATGAAAATTTCAATTATATGTAAATAATAATAATAATAATAAATAAATAAATAAATAAATAAATATACATGGCATTTATGCCAACTTGTACATGAATAATTTCCTATTGTAACTCAACTCTATTTGTACGCAGGAATGCCAATCATCTAGTGTCGTAGACAATCCAATCTACCTGCAATCACAACAATTTAATTTGTAGTTTAAATTAAAAATTATAAATTTTTAGAACTCTTAATATAAGCTTAGAATCTTAGTTACCGTACCACCCTTTACAAACTTTGCATCATCATTCCTAAACTCAAAACAATGTTGGAGGTACATATGCCGATCTCTGATTAAATTTTTTGGCCCCTCAAGTCCAAGTATTTACCCTATTGCACCGTAATATTCCCATGTCGTCGTCCATTTAAAATCTAAAATGGTTAACTATCAAGACTAATATCCATGAATATGAGACACACACACACACACACACATGAGACTGAGCATATAAAGATCCTTTTGTTGGTAACTAACAACAAATGATATGCCTGAAACTAATGTGGTCCATGTTAATAGAAGGTTTTAAAAGGGATAGACATTGATCATAAAAATACCTAATATTTAACATTATTTGCACAAAAAAATACAAGATAAAAGAATATTGATTGGAGACAATTGAACATAGTATAGCAAAAAAAATCATGATTATAAATTACACATAGGATAAAGGAAAGAGTAGCACCGGTCAGCTAAAACTCAATATTTTCAATTTATAGTACTGAAAATTCAAATACCAAAGTTTTTAATACATTGAGATATAAATCAAAATATGGTATGAGAGACATGTAACAAAAATCATCATAGATGGAATCAAACATAACATAAATAAATAAATGATATGTAAACCTAAGAAATCAAACACATGCAAAAGAAATCAAAATATGAAATACAAATTAATGCACGCAATAGAAATCAAAGGTGGCATGAAAGAAACATGAAGTTAATATTACGTTCACCAATTAACTAATTTTGTTGCTTCATAAGAATGCGTACAAGAATGAACACATTAATTTTAGAATTAAAAAAATAAAAGTGAAAAAAGAAAATAAATGGTAACTAATACAGAGTTAATATTACATTCAACAATTAACTGATAAAAATTTGCATAAAAATGCAAACAAGAATGAACACTTAATTTTAAAATTGAAAAAAAAAAAAAAAAAAAAAAAAAAAAAAGAGGAAGAAAATTATTTCTTTGGACTTTTTTTTACAGACTTAGTTTTTTGTAAAAGAACTATCTAAAAAATATATATATTAAATAAAGGAACTTATTTACCTGTGTGGATAACATATATATAGTCTCCAATTCTATATACATGAAACCACTGATATAACATTTACCGAATAAATTAAAATAATGATAGTTATAGTAACAATAATAATAATAATGCCACCATCAATCTTATTATAAATCAAATAATAAAACCTTAAGCAAAGAAAGTGACAAATTTGTTATCTAGAGTAAAGTAAAAAATTTTGGTGCATAAATTAGTCTTACTCTAAAAGCTTAAAAAAGAAATGATTGAAGAATTGAAACAATACATTCGATACTAGCAGTGCCTGTAAGATATAGACCCCAAAATTAAATTTTATGTGAATTAGCTCTCAAACTTAAAATCAACTCATTGAACAAAACTAATGCTATACAACCAGTATACAAAAAAATAAATAATAAATATGGAAAAAAGTTGGAAATATAAATTCAATCTTAATTGGTTAACAACATATAGTCAAACAAGTCATTTAAAACATATTTTTCTAATGAAATTAATTTCATGAGTAATTGAATGATAACACTTTCATCCTTCCTTGATGGCTGAGAAAGCTTACCCAAAGAAATGAAATAACAGTACTAACTTGCTGATTTATTTTTCCTTTCACCGAAAAATCAAATAATTAGGAATTGAAAGAAATTTAGATTTCCTTTTTGTAATCTTTCTACTGGTTTCTTAGTAACCAAATGAAGTTGCTAACTAAATATAAGATTGAAAAAGAAAGATAAAAATATAATGTGAGAGAAGCAAGAGAAGTTTAGCCTTTAAATTGCTATTAAAGGGCTAAGTTGCAGTCGTCATATTTTACTGCAAACCACTGAACTAAATGATCAAATGATGATATGATTGCAAATGTTGAATGTTACAATATTGAATTTTTAATTATTAAATTAAGGAACAAGACCTAGAGAGCAACTACAACTGAAAGATGGCTAAACATGGATAAATTTAACCCCATAATGAAAATTAAGGTTCTCTTCAAAAAAGGCTATATATGCCTACCATGTGCCATGATTTCCAAGCACCTAAAAATCTCTTCGAACATTCATCCATACCATAAGTGAAAATCACGAGTCTCTAATCGACTGGCTAAAATTATTATTGGAATAGTATTCTTAAGGCACTTTCTATCATTATGAACATAAGACCAGTTTCTCCATTTAAGCAACATAAACAACAAACTAGCACTACTAACTTATGATTTCAATTTATGTGATAAGATTAAAGAAAGTCGAAGAGTGATAATTTTTCTACCTTGGCGCTAGATTTAGATTTATTTCCATTGTGACTTGAAACTGATGCTTTTGCTCGTTTCTTCGTTGCCCCTGTCATAACTTCAAAAATTGTTGAAAAATCGTTTTATGATATTAAAGAGGCGTTTCCTGCATCAAAAACAGCAAAATGTCAATGGAGGGATGAAATAATAGAATACCGCAACCCATGGGAAAAAAAGCAAGAAACAATTTGGCCATAGTTGGCAAAACTTCAGAAACCCAAATACAAGACTTTTGTGCTTATTTTTTTTGACGCCTCAATTTTAGCCATTTAAAACCCTAAAACACCACAATACCACAACAAACTTCTGCGATTTACACCAAATTTAACCAAAAAAGTGGAGTCAAGGTAACCAAACAAGCAAGTCTTTCAATAGAGAGAAGAAGATTGTTGTGTATTCTAAAGGACACAAAATTCGAGTGCTTCAATATGTACCAACCACCTCTACAGCAATAAAGCAACAATAATTCATATGAACACTCAAAAGGATCACCAAATTATTTAGAAATAAACTACAAGAATTGAAAGAATAGAACATACGATTAAAAATTGAAACAATTTATACGACCGGACCTCTAATATGCATCAACATCCTCTGCATCAATTATGAACAAAATTTTAAGTATAAACACAAAAAACGAACACAAATTTAACTGGAAATAAACTACAATACCTTTGCACCAACCACCTCCGCAACAATAAAATAAATCAAATTAACTACAACAGTTAAAATGATAGAAAAGAAGAACAAAAACAGAAACAAATAAAATGACCAGTCCTCTAATATGCACCAACAACCTCTGCATCAATTATCAACAAAATTTGAAGTATAAACACAAAAAACGAACAAAAAATTAACTAGAAATAAACTACAACAAGCGAAATAATATCAGACAAGAAGAAAAGGAGACCAATTTTATCTGATTTTGGGGAGTGACGATCCGACCAGATGAACACTCAAATAAAGACCAAGTTGATTTGATCAATCTAAAATTTCCAGTATAAACACCCAATCAAACGAATGAAGACCAAGTTTACAAGCAACTACCAAATATTCAGTTCTTTTCTCTTCTGATTCTCCTGCCTTCCCCACTTCCGTGTTCAGATTTTTCACCTGCCTTCCCCACTTCTACTTCCACTTTCACGACCTAAAAAATTTGGGAAGGAAAATGATAAGGGCATTTTAGACTTTTTGAAATATAAAATAAGAATATTTTGGTAAAATTCTTTATTCGGATAATTACGAAATATTTCAAAAAATACATGAAATATATATATACACTATTCTCTCATACGCAGTTAAACTTTTGTTACTGTTTTGTTTTTTAATTGACGTGGCCCAATCTGAGCCACACATCCGAACAGGAGGGAACAGGAACAGGAGAGGATTTTTGCCCGTTTCTCTAGCAGTGGATGAGACCGGTAGTAAGTGGAGTTATTCGGGATGAAAATTTAATTCAAGAAATATGGAAATATTTTTTACGAGAAGGGGTGGGTAAGAGTTTTGTAAGTTGAGTTTCGGTCATCTTTAGCTCCTGGACCATGCTAAATTGGGCCGAGAGCATCCAAAAACTTCTTCGGTTTAAGTGCTGGGCTTACAAAGCATTTTCATTAGCCCAATTTTCTACCACAGCTCTTTGAACAAAGCCATTATTGCTCTCTCTACTTACTTTCAATTTTTTTTTTCTTTCAATGAATTTTTTCATGGCTATTTTATTCTTCAAAAATCATTATTTCGGATCTCAATATATATTGATGTCAATTTCTAGAAAACTATGCACATATACTTTGTGTTTTCATATATATATATATATATATATATAATTTTTTTTTTTTTTCTTTCAATGAATTTTTTTCATGGCTATTTTATTCGTCAGAAATCATTATTTGGGATCATCAATATATATTGCTGTCAATTTCTCGAAAACTATCCACATATACTTTGTGTTTCCATATATATATTGTTTTTGGTGAAATTTTCATGGCTAATTTTTTTCTTCAACCCATACAAGAAGCAAAGCCCACCAGATTATGAGCAATCTGGGCCGAAGACACACTTAATCCCACTGTTGGTAGCTCTACCCACTTGACGCGGCTGAACACTCTCTTCCTCACGGTTTCTTTTACAAAGTCCGTGAACACAGTTATAAAGTTTCTACACATATAAGTTTAGCAACTTTTTCTTCCTAATTGTCGACAATAATAGCCCATTGTCATACTAAAATTTAAAAGCAGGGGCCGTTACAGGTTCAATATATATATATATATATTTGTCATGAATCAAAAAATCAGCCAAATGCTTAACAATTTCCATGCTGAAGATATTAATTTCATAATGATAAAAGTTACTGAATAACATTGAGTTGTGTTCAAATTTTCGCAATTTTCGGCTGGTTTGTGTGGGTAGGAAGTGGTTGACTGACCTTTTTTTTTCAAATAATATCCACCAGGAGTTAAAAAGTCAAACTTTCATATATGTATTGTTTTATGTATTATTCCCTGTCGGCTATTCCAGACGGTTAGAAAGAATTTTTTTTTTTTTTTAAAATAGATTATTGTAACGGGTTTTGTAATTAAATTCAAAATTTTAAGTTATTAAATGGAGTTAACTTTCAACTCATATGTATTTAATTACTCTTCCATTTGGATCCGATACGAGACAAATGTTATAAGTACCCGATATAAAATCAAATATTAATGAATTAAATAAAAATTCAAAGAAAGTAGAGTAGTTTATTATATATTGCATTCATTTCTCACTTAGGGGAGGTATAAGCAGTGCAACATTACATATGCAATTAATAATTAATAATAATTAGATAAGCATTGAGAGAAAGAATGGAAATGAATTAAAGTGGTTTAAAATTGGATTGATATCTCACTTAGGGGAGGTATAAGTAGTGCAACACCACATATGGGGTCAATTAGGGCACAAAAGAATTTAGTTTTTGTGGGGTGGGTGTGAAGACTGATAATTCCATTTGCCAAAGAAAATGACACTTTCATGTTGGTTTGGTCTTTCCTGTGACCATCTTAGATATTTCAGATTTCTTTGACCCATTCCTGCCCAGTACGCACTTCAAATTTAGGATACCCAAAATTTCAACACATTTTAGTTCCATTTCATTGTTTTTCCGACCTCTTCTAGCCCAACTCTGACTCCCGTGGACAGCAACATTTAACCGATTTTCTATCATTTTTTTAAAAAAAATTTAAATGTTTAAATTATAATTTCGTAATATTTCTTTTATTTCTCGAAGTGATATGTGGAATGTTCAAATTTTCATAGAGGTAGATAGTTGTGAGTTTTTTGTGGAGAAAAAAAAAAAAAAAAACATTTTGAGACTATATTTGCCAAAGAAAACAAAAGTACACAGTAATTAATATAAGTACACCTAATTAATATAATTGGCTTAAGAATAATCATTTATGATTTTGAATCAAAGTTCTAGTCTTCTAGAACCAGTCTATTGCACGGTCGCGTCTAGTTTTAGGAAAAAGCATAATATTTATATCATACTATATATGGTACCAATGCTATTGCGCAAGTTTATACATTGAGAACACGTAAGTTGACAAGGACGGGTTATATATATATATATATATATATATATATATATATATATATTAATTATGTATATCTTTATACCGGACAAGGTGAGAAAGAATAAAATGTCCTGAGTCCAATCTGAACTCCACCATTTGAGCTAACGGTCTTGTAATAAAAATAAAGATGTGGGAGGTAAAATCAGGTTTGATGTACAGTTTTTAAAAATGCGTTAAATATATATAGATGCCACAATATTAACGTGAATGTATACGACATATAAGCTTGCACAAGTATATTGATAGGTTTTATCTTTTTTTTTGTCTCTTCTCTTTTTGTCTCTTCCAAAGAAAAAAAAAAAAGAAAAAAGAAAAAAGATATAGGCTCTGTTTGTTTAAACTTAAAATATTTTTTTATTTTTTAGTATTTGATTGTCGTGAAATATTTACGAAAAAAAAAATATTAAAATTTAACAAAAATAATTTATCCATAAATTTTTGATAAATTATTTTACATGTCCCTTCTGATGGACTCGATCTCAACCTCAACATAGATATTTACCAAACACGAATAAAAAATATTTTACCTAAAAAAAATAAAAAAAAATTCGAAAAGAATATTTTACGGTCAAACAAGTATTGATTTTTTTTCCTTCAAAATTGCAAAGGGGTCATTTTAGAAAATGAAAAGGAAGAAAAATGATTGCATTATAAAAAATTAAAAGTTTAACGATTAAATATGCACCTATCACAATCCCATCTCAATCCAATTTACAATAAAATTGAATCCTTATCCTCGTATAATAGAGACAATTAAAGTCATGAGTCATGACTATATTACTCATGGTGACGCACACTGCTTTTGGAAATCAGGTCAAGACCCCGGATCAAGTTTTTGATCACAGCAAGCAGGGATGGACCAGGGTGGGGGGCGGATGCGCACTGGATTTTTAATATTTTTATTTTATATTTAAAATTTATGAAAATGTTTCTACTAAAATTACAATTCGTCTTTATTGGATTTTTTTTAAAAATAATTTATGAAGGTGACCCAGTAGAATTATAATTTGCCCCCACTGGTTTGTTTTTTTTTTATTTTTTTTTTGCATTTTATACTTTAAAATTTTTAAAGTTTATGAAGAAAACCCTATTAAAATTTTTAAAAATGGACCCATTATATAATTTTGTACCTACAAATTAAAAGGCTAACCTCCTCACAAAATGTTCTGAATCCGTCATTAACAACCACACACGAAAAATGAACCCAAATTAGGTGAGAATGACAATAATGAATTTTTTTTTAATAATTTCAAGAGAGACTATAACCGTGATGGCAATATTTTATGGATATATGCTTGAAAAACCAAATTGTGATAGGGATATATTACACACACACACAAAATAAAAATAAATAATAATAATAATAATAATAATCAGTGGGGGCAACAAAATGAACTAGTAAATCTGACAACTCGAAAATCAAAATTTTGAGGCATCAATGAACTTTTAAATCAGTTCAATGGGCTTTAATTTTCTCATATGCAAACAACGTAGCCTAATAAATAATAATAAAAATAACGAAATCAATGAACAAAAATTTTAATCTTATTAAATACATTCAAGATAAAAATTCATTGGTTAGCATTCCTGATTAGAATTTTCATTTTCAATAGCATTGTACACTAATTTTAATCTCCCCATTATTAATGCGCATGTCCAATCACATACATGCGATGCGAATAATCCACATCTTTCCCAAGAAATGTCGGCAATGCATGCCAGTCTTATTCTTTCTATATGTAGTTATATACTGTGTTTAATATATATATATATTAAAAACTGTTTCTCATCTTCCCCTAGATTAATGCCGGCGTCCAAGTATTAGTTTTGTTATCTATATATATATATATAATATTATATAGTACAGAGTACTGAGTACAGAGGTACATACAAGAACAAGTCAACAAATAATTTTCTCAACTCTTGAAATAGGTATTTTCTGAGGATTTCTTTTGCTGGTGAGGTAGTGATTCAAACCTTATTTTTTTACCTGATTAAGAAAATATTATCCAAAAGATATGCTTACTAGTATATATATATATTATATTCCACTACAGACCATAACCATTTGGCAATTAGAAAAATATTATGTTATCTGAAGGTTTCGAAAATTAAAGGCAAAAGTTATGATCAACCTTAATAATTTTATAATGAATTAAGCAGCGTTGACTTTTTGAATGGAACACTGAGATTGCGTAACCCATCCATGTGTTTTACACCAAGCATGGTGATGGCAATAATTAAACAAACGTTAATATTTAATAATAATAATAATAATAGTTACTACGTACGTACACGACAACGATGATGGTGATCGAGTTATGAGAGTGCGATCGTAGAAGAAGTCAGTTTTTGACAGGAATTGAGTGAAAATAGAGTTGATGTGAATCTGTCGTCACTTTTCGTAGAGTTATATGGACACTGACCTCTTTTTAGTTGATGCCGGAACGCAAGTGGAGGGAGAATGAAAAAATATGAATGGCATATTCTCTATTTTCACTTGGACTTTTGAGAAATGCAGTCCAAAGTCTGACTCCCTCTTGTTGACCACGGAAACTTGAATGGAATGTAAACCTCCTTCTAGGTTCTATGTTTGTGTTCAAGGAAAATAGAGGTGTGAAAAGAAAATAAAAAGGGTGAAATATTTTTCCGTTGTTTGGTAGTATAGAAAAATAGGAAGTATGATTCACTCTTTTTTTCTTACAAATTTTTATCTTCTCAAAAATAGGTGGATGAAAGAGGAAAGATCGGTGAACTATTATAAAAATAAACTTTTTTTTTTTTTTTTTTTTTCTCATTTCTTCTATCCAACCGAACAAAAAAAACAGAAATACACAATCTCTTCCGAGAATATTTCATCCATCAATTCTTCTTTTCTTTCCATTTAATTTTTTTCTTTTCTGAGTAACAGAGTATAAGGAATTTTTTTAAAACAATTGGCCAGCAGTATTACCCCTCCACCCCCAAAAAGCGAGGTAAAGAGTTTGAGTACTTTTATTAATTTTTTAATGTAATATATATTTATTTATAAAAAATATATATATAGTCTTTTTCAAATTTTCTAAGAACATTTTTGACTTTTAAATAAGTATTGAGCATGACGACATTAACTTACAAGATCGAGTGCCAAGGGAAATCAATATTACACACATACTTGAACTAGATGGGAGGTCATTAAGCCTTAAGGCAAAATTTCAGGAGAGGTAATTAATGATCCGATTTTGAAAATATAAGGAATCAACTCCAACCTAACCTCAAAATGTGTTCCAATTTTTTAAATCAGATTGAGTTAAGAGTTATAAAGGTTTGGTTGAAAATCGAGTTGTGTTACTCTTAGGTAAAACATATTTATAAAAACTGAATAAGCATTGACCATTATAAAATGACTGTTCAAAAGATAATATACAATAAATCAAATTTAAAATTAGAAAAAAAAAAGATTTACCACAATTATAAATATATTATACTATATATTTCAAATTATAGGCATATAAAAAATAATATTAGATTTGGGTTTGTGTTGCGAACACCTAAATTCAAATCCAACCAAGTTAAATTCATGTTTTGAACTTTAACTCAATCATATAATTACAAAAATAGTTTGACCAAAATGGAAAAAAATCAGATAGAGCTCAAGCATAAGCTCAAGTTAGTTCACCAACCTAACTGGTAATTTACTATTTTTACCTGATCAAAGCTATGATAATTACGTTGTCATATTAAAATTAAGGACTGAACCAAGATGACTAATTTTTTTAATAATAAATTACTTAATTATTATAAATGATACTTTACATAGCGAGCTTGATTCTGAGTTCCACCCACTAAAATGTGGACTAAAATGTTGTTTGATGTCTCTCTCACAATCTTTTTTTTTCTTTTCTTCTTTCTTTTTTTTTTTTTTTTTGCTAGTACCGAAACTCACCTGGGCAAGGCTCCTTCGGGGCCCACCCTAAATTACAAACTGGGGATGTTGTCGATGGTCCCATACCTCAGTAACAATTTCAGTCATGGATTATAATGGCGATGAACGAGTTTAAATCTAGGACATGAGTGTTTCCAGGTCGTTACCTTATCAACTAGGTCAAGCCTCCGAGAGCCCTCTCACAACCTTGACGTTTAACGAATCATTACCAAACTTTTTTACTTAATTCATACTGAGTCAAACAATTAAATAGGTTTTGAGTTCTATCAATTATGGAGTTTCAAAAGCTTGTTCAAGTTAATATAATTCTCTCGCATGTCTCAATTCATCATCTTTCTTTCAATTCACTCTCCACATCAACCTTGCTTATTGAAATGATCAATCTAATTAGTTAAGTTGATTAAGTACAAGCATGACACGAACCCATCCAACGGATGGGAGTCTTTCGGCTCCCTTTTAGGTTGACCTTCGGTCTCTTAATTATTTTTTATTAATTAAGAATAAGCATGAGACTCACCCTCCAAGATGGTACGTCTTCTTAATTAAATCCATATTTGGTGGGAAACCATCTAAGCACAACAATGAGAAAGCATGGGGATGGCATTTGTACGTTTAGTACATAAACAATTACTGTTTTGCTAATTATTTTACATTCTAAAGTCATCTCTGGTTCAAAATGATAAATTTTAAGAAGAAAGAAGAAAACAAATATATTACTATATCTTATTTACAAACAATCAAGTCGTGACATCACAAGTTATTTCTCATATAAAATTTGTTATTTGAACATTTATTGGGAGGTAAACAACTAAATATCACGCTAATGGTGACTGCGACATGGTGTCAAGTATATGAGGCCTAGATAGTACATTTAAAGGAGTTATTTAAGGATCACATGGTTTAATTTTTTTTTTTTAGTTTTGCAGTAGTCTTTTGATGAACCAATGAGGCCTCACAAAAGTATTCCATACAGAGTTTTATACTATACAGTCGGCTGCATTTATGTGAATAAAAAATTAGTCTACTTGTCATTTTCCTTTTAAAAACTCTATTTTATATCATTGTTGAGAGCCTTCATCCAAGGGGATCATATCTTCAAATCGAAAGCAATAAGCCGTCCGTGCTCTCATTTTGTTTCCTCAGTTCAACTTTTTCAACCCCCTCCCAAACTCAAACTCAAACTCAGACCCACCAATTTGTTAGATAGGATGTATGAGATATAAAAAGATAAATTAATATAGTAATTAAATGATCTCACTAATATATAAATTTTCAAACACAAAATTATCCTTTTATTACCTTTTTATATTCGTCCGCCCTTTTTTTAGGGTCACCTAATTGAAATCATTGTTTAAAGAATAACTATAATTAAAAATATCTTAAATTCCTTTTATAAATTTTATAAGAACACTCTCTCTAGATATCTGTATTAATATATTAGATAGATATATTAATATATAAATTTTTAAAAAGAAATCATGAGAATATATATATATATATATATATAGATTCTTAGCATACTGCAATTCAATCCTCATAATTTTGTTTATAAAATTTTATCAAAACACTCACCTTATTTCTTATACTAATTGGTACTAGTTTCCTAACACCCTTTTCTTTAACCAAAGAGCCAATTGGCTCAGCGGTATCACCCTTTCCTCCAATTGGCTCAGCGGTATCACCATTTCCTCCCCAAAAGGGTGGTCGGGGGTTCAAATCTCGATGGAAGTAGGGTGTGTGAGTAATTGCTTTAACCTTCAAAAAAATTAAAAAAAAAAAAAAAAAAAAAAAAAAACACCCTACCCTTTCCTCCCCAAAAGGGAGGTCGGGGGTTCAAATCTCGATGGAGGTAGGGTGTGTGTGTGTATATATATATAAGAGCAAATTGTCAAAAACCCTTTCTAAACTATCAATTTTTTGCACAAAACCCTCTTTGATAGAAGTTTTATGAAAATTTAGGTTTTTTCACATAACCATTTTAAGGTTTTTTTTCTTTTTTATTTTTCAAAAAATAAAAAATTAACAAAATTTTACAAATTACGAACCACTAAAGTGATTTTATTATGACAAAAATGCCCCTTAATAGAAATTTAAGAACATTTAGGGTTTTTTTAAATAATAATGTACTACTTCGGTCCCATATTAATTGTCCACTCTTGATATTATAACTTTTTAAGAAGATATGCAATTAATGCCTTAATCCATTTTAAAATTACTATGTTATCCTTCTAAGTTTAAATGTGTATATTATCAAGTGAGGGATTTTTTAAAACTCAAAGGATAATTATGGAAAAATAATAATTTTTTGCTTTGACTTATCAGATAATTAATTTGGGACACCCTAAAAATAAATAATGAACTACTTATATTGGACAGAAGGAGCAATTTATATTATTATATACCAATAATATATCTATATATATATATTTCTCATTTTATTCATATAATCATGGATAAAATCATTAAATTGCATTGAATCTTATTCTTTATAATAAAAAAAAAATTACAAAATAAAGCATCGTACCTTGAAAATATCCAAAAATATATTATTATCGTGTTCATGTCATATTTAAATGTGTCCAACCAAAAAAAATAAAATATTTAATGTTCAAAACACCTTCTAACCATCGTCACAGTATTCTAGGAGAAGTATTCAGACATCCTATGATATCCACACAAGGAATAATCAATATCTTTCTTTCAAATCACTCTCCGCCTTAACACTACTTATTGAAACCATCAATCTAATTTAATTAAGTTGATGACAAGATTATAAGCAAACCACCTGGAACATCCTTACAACGAAGAAGGCATTATACCTCCGTTGTTTATATTTGAATGATGAGTGTATGTGGTGATACTTATCAAGGTTTCTTCTATGCTTTAATTAATTATACACGTAAGAGTCATCCTCAAATATAATTTCCTTAATTAAATCCATATTTGGAAGGAACCAGCACGAACAATAATAATAATAATAAAACATGGGGGTGGCATTTGTTTAGTACATAAACAATTAATGTATTACTAATTATTTTTACATTCAAAAGTCATCAATCTTTTGTTCAAAATGATTTTTTTTTTTTTTTCAATGTTCAAAATGATCAACTTATAGATTTTAAGAAGAATTCTGTATACAAATATATTATATCTCATTTACAAACAAGTTATGCATGAAGTGCATATATTAGAAGATTTATCTCATGTAAAATATGTCATAGGGTAAGGATGGCAATTTGCCCTGCCTCCGCTGGTACTCGTCCCGTCTCGCTCCATTTTTAGTAATTTTGAGGGACCGTTTAGTTTATTTGAGCGAGAATGGTTTGATGTATAGAAAACCCGTGCGAGTTCGGTGCGGTGGCGGAGGGAGGTCACTCCGTCCCGTTTAGATAGATAAATTACTTTAAGTACCCTTATTTCATTAGTATATATATTTCGTATTAGTACCTTTATTTCATTAATATATATATATTGAAACAGTTTGTTTTGCAACAAAATCTGAAAATCTGGAACAAGTAGCTTGCGCAACCATTTAGAATGTTTTTAATGTTGAATTTTATGTTAAACTATTTATTGTTCAATTTTTTTTTTTTTTTTTTTAAATCTTTTCAATAATTATATAATTTTAGTTGATAAAAAAATTAAATGGAGGAGAATTTATGGTCTTAAACGGGGCGGGGCCGGTACCGGCGAAGGTAAAGTTGTTAAACGGTGGTGGGGATGGGATGGAAAGTCCCCTCGTTTTTTTGGTTTTGGGCTGGGATGAGGTTAGGGTTTTTAAACGGTTGCGATTGCAGGGGCGGGGGAGGGTACACCCGCCCAACCCTCTCCCGTTGCCATCCTTATCAACAGGGCATTTATTGGACGCTAGACGACTAGTGTAAGGGGGAGTTTGTCCCACATCAGACCTGGATGGAAAAGTGAATGTGTATAAATTGGTGGGTATATAGTACTGCCCAATAACTTAAGTTTTTGAATAAATGGGCAAGTACCCACCCATTACAGTTGGTATCAAAACAAGATTCAGTCCTTAATCATGTAGAACGCCAAACGCTCGGCTCGAAGGGCGTCCGAATATGCACCCCGGGTAGGCAGGGTGGTCCGACCGCAACGAGGGCGTTGCGAGTTCGGGTGAGGGAGAATGTAACAAGGGGGACTTGTCCCAAATCGAATCCGGATGGAAAAGTGAATGGGTATAAATAGGTGGGTATACAATACTACCCAATAACTTAAACTTTTAGGTAAATGGACATGCGCCCACCCGTTATAACTAGACATTATGCTAGTGGTGACGGTGACATAGTGCCAAGTAAAACATGTTCAAAATGTTATATTTTAAGGGATGTTTAATTAAGGTCCGTTTGGTTTGAAATGGTCATTCTCACTCTCTTGTTTGGTTGCAAATCTGAAATGACGTTGAAATGAACTAAGTGGTGGTGGCTGTGGCGGTGGTAAAATGCAATGGTGGTTTCGGTGGACGACGGCGATGGTAATGATGGAAAGTGGTGGTTATGGTGGTGGTGGTAGTAAAGGAAGGCGGTGACGGTGGTGGTTGTGGTGGTGGTGGTGGTGGTGGTGGTTTGTGATAGCGTGGTGGTGGATAAAAATTTCATTTCTTGGAATAAATTTTCATTCAATCCATTTAGAAGTGAAATGAATTTTCATAATGGATATTCATTCTAATAGAATGGTCATTCCCATTCTAAATGTCATTCCAAATAAGAGAAATGAAATGCACATTTCATTATTTTCCAGCCTACCAAACTTGACCATAGGTCTTGGAGTTCGTAGACCTCAACTTGAGGCCTTATAAGCTATTTTATTAGTATTCCAAAATGGATAATACTTGTCACCAATCACCGTGATGTGACACAATTACAAGATGACACGTGATATTTTTAAATTTAAAATATATTAAAAAAATTTAAATATTACTCTTTTTTATATTTAAAATTTAAAATAAATATTTATCATTCTATTTTTGTGCCGCAATATTAGTGAATCCTTCATCCCCTCAAATACCATACAATAAGTTGTATACATATCGATAATAAATCTCTGTGTACGTATAAATCAAGAATAATGATTTTTACACCAAAGTCTTCCAAGTCTTCAATGGAAGACTTCGGCACGCCACAATGCTTTCCTTTGATGCATCGTGTTGGGGCCATAATGCATCCAATGAAATCTTTATTGTAGTTGGCCAAAGTCTTAAATCAACGAACCTTCTTTAAATTTTTTTTTTTAATAATAATAATTATTATATAGGAATATCAAGATAAATGGCTCATCATTCAATGGGTTAAATGAATGTTGACCATATTAGTGCAAGTGTTAATTTTTGTGCTCCAAACTAGAAAGGTAATCTTTGGCGACCATGCTTTTATTCTGTTTTCGTATATGAGAATGAATTTAATTTTAGTATTTTTTTATAAAAAAATAGTAATACTTCAGCCATAATTAAAGAGAATTGTTTCACCGAACATCCTTTGAATAATTAAATTTATAACATATCACTTTTTTATGTTTTTCATACATAATTAATCAAAACAATCCGACTTAACAGTTCATTACAAGTCTGAGGCCTTAAAAATTTAAAATCAATTACCGTACTTGAAAAGTTGTCAAAGATTTCATTACTTGAAGACAATGAGAAGTCCAAATGTTCACTTCCAAATGGCTCTTCATGTTGACTTGGGTTTAGTGTGATGATGGGTATAACAAAATGTAAACCAGGGAATATTCTCTCTCTGCTTAATTAATTGTTTCTTTCCATTTTCCACTAATTTGTATGCCAAATTAGTCAATAGATGCTAAATTACTAATCTGAAAAAAATGAATTTTGTCAGAAAAAGAAAAAAAATTTACTTACTCAAAAGGCCACTTTAACATGTTGGTAAGTCTATTATAATAACAATGGAACAAATTCAATCAATAGCAAATATCATCCGTTGTAAGTTGTTTAATTGGGATTGAAATGTCACGAATTAAAGAAACTAACATTTTCGTATGCAGTAAGTCCACTCTTGGATTGGCCTAAATAACAAAACTCTTATTAATATTACAATTATTTTATTTAAATCAATTGGATAATAATGAAAAAGAAAAATATAATGGTAGTTGTAAACTTGTAATCATTTTATGGAACGTTGCAAAAAGTAGAACTTAAAAAAAAAAAAAAAAATTATATAATATTGTAAGTAGAAAGGATAAAACAACTAATGCCTTTCTTCAAACCCTCCCAAATATTGAAGATAATAAAGACATTATTTAAGGTTATGGGACTTATGGGGCTAACTATCCCCCTCTCTCATTGAAGATAATAAAGACATTATTTAAGGTTATGGGACTTATGGGGCTAACTATCCCCCTCTCTCACCCTCCCAAATATTGAAGATAATAAAGACATTATTTAAGGTTATGGGACTTATGGGGCTAACTATCCCCCTCTCTCATGAAAAAAAAAAAAAAAAAAAAAAAAAAAAAAAAAAAAAAAAAAAACCTCTTCTCGTCTCTCCATTTATTATCTTACTTTTTTAAAAAAATGGTATTTTTTCGTGATTTAAATAATAGAAAAAGATTAATGCATTAAATGAGAAACAATATAAAGCAGTTTTTTAATGCATTTAATGTTTAGAATCTTATTAGGACAAGATGGCAGGCTATATAAAGCTTGTAATGATGACCAGTTTCTCTTTTTGTATTGGTGACCTGTTTTTTTTTGCAGTCCACAGTTTCTCTATTACAGTATTTTTCTTGAGTAATACATAAATAAATAAATATAATCAGTTCAAAATGTTATAAAATAAAATTATACAAGACGGAAAATATAACATATTAATATGGTAAACTAAAGTTGAAAGAAAGAAAATAAAAGGTTCGACACATTTTAATACTCTATTTGTAAATGAAATTTGATTAGAAATTTTGACGGTATACAAATTTATTTCATATATGATCACCATAAAAAGTTAGATAATTCGGTTACTTTTTTTCTCTATGTCAATTCTATGATACAGAATGCATCAATTTCATCAAATAATAGTATTTTATTTTTAAAATTTCAAGACAAAAATTAATTAACATTATGAACCATAAAATTAATTATCACAAAATATGAGGGAAAGAAAAAGTATAGGAGATGGTGCTTATCCAAAAATATATAAGGTAGGTTTGGACAAATTGATCATTTTCACTCTTCATTATAATTATATAATTTTAAGACATCAATTTTATATTATATGCAAGATATTTTTAATTTTTTTCTACTGTACGCACAATAATATAGTATTTTACTGCATATAAATTATACTGCCGGATACTAGGATGAGAACAACTGCCGTGGAGAGCACTACGCGCCAATTTAGAAAGGGTACACGTACACCTAGTTCCAACCAAATTACCAATAATAATCCTATGCTGTCAATTTTTTTTATATTTATTTTAACATAAACCTCTTTTTGACCAAATATTATCAATTTATTTTTTATAGCATGTTATTACAACTTACACAAATGCCGCTATATATTTAACCTAAGTGCTTCCCTCCCTTGACTCTTTGCTCTGCAATCAAAACCCAAAAGGGTCTCTCGATTCCCATTCGCCGCCGCCGGTCACCGGAGTCCGCCGGAAGTTTTTCTCGTCCATCTATTCGAACGGAAGTCTCTCTCTCAACTTCCCGACGAAGTTTGGCCGGCGACCTCTGGTCAGACCACCGTTCCCGGAGTGGCCGGAAAATTCATAGAATGGTCGGAAAATGTTGAAATGACATATAAAATCGGTGAAAGGAACGACTTATAGATTTATATGTGTATGTGTTTGTGTGTGTGTATAAGTATAGCGAGAGGGAGAGATTAGATTTTGTTGAACTGGTTTGGTGGAAAAGAGAGTAATGGCGTGGAGTCAGAAGGCGAAGTGGTTAGGGTTTTTGAGCTTGCTGTGGCTGTGGTCGGCTTCAATGGTCGTGTCTGAACCGACGACGACGCCGTCGTACCGGAATGCTTACGCGACGATGATGTACATGGGGACGCCGAGGGACTACGAGTTCTATGTAGCGACACGTGTCATGCTCAGATCCCTCGCTAAGCTCGGAGTCGAAGCCGATCTCGTCGTCATTGCCTCCCTCGACGTCCCTCTCCGTTGGGTCGAAGCTCTGTAAGTCTCTCTCTCTCTTTCTCTCTCTATCTCCTTTCCTGTTTGCTAATGTGCGCTGTGTGCGTCGGCGCGCGTTAGGAAGTTTCGGCCTTTTCCCTGGAAGTTTCGGAATTTGGACCCGGAACAAGGCCTTTTGGCTTTCCACAAAAAGTGCTGTTTGAAAAGACCTTTTGGCTCTTTCTTTTGGTACTCTCTTAAGACATAATTAGCCTTTGGAAAATGACGAGTGTTAAGACTTTTGAGATCTAGGTTTTTGGAGTCCGATGGTGGTTTGAGTGATTCGTACCACCAACAGTCGGTGACCTTTGGATCACCTGAATTCTTCTGGGGAAAGATATTCTGGTACTGTTAGCGTCGATGGGCATAATTTGACCTTTTCAATCGAATACAATAGCATATAGAGAATTAAAATAATTTGTCCCAAGTTAACATGTTAATGATGGACTACTATATTTTATTGGATAAAATTAAATTGTTACGGACCCAAAATGTGCCTTGCTAATCATTCCTTTTATTGCTTAAACGTGTAATTATTAGATAGTTCTGGACATGATCGAGTTCATTTTAAGCTATGAAGACATTTAAGCCTTAATTTTGATGAGTAATAGTAATAGATGGTTCAATGTTATATAATAATTTTTTCTCTTTATACTGTCTGAATTTCATCATTACAAAAGCTAAATTCATATGAAAATTTTAAAATAAATGTGGTGAGGTTCATTACCGATGTAGCGGAAAAAGTGTATCGGAGAATATTTTAATTCCCCTTGTATGCTTTTATAGATACTAAGTGTGGTTACAAAGAAAAAATTGTATAATAGAAACCAAAATTGTAGGTGAAATATTAAAGTCAGCTTAATATTTAAAAATGTAAAGTTGAATTAGTGAACTATACAAGGTGGTTTAGCATATTTGTTATCGATAATATCTTCATGGTTGGGCAAAAGACAGCTTCATAGGAAGCTGTGCATTGGTCGCTTCTCATAGGAAGCTGAATTGGTCCAGAAAGTAAAGGCCAATTCTGACATTTTTGTGAATTGTGATAGAGAAATGCCTCAGAAGTCATAGCCCCTCATGTGCTTGTTGCCAGCCCTCTTTAATTTCTTTTGCCTTTTTCTTCTTGTCTTGTTTCTGTGAAGGCTCTGGACGGTTTTATCCATATATTTCTTGTAGATATTATCGATACATGTATAATTCTGTATGTGGTACATACCATTTAAGTTGCTGTGTAAGTAGATTGACCGTTGACCCTCTTCACCCCTACCCAAATTCAATTGCATTTAGACCTACAATATTCTCACAAATCTCAGCCTACGATTTCCAAATAGTTAAATTAAGTAGCTTAAGACGATATGTAACTTTAAATCAAGTCAACGCAACCAATCAGCTTTAGCTCAGATAGTATGATTTGTCGAGATTGAGTGTTCGAGCTCTATTAGAAACAATATTGTGAGTGTGTGCAATTGTTTGAACTTTAAATCAACTCAACGTAAAAATCTGTAAAAAAAAAACTGAGAAATATGCTATAAACCTTTGAGGGTGCCTTTGGTTTAGCTCAACATATTCAACATTGGGGATATGCATTATAAGTTGAGCCATTACATTATTAAAATAACCAAAAGGAATAATTTGTGATACTTAGTGTCATACTGATATGGTGTTATAGTAGGAAAGGGCTTGGTGGTACATAAATGTGCCTTATCTATTTACCTGTCAACAGTTGCAAGTAATTAATTATAATAATATTCAGAATGGTTTATACAGAATTTTTTTTGTGTGTCTATATCTATCATTGGAAATCTTTAGTGTGGTAAAAAATCTTAAGATTGGGAACAGTAATTACTTTTAATTTAATAAATTGAGTATAATATTAACTACACTTAATAGCATGCGGGTTATATCATGAAATTATAGAAATATATATGGAAAATTGAGAGAGAGCATGAAAACCGCAAGCAAATAAAAGTTTAAATAAGTCCTGTTTGGGATTTCTAAATCAACTGGAATAAAAATTCAAAACGGAAGGGTACACTTTTGACTGTTAGGACTTAGGAGTAGGTAGGTAGTCCTTTCCTTGTCTTGTTTTCTTTTTTCCAAAATCTCACATTTTGTTTCGTGATATTTGAAAATCTCAAGTGCTATTGCCCAAGTGGTTGGGTTGTTGCTCCCTGAATTTGGGAGCCCATGATCGAGCCTTGAGCCTTGTACCCTTCCTCTCCCTTCTAATCACTAACATTCTTGCCTTGAAAAAAAAAAAAAAAAATTTGAAAATCAATACATATACAACAATGTTAGAACTTGGACCACAATTATTCAAACTAAACATTGATGTAAGCCAATTGATATCAATAAAATTGCCACCCTGTGAATATGGGTCTACATGAATTTCATTAAATTGTGACATGCATAGAATTATAATATCTATATATATATATTAAAAAAAAGAAGATATTTTGATATGCATACTAGTATTGTTACTGTGAATGTCACTTTGGCTGCTTCCTTAACTCCAAAAAAGGAAAAATGAGGTTACTTGCACCGGTTTAGAACTAACCTGATCTGTTTTTTTGGTTCAGGACAAAGGAAGATGGGGCAAAGGTAGTGAGAGTGGAGAATCTAAATAATCCATACAAGAACCAGGCAAATTTTGACAGGAGGTTCAAGTTAACACTGAACAAACTGTATGCATGGAGCCTAGTGGACTATGACAGAGTGGTCATGCTGGATTCGGACAACCTCTTCATTCGAAAACCGGATGAGCTGTTCCAATGTGGCCAATTTTGTGCAGTCTTTATCAACCCCTGCATCTTCCATACTGGCCTGTTTGTGTTGCAGGTAAAGGTTACCTGTTTCATATGTTTGATTCAAGCTATTCTTAAAGCAACTTCCATGAAAATTGACTTCTAATGAAACCTCACTTCTTACGTAGAAATCCATACATGAGTTTCTGTTTCTCAATCAAATTCTAGTTTAGGTCTGTATGGAGACAATTTAATAGAAGAATGAATATTAGTGGCCCCTAACATGAACTTTATGGCTTTATTTTCAGAGATTAATATATATGATATTTTTTTTTGGTAATTAATAAATTTATAAGTTAGTAGACACAAATTTCATTGAAGGCCTTCAAGTTTTCATCTTCTTTCTTGGTTTACCAATGACCTTATTACCAGCATACATAATCTAGAAATATAATTAACAGAGCCAATGTTAAAATTCCTCAGAAGCTATTCTATCTTGAAGTTTTTCGTACGGCAAGCCTCAGTAATATATATTAAGTAGAAAAAAAACAAAGAAGTGATTCTTCAAAGAAAATATATTTACATTCTCCGTTGAATAAGTATAAAATGAATTGTTGGAAAAATCACTGAATTTAATTGCCGCAGCTATATCTCTTTAAACTTCATTCAAATTTTTTCGGTTTTCCCCTAAAAAATCATAAAAATAGTCATTTATAGATTATTACAGCCATTACTAGGTTTTGTTAAGGATCTTTAAAACAGTTACTGAGATCTTCATTACTGGTTAATGCAAGAAGTCTTCTGACATTTTTCATTGGTACCTTAATGAATATGGAATTGCAGCCATCAACAAAGGTGTTCAAAAACATGCTTCATGAGTTGGAGATTGGGAGAGAGAACCCGGATGGCGCGGACCAGGGCTTTATTGGGGGTTACTTCCCAGACCTGCTTGACCGGCCATTGTTCCATCCGCCCCCTAATGGCACCAAGCTTGATGGGAACTACAGACTTCCACTGGGATACCAAATGGATGCTTCTTATTACTGTTAGTAACAATTTTTTTGTATTTTTAGTTTTTTGGTGTGTGTTCTTAATTGCAAATCTATAAGCACCTTGGAAATCTCTCATTGGATTACAAGTTCATAAAGATTGGTAAACTATTCTTTTTCTTTTTTCCCATTTTGGGCATGAGGAATAATTGTGCTCAACCATGTTCTTTCCTTGTTTGCTCCAGATCTCAGACTCAGATGGAGTGTACCCTGTGGGCCTAACAGCGTGATTACTTTCCCAGGCGCACCATGGTTGAAACCATGGTACTGGTGGTCTTGGCCTGTCCTGCCATTAGGCGTCCAATGGCATGAACAACGTCTTCACACTCTTGGGTAAATTTATTTCTACCTAGTTTATACGGCATTATTTTCTTGACTATTTGTTTATGTAACTAGAGATGCAAGTAAATAATTTCTAGTTCAACTTCAGTTATTGTCACCCAAAGCATTTATCAGTTCCAACCATGGTTAACAATTCTTAGAAAGCCATTTGAAGAAAAAAGTCAAGCCTTTGTGCAACTTAGTATTATCATCTCATCCACTAGTTCTCAAATTGTTCATGAATACTGCACATTTATTGGAGATTTGAATGTGTTATTCTAGACTATTCCAAGCTATTTCCTGGATTTTTGATGTTCCTGCTGTTTTTTATATTAATTCTCAAAGGACCTTCCGAAGCCAAATCTTGAGTTGTGCAATCCATTAGTAGACATGTCTATAAAAAAAATATAGTAAATCTTTTTCTAATTTTTTCAGTCCAATATTCATTTCTGTTCTCCTTCAATTTTAATATTTTAACCAAACCGCTTTCAAATTTCTTCTGATTTTTGTCACCACTGCTAATGTCTATTCTTCTATATAATTCATGGTTGTTCATGATTCAACAGGTATAACTCAGAGATGCCCGTCGTACTGATCCAGTCAATCTTCTACTTGGGAATATTGGCAATGACTCGTCTAGCACGTCCCAATCTATCTAAGCTGTGCTACCGCGGTGCAGACAAGAGTATCTCTATCATACAGATTGGCCTCAAATTGGTAGCCATATGGTCCATTCTTGTTGCCTACATAATCCCCTTCTTCCTCATTCCCCACACAATTCATCCACTACTGGGCTGGACACTCTACTTACTAGGGGCTTTCGCGTTTTCCTCTATATCAGTTAATGCTTTTCTACTGCCAATGCTACCTGTTCTATTCCCATGGGTTGGGATACTTGGAACACTTTTGGTCATGGCATGCCCTTGGTACGGGGACGGGGTTGTGAGAGCCCTAGCTGTGTTTGCCTATGCCTTCTGTTGTGCGCCATTACTTTGGATTTCATTTGCTAAGATCATGTCATCTCTTCAGGTTTCGCTGGAAAGGGAATCTTTCTTGCCTAGATTGGGTGAACCTACATCCCCTCAAAGGTTTAACAAGCTATACTGAGACAAAATCGAAATCGAACTCACTGTGTAAAATGCAGGGAAGAAAAGGTATGCTGAGTTCTCGCGACAAACGTCGGAGCTGATTATGTTCTGCTGGGGAGAGAAAATGAGCAGGAAATTTTGATTGTCCATGCTACCAAATTATTTGTATTCATTGATTGAAGTAAGAGGGGGCTCTCATATTACTCTCACTGTCACATGTTATGGTATGAGATCCCTTCAAAAATGATATTCATTAATCGCTTGTTACTTTAATTTATCATATATAAGTTTCTCAGGTCTGGTGTTTCTTGCCATTTGTGATGTGAAAAAAAGGTAATACTAGTGAAGATCTTGAATGGCATGGGTGACAGCTTTTTATTTCATATATTTTTACAATATGAAAGCTAGTTTTTTACAATTTTAAGAGTAGCAGTCAGAACATAAAAAGTAGTTTTATGTCGTGGAAGTGTTGCATTTTTTTTTTGGGGGGATAATTAAAATTGTTGCATTTTAGCATAAATATGTAGAAAAGATCTAGAGTAACTTGATTGTAGAGAACTGATTATTTGATTTGATGCCATGCAACTTTTGTGAATCTGTTTATGTAACTTAAAAAAAAAAATTAATAAGTTATCAAGAGGTTGCTACAGAGAGATTTGAGAGAATCTCTAATATATACGGAGTAGTGTTTTTTTGGCTGATGTCCCTTTTGTTCTAGGGTTTACGTTATAACTACCAAAATGGCTCTAGTAAACAGGTTAAAACATGTGTAGGTGGGTAATTTTTTTTACAAGATTACTTAAACGGGTCTGATCTAGGCCGCCAGATTGATAATTCCACCGATCATCATCTTCTCTAGAGCTACTTACTGGATTGCTCACTAATACCCTCAATTAACGGCGAACAAGCCGTTAATTACGCTTACTAGAGTGAAACTGGTCCTGGGCCTTTCCCTTGTTGGGCCAATTTTTTGGCTTTTGTTTTCCATCATTTGGTTTTAGGCCAACAGGCCCACTCATGTAATTATTTCCTTTTATAATAAATGAATTGCCGAAAAATAAATAAACGAATTGACATTATATAACATGAACATTATTTCGTTACATTATATGGAACAATTAGATTAAGATTTTGTAAAGTGGTTGGAGGAGGAGTTAGTGTATACAGGAAATGGAGTTGGTACATGCCACACTAGAGCCATGTTCGTGTTAGACCCGTGATTTACGACAACTTGGCCTGTATTATCTGCAATCTAGCTGACACACCTTCTCAATCTCTTTCAAACTTCAAAACACGTTTGACTATCTGACCTCTGCTGCGGCCCTCAAAATATCTTTTTGCATTGTTGTGGGCCCCAAATTTTTAATCACGCCAATCGTAATCAAATATTGTCCCCCAAACTCTATGATCCCGCCAATCATCCACATAAACGACTGTCTCTAGTTATACAGTATTCTCAATGGTAGATTATTATGTGAACGGTAAAGTGGATAAAACACCTCTCATATTTATACTCTCTCTCTGTTCTTTAATAATATTTTAATTTGACATTTTACACTTTTTAAGAAAATTTTTATTATATTTTATTAGGTTGACAAAAGATGCATTTTCACGTTTATCATTTCTTAAAAAGTAAAGTATTGATTTTTAATGGAGTCCACTTATTTTTGGGTTTCAAAAGTAGTAGCATGGAAGATGAGTTCCACTTATTTTAAAATTTTAATTAGTTTAATCTTTTAGGGGTAAATTAGGAAATTAATAAAAAATAGTGTATTAATTTTTGAAATGTGACAATTAAAATAGGACAACAAAAAAATGAGATAATGAACTATTAATATGAGACGAGTATTTTGGATAAATAATATTCATAATTTTTTTTAGGGTAAAATATAAAAAATCATCTTGACGTATTAGTCATTTGCAATTAATCCCCCTGAACTACAATTTACTTCATTGACTATTAAATTTTTGCATTAAGGACAGAAGTGACATCTCGGGCAATTGGTGATAACAGAAATAGTTAAAGACAATTTTACCTCTATAAAAAAACTACATCGTTTCGGATTAGTTTCAATAAAGTAAATGACATGGAGGGGTGTAATCACAATATTCATGGGTTTTCCGATTGAGTTTCTTTTGATTGGGTTATGCTAAGAGGTTTTTTTTTTTTTTTTGGTTGCAAAATTTGATTGTTTCTTCATGGGAGACGAATTGAAGAAATTTGAGCAACGAAAATTACATAGAGAGGAGAGATCAAGAAATCTTGAACAATACTCAACACCTCGTCCTTATCGTCACTTGGCCCGCTTGTGTTATGTGACTGTTCGTCCTCATAGTTGCTTCGTGGTGGTACTAGATTGAGGTGGGATTGTGGGAACGGGTCGCACACTCAATTAAATGTTATATATATATATAGATTTCTTACCCAAGTTATGACGGATCGAGTAAGATAGATCAAAGATGAAGAATGAGGAATTTAGGGTTTCTGGATCCCATAAACAGGGCAATGTTTGGTTGGGATTTAACAGTAATAAAAGGGCCATTATCGTCTTTTAGCTTCATTAAGGGATGTATGGTTATTTAAAAATATTTGGTTGTCACGTGGCTTCTAAACGGTCAAATTCAACTTGTCGATCACCGATTGGGTTGATTAATTGCAAGGCGTTATATGCAACTTTTATAAATCAGGAGGTTTTATGCTAATTAGCCAATTTTGTATAGAAGGGTTTATGTTGTGTATATAAGTCCTTGAAGTTTGAAAAATGAACAAAAAAGGGCTTGAAGTCACAACTAAGATATAAAATTTCAAAAACGCCATTTTGTCTTTCAATAATACCCTAATATATATTACCCTTATATATGTATACATATGTTTCATTAGTGACGATGGTGATGATGGAGAAGAAATTATAAAAGAAAAAGAGAAAATGAACAACTTAGTAATTTCATATTTAATTAATTTTTTTACTTATTTTTTTATTTAGGTATAAAGGGACCCTTTAGTGATTTCAATATTTAGGTTCTTATTTGTTTCAAAATTAAATGTCAGGAACTTTTATATATATATATACATACACATTTTTTTATGTCTTTTGAGAGTTTTGTTAACTTATAAACAAGTTTTTAATTTTTATTTCTGAAGACTGAAGTGCAATTTACACTTTTTAATTGGGGAGCAACCCATCCCGCTCAGCGTCTTATGTGGTCTTTTCTTTCTTTTAATAGAGTTATTTTCAACCTTTTTCTCCCCTGTTGTTTTACCATTATATCCTTGATTTGTCCTCCCATTATATCCTTTGTTTCCTCTGTCACTGTCCACACCTCCCAATTATTTGTGGCTTACTAAATCGATGAGATGGTCACTCCTTTTATAAGCCTGAACTTCTTCAATTCACCCTTAAGATACATTATAATTGATGCTCAATGTCAAAAGTCTACAAGATTGCACCAAAATATGTTAGATGTCTATATTTTTTTCGAATTTCTTTTATATTTTAGAATCTTCCATACTTTTTTACAAAACTTTATAAAGCTCTAAATCCAAATCCAAATCCAAATCCAACAGTGTCCTGTAAGCGTTGTAGTGGCGTGGTGCATTAAGTGAACCAAGAACAAACTTTCAAATTTGCAATTTGTTAAAAAATGGTCTGACACTCTGACTATAAATAAGATCACAGTATAGCTAGTAAGATTGAGAACCAGCTTAAACATAATACATAAATGTATATAAGGTACAGATATAAATGAACTTTAAAAATAAAAAATAAAATATAGATGGATAGGCTGTCCATGTGAGATGAAAAGGATAATTTATCATATATATATATAATATTTTAAATTGATAATGTAACAATTTTAAACCATTAATAGAACAACTATAAAGTCACAATATAACACAATTTACTATGTTGTTTGAGTGTTAAATCGTTGTTACATTAATGTTACATCTTGTGATGTAGCGTGTTGATTGTGATATAATATGTTGTACTACTAATACGCTTGTGCACATGATCACATTTGATGGGATTAGGAATATGGCATGATCTCCGATTGTTTAGTGATTTTATAGTTTAAATACTTTGTTAGGTTTATGGCTCGAATTTTGTGTGAGTATAGTGTTTTGGAAGCGTCACCCAATTTATGTGAGCCGGTCCAAAATGGATTGCAGATTAAGAAACTAAAATCGATAGGTTGGGAACTGCCTTATTTGGACTGATTGAAAGATTATGGACCGATTATGAACCGATCGATCACCTGTGAAACATGTGCATGCCTGAGTGTCCTATTTTCACTTGGGAAGTTGTGGAGCAAGATTGATATGGAAACTCTTTGTATGCAAGTTGTATAATTTTTGTACAATAACGAATTGGGTTTGAAGATTTCATAAATAGAGATAAGTATAAGATTAAGGTAGAAAGAGGTAATTGAGAGAATGTGAGTTGAATTTGTGAAAAGAGACAGAATGTGTAACAACATTATGGAAGTAAAGATAGTCGACGTTCTTCTCGCATAGACTTACACAATTTGGTGAGTCATGTAAATAAAGAATGGTATACTACCTACAAACTTGCCAGTGGTAAGATATTTATGGAGAATAATACTACTTCTTGTGATGTTATGGGAATTGGAACAATTAAAATTATGACAACAAATGTTTTAATGAGAACCATGACAAATGTACGTCATATTCCAACTGTTCAAAGAAATGTTATCGATCTCTATGGGAGCATTGGATTCCAAGAGTTATTGGTGTGAATTGAAGATTGAATGAATTGATGGAGATTAGAATGGGTGCACATGTTATGCTTTTGGGAAGGAAAGTCAATAACCTCTATATTTTTTTTGAAAAATACTAGGTTAGGTTCTACTAGCATAGACGATCAAGAACAGCAAGAAAAGGAATAAGTTTTGGCAACTGCAAGAGTAACAGGAAAAGGAATAAGTTTTGGCAATTGTAAGAGTAACAATCTTTATGCGTTCCTTCATAACTCTACCTTGAACCTAACATCTTGAGCAAGAGAAGCAAAAAGAGTTTGATTTAGTGATGCGAGAATCGATTCTAGGTTTAATTATTTTAACTTTGAATTTGTTAGGAATGGAAAAGTGTGGTGGAACAAAGAACGGTAAGAAGAAAGAAGATATTAGGTTCAATGTGTAGCTATGAAGGAATGGATGAAGATCGAATTCGAGCCAATGTGAAGATTGTTAGGTTTGTGGCTCAAATTTTGTGCGAATATGGTGTTTTGGAAAAGTTAGATCGGTCAATGGTCTACGGTTCAATATATCTAAATTCAAAATGCTGGGGACTGTCCTTTTGAACCTGGGTACATCAGTATTCTATACCAATTTGGGAAGTTATGGAACAAAAAGGAATTGTTGACAAACAAATTGGGAAGTTTTAAGCCAGTTGTGAAATTATTGACCAATAAAGAATTGAGTTTGAAAACTTTATAAATAAAGATAAATATGAGAAATTAAGGTAGAGAGAGATAATTTTAAAGATAAAAAGTGAATTGAGTGTGTAAAAAGAGGAAAAGTGTGGAAAGATAGTTTAGAAAATTTTAAAGATAAATCTATCTTGTTTGTGTGTATTTTTATTTATTCTATTCATTAATAGCGTGTGCAATTCCTAACATACATCACATCTCAAATTAATTGATGCTTCTAATGACTCTTCAGTTGAAGCTTAAGTTAGTGCTTCTTAAATTTATTTGCATTATAAAATAAAACAATACGAAAAAAAAAATCTATTGAAGACCTTTAGATATACTTGTGAAAAAATGAAAAAGGAAAATTAAGTATTATGGAAAAAAGAAAATGTAAAAGTTTAAAATATTTGTATTTCACTTTCTTATCGTTTTTTTCTTTGTTTTTCATCAAATAATCAAAGAAACTAATTTTTTGTCGTATCTTCTGATCTTACCAAGCACTCTTGTCGCGGTTAAAAAAGAAATGGAAAAAAGACATCTGTATACGAGTTTGGACATCTTTGTCCCGAGCTAGAACGCTGAAGGTTCTGGTTCCAACGTTCGAAAATATTACTGGCTCTTTTGGGACAAGTGGGGCCCATTTGAACATGACAGAGATAGGCTACAATACAAAATGCTATTAACCCATGCCTGGACCATCATTGATCCCCTCATGCACGCCACCATCAACACCTTCCGATTCTGGACAAAGATGACCGTTTTGACACTACGAGTCTATATATAGCTAAGGAAAATTTTCTGTACCAGTGTACTTATGCTAAGAACAGTGAGCTTCACTCTCAGGCCGTTCGATTGCCAAATCTCATCATAATTTTTATGGGCTGTGATGGAGATTCACCTTGAGGACGAGTCCAGTAATATATAGCTCGGCTCGGCTTGGCTTGGCATGGAATAGCTCATTTGGCAAATCATTTTTTTTCCCCTTAATATCTTGGTAACTTATATATATATATATATATAAATATATATATATTACCGTTATGTAACGCAACTTCAGCTTTGATAATCACTGTTAACACACCGTAGCGTTTTATATTAGAACTTAATATATAAGTTGGATCATTGATGAAGGAATTTTACTTTATGAAATCAAATATATAGTGAGGAAAAAAAAAAAATCAAATATATAGTACTGCAATAAGATGGGATTGGTTCGTAATAAATTTCTGTAATGGGTAGCATATTTTTTTATTTTTTTTATTTTTTTTTTTCATAATATATATGCAGAACTAACATATTAAGACTAGTCAATTTAAAATTTGATAGACAATCAAATGCTGTCATCAAAACTCTCTATAGTATAAGCATTTGTTTTGCTCTTTTAGCATATATATTTTTCGATCATATGGCAAAGAAATTAAATGCAAACCTTATTGTAATGGTAAAATATTTCTTTTGTCACGGCTTCAAAACAAAAGAATAATATGAAAAAATGTAATATGCAATCATGACTGCACAACATCAATGATTAACACGGTGAATCTTTCGCATTCAAAAGTGTAATATGAGAAAAATGAAAAAAAGAAAAAGAATAAACAGTAACAACTCTATATCGTGCATAATGAATCAAATCCCCTAGGCATTATTGTTGACTTTGTGTGTGTGTGTGTATAAAACCCTGATATCATGCAATTGCTAGTGTACAACACCACAGTACTAAGCCAGCCATTCCATTTTGAGCCGAGCCGAGCCGAGCCGAGCACCATGTCTCAAAATGCGAGGGAACATAAAATATGACCGTTGGGATGACACACATCAACTGTTTGAGAAACTATTATAACGAAACACTAGTAATATAAAAAAATTGTCACATATAAATGTCTTCTCTCCGACATTGTACTCTACTACTACTTGCCCACATTTTCTCTGAAGACATTCTCTCTCTTTTTCTCTCTCTGCATATTTACTATTTCAGTCTTTCATTCTCTTTCTCTGAACATTTAAAGCTAATTTTAATGGCTTACTTTAATTCATTATCACAGTTATTCTTGTACTTCTCTGTGTTTTTCTTATTAATTGCACCAGTATTAGTAACGAGTTCTCATCATTACCAGGTCAATTCGGCGAATACCACGGCAACTTCCAACTCTACCAAGCACCACCACCACTGGGTTGGACCCTCCGGCCACCGTCTCATCACTGTGGACCTTCACGGGTATGGCGAATTCAGTTCCGTTCAAGCTGCTGTGGACTCGGTCTCCGAAAACAATAGAAAGAATGTCCTCATCCAAATCGGCGCTGGTTATTACATGTAATATTCAGCATTGCTCATGCATTGTCAGCTGAATATATCCTAAATACAATTGTCCTATATATACACACACACACACACACACATTTATTTATTTATTTATATTGGTCTAGTGCACCTGATGATGCTTACACAATGATTAGAAAAACGAACTCGGATCCTTTACGGTGTGTGGTACATATATGTTGTACCCCATCTAACGGATCCCAACATTTAGATGAATATTGAGCACTCTCCAAAAAAATAAATAAATAAATAAATAAAATAATAGTACTCCAATGTAGAGGGACTCAGGAGGATGAGATATATATTGTTTGGTGTTGTATGAATTCTGAAAAAAGTCACTTGATGTAAATGATATAAAAAAAAAAATTAGGTTTTCTATTTATTTTATTTTATTTTTAATTTTAAATATGTAAATTGGGTGTACACACTCCCATTTGTCCCCAGCCGACTCGAACTTTAATTCTACTATTTAGAAGGATGATGAAATAGTATTTAGGCTAATAAGTCACATTCGTTAAGATTTAGATTTTGTATCATTAGATTATGTGAAATTAAATTATGTGATATTGATGAACTGAAGCATTTGGTGTAACCACACTTTAATTTTATTTAAAATGTTTTCTATATATTCTTGCTATAAAAAAAAGAAAGAAAAAAAGAAAAAGAAAGATAAGACATTTATTAAAAGGCATACACAAGTACACAAAAGGTGTTTATGCGTTGAAGATGATGACATACATAGTTCACGGGTCACACAATTCACAGCTTGAAACTTTACACCGTGTATTTGTTTGTGTCTCTGTTCTCTTTGTTGTATTCCTTTTTTTTCTGTGTTGTTGGATGTTATGGTGACTGATATGGTATGGTGGCGGAGCAGAGAGAAGGTTGTGGTGCCTGCATCAAAACCCTACATCACGTTTCAAGGTGCAGGGAGGGACGTGACGGTGATCGAGTGGCATGATCGAGCCAGTGATCGTGGGCCCGACGGCCAACAGCTGCGTACTTATCATACTGCTTCAGTCACTGTCTTTGCCAGTTATTTCTCTGCCAGAAATATCAGCTTCAAGGTACGTGAAGTCACAGTTCCCTATTATTCTGTTAAATTTCCCTTTATGCCCTTGCACTGAAATAGGTATTACTATATTGCCATTCCGACCTTTTGTTTCTCCAAGTTCAAGCACAAATATATTCCATGGTCAAGACTAGTAGTACAGTATATTAATTTATTATTCTCGTGAAAAAAATAAAGGAAATTTAGTCTTTTATTTAATTTTTAAAATTTTTTTCATGACAAAGAACTCTTATATTACTTATTGAGACATTGACTCAAAATCTTTATCTTCATTTTGAAGAGATACAATTATCTTCATTTGTAATATAATTAACGAAATAGTTAAATTCTAAGAGTTCAGCTGACGTAATATAATTTTGAATTTTATAACATAATTTTGAAAACCTTTCTGCATTGTTTGGATGTATTGCATAGAATACGGCACCGGCACCGATGCCAGGGATGCAGGGATGGCAAGCGGTGGCATTTAGGATAGCCGGCGACAAGGCGTTCTTTTCAGGATGTGGATTCTATGGTGCACAGGACACACTTTGTGATGATGCTGGCAGGCATTACTTCAAGGAGTGTTACATTGAGGGCTCTATCGACTTCATTTTTGGCAATGGACGGTCCATGTACAAAGTAATAAATTAACCCTCTTCAATTTTATTTCATTATATATATTATCCTAAAGTCTCTTTAATTACAAATTTATATAATTGTTGTTGGAATGCTGTGCATGAGCATATTTTTAAAAGTAAATAAAAGCATGGACACTTTGTTCAACTCTATAAAGGCTCTTGCAATTGTCTGTTCTTATGCCTGTGGGTGTCAAAAAGCAAAAAAGGAAGGCAGCTTTTTCTACGATGACACAGTTGTGTGTGTGTATATATATATATGTTAGATGTATGTATCAGCTGGAGTGCTTACTCCCTGCTCGATACCTTGTAAAATGGGGATAGTGCCATCCCTAAGCCCTTATCTTATATCTAATTATGGTTTAAATAATCCTTATCAACAATTGTATTTTAAAACTTAATTATATATATATATATGTATATATCTATATTTTATGATTTTTCACATGCACACATTTTGAACCCAAGTATTCATCCAAGAATATATGCTTTATAACAATTTTTTTTTTTTTCCTTAAAACAATTCAAGCAAAACGTGCACATTCATAATATTACTCCTAGTAAACTCTACCTCGTATTAAAAAAGAGATCATAATATCTAAACAAATTTCTATCGACTTTATGTATGTGTTTATATGTATACATAAACATATATAATTCTATGTATAGGCATGCTTGTCAGGCTTAGTTTGTATGAGTTGATGACTATTGACTACATAGGTTATATAAGATGTGACATGTGAACTGGTTTTCTATTCTTGCATTCCATGCATTGACTCTTTAGTTGGGAACCAAAAAAAAAAAAACATAAAATGACATAATTATCCCTAATAAAGCACCATATGAGATTACTTTTTCAAATAATAATAAATATTTATTCAAGGATATGTAATTATCATTTTCATCCTTCAAAAAACAAGTATAATGTAAGTACAGTATACATCATGCGCATATATATATATAAACACACACACACATACACGCGCATATATGTACACACACACACACATAAACATTTATTTGCCGTTTTAATGGTTGACTTGCTGATGAGTTGTGTAGGACTGCGAACTGCATTCGATAGCTTCCAAGTTCGGTTCCATCGCGGCGCAAGATAGAAACACGCCGAATGAGAAGACTGGTTTCGCTTTCGTGCGCTGTAGGGTGACTGGGACGGGACCACTTTATGTGGGCCGGGCCATGGGCCAGTACTCCCGGATAGTCTTTTCCTACACTTACTTCGATGACGTGGTGGCCCATGGAGGTTGGGATGACTGGGACCACACCAGCAACAAGAACATGTAAGCCCCCACTTCCTCAACTATCATTCATTACTAATGACACTGGACCCCACTTCCCATCCAAATGGGCCCAGTTGTGATGGGCCTCTGCATCAACCTTTCAGACCCAAAATTCAAGTCAATATTAGTGGCTTTAGTAATTAGTCAATTCTATCATCTTCATTAAAGCTTAAAGTGTTCAATGCTTGTATGATAATGATATGAATCATATGAGTAGCACTGAAAAGGAAACAAATATGATTCATATCTAATGGTTCACGATTTCCAAAAAAGGGTCCATTATTTGATTTATTTTATTTAATTCTTAAATCTAGCTCTAATCCATTTGCTTTAGGACAGAGGACCTGTTTGGTGTTTGGTGGTGTAGTTCTTAGAAATTAAGGGTGGTAAAGTTTGACATAATTTGTTAATACAATTCAAAAATAACACGAGTTAAACATGTTAGGATTGACCTTAAATGAGTTTAGGTCGTAACTAGGTCAACACGATTAACCCGTTTAGTTAATCATGTCGTGTTTGGGTTGAGAGATTTAACTCGTGTAACCTGTTTACAATCGCTTAACTATACGCGTCATAAGTAAATTTCTATTTAAGTTCTAAAATAATTATCTAAACTTATATTTTATTCTTTTATAGATTAGAGAATATTAAGTAATTTGGTTGCATTGAAACTTATATTTTTCTAATATTTAATGTTTGATTGAGTATTATTAATAATTTAAAAATAAAATATTTAATTTTATTAAACAGGTCATTAAACGGGTTACACATGTAACACGTTTAATAAACAAGTCAGATTAGTGTTGAGGGTTTCTGACAAAATTATTATACATGTCGTATTCGGATTAAAATATTTAGTAAAATACCCTTATATCGACACGACACAATTAAACATAAATTGCCACCCCTATTAAAAATCCTTAGAGCTAGAGAGAGAAAAAAAAAAAAAGTAAGTTTTATTTTATTTTGTTATAAAAACCCATTTTTACATAAATCTTGGATTTATGAACGCACATAGTTTATGATTATGACACCATTTGGTGTCATCAACTAATTATATCTTATTACACAAATAAAAATACATTTACTTCACTATTTCAGTAAGTCATATCACTAGTCAGCATCTCACGTTATTGAAATTTCGAGAACACTAAAGTATTTTTCACTATTTAGGATCCATTTCTGTAAAATATGCCAAACAGAGCTCGTATTCGTCATGACCCAGTGATCCGGTCATAATCCAACTTCTTCCATTTTTGGTCCAATAATTGGGTCCAATTGGAGAAAGCCCTCTACTTTCCCAAACTCAACCCAATGCCCAATAAAGCAATGATTTTTTTTTTCCGTGACAAAGAACAAAAAAACTCTGAGATACATAGAGAGACTTCACCAGATACAATAGCTAGCACTTTCTGTATTCAAATTTCTGTGGAGTATTTGATTTGATTAAGAGTGCTTGTCTCATTACACACAGGACTGTGTTTTTTGGAGTCTACAAGTGCTATGGGCCTGGAGTTGCTGCGGTGAGGGGCGTATCGTGGGCCCGAGAACTGGATTACGAGTTGGCCCATCCATTCCTTGCCAAGAGTTTTGTTAATGGAAGACATTGGATTGCCCCATCTGATGCTTGAGCAACACACATCTCATACATATTCACAACTATACTGCCATTTTTTCATTCAGAAAATTCGTTTATTTAATTTCATATAATAAGCTCAAAAAAATCGTTATAGTACCATTTCCATTGTTGTAGAAATTTTTATTTTGTAAATTTTTTTTTTTTTGGAAGTTCGATCAAACACACACCATTGTTACAGTAAATTGATGTCCATTTGACCCATATAAATATTATACTGTATTTGTCTAATTACTTCGAATTTGAAATAAGTTGATTATGGAATTCACAAATCAATTTCGTTCATTATTATCCATTGATATTTAAAGACCATTATATCATCCGATGTGATCATGATCAATGATGGAGTTATTTACTAGGAGACTGCCATTCATACTCGAGCTTCAACATGATTTTATTTGATAGATGTCATGTTATATATTTTCAAGTCAAAAAAATGTACTTATTTCACCACCACCCAAAAAATAAAAATAAAAAGGATAACCAATATCTAAGAAAATATAATATTTACCTTTTAAAGCAAAGGAAAATAATGTACCATATTAAATTAAGGCAAATTCCTACATATAAGAGTAGAAACAGTAAACCTAAGTGGTTTTCACCTGCATAATGAAATAAAATGGTTCTAAGAATCTTTCAAACTAGAAGAAAAGAAAATATATATATATATATATATATATATATATATATATGGCTATTTTAGCGAGAGATGACTTGTAATGGACATAAGAAACTACGGAATACTTGTTTCAAAAAACTATTCTCAAGAATTCAAAAACACAAATAGAAAGACTATTCTATAAGCTCTCCAAAAAAAATATATATTCAAAAAACTGTCAATCATACAAAATTTTCATACTGATTTCTGATTTTCTTTTTTCTGAAAATAAAAAATTGAAACAATCACACTTGACAATTCTCCAAAAAAATGAACCATTTGTAAGCCAACCTATGCATATAGAAAGGAAAAATAAAAAAGAGAATGTATTGAAGGGAAAATGAAAGGAAATAGCATTTACAGTCAATAATAATAGCCTTATGCATATATTTTTGAAAAAAATTCGACAATCCCATTTAATGACCCTTCCAACTTTGCCAGAAATATGACACCACCTTACCTGAGGAATACCCTAGTGAGTGCAAATCAAAGGCATCAGCCACTACAAACCATGATTTAGAGAAAAAAAAAAAAAACACGTATACCATGAACCACCCAAAAGCCTATGAAATTGAGAATCTAAAACCATTACAGTGTCGGGATGAAATAATTTGAGATAAATTTCCGACGAAACTACTTTATTTGCAAGAAATGAAGAGAGATTGCAGGCAAGACCAGCCACAATGTCGGAGATATTGCCTCACATTACACAACAATTTTGTTGAGACTCGAGCATCTCCGGAGATCTGCAAGAGGAAGATAAATCGCCAGTTCAGCTATTATTATTATTTGGTGGTATTAAACAAATAAAATAACTTGAAACTGCTTCACACTTTTTACTTGATGTTTTCTAACATTTTAATTCTGCTAAATGTAAAAGAATAATTTCATGTTAAACACGAAGCTAATAAGATGAATAATCATCTCAGCCCAAAGATCATGCATTAATTCTTTCTCAGAGCCATCAAATTAAGTGTGATAACCTTTCTAAGAATGATATAAGAAAGAATCCAATTAATGGCTCAAAGGGAGAACTTGTCGTACAGGGCACCGTCTTTCTAGACTTTCTCCCAATAATCCACCACGAAACTAGCAATTTCTATTACATATTGAATCGAAATTGATAAGTAAATTCTAATAATTTGACAATGACTCCATCCAAGACTACTTTACTAATATCATCATTTTCGTAAAATATCAAATCTTGAACAATAAATATCTAAGAATTTATGCACGTTTCTTAAAAATTTAGGCTGTGAAAAGAAATAGATTAGAATACTTACAATTGGCCAAAACTAGATAGATCAAAGTCAGGAGCGAGCTCTTGAACAATGTCATTAGGCGGTTGGCCACATTCTTGCATTTTCTGCATGAGCTCGACAATCTTGTTGAAATTATCAGGTTCGGTTTCATAAACTTCATTCAGATTCTTTATGAGTAAATATTGGCGGAAGTAACGATCATATTCTTCTTTGCTTAAACTAGCTTTATGCTCTTCCAACCATTTAGGATATCTTTCTCCAATTTCTTTCATAGGTTCGTGAAGAATTTCCTTTGACAAGAGCTGTTGCATCATGGTCTCTACAATGGACTCCATGTTCTGGACAAAGAGAAGAAATTTTTTTAAATACCCCTGCTCCTTAATAGATTGTATTAGTGGAGAAAAAATGGACAAGGAAACCAGCACCTTATATCATACAACAATAAATCTAAAACCAAATAAGAAGGCAGTAGTACTATTATTGCTGTTGCTGGTAGATAAAAAGGCAATATGCCATTGGCCCACTGTAGATCCCATTTTGCATTGCCTAAAAGGAAAACACACAAGCACATACACCACACACGAATTTACAATTTTACAAAGAAATATTCCTTTCTGTGTGTACATTTGTGGGAGCAATCACCCAAAACTAGGAATGGACCTGCTTCACTTCTCCATTGCTTAATCTTAGCCAAATTTTGTGGAAGGTAAAAAATACTAAACATGCACAAAATGATGGTCAACTTCCGGAAAGTAGAAAGTTAAAAATTGAGCAAGTGATGGTTAAATTCTAAAACAATTGATTTTCTCTATATGATTTGAGTACCTAGTCCAAATAAGAATATTCCCAGTTTTCAGCATAAATGACAACTCTAAAACTGTTGGGATCTAAAATTGTGCACTTGGATCTCCTTAAGCACATGAAACGTTTAGATGTGGCCAATGAGGATGCATGCCACAACCTAGCATTTATGGTTTCCTTTGACAAAATTTCAAGAACAAAAAGATACATAAGGATGAATATATGATTGAAGAAAGCCTTTACTTAATGGTGAGTGCTTGGAGGGAAGGCTGGGTACAAGCTAACCTTTTGCATTATTTGCAACAAAGTAGCTACTCTCAACCTTGCGTTTTCATGGTTGATTGCCCCAAAAATTAAAAGATGAAAAGAAAATCTCAATAAAGCATGTTCCTAAGATGATTTTCTGCTGCTGAACATTAATTTGCTAAGGCAGAGAGAGAGAGAGAGAGAGAGAGAGAGAGATAAACTGAGCCATAAAAATAATCAGGGGTACAAACTTTCTTCTAGGTAGCGTGTTAACATAAAATTCCTGAAATTGTCGAATACAAGGAACAAGTACATGAACAAACACAAATACATGTGTGTGTGTGTGTGTGTGTACTGATAATTGTTTCAGCCATCATTCCCTTGTGGGGGGATTGAGTGGATGAATCAATTAACGAATATGAAGATAGATCATCAAGGAGACGACTTGTTGTTCCACTATAGCTGTATCCAGTACTAACTAGATGACGCCGCTTCTCCTTTTTTGGGTAAAAGTTTAAGCTGAGTTTTCCTTCAAGGTGAAACAAAAGACTCGAGGCATATCCTTTTGGTTATCTTTTAGTACCAAGAATATGAATAATCTTAAAATAGTGGGAGAAGAAACAGAGAGATAATGAGTGACAACAAAATTTGCACACTTATTTAGAACACAGAGACAGTTGAACAAACAAATATCATCAACATTCTCTCACTAAGGGCAGGGAGGAAAGTAAAAAACCTTGTCTAATAGATTCATTGAAGAGACATCACATTCGGAAGAATATTTGTCCAAACAGGGAAGATTTATACATAAAATAAAATAAAATAAAAAGGCTATAAAATTGTTTAACGAAAACTGATAAAAAGAAGAGAACAGTGCTGCTAGCAAGGAAGAAGGTAAACTGAGCCATACACCATAAGACGAGAGTTGAAAGGAAGAAAGCTGCTGATATGACGATGTCTTGGCAGGTGGTCATCTGCCTGACAAACAACCCACTTAATGTTCAAAGCTTTGAGGGGCTTTTGAACAATCTTACTCTAAGGCATGCCTCAAAAAAAGCCTTTAAAACTTCATCACATTGACTTCTCTTAATTGGCCAAGTTAGATCAACTAATTCCTAGACCCATTTTCTACTAGTGGCACCAAGAGGTTAAATTTCGACATCCGTGGTTAGAAAATAACCAGCTGTTATAACGAAGTATTTCCATTCAAAAGGTATAGCTCCTGTTGCCATGGACAATTGGACCTTGGTGTATGGGAATCAACTGCTGAAATAATGTTTTTTGCTTAAATAACAATTAGTTAGAATTCTAGAATAGATAAGTTACACATCCATCACTAAAGTATGATCATTTTTAAAAATAACATCCCCACAACCTACATTTTTATCAACCATCAAAATAAACAGGCAAACTAACAAACCTAATAATGTGCTCTATCTTGCAGTAATTTTTGCCAGGGGAAAAAGAATAAAATAAAATATTTGTTATTATTCTTTTCCCTTTGGTTATGCCATAGAAGAATCCTAATCCCGTCTTCTGAAATTTCAACCTCTATCAACTAAGGCGTCTAACGATCAGCCCCATACTACTCGACCTTAAGTCATCAGTCAAAAGCCTGCAACTCACAAACTACAACATTTGAATTGTTCAATCAAAATAATATTTCATTAGTGCAATCGCAATTTTGTCAAAAACTCTGTCAAATAGTCTAGTTGTCAGAACCAGACTGAGATAATACATAATATTACACGGCTGTATATATTCTAACTGAAGTAGTCATCGCGATCCTTCCAATGATCTGAAGTGATTCTTGGATCCTGAAGTGGTTCTTGCAAGCCACTTTGTTCTATGCAACCCAAACACCGTACACAACGGAAGAGTGTTTCAATAACATTCTATGCAAACCAATATATTATAACACCTCATTCTATGCAACAGAAACACCATACACAACGGCAGAGTGTGCTTATAATATTCTATGCAAACCAATAAATTACTACACTAACATGTTTAGCACATGATCATGTTCCAGCATTCCTCACCTGATCACCAACCTTGTCCCTCATGAGTAGAAGTCCCACAAATGTTCCTCGAAAGAAAGCTTATTTAACCTTTTTTTTTTTTTTTTTTTTTAGGGGGGGGGGAAGGAATTCATGAAACACTTCTCCCTCCAAATATTCTGCAGTAAAAAATACCTTAAGATGGCTCTAGGATGTAGCTTTACTACATTTCACAGTATTTTCATAAAAGTTCAGTAAAAAAGACAACAACAATAATCATTAATGTCGAGTTGGGTACATAAAAGCAGGGAAGTCTTTGCCGCTGGAGGGTATTCTATAAGGCAGCTTAACCAGTTGTTTCATTCCATTTGAGCTGGAGCAGCAAACATTGTTTCTAATTCATGAATTAACAGCAATCAATCAGAAGATTCAAAATTGCCATTTCCTTTTTTTTTTTTTTTTTTGGGGGGGGGGGGGGGGGGATAGAATTCAGCTCAGACTTCCCCCAAATTTTTGCCTTAATTACTAGAGGCAGAAAAAGACACAAGCCCCTTTTTCTCAAATTTTCACTTTGCTGACTAAATTTTTTTGTGCGCTTTTTATCCAAAGTTGAAGCTCAATCCATGCCCCCTAACCAGACCAAATTTGGCCAGCACCATGCAACAAATTGCGAAATCCAAGAACCATGTTGGCATCCAAAGTTTTCCCAAGTCTTTTTATTCTTTTTTGGGTGATGGGCTGGGAGAGGGTAAGACAACCTGCACTTTAAAGAACATAATGTGCAGAAACTAAAAGAAATCAATGCATTTAATTTTTAAGGAGAGCATATCTTAAACTTCTTAGAAAGATCACCCCATTAGCTAGATATTTATTTAAATGGCTATTTAATGTGATATATCATTTTTAACCACCAAAAATTGAACTATTAGCTTGAGTGGTATCTCCTGCCAACCCCGGACCTTGAAAGGGCTCGTGTAGTGTTCAAGTCAAACTTGGGACACAAATATGCGTGTAGTACTTACCAAAAAGCATGATATATCATTTATATGCATCCTCAAGTGATATTAGAGTGATTTCATTTAATTCAGAAACAATCATGTCATTTGACTGGGAACAAAATTCCTTTGAAAAAATGTCAGCATTGCAATTGAGTGCAGCAATAACAAAACTATACTGTCAAGAAGTGACAGCAATACTAATGGATGAGCTGGGGGAAAATGGGCATTTTGTTCAACAAAGATTTTAGTCCCCTCACTACCCATTGAAAAGGTGAAATTACACAGTTTCAGCACATTAAAACAATACTGAACTGGACCCTGGAGAATCTTTGCAAATAAGTACATCCATGCTATCTAACACAAGTGTCAAAGCAATACGCATCAGGAGTAGCTGCCACATAATCGTGCGAACTAAAAAGGTTTCCACTACCTCACTTAATCAAGGGATGAATGGATGATATGACAAAAGGAGGCCACAAAATTTAGAGAAATGTGTGAGAGTATAAGAGGGACAATTCCAGAAGATAAATAGTTGATAACTTATGAAACCGTTCAACTCAGTTAGATGGCATCAGCCAAACTAATGAGCTTTCAGACTGCCCAATCACAAGCTTCTCTAAATCATAAAGCTATTAGATTTTTCACTGCAAAGAGCTCATGTTTGACATTTTTCTATAAGTAATATGATGCATACTTAGTTATCAAACTTGGTGTAAAGCCATTCAACGTCGTGCTATTGTTTCTCGCCACTCATCCTTATGTCACAAATTTAGAGGGGGTCAAGATCCTCCCTGTTGAAGCTCCCAAAAATGAGGAACACCAGTCAAAGAGGTGTGAGAGATACTGAAATAACATTAACAAGCAAACTGGGTTGCCACCAGATCCACACATTCCGAGCCATCCCCTTACTATTGCTCTCTCCTCTCTTCTTAAAATCCAATAAAAAACCAAAACAAAAAATACATATATAATAATACACTCACCTTGGTCCACTAAGTAAGAGGGACAAGTACGAGGAAGGGGGAGGAGGGAGATGGACGGTGTTTTCACTTTTCATAGTTTGGTAAGAAGGGAAGCAGAAGGGAAAAGAAGATAGGGGGAGGTCTTTTCCTGGAGCCCACCAAATCTTTCATCCCAAAAGTGAGTGGAGAGGAGGGAAAGGGCCTCCTTTTTTCTTCTCTTTTTTACTTTTTATATGTTTTTACCTTTAAATAACACCTTCCTTCAATACATAGGGTATCAAATCCATGGAACTAGTTCATGCTCGGCCGAAAAAAAAAAAAAAAAAAAGGATAGAAACATCCTTCCTTTCACCGGGATAAGTTTTCCATACCTCATTCTTCCCTTCAAACAATCCATCCCTTATACCAAAAAGAACGGTTAAATGCCTACATTTCGGCCACTCCAGCTAAAATTGCTTTAACTATGAGTTCTTGATCCCCTTGGAAGACTGACCAGCAAGGTTACTTAAGGACAATAATTAGGCCAATTCAACACTTTGCCACAATTTCACATGATAATCAATTAATTATCAAATCAACGTGATTTTTTCAAGTAAATTATTGCGTGTTTCTGCCATAAAACGTAAAACAAAAGATTTATAAGAGAATATCAACTGTTTTCTTTAATTTCTGATTCATATGCTACAGGCAACAACCCAATTGAGAAATGAATATGAACACCAGGTTTAATCATGCAAAACCATGATCCAAAAGCACCAAACAACAACAAATTTCAACTATAATTCACAACATCATAGTTATTCAAACCACAAAAGCATAATGGAAAATCAATAAAAGAAAACCAGCACCCCAATTTCATTAACGGAATAAATACCTGAGACCCAGCAAGCTCCTCAAACTGTTTAACCCAATCCTCAATCATAGGATCATTCCCCAAATCATTTCCACTGGGTTTTGCACCACTCATGGATTCCAATCCCTTAACAGCCTCCTTAGTCTGCTCCCTAAGCTTATCAAGAGCCTCCGAAACATGTGATTCCTTGGAAACCTTTTGCTTACCCTTTTTCTTACTTTTCAAATCAGGCAAACCCATACCCAATCCTTGAACCTCACCAGGCGTAGAAGAACTCTCTTGTTTGTTAATTCTACCATCTCCAGTCCTACAAGCATAGTTAACCCTTTTCTTCATACCCAAAACTTTATTTTTAAGAATTTCTTAGCCAGAAATCAAATACCACAACTTGAAGAATATATATATGTGTGTATATGTATACAAAAGAGAGCAGCAAACCTAGTAGAGGAAGAAGTGAGATTGAGGTTCTGGAAATCATCCAAAGCGTCTGAAACAATTCGAATGTGATTCAGAAAACAATTGTTAGAGATATAGAGGGGGAGAGAGAATCAGTTTTTTACCGTCAAGGAGTTGGTCTAAATCGCCGGAGTGATCAGCCATTGATGCTTCCAATCTCTCTCTCTACAAATCTCTCACTTTCTCTCTCTAAGAATCTGTGCGTGTGAGATAAGGAAAAAGGTGGAGGAATCTGCAAGTTGAGCCTATCGGCGGGGGAACCGACGAGGCCTGACGATACCAGAGGTGGGACAGGAATCGAGATGGACGGTTGAGATTTAATGAGATCGACTCTTTGACTAGCACTAGACCAAAAACTCCCAATGGCACTGTCATTCTGTATTCTGTTTCTGGCTTGGGGTTAGGACTATGTTTGGTACAGTAAAAAATAAAAATTGAATTGTGTTTGAAAAAAACGAAAAGAAAAGGAATTCATTTTAATGAATTTAATACCATACTATTTTTGTATAGATTTTGTTTTCTATAAAAATAGAAATAAATTTGGTGTATTGTTTTTTATTCAAAATTGAGAAATTTAATAAAATTTCATTAAAAACACCAAATATCCGAATGATGATAGTAAAACTATTGTTTTCATTATTATGTGATGTGGTGTATTAATCTTCCATAATTTTGTTGTTAAAATCACGTGTCAAATAATTTATATTTAATTTCTCATATGGTAGTTAACTTTGATATCCTAATATTTATTTTCAACCAAACGTGGGCCCAAAACACAATCTTGCTTGCAAATTTTTCCATTTCCTACTAGCTAAATTCTTAAAATATTCAAATATTTTTCACTTCTTTCACCTTCTGCAATTTTGATCTAACCAAGTGATGCTGAGAATAGGACTGTCTACATTTTTAAATAAGTTATTTATTTATTTATAAGACACACAATGGTCTAAAAGTTGTAATTTTTTTTTAAAATTTATGATAAATTATACCCACATAATCACATTCCTTCAAATTTGAATTGGGGACTGTCAACATACTAATTTACATTTAGGGGGGGTTTAAAAGCCACCATACACATTTTCTATTTGAAAAACAATTATCTTAATCTTTGACTTGGTCAACAAATACAAAAAAAAAAAAAAAAAAATCTAATGAATTAAAAATGTAGAAGTAAAATCTAGATTTAAAAGTCCAAAAACAAAATAAACAAATTTATATTGCAAAATGTAAGTCAAGGTAAATTTTGCAATGAGTGTACTGGACCGCTGGTTGCGCTCCCTCTCTTTCTAGGGTTTAATGGCAGCTTTGAAAAGCCCTAGACTCTGTTAGAGTTTCACTTCTGCTTGCTCTCTATTTCTCTCTTGGGTTTATTTCTAGGGTTTAATGGCAGCTTTGAAAAGCCCTAGACTCTGTTAGAGTTTCACTACTGCTTTCTCTCTATTTCTCTTTTGGGTTTATTTCTAGGGTTTAACAATGTCGGACAACTTATCTAACGAACTGATGATGGAAATTCTGGCAAGACTACCGGTGAGAACTCTTCTGCAAATCAGGTGCGTCTGCAAATCTTGGTGTTCTCTCATCAGTAGCGATAATTTCACGACCTTTTGCCTCAATCGCACAACCCATTTGAACAAAATCAACAACACTCACCTACTTCTCATTAGGCACTTCACTGAAGATGATGAGAAACAGGAACGTTTTTCCTTGTATCTCGATAACGAATCACTCACTGAGCACCATATGAATCTCGAAAGTCGTCCAATCGCACGAATGTGCGCCTATTTCGACATTATTGGTTCTTGCAATGGCTTGGTATGCCTCATAGATTGCATCATGATTCACACTGATCTTGTATATCTGTGGAACCCTACTATTAGGAAATTAGTGGTACTCCCTGAGCCTCGCATTACCTTCCATTCACACGGTCCTTATCATCGTGCTCTCGGATTCGGATTTGATTCTGCAACTAATGACTATAAGGTGGTTAGAATTGCTTATTTTCGTGGTGGTCCTGAGGTTGACATTTACTCCCTCAAGGAGGGCGGTTGGAGACAGATTAGTCCTGCTGGTCACATACCTGAAATGCAATTTGATGCACCTAATGCTTGTTTCCATGGAGCTATCCATTGGCTATACAGAGCGGGTAATTGTGTCCCGTACATCTTGTCATTCAATTTGGGTAGTGAGGTATTCTCCTTGATGGAGCTGCCAATGAGTCTAGGTCAGAGACGGGTACAAGTTCGAATGCTGTCTGTTGGAGTGTTTCAAGACTCACTTTGTGTGTTTTTCAATGATTGTTGGGAGGGCAAAGCGTCAATATGGGTGATGAAACAATACGGGGTTGTGGAGTCGTGGACCAATGTTTTCAGCCGCGATTCGAAGAGAGGAGGTTCTGTGAGAGTTCTTGGCTTGAGGAGGAATGGTGAAGTTCTTTTGACAAAAGATAAGGAGATGTTTTCAGTTGACACAGAAGCTCATAAATTCAAGTCTCTTGTGATGCGTGGAGATGGTAGAGATGCGGAATTGTGGGTCAATACTTACATAGAGAGCTTAGCCTTAATCGATAAAGTAAATGGAAGCTTTGGGGAGCAAGCATTGTCTTCTCAATTGGTGCAGGCACTTTAAGAAGCAAGAAACAATCTAAACAGAAGGCAAGATATTGTTCCCAATTATCCTTCACTGTTTTTGAGCTTACCTTCAGTATTCCTATTAGGCTATTACTATTACTAGTATGTTAATATCAGTCTTGCATTAAAAATAAAAAATAAAAAAATAAAAAAAAAATAAAAAAAAAAACCTCTTTTAATTGATAGTTTAATGATACTGCTGAGCCTTTGTGGTCATGATCAATATATATTTTGTGGTGATGTATATCTACAACAAGTAAAGAGTGGGGTTTTAGTTCTCTTGGTGTACTATAATAGCTGTAGTTGTGAATTGGATCTTATTTGTCACCTCATTTGGTTTCACTGCTAGTTTTAATATCACAAGTATATTGGACAGGGATGCAGATAACACTTTCTTTACATTGATGGTATATTAGCTCGACTAATGGTTCGTTTGTGGCTGATATTCAACTCATTTGAGACTTGACCTGGTTTGTATTCTCTTCTGAATGGGAATGATTTTTACTATAGAAGTGACTCGTATGGATAAAGACAGCCATTTTGTTTCTTCCATCACTTCTAGATGCCTTGTTGAAAATGTGTTTTGTTCATGATTCCATGCTTTTCTTTTTTCAATCCCTTCAGTGGTCTTGATCAATATAAATTTTGTGGTCATGTATGTCTACAACTAAAACACTCAACTACTTCTCATTCGGCACTTCACTGATTGTGGTTACGTATGTCTACAAGACTACAAGTGGGTTTTAGTTCTTTTTTTTGGAGTAATAGCTATAATTGTGATGTTGATCTTTTCTGTTACCTCATTTGTTTTCACTTGTTTTCATATCATTAGTATATGACTTTCTTTAGAGCAATGATGTACTTAACTCAACTAATGGTTAATTTTAGCTGATATTCAACTCATACGAGAATTAGACCAGACCTAAATTATATTCTCTTCCCTTTCGAATGATTTTATATGATAGAAGTGGCTAGCATGGAAAAAAAGGACAGCCATTTTGTTTACTCCATCTCTTCTAGAGTTCATACTCCCCTGCTTTTCTTTTCTTTTTTCAATGCCATTTTCCCGGCATTAATTTGTTGTGTGTTCTAAATGGTTGCCGATATCGTTACCTTTCATGTACTTTGTGTTTGGCCTCATTATGAAAGCGATAATCAGTATCACAACAAAGTGTTATTTATACAACTAAGCTGCAGTTAATGTTTGCCTTTCATATAGGAAAAAAAAAAAAAAAAATTGTTATCTTTATTTAATTTACATTTTATTTGTCTAGGCATTCGTAACTGTCTACAGAGAATCAAAATATTTGATTTTATGTGCATTATTCAAACTCAGTTGAAAGTAGATTAAAAGCCCTAAAAGATGACATTACTGCATAATATGATGTGGTATTTGCCTTCTTCACAGTAAACGGTATTTTCTTCCTCGAGGTTTGAAGTTTGCATTCTTTGGTATCATTCGATAATCACTCTCTGCTCTAGTCTTCTCCATCTTATATATAATTGTTAGATTGGGACTTTTGAAGATGAACAAGGAATGGAGGAAAATTGATTTTGGAATTGGTTGAGACTTACTGAAAAATGTCACAATCTTTTTCCAGATGCATTTTGCATTTTGAAAGGATTCAGATATGTTTGGAGTTTGGATCAGATTTATGACCAATATCCGAATTCAAATTTAAATAAAATTTGGATTATATTATATTTTGAATTAAATTTGGTTAATTTCTTGTGTTCTCTAACTCGAAAGTTGGATTATAATTTTTTATTTTTATTTTTATTTTTTGCATAGTAAAAATAAAAGCTATATAAAAATCTAAATTGGTAATTTTGCAAAACATTTAGAAAGGCTATTATTATTATAAAAAGTTTGCATAAACATAGCTTATTTTAGAGAGAGCAAATTGTGTTTTTGTAAGAAATATTTATGGAAAAATTAGGTGGTATTGGAAAGTTGTTTTCTCACAAAATTTTCTTTCTTTGCTAACTAAATTCTTGAAACGTCAAAAAAACATATCATTTATCTTCTCTTTCTTCAATTTTTATATAACCAGAAGATGTGTTTATTACAGCTAAAAGCGTCTACATTTTTAAATAAATATATATATTTTTTTGAGACAGAAAAGAGTCACAAGACTAGAAACGCAAGACGGCCTATTCATCCCATCTAGCTCGGTACATAAGACACGGCCAAGCCAATTCCATACAGCTCAACTTAATTTTCAAAATCTAGCAAGCTAAAAATATAAAAGTAAAAATTGGGCATAAAAATTCAACTATTTTGAGAGAGTAATAAAAGACAGAAAATAATTTGTTTTCTAATTTTAGAAAACTGTTTTCAAAATTACAAACGTTTTTTTCTCACTTCTCATGTCAAAATGTATATCAGTTCAATAATAGAAATGGAAGAGAGAAGAAAAATAGAACAAAAAGTAGGGATGAAATGTGTATGACATTATTGAAAAAACATAAAAAGTGAATTTTTATGTATAATAATATTTTTTTATTATTATTATTTTTTGATGTACCTGTAGAGTCCATGTTTTGTTTCTTTTTTCTTTTCTTTTTTTTCAGATTAAATCGTGCCTGTATTAAGTCGGACTAGTGTGTTTATTAGATGCTTGAAATAATTTTATTTTATTTTCTTCTTTAAATTTTTTGCCTCGCTCAAAACTACGTAAAAATGCTCAAAATTTACTAACCGCAGTAAAAAAAAATAAAAAAAAATTGTTCACCTAGATAAACGATTGTCTTTCAGAGAGAGCTTCCTTACTGATTGCTCTCTCTCTCTCTCTCTCCTGGTTTATTTCTAGGGTTTCTACAATGTCGGACTACTTATCCAGCGAATTGATGATGGAAATTCTGGCAAGACTACCGGTGACAACTCTTCTGCAAATCAGGTGCGTCTGCAAATCTTGGTGTTCTCTAATCAGTAGCGATAATTTCGTGACCTTTCGCCTCAATCGCACAACTCATTTGAACAACATCAACAACACTCACCTACTTCTCATTAGGCACTTCACTGAAGATAATGAGAAACAAGAGCGTTTTTCATTGTATCTCGATAACGAATCACTCACCCAGTACCATTTGAATCTCGAAAGTCGTCCAATCACACGAATTCGCCCCTATTTCCACATTCTCGGTTCTTGCAATGGCTTGGTATGCCTCGTCGATTGCGTAACGAGCGATTCTGTATGTCTGTGGAACCCTACTATTAGGAAATTAGTAGTACTTCCCGAGATTCGCATTACCTTCTGTTCGCTCCGTTCTTATGGATATGGATTTGATTCCGCAACTAATGACTATAAGGTGGTTAGAATTGCTTATGTTCATGGTGGTCCTGAGGTTGACATTTACTCCCTCAAGGAGGGCTGTTGGAGACTGATTAGTCCTGCTGGTGACATACCTATAATTCCATTTGATGTGTCTAATGCTTCTGTCAATGGAGTTATCCATTGGCTCTGCGGAGATCGTTGCCCTTGCATCGTGTCATTCAATTTGGGTAGTGAGGAATTCTCCTTGATCGAGCTACCAAGGAGTTTAGTCCAGAGATTGATAGTACCAGTACATCGGTTGTCCATTGGAGTGTTTCAAGACTCGCTTTGTGTGCTCCACAATGATTGTGTGGAGGAGGGCGTAGCGTCAATCTGGGTGATGAAACAATACGGTGTTGTGGAGTCATGGACCAATGTGTTCAATCTTGATTCCGACGGAGATTTTGTGAAAGTTCTTGGCTTGAGGAGGAATGGTGAAGTTCTTTTGACAAAAGATGAGGAGCTGTTTTCCGTTGACATAGATACTAGAAATCTCAAGTCTCTTGGGATCAGTGGAGATGATGCAGCATTTTGTGTCAATACTTACACAGAGAGCTTAGTCTTAATCAATAAAGTAAATGGAGGCTTTGGGGAGCCAGCATGGTCTTCTCAATTGCAGGCACTTTAAGAAGCAAGAAACAATCGAAACAGCAGGCAAGATATACGTTCCCAATTATCATTCACTGTTTTTGAGCTTACCTTCAGTATTCCTATTAATAGTATGTCAATATCAGTTTGCATCCAGATAGCTTCTGTATTCCTATTACTAGTATGTTAATGATACTTTCTATAGATTGGCGATGTACTTAACTAGACTAATGGTTCAATTCGTCGCTGATATTTAACTCATTTGAGACTTGACCTAAATTATGTCTACAAGTAAAGAGTGGATTTTAGTTCTCTTGGTGGAGTGATGGCTATATTTGTGATGTTGATTTTATTTATTACCTCATTTGGAGTGGTGATGTACTTAACTCGGCTAATGGTTAATTTGTGGCTGATATTCAACTTATTTGAGACTTGACCTGGATTATAATCTCTGCTGAATGGGAATGATTTTATACTTGCATGGAAAAAAAACAGCCATTTTGTTTCTTCCATGGCTTCTAGATGCCTTGTTGAAAATGTACTTTATTCATACTCCCCTGCTTTTCTTTTTTCAATGCCCTGAGTTGGTCATGATCAGTGTGAATTTTGTGGTTATGTATGTCTACAAGTAAAGGGTGTGTTTTAGTTCCCTTGGTGGAGTAATAATTATACTTCCGATGATCCATACATAATGGCAAAGGGAGTCATTTGCTTATCAGTGGTTTCCGGTCATTCACTATTTGCATCTATCACACGAATTGCTTGTATCTCGATAACAAATCAATCATTGAGTACCATTTGAATCTCGAAAGTCGTTCAATCACACGAATTCACCCCTATTTCGACAATCTTGGTTCTTGCAATGGCTTGGTATGCCCGATCGACTGCCTAACGAGCGATGCTGTATATCTATGGAACCCTACTATTAGGAAATTAGTAGTACTTCCTGAGCCTCGCATTCCCCTCTGTTCGCTCAGTTCTTATGGATATGGATTTGATTCCACAACTAATGACTATAAGGTGGTTAGATTTGCTTATGTTTCTGGTGGTCCTGAGGTTGACATTTACTCCCTCAAGGAGGGTTGTTGGAGACAGATCAATGCTACTGGTGACATACCTGATGTTCGATTTGATGGATGTAATGCTTTCGTCAATGGAGCTATCCATTGGCTTTCTGGAGTTCATCGCCCGAGCATCGTGTCATTCAAATTGGGTAGTGAGGTATTCTCCTTGATGGAGCTACCAATGAGTCTAGGTCAGAGATGGGGAGAACTACAAAGGATGTCCGTTGGAGTGTTTCAAGACTCACTTTGTGTGTTCTAAATGATTGTCGGGAGGACAAAGCGTGGTGATGAAACAATACGGTGTTGTGGAGTCGTGGACCAATCTGTTCAGTCTTGATTTGAAGAAAGGAGGTTCTGTGAAAGTTCTTGGCTTGAGGAGGAACGGTGAAGTTTTTTTGTCAAAACATCAGGAGTTGTTTTGTCAAAACCCACAAACAAATGTAGACTCCGAATTGTCTGTCGAGACATTTGATCAAGAATAATTGCTTCAGCCAACTCACCTGCTTGTGCAGGTTTCATTAATTTCAAATTTTGTGAATGGAAAAAGAGTCATGCATTATGATAAGAATCTTCCAATTTTCTGTTTGACATACAATTTTATTCTGTTTTTTTGTTTTGTTCTTCTTTCTTTTAGATTTTTTACATACATATATGTTATTTCAAAATGCAGTAGGTCACTATTGCAACAGATGGTGGAGTTTAGGAACTAATGGGGGCAGCTGCCCCCACTCAACTTTATTATTATTTTAAGTCAGTATTTATATTTTCTTTTTCTTTTCAGTATATACGACCCTTCCATAGCTTGGACTCATGGGTATCATACTATTGTACAATGCAATTGATCAACTTTTATATCAATATATATGGACATCCACCTGTTGGACACAAATGGGCACCTAGACCCTTCGTCCTCATACCATGTTCAATGGAAATGTTTTTAGTGAAATGGAATTCCGAGAAATTGAATCATCAATGCCTACATTCAAATTTTCATTTTATGATGGTTTAATTTCATGGTCGTATTTCATAAATTCTGAGGCTTTCCTTTTTATTTGTGGCTTGTGGATACTAGCAGGATTTTTGTATATAAAAAGCTTACAGACTAGACACGTGTTGAAGCAGAGGAAGCGCTTAGTTGGGAATTTAACAGCTCCAGAGGTTAGAAGGGTTGATGGCGAGTACTGGTGAAGAAGAACTTCAGTTGGGAGCGTTGTTGCTGCCCCAATCATTCTTCAAAAGCTGACCTGATAGAATTGAATAGGTTGCCTCACTGGCTTGGATTTTGCTGAACATGGTAGAATTTGCTGTTCTTCTAACCGGAGGATCCTTTTTGGAAGGAGTTATAATGCTGAAAGCTGTTCAAATTTTCTTAGCTCTTTCTGTTTGTAAAGAGGATAACGTTGAATACTTGCAAAACTTGAACCATGAATATAGCTGCTCTCGCTCTCTTTTGTGTCTACAAATTGGGATTTAATTATTTTTGTTTTAATTTAAGTTCCATTTAAACTCTTGTTGGTTGTGAATTTCATGCTTTTGCTTTACAAAAAGCCTATAGGGGAAGATAGATTTATCTACAGATTCTATGCAGTTTTTCTACAACTTAAATGATTGTACCCACTAAAACTACAAGAGTAAAGCGTTGTTCACACTTGTGTTATTGTATTTATGCAATTCTTTTTTCTTTTTTAAAAAATAAAAGTACAGATTTGTAAGAATTTTTGTTAGTTTTCTCAACCAAACAGATACTCTGAGTTGTTCTTTGAAAACTATTTTGCAGGAGGATTTTCGTAATAAAAAAACGTGACACTATTTTCTGTTTCAATTCTCAGGCAACTATTTTCAAAAACTAAAAAGACTGATCGAAGTTTGGTTTCTTCAAGGATGATTCTCAATTTTTAAGGCACCATTGATTCAAAATTGTATACCCTGAATCCCTGATACAAGTAAACAGTATATTTTTTTCATTATTAGAGGTGCCAAGTTTGCATTCTTTGTTATCCGATCAATTGATAATCACTCTCCCCTCTAATCTTCTCTGTTTTGTGTCTAATTCTTAGATTGGGACCTTTGAAGCTAAAAAAACAAAGAAATTAAACCGTACAAACAATGGAGGAGATTTGATTTTGGAATTGGTTGAGCCTGAACCTACATCGTGCTTGGTGAGCTGAGCTAGTGAAAAAATTGTGCATTTTGACCTTGCAGCGGACGAAGTGACATTGGGATTCTGGAAATCATCTAGAGAGTCTGAAACAATTCAAAGGTGATTCACCATCATTCTTGTCGTATACCCAATAAAATCGACCACATGAATTATTTCACAAAGCTTTTCTCTCCAAGAAAAGAGGTGTGGGAAGAGGAGAGTGAAGAAATTGAGGAAGACAATTGGCATGACATCTTTATACAAGTGACGATCTAAGTCATATAAAGAGGGAGTGAGAACGAAAACGAGAGTATGAGGGCGCGCGGGAGTGCAAAAGCTGCAAAATTTAAATCGCAAAGTAAGAATCACGAAGCGTGAGAGCGAGAGCGCCACAGAGCATGAGAGCAAAACTAATTTAGAAAAATTATGTAACTTAGTGATGATTAAAGAAGAAAAGTCATGTTTTCATACAAACATATGTAATTTGTCCAAACTAGGATTACACTCGATTTGGTTTAGTCCGCTTTTAGGCTAAATCGAACAGTTTCAAAAAATTGGAACCAAAATTGTTGAGGCTTAGAACTGAACCGAACCGTTAAAGACTAGTTCGGTTTGATTTTGAACCACGATTTTTTTTTTTTGTTTTACCTTTCCTAAAAATAAAAATAAAAATGAAAAAACTCAAAAACACAAACCACGTGGATTTGGCTTATCAAAACAAATGTTATTTTATACAAATGGGCAATAATAAACCTCTCAACTAATAAGTATTTAAAATTTATTTGTAATATAAAAGTAAATGAGATATTATCCTATTTTTGTGAAATAAATACTATAAAATTTAGAAGTAAAAAATCACAATAACCTTATTTTTGTGTGTAGTCTAAGAAAATATATTGTTGTGTACTAGTTTTTATCTTTGTGACATATGTTGTTATATTATTATTTATTAATATTGTAATATATATATATTTATATAAGTATATTTAGTTTACTGAATTTGGAACCGGAACTAGAGCCGATTCCTAATTCTGGAACCCAAATCGAAATTCAATTGTAAAAGAATCAAATCGAAACGTTGGACACAGGTCCTGATTCCACGGTTCCCCTAGTCCAAACCTTAGAAAAGATTAGCCAGACTAGTATGCCTATGACTGTTCAAGTGTGCTTCACATAATAATTTGGGTTCAGAAAATAAAACGTCTAGAAACAAAACTTTTCTAGGTTTGAACATTATTGAGGAATGCTAGGAGGTCACGTTTCAACTCATGTGAGAAGTCCAAAATTTGTTGCCACCCTCACCAAGGTGTGGAGCCAAGAATTTAGTTTAGGGGCATGTTAACACTGACAAAATAATTTTTTTTTAATTTAACCGAAAATATAGTGTAACAATAGTGCATTAGAATAAGTGACTAAAAAATGAATAAGAAGATAAAAAAGAAAAAGAAGGGTTATTGTACATAAATTATGCACGAGTGCAAAAAAAAAAAAAAAATTTAAGAAGAAAATAAAATAAAAAGAAAAAAAAAGGAGAATTTTGAAAGAAAAAACAGGTTTTAATTGTAGAAAGAGAATGTAAAAGTTTTTGAATATGATAAAAAGAAATTTGAAGAATAAGAAGGAAAAGGAATAAAGAATTAAAAACATTTTTAGAAATAGATAATTTTATGGGGATAATTTATAAATTTTATAAGAGTGTTTTATAAATATTTACAAATTATACGCATAAAATAAGATAAAATTTAAAAGAATCAGGGGCAGAGGGATCATTTTAATAATTTCAAGGGAGGTAATTTATTAATTTTTACAAATTTATGTATTAAAAAAAATTATAATAGGGCAGCATAGGCACGGGGGCCACTGACCCTCACCCATATGGTCAAGAAAGTGAGTTGAAAAATCTCAGTCAATGACACCGCTTGATTAGCCTATTATGTAACACTTACAAATAATAATTAATTTTTCCTCGTACAATTATGATATAAAAGAGCTTTCTATACACAAATTACTTTTAATTATGGCCATGCACCATCTGTATATAAATTATTATAATTGCCCTCTCTACAAAAATTCATATTTGACATGTAAAAAGATGAGCTTAACGTCAAGCCTGTCTAACTGTGCATAGAGGTTACGTGACGTAGGCATCACGTAGTGCCATGTTTAAGAGTAGAGTGAAGTTTTGAACTCTTCCAGATTAATGTAGAGAGTGTAGTGTCTTAGAAATGGTTTCAAATGTTTTAGAATACTGGATAAAAGTTTTTAGAAGAGTATAGAGTTTTTAAATTTTGTAGGAAATTTACTTAATAGGAAATTCTAAAAGATAGACAGGACGTTTATAAATAGGAGATGAGTTCATTTGTAACAAACAATTTACAAGTGAATGAGGAGTGATCACGAGTGAGAAAATCCTATACAACAATTACTTTAGTAGCAATTGATGGTAAAAGTATATTGTCATACAAGATAATAGATACAATGTTTATAAATAGGAGATGAGTTGATACTAAAATTAGATCTATGAGTTGATACTCAAATTAGATAAGATCGAGTTGATTTGTAACAATCGGTCTCACTAAACTCATTAATATTTAAGCTATTGTATCTAACAATGTACAAAATAAATAAATAAATAAAAGTTGCAATGACATATTTGAATGACGATTATGATTATATTAATATTTGAATGATGATTATGATTATATTAATAATCGACTTATTAAACCTCCTCACCTATTTTAGAAGGCATTAGCTCATGTGTGAGTATCTGTCTAATAAAAAAAGTAAAAATGAAAAATAAAATTCACTAAATTTGTTAGAAACTAAAATTAATTAATAATTCAAGTCATAGGATTTTTTTTCTTGGTTTGCTAAATTTATGTGTTTTCAAAATAGAGCAATTTTTTCAGGAAATATTGAATCTCATATTGTGATGGAGTGATAGCTATATTTGTGATGTTGATCTCATTTGTTACGTCATTTAGAGTGATGATGTACTTAACTCAACTATTGGTTCATTTGTGGTTGATATTCAACTCATTTGAGACTTAACCGGAATTATAACCTCTTCTGAACGGGAATGATTTTATACTTGCATGGAAAAAGACACCCATTTTCTCTCTTCCATGGCTTCTGGATACCATGTTGAAAACGTATTTTATTCATACTCCCCTTCTTTTCTTTTTTTCAATGCCTTGAGTGGTCATGTATGTCTACAAGTAAAGAGAAATAAAGAGTGGGTTTTAGTTCTCTTGGTGGAGTAATAGCTATGGTTCCGATGTTGATCGTATCTGTCACCTCATTTGGTTTCACTACTTGTTTTCGTATCATTAGTATATTGGACAGTGATGCATCTAAAATGCACTTCCTTTAGAGCGATGATGTACTTAACACGACTAATGGTTCATTTGTGGCTGATGTTCAACTCATTTGAGAATTGACCTGAATTATATTCTCTTCTAAATGGGAATATGATTGTATACTATAGAAGTGGCTAGGATGAATTACTTCCACTTCTAGATGCCATGTTGAAAATGTAGTTGTTCATACTCCCCCGCTTTTCTTTTTCTAATGCCATTTTCCAGCATGATTTTTTTGTTGTGTGTTCTAAATTGTTGCAGATATCGTTACCTTTTATATAATTTGTGTGCACTTGCATTGAACTTCGACTTTGATGCTTTTCTATGAATCAGAAAATAAAAGTCCCAAATCTTGAACTGCGGTTTTTTTTTTTTCTTCTTTTCATTTCATTTCATTGACAAAAAACACACTCACACTCCCATATATCCTTACGGAGACTTGAACCCTCGACGGTCTATCTCAGAAGGCAAGGAAGTAGCACTAAGTTACAGCCTTCGGTTTGTAACTAAGCTGCAATTATGACCTTTGTACCTTTCAAGAATGGTAGCCCAATATAGGTCATTTCTTTTAATTATTGCAAAAATGTAAAAAAAATTCCAGTATCGAAACTTACGTTTTCCTTTCATATAGAAACCAAAAAAGCTGAAGGAATTTTTTCTTTTATTGCCATTATTTATCTTTAATTGTTGCCACCAATGTTAGCTGCATGTGGAGGTGGACATGTAACAGATCAAGGCTGCAATAATGCTACAAATACTATTATATATAGTAGTTTATCAGAGCAGCCCAAGTTTTACCTTTCTGTTTGTGTGGCATTCCTTTTAACTATCTAGAGAGAATAAAAATATTTGATTTTATGTGCATTATTCAAACTCAGTTGAAAGTAGATAGAAAACCCTAAAAGATGAGCTCAATTTTAGCAATTGGGCAAAAGATTCCAGTTGCTGAAACTTACGGCATAATATAATATTTGGCTTCTTCACAGATGAATCCCAATTTTTAACTGTGTTAGATTCAAAATTGTATGTCCTGATTCAACCTTAACACACACAGCAAACGATATTTTCATTATTAGAGATATCAAATTGCATTCTTTGTTATCGTTCGATAATCACTCTCCTCTAGCTTCTCCATCTCAGGGTGAAAGGAATCTGCAAGTTGAGCCTATCGGCAGGGAACCGAAGAGGCGTGACAATACCACAGGTGGAACAGTAATCAAGATGGACGGTTGAGATTTGATGATTACAGTTGAGCGAAAACTCCCAACTCCGAGGAGTGCACTGTCAGTCTGTTTCTACCATGGCCTTAAAGCACTGAGGCTCTGGGATGATAAATTATTTTGTAGTACATACTAAAACATTATTGTGTATTTTGTTAATTTAGTACAATTGTGTAAATTTTAAACGAATGTTTATTTGCTTTATATTCTTAAACGTGAGTTTTTTTATTTGGAGTGAGAAAATTAAGAAAAAAAAAAATTGAATTGAAAGTTAAGCGGGACCGACACTGTTGTCATTCCTAGCAAGAGGCATTTGTGTCAATTTCAACGGCAATGACAATTTTTTTTTTTAAAAAAATATGTATCTTTTGTTGGTGAGATAAATGTCACAATCTTTTTCCATATGAATATTGCATTTTGAAAAGATTCAAATATGTTTCGAGTTTGGATTGAATTTATGATCAAGAATCAATATCCGAGTTCAAGTTTAAATAAAATGAAATTTGGATTATATTATATTTTGGATTAAATTTGATTCATTTCTAGTGTTCTTTAACACGAAACTTGGATTATAATAATTATTTTTTTATTTTTTGCATAATAAAAGTATTAATATCCCATTCAAATTTTTGTTTACGAAATTTTTTTAAACCGTTCATTAGATTTTGCCGTGAGATAACAAAGTGAAAATGAAAAAGTTATATTAAATTTATTGTTTTTCTAACTTAATTTTTTAGATAATCTTTTATTTATATACTTTTTCTCTTTCTAAAATGTAAAAATGTTCAATTACACAAATACACAATTCTTACACACACACACACAAAAATAAAAAATAAAAGAAAAATAACTATTTTTACTTTTAAAATGACTATGGGTGTATTCCTACTCCACATATTAGACTACCTCCTTCCCAACATGTGAGGTCTAATGTTGAGGACAATTTTAGCCCTCTTTATTTATTTATTTAAATAGAGAAAAATCAAACTTAAAATCTCCATCTTTACTTGGATCGGATGTGGGACTAGTTGTGATTGGGGTACCTATTTTCTTGGGTGGCTCACCAAGATTCTTTTCGGGCCAAGCGCTTAACGTGATATCCAATCAAGGATTGAGTCTAACTCTAATACTAGTTGTAACGGGTGACGTTTGTCCATTTACCAATAATTTAAGTTATTAAATAGTAATATATACACACTCATTTAACTTCTCATTCAAATCCTATGCAAGACGAGTATACCTTACAACACTTAATCACTGGGACTAAAGTTATATTAGATCCCACACATCAATTTCAAATTAAACAAAATTTTCCCTTACCAATTTGGCTTAAGTGTATAGTACACCTCCCCTCCCCATGAAATTAACTTATTTTAACTTATCATAATTATTTAATTATTATTATTATTATTATTTTGCCCATTTTAAAAATTATTTTAGGAAAATTGAACCAAGCCACCTTTCAAAAAATAAAATAAAAAATAATTGAACCAAATCTTTCCAACTTACGACAAAAAGGGATTTAAGAACCGAGCCGGTGGCAGTGGACACAACCAAACCAACGCAGCGGTAAGACAGTGAGAGCAGCTGGGAATCAAATGGCTGCTGCGTTATCTTCAGCCTCTTCTCTCCGCCTCAGACCCTTCTCCACCGTCCGATTCCTCGCCGTCTACCGCCAAACAAACCTCCCAACAAAACCCCAAACCCTAAAGAACAATTCTCATCTCCCGCCAAAGTTTCACCCTCTCTCTACTCCCTCACCATTTCCCGACCGGAGACCTTTTTGCACTTCAATCTCATGCGTTCTCTCCCCCGGCGAGGCCGTAGAGAAGCCCAAGAGAGAGTTTTTCGAAACCCAGGGCATCGAAAAAGTTGGAGAGTTTCGAAAGAGGTTGAGGATTGTCGACATCAAGGGAGGACCTGACGAGGGTTTGGACCGATTAGGGCAGACTTTGTTGGTAAAAGGTTGGGTTCGGACGCTTCGGGTGCAGAGCAGTATTACATTCATCGAGGTATCAATAATGATTATACACAAGCAGTTCATATAGGAAGAAAAAGAATTGAGTTTTTTTTGGTGGGAAATAAGTATTGAATTGTTCGTAATTTATCTTGGAAGTTTTATTGTTTGGGTGTTAATTGTTTCTGTATTTGTTTTGAATGTACAGGTCAATGATGGATCTTGTCTTTCAAACATGCAATGTGTGATGAACTCCGATGCTGAAGGTTATGATCAGGTAGTATCACTACCAAAATCTGATTCTATATGTTCTTTTGTCTGTGTCTATTGAAGATATTTTATTTTATTTTTATTTTGCTTTTAAAATTTGATTAAGTAAACAACAATATATATCTCTCTTTCCTGTTATTTTTGTGAAGTTAACAAGATAATTTCTCTCTTTCCTGTTATTTCTCATACTTCTGCATGCAGAAAGTTATTTAACATAACACTTTATAGAGGTCTAGAGCTTGGAAAATACTTATATATAATATAAAAAAGAGTGAGAGATAAAAGAAAAAGAAAATAGAGGACTAGAGCTGGGAAACCACGGGAACTTACAGTTACAGTGGAAGGCAAACATGGTGGCCAAGTAAGACTGAAAGGCGGACTGTATGAAACCTACAGAATCCACCAAACGTGTAAGCCTGCAACTATAAGCCACCATGATAGTCTACTCTTGAACCCTGAACCAGAATTGTGAAAATCCCCCTAATATAAAAACAAACAAAAAAGAAAAAAATGGCAATTGTAATAAAACTTAAAGGATAATTAATCTCCCAGACACACTGAAGGTATCTGGTTCAAGTCCGGGCGACGCCATTGACAATACAGCGCTTCACTTATAAATATAATAATTAATCGTCCGGGCAAGTCATAGGAAAAATCATCCTACCATCCGATTGTTCCAAATTTCCATCTCTCGGATCAAAGGACGGTTTTGGACCTTTTGGTAGTAATGTAAGTAGAACTAATGCACACTAGCTTAACACAAAAATGAAATATGATTCAACTTAATAATGGAAGCTACTTATTGAGGATACACTTGGGGAGACATTGAGGGAAAAAAGCTCTTAATATTGTTCTTACAAAAGTGGAGAAAGTGTATGACAAGATTTCTAGAGATATAATATAATATGGTTGGTTTTAGAAAACAAAAGAATTAAAAGAGATATATCAATATGAGAAAGGACATATGTGGTGGAACTATGTTTAGTTAGAGCGACAATGAGAAATAAGCATATATTCAATCACTGCAGGCTTACATTGAGATCAGGATTATGTTCATTTCCCCCCTCTTTTAGTAACAAAAGAACTGGCATATTCAAGTTGAAGCTTCATGATGTATGCCATTATTGATGAATGTGCCAATTCTTGAATATGCTTGTTAAATTCATCATCAGCATCATCATTATTGCTTCAACCCCATATGAATGGGATTGACCTCATGAATTATATTTGTCCATTCTTTCCTATTACAAGTCATGTCTCTTACAGTATTTAACTTTTCAAAATGATTTCTAACGAGTTCATCCTATTTTAACTTCGATCCCCTACTTTGCCTTCTACCTTTCTTGTAAATTTGTCCCCCTCTCCTTACTAGAGTATCTGCAGGTTTTCCTTGGATATGTCCATACTACCTAAGTCTATTTTCTCTTTTTCTCGTCACATTTTGATTAGAGCCTTAGAGGTCTAGAAAGAAGCTCTACAATAAAAAGAGTTTAAGATAAGTATAATTGAAATTGAATATATAAAATGTAATTTTAGAAAAACTAGAAATACAAATGAGGATATAGTGAAGATCATGGGTCAAGACACGCACACAAAGTTATGTAAACTCGAGTGTTCAGAAAGAGGGATAAATGGATAATGTTAATCAGGATAGGTTAAATAGGGGATTGTTTCCAGCATTTTTTATGCTTGTTTTGTGTCTCTAAAATTGAAAAGTAGAAACGACCAACTGGTGGCCTAGCGGTATCGGTCTCATACTTCCCAAAGGGAGGTCAGGGGTTCAAGTCTCAGAAAAGACAAGTGTGTGTGAGTACCAACTAGGAAAAAAAAAAAAATCTATGAAATGTTTATGAGACCAACTATACATTGTGGGAGAGAATGTTGTGCTGTTATTAACAACAAATTCATAAAATAAGTGAGGCCGAAATGCAATGCTTAGATGGACCATAAATGTGTGGCAAGACAAGAAAGGATAATAGTAGAATTGAGAACATTCATGATACGATTGAAATAGTAGTTCATCGGAAAGAAAGTCAATTAAGATAGTTTCGCCATGATCAATAATTGTACCATCGAGAAAGAGAGGCAACATCATTGTTAATTGGTGTTGTTTATGCAAAGATGATTGTGAATCCGTGGATCACATTCTTTTGCATTGTCCTGTGGCGTTTGGTTGTTGGAGTTTTATTTTCAGCATATTCGGCATTTTTTGGGTAATGCCTAAGCACTCCTCTCAATTGATTAACGCTTGGAAAAGTTGTCCTGTTAAGAAACAAGCTCGTGCTTATTGGAAGATTGTTCCTCATTGTGTCTGGTGGTGTTTGTGGCGTGAGAGAAATAACAGATCCTTTGAAGGAAAAGAATCGTCCTTAGCTAATTTAAAAATTCATATTCGTCGTTCTTTATTCTTTTATGTTAGAGGAAGTACATGCTCCTCGATTGATGATTTCTTTGATCTCTTGGATTCTATTGCTCCTTAGATCTTTTCTCTTGTATTAGGGATGCGTTCCCCTTTTGAACGTTTTTCTAATATATTTTTACTTATCAAAAAAAATAAATAAATAAAATAATTGTACCATCGAGGAAAACTGATGTGGTTCTCATTGAGGTTAATCCCAGTGGAAGGATTAGATTGAAGTTAATATGAGTTGAGATGGTAAGGAAAAATCAGAAAATGTGCATTCGACTGAAATTATGGTCTTAGAGTTAAATGATGAAACGAGATAAATGTATACAACTTTAAATAGTTGGAACTTGACTTTATTAAGTGGATAGTATTGTTTTTGAATTTTTCTTAAGTTCCTTAATGAATGCATCAAGCACTCATTTGATTAGTTTATGGATCAGTGGATGATAGTGCAAAGGTTTAGGTAAACATTCTTGCATATGAAAATATACTTTGAATTCCCATGAGCATGCGGGCTTATTTATTTGTAAAGTTGCATTGTGGGTTGTCCAGGCATGTTTAATCAGTTTATAAATCTTGCTTATATACTTTGCAAGCTTTTTTCTTTGTTGGTGTCATCATGAAAGTAATTCACGGTGTAATCATTCCTGAAGTTTCTTGCAATAAAGAATAGCATAAATATTCTTTCATAATTCTAAGCTTGGGAGCTTATTAATAGGTGGAAAGTGGCTTGATTACAACTGGTGCATCAGTATGGGTCCAAGGGCTTATCGTAAAAAGCCAAGGATCAAAGCAGAAAGTAGAATTGAAGGTTGATAAACTTGTAGTGGTAAGAAATTCTTGTTATTCTCATCAAACTGAGCAATTTCTTTGTATCAATTTAAATAGTTTTGCTCTTCATATATTGCAGCTTGAGGTAATTTTGCATAGCTTAATTTGGTTCTGTTTCAATCTATTGGCATGTGCATCTTCTGTCTGCTCTTCATCTGTTGTTCTCAGACTATATGGCTTTTCTTGCTTATCAGTCATTTTAATCTGTTTATAATTTCGGAGTTCTCCAAGAGTAGCAATTTTTCTAATTATCATTTAGTTGTTCCTTTACTTTGTGTGTGTGTGTGTGTGTATATGTATATCCGCCTGCACGCGCCCCCCCCCCCCCCCCCCCCCCCCCCCCCCCCTCTTTTTTTCCTTTCTATTTTTGAATGATCTCAGTAATGCCAAAGCCTTGGGACACAAAATTTATCTCCAATCTGTCGCTTACGTTTCCTGTGGTTATCTGACCAACTTTAATATATTGGTCTACAGCCACTCACTCTCCTTTAACTACTTCAACACATTCTCCCTCTTTGGCTGAGATTCCTTACTAGCTTTTGCATCCATCCTTCTTGTTGTATTCATGGACTTCTAAATCATACTTACCGTCAACAATATGATGATTTTTTTGTTTTTTTAATGAAATTTGACGTCACTGAAGCTGGAAAAGCATGTTGGATAGGTTAGCCAGAGGCAGAAGAGGTTCTTGGAGGTGGATTCAGGGTCTAAGATTTCCTGTGGTTAAAATCATAACCTGATTGTTATATATTTTTCGAGTTGGCATATAAATCGGTACGCTTGTCCAAAATAAAATTTGCTCCTCATTTTTGTTATAATGTTAAAAAATAACCCAAATATATAATGTGTTTTTTACATTTCCCTGACTGAGTTAAAAACTGTGTGCCTCTATCCTTCCTCTTAAATTTTATTTGTAAGAGTATTGGAACTTTTCTTTAAACATTTCTATAATTAAGCAGTGTTCTAGAAGAATTCTACATCGTGGATATTGCATGCGATAGGGTCATAGGGGACTTGCGCAGGCTGAATCTTACACGTGACACACTCACCCGAGTTCATGTAGCATTCATACAAAGTGACCCTTGTTTTTCTCAAGCAAGGAATGTTGATGCTCAGAGAAGTTTTCATTAGGTTATCACTTAAGAGGCATATAGGTAGGTGGAAAGGGAATAATTTAGCCACCTAGTAGAGGCATGTCATGGTATCGACATTTCAGTTCAAGGACAATGATGAATGTGAGTATTTGGACCTATGGAAGATGAAGAGTGTAAGCAATATTTGGGATAGCCAGAAAGTCTCTCCTACCCTTCCCTTCTCTCTCTCTCTTTGGGTGGGGGAGAGGGGGTGGTAGACTTGAAGATGATTGAATTTCTGATCTAATTAAGACAGTTATTGTTCTCTATCTCTATCTCTCTCTCTCCTTCCTGTTTTCCAGTTTTTTTTTTTATTCCTTATCCTATCTCTTCTTTTCTTATCTTTCCATGTTCCCTTTTCTCCATTTCTCTCCTTCGATGTTTGGGATGCCTTGAAGTTATTGTTGCACTTGTCTCTCGTATATTCTCTCTCTTTTTCTCCCTCATGCGTCTGTTTTCTTGTATTATAAAACTGAAATTAGCATTGCTTATTTGCCAACAACACATTTTAGCAAATTATTGCAAGGGCTGGATTATATCAACCCACTTATTTGTATTCGTTCCTTGCTCGAACCACTATATTACAATGGCTTTGGCAATTTGACATTGTTATACTTTTATGAGATCTACTCAACAAAAAGCCTTGTTTCAACTATTTGGGTTGGCTACATGAACTTTTTTTTTCTCCATTCTTTTATTTTGGTTAGTTCCTTTTTATCACTCTGCTCTATTAGGGGCTGATGCTTAAATAACATCATAAATTCTTGTTTTACTTTTCTTTCCTTTTCTTTTTTCTTTTTCTTTTTTATTTTTGTTTGGCAGCAAAAAGAAAGTTGTAATTCTTCTATACAGGCAAATGTTATACATAAATATCATTGTTTTTCGTCCTTTCGTGGCTAGAATTAAAATTTATAATGGACTCATTGATTTTTAATCTTTAATTTTATGATGCAGTTCCCATTGTTGGTTAATGTCTCATCCCTATGTTGACATATAAATTCTAGGCATGGCAAAAGTAAAATAAAAAAATTAAAAAAAAACACTGTCAGTTGTATCATAATTTTTGTGCTAATAGTGATCATTTGCAAATTTTGAACTTATCGTGTATATTATTCTTCTTACAGGTTGGCAAGAGTGATCCTTCCTTTCCCATCCAAAAGAAAAGAGTCAGCAGAGAATTTTTGAGAACGAAGGCTCATCTTCGTCCTAGAACAAATACTTTCAGTGCGGTATGATTCTGCTTCTTGTTTGGTACACATCACATATTTTCTTCTGTTAATTCCTTTTAAGTATATTTGAATCAGTTAGGTTTGGATCAAAATTCTTTTGTTATATGGTCCTTGGTACAAAAAGTCTTGGTTCAATTGGTTGAATTTGCAATATACACTATTGAGTTTGTAAAAGTCTTATATTCACCTCACCTGGATGTTAAAAATAGTGAAAGGCTCTTGAGAAGATTGGTCTGACTTGACTTGTGGAGCTAATGTAAATTTTAGATAACATACTGGTTACATGCAAGGAATTTATATTTCTTTCACTGTGCCTACATATAAAAATAAGTGCCCTGAATCTGTATTATTTTTATTATTGCAGTTCTATTTTACATATATTTATTTTTAATTTATATTTTTTCATGTTCATAGCTTCATTTGTTTAATCACTTCAATTGATCACTCTCTTTTTCTTCAGTACTAGAGCTAGATCAGCACTTATTCTCTTTTATTTGCAACAATAACCATTATAGGAAATGAGTTTGTTTTTCTGAAAGGAATTTGACATAAAAAAGAAGTGGTTTGTTCTATGGTGGTTTCAATTGTTTTAGAGAATTTTATATGTGCTATTAAAACTGCCTTATGAAACAGAATTTGGTTCAATGATTGGTTGAAGCTGGACGACAGAACCTCTTGATGTTCATAGCCAGACATCTTATATATATTTTTTAATCTTCACTTATTTTTTGGCATCTAAGTGCATATAAGGAATTCAAATACGACCTTATTCTGAGTTAAAATTTCCAAATTGTTAAGGCAGCTCTATGTCTAAAGTGGTCCAAAATATTATTAACTTAGACAGCACCTTAAAGAGCCTTCATGTTGCAGGGGGAATGATAAAACATCCCAAAATCAGTTGGGACCAAAACCACCAATTCAAACATTTTTGTCTAATTATGTGGGATCCACTTTTAATACCATTTGAAGTTGAATCCAAATAATCTACTTTTCTGAGCTAGGAGCTCTTAGGATTTCTGTTCGAGGATTTAAATATTAAAAGTTACATCTTTAAGAGCTTTAGATTTTAGAGTAGATGGTGGTTACATAGTATCGAAGCAGGCAAGGTCTGAGTTTGAACCTCTTTATCAGTCTGATAATTAATATTGAAACACGTGTTGGATAAAAAGGCCACGTGTGAGGGGGCATGTTAGAGTTACTTGCAGTATGCCTGTAGACACCTAAAATCATATCTGAATCTGTTAATGGATGGATCTTCACTCTGATAATCCAATTTGGCTATGTACATATAAAGAAGATATTCTAGGGATTATTGGATTGTTAAAATGTAGCCGCGCATCCCTAAGCATGGTAATATACATAAAACATACATATATAAATATGCATAGATAAATATACAGACACACAATGCATCAACTGTGAATAATTTGTTGATGTAAAATCAGTCAACTATGAAAAAATGAAACGAAAGAGTTCTCAAAGAGAGGGAGAGAAATGAAAATCTAGAACCTGTTCATATTTGAATTTCGGAAGTAAGCAAATAAATTGATCCAAAATTGATCTTTAACATGAATATGCAAGAATGAGCGAATGATACAAAATTGTTTAAAGTAGGAATCGTTTTGCGATCTAAGAGAAATTGGATATGATTTTTAGAGCTCCTATATATATATATATTGTGTGTGTGTGTGTGTGTGTGTGTTTGTGTGTGTGAGAGAGAGAGAGAGAGAGCAAGTCCACAGAACCTACTATCTGCGGTGAGCCGGTGACCAATCGCTGGATGTTAATGGCAAACCTTAGTTAGAACCTTCAGATTTCGACACTAAAAACAAGAAATCCTGAGTTTATCTTCTCCTGTAAACATGGTTGGACTTTTAGACTGCTAGTTATATAGCATTGAAAAGAAGTTACTCTCTATATACTAATCATTTTATTACTCGACCCTAAAAACAAGAATCTCAAGTTTATCTTCTCATGTAAACATGGTTGGACTTTTAGATTGCTATAAAATATGAATATGATCACTAATAGGCCTATTATGATTTTTTTTTTTTTAAATGAATATGATCGCTAATAGGCCTACTATGATTTTTATTCCCCCTGTTCAGTAGGTAAATCACACACCTTTGCCCATTCCCATTGGGGACTTAAACCTTTGAGCTTCCATTTGGAAGAAGGAAATACCACTTCCCTTAATGATGCCTACCTACTATGATGTTAAATAATGGAAATTGACATATTTGATGGGTAAATTATTTCTTGCATTGTTGTCGTTGTAATAACTTATGTGGAGAGTTAACTTCCTTTGATCAATAATCTAGTTATTTTATATATATATTTTTTGGTGCAAGATGGTTTTAGGTTGCAAGGGTGAGGAATGCTTTGGCGTATGCTACTCACAAATTTTTCCAAGAAAATGGCTTTGTCTGGATCTCAAGTCCAATCATTACTGCTTCGGATTGTGAAGGAGCTGGTGAACAGTTTTGCGTAACCACTTTGGTATGGTCTGTCTTAACGCAATTTCCCTCATTCCTTGGATAATGTCTCATTCATCTTTTATGTTTGACCATTCAAACATGATACTACATTTCTGCATGGTTGCATTTTTTGAGTTGCGTGCGTGATGCTGACTTTCGATACCTCCTCTTTGACTTCTTTTATGCCAATTGCATCTTGAATGGGTTTCATCGGAGGATATGCATCCTCTCATATCTCTTCTTCCTTATCTTTTTTCTTGTGGGGTTTTCACTGGTTGTTTTTGGGATTAGATAACATTTTCATGGTATTTTGATTTATATCTATATCTATATATATATATTGACGATGATGGTGGTCTGGACCTCTTAGAGCACCCCATAATCCACCACCCCAAGTCCCGCATGCACCAGGCAAGTACTGAGAAAATTCCTTGGGGGTGGCCCCAAGGGGATTCAAACTCCCTTTTTCGCTTTATAATTTTGAAAGCAGAATTCACTAAAGCTGCAATTTTTGTGGATTAGTATCCAGAATGGGTCTTGTTGCAGGTTACATCTGATATGCTATAGACTAGAGAATATAGATTTCTATAGGCTTTTGATGATGTATGGGTGTGTTTATTATATTTTCTTCTCTCTTCTGTTCTTTTATATACTAGAAATTAAATGTATATACTTAATGGGCATGCAGGTTTTATAATAGTATACCAGTTTCCCTTTTTCCTCCATTGAGTGATACTTTTGTATTTCTCAAGGACAATTTCTTGTTCTCAATTCTGTGTTTGTTTTGTTGCCCGCTTTGAAATGGGTGGCTTAAAAAATATAAAAACATTTTTTACTTGCACTAATGGTGCAGTGCAAAGAGATTTTTTGCAATTTCAAAATGATAAGCATATGGTTAGCAGTGTAATCTGGTCGAATTACTTTACTAATTACTATTGCATTCAGTTGCCCTGTACATCTTGTGGTAGTTCTGATTCCTCCTCCTCCTTTTCTTCTAATTTTAACAGATTCCAAGTTCTGGAGAAGCTACAGATTCTACAGTGGATGCCATTCCTAAAACAGAAAATGGCGTCATTGATTGGTCACAGGTCAGTCTGTTGGTCTGTTTGGTGCAATTATTGTATTCTTTTCCCACATTTGTTTTACTTTTTTATTTTATTTAATTTTTTACTTGTTTTTCACCTAAACCTTTCCTTATATCTTCATCTATATTGAATGACATTGAAAATATTAGTTAGACTTTAAAGTAAGGAATTTTTTAATTTTTTTTTTTCTTAGTTGGTACTCACACACACGCATGCCTCCACCGAGACTTGAACTCCTGACCTCCCTTTGGGAAGTAGGATCCTGGTACCGCTAGGCTACTAGCCTGTTGGTTAAAATAAGGATTTCGTTGTTTCTCTTACTCTATTCAATTTCCAAATATCGTGGGCAGGGTTGATGAATCGAGGAGTGGCCCATTTTGCAGTTTAACATCCAGTTAGGATTTTTTGGGAATTGGAGGACAAAGGAGCACGGTGGACCGTGTCATTGAAATCACTTGCTTTGCTTGATTTCCATATTCGACTAATATAATGTTGAAAAGAGTTTGAATAATGTTTGCGTGGCGACCTTGTGGGCTGGTGCAAGTGGCACTGGCATGCTACCACACTGGGCGAGTTACAGATACACAATCCCACATTGCCTGGGTGCACACTGGGCGAGCTACAGATGTACAATTCCACATCGCCTGGGTGTAAAAAAGAAAAGTGCTATATATGTAGGATTTGTACACTCCAATTGGTATGAGGCCTTTTGGGGTAAAATCCAAAAGCAAAACCGTGCGAGGTTGGCCCAAAGCGGACAATATTGTACATGTGCTGGAGTGGGTCGTTACAAATGATATTAGAGCTTGACCCAACTGAAAGTGTGGCCAACAGGGACGTAGGGCCCCTAAGGGGAGGTGATTGTGATGCAGACAAAATTTGAAATTCTGATTCTGCCTGCATTAGATTGTGGTAACCTTGTGAGCGGGTGCAAGAGGCACTGGCAGGCTACCACATTGAATAAACTACAGATGCACAATCTCACATCGCCTGGGTGTGAAAAGGGGAAGTGCTATATATGTAGGATTTGTACACTCCAATTGATATGAGGCCTTTTGGGGTAAAACCCAAAAGCAAAACCGTGCGGGCTTGGGCTCAAAGCCGACAATATTGTACCATGTGGTGGAGTGGGTCATTACAACTTGCCTTTGCATGAGCAAGAGAAGCAGGGTTATCCTGGATGGATGTACATCCTCCTGCATCAGCTATAAACCAACAATATTAAGCTGCCACCACTTTCCGAAAATAAAAAAATATTAAGCTGCCACCAAAATATTAGATTTTTTTTATAAAAAAATTATTTTTGCTATGAAATTCAAAGATTAACAAAGAACTATTTTTGGCTGGTTATTGTCATCATTGAAGCATATTCAGTTTATCAAATCATCATTTGTACAAAATGAGTACGAAACTTGTAGTTGCGAAGTGCTATTGATACAATTTTCCTTTCTTTCTTCATGTGCCAGGATTTTTTTGGGAAACCAGCGTTCTTAACCGTTTCTGGCCAACTTAATGCTGAAACATATGCTACTGCTCTTTCTGATGTATATCTTCTTAACCCCGTTTTGTCTTGAAATTAACTTAATGGTCTATAATTGTGCTAGTAGCCTAGTTCTTTGTATTTATGTTTGATTAGATTACTTTTTCCAGGTGTATACCTTTGGTCCAACTTTTCGAGCAGAAAATTCTCACACTTCTAGACACTTGGCTGAATTTTGGGTATTGTTGATTGTTAAACGGTTGAATTATTTTGATATTCAATTCTTTTCTTTTTTCTCTCTCTCTCCTTTTTTTTTTTTTTTTCCTAAAATTTAGGGCTTCATGTTTCATGTGACGTGAACAATAATCTCACATTATTTTTCCTTTTATCTAAGATGATTGAACCAGAACTTGCATTTGCTGACCTGAATGATGACATGGCCTGTGCAACTGCCTATCTCCAGTATGTAGTATGTTACCTTTTCATTTCTCTAATCAATTCACAATGCCATATATTCTGGCACTTGTTTTCTCATTTCGTGTGTATTTTCCTTGTGATGGTGGGCTCCTGGAGTAATATAAACTTTTATGCTTTGAAGGTAAAATATATCCTTGAAAACTGCAAGGAAGATATGGCTTTCTTCGACACTTGGATAGAGAAAGGAATTATCAACCGACTGAGTGTATGATTTTACAGCGTAACTTTTCCTCAACACTGTCACATAATTAAACATTTTCCAGCAATCTTGTATTATTTCTAGGTCTTTATTTTCCCCCCTAGACCGTGTTTTTCAGCATCATAGATACTTTTGTGTGTGCGAATTTGTGATTTTTCTTAATTCATGTGTCCCAATCAACAGGATGTGGCTGAGAAAAACTTTGTGCAGTTGACTTACACGGATGCAGTCGAACTTCTTCTCAGAGCAAATAAGAAGTTTGAATTCCCAGTACTTGACTTTTACTTGTTTTTCGTACCTCTACAACTAGAGTTGGTTATCTATTCAATTTTTTTTTTTTTTTGAATTAAATGCAGGGGGTTATTAATGCCATATTCTAAATGTTTTTTCCCTGTTGAATTTGTGATAATCAATTCAAAAAATCAGATTATCTGGAAATCTAGTTTTACTGAATGGTCTTGCAGCATGATCAATAACTAGTTTTACTGAATCGTCATATTTGATACTATGACGATTAGAAGAACTACATGCCTGCCTTTATTTTTAGAATTTAAATTGAAAATTTCTTGATGAAGTTATTAATATATAGAAATTTAAAAGTTACACTACTCAATTTTCGATTTTTACATTTAACAGGTGAAATGGGGATGTGACTTGCAAAGTGAGCACGAACGTTACATCACTGAACAGGCCTTTGGTGGATGCCCTGTAATAATAAGAGACTATCCAAAGGTATGGATTTTAACTTTTATTTATGTCGACAATAGAAAATTGGTAGCAGAATGATTTGAAGTTTCTTTATATGAAACTTTCAGGAGATCAAAGCATTTTATATGCGGCAAAATGATGATGGAAAGACTGTTGCAGCCATGGATATGTTGGTTCCTCGGGTACTTCCCGCATTCATTTTTAAGTTGTTGCCACTTCAGACTTGCCTAGAAGATAATGACTAATAAATAAATGGAAAAATTGCCGGAAAGTCCTACTTTTTCTTTTTAATGACCAAGAAATCCTATCAATTTTTAATGTGACTATTAGGTCCTGCTTTTTGGTAATGGTTTCCATATTAGTTCTAAATATCGCAAACTTCCAACTTTACGCTTCATGATTTGTAATTTATATACTTTTCTTTTTATTGAAAATTCGTAGTCAATTTTATTCTCGAAAATAGTTTCTTAATTTTTATCAAAAAATTTGAATACATTCCTTATATTTTTGGAAAGTAGACTAACTATTTAAAAGTAAAAAATTTATAAATTGATTAAAAAAAAAAAAAATTCCAACTGCTGAGAAAGCATTTTGCATTTTCAAATAGTTAAATAAAAAAATAGCTTGAAGAACAAATCAATTTCTGGACAAAAATTATAGTTGCCAAATTTACTCTAATTTAGTAATTTAAGAACGGAATAAACGGAATATTGAGAGGTTTAAAGTTTATGTGAGAGAATGTTTTGAAAGTAGGACTTAATGGTGTTATTGAAACTTTATAGGACTTATTGGTCTTTAGAAGAAAAAAGTAGGATGTATCGATAATTTCCCTAAATAATTTTATTTGATTCATTTCTATTAGTGGGGCTGAAGTTAGAAGGACGTAGAATCATATCAAATATTTGATCTGCAATTAAATATATGATACATCATGCATACACATTATTTATCACTTCCCCGACTCAACTAAAGGACAAATAGTGAATTAAATTATACATAAAAAAAGGGATTTATATGTATGCATATACACATTATGTAATTATGCATGTGTTATGCACTTGTGGAACGTGTGTGTGTGTGTGTGTATCTGCTGTAATTTATTAAAGAACTCTCCTCATGGATGTACAGGGTGAATTGAATAGATAACCATGCCAAATTTTTTTTTTTTTTCGGTCGAAGAGAATAATTTCAAATAATTCATTCCTGGCTAATTCATCCACTAGTTCTGTTACTCCGGATCCTCACGGTAAGGTAACCGAAAATGTATGAAGGGAAGGGAAGAGGGATGATATCATAAATTGAGGTTCATGTGCCTTGTGTTTGCCTTATGGGTTTACAAATTAGGAGTTTTGATCTATTGGTGCTATTCTTTATCAACTTTTTTCTCTCGTATATAAATTAGTTGTATCTATTGCCCTCTAATGTTTTCTCTGCTTTGTTATGTTTCTAAGATGTGATCCCATGGCGTTCTAGCCACTTCTACACTATTTTGCATACGAAACATGGTTATCCTGACCCACAACTTAATACAATTGAAACCAATTCATCAAAGCCTTATCCTACTGCTTGGGGTCCACAATGGATCTCTCTCTCTCTCTCTATACCTTATGCTTCAAAGTTGCTCTTGTTTGTCAGGTTGGTGAACTTATTGGTGGAAGCCAAAGAGAAGAACGTCTTGACTATTTGGAAGATCGCTTGGATGATTTAAAGCTCGACAAGAAAAGCTTTTGGTGGTATATTGACCTGCGGCGCTATGGTTCAGGTCAGCCTTCTTTCTGCTACCCAACTTTGTTCTCTCATGTTGTAGTTCCTGCACATCAATCTGTTTGGAAGCATTACTTGCCTTTTGCGCCTAGTTGCAAAATGGCTTTCAGAGCCATCATGGCATGTGGCCTTTTCTCTGGTCTTTAAATTATAGTCTCCGTGCAAAATCATGCCTTTTTAAGCTACTAGTTGATTTAACACTCAAAACTAGGAATATTATGCCTTTTTAAGCTACTAGTTGATTTAACACTCGAAACTTGTATGTAATTCCTGACAATAACGGAGGCAGCCAGATACTGTAGTTTGGCGAGATCTTCTATATTTCAAGTGATTTGGTAGTTTTCTTTTTCTCTAAATTGTCAAAAAGAAATTCCTTTCTTTCCACTGGAGTTGACTTCCTGGAATTTTTTCGATTATGATTTATGTTCTCTTGTTTTCCTTCTGCCAGTGCCTCATGCGGGCTTTGGACTAGGTTTTGAAAGGCTTGTGCAATTTGCGACTGGAATAGAGAATATCAGAGATGTAATACCTTTCCCTCGGAGCCCTGGATCAGCTGAATTTTGATGCTTGACCTCAGTTGTGCACTAAATTTCCGTTCCAACTTTTTTTACTTATTCATTTTTTCTCATTGGATTTGTCCTCGCAATATGGTTTTCTTTTTATCCTAGCTTTTGTTTCAGGCGAGTGAAAGTTGTTTAAGGCTCAAGGTGGCTAGCTTCCCTTAAATTGGAACCACAACATTTTATGTAGAGTTCATAATTAAATTAAAATATTGTATATTATGTAATGGTAGTAATTTACTTTTTGTTTCGTGTACACTTTACATTGGATTACATCGTTTGCAAAATTTACCGTATGGTTACGACTGAAAACTTCCACATGACAGCATAAAATTTTGCATTTTGAGAAGCATTAATACGCATTACAAAGGGGAAAAAACTACGTATATACAATTGTTTGAGTTTATCCACTGAAATCTTTAGGAAGATTTCCGCAATTGTTCGAGTTATTTATTTATTTATTTTGGCATCAAAGGTTGAAGGGTCTGATCAAAGCATTTTTTTATGTTCCTGATTTAGCTAAAGTATTGTTGAGCAGACGAAGATGAGGATGAGGAGTCTGGTTGAAAGTTATGACTGGGCTTTGCAAAGCAGTGCATTAGTTATGCTTTAAAATTGTCTTACATGCGCAACCATACCAATGTTCTCTCAGAATTTGTTGTTCCGCCGTTTAAATCAAAACCGTTATTTATTATTATTATTTTTTTGTGGTATCACTATCAGTTTTGGTCTGGAACTGAAATGATCTTGTTCAATCACAAATTGCATGCGATATGCAAATAAACGGATTAATTTTGTTGTATGCGGTCTTGAACCATTAATAAATTCTCAAAAAAAAAAAAATTCTTGAAAACTCATCCTTTTGTTTTGATCATAACGAAATCAATTGAATTTTTCCCCAACAAAAGCATAATTGTGCACGTTAGTGCTGAGAAGGCATCTGCATGATTAATGGGGAGAGTGTTTAGTGTGCCGGAGAGAGTTTGAAGGTTCTAAAATTTTGAAGATATTGGATAGATTGTAAATATTTGTAGTGTGTAGAGAATTGTTTAGAAGAGCATAGAGTTCTAAGAGTTGTATGACATTATGCATACGATATTTATATATGAAATATGAAATTCTGGAAGGTAGACGGAATGTCTAAATGGAAAAAAAAATTCATTTGTAACACCGTAATAGAGGGCAGAAGTATGTTGGCAAAGTGAGCTAATACAATTTTCTTGAAAACCGCCTCAACATAATTAGAACTTATAAAGCCCTTGAATTCAATTAAAAGAAAAAAAAAAACAAAAAAAAAGGCATCTTATTCTTTTCCATCTTGATACACTTGCTTCTTTTTCCCTCTAGAAGTCTTTCAAAGTATTTCTTCCACTTCTTCAAGGGATTTTACTTTCCGCAATAAATGAACAAATGACTGTACATCGATGCCTACCCTCAGCTTTCTTTGTTTTTATAGTAAAAACACCAGCTCCTTGAGCATCAGACGGTGTTTAACTCCTCAAGATTAAACGAAACCTATCTCTAACAGTAAACATTTATGTAAATCAACTGCCTTTCAAATTACAACGAAGGGAAATATAAAAAATAAAATAAAATAAAAAAGAAATTTCTTGGTTTCTTCCCTCAAACCAATCTTGTTGCTTACCATCACTTTGCATTGGGAGGCACCGGGGCATGATAGTTGAATATACTAGTTGTGGGGGAGGAGCAAAACTTGACATTTACATCTACTACCTACTTAAAGTTCCACTTCATGAAGGTCATCCCCAAAACTGCCACCATTCATTGGCAGGTGGGAAGTGCCACCAGGCATTAACGATGATGGGGGCATACGCAATACTTCCCCCAGAGGTTTCAATTCCGTCCTTTGTGGAGGAGAAAATGCATCATTCATGCTTCCACTCCACGACGCTGTACGTCGTGAATGAGATGGAAAGGGGCCATTGCCATTCGTCATCACCCCTTTCTTTGAGATGTTGTCCATGCTTGGAAACCTTTGCATTGTCATTGATGATGAAGGTGATGGAGACTGGAACGAGTCATTCATAACAGATGTGGAAGGATTTTCGTTAACTGCAGCAACTTGTTGCACACTACTATCTGAGATAGTCTCAAATGCCTGTTCACTAGAGGATACTGGTGTGGGAACAAAAAATTTTGGATTGGCACTGCCAGCGGGTTTAACAGATGGGACAGGAGGTGATTGAAACAATTTTGTTGAATTTCCACCACCTTGGTTGAAAGTGTCAACATACCTGCCAAAAGATTAAACAAAAACGTGTCATTAGGTTTTGCATATTAATAGAACTTCCAAAATACTTCTGCAACAAGCAAGGACCAGATTGTGAACTCCAGATAGTCCTCCAACCTTGTGGTTGAATCAGCCTGGCCAGAATGCAGAAGACACAATTAATGCATTTTTCTTCCCTTACCAGTCTATTTTTTGAATCCTTATTTTGCTCTAAATTGTCCAAAAACTTCTGCCAAACTAACCCGTTTTTAGGGATCTATCTTAATTTACTTGTCAACATTCAAAACCATGCAAATAGTCCAAATGGCTGAGCTGATAACAGAACTTTTGCCACAGCCCCCGATCATTATAATTGTTATGATGCAATGAGAAAAGTCCAAAGACTTGATGCCAAATGCCAACATGGTTTATTAAATGATCCATAATGTCTCTGAATAGGTCCTTTCCCATCTTTCCTTTTCCCTTATTATACATATATAATATAACTATTGGAGAAAGATCACTTCCCACATTTCTGAAGTTATGACACTATTTTATTTTATTTTGTTTTTTTTTTTTTTTTTGAAGTCAGTCAGCTAACTACATTTACCCCAAATAATAGTAATAAAATCAGCTAACTACATTTATCCAAAAAAAGAAAGTCAGCTAACTACCAAGTTGTCACCATTTTCTCCTAGAAACCTCTAAAATTACATGCATCAACCTTCAGATGATTACTACAACTACGGGTCCTCCTGCTACTATCACTAACTATACTCTAGATAATGGAAAGGTGAAGGTTAGGTAGAACAAACCCATAAACCTCAACTATTTTTCGCAGCAACATTACCAGCTGTCCAATAACTAGCCAATTATGCAAAACTTTATACCACAACCCTCTTCAGACTATCCAATGCCTATATTTTGCAGAGAACTTATGTCACATGCCGACATCACAAGAAAGAGAAAATCTTTGAAGTTACCTTGATTGGAGACCCATCCGTCCACGAGAAGAGAATTGGTTTGAGGTGGGTGGAATTGGTGGGATTCCAGAACTATGTTCCAGAGGAACTGGGCTTTTAAATTCTGGGCTTCCATTTCCAGAAGACCCTTCAATTTTTAACGCACTTTTCAGGTTGTAATCGGATGTTCCATTCTGGAACGATGTAGTTGGTGGAGGTGGCAGGGCTGTTTCTTCAGCAGGGAGTTCAGCCCCTTCCTCTACCCATCTCTTAAGCTTTTCATCATAATGAAATTTATTCTTTTCACCCAATTTCGCCTTCAATATCAACACAATGAAGAAGAAAAAGTGAATAGGGAAACCAAAAGAAACTCTTTGAATTTCTTCCGACACAAAAATAAAATGAAAATCCTTATGTAAAGAAGTTACTAAAGAAAAGACCTGCTTATCCTGGCGGGGCTTCAAGACTAATCCGACAGTCTTTTGAAAGAGCTGTGATCCGAAACTAAAGCGACCAAGGCGAGACGTTCCCCCAGAGATTGCTTTGCCTTGTGCATCAGATGAGGTTGCTTCTTTTGATAAATCAACCTGATCCTATATCAAGTTGGCAATAAATCATATTTTCCACCAAGATCATGAGACCGCACAAAACAAACAATAGGTGATGAGAATTGTATTTCTTTGTAAGGACAGAAATCACCAACCTGTCTTGGAGTTCTACCAAAGTCTGGCTCTGAAACACTTCTGTTATGCTTTGCTTTTCTGTTGCCATCAGCTGTCCATTCACTTATGGGCTCCATCGATGATGAAGGCATTAATGATGACATTGCCATAGTTGATTGACTAGTTGATACTCTGGGTCCCATAGTTTGGTGATAATGGTCATTACCCTGTGCACTGCCGTGTGATGTAGAAGGCACAGGTGGAGGTAGTCCCCCAACGACACGGTGAGCGGTGCTATCAAAAAGATTGAGCAATTTACCCACTAATTTTGCTGGAGCCAAGTTTGTAGAGTATCCAGCCTGCAAACATAAAGCCTGCTTAGAAAGATAACAAAAGGTAACAACATTTTTAGAAAGATACAAATTGGAGGATATAGAGACACCTGTTGGTGAGTTCTGATCCTCTCCTCGAGAGATGACACTAACTGTCTCCACGTCTCCACCTCAGGTGCTCGACCAGTCTTTAGAGATTTTAATACTGCTTGACAGTACCTGAATTAAACTCACTATGCTAAGAGAACCAACAGGCTAAATAGCATTAATCATTGGAAAAGATAGGTTTCACGTACGTACTTCAATGACTCCGAAACTTTTCCAACTTCAGCCAACATGTGCGCATATATAAGCTTATATGGCTGAAAAGGTAACAAGATAAACTGAGAGTTTCCAAGCACCTTTGAGTATTCATATAACTCTGTCCTCTGTCCAAAATACCCAATTGGCCAGTTTAGTAATGTTCCTTTACAATCTACAACTAACATATCACAGAATGATTTACATTCATCAATTTCAAACAGAATTCATATGGGACTAAGGCAAAAATGACGATGACGACAACTTTCAAAGGGAAACAAAAAACAGGCGGTTTTTTTTTTGTTTCTTTTCAATTTATACACTTGTCAAAAACAACATGGCTGGCTTTCTTTCTCCTCCAAAGTATCACAGAGAGAGAGAGAGATAGAGAGAGTAAAGGAGCCAAGCTAGGATCAGCCTAGACGACTCGTGATGCGAATTTACTCAATTTAGGCTCAGCTGGGTTTTTTCACTACTTGCACTTGCAGTCAGAATGTTCTTTGCACAAAATAGTATATGCAGAAGACAGCTTCATCATTAGGATTCTTTTTAATCATTCAAGGTTTTTCAAGCACCCTACCTAAATGGTCTTAACTCTTAACCATGTTTCACTATCACTTCCCGCATAAGTGCCAAATAGTGGAGGGTTTGCTGATGCTCAGCCTGTCAACTAGAAGCAAAGCATGGAAACCCAACCATATTGAAACCTTGGCAAACATTTCCATCTATTGTGAAACTTTTTATTGTTTTTCTGACAATCACGTCCCAAATGGGACTTGAACCCGAATGTCTACTTCTGGAGGTGGCGGCAGATACCACTCAAACTAACAGTTACTGGTCTCCTATAACCGAAAGAAACCTTGTGAACAAGGAAGAAAGGTGAATCATTTAAATTTCCTCTCTGCGCGTTTAAGTGCTCAACACGACTTGAACCATAATTTCCACTCTGCACGTTTAAGTGCACAACACTGCCTAAACCATATAGTTTAAGTCATTTTGGTAGCGTTGGTTATAATCATGTATATGTGAATCTTGGTAAATAACAAAATGAATGTTACTTGTAATTTTACTAGTTTTTCTATTTCTCCACAACTAAAAAAATAAATGTCAATTGTCACTCAAGTAAACAAAGTCTCATCCAACTACATGATAATCAATAGATTATTCACCATGTAAGTACGCACTATAATTGTTGATTATCTTATAATAGTGCATTTTTTTAGGCCTACCTCTCATGTTTTGAAAGTGTCAAGTGCTCACCCAGAGTCCATCAGGTTTTCAGAGAAGGTATCAGACCAAATCGAATTTTAAGAAGGCTTCCCCAGAAATAGAAAATGCATTACCACTAGTACTAATCATAATAATGACTAAGATTTGGCTAAGGTTTCAATAAATGGATCCAAGACTACCAAATCTTTTACTAGCGTTCTTTGCAAGAATATAGAGCAGGTCAAGACTGACTAACATATATATTTTTTCACGAAGATGACTGGTGGAGGTAGGTCCCAATGCCGATGACCTTAAGGTTATTACCCAAAAGAATATATATATATGCATGCATAAGTAGAGGGGATAGTTTACCAGGTAATGCATATTCCAGCTCAAATATGTTAATAGCAGAAACGAGAAGCATTACAAATCCACAAGATTAAAAAATAAATAACTAAATTGACATAGGATTGAATTTATGAGCATTTATAACAACATCAATCCAGCATTATAAAATTTTAATAAACCTTTCAAAAATCTCAATACCTTAATTATAATAATATAAACATAAGCTTAGATTACATTATTATATTTGATCTGAACGTTACAAGTATGACAAAAATCCACAAATAGAGTGTCCATCTCTTATATAAGGCTCCTATGAATACAAAAGCATATATTAATGCCTTATAAAATATGAACACCTAGGACCACATTATATAACATTATTTTGAGCTTCCAATTTTGAACATCTACGGCCACAAAGTATACAACATTCTCTTGACTTCCAATTTGGTTCTACAACCAAATTTCAGAGATACCTAATGCAGTCTATGCAAAAGTCCTCGTAGATTTTAATACCAACAATTAATGGGAAGAAGCATGGAATTAGATGGGAAACGTTTCAGTATTTCAAAACAAAAGAAAACATCCCACAGTGGCAGTTGAAGGCGACTTCCACTAAACAATCCTCAATTGAGTTACACGTGAAAATCATATAGAAACTATAAATGAAATACCACAGAAACACTGTACAAATATAAACAGGGGGGAGACCAAAATAAAATCGTTCAACCGCCAAAAGGAAATCATTTTTTAACAATGAGCCTACCGGATGTCTAAAGACTAAAACTAACCTCGCAAATTGTACACAGGCATGCACTAAAGGAGAACTAATAGTAGCAATATTTTCTTAATTTCTTTAGAAAGAAATAGTGCATGCAGACATAGGGAGTAAAATAACACCTGAATAGCCTCTGGACTAGCAAATGTTCGTGGGAATTTCCAATGGTCCGCACCAATAAGACACAACCTAGCACTGTCTGAATATGGCTCAAAGTTTGCCTCTGCAACTAAGTAGCAAATGTGTGCCGCAATAATCTGAATCATAATTTTCATTTATCCATTAACCCAATTATTGAATAAAAATTTCAGGAAAAAAAAAAAAAAAAGAAAAAGAAAAAAGAAATCAGTACAGTTAAGAACTCTTAAAGATATATAACATGCAGAACATACTTCACTTCTTTCTTTCCACAAGCAATCACCAAGATGAATGAGCACGAGTTCATCATCTTTCGTTCTGTTAGCAGTTATCAATGCCAAGTTCTCTTCCCAATTGTCTAGCATACCATTAGTGCCAAACTGAAGTTGTTAACAGGGAACCAAAAAAAAAAAAAGAGTTGAGCTTGCAAGGCCAAAGATATTCCTCAAAAATTGAAACAGAAAACAAGCATGGAAATAGGATCAAGGAACTATATCAATAATGTGCGCTACTGACAAGATTCGGTTAGAATCTTATTCTATATTTGAACTCTACAAACAAGGGCCACAAAATTGTGTCTTGGAAAATTTCAGATGATTCACACCATAGCACAAGCAAATTAGTGAGATAAAATTACAATATCAATATCTCAAATTGAACGGAACGCATCACCTGTGCAGGCTGTTGAGGCATGTTTAAAGCACCAGGAACTCCAGTATCAGTTGTAATGTCTGTAGAAAACACATCTGCTGGTTGACCAGCAATTAGTAGGCACAATGTCCGCAGAGGTGACCCTGATACTAGCTGGTAAAGTGCCATTTGCTTCACGGTATCAACATAATACTGCATGAACAGGCCCCCATCCGAACAAACAAAAAAAAATCGTAAAATGATAGTGAAAGAGAGTCAAACACTAGGTAAAATAACAGGGCACGGCATAGAAGGGATTAAAGACACAGCAAGACAAACCTGGTCACCAAGTTGTGCAGCAAGAACGAGTGCAGGCCCCCATAATTGACCATTTTGTGCACAAAGTAGAGCATCCTTCTTTCTACCAGCGACCAGAAGACTTTGTACCTCAGCAGCAGTTGCCTAAATATATATATTTTTATATCAATACCCATTACTAGAAGAAATATTGGCAATGAATTAGTTGTTAAAGGCATGCCTAGGCTGCAAAAAGCCTCAAGCTCGCCAAGGCCCACAAAGTGCCAACTTACAAAGGGATAGGCCCTTTCAGTCAGGTGCACAAAACATTCAGGATCACGCTTTTTAAGAAGCTGTAAATTTAAAAGAAATTGCGCTTTAATTTTCTAATTACTAAGCCGTACTTGTTTACTTTACTCTAATGACCATGCATTGACATGCTTTATATCATATCGTGATTTTATTATTAAAATCAGATTATTCAATTTAATCGAGTATTTCGCAGAACTCGTGAGCTTTAACTATTTGCATTAGATGCATCCAGTGTTTGATTTTTTTTTTTAAATGTATGAAATAGCATATGTGTAAAATTAACATGATTATAACTTTTTATTGTTGCATATTCATAATGGTATTTGACTTAGTCAAAGCATATATGTATCAGTGTATGAAGAAGATATATATATTATTATTATCTGAACCTCTAAGTTGCTATGCCAAAGAATCCATTTTATAAATAAATAAAATGAAAAAATGAAAAAAGAAAAAAGAAAGAAAGAAAGACAAGTTTTATGTTGCACATTTTGAATTGCTTCAGTATTATATTGGTTTAAGTAAATTAATATGTAATCTGAAAGGACTTATTTACATAGATTTAGCCAAAACATTGAATTGATATGCTGGAAAATTCCTTCATTTTGATCTCGATTAGTTTGTGTTTGATATGCATTTATATTACACATGCACCTCACACCTTTGTGCTTGCGCTTCAATTTCAAGAAATCTTAACGCCTTAGTATACTTTAAGCCTTAGATAACTATGCAAAGGATAAGTCTATGGATACCTGCATCTGTCCTTCTGATGGCAACTTCTGCAAGCAGTGGGCAAGAGCACCATATTGCGCACTATTTATCTTGGCAGATGCAAAAAGTCTGGCAACTGCTGATTCTGGAGCATCACTTTCCTATTACAGGAATATATATAAAAAATAATAATAAAAATAAAAAAAAAATAAAAACACAGAGTGCCAGAAGTGAAAATCATTAGACAGCTTACTTATCAAAAAATAAAATAAAATAAATAAATCAGTAGACAGCTCTTGATGAATGATGTTGCTACAGGAAAAAAAATCTTTTAAGATGATTGGATGTTTCAGGCTGATGACTTCATCAGACAAAATGCAGCTACTTGACCACCAGGTGAGAAAGTAAGGACCTTCTAGGAGAACCAAGCAGAAAGGGAATGACAATTCCCACAAATATTACGATAATGAACTCAAAAATTCTCAATTGTGTAGCCACAAAGTAACTATTTATGCATGGCATGCTTATTTCAGTGAGTATGTGGACATCTCCTAAAATTTCCAGTGTATACTTGCTTACATCACGTACTAAACACCATGTTGAGGCTAAACATCATTCTTACAATAAGAAGCAGCCATTGCTTCTCTGCTATCAGTTGTTAACAGATAATTTTTAGTTTCAAGTCCTATAACAAAATGCCTCTACAACTTACTGGGAAAAAAACAAAAACTGTACAAGTGCTACACTTTGAAAGGCAATTTTACACCCATTTTCCCTTAAAAGTTCATGAGCAAATCTTCCAACTGTAACCCAAGGTATATTGCCTAAGAAGACGAATATGTATGGAAAGCAAGTTATGTTCTATAAGTTGAAACCGTGACCTATCAGAATATAACACACACACACACAAACACAAACACAAACACACAGATATGAAGTTAAAATGGCAGTTAAAACATTCATGCCATATTATACAATGTTGCAAGTAAACTTACCCCCTAGTTAAAAGGAAAGCCATATATGAGCAATAATCAAATTACATTTTCCAAACAATATTCAATTTCAAAGGAGCATGGCCATAAATTTCGGAAAAAATGAGAATTGCCATATAAAACCATGAGCAAAATACAGAATCAGTTGAAATGCAAATTTTTGATACGTATAACAGATGCAACAAGGCTCGGCTTGTGGTAATTATCCGTTATCACAATGCCAATTATAATTAATGCCCAACCTGAAATTGAAAGCAAGTTTACAACACAAAAAATGTTTACCTTTGATGCAGTATCAGTGCCAAAAGGAGATCGAAGTTTTCCATAATGCTGATGAGCTATTTTGAGCAATGAGAGAAGCAACCTCAAAACTTCACTCTTTCGGTAATCCATTTCAGTAGATCCACAGTTTGTGATCCTCTCATCAATCCACTTGTTCAACTCTTTGTTACCAACATTACCACCAACCATCGGACCAGGAAAAGATTGTCGGCAAAGTGTATGGAAATAAGTATGAGCGCCCAATCTTGTGCTTGATGCATCAGTTTTGCCAGTGACAACTTCCATCAAGTTGAGAACAGAGATTGAGCCTCCTACAGGATCCTTCACATGAAAAGAGGAAAAAAATACATTTTTCACAATGATGTTGAAAAAAAAAGAAAAAAAAATGGAAAAGTTTAGGTAGAAGAGCTCATTATCTAACCTGGCTTCCGTATGATGAGGTATTGAGAGAACTATTGTCTTTCAACACAATGAGTTTTCCACCAAATCCAAAAGTAACCAAAGCATGTGGAGGACGGCCTGCAGATGACCTACCAGCGCTGGGAGCATAAGAGTATTGATGGCTACTCTGAAATGGTTGGGAAAAATTTACTGAATTCTGATTGCCATAGTAATCACTTGAGGCATGCATTTGCTCTTTTGGCTCCATTCTTGGCTGATTAAACTGCTGGTTGAAGTTCCCACCAGGAACAAAGCTTTGTGACCCAGAAATTGTCGAAAAGTCATTATGAACCTGACTTGCTTTCTCATAAGATGGAACTGTTCCCCTTGAATCATTAGACTTCAATTGATTGACATGGTTAGCAACAGAAAAAGTTGAACCATAATGATTATCCAATTGTTGGTTTCCACCATAATCTGAACTAAACTCGTTCTGGGCAACAGTCTCAGGTTGCCACACATTCGAACCGCTCTTGGCAACAGTCTCAGGTTGCCACACATTTAAGCCCTGCTGATTGTAATTACTGAAGGATCCGTTCCAGTTGTAATCTTGCCCTTGGCTACCAAAGCCTTCAGACCTGTAATTGCTGACTTGCCCGTATTCACCATATGTTTTGTGATCATTACCGCCAGATAAGTTACCAGTTGATGCAAACCCATTTTGGTTTAGTTGATCATGAGCTTGAACGGTTGATTGAACAGCTGATTGAACAGATGGAGTATAGGTCTCCAACGAGCGCCATTCTTGGGCAATTGTATCATAATACCAACCAGGATATTGAGGATCAAAAACCATATGTTCTGGGTATCCATTGTTCCCTTGTGACATCTGATTCCAATTAGAAACACTCCCAGTGATGCCACTCTCTTGTGACACCTGATTCCAGTTAGTGACGCTTTCTGTCGAACCACTCTCAGTTACAGCCCCCGCAACAGAGTGAGCAGTTTGTTGCATGTAAGAAACATCCAACTTTCCATCAGAAACAGCATGATCGCCAACTAGACTGGTGTCAAAGCTTCCTTGTGCATTTGCTGTGGCATCATAACCCTCCACTTGATACCACTGCCCAGTATTTGCATCATATTTCCACCCTGGATATAGATTCTCCCAATATTGACTACTATTTAGATCCTGTACCTCAGTGCTTTGTTCCGTAGCTGCACCACTTTGTTCTGTAGCTGCACCATAAACTTGATTCTCCTGATATTGTGCATAATTATAGGCGTTGTCAGTATAAGCAGTTTTAAGTTCTTCATTGCCAGGTACAGTCTTTGTTTCACTATTCAAATTATCTACCACCTTTCCATGAGGATCAACAGCACCATCTCCAAATTCACTGAAAAAATCCGAATACGATCCGAATCCATTAAATCCATCCTGCGCTGAATCAGAACTAAATGCACTCCATTGCACCTCCTTAACACCTGAACCCACAGATCCATTACTCTTGCTTATTGCCGAATCTGGTGTAACCTCTGATTCCTTAACATCATTGAGGGATTCAACTATACCATCAAACGCAAAGGAATTGGATGATACTAAGGAACTATTATGTTCTACATGAGCATCCACCGACACCTTATTAACATCCCCAGTAATCGCCCCTCCTTTTGCTTCAATCCCACCTTCGCCGTGCCCAGTAATAGCCCCTCCTTCTGCTTCAATCCCACCCTCGCCGCCTGAATCTTCAAACCCAGTCTCACCGACACTCAAATTCGCAAACGCTTTTGCCTCATCAGATTCATTGCCATCGGCAAAATTAGGCACCGATGACGACGATGGAGTGACCTTGTACTCATCATCATCATCGACCAATTTATCAAAGAAATCCTCATCTGTATCCTCCACCTGGAATGGAGGATTCGAAGCCATCGGCCAAGCCTAACCCTAACAACCCCTCTGGATCCCACTCAATTCACCACCAAAATCACTCAAATCCTTCGAAAATCGCTCCTCCCCGAACCCAATACCTCGAAATTCAAGCTAGTAACGTAACAAAAACTAGAGATCCAAAGCAAAAAAAAATAATTCTAACACACTAACCCTAGATCACCGCGAACAGAGCACAAAAAAGCAAGATCTGCAGATTTTCAGATCTCCCCCATTCTACAACCATATAAATACCAAAAAAAAAACCCAAAAATTTGCAAAATTGAGCTTGAATTCAACACATCATATTGAAGAGGAATTAAAAACTATGGATAACCCTAATAACTTACAGATCGAATCGCCAAATTGTGAAGCGAATCGAATCGAATCGAATCGAAGAGAGAGAGGGAATGAACAAAAGACAAGCCCTCGATTTCGCGCACCAGAGTTGCCAACAACCCACCAAAATGTTGGTTTTCGCGATCTCTTTCTCTCTCTTTTTTTTTTTTTTATGGTGGACTATATGTGTATCGTTGTTATTTAATTTGCTATTTATATATATTTTACTCTCTCTTACCATATTGCTTTTAATTTTATTTTTTACGGCCAGAGACAAGTATTGTATTTATGGATTTTTTTTTTTTTTTTTTGTTTTGTATTGCTCCTTTCGCGGCTTTTCGTAATAATATTTTGTCTTTATTGAATAAAGCATTATAGATTTTACAACATTTAGACTCAGATTTTTAGAAAAAAAAATATCGGTAATTAGATTTTTATATTTGGAAATAAAAAACAAAAAAGTTTTGTAGATCCTGAAAGTATTTGTTCTGGTAAGTTATTACACTAGTAAAGCACATTTAAACCTATTTAAATATGGGATACAATGGTCACATTACAACACATAAAATTGTTCCCAACCACAAAAGTACCAAGTGATTTTTGTTATTTTTTCATAATAAATAACCTTTTAAACCGGTTTGGGATGTGACAATTCCTTTCCAGTCACACGAATGATAAAAAATTATTCACAAATTTACACTACCCCGAGTTATGATCGGGTTGGATATTAGCAAAAACAATTCAAGCTTAAACAAATTTAAAATAAATTTTGTAAAAAAAAAATATTACTTTAAGTGTGGTCATATTATGCTCCAAATTAACATATTACACACATGTACTAAGAAAAGTGAAAAACTATGAAAGTCAACAAACCAACCTATTTTTGTTAGTTTGTCATTAAAACATGATGTTAAAGTAGCATGTGAATATCACATGTCAACTATTGCAACCATGAAGACTAAAATACTTTTAAATGACCAAAATATCCTTGAATTCCAAATATAGAGCAGGCCGTCGGTACGTAAAGTACTCACACACTACAGTCATCTCGTTCCTTTGTCTTCTTCAAATGTCCAATCGAAAGAAATTCGATTTGTTTTCTATTGCCATTGTATGATTTTCCTCACCCTACGTGCACTCGAGCTTGCATGCAAATTTTACTAGCCCTTCAGCGCCCAAAGCTCTCTTCTAGCCTTTAATTTATATATATATATATATATATATATATATATATATATATATATATGTATATATAACACAACGGATGGTTACCAGTTACCATTTAATTTGACCCTTTGCTACTTACATTTTCATATAAAATACAGTTCATATAAAACGCATTGCTTAAATGGTACTTTAAATGTGGCCTCATGCTCCAAATATGTGATCCGCATTGTGGACACACACTCAGGGAGGGTCCGGTGTCTGCCCAGGGAACACTTGCCCCCGGTTGGCCCACCCATTAAACATATATATATATATGGAAAATTTAAGGTAATACTTCCTAAAATTATTAGTTTCTAAAATTATTTATTAATTTAAAAAAGTTAAATTCTCCTTCTTAAATTAAACTCTAATTTTTTTCCTTCTAAATTCGGTCATTCTTTAAATATACATTATGGAAAATTTGGTAATACTTCCTAAAATTATTAGTTTCTAAAATTATTTATTAATTTAAAAAAGTTATATTCTCCTTCTTAAATTAAACTCTATTTTTTTCCCTTCTAAATTCGGTCATTCTTTAAATTCTTCTTTTTTCATGTTTCTTTTTCATCTTTTCTCTCTTGGCTGCGTTTGGTTAGATGGAATCAACTATAAAAAAAAAAGGAAAAAAAGGAAAGAGAATTTTTAAATTTTTTTGAGTTTGGATAGATAGAAAAAGAATCGTAATAGAAAAAATACTTTCCCACATTAGGCTACTTTGTTCCAAAACTTTCCTCACACAATAATATTTTCTCGTGAAAACTGTTTCTTTTTATTTAAAGTTCCTATTTTGTCCAATAACTGAACCATGTAAAATAACTAATTTATTTATTTTCTAACTAAGTTTCTTTTCTAATAGAGGCAAATTCTTTAACAATTTATATTTTAGTGGATTCTAGAAGGTAACTTCTCTCTAAATATGTTCTCTTGCAATACTATTTGGACGATTTTTTTTTTTTTTTTCCAAATATATACATTGTATCATATATATTATACACCTCTATTATATAGACAGAGAATAATATATATATTTTTTCTTTTTATGTTCTTGGTTGAAAGCCCATGAGTCCAAATTTTTTAAAAATTTTTATTTTTATTTTTATTTTTAAGCTTCGTTATTTCTCTTAAATGAATAGATAGTCTTGAAGTATTGTTTTAATTTAAACAATATAAATAATTATATTATTAAAATTTAATAATTCATTATTTTATTAAAACTTTAAATAAAATAAACATCATCAAACACAAATTTATTTATTTTTTTAGTATTTGAAATCAAAAGGGTAATTTTGGTATGCACAATCACTTTCTTTTCATTTTCATGTTATCCAAACTAACAAACTAATATTTTAATACAATTTTCCTGAAAAAAATTTCATCCTAACCAAATGTTTCATAGAAAATAATTTTTCTTTTCATTTACTTCACTTTTCTTTCATTTTCCATTACTTTTCTTTTCCCGCTTATTTCTATCTAACCAAACGGAACCTTAGTATAATTATTTTTTTTTTCGCTTAACATTGCAACTAATAATTTCGTTACAATCTGACCTTATATGATTTAATAGTATTAGAGGGTTTTGTGATTTAAACCCTTGATTCTGTTTGGTTAGATAGAAATAAGTTAGAAAAGAAAAGAAATAGAAAGTGAAGTGAATAAAAAGAAAAGATATTTTCTAATATGTATATGGTTAGTATGAAAATTTATTCAAGAAAATTGCAGAAAAATATTAATTTGTTAGTTTTGATATTAATAGCGTGAAAGTGAAAAGAAAGTGATGGATTATTAAATTCAAATATATAGTTGTTTTCATTCATTTTTTTTATTTTATATTTAGAATAAGGCTTCATAATATTTCCTTAAATAAAACTAATTATTAGTTTACGATAAACAAATTTAAAAAAACAAAAAAAATTAGAGATAAAGAGGCAATACTACTGTTTAGGAGAAAAATCAAATATACATCCATACCGGATTATGAGTTGATAGAATTGCAACATAAAACAAACAATTAAAAAATAAATAAATAATCAGGATATATTTTGAGCAATTTTATCCAAATTATCATTAATATTCTGTATATATAATTGTATAATTTGCCTTGCGAACTTACCTCGTAATAAAAGTTTACCTCATAATAGAAGTTGTTTTGGAGAAAATTTTGCACGATTAAGTTACTGGGTAAAATAGGAATTGCAAATAAAAAAACGTAATTTTACCCAAATTATTATTGATATTCTGTATATATAATTGTATAATTTGCCTTACGAACTTACCTCATAATAAAAGTTTAATAGAAGTTGTTTTGGAATTGCAAATAAATAAACGTTATTTTCACGTGAAAATAAAATTTTCACAATAAGGGAAACTAATTTTTCTTTAGTTCTCTCTTTCTATCTATCCAAATTCTAAAAAAAAATTTCAAAATTATTTTCTTTTCTAGCTGTTTCTATCTAACTAAACAAAGCCAAAGATTTTAGTATATTTTGCATATCTTATTTGTCCTTGACCAACTAATATACTACTATATTTTGCATATCTTATTTTAAATACTAATAATAATAAAAGAGGTTTTAGTATTACTCTGTATATATCCCTTTATATAGAGATAATCTTTAACCGTGTGATTCACAGAATCAGGTGATAAAATTATGAACATTAAAAATTCCCTTTATTGTACTGTGTTATTAACGTATGCTCAATTTTGGTAGATAATTTATTTTTTATTTTATTTTGGGATAAATTGTGACATCATGATGTTTCGGTTAATGTCATTTATACGCAGGTCAATGACTTTTTTAACAATTACACCCCTCTGATTCAAATATCATATTTACCCTTGATCATTTAATTCAATTAATTAACAAAATATGAGCCCTGTTAATCCACAAAACTACCATCATAATTAAGTCTTTTTTTTTTTATTCTAATCTCTAACTTTTTTATTATTATTATTTTTTTTTGTTCATTTTAGTACCTAGCCACCATGTTATTATTATTTTTTATTTGGTAAATTGCACCCCTCCTCATTCTTCTCGCTGGTGGAGGAGCTATCGATAGCCGATAGAATGAAACGTAACTGGTGGTGGAGGAGATGGAGGATAGAACAAGTTAATTCGCAAAATTTGGGAGGGCCCTTAGGGAGTGTCAGTGCAATTTAGCCTTTATATTGAAAAATTAAAGAGAAGAATGTACAAAGATTAAAGGCCCGATGACAAATTAGGCCCAACAGAAAAACATCCTGCTTATCCAAATTACTCCCTCTATTCTAAAAAGAATGTCGTTTTTTGGGAACCGTGACTCACAATTACTTTTTGGTAATCGTGACTCACAAAAAAAGACTTCCTTTTTAGAACAAAGGTAGTAGTATTTTTATATCCTAGTGCTGCGTTCCTTTCATGTGCAAGACAAATCATTCTTACATTGAACTTATATTAAAATTTTAATTTTTAGAACAAATCAATTCTGCATTGAACTTAGACTAAGGTTTCAAGTAAATCAAATCCATTTAAAATGCACCTATATTTTTATTATTATATATCTCAATCTCAGTCAAGCACGTACACGGGACACGAATACGACACGACACGACACGGATACATTGACACGTTAAATTTTTAAAAAGTAAGACACTGATACGATTTGAACACACTAAATATAAATATGAATTTTTATTTATACACATGTATTGATTAATAATATTATAAAATTTTAATTCATTTCTAATTTTTATACTAAAAGTTGTAATGACTTTATATCATACATATAGTTATTCCACTACTTTGTCATAATAATGTTTTTTATTTTAAATGAACAAATATTATTTAATTCTTCTCTTGTGGTCATATGTATATAATATCAAATTTTTTTAAAGGAAAAAATTGAGCACTTTAGAATGTGTTTATATTATTCTTAAGATTACCGGGTAAAATTGTGTTGGAAATGTTTGAAAGTGTCAACCTAAATGTCTAAAAAGTTTTGGTTAAGTGTGTATCTCAAGAATGTGTTACTGTTCTGCTATAACTTGAAGCCATTCCCTCTAATTGCGTTGGAATTTCTTCTAGATTGACAAAAAAGTCTTTTGGAAGCAACAAGTTAGAAAACAATGAAATTAGGTGCGACTTTTATTTATTTATTTATTTATTATTATTAATGTCCAAATGAATGAGCCAACATTCAACAAGTTCCTCCTTGGAATATAGTAAAAAAATTTATGGACAAATAAAAATTAAAAAACGGTAGTTGTTGGACAATAAATTATGCAGGATATTGGGTTTGTCATTATGTAGGATGGCATTTTCTTATTCCTATGTAGAAAATCAGCCTTGCAAATCTTTTTAAATATGGATTTATCTTTTGGAAAGGAAAAAGAATAAAAGTACAAAAGAATGAGCTAGACAAGATGCTTGATATGGTTGTATGAAAGTCAATTCCACATGACCTAAAAATTCTAATTACTAATTTATGATGTATCTATATTGTTTAATATGTTTCTCCAAAAAATTATCATAATCTTGGACGTGTTGATTTAGTTTTCTAAGAATGGTTTTCTATTTTTTAAGAATCGAAAAAAAAAAAAATTTGTTCAAAGACATGTTTAACGGAATGTTTCTAAGAACCATTTTATAAAAATTCAATTAAAAAATTTGTTTTTAGATAATTTTTTTTTTATAATTATCTGAAAATAACATTTTATTTTGACTTTTTGATAACTACTTTTTAAAAAACTGAACCAAACAAGTCTTTACTTTCTCAAGTCTTTAGTAATTTACATCGATGAATATATAAAAATTATCGAGAATAACTCTAGTCCAAGAAGACTAGTCCTAGTAAAAGGAAATCGGACTCAAGACCTCATAAGGTTATATAGTATTCAACCAAATGGTGTACACCAGGTCAATGGGCACTTCTACCTTGAGACTCTTTTTGGCCGATTACAAACTCGACATGTAACATAATGTGTTAATTTTACTTAGATTTTTGATTGCGTATTATGTTGTGATTGATCGGGCCATATAACGGTTTATTTTTCTAAAGAACAAGTTTTCAGTAGGACCATGATATTTACCCTAGTCCAATTCATTTGACCCACTTATAAGGCTTACGATCTTAGTAGGCCGGCCCATCATACTAATTAGGCCCAACAAGCTTCCAACTACTATGAATTATACCCTCTCTTTTTCTTTGTGTGAGAAAAGAGAGTAGAACCATATGTCATGACAATGTTTCTAAGCGACTTGCCAACAAATGTAGTGCCTTCACTCCAACAAAGTGTAGATATGATTCTTTTGGTTTTGTTATTAATACTAAATTTGTCCTGATTTTTATAAAATCATAGCTACAAGTAGTATGCAAACATATCTAGAATTGGATAAGAATGCAATTTAGTCAAATTTGTAAGTTAGGAAATAATCTTTGCACTCTACAAAATTACTCTTCAGTCAACAAGTCCCCTATCAGAAGAAGGAATTAAATCAGTGACTTATATGGTGCTCAGGTCATTTTACCTAAAGGGTTAACCTTTTTGATTGGATATCCCCAACCTAACAACTCATATCAAAGCCAAGTCCCAAAGATTCGCATGTGGACTCAATGTCCCTTAGCTAAGGGGGATTATTGGCCAGTCGAACTAGTCCCACGTGGTTGGTGAAGAAGAAAATATGGGACTCATATGGATTAAGGATTACTTCACCTAATGACCTAACCTTTTGAATTAGATATTCCATCCCAACACACATTATAGGTTATTATTAACGTTGCAAATGTTTTATATGTGAGTATATAAGTTTCCTAAAATATATTTTGTTGTATTTGTATGGCAGGGATTAGTGTATGATTTATAATGAATGAAACACTGAGGGTGATATAGATAGCTTGATCATTTAGTTTGATTTTGCCCTAATGATTGCATGGTTCAAATATTGGATCATCTAGTGGATGGCAAGCTTTTGTGTGTGTGGTTTTAGCAGGAGAGTGCATTATAGGTATGTGAGCTTAGGTCAAATTTCTATGTCACATGCATGTGAGACAACATTTACTGGCATGACTGGACCATGATCAGTATTTTCAATGAGCCACTTTGGGGGTGTAGAATCATGGTGTTTCTACCGTGAATCAAGGCTAATGTCTAAACAATTGGTGGGTGTGTGTGTGTGTGTGTGTGTGTGTGTGAGAGAGAGAGAGAGAGAGAGAGAGAGAGGGAACTGAAGTGGTGAGAAAAGACGTCCACAATTGTAAAGCAAAAGAATGGAGGGTTGGAATGAGTCACTCATGGTTAGGTCTCAAGATTAGCATATATTCTTGACATCATATTAAACGCAAACGCCAATAGCCTTGTATAGTATTCCAATAATGATCTTAAGGTTGTTAGACTACTCCTATGTTAGGTATTAGTATTGGTTAATTAGGTATAAAAAAACAAAAACGGGTGCAATGTTCATCAAAATTAGTTCATATCAACAAGTGTAAGGATGTTGATTTGAATTGAAAGGATCATATATATATATATATATATATATATATATATATATCAAAGATTAGGTTTGTTGCATTCTTTTAATTCCTCCCATATGGAACAATTTTGAACCAACAAAATTCAGAGGAAGGATTTTGTTCTATTATTGATGAATGGTGAAATTAGTTGAATATTATAATTTTACAACAACAATTTCTAATAATGAAACACAAACCATTTCTAATCGAAATCGATCTCTATAGAATGAATCAAACTCGATAAAACTGCACCGAAATTTTTTGTCATTCGGTGTTTTGATAGTCTGAAAGGTGAATCTAGACACTAACAATAAATTCTAAATTTTTATTCATTTAAATAAGTGTCATAAAAAATAGGTTAATTGTTTTTTCTTCCACCTTTTTTTTTTAATTTTTTTTTTTATGCCTTGACAAAAAAAAAAAACACAAACTTTTTGTCCACATTAGGGTTCAAAGTTCAAACTACTGAGGGTGGGGAGATTAGAGGAGAATAGCAGTGTATTTTTTTTTTTTTTTTTTCTTGTAAGAATTGTATAAATGGAATTGACAAATAATATAATTATAGAATGATTGATTGAATAAATTTCCTAGTTCAAACAGTTGGAGAGAGAAGAAAGTAATAAGAATGATAATGATGATCATGGTAAAGCCTTTGAAGAGAGTGATTACATTTTATTTTTTTATTTTTCCAAGTTAGAGAATTTACATTTGTTGACTCTTCCCTTTTGAATTTACTTTGAAGTTTGAACTTTGAAGTCTTAGCCGGCGTTGAGTACTCTTTGTTAATTGCTCCTTTTCTTCTAATCTCCTCAGCCTGCCAATTTGTTGACTGGTTGTGACTGCTTAAGTACTAATGTGAATATATCAACTCTCTGGAACACCAAAATTTATATATATACACACACACTTATAAATATATATATATATATTGTGACTGCTTAAGTACTAATGTGAATATATCAACTCTCTGGAACACCAAAATTTATATACATATACACACGCACTTATAAAAATATATATGAGTGTGTGTGTATATGTATATAAATTTTGGTGTTCCAGAGAGTTGATATATTCACATTAGTGTATATATATATGTATATATGTGTATTTATATATATATATATATATATATATGTGTGTATTTATATATATATATATATATATATATATATATATATATAGTGTGTGTGTATATATATAAATTTTGGTGTTCCAGAGAGTTGATATATTCACGTTAGTGTATATATATGTATATATGTGTATTTATACATATTTAGATTGGAAAAAAATGGACCCGTGACCGGCTCTATAAGATGCCACCATAGCTCTAGACTGTAGTCCGTCGGTGTCTATATTATATTGCTGATTTACTAAAAATTAAACATAGCCAGCATAACGGAATTACAAGTTCAGTCAAATTATATATATATATATATATATATATATATATATATATATATATTCTCATTTCTTATCTTCACGGAGTTGTTTTCTAAATAAAAATTCTCTCTCAATTTCTGAAAAAAAAAAGAGAGTATAATTTCCCCCTTGTTAACCAAAAGACAAAAAAAATAAAAAAATGACGGCACAGTTGTCTATTGGTCCTATTAAATCCTTCATGTGACTCCTTAAATTGAAGCTAATATGTCCTTTGAAAAAGAAAGAAATCATGGAACGTGCAAGAATTAAACAATTTTTTATTTTTTATTTTTTCTGAAGATCAATGATTTAAAAATATAAAAAAAATGATATTCTGAATTCTAAGAATGTATTAAATGCCCATATAAATTTCCCTTTACAGCTACGGATGGGAATTGCCCAAGACCCCGTCCAGTTTCTAATGGGGCAGATTTGATAGCGCTAAATAGATTTGGGGCGAATTTGATAATCCCTAAATGAATTTGGAAGGATGTGATAAAATAATTAAAAACCCAAAACTGATTTGCGACGGGTGAATTTAGTGATGAACCCCTCCCACCCCTATTATATACTTACCTTTTAAAAAATATATTCATATAAAATATATATTTAATTTTTTTAAGAAACATGTTACTTTGCTGAAAGTGTAAGTTAATATATTACTATTCACCACTTAGTAATTTAAAAGTTAGGTTAGTTTATTTATCAGCGAACACATTGAATTAGTTTTTTTTTTTACTACATAATAAAAGTTGCAAAACCCATCCCGCCCCACAATTAAACGCGGAATCAGTACTTTGACTACCGGAGTAAGGATGGAAATGATATACCAATTAAAAATTCATTATGAATTAGAATCGGAATCGGTATGACGAATTTTCTTACCAATAGGATAGGGTTTAGCTAACCTTACCCCGTTCCCGTCCATATTTACAGCCTATAAGTTGGAAGATCTGGCTCACAAAAACTGCCACCCATAGGAATTAGAAAATAGCTTTATTTCTTCACTTTAGCTTTTTGAGAAGCCATATAACCCGCCAATCATAGATGTGTGCTGTCTTGCTTATAATTTGAAATCTTTTTGTTAGATTTTGCTCATTTTAGAGAAAAAAAAATTCTAAAAAGTGAATAAATTTGCAATTTTAGATTGCTTTGGTCCCATCCCACCGGCATGTCTCCAAGAAAAACCCCTTTGGTTATGTTGACCAAAAGTTACTGCCATTTCAACTTTTAGGTCCATTCTTTGACGCCACATCCGAGCCCGGCTATACTATAAAAATAAACTAATCCAATACACTAATCCGATACACGATACTTTCGTAATAATATGTAATCCAGTGCACGATACTTCCGTGCACGATACTTCCGTAATAACATGGTATGAGAAAAATCAAATATTTGTAATTTTACGATCTTTTACTTAGGCATACTGAAAAATTTTGTTTTCCGTGTTTTCCTTTATATGAAAAAATATAAAAATTAATTTTTTGAGTAACAAACCAAACAATTGCCATATCTCTTGCCGGTGTGATTACGGTAATGTACACTAAAAGAATCATAGGTCAATGCTGCTGCTTTGTCTAATGTTGATGAATGGAACACATGAAAATGGTGGGGTAGTGGAGGAGCAATCAAAGTGAGGGCAAAATGATAAGTGGGGAGTCAATAGAATTCAAATTTAACGGCTGTAATTGAGGAGGTCGCCGTTGCGTACGTACCGGTTGTTAGTGGTTAGTGGCATGCGCATCGGTTTGTTTGGTTTTTTACCACTTTACCCTCCTTGCGCTTTCAGTTTCCAAATTACATGTCCCATAAGGTCTTTTTCAATGGAGTGGAAAAATGTTACAGTGTTGCAATTTTTCAAAAGAATGGATTCAAAGCTGTAGCCTTTCAATAAAGAATAAAGGAAAAGCTACAAAGAGGAGGTTCCAAAGTACAAACAGTAATTTCAAGGAGTAATAGTAATATTTTAGAAATATATAACTAAATAATAATAATTTTACGCAGTATATCTGTATAAATAAAAGTTCCAGCGACACACATTGGGGGTGCTGTTGTGCACTTTGGGGGCCTGACATGCACATTAGGGGGTGAGTTAACCTCCTTTTATAGTTTCGTGACATGGCACTCCCACAGTGTCCATGAACGCGTGTAGAAGTTGGTGTACACGGTGAGTGTTTTGAGACCTTATTGTTTAAGTTTTAATCCAAATCGTAACAATATGAACTCATAATGAGAATATCCTTGTTAAATTAAAATGATAGTAATTGTTATTTTAAAATTATGAATTTGTATATGTATATATATATATATATATATATATCTCTCTCTCTCCAAGCAGCCAAAAGGCCCAAAGCACGGGTAACTAGGCAAGTCACCATCTCGTGGTTTCTCGGCTGCTCTACTGTGCCTAAACTAGTGTGGCGACTTTTGTATTTTGTATAGGTCCTATCACTGTTCAGTAAAAAATAATGTAGTTGAATATTATTAATTTGATGAAAACTATCCTTAATTCAATAGATTAATAAAATTATTTATATATATATATATATATATATATATATATTGAGTTTGAAAAGGACATTATTCCAATCCCTACATTGACTTTCTATTTAGTTCCTATAATTTGTCAAGTTTTATTACTTATTTTTATTGTAGGTTTATTATGAGATAAGTGTAAGGTTGTTTTGTCGAATTCGCAATGCACTTGTTACAGTTGGGTTATACTGTTGTCTTCTTTGAGATATTTAGTGGGACGCCTCAAGATTGGGCGCTTGATATGTCACCGAAACAAGCTATTAATGAGTTTGAGAGGAATGGAGGTGGAAAAATTAATCTAAAATAAAATTTGATATGAAACATGTTTCGTCAATCGTCATATTATTTAATACGTGACATATCGATGAGTTCGAAATATTTTTGTGATACTATTACAATTTTTTATGAATCAATTTATATTAATATTTATTCAAATTCGTTACATTATAATCAGGAATATCGTAATTACGAATCAAAAGACATAGTGACAGTGTAAATCATGTCTCAGTATTTATACGTAGTAAAAAGTGATGATTGACTGCTCAGGTCAAATCTCATTTTCACTTTTTTTCTACTCTTAAATACTGGCAAGAAAAACACAACCAACCTAACAGTGAATGGAGGACAATTAATGAGCACTAATCAATACCATAACAAAGCAAAATTGCCTTTTAACAATAATAGACAAGTACGAAAGAAAACGACCTAAAACTATTTTTTTTTTTTTACTAAAATGCCCTTCTAACACCATTCAACAAATATGAACTGAAGAAAATAATAGAAAATTCATTTATTTCATTCATTAGAGAATTTAATAAAAGTGACTGATTCCTCAATAAGAGTTGCATGACACAATCTTTTGCCTGTTTCTTCGTTGAGTTCAAGGCCATTAATTTTTTATTTATTTACCGGCCAACTCCAGAACAGTAAATTTGATGCCCTTTGAGGTTGTTTTTTGTCATTTCATAAGATTCTGGTAAACAAAGGGGATGATAATAGGAAAGTAAATAAACAAATAAATTGAAGCATTTTTTGAGAATAAAAGAGGAAACAAGTACATAAAACAGTTCACAAAGAAAAGCTGGAGACAGGAAACAGAACCTGTTAACAGAACCTTTAGTACTTTCTGAGTCAGGTTCTTGTGCCACAAGCAAAGCTCGAAATACTTATTCAAACACATAAATCCACACACACACACACACACACATATATAAATCCAAACCCTTTGAACACCAACTTTGACACCCATATCATTTAATCTGGGATATGTTTTTTTAACAATTAGACTTGTCCAAACCATGTCAGGTCAGGTTTCAATACAATCTGGTTTCTGCTATAGTTCGTCATATTGGCCAATACGAATTCGTAATCTTTAATACCTTTACAAACTTTCATAAATAAGTCAATTTAAACCAATATTCACTTGAATCCGTGACCTATATTTAAACCAATATTCACTTGAGAACTATACCGCAACTGCACTGTTGAGAAGCCATCTTTCCCGTCATTTTCTTTAATTTCACCTATTTCGATTTCAATTCTAAAACTCTAATTTATATGAATTTTTCGTCTAGGGTAAGAGATCCCTTATCTACAGAGTCACCAAATATATATATATATATATATATATATATATATTACTCTACTAGAAATGGAGTGAACTTTGAATAAGTTCTACGCTACTGGTCATTGGTCTCTTCCACTAATAGATGCGGCCCACTGTAGCAGCTAGTACTTTTAACTATTAACACACCAACTTGTGAAATTTTCAATGCAATGTATTACAACAACCAAAGAAACAACAACTCCAAAAGCTACAAGACATTGAATGATCTATTCAACAAAAAAAAAAAAAAAAAAAAAAAATTCTATAAAATAGAGGTAACCCAATTAACCCAATTGACCAAATTGCCCATAATACCCTAAAATAGTCCAAAATCACATATCCAATGTGTGTAGACCAAGAAAGAGAGAGAAAAGGGTACTAATTTAACCTCTCAACTTTGTCAATGGTTACGATCAATCATCAATGGGGTGGTCAATGTTTGTTGGGATTGATGAATTCAGCATCCGAGATAGCAGAAATGTCTAGTTGGTTAAAATCTTCATCTTCTTCCATTGGAGCTGGCAAATTGAGATCTATTAAATTGCTGTCACCAAAGTTAGTAGAATTACTTGTGTCCACCACCAAACTGTCACCAAACTTGGCTGTTGTTATTGATGATGAGCCCAAGAAGTGTGATCTCTTGTGCCCACCTAGGGCTTGACCTGACCCAAATACTTTTCCACAAAATGGGCACTCATGAACTTTCTGATCCACATTGCTTGACCCAACACGTCTCACTGCCCCTGACTCACCATTCTTGGCTTTCTTGTGACTCGTTCTGTGTCCACCCAGTGCTTGAAACGACTTGAACACTCTGTTGCATGTCTCACACTGGTACCTCCCCAGACCCTGACTCGGTTCCTGACTCGCCGGCTTCTGACTCGGCTTCAACTCGCCCGAGTCATGGTCAGAGCTCCACGAATCCCTTGAAAGCATCATGAGGCACAGAGCAACATCTTCTTCAGGGGATGTGTCGGAGACGGAACTCACCGGTTCCACCTCGGCCATTGACTCGGTTGAACTGGGTTTTACTTTTTTCAACTTGGGTTTCTCCAATTCTTGATTTTCTTCAACGCCCGCCTTCCGAGTCCGCTTGGATCGCTGCCGAGTCGGGTTCCGGGTTGACTCGGTCTCGCTCTCTCTGTCTTGAACAACCAACCCAGCATCCAAAAATTCAGGATCTACCACCCGAAAACTCTTCTTTGGATTCTCTCTCAACCCATAAGCCAAAGATTTATCTTCGCTCTCTCTCTCCTCTTCCTCTGAAGAAGATACCAAAAATGAAGCTGACTCAGTACACCCACTGAGTTGGTGGTGGTGTTGCTTGATCTTTGGTGGTACAGTTAGGAGGGTCAAGTGAGACCTCATGTGACCACCCAAAGCTCTACCATTAGAGAAACTCCTAGTACAAATCTTACACTTGTGTCTCTCCATTCACTCACAACCCAGAAGATTAAACAACCTAAAGATCAAAGCTTTAAGCTGTTTCTCTCTCTAGCTCTGTTTCTCTCTCTAGGAAGAAGTCTGAGAAGCACAGAGGAGTGGGAACTTGAAAGGAGTAGGTGACAAGCATTCCTCCACCAAAAGACACACACAACCCAAAAATACGTTTTGGTACATGAAATTGGTACATATAGTGGTTGTTAATTAATGTATAAATAAATAATAAATTATTTTTTTATTTTTTATTTTAGAAACAACAAACTAGTAAATAAAAATTAATAAAGTGTGACTATGAGCGGAGAAAGAGAGACAAGTAACATGCAAATCTTGCCCATTTAATTAAATTTTTTCACAGCTTTATTGCTCTTTGAATGGGGACGCTAACTTTGTACTGTGTTCCTTTTCACTCATTCAAATTTTTTTGTACAATTTCCAGAGTGATAAATATAATGATAGTTAATAAAATATAATGAGGGCACTAAAATTAGCCTTTTTAATCAACACTCATGAGTCCACTGATTTTATGGGATTTTTTTTTTTGAACACTTTATTTAAAATTAGAATAAGCTTGTTATAAAAGGAAAGTATAAATTTTAACTTTTCCAAATTAGGAGTATCACTAATTTGTGGGGACATTATTGTTTGGTGTGCATGATTGAAATGAAATAAAATACAAGTGGGAATGGAATGAGAATGAAATGGAATTGAATGATCATTCTCTTTCTATTATTTGGTTGCAAATATGAAATGTGTAGGAATTAAATTATATTCTAATAATCATTCTAATATTTGGTTGTACCAATTTAAAATTTAGAATGAAATGAATTTAAATTATATTCTTCAAAATGTATCTCTTAGTGATAAATAAATTAAATTAATAAAATAACATTCTTTTTTAATTTTTTTTGTAAAAGAAATGGTGGTGGTGGTGGTGGAGGAGGTGGTGCTGCTTGATGGCGACGAAAATAGTGGTAGATGTAGATCGAAAGCATTAGTGGTGTATGTGGTGGTGGTGGACGACAGTGGTGTTGGTGGAAGGCGATGGAGGTAGCGGTGGTGGTGAAAGGCAGTGACAGTGACAGTGGTTTTGAGGTTGGTGGTGGTTTTTGAACTTAGAACATAAACTTGATTTAAATTTATTTAAGAATAGAATGATCATCTCATAGGTTTAGTTATGTAATGAATTTTCATTTCAATAAAAGGGTCATTCCCACTTTAAATTACACACCATATAAAGAAATGATTGAAATGAACAATCTCGCACACCAAATGCAACATTAGTGCAATGACCTAATATTTTTTTCTTTCTAGCATTGTGTTTACTCAACACTTTGCATATCAATTTTGTATTATTATTATTATTTTTTACAAAATCATGTATTTTTGTATTTATATTTTTTATAAACAATTAATTAGTTACTGTGCTTAAACTAAATCACTTTCACAAACTTGTTGAAGTACTAAATAAATAATGGAATTTACAGATCAGGTGTCCTTATCTTCAGCCAGGTAATTAATTACTTTCAATAAAATTCAATAAATAACATTTATGAAGGATAGATTTCATTGAATAAATTCATATCATCAAAATATTACTTGGTTGACTAGTGAAAGTCAAGAAAATTGTTGGGTTTGTTGTAACTAAAGTATAGGATTTTATAGCTTGAATAGAGCTTTAAAAAGGGAAGGCAGGGCCACTTAAATTAAGTTTCGAAACTTTTCTTTTTAAAATATATATATATATATATATAATGAGAAATTCTCACACATATTTTGTTCTTAACCAGACTTGAATTTTTTGCTTTTTACTATCTTAAAAAATTGAGGAGATATTATTTAGACTATTGATCTTGATGGACGTTTGAAACTTAATATGAAATATTACGTAAGTGAGCATTCATAAATGATGATAAAAACATGTGCCGCGAGAAGTTGAATCAATTTTCTCTTTTATTAATTTTGTTACAAGAGGGTAAGTTTTAGATAAAATTGTTCTATTGTGACCCTCTTTAGACTGTAACAACAAAAATTTCGTGCACTAAATTTACCTTTCCCTCTATTAATTTTGTTACAAGTTACAACCACTAATTTTTATGTATTTTTTTTTTCATAAGCAATTTTTTTTATTTATTATTATTATTATTATTATTTTTAATGTATTCTTTGCAGTATTCAATTGAAATCTTATGACATTTATTTGATTTTACAAATAACACTTTTTTGACCAAACATTTTAAAGTAAATTATATTGAGCCTTTAAGGTTTGGACAAATTACATATAGTGGATAATTTAGCGTTTATTATTTTGATCTCCCAAAAAATTTGACAAGCGTGCTTAATGACACCTCTAGCGTTTTCTTTCAATTAACCAACTGACCAAATTTTATATATATATATATATATATATATATATATTTTGTCATTCCCTCGTATAAAATGCAATATAATAGATCATTATAATATAAGGACATTATTAACTTTTTATAATCAAAGTTATTTTTCGGTTGTAAACGAACGACTTTAATAGACGTCAAAGTAATAATCTTAAAATATTATACCCATATGCAATTTGTCCAAATCTCAAGAAAGATCAACCTATTAAACCAAAATTTTAACACACACTAAAATAAATATTACTTTAATATTGTGCACTGTTCAATCAAATTAATCGAAGTTTTAACCAGAAAACAGTTGTATCTTTTTCTAAAAACTTGTTATATATAATAAGTACATGGTTTGATTTGATTCAATTTAGAGAATAAACTAAAATACCTGATGAATTCATGAAGAATCAAACCCTTTTCAACTAGTAGAATCTTGTAAAGTAAACCAGTAGTAATTTGCTTTTGTTGGATTAGACTTGCTTAAAAATTGTGAGACCAACTAAATATGAAGTCAGGCCAATTTAACAGTTAAACACCATTTTGCTCCACTTCTTTAGAGTTCTTCCTCTTGGAGCAAACTCTACAACTTCAACATCTATGATTTGATGTGCAGATTTCAACATGTTACTGCCTTAATATTAATATCTGTTTTGTAGTTTTGCATATATATGCACATACATTTTTTTTCGATTATAATAATGTCAGACCTCTCAAAACATCCCATAATTCACCACAAGACACATGCAATCCCATCTCACATTATATTGGACAATTACTAAGAAAATTTCTTTAGAGTGTCCCCAAAGATATGTGTGTGTGTGTGTGTATAAGTATGCTTGTTTGATGTTGTAACTTCTTGTGCACTTCTTAGTTTTTACTATAAAACTTAAGAAATGTTCTGACTGTAAGAAGTTTCGTGGACACTCTAATGAACTTCTTGCTTCAATTTTAACCTAAGCACCAAATTTGGAACAAAAGGTTTGTAACCCTAAATCCTCTGCCACCAAAAAGTACTCATTTATTTTTTGGTTCGTCAGTTATGTTGCGTTTGGGAGCACTAAACTAAATTCCTTCAATTCCAAATTCAAGGCGCGGATTCCATGCTCCCAAACATAGCTTCAGATTATAATCTAGCATGGCACACCACAGCACCAATCAGATCATTAGTACGTGGAACTTTGAGTAAAACATATCACAGTTGAAAGCTATTCTCTTCATTAAACACCATTTTGGACAATCTGGCTTAGGGGATTGATCTGCATGCAAGTACTTGCTCTGAATCAAACTTTAATTTATACGATCAACAAAAAGTTGCTCCACTTCTTTAGACTTCTTCCTCTTGGAGCAAACTATACAACTTCAATATCAATGATTTGATGTGCAGATTTCAACATGTTACCGCCTTAACACTAATATATATTTTGTTGCATTGCGCACACACGCACACACACACATATATATATTCTTTCTAGACTATAATGGTGTCGGGCCTCTTAGATTATATATATATATTCTTTCTGGACTATAATGATGTCGGCCCTCTTAGAGCATTCCATAATTCACCATCGGACACATGCAATCCCCCGTCACACATTATATCGGACAATTACTAAGAAAAATCCCTGAGAGTGACCCCCAAGGTGTGTGTGTGTGTGTGTGTGTGTGTGTATGCTTGTTTGATGTTGTAACTTCTTGTGAAGCACTTACTAGTTTTTACTATAAAACTATAAGAAATGTTCTGACTGTAGGAAGTTTCGTAGACACTCTAAAATGAACTTCTTGCTTCAATTTTATACCTAAAGCACAAATACAGTTCAGAAAGCACCAACTTTGAACCAAAAGGTTTGTAACCCTAAATTCTCTGCCACCAAAAAGTACCCTATATATATATATATATATATATATATATATTTTTTTTTTTTCTTTTTCTTTGTCATCAAATACAGTTATGTTGCGTTTGGGAGCACTAAACTAAATTCTTCCAATTCCAAATTCAAGGCGCGAATTCGGTGGTCCCAAACATAGCTTTGAAGTAAGTTTTCATATTAGAATCTAGCATGCCATACCACACCACCAAACAGATCATTAGTATGTGGAAGTTTGAGTAAAACATGTCACTGTCGAAAGCTATTCTCTTCATTAGATCATTTCCTATCTTGTTTACAGACATTCTATAAAAGCATCATTCACCATTTATATGGTGCACTATAACTAGCTATACCATCAACACACAAACAAATCATGTGCTCCAACAAGCTATATTTAGCTTCTTCTAACTTTCAAATTTTTTTTTTTTTTTCTCGAATATACCAACTGAATGACAAAAATTCATATATACAAATTAAATTAGTTCAAGAGAGGCTTCTCCACGTCGCCCTCACTATCAAAGTCACCTTCATCTGCAATGGAGTAACCTTCTTTCCCTTTAGCCCATAGCACGGAATAGAGACCGGTGAACATGAGGAAAATACCAGAAATGCTGCATTAAGAGAGGCTAATTGCCATAAGAATTCTAAGTTATACATATAGGAGTGTGTGTGTGTATTGGTAAGAAGACTAGTTAATGTACCTTCCAAGAGAAATGTATTGCCCTAAGGTAAAGAGAGAGAGGAGTACAGAGATGACAGTTGCAACGGGGTTAAACATGGACACAAACACCGGTCCTCTTTTCTTCATTACCCATCCGATGAAGCTTACACAAGTCCCATTGACCATGCCCCCCTGTTCATCCAAAAAATTACAGAATTTTCGATTAGATAAAACCGATAACTGGTTAAATATCATTTTAGATTCATCACTTCTTTTCATTTGTCAATTTGTATGCCAATTAACACTAGCTTGAAAACTTAGTTTGTTGCTTCCATCTTCTTCATGCATACAATAACCATGAATAGACATAACACACAATACAATATATTTGCAATTTTGTCTTTGTATAAGTATATAAATGTGTATTTCTATATCCAAACACAATCTGATGAATTCTCTCCTACTTTCATGCAACTATTGCAAGAAAAACTCTCTTCTTTTACATTTTTTTTTTTTTTTTTAATTTTTTGAAAAAAAGAAAGAACAACAGAAAAAAAAGGAGGGAAGGTATTGTACCAGTAAAGAATAGCCAATCAACTGTGGAACACTCAAAATAGGCCAACCAGTTTCAATTCTCCTTTCTTGAATCCACTGTAAAATTGCAATTAAAATCACACCTATGAAAGATGTTATTGCACACAAGGACATTGGTGCCGGAAAATCGCCTAGTGTAGTAGCCTGCAAAGCATCAAAATTAGAGAAAAACAATGGAAAAACAAAGAAAACTTCAAGACAAGATCCACGATCTTTCACTTCTTCGTTTAAGATTCTACCTGCAAGACCACGTTGCTCGATAACATAAGGACTGCTGCCATTAGATACACGCAGCCAATGATCTTTTCTTCGTCGAACGTGTCATCACGAGCTATAGAATCCAATAACTGAGCCTCTTTCGCTGCAGAAATGTCCGTGGCACTGTGCATAATGCTCATTGTAATAGCACCCATGACACACACAAGTGTGCCTACAATCTTCACTCTGCTGTACATGCAAGCTAGTTTTACTCTCTCTAATCTGCATCAGGAAAAGAAAATGATAGATGAATTGACTTTAGCTTTCCCGGGAAATTAACATCTAGAAAATGATAGTGTATTGTCAATTAGGACATTCTGAAACTAAACTTAAACAAAAATAGTCCTTTCTGAAAAATAAAAAAATTATGAATTTGGTACACACACAAACACACATTGGATTTTCTGTTTTGATTTTTAATTAACCAACTAATAGGACTTCCCAAATGTGCAGCTGAATTTTGATAACTGCCAAACATTTTAAATTAAATCAATTTGACATTTCCAACTGTCACTAAATTTTCTTGAAAGTTAATCCTGATTAAACTGAATGATACAATTACCCTAACGAGGGCTATTAAGTTTAGATAATTTTATCAGGCATGTTAGATTAAAGGTTCTGAAATATTACTTTATTGATTAATTTTCTTGGTAACAAGAGAGAGTACTACAGAGTAACACATTGTACCTAAAAGTCCAGGCAATGAGGAAGATGAGCCCCGGGGCAAGGTTTGGCATAGCAGTTGCCACTGCTGGTGAAGTTAGACTGATCCCCTTTACGAACAAAGACTGGAACATTGTTACCCTGAGAAACAAACACCATGAAAGAAATATTACTTCATTGATTAATTATCTTTTATAATTCCCTTTTTTTTTGGGTCAAATTTAACAATGAAACACTTGAAACTTTTGAATCCTATAACTAGTGAAATTCATTTGATGGTCACAAGAACGTCCAAAATTTCATTTCTTACACTTAGCACTCTTATTCTCCATAGCCCTCCACATTTAGCTGCTGTTAACTCTTTACCTACTCAACTCTTTGATTTCTCTCATTTTCAAAGAGATCTCTTAATTAACTTCAACATTACTACGAATAGCACGTAGTCTTGCTGTGCAATGATCGTGATTTCAAGTTTATGAGTGGTCGCTTTGTGCAAAATAAATACCAAATATAAGGTTCCAACACCGCGCATAGGTCAGATATATTTAGCCATGATGGCACCAACAGGTGTTTTGACTCATGCATTATGCCGAAACAGAGAAAAGCAACACAAGTAGCTAATGTAATTCCTTTTTAACCCACTTTTTCCATAACATGAATAATAAAAATGAATTCATACAGAAACTAAGTTAAAATATTGAATATATACATATATATATATATATATATAATTTTGCTTACCCTCCAAAAGATATTAAAACCAGTTGAATCCACAACTTTATGGTGAATTGTCTGGGCCATTTACTCCTGCAACACATAGAGAAATGATCAACTTTTGTGTCTCCCATCCCATAAACAAGATGGATATATATATATATATATATATATATATATAGAGAGAGAGAGAGAGAGAGAGAGAGAGAGAGAGAACCTTTCATAATAAAAGCAGAGAGGAGAGAGAACAAGGAAGGTGGAAAAGGTAGTCAAAATGATGAGAGAATGGGGTTTGAGGCCCAAGGACATGAGATAACTCAGCAATACTGAGTTCCCCGCATATATAAATTGCACCCCTATCAATCCTCCTATTATTACTATATTTTCAACAACAACCTCACTTTTTGAGGTTCCTCCCATTATTTGTTCCTCCAAGATAGGCTTTTGGATGATCATGAAACCCTCTCTCCCTCTCCTTTTTATTTCCCTCCCCTCTTTTCTGCATTCAGATATCATTCACTCCTCTGTTTGTGTGTGTGTGTGTGTGTGTGTGTGTGTGTGTGTGTGTTTGTGTGTGCGTTTTTCCTCAATTCAGCTTATATTCCAATGGTAAAGCCTCATTCCTCTCTCTATATACCAGTTTTTTTCTGCTGGCCATTTTCAGAAGGAAACTGACCCTTAATTGGCCTTTAAAGATGTGTTGTTATTCAATTGTCAATAAGGTAGGCATTTTGTTGGTTACAAACCTCTTTTTCTTCACTTCTTTATCAGCATTAATTTTGTAGAGGGTTATTAAATGGTTGTTTTGCTTTGATTTGAAAGACTAAAACTTGAATGGTTGTCTCTGTGTCATGAACGCAATTTGTCTATCTCCTAGTTAATTGCTGCCAATATTGTCTCCCTCACCAGTTACCAGTAGTTTCGGAGGAAATCTCTCCTAATTTCTAATTGTGTGCTATAAATAGTACATGGTTATTTATAAATTAAAGGCACACACTCTGTTCCGAAAACACACACCACCATTCAATGTGTGTGTATAGGAAGCTACAATTTGCAGCTTTTGCAGCTATATAAAGTTTTTTTTTTTTGGTGTGTGTGTGTGTGATGACGTGGGAACCCTCGCAACTAGCCCTTTGGACTTGTAGCTATCAGGTAAATCCCCGGCTACCGAGTAACAAGTAAGTCAAAAACTTGCAGTGTTAGAGGAGAATCGAACTCACACCCAAACTTTGTAAGTTTGTTGGGTGTATTGCTTGTAAAATAAAGTATAGTTTCTTCAATAGTTAACTTGCACTTTCCCTAAGAGGCTGTTTTTCAAGTATTTTGCTTGAAAGCTTGATCAGACATTATTTAGATAAAAGGAAAAAAAAAAAAAAAAAATCATAAATATAAGGAACAAATTCAATTATAAGATGTCCATGTTGTACAAGGCATGAGTCCTTACACACATACAAAGATTGCACTCTCTCTCTTATAAAGATTGCACCATCTCTCCTGTATAAATAAATCAAATGGTAAATTGAGAGTTTCTATGATTGTTTATTGAATAAGAATGTCATGTGTAAAATATTTATGGGGTATTGTATATTTTTTTGTAATTGCTTTAGTTTGAAATGAAAAACATAATTGTGGTATTGATGTTGGAATTATTGAATTTCTTTACAAGCATATCTTACCATTTTAAACTAACAAAATGAGGGGAAAGTATATAATATTTCGGGAGTATGTTGACACGGGGACTCTCAATTTTCTTGGTGATAGGAAGTAGGGATTTTAAAGAGGGTAAAGTGCAAAAAAACCTCACTCAACTATGTCGAAATTTTTAAATAACCTCCTTCAACTATATTTTGTGCACAAAATCCCCTAAACTATCACATTTAGTTGCAAAATGTCACATTGTCTTATCTATTTTTCATTAAATAACCATAATACCCTTTCTTATTGAATTACACTTGATATATTTTCTTGTTAAAATAAATTATAAAAAAATTCATACTAATTTGATGAAATATTCTCCATTAAATTTGCATAAGTTTGCCTTTAATTTTTTAAATTAATTATTTAAATAAAAATCTTAAATAGAAAATTTTGAAACAATTTAAGTAATTTCTTAATTTTCATGAATATATTGCATTAAAAAGAAGATATTTTTTATTTACATAATTTATTAATTTTTCATGAATATTGTTTGAAAAAGAAGATATTTTTTTATATTAAATTTTTTTAAAGTGAGTATAATTAGTTTTATTATAATAAGTTAATCATTTTAAAAAATGATAGCTACCGAGTTATTTATTTTTTCATTTTTATAATCAATTGATACTAATTATAAAATTAAAGTAAATGGTATAATTAATATTTAAATAAGAAAAAAATTAATAAAAAATAATTTAATAAGAAATAGCAAATTTAATAGCAAAGGATAAAATAGGCTTTTGTGATGGGTTTGTCCTTAATTGCAACAAATCAATAATTTAGAGGGACAATCTTTAATTTAGGGGGGTCAAGAGGGATTTTTTACATTTTACCCTTTTAAAGATAAATGTGGAGCTTTCATTAAGATGATACCACGTGTCAAAATATCTTGTTGTATACTTCTGAAAAATGAAAAGTATTTCCACTCCAAATGTTTCTTAATCAAGAAAACAATGATACCCCCTCCGTATCATCTCAAAAGAAAATGTCTTGTGCAGTTTGTACGCTGATTGTCTTAGGCCCACAACACAGTGGAATCTGGATTGGTAGATTGGGCCTATTAAACAGAGTCTATTGTTATGTCAATCAAAATGATGGTAGCAACAAAAACAAGTATTGCAATTGTTTTGAACAATAATCCAAAGTATATTCGGCATCCAAAGTATATTCGGCAACCTTCGTATGTTGCAAGATAAATATGTTTGGTAAAAAAATATTGCAAGTCTGAAAAATATAATGGTTAATTTTTTTTACTGTTCATCACTACAATATCCATTGCTACGTGTTTCAACACGTAAAAATTCAAAAATTAGTGTTTTGATTTTTGGCAACATGAAACGTTTCGGCATTGTGCAAAACAAAATATTTTTTACCAAATGCATTTTTTTCACTATTTAATGCTACACTACCCGACAAAAAGTAAGAACATCAAAAATAAAAACACATACCAAACAGTCCCTACACTAGTGAGTAGAGTTCAAAGTCCTGTTATCAAACCCAAAGAGGAAATAATCTAATGATAAGGACTCTCGCTTGTGTTATAACTCATCACAAATTACTTGATTGACATGCAAGGAAAAGTGGCTATGTTGAAAGAGAAATGATAAGCAAAGTTGCAATTGTGTGATCGGAGTCGCAGAATCACATGAACTTCGTTGTGAAACCTGCATGCTCTGACGATCAAGATCGAACAGTGAAGGTTGCTCGACAATGCTTAGCACTCCTTATGGAATTCGATACTTAGAAGATATGCAAACAAGTATCTAACAGAGAGAAGCTCTGGATTTTTTAAAAGTAAAATGCATCCGGAAAAAAACCCAAATGGATACGGTTCACATTGTCAAGTCACTTCAGTTGTATTGCCGGTATTTCATCTCTAACATGGAGTTTGTTAATCCATTGCAGGATTAACACTAGACAAATATGAAAGCCAATTCAAATAGTTGAAGTGATCAGGCAATGAAGGATTTCAGACGAGGAAAAAATAGCCCACGAAGTAAGAGAAAGCATATAAAATTAATAATAATAAGCTAATTCTTCATACTTATTTTCACAAAACAACATCTGAGATGTAAAGAATCAACATTACTTTTACTGCTATGTAAAATGTTAGAGCAGTTTCTATAAATTGACAGAATTTTCCTGGGACGAATTACAAAACCTTGATTTTCCAATCAATTGAAGATTTCTCCTCCTCATGAGATGATCTGCTAACAACAATATCACCTAGGAACTGACAGACCAAGCTCTGATTCATCAAACAAAAGATACTTGTGTAAGAAAACCAATACAAGTAAAAAACCACTCTGACTAAAGCAATTTCAACAAATGCAGCTTCTATGTGATAATTATCAATGAAAATAGGAAAAGAAAGATAGAAACCCGCTCCTCATTTTATCAGCATTCAAATCATTTCGCTTCCAAGATATTGCACAAATGGCTAAATATGTATTCAATTAATGATGCATCTCGAGACATGATCTATGAGTAGTGTGAAAATCCTTTCAAGACAAGTTGGAGCATAGATGATGTGACCCACCTCCAGAAACAGCACAATCTCTCACGTTCCATCAATTTCATCTGGGAAAAGGAGCAGTCTCGTTACCATACTATTTTTATTACTATATATAATCACTCAACACAACAAATTTAAACTAAAATGGACACTTAAAGAAATCTGGTTTTGCTTCTCTCATTTTCTTTCTCTCCTGTATAGATGCCCCATCAGCCCAACTAAGAGGAATCATGAATTTTAAAAGGAAAATCACGTGATACAGATGAACTAAATGCTTAAAAACCACACAGCTCCGTGATTATATCGAGGCATCATCAGAGAAAATGACTCAGCTTAACACCTATAATGTGCTGTCCTGAACTCAAAGGAATAGGTTGAATTTGGCTGGGATACGTGGCACAAGCATATCGCATCGTATTTGACAACTATGATAGCCCAATCAAGTTTTCTACTTTTCTCTGTGCACAGTTAACAAGGCATAATCCTAAGATGATTTATTTCACGGCATGCCGACACCATTTTACACAATTGTGAATAAAGGCTATGGAAGATATTGTGATGCTTTTTTTTCCTAGGTGCTAATGGGATGTTTACCCTACTGCTAACTTTCTTTTATATAGTTACTCTTTGCAATGGCTTTTCAAACGTTGCTTTAGGCTTTAGAGCCAAAAAAACCATTTTGGAAAGTGTTTGGATTGCTCAGTTGAAAAGCTTTTGGCTTTTGAAAGCTCTTCCCGCCGGAGCTAGAAGGGACCAAACTTCTTAAAGATGTTTCGGTGACTTCAAAAAGTAGTATCAAATTACTCTACTACTTTGGTCTGAAGATATATGGAACAGTCTTGTCTGTTTGACTTTTCCTCAAATGCAGGCGAAGCACAATTTCTAAAGCCTTGAAAATTCTTAAATACCCTTGAAGGCTTGAACTTGAGAAAATAAGAACAATTTGTAGAACAAGATTGGTGATCAGCTGCAACAGAGCATGACGGATGCTTCATACCCAAGTCTGACCACAAGCAGGTCACATGGTGCATAATGATTGTAGACATAATGATGTAAAATGTAGGCAAAGCAAGCTTGTCAAGAAACAGTCTACCTTCCCTCCTAAAGCCCTCTCAACCCCAAAACAACATCTAAGTGCACATTTAAGTTCGTAAAAATTAAAAACATTTGGACTTTGACGAATAAGATAGCTAGTAAATTACAATGACGGTATTTTAGATTTTTTTTTTTTTTAAAAAAAAAACCCTATAACCTAAGAAGCACGGACACGGATACGGGACACGGATACGACACGACACGACACGGACACGGCGACACGGCAAATCCAAAAAAATTAGGACATGGACACGGCGAATAGTATATATATATCAGCATTAATAATTTAAAAAAAAAAACACTGATATGTTTAGGTTGGAATATATATATATATCACTGATATGTTAGTATATATATATATCAGCATCTTTAGGACATGGACACGGCGAATTGTGGCATCTTTAGGTTAGTATATATATATATCAGCATCTTTAGGGTAGTACAAAACAAAAAATAGAACATATCAGCATTAAAAAAAAAAAAAATTTAAAAAAAAATTAACATATCAGCATTAAAAAAAAAAAAAAAAAATTCCAAAAAAGTGTGTCCGAGCCGTGTCCGAGCTGTCTGAGCCGTGTCCGAGCCGTGTCCGAAAATTAAAAAAAATAAAAAAATTCCAGACACGTTTTTTGGCGTGTCCGACACGTGTCGGACACGGATTCTTCGCCCATTTTGGAGTGTCCGTGCTTCCTAGCCTATAACTATCCTCTCTTTTTTAATAGAAGACAACTTATGATTTCTCATGAATTCAGATCCAGGCACATATTTCTTATTATAGATAGGTCTATTCCAACTGATTTGATGAGGCACTTGATAATCTATTATTATAAAAGAATTCTGAGTTCACTGAAAATCCATTGGCCACCTAGACCTGTTTCTTTCAAATAATGATTCTGCTATCCAAGCACTACAAAAACAATCATCCAAATAATAATCCTGCCAGAATACTATCAGAAAAGAAATATCCAGTTATGGTCTATAAAGAAGTTTAGGCTACATTCAAGGAGTTCAATGGTTTGATCAGGTGCTAAAAGGAAAGAACTACTCCAGAGTAGCAATACGCTTGTATAACAGGAATCAGATAACCCAAACAATGAAGTAAAGTACCATTCCTTATGAAATTTCATTAATTCCCATGAAAGGAAAAGAAAAAAAACTAACATCTCAAACTTAGAGGATGCTCAATTAACATCCAGATAAATAAGTGGGTAATGGTGTATACAGTCAAAATATATGGAAAATTGAAGGAAACTCTATAGTAGTCTTTTATTTAATCTACCCAGACATGTAACTGAAAACTTTTAAGGCTGTTAATAGAGTATTCATACTTGAGAATGACGAACTGAATCATATTTGGTAGGTCTTGTCAAATCCCAGTATATTTCTTTCAACAAAAGGGAAACTCATGTGCCTGCAGAACCAAATATTCTAGTCAGATTAATGCACTTTCACCCCGGAAAATTCCCTACTTTTACACTCAAATTTTTAGTAAATTATGATACCCATTTCATTGTCTCACTGGAAAATTTCAATGATTGATTTTTTTTTTATGATTTTACTAAATTTATCATACAACATTTCACATATTATTAGGCAATACGGCTCGCAGAAAACAATGACTCATGCACATGACTTTAAGCATCAACTTTAGGGTGTACAACAGCCACAGGAGTGCATATAGCTAGTATATTCTAAGAGCCTTCACAAACTACTACACCTATGAATCTAGGCACCTAACTGCACCATTAAATATTAAATTCAAACACGTTTTAAACAAACACTATAGACACAAATGAAACCATAAATTAAACTTTCCAAGCTAGATCAGGATTATATCATATTTATAGAAGGAGAAGCTGTGACTCACACTCAAACAACAAAAAATATTAGAGGCCGGGAGAGGTGCAACAAAGTGTACCCTGTGAAAGAGCTCTGCAACTCCTCGAAGTTGTACTCAGGCACGAAGTCATCCTTGCTGAAGCTACCACACTGTGTAGAGGCAACATAGACTGAACACATCCAAGCTCTGATGGAGATCTATTGACCAAACAAAAGGAAATCAGTAATTGGTGACAACACAACAATCTACTAAAAATCTAGAATATCAAAAAGAAGAAAGAGAGAGATCTGCTTTCAATTCGGTAAACTTTACATATTAAATTAAATGCTGTTGAGGGTTCAGTAATGATCTGGAAGGAGAACCTTGACAAAACAAACAACTAAGCTTTATCAAGGATACCAATATCTCTTGGAAAGGTGAGAACCAGGGCATGTGTCCTTATTCTTGATATCCATACATGGTCCCAAGTCACACCTTAACATACCCTTGATTCAAGCCAACACTCCATAAGAATCCTTTGCTTCCCGAAATCAGGCCACTTGTAGTGTTACTACCTCATGGCGTACTTCATCACTATTGTGCATACACTTGCATTGTAATGCAAAGTCCACAATAGGATAATATGAACATATCTAGAGTTCAGGTCTACACTTCCGGAACTGAAGGGTCAACGCATCCCCTAGTTCCTTAGATCGGAGTCGAATCCCTGGGCTACAGCACAGCTGTGATCCCTTGAGCTTTGTGCCCCGGATACTCACAGGAACATGTCATAGCCACGCACCAAGCTCAACGAACCCCCATATACTATCTCATGATCTGAGTAGGTGCTCATTACCTAGGTGTGTTTATTAGATCAATTTTCTCCTATGATTAGTTATTTGATTTAGGATTATCTCTTTTAACTGACTTTTTTTTTTCTCTTTTAACTGACTTTTTTTTTCTCCTTTCTCTCACAAATTCCTATGAAAAATAAAATAAATCAAAGCAGAAATGATAGGAAAACAAAATTGAAAAGAGTCTCGGAGAGAGATGATTCTGCTTTTGGATTGAACACATTATTCAGGAAAAGATGGATTAATTACTTAGTTACAGAGATAAAAAAATAAATAAACAAATAAATCAACCACATATAATATATTGAGAGGAACAAGACTAGAAACCAAAACAAAAAATCACAATCTAGTGAGACTGTGACAGGGGTTAGACATAAGTCACAGATCTAGATAACGGAGAAAAAATTGAGATAAATATATAAATACATATATATATATACACACAAAATTTTAGTTAGCTCAATTCAGAGATAATAACAAAACAAAATTGCACATTTGTATAAATATGTATATGCATATACTATATACAGATAGAGAGTAACCTGGACAAGGAAAAGCGGCGGAGTGGTGATGAGGTGGATCTGGTGGGAAGAGCAAACCTTGAAGATGATGAAGTAGCAGATCTGTCAATTGAAGGCGAAGCTGTTCGAATATTCGATTTAATGGCGGACTTGAGAGACGAAATAGACGATCTGTTGACCAATCTGCTGCATTTGGAAGCCATTGAAGCACTGCGAAGTGTGAAAATATGTTTCGAGTAGCAAAATGTGTGAGAGAGAGGCGCAATTGTGTTTTTGGGGTTTAGGGTTTAGCCAACCACCTTTCTCATTCTTTTCTTTTTATTTTTTTCCTTTTTTATTTGTTCTCTATATTATTTATTTAAATTACGGCTCCCATTTAATTTATTTTTTTAGTAATTTAATTGTTCTCTCTGAGTAATTTTTTACTGGGCAGTACTCATTCATTGGTTATTCGAATTACTGATATTCAAAATTTAAAAGAAACGACTGTTTTGATTTATTAACAATATGTTTTTTTTTGGGGTTAATTTAAGTTACACCTCCTTAGGTTTGTTCAATTTTTAAGGTCACCTCCACTTTTACAAAAATTCAGTCAGACCCCCTATCAAATATTGTCGACTGACAAAAACAAATAAATGAATTAAATAACTAAATTGCCCTTTTGTCGTTTCCTATCTATACTTAACCAAACCTAAGTTTGTATAATTTAAACCCAAGCTTTCTTTATCTTGTGAACCAAACACCGTGTAATCACAGTGGCCAAACACTTCATTCCACTTACTTCGTCAACCCAAACTCAGGTTTTGCAATTTCATTTTGCCGGCTAACCCTAGATAGAGAGGCAGAGAGAGGAGATATCAGAGAGATATAACCCTGCGTTCGTATGTGAAGAGAGATATAACCCTGCGTTCGTATGTGAAGACATCGATTTTGGTTGAAGTCTACACCGAATACGCTTTGACCAAACAACATATCTGCAGATAGTTGAAATTTAGAAGGGGAAGAATTTGTTTGATTTGAAGTTCCTGGGACTGGGATCTTCACCTGTGACTATTATATGTTTGTGATCTTGCATTTATTCGTTTTAATGGGTAATGGTTTCAAAATAAAACGAAAATTCTTCCATGGGCAAACTGTTATTGGATAAGCAAAAAAAAATCTTGCAATGTTTGGTAGCCTCGAAACGGTGATTTGGATTTAGGATCAGAATTAAATAAAATTTTGAACTCACGACGTTTATATGAGGAAGATGATGAGGTTAGGTAGATGCCCGAAGGGAAGACGACACGACATCCTCCTCCGCCGGTAGAGCAGGAATTGATGGGAACAGAGATGGGGTGGCTGACTTATGCAGACCGTCGCCGACCGTACCTCTACGAACAGATGATTCTCTCCACGAGCTCATGTGATAGTTTTTTCGCCGATTTTTTCTCCTCCGGTTGGAAATCAAACCCTAGAGCCTCTGATACCTCCCCGGAGCTCTGAGCCTTGACATCATTATCGGCGTACGATTCTCTCCGTGGAAGAACTAGGAGAGAAATCTTCTGGAACGAATTCACAATCGTCGAATTAGTCTTCGCCGCCAACTCCTCTGTCGCCGAAATCTCATGCTCAGCAGTAGAGCCATCAACGCCTCCAGCGAGAGAAGTCGCGAACCGTGCTCGTGTCCACAGAGGATCTGATCCACCCATCTAAACCAAAGCCATTGAGAATCATTTATTCCCGGCACTGAAAGGGGTAAAGCATGGGGATTGGGCGCCGTCATCGGTGAAGAAGGTGGATGTATATATATTTATTTATTTATTTATTTTGGAAACTACCGTATATATATAATATAAACATATATATATATATATATTATATAAAATATAACCCTGTTTGGTTACAAGCATAGCGTAATTCTATATCCAAATTAAATGTGATATATACAATTTAGCCAAACATGATCATTGGAGGGCAATTTGGGCATTATTGTTTACCTTTTTTATGATGTCAGCAAAAAGCATGTTTGACCAACTTTGAACGTTGACTGAAGGGGGAGACTGATGTGTGTCTGAAAAAGTAGTGGGTCTGACTGAATTTTTGCAAACATGAGAGGGTCTCCTTGAAGATTGGACAAATCTCATGGGGTATAACTAAAGTTAACTTTTTTTTTTTTTTTTTTTTTTTAAATACTCATGGAAATAAATGATTAGAATATGTATTTTTAAAACGAATGAATTAAAGTAATTAGTTTAATATTTTTTAAACATGATTAATTAAAAGTGATGGGTCAAATATTTTTCACTACATACATAAAGTTATAATATTTTGAGGGTCAAGTGCAAAAAATACCCTTATAGTATGCTTACGGTGCATATTGCACCCTTTCCGTGCAAAAAATACCCTTAAACTATGATATTTATGCAAATAGGTCATATTTATAAAAAAAAAAATGGACTAAAATGCCTTTAGCAATACATTTTATAATACATATAAAGTATATATATATACACACACGTTATTTTAGGATCTGTTTATCCCATTTACATTTGCATGCTTGATTGGTACGCAATCCCAATGTTGATTCACAAGAATGGCTACAAATTCAACTTTTAAAACCAAAGGAGAAAAAATTTGGGCATGGAGTGAGCAAATTCACGATAGGTATTTTTATTGGGTATCTGATCACAACACTCACTGATCTCATTTTCCACTGGTTTAAGAAGTGTGATACAATTTAGGGAGCATACTGGGGTGTTTGGCGGCCGCCCGCGGGGCTACGGCGGGCAGGGGAGGGAGCTCCGGCGGGATGAAGAACTCGTCGAGCATATATATATATATATAGAGTACTGATCTCTTACTCTCCATGGAGTAAGAAAAATCTTCCGCACTTTTTATAATAACCACATCCCAAACCCACTTAAATGCTTTCCTTTTAATATAAAACCACTATCATTATTTCTACTTTCCAAATTTAATATTTACCAATACAATTAATTATAACAATAAAAGATAATTACTAAAAAAATAAAAATAATGATAGTATACTAATAGCCGTATTAAAGAAAATACTAAGAAAAACAACTAATTTACAAAGGAAATATGAAATTTTATAGAATAATAGCATGTTTTGTCGTGAATCTCGTCTTTATGTCAATAAATTTTTGTTATTATAGTATAATTAGAAAAAAAAATATTGTGCGACTTATTATGATGAGTAATTGAAATGTGTTTACAAGTAGTTAGAATTTGTGATGGGTCAGAGAAAAATAGATTGAATTTCTAGTTTAAAATAACATGTATTTGGGGAGGTATGTAATAATTTAAATTATAATCTATTAAATTTTTTATGGGTGAAGTTTATGCAAATCATAGATTACACTAAGTTGATCAAGTGGATAAAAAAATAGAGATTTTATTTTTAATTTTATTATTATTTTTTTTTAGTCGATGTTTCATTGTTTTGTATGTCAGTGTAAATTTTAATTTATTTTGCACACTCAAATAAACAATGTCAACTTTAGTATTGGTGAGACGTGATTTCGAGAGGCGAAGAGATTCCTATTTTTATTTTTTTAGTATTTACTTTTTATTATTATAATTAATTGTATTAGTAAATATTAAATTTGAAAATTATAAATAATGATAGTGATTTTGTATTAAAATAAAAACGTATAAGTAGGTTTAGAATGTGACCACTAGATTTAATGGTTAGTATAATAAAAAGTAAAAAGTGTAGAAGAATTCTTACTCCATGGACAGCAAGATCACTGCTCTATATATATATATATATATATATATATATAGATGCACTCGAGTCTCGAAGAGGAAGGTCTCGATCCTGCTGGCGGTGAGGGTCTCAGCTGCAAAGGAGATGCTCGGTGTTGATGGATTTGGCGGGCGGTGGTGACAAGGACGGTTCGTGACAGAGAGGGCGGAACGGCGTCCGGCGAGTAAGGGAGGGCTCGGCAGTGAGAGAAACGGCAGGAAAGGAAGAACTGAATCGGCAGTGAGCTTGATGGGTCCAGTGAGGGATGCGATTTTCCAACAGCAATGGTCGAAGTGACGGACAGAGAGGAGCTCGACTGTGTTTTCTCTCTCATGGGTTCAGATTTCTTCTTCGAAGCTCCCAGTGACGAAGAACTCGAACTCGATAATGAACCATACAATCATGAAGAAGAAGATGAATAGGAAGAAACCCTGGGTAAATCGCAATCTCCCTGGGACTTCGCTTCCTTCTCGGAATCAGTCACCGATGAGCACGCCCGTTGTAGCACCACCTCCATCGACTTTAAGATCTCCAAAGCCCTCCAACACCGCTCTACCCCAGTTTCCACCATCGCTGACAACGAAGACGCCTCCGATTCTGAACCAGACCATCAAGTAAGTACCTTTCTACATTTCATTCTCTCTCTATATGTATATATGTAAAATTGAAATTGAAGGTAAAATTTATAAATTATATATATGAAGAAAGAATTGAAGATTGTTTTGAAGATTGTTTCGACAGACTTGTTATTGCCTCTTTCTGTAGACTTCTTACTCCGCTTAGAGAATAGCTCCGGATCTTTATTTCTCCCTATTTGCGTCAGAGGACCCCAATGGGGGTGGCCGACCTACGTTTGGTGTTTTGTTTCTCTTGATCTCGGGCAATCACTAACATAAAGCTAATTCGGTGGTGGTTGATTTGCAGATCTTTGGACCGGGTTTTTGGGTTAATGGCGGTGATGGTTTGGGTGGCCGTTCGCCAACCTCCACCTCTGGGATTGGGAAAAGTATGGTAGGGGTATTTTTGAAAGAGTAAAAGAGTAAAATGGGCATTATATTAATTGAGAATTTTTTGCACAAATTCAAAAAAATATGGGTATTTTTTGCACACCTTTTTAAATAAGGAGTAAAAGTACTATGAAAGTTATGTGTTTCTTGCACTTGCCCCAATATTTTGACTTGCAAGAGAAAGATCTTGTATGTTATTTAGTATTTGCAAAGGAGAGGTAATGGTCCATTTCTCAACTCAATGGAATTTATACTTTTCTTAACCAAATTAGTTTTTTTATTACTTTATAAGAAAAATAAAATTTTAGTGATCAAAATTATAAAAAATAAAAAAATAAATAAAAAAGTTACTCTAAAGTGATATAAAGTCGAGAAAAGTGCTTGTGATGATATTTGGATTTTTTTTATTGGGTGAAAGAGTCTGTTTGATTGGGTCTTCCATGATTTGCTCAGTAGTTGATTGCAAAGATAGAAAGAAACGAAAATTAGGAATTTTAATTTTCAAAAAGTCCTAATTTTATTAGAAGGTTATTTTGGATATTCAATTTTATATGGTTTCATGGTTATTTATTGGCAATTATTTTTTTAGCTTGGTTACTACTTATCATCAAAATTTATTTTGTCTTATTTTATTTAGATGACGGTCAAACGGGTACCACTCTCATATTTAGCTATTTTTAAAGCGTGGTTAATATTACCACCAAATTCTATTTTTTCTTACTTTGTTTGGATGAATTCATGACGTAAGTCACAGAATTCATCTAAGTGAGTGTCACTCTCACGTTCTATGTGCGCTCTTACTCTTATTATCTGCATAGACTCTTACTCCCGATCTTATTATATGTGATTTAAATTTTATCATTTTTGAACTCCGCTCCGATAGCCGCTCTATGTGACTTTTCATGACACTAGAAACTAAGAATATGAGCGGGCTCAAGCATCCATCTAGTACCTAAGAATCATGGGCCGTAATGGCCCCTTGATTATGGGCTTTTACCTCATGGAACATATTGTTTTGCATAATGTTGACTTGTCATTCTCTTAGTCCGAAGTCATACGAAAGGCCTGGAAAGCGTAAGGCATCTAGTCGTAAAAAATCAACTTCGGTCCACTTCAATACAATTATGTCTACGCTTTATATACCAAAAGCCAATATATATATAAGTCATGAATGTAGTTGGAAAATGATAAAGGGGAGATGTCATTGTAGCCAGCCAGTCAAGAAAAACCGAAAAGAGATGGAGCTCATCAAGACCGTATGCCTTATCCATGATTTGTCGATTGATTGGTAATATTTTTTTAAGGATTCAAAGCTATTATACACTTTTATGAATTAACTGATTTCATTAATTTACATCGATATTCGTTTAAATTTGTTATACCACAATTGATACTGCAATCGATACCGCAACTGCGAACTATAGTGTTATCGACTACTCATTAACTTTGCTGTTTGATAAAATTGAAAATTAAGTACTGAAAATTTCAAGTACTGAATTTTAAGCTCTGAAATTTTAAGTACTGAATATATTAATCTGTAAACTTGTTTGATATTGTATTAATTTTAAGCACTTAATTTATTAAGATTGTTTGTTAAATGCAAAAACTGAAATCTGAATGTTGTATATATTACATTTTAGCTTTGAATATCTTCTACACATAATATTATTATAAAAGATACTATATTAAAATATAAACATATATATAAAATAATGAATTTCATCAAAGAAATATATCAATTTAACAACGGATATTAATGTCAAAATTATCATAAAAATTTCAAAATTAACATATAAAATGAATAACTTATGAAAATGAAAAATTTATGAGAAGGAGATCAGAATTCACGCACTAATTATTTGAATATTATTTATATAGTAGATTTGCATCATAACAATGGCGTGAGGGTTTCATTGCATGATTATTAATTATAAACTTGAGTGAACTATATATATATATATATATATATATATATATATTGTTGAATATTATTTATATTTACACTATTTGAGAAGAAAAGTGTAATGAAATATTTGAGAAATTGGAGTAAACTAAAAATAAAAAATCAAAGTACATTAATCTATTTAATTTCGAGAGTAGCATCAATACGTTTAATTTCAAGAATAGAATAAGGGATGAAAAATCTAAAAATATAATATGTGAGGGTAACATTGTTATTAACAAAATATTTTAAAATCTGAAATCATTTATTATTGTCTTCTGAAATAAGCGTCAAGTAAAGTTCGTGTGCCTTAAAATTTTGGCATATTTTAAATTACTGTATAATATTTTAAATGATAATCTAAATCTTATCCAACACGTTAATTTTAAAAATTCAAGACAGCGATATCAAACTGGACTTAAAAAAAAAATGTTTCCCCATTTGATAAATTTATCTATGTTTCCCCATTTGATAAATTTATCTTGTCAGCCTTTGAACACTGTGCTTACAATGGATATGTCATAGGTCTTTCTCCAATGTGCTAAAATTAGCTATAATGATTCGTAGCATTGGCTATAGTTTTCAACCATATGTATCTCTTGCAAGTGTTAGATGTCTTTTCACTTTCAATTCATAGTGGTGAAGATTAATATTTAGACTCTTGGGAAGACTTGAAAAGTGGCCCCAACTCACTTCTAAACCCATCATTATGTTTGACTTGCTTCAAGCTTTTTTTCCCATTAATGTCTTATCTCAATGATTTTATAAATTCAAAGTAATAAAATGTTAACTGTTGAGCCAATATTGGGAGGGTCAAACTAGTCATAAACCTATTATTTGACACATTTATGCAAAATACCAAACTCAAATCAACAATCTCCCTATGTTATCATCATAAGAAGAAAAAATTTGGTGTAATAGGGACATCGCATTTTCATCATCACAAAATTTAAAAGTTAGAAAATTTAAATGTACACCTTCTCGCATCAAGAGATTGTTCCCGAACTCAAATCTTGGTGGAGCAACTTCACTATTATATCAAATAAGTAGTTAATTTCATATTACATGTCAATATTTAATCGTTGGTATATCATATCAATGTTGTATTGTAATTTTTCTCAATAAATAAATACAGCTATTTATTGAGTAGCCAAAAAAGCAGTGACCCCTTTCAATAATTTTAGTGCTATCAATTCAACCACTAAAGAACAAAAACTGGAATGATCAAATACCCAAAATAAAAAAAATTGGAACTAAAAGTAAATGAAAAATGCAGAAACACTTTCTGAATCTAAATGGTATGAAAAGAATTTTATATTTCCTTTTGAGTGTGACTACTTTTAATAATTGTGGGGACCAAAAAAAAATGTTGGTCATAAACACAAACACAATATCAATACCGCCACTGCCAAATCAAGGGCCCACTTGGATGGTCTTTTTTCCAATCCAAGGGCCCAACTTGAAGAGGTCTCAGACTCCAACAAAGAACTATACTTGAAATCCGGGTTTGACCCATACAGGAGCTGGACCCCTTCCACGTCATCAAGCTTTAGATCCACCTTTTTGGTCCTCGGACTCAGACTCGGGTACATGATGGCCTCCTTAACCGAGGTGTGAGCCAACCCAAGTATGTGCCCAATCTCATGGGTCGCCACTGATTCCAAATCAACGGCCACCTTTGACTTACTTGACCCAAAATCTACGGCCCACGTTTCAGCTGCATCAAGGTGGAACCTCCCATTCTGTGGTGAAAAAGCATGTGCAAGCACTCCGAGCACCCCATCAAACGGCTCTCCGTCGCCGTGATCGCCGTGGTAAAACCCTATCTTGATGTCGGCCGACTCGTACTCCTCGGCCTCCGTGAAGTTCATCGGAATAACCCTGGACCACCTCGTAAAAGCCCGGTCAAAAACCGTCCTTATATCCGATGAGCTTATGTAATCGATGGTGTTCACCGGCGAGAAGGCGTAAGTCAACTGCGATGATCGGTACCACCTCGGTTGACCATAAAAGAAGGCGTAGTGACGCTTCGTGTGTAACACATGTGCGGCGTCGGAGACACCGCACCTGGGCGACATGATGGTTAACATGGTATCGGAGTCGAGCCTTCCTGTCACGGTCAGGCCTAGTTTCTTCTGGTACGCGATGACAGCCGATTCTAATTCACCATCGAACACGTCGGTGAAGTTTGTTTCGGGGATTACGAGGTACCCGAAACGTTCGAAGTACTTCTTGAGCTCCGACATGCCGGCGACGTGGCTGCCCTTCCCGGCATCGAGGAACCTCGTGAAATCGTGCCACGTGTTGTTTTGGGTAACGACGGTTAATTCAGTTGACGGGTCAGTTAGGGTTCTGGCGGGAAAGGAAGGGAGGGAAAGGAAAAGGAAGAGAAAGAAGAGGGCAGAGTTGTAATAACGGATAAACTGAAACATGGCCAGGTTAGTTATTTTGGGATTGGGGCTTTGGGATTGCAGTGATTGAGCAAGCTTTATTAGGACAAAGAAATATTTCTGTATAAATATATATATTTATATAATATATGTATATACATATACATATATTATATGTTTGTAACTTAGCTATAGATAAGATCGATGAACAAGAAATGAAGAGAAAGTTAAGACGATTCTTCCGTGTGCACCTTTCTATTTGAGATTCTGACTTTTGATGGTGTAATGGTGGGTGAACCACTGGCTCTGTTTCGGTTTATTTTTATTAATTTTAATTTTAATTGAAGACTAATTGGGGGTTTGAGGTTAATTCAAAGAGTATTTATTATTAATTTGAGTTTATTTTGTTTAAATAATTAGAGTTCAGAACTTCAGATAGTCCTTCCTTTGTTTGTTGACCAAATTAGGTGATTTTAAAGTTAAATGGAACCAACCTTTAATTTGTTGACCAAATTAGGTGATTTTTAGAATTTTATTTGATATCATTGTCTATTGATGTCTGTTTGGGTCCAACTTAATTTGTTATACAAGATAATCACTTGATCTTAGATGTTAGGAATTAGGATATGCAACTATATTTATGCATTATTTTATTTATTTATTTATTTTTTCCTAATTGAAATTCACACACTGTCTCCACTGAAGTATTAGTTATATATATGCATTACTAATCTATGCGTGTTGGTATGGCTTACAAAAAGAGAGGATATGATGATTCAGAATTTAAAATCCTACGGTCATCAATCAAATACATATGTGTGTGTGGTCTATATATGTGCTCAATCTCTCTCTCTATATATATGGAATAATAAAGGAGGAGAGAAAAAAGGCATACTTTTTATGTGCATGGATATAAATATCTAAGAAGTTAATGTCTTTTCCTTCTTGTTTTTGCTTTTCAATATATATATATATATATATATATATATATATACATATATTTTGGGTAAATACATATGGACTCTTTGAAACACAAGTAATGATAGATCTTTTGGGTGAAGTCAACAAACATATAGGTAGTTTTTATGGTATATCAAAGGTGTCTATTTAATAAATTAAAGCCTTTAAAAGAGTGTGCAATTCACTTAGAAGAAGGTATTATGAAACTTCTTTAATTTGAAAAAGATAGAGGTTTAAGTCTTTTTTTTTCAGTCCAAGTCTTGCTCAATTTCGCTTTCGAAATTTATTAAAAACAAACCACTAGTCCATCATGTATCATGCGTACCCCATATTGTCATTGGCTTCAAGGAAATAACCTTCTCTCTCTCACACACACCACAATTGTTTTCTAAGGTCAAAATAGGCCAAATTGGTCTACCCTTCTATGATGAAAAATTCCAAAAAGTTTTTGGAAAAAAAAATATATGTATATATATGTGTGTGCGGGCGCGCGTGAATATAAAAATCTAAATATCATGGTGAATATCGAATGTGCATCAAAATTATAATTTTTTGGTGTATATATGCGGAATACTGTATTAAAGTTTTATGCGTTAGACTCTGAATTGTTTGTTAAAATAATATTATATCGAAATTATATTTTTTTGGTACGTTCTGTCTTAGACTCTGAACTGTATTTTTCGATACAACATATGTTTGGATCTTACGAAGCTATTGGGAAACCATAAAAATAGCCAGCTGCCAATGACCTTAATCCAAAACAAAATTGAGAACAAAGACCAACAAAAAAAAAAACTTTAGCCCCGGCCGGTAAGCACTAGTTTTAACATATAATAACAAAAATAATGATGATGTTATTATAATAATAATGATAATATTAAACTACACTTGCATCATCTCTTTAAGTTTTTTAAATGATACCTTTTCTTGTCATACATTTTTGTTTGGAAAACTTTTTATTTTACTAATTTGCCTTTAGTTTTACTTCTTTTTTCTTTTTTTTCTTTTTTTTTTTCTAAGAAAAGTCGAGAGACAAAAGGGAGAATCTATCAAGTTAGTAACTCTCACAAATGTCGTCTTAAGGAGACTCGAACTCCCTCTCTTTTACTTTGGAAGTAGATGAAATAGCACTAGGCAACAGACTTTGATAAAATTTGCATCATTTAAAAAAAAAAATACAATAAATTTGCGAAAAAGTGGACATATGTGTAATTTACTCTTAGTTGCAGGTGGATTAATTTGCTCTATATATGTTTGGACGTTAAACATGTTTTGGAAAACTTGTAGCTTTCACACTAAAAAAAAAAAAAACTGTGCTTTACTGGTGCATAATAAACAAAGAAAGAGTTAATGCCCTCGTTTTTTAGTTACACATTTATATAGCATTAAGTTCACATTTACACCTATTTTATTTTATTATTTTTTACTGTGGGCAACTAAAGAGTAGTTCAACCAATTGAATGAACGAAATTTACTAGTTTATTAAAAGCAATTTTTTAAAATAATAAATATACTAAGACACACATACTTTTATCAAAGATTGAACCCTCAAGGCCTCAAATTTTTTTTTTTTTTTTGGGCAAATGGAGGACATACCACTCAAATCAAACCCTTTAACTAAGTTATATCACTATTTATATATTTTTTTCGACAATATAACAAATTTTAGCAAAATGGGATAAAAGAAATTTGAACAATTGATTCGTACAATAATAAAAGTTAGGATTGCTAAACATGAAAACACTAGCTCATATATCTGTGTTTGATCCATCTCTCTCAGTCCTCTGGATTAATATAAAACCAAGAATGAATAATGTATTAATTTATATAATTTAGACCCACCACTTAAAGCAGGCCAAAATAATAATAATAATAATAATAATAGAGAAGCTATGTCATGGTCCTTGATGGAGCTTTAACAACAAAAGAAACACTGGGAACTACTTGGGTCCAATTGAACAAGGGAATGCAGCAGATGGCATTCAACTATTGGTGACTGAAATGCTGATGTCACTGAAAATGAGTAGAGCCTACCAGGTACACTCCTAAAATGTTGACCAGCAAATGGGTCTACGCCACGTGTTATTTTTAGAAAAGTCATAAAATAAAAATGAAGTTAAAAGAACAACTTGTTTTAAATTACACGTTAAAAAACTGGTCGTAGTTTTGACGGGACTTTGCAGGGTGTGGAAGCAACATTGTAGGGTTCGACACTGTTCGATGGAAATGAACTGCTTATATATAGTTGGAACCATGAAGTAGGTATGAACTGTACCGTATCATTGTTTCGGTTAGATTACAGTTTCGTTTTCAAAAAAAGGATAAGTGTTCATTTGTTTTAAATTACAAATATATTTTGTTTCTTGATTGGAAGGTTTACTATTTTGCTCATTTGTTGCAGTATAAATATGTATTTGTCTTGATAAATCAAATCCAGTAGTAAATTATTGAGTTCTTTTTTTTTCTTTTTCTTTTTTTTAAACATAGTTTATGATTCGATTCGATTATAAACCACAACAATTTCGGTATCAATTTAAAAAATTTATGAATCGTACCGAATTGAATAGTGCACCCTAAGAGTTTATACCATGGGTAGAGCCGATTGATTAATTAATTTTATTTTGTTCTTTAGTTCTCGTGGGCAAATTAAGGTCCCGTTTAGCATGCGTTTTGTTTCTGATGTTTTTGTTTTTGGGCTGTTACACTGTCAATTTTGACAACAAAAGCATGTATGGCGCGTCCTTATTTTATTTTACACAGTACTAAAACACTTCGTAAATAGTAGTTCAAAACTAAAGTACTAAAAAAATGTTTTTTTATATTTTGATAACTGTTCATGACCCAAAACTATAACTGTTCATGGTCCAAAATCATAACTATTTATGTGTTTATTTCTAACATTTTCACAACAAAATATCATTTCTAAACATACTTTTCATTTTTTTCTAAAATATTTCTATAAAAAAAACCCTTTTATATTTTAAATAAAAATATAACACTTAAAATAAAGCGCATGACAACAAGACGCTGAAGCACTGGACTCTTTTGTTTTATTTTTTTATATATCTAATTGTTCTTTGTACTTGTACCACTCTAAAAAGCCCGCGAGAAGTCTGTGGAGTCCTTTACCAACCTATACTACTTTTGATTTCAAGGAGGAATTTGAGGATGACTTTGCTTCTTGGAATCTTAAGTGTACATATTCGAGCCATTTACGCAAAATCCTACACGTGCTCCAATTTATATATATTTTTTTTCTTAGCCGTTTGGATCAAAATATGGAAATGGTTGAAAATACTTTATGGTCTAGTCTATGCTACAATGTATTTAATAATGACGAGTTTTTTATTTTTATTTTTATTTTATGATGTCATTAATATACTTAAAAACCGATTAAAATTGAAACATTTTTAATACATAAATCATACAATTCTTCAAAATTGATGTCTCTCCGCATACTCACGTTAGTTCCCACTCCGTATGATTTAAATTTTACTGGTTGCGCCTCACGTTTCATGTACTCAAGTCTAATACTTTTGCAACCTCTCATAAAATGATATTTTATACGATTTTAAAATTACATGAGATTTATTTACTCATTTAAAATATAGTAATGCTACCACTGGTTCAAGAGATTTTATATATATATTTTTATTTTTTTATTTGAGATTTACAAAAAGTCAAATAAATCATTTAACAAGTCTTCTCATGGCTCTTAATAGCATTACTCATAAAAAAATATTTAATTGGTAAGTGAATCACCAAACAGGGTTGCTTCGCTCAGTAAACTACACCTTTAATAAGTTTTCTCCAACTAAGGCCAAACCCACATAGCAAAAAAAGAATATATACCAAAAGAAGTAAAAATGATAAATTTGAAGCTGCGAAATGTAATGTTATAATGGTTCTTTTGAGAAGTTGTTCTTAAATAAACTACGTTGAGAATTACTTCTACAACCTATAATCATGAACCTAGGAAGATCATCTCATAATTGTGTAAGAAACTAAAAATCGATATTAACATCTACTAACTAAATTTTTCAGCGAAAGCTTAGGACGAGAGAAATTCAAAACCCTAGTATTCTCCACTATTTTTAATATACATAAACCCTAAGTAGGGTGTTTCAGTCGCATAGTAGCCACCGAATTTCGTTGGACTAGATCTTATCATTGTCAAAGATCCTCTCAACCATGGTTATTCCCCGTTACACACAAAGCAAGAAGTCAGTTTTATAATCATCATCCCCTCAAAACAAATAGCCAGTTTGAATCGAGTGCACAAATAATAGAGGCCAGCTCCAACATAGCATTATTGCTATTTCATCAAGAAAATCTCGAAACAAAAACCAGAACTTGAATATTTACCTCTAGAAGTACATTTGTTTGTGCTCTTGTGGCTTTACATCATATGAACTAGTAGGAATCTTTGAGATGATCAGTGAAATTTGTAATCCTTCCAATAGCTGTAAGCAACAAAACAATCACTCCATTTTACTCCAAACAGTTGGGATAAGAATTGAGTTGTATGTGTACAGAAAATAAGTGTAACACTCGTATTCTTACTAACAAAAAAGGCTCCTTCCTTTCCCTCATCCTTTCCTTCAACCTCCAAGCAGAAAAAATATGGCAGTGGGCCAAGAAGGAAGGTACAACCTTTATTCCACTCTTTTCTTTCCCTTCCTACTCTTTCCATCCAATCACTCCACCTTAATTGGACAACTAGTGTCCATCATGTATTATGCGTACCCTATATATATTCATTGGCTTCAAGGAAATAACCTTCTCTCACACGCTTTTCTAAGGTTAAAATAGGCCAAATTGTGTTGGGGCACAGCGGAAGCAAAAGAAAGAAAGAAAACAATAATTCAAACCACAACACAAGATATATACGTGGTTCACCCAAAATCAGGGTTACATCAACAGATGAGAAGAGATTCACTATATATGTAGAGATATTACAATAGTAAAAAATTTCAACACCAGACCATGCACATAAACTCTTAACCAAGTTCTCCGTGTACTTCACGAGACTCCCTCTCGCCACCAGTGTTCACTCAGCCAAACCCGTAACTCACCCTTACCAACAACATACTCCCTTGTGAGGCTACATCTCTCTCAACTCATAACTCTCAACAATAACCTAAGTGTCTATTTATAGAGTCACATACCTAATTCCTTTGTAGACAAGGATTATAATTTCTTAGAGCCCAATTCACGTCTCTATAAGAAATTACCATAAAAAATACACTCTAAAATATAAACTAATAATAATGGGAATTTGAGACATAATTCCTAACAATCTCCACCTTGGCTCAAATTTCATTACGTCAATCATCGTTTTTCATGACAATTGAATCTGGACAATTCTCTGCCACTTCAATCTTCTTGATCTTATTGTAGAACTCGGATTATCCTCACTATACGTTGCTCAATCAGTTAAAACCCCAAGGCTCCACCTTGACTACTCAAGCTCCATGCCATGTAACCAAGCCGATTGACTCTACATACAACTGAAGCCCGTTGTAGCACATGTTGAGACTTCTTGTGTTTTCTGGATCTCCTTCACCTTTTGGCTCTGATACCAGTTGTTGGGGCACATCAGAAGCAAAAGAAAGAAAGAAATCAACAATTCAAACCACAACACAAGATATACATGTGGTTCACCCAAAATCAGTGTTACATCCACAGATGAGAAGAGATTCACTATATATGTAGAGATATTACAATAGGAGAGAATTTCAACACCGGACCATGCACACAAACTCTTGACCGAATTCTCCGTGTACTCCACGAGACTCCCTCTCGCCATCAGTGTTCACTCTACCAAACTCGTAACCCACCCTTACCAACAACGTACTCCCTCGTGAGGTTACATCTCTCTCAACTTATAACTCTCAACAATAGCCTAAATGTCTATTTATAGAGTCACATACTATGATACCTCTGGATTTCCGAATGCGGGTTGGCCAGGCCCACGCCCGAATACCGAGAATATCAAAACAAATTGATAATAAACGAACACAGAGTACAAAAGAATAAAGAAGAATAAATAAAATGCTGACAAGAAACTAAAATGATAATCTACTAATAAACCTTATAATATATTTCCATTAATTAATAAACTCTTCTTATACAACTGATCCTCCAAAATACAACTCGGGAATCCATACTGTGTGGACCCCTAGAAAATCCAAACTAAACAAATGACAATAATCTAAAAACAGGAAACTGAATCATAAAGGAACTCCTATGTAGCATCGGAAGAATGAAGTAGACTGAACCCTGCTCAGCACGAACAACCTCTACTCGTGACGAACACCTGAAAAATAATGGTGGGTCAGGCCCACAAACAAGTTCTACTCTACTACAGTCCAAGCAGAGATCCGATACACGTATACATCTTAGTCAATCCAACAGTAACTAGTAGTCCGTATATATATATATATACACACACTAAAGGAACCTTACTAGACTATAGGGTTGTCTCAACCTGAATAGTAGGCAACATGCAAAACGCACATATAGTGGGCATGAATACCTAGACCTACCAGGGTACACAACTACACTATATCTAGCTACACATCCTTGGCGATATACGCACCCTAACCACTGATCCTGAGACTCAAGCTCATATCATGACACCATACTTATATATATAAAATCTAGTAACCATCCTATCCGGTATAAATTAATTCTCCATAAGTCATTCAACTTGTTCAGCTGACCTGACTTGAATATAAGTAGGACTTAACATTTTAGTTAATCCATTCCCTTATATAATAAATTAATCATCCATAAGTCATTCAACTTGTTCAGCTGACCTGACTTGAATATAAGTAGGACTTAACATTTTAGTTAATCCATTCCCTTATATAAAATAGGTAGTACTTAACTGATAAGTTAATCCGTTCCTAGAATGCCACCGTCCCATACCGGTGCATTAAATCACACAATTCAACAATTGATGTAACGATTAAGGAAATACATCAAACAATCCAGAAATAACTATGATAATATGATATCAAGTTATCACAAAATAGGAATGACTTATTATTTATTTAAGTTTCCTATATCATATGTCCTACATAAACTTAATCTTATACATATGATGATTGTAATACCCCGTAATTTTAAAGAATGTATTTAAATTAATTTTGTGTTAGGTTAATTAATTTTATTTATTTGTGCATACTACATTATTATATTATGTTCATTTAATTGTGCATGTAAAGTGATTGTGTATGTTAAAATAGTAAATTTATTCATTTAATTATGCATGTATTATTAATAATAATTTTATTTGTTGGTTATGCTTATATTAATCATTATTAGTTAATTAAAGTATTATATTTGTGTTATATAGTATTATGATGATATAATGTATTATTTTGTAATAATAATAATTATATTAGTTTAATAATAATAATATAATAATAATAATTATTATTATAAAAGTTTATTAATAATAATATTAGTAATAATAATAATAATATTTATAATAATAATAATAGTATTAAACCAAAGTCATGATGAAATTAGAGATTAGGATAGGATTGCATCAATGGTTATGGTTGGAATTAAAGCCATATAGGTAGGAATATGAGAAATGGGTGAGAAGTTATTATAAATTAGATATTTGTAATATTTATATTATATATTTTGTGTATAAATTAACTAGCTTGCCTTAGAAAAAAATAAAAGGGAGTTAGAAGCAAAGTATAAATTCTAGAGAGCTATTTTATAAGAGTGAAAGGAAAAGAGAAAGAGAAAGAAGCTTGGACCGGTGTAGGCAATTTTACCCGACTACGCGCAGACCGGCGGATTTATTTTAAATCCAAAAAGGCAAGTTATTATCTACTTTTCCCCTTTGAATTAATAAATTAATTGTTTAGCTTATTTTTATGCATAGAGCCAAGGTTTGGAGGTTAATAAATTATTAATTTTATTTTATTTAATTAATGGAATTTTAATTATATAGGATGGTATATATTTATTTAATGTCCTATGAAATTAATAATGGCTAAAAATAATTAAATAAGACTTTAGGGATTTTTCTAGAAATTTTCTAGATTTTTCCGGGCATTTTCTGCAATTTCCGGCGACCTTCCGGCGAGTTTTCCGGTCGCCGGCAGTGGGGGAGACAACCGGAGTGATCCGGTGCAACGCGGCGCACCATAGGAGGGTGTACGCGCGCATCCTGGCCATTAGTGGAGTCTGATTGATCCGGTGCATCGCGGTCCATGATACCGCGGTACACCCGGATCTGTGGGCGTTGGATGGAGGGAAGATAGGGTGAGATGATCCGGTGTGGCGCGCATGTAGGAAGGATGATGCAGCCAACCAACCGGAGAACGCCACGTCAGCAGGAAGCCATCAACGCGCGCGTGGCAGCGCGTGCGCGCGCGTGGGACTCTCCAAACGCGCGTGGGAGCGCGTGTGCGCGCGTGGCTGACGCCAGACGCGCGTGGGAGAGTGGGAAAGCTTGGCGGCGCGTGTGGGGAGCTCTGGGAGGCGCGTGGGGGCGCGTGAAGGGCCTCTGCGGCTGCTGGAAAAGTCCAGAATACCCCTAGGGACTGTTTTGTCATTACCAGGACCTTCACTATACATTTTGGGGCCTCGGGTTGGCATTTTTGGAATTAACGGGACATTATAATATTATTTTATTTCTCGTTAATTATTATAATTGTCCGATTAATATTTCTAAATATTAATTGTATCAGTTAAAGTGCGAATCGCTAGTAAACATATGTAATTGATTTAACGACTATTAATGGTATTATTTTATTAAACTGTAATAACCATTAATGTTAAATTAATTAGTGCTTGGTTTTCTTCATATAAATAACCCATTATATATTATGGAATATTTATACTGTTAATCGTATATAAACCATGATTATTATGCTGTGTGCATTTCAGGGAATAAATGGACTGTTTATTATGTCGCATTTATATTATATGGATGTGTTGCCATATAGAACCATGTGAGCTGACTAATAAGTTTAGACTCATTTATACCTTATGCATTCGTTGCGATAGACAGATGTGTGGCTGTCGGGGTATGTGGTTTAATATTATTGGCATGTGTTGCCTAATTGACATACTCGGTATATTTATTAATATTATTGGCATGTGTTGCCTAAATTGACATTCTCGGTATATTTATTAATATTGTTGGCATGTGTTGCCTAATTTATATGCTCAGTATATTCATCAGTACTTTGCGAGGTGTTATCACTGTGCAGTTCGTTATAGTCTGTGTTGTCAGTACCGTGCACCATGTATAATAGCTGATTTCCCGGGTAGGGAAAGGCGACACTTGACCACCTAGTGTGAGTCTAAGTGATCACCGTCTATTCTGGTTGAGGTCATGTTATACATCGGATAGTTCCCGTAGGATGTATACAGATATAGCACTCATCCGATTCATAATGATTAATTTATTTGATTCTCTGATTTGGGTCATAGTAGAGAGGACTTGCTCGTGGGGTTGACCCACCATTGTTGTTATTTCAGGATACGGTCAGTATCCGTTTCAAGGCTGAGGTTAGCAGTGTGGGACCATCATCCGAACTCATCTACTCCTACGATCCAGTGCAGGGTAGAAGTTTTATGTAGTACTTCAGTTTCAGTTTTTATTTACTTTTGACGTTGAACTCTCAGGGTTATATTTAGGGATCCCTGATGTAGGATTTCCAAGTTGTAATGAAGTACTGTATCAAATAAAGGATGGATGGATGTTGTATTATTTAATGTTTCTTTCCTGTCTAAATTCTTTTATTTCCATCATTTTGTATTCCATGCTTGTATATTGCCAATTGTTTTTGATATCCCTCGTTTTTCGTGTATAAGCCTGATCAACTTATGCGTGGGAAATGTGGGGGTGTTACAGTTGGTATCAGAGCATTCCAGGTTCGAGTGTCTTAGGGATCTGTGATTACTATACTTCCGCGTTGTGTATTCTGATAATTAGAGCCTAAGTATTAGGGTTCTTTGTATTCTTTTAGTCGGTCCATTATAATGTACTGACGTTAGATTTTTCTGAATTTAAAAGAAGGATGTCTCGGCGTGGGACAAGGAATGCGAACCGTCATCGCAGTATTTCCCCAACTCAAAATGAGAATCAGGAATTTTCTCCTCAAGTTGCTGACATCATTGCACGAGCTGTGGCAGCAGGAGTAGCATCTGCTCTACGAAACCAGCAACCTCCTCCGATAGTACCTGTTCCTGAACCAGTGGCACAGCCAATGTCATGGGACAAAGTTCGTCACTCGTTCATCCGGGGAAATCCACCGACATTTGCGGGGTCCACAGATGTCCTGTTAGCATATCAGTGGAAACAGGAGAGCGAGCGTCATCTTCGGATGGTAATCTGTACCGAAGTGCAGAAACAGATGCTGGCTACGTTTATGCTGATAGGCAATGCATTGCAGTGGTGGGAGTCTATTACTACTGTCGATGAGAGGACCAGATTGACGTATGCTGAATTTCAGACTCGCTTTGACGACAAGTATTTTCCTATGTCAGTAAGATCAGCGATGAAGACCGAATTTCTGGATCTGCAACAGGAAGAGATGACTGTGGCTGAGTATGAACAGAAGTTCATAAATTTGTCATTATTTGCACCAGAGGAGGTCAATACGGAAGAAAAGAAGAGAGACCGCTTTGTGAAGGGGTTAATATGGCCGATTAAAGTGGTGATCTTAGGTAGTCCGGCATATACTACTTATATCCAGGTGGTTAATGCCGCCTTACAGCACTGCCAGATGAGGAGTGATTACCGGAAGTCCAAGGGAGATAAGCGGACTAACCGAGACTACCAGACAGTGGAGAAAGGAAGCAGCAGTGGTGCCAAGTCCAATGATCGGGGCAGATTTCAAGGACATCCACCTTGGAAGAAAAACAAAGGAAACCTAGATGTGCAGAGGGATGGAGTCCCTAATCAGGGTAGACAAGGTGGGATACCTCAGACCGGACAGGAACAGTGGTCGGGAAATCAACAGAGAAGGCAGGCAGGTCCTTTTACGGGACGTTGTTATCACTGTAGAGAGATTGGGCATCCGGCCAAGATGTGTCCCAAAGCTAAGCAGGGACAGTATGGGCAGCCGAGACCTAATCAGCCATTACCTCTACCGGCCCCACCGATGCCACGTGGGCAAGTTCAGAATTTTCCGGCACTTCCAGCACCACCATTTCCTCTGGGACAACCTCCACAGCAGTTGCATCATGGCAGAGTTTATAACTTCATGCCACATAATGCGCAGGCTCCTCAGGTTATTGAGGGTATGTTTTCTATACATGGTAGAACTGCTCGTATACTATTTGACACTGGTGCATCACATTCTTTTGTGTCTAGATCTTTTGTTATCTTATCTGGTATGACGACTCAGTTATGTGACCAACCTCTTAATATTTATACACCATTGGGAGTTGGCGCAATTTTACGAGAGTATAGCGGTGATATCCTTATAGATATGGGCCGGCTTCGATTTCTTGCAAATTTGTTAGTGTTAGATATGCATTCGTATGATGTTATACTTGGGATGGACTGGTTATCTCAGTACCATGCTCAGGTTAACTGTTACGAAAAGTCTATTGTATTTTCCATACCAGGACAGGAGATGTATCTTCTTGTTGTACCACAACCTGATAGAGGGCCTAGCACTTATTTATTCGTTCTTGAGGAGGACTCACAGGAAGCGACTGCGGTATCTCTTGACAGCATCCCGGTAGTACAGGAATTCCAGGATGTATTCCAGGAAATTCCAGGCTTGCCACCGAGTCGAGAGATAGATTTCGTTATTGATTTAGCTCCAGGCACTACGCCTATTGCTAAGGCGCCGTACCGAATGGCACCAGTGGAGATGCGAGAGTTGAAAGATCAAATTCAACAGTTGCTCAGCCAGGGATTTATTCGCAGGAGTACTTCACCATGGGGAGCACCAGTACTGTTTGTAAAGAAGAAGGATGGATCTCTTCGTCTTTGTATTGATTACAGAGAACTGAACAAGGTCACTATTCGCAACAAGTACCCGTTGCCCAGAATTGATGATCTGTTTGATCAGTTGAAGGGAGCTACTTACTTTTCAAAGATCGATTTGAGGTCTGGTTATCATCAGCTACGAGTCAGAGAACAAGATGTTCCAAAGACAGCATTTCTCACGAGGTACGGATCTTATGAGTTTCGTGTTATGCCTTTCGGTTTGACGAACGCTCCAGCTGTCTTTATGGACTTGATGAATAGAGTATTCAGAGAATACTTAGATCAGTTTGTCATTGTTTTCATTGATGATATTCTGGTTTACTCTAAGTCGGAGAAGGACCATGCCAGACATTTACGCACAGTATTGCAGACACTTCGAGAACATCAGTTGTTTGCGAAGTTTGAGAAGTGTGAATTTTGGCAGAAAGAGGTCAAATTTCTGGGACATGTAGTGTCAGAAGAAGGATTAGCAGTAGATCCAGCCAAGGTTGCGGCCGTTATGGAGTGGGGACAGCCTACCTCACCGACAGAGATTCGCAGTTTTCTGGGATTGGCGGGGTATTATCGCAGGTTCATCCAAGGATTTTCCAAAATTGCGGGTCCACTTACTCATCTGACTAAGAAGAAGGTACCATTTGTATGGGATGATTCTTGTCAGACTGCTTTTGCTGAATTGAAGAGTAAGTTAACTTCTGCACCTGTCTTAGCCACACCTCAGAGTGGAATCGAGTATTTAGTATTTACCGACGCTTCTCTGAAGGGTTTGGGTTGTGTGTTGATGCAAGAAGAGCGACCAGTTTCTTATGGGTCTAGGAAGCTTAAGCCTCATGAGCTTAATTACCCGACTCACGACCTAGAGCTCGCCGCAGTGGTTTTTGCCTTGCGTATTTGGAGACATTATCTTTTGGGGGAGACTTTTCGATTGTTTAGCGATCATAAGAGTCTACAGTATTTGTTCACACAGAGGGAACTGAATATGAGACAGCGCAGATGGTTGGAATTCGTGAAAGACTATCACTTCTCTATTCAGTATCATCCAGGGAAAGCGAATGTTGTAGCAGACGCACTCAGCCGCCGACCATATGTCAGCCTTTCAGCTTTGTTTACAACAGAGTGGGATGCTTTGAAGACTGTTGATGAGTTAGCAGACGCTTTTATGGCATGTGTGGTAGTAACTCCTTCTATCATTCATCAGGTCATTCAAGCGCAACTCTCAGATCAACAGTGTATTGATCGGGTTTCGGAGTTAGCCTCCGGAGATGTTCCTTTTTATTCTATAGGGACTGATGGAGGATTGAGGTACAAGGGACGTTTAATTGTGCCTTCAGCTGACAATTTGAGAAATGTTGTGATGAGAGAGACACACACTTCTCAGTTCTCGGTACATCCAGGGGGAGATAAGATGTATCAGGACATGAAACGCCAGTTTTGGTGGGCCGGCATGAAAAGAGATATAGCTATCTTTGTCTCTAAATGTAGCACCTGTCAGATGATTAAAATTGATCATCAGAGACCGCCAGGATCGTTACAGCCACTTCCCATACCAGAGTGGAAATGGGAGAGTATTTCCATGGACTTCATAGAGGGATTACCTACTTCACAGCATAATCACAACTCTATTTGGGTCATTGTTGATAGATTGACCAAGTCCGCTCACTTTCTGCCTGTTCGGTCAAACTTTACGTCAGAACAGTATGCTAAGCTGTATATTGCAGAAATGGTGAAACTTCATGGTGTACCATTGTCCATCGTATCAGATAGGGATCCGAAGTTTGTATCAGGATTTTGGAGGAGCTTTCAGCAGGCTTTGGGTACAGAACTATATCTTAGCACTGCTTATCATCCTCAAACAGATGGACAGACTGAGCGAGTTAATCAGATTTTAGAAGACATGTTGCGGGCATGTGTTCTTGATTTTAAGGGCAATTGGGAGGAATATTTGCCGCTTTCAGAGTTTGCTTATAACAATAGTTATCAGAAAACTATTGGTATGGCACCATTTGAGGCTTTGTACGGTAGACCGTGTAGGTCTCCTGTCTGTTGGCTTGGAGTTGGTGAGAACAGCTTTTTGGGTCCTGAATTTATTAAGGACACGTCAGAAAAGATCGCTATTATTAGGGATCGGATGCGTACAGCTCAAAGCAGACAGAAAAGTTATGCTGACCGTCGAACTCGTGCTTTGGAGTTTAAGGTTGGTGATCAGGTTTTGCTTAAGGTTTCTCCTATGAAGGGAGTAATGCGGTTTGGGTCAAAGGGTAAGTTATCGCCTCGTTTTGTGGGTCCTTTTATGATTACAGATCGGATTGGGGCAGTAGCTTATCGTCTGGCTCTACCAGATAATCTTCATAGGGTACATAATGTTTTTCATGTATCTATGCTGCGAAAATTTCTACGGGATGAAGATCGATACCAACACATTGATGTGGGTGAGATTGAGTTGCAACCCGATGCAACCTATTTGGAACAACCTTACTGTATTCTTGATCGTAGGAATCAGATACTGCGCACGAAGACTATTCCATTAGTACGTGTACAGTGGAGTCATCATAATGCTACAGAGTCTACTTGGGAACGGGAAGATATTATCCGTGCCAAGTATCCAGGACTTTTTAATACAGGTATGTAGTGAATTTCGGGGACGAAATTCCTTTATTAGGGGGGGAGAATGTAATACCCCGTAATTTTAAAGAATGTATTTAAATTAATTTTGTGTTAGGTTAATTAATTTTATTTATTTGTGCATACTACATTATTATATTATGTTCATTTAATTGTGCATGTAAAGTGATTGTGTATGTTAAAATAGTAAATTTATTCATTTAATTATGCATGTATTATTAATAATAATTTTATTTGTTGGTTATGCTTATATTAATCATTATTAGTTAATTAAAGTATTATATTTGTGTTATATAGTATTATGATGATATAATGTATTATTTTGTAATAATAATAATTATATTAGTTTAATAATAATAATATAATAATAATAATTATTATTATAAAAGTTTATTAATAATAATATTAGTAATAATAATAATAATATTTATAATAATAATAATAGTATTAAACCAAAGTCATGATGAAATTAGAGATTAGGATAGGATTGCATCAATGGTTATGGTTGGAATTAAAGCCATATAGGTAGGAATATGAGAAATGGGTGAGAAGTTATTATAAATTAGATATTTGTAATATTTATATTATATATTTTGTGTATAAATTAACTAGCTTGCCTTAGAAAAAAATAAAAGGGAGTTAGAAGCAAAGTATAAATTCTAGAGAGCTATTTTATAAGAGTGAAAGGAAAAGAGAAAGAGAAAGAAGCTTGGACCGGTGTAGGCAATTTTACCCGACTACGCGCAGACCGGCGGATTTATTTTAAATCCAAAAAGGCAAGTTATTATCTACTTTTCCCCTTTGAATTAATAAATTAATTGTTTAGCTTATTTTTATGCATAGAGCCAAGGTTTGGAGGTTAATAAATTATTAATTTTATTTTATTTAATTAATGGAATTTTAATTATATAGGATGGTATATATTTATTTAATGTCCTATGAAATTAATAATGGCTAAAAATAATTAAATAAGACTTTAGGGATTTTTCTAGAAATTTTCTAGATTTTTCCGGGCATTTTCTGCAATTTCCGGCGACCTTCCGGCGAGTTTTCCGGTCGCCGGCAGTGGGGGAGACAACCGGAGTGATCCGGTGCAACGCGGCGCACCATAGGAGGGTGTACGCGCGCATCCTGGCCATTAGTGGAGTCTGATTGATCCGGTGCATCGCGGTCCATGATACCGCGGTACACCCGGATCTGTGGGCGTTGGATGGAGGGAAGATAGGGTGAGATGATCCGGTGTGGCGCGCATGTAGGAAGGATGATGCAGCCAACCAACCGGAGAACGCCACGTCAGCAGGAAGCCATCAACGCGCGCGTGGCAGCGCGTGCGCGCGCGTGGGACTCTCCAAACGCGCGTGGGAGCGCGTGTGCGCGCGTGGCTGACGCCAGACGCGCGTGGGAGAGTGGGAAAGCTTGGCGGCGCGTGTGGGGAGCTCTGGGAGGCGCGTGGGGGCGCGTGAAGGGCCTCTGCGGCTGCTGGAAAAGTCCAGAATACCCCTAGGGACTGTTTTGTCATTACCAGGACCTTCACTATACATTTTGGGGCCTCGGGTTGGCATTTTTGGAATTAACGGGACATTATAATATTATTTTATTTCTCGTTAATTATTATAATTGTCCGATTAATATTTCTAAATATTAATTGTATCAGTTAAAGTGCGAATCGCTAGTAAACATATGTAATTGATTTAACGACTATTAATGGTATTATTTTATTAAACTGTAATAACCATTAATGTTAAATTAATTAGTGCTTGGTTTTCTTCATATAAATAACCCATTATATATTATGGAATATTTATACTGTTAATCGTATATAAACCATGATTATTATGCTGTGTGCATTTCAGGGAATAAATGGACTGTTTATTATGTCGCATTTATATTATATGGATGTGTTGCCATATAGAACCATGTGAGCTGACTAATAAGTTTAGACTCATTTATACCTTATGCATTCGTTGCGATAGACAGATGTGTGGCTGTCGGGGTATGTGGTTTAATATTATTGGCATGTGTTGCCTAATTGACATACTCGGTATATTTATTAATATTATTGGCATGTGTTGCCTAAATTGACATTCTCGGTATATTTATTAATATTGTTGGCATGTGTTGCCTAATTTATATGCTCAGTATATTCATCAGTACTTTGCGAGGTGTTATCACTGTGCAGTTCGTTATAGTCTGTGTTGTCAGTACCGTGCACCATGTATAATAGCTGATTTCCCGGGTAGGGAAAGGCGACACTTGACCACCTAGTGTGAGTCTAAGTGATCACCGTCTATTCTGGTTGAGGTCATGTTATACATCGGATAGTTCCCGTAGGATGTATACAGATATAGCACTCATCCGATTCATAATGATTAATTTATTTGATTCTCTGATTTGGGTCATAGTAGAGAGGACTTGCTCGTGGGGTTGACCCACCATTGTTGTTATTTCAGGATACGGTCAGTATCCGTTTCAAGGCTGAGGTTAGCAGTGTGGGACCATCATCCGAACTCATCTACTCCTACGATCCAGTGCAGGGTAGAAGTTTTATGTAGTACTTCAGTTTCAGTTTTTATTTACTTTTGACGTTGAACTCTCAGGGTTATATTTAGGGATCCCTGATGTAGGATTTCCAAGTTGTAATGAAGTACTGTATCAAATAAAGGATGGATGGATGTTGTATTATTTAATGTTTCTTTCCTGTCTAAATTCTTTTATTTCCATCATTTTGTATTCCATGCTTGTATATTGCCAATTGTTTTTGATATCCCTCGTTTTTCGTGTATAAGCCTGATCAACTTATGCGTGGGAAATGTGGGGGTGTTACAATGATATTTTATTATACCATCAAATAAGCATTCTCTATATCCAATTCATCCTACACATTTAATCTCAATTGTCAAAACATATTAAAAGATTAAATTCATTCGTTTGTTTAAAACATTCAAATAGCAAGCATCATTATGATTGAGTCTATTTAAATTTATTTAAACCCAAACCTAGTTCCTATTTAATGTTCAGGAATCCTAGGCATGTTTCTACGTTCCATCATTCCACAAATATGAAATATACATAATTTAAACATGTAAAAATTCAAACCGGAAATCAAATCAAAATCATGCATTTATCAATTCATAACATAAGAACAAATATGAACCAAATTCATAAAACCTATGTTCTAATCCAATTAAACATGCATAATTATTTAATTTTATGTGTTTAATAAATCCTGAAATTTCCTAGGCATGTATAGAAACACGAATCAAAGGGAAAGAGATAGAAGAAGAACTTGCCTTAAATTTTCGGACTGAAAATTAACTTCTTCTTCCTTGATCTTCTCTCTAAAGGGTTTTCTCCTCATTCCTTCCTCTTTTTCCTTCTCTCTCTAACTCTCTCTCTAGAATATATTACGTGATATATTTTCACTCCTTTTTCAACCTATAGTTGTGTATTTATAGGCTAAATAATAACCCTATTCCTTTTTCCAATCCAAGTCAACTTAATAAAGAAAAATAAAAAAAATGAAAATATTAAAAAGGTAACTTAAAATATGTTACGTATATAATCTATGTATATCCTTATTAATTAAATAAAATATATACATTAGATTATTTATTAATACTAAAGTTACCGTAATATTAAAAGGTAACTTAAAACATGTTACGTATATAATCTATCTATATCCTCATTAAATAAATAAAATATATACATCATATTATTTATTTATACTAAACTTACCATAATATTAAAAAGGTAACTTAAAACATGTTACGTATAAAATATATGTATATCCTTATTATATAAATATATAAAATATATACATCAGATTATTTATTAATACTAAAGTTACTATAATATTAATAAATTACTTTCCTTTTTATATATATGTATATACATATATATCTATATATATACATATACAACTATCCATGGGTAATTATTCATATCCATCCAACCTCCTATCCAAGTAGTTCATGGGACCCAATTAGTTAGCCCATTCCCACTAACCATAACCATAAAATAAAATAAAATAAAACATTTAATCATTTAATTTACAATTAATCAAATACATCATTTAAGCACACAATCTAATTAAACAAATAATACAAATAACACCTAGACAAAATACAAATAACACATAGATAAGTAGCCAATTAATCAAGTAACACTTAATGCAATTAAACACATAAACAATTAGTCAAATAATCAATTAAACAATTAAAAAATACAATAAAAATAAATAAATAAATACCGAGACTATCCTTTTAAAATTATGGGTATTACACATACCCAATTCCTTTGTGGATAAGGATTACAATTTATTAGAGCCCAATTCATGTCTCTATAAGAAATTACCATAAAAAATACACCCTAAAATAGAAACTAATAATAATGGGAATTTGAAACATAATTCCTAACAAATTGGTCTACCCCCTTCGATGATGAAAATTCCAAAAAGTTTTCACTGGATGTCATTCCATCTTGGATCTTACTTTTGGAAAAAATATGTACTTTATATATATATATATATATACATGAATATAAAAATATAAATATTATGGTAGACATGAATTGGCATCGAAATTATATTTTTTTGTGCACATAGGCGGTATCCTATATTAAAGTTCTATGCGTTAAATTGTGAACTGTACGTTAAAATGATATGGTACAATCTCTAAATATTATGGTGAACATCGGACATACATTGAAATTATTATTTTTTGGTGTGCATATGCAGAATCTTGTATTAAAATTCTACGTTAAACTATGATCTGTTCACTAAAACGACAATATTTTGATGCACAATCCTTCAGCTTATCTCGAACCGCTCATGTCAAATGACGAAGAATCTACTGACAAAGAATGATATATATGTTGGGATCTTACAAAGCTATTGGGGAAAGTGATTAGGAACGGAGCCAGGATTTTATTCCAGAGGGGGCACAATGCACTTGTTGAAAAAAGAAATCAATAAATATGACAAATATGAAGTATAATTTTTTAAATCAAAAGGCAAACAAGAAAAAAATAGTTGTAAAATAATATGTTAAATAAATACTGTAAAAAAAATATAATTACAAATATAAAAATCAAAATATTGATTAATAATATTTTAATTAAATATAATCACAAATGCATCCATAAAAAGAAATAAGTGGAAAAAAAAAATACATAATTGTACATAAGTGAAAAATGAAATTTTTTGAAAAAGTAAACAAAAATTAGAAAAGGAAAAATATAGGGTATACTTGAAGAAGGACATATATGTAACTTTTTTTTTTCAAAAGGAAATTAAAAGAATTTGAAAATTTTAGGGGGGGCACAATTTAAAATTACCATATAAGCACATGTATATAGCAAAAATATGTACCTATGTATAGTAGGTTGGAGCAAGGTGAGAGGGGGCACGTGCCCCCTCTGACCCTTAATTGGCTCCGCGGGGGAAAACCATAAAAATAGCCAGCTGCCAATGACCTTAATCCAAAACAAAATTGAGAACAAAGACCACTAAAAATAGCTATTAGCCCGGCAATAAAGCACTAGTTCTAGTTTTAATATATAATACTCCATTCGTCTCAAAATACATGACTACTTTAAAAACTATGACTCATATTTTTATGAGTTACAATTCTCCAAGCGGTCATCTATAATAGGACGGAGATAGTAACAAAAATGATGATGACGTTATTATAATAATAATGATAATATTAAAGTACACGTGCATCATCTCTTCGATCTAGTTTTTAAAATGACACATTTTCTGGTCATACATTTTTGTTTGGAAAACCTTTCATTTTACTATTTTGCCTTTAGCTTTCATTTGTTTATTTAATTATAAGAAAAGTCTAAAGATAAAAGGGATAATTTATATATTAAGTCAGTAAGTCTCGCAAATACTGTTAACACGACTCGAATTTCCTACCTTCTATTTTGGAAGAAGATGAGATATCAGTAGGTGACATGACGTGATAAGATCTGTATCATTTTTTAAATATAAGAAAAGTTAATAAATTTACGAAAAAATTCAGAGAACATCAATGAATTTTACTCTTAGCTGCAGGTGGATTTGTTCTATATATTTTTGGACATTAAACATGGTTTTGGAAAACGCATTGCTTTTTTTCTTCTTTTTTTTTTTTTTTTAAAAAAAAAATTAAATAATAAATTGACCTTTACTGGTGTATAATAAACCGAGGATGAGTTAATGTCCTTGTGTCACAAGGGGATACTTGTCCTACATCGAATATGAATGGAAAGTGAAATGAGTATAAATGGATTAGGTGTTAGCTCCACCTAATAGCTTAAATTTTTTAGTCGGATCGTAAAGTACTTACCAGTCATAGTTGGTATCAGAACCAGACCCAAACCTTAATTCGGTGTCACGCCAAGCACTCTGTTAGGAAGGCGTCCGGGTGAGCTATTCGGGTAGGCATGGTGGCCCGAACCCAGCGAGGACGTTATGAGTTCGGGTGGGGTAGAATGTTACAAGAGAAAACTTATCACACATCGAATTCAAATAGAAAGTGAAATGAGTATAAATGGATTGGGTGTTAACCCCATTTAATAGTTTAAATTTTTGGATCGTATTGCAAAGCACTCACCTGTTACACTTGGTGTTTTTAATTACACATTTATATAACATTGAGTATGCGTATCTACATGCAACATTTTAACCAGATTTAGTTGTTTAGGTAGGATATTGAATTAAAAACAATTCCTTTGGTTTTTTTTTTTTTTTTTAAACTATAGGCATTAAAGAGTAGTTCAACCAATTGAATGAACCGAATTTACGTGTTTAGTAAAAAAAAATTTCAAAATAATTAATATACTCACACTGTAATGACCCGAACCCGAAGATCCGAACCGTTAACCGGATCCTACCCGAACCTGAGGTTAACGATGGTCAACAACGTCTTATCTACATCAATACATGTTATACGGATCGGTCCAGGGGTTCAAACTACACGTAATGAATACCATACTATGTTAGTTAATGTGCAGGTTCAATAAGAAAAGAGTCAGCTGGCTATTGGCCTTGAGTCGACCGACTGGCCAACAGGGTCGGCCGGCTGAAATGATGGTGGAACTTGATTACTCTCGGGACTTCTACTATAGGTGCATCAGTCGGCTGGTGGAGAGGGTTCGGTCGGTTGATGGTGAGGATCAGCCGACCGAAACTAGACCCCTGAACCCTGAATTCACTGAAATACATTCTGGCTGTGTTCTATACATACTTAACCCATACCGAACCTGTTATGAAGTTAATTTTTCGAATTCACGGCAGAAATATTCAACTTTATAAAATTGTAACTTCAATGGCTTGCCACAAAATACATCATTATGTCCCATTCATTATAGCATGCTTACATATTTCCAAACATACAATAAGTATTATTATGAAATTACTGTTACGTTTCATATATGAATACATTCATGAGTTACAGCTTTACAAAAGAATGGGCTAAGATACAAAAGACGACTAGATATAAACTTCTATTCTCCTTCAAGCTTGTGGTGGATTATCATCCGCCACTTTCTTCCCGAGCCTTGAAAAATGTTAAATAACAATGGGATGAATGCAATGGCTCAGTAGGAAGTGCCTAAGACACACCTCTTAAAACCCCGTGAATCTGATAATGAATAGAAGTAAAGAAAATGGGGTCATGTTAATTCCGGGAGAATAACAACCATAACAACAATGGCAGTAATTTTAATCACAAATGAAACATGTCACACTATGGGATGCAATGTCATGATAGGTCTCTCCCCCATTTCCAAAACAAATTATCATTCCAAAACCGTTAATGTAACCCAACCTATAGCACCTCTATGGCGTCACGAGGAAAGAGTAAGCTAGCAATCCCCGACCACATGGCACCTCCATGGCGTCGTCTGGGTCTAGATAGCTCAACTTTCCTCTAGATTACATTAACAACACGGACCACTAGGCACCTCCTAGGTGTCCGGATTCTCGCAAACCTTTCCTCAAACCATTTTCCCAATATTGTTTGTGTTTTCATTTAAATCAAAGTTTTCCCATTTCATACCCCACGATGTGCATGGATGTCTCATGCTTTCCAATAATATGCCAATAAAAAAAAAATTCATAACTCACAAACCAACATGCTTCCATATTTCAAAATTTCAACAATTTATACATAATAAGCATATAATTTATCACATAAGCATGCTCTTTTACACAAAATCACTTAGTATACATAGACATATGGTTCATGGACAACAAATAAACCATCATCAAGAAATTAACACAATTTAAACATGTTAATCAACAATCCATAGAGAATTGACTCACAAAATGTCTAAGAAGTTGTGGATTAGGAATCCCCTACCTCAATTGAAGAAAAGCCCCAAATCTACTTCAAACCCTAGAATTTTGAGATCCTCAATTTAGTGGCCAAATGAAAATTAGCTTCGATCAAACCGTAGATCTCTTCATGCTCTTCAATTTACTGCAAACGGCACTCAGAAATTCAAAGAATTGAAAAAGAGATCAAGATTCAAAGTTTAAATGGAAAAAGAAAAGAAAAATGCAAGGCAATGGTGTGAAAGAGAGCTAGCCGAGAAAAGAGAGGAAAATGAGACTAAAATTATGCTCTCATAGCCTTTTGTGTGTCAATAGTGGGTCACACCTATTTTTCTTTTATTTTTTTTCCTTTTTCTTTTGTTTTTATTTTACACCAAATACATATTTATGCACATTTAATTCACAATCATCTAAATCACATTAAATATAATAATAAATATGATGCAAATGAATCCAACCAAAATCCCCGGATGCAACAATTTCGGTAACAGGTCTCACATGGAACCGTCCGATCCGAAAAATAGAAAAATGCAAAAATGAAAAACCTTGCATTTCAAAGAGTACATAACCGGCACACTCCACAATGTCTGGTACGCAAAACGAGAAAAGACGAAAATGCCTATACGTAAACGAAAAATTCTAAAAAAATGAAAAATGACGAAATTCAGAAATATTACACACACATCTGTGTACACACACACTTCTATACCACTCAAGCCAAAAAAAACCCTTATCTAAGTTGATATACTTCGATATACTTCCTCGCTTAGAGTAATTGATTAATAAATTTATATCACTATTTATTTGTTTATTTTTTTGTCGACAATATAACAAATTTTAGTAAGATAGCTAACAAATAATAACAACAAACAATTGATTCGTACAATAAAAAAATTTGAATCGCTTAAAATGAAAACAATAGTTCAAATATGAAAATTACAAAAGATTAGATCTGTATTTCAGTCATCTCCCAATCCTCTTGATTATATAAATAAGTCCAAGAATGAATAGACCCACCACTTAAAAGAGTAGACGTGAACATTTCATCAGCCTATTCGAGACGCAGGGCAAAATGGAAAACAAAATGGAAAGCAGGGCAAAATGGAAAACAACCACAATAATAATAATAATAATTATTATTATTATAATAACATTTGAAGAAGAAATTGGCTACACCATACTGTTTCCTTTTTACTTCTAAAGCACAGACCAAGGCATGCTTTGTATGATTGTAATAGTAGCCATTAGCTAATAACATTCATATAATTAAAACCCCAAAGATTCAAGCACGAACTAATAAACCCAATTAGTTTCTACCTAAGCCCTTTTGAGATTTAAAATTCTGCAATATTAAATGGTTAGATGACACTCTGCACCACTCAAAAAAAAAATTCCAGTTTAAAATTATTCCTTTGAGATTCTTGCCATAGGGATTAGACGCTTCAAGTTGAAACTCTTCACATGCTTCAACTGTAAAACATCAAAAACATAAACATAACAAATATATAAAGAGAAACATCTTTAGATAAATAATAACTGACAATATTTCTTTATTAACTAAGGAGAGAAAAAATGACAAATACCGAATAACAAATTTCTCCACTTTGAAAAATGCTTTGAAAGTCTCAATATTGATAGAAACAAGGGGTCCACTGATGAGAGGACTAGATATTGGCTTTTACTCCATCCTAGCTAAAAGCAGTCCCTCGGTTAAGACAACACAAAGAGGTAGAAACTCCACTTCATCTATTTTTAACAATAATAAAAGAAAGAACTATTAGTAATCAATTTACAGCACTTAATCATTTTACTACCAATGGTACACAAAAAAAAAAAAAAAAAAAAAACAAATTTCCAAATCTAAACTAGATGATAGAAAAGAACATCACCATTTCTGCCTTTCGTATTTTGTGCTCGGATAGAGGTATGTCGTCCATTGACGATGTCAAAACCAAGCTTGAAAGATGTAGCAGCCATGGAATCATACAACTGCATATTTGCAATATGAACCGCAACACGGGTTTGTGGGGGTGCACTAAAATCTCTGATTTCGCTTACTGAACTTGCATATAAAGTAATGGTAGAGGGCATGCAATGCAGCGGTCTTTCATTTCTAATTGAAACTCCATGATGCCACAAATGGTGGCGAACGACCTCATATTGTGTTCGGGGTTAGACATGGTGAAACCAGAGCTTGAGTAATTGTCGTTCCATTATACTCCTTGACCAATTGCATAGTATCGCTTAAACTAGAAACTGGCCTGAGCTGTACAACCGCTCCCTTGTTTGTCTAATTCAAAACCACATAATAAACACGATATCATAAAGAATAAATAATTAAAAAATTATACTAAGTGAATTAAACAAAAAGCAGAGAAGGGTAGTTTTTTCATGCTTACCCTTCTCTATATTGGGCCCGGGATGAAAATTTTAACTTGACCCACACAGCTTTGGCCAGAGGCCTCGGCATTCACCTACCCGAATCCAACCTTATATATGAAAATATAAATATGAATTTTAAAATATATGCGTGTATATATGTTTATGAAGGATATAATCTAATTATCTTGTTTATATATCTCCTCAACCACATGATTATTTTTCAAAGTAATTTTAATAACAAACGATAGCCTTTGACATAGGATAAATATAAAGCTTAAATACATGAGATGAAACCATATTCCCCAATCTCTATCAAGCACAGTGCAACATCCTTGGAATTCTGCTGATTGATCTGTTATTTCATGTCTTTTTTGACTCCTCAATTTCTCAAAGTTACATGTTCCCAAATTAAAACTACAAGTGAATAACAGTTATATGTTGTTGAATTTGAAATTTTTTATTATGTTCCCTTTCCTGAATGAAACCAAGCTTTATATAGGATAAAGTTGATCTTGCGTGAGAGGTTGAACTCCTACAGCTGAAGGTTGGATTTAGTTGGGTGTGGGCAAAACCTGCCAAAGCTCGGGCAGAACCTACCAGATCTCAAGCAGGGCCTAGCTTGACCCCTAGCTTGAACAAACATTTCCAACTTGCACTCTTATTATTAATGAGAAAACTTTTATCTTGCTTCCATTGTCTTTATAGCAATAGCTCTATATAGGATATTTATTTCTAAGAATTTACCAGTTATCTGTACAAGTCTCATGTTCAACCTTCCTGCCATGAACCCAAATTCGGATTAGGATACCGAAGTTTCATGCATCTTGTAACCACGTAAGTTTCATACTGTTATTGGTGGTAGATTCCATAATAATGATTGCGGAAAGGAATGAGCCATTTTTGTTAGTTTTACTTTTCTTTTACGTTTTTGTCCTTGAAATAACATTATTCCTTTAATATGTAAGAATATGAGTGCAACACTCCTTTACTATCTGCTCAATTAAACAAAAAGCAGAGAATGGTAGTTTTTTCATGGCCAACATGGTTGTCAAGATTGGAATCCTATGTTGGATCGAAGAGGGGGTCTATGGGATTAAATTTTAAGATCCTACAAAGCGATTAATAAAAAAATACTAGATTTTAAGTTAAAGTAATGTAGAATAACCCTAGAACAAATATAAGAAACATATGGAATAAGCCTAAAGAAAAGATACATATAGAAAATTCATAACAAACAAACATAAGAATTGTGCATTCAGGTACAAGTTTACCTAAGCATATTTGAGAATGTAGCTCAAACAATAGAGCCCTCACACCAACTATGCAATTGAAAAGATCTCACCAATAAGATTCTCCCCTCAGTAAATAATTAGAAACCAAGGTAAAGAAATATAAAGAATCTAGTGACATATAGGATTAGGATAAAGCTAAATTTAACTGAACATGGTCAAACTTATTCAAGGTTAACACTTGCAAATGCCAAGAAACTAAATTTGACTTGTATACCATACTATTTCTCAAAATGATATAGAATGAGAAAATATAAAAAGAAGTTTCGAAGTTTCTTACTTACACTTGTATTTTGTTGTTCCTTGTTTTCCATGGCAATTGCTAACTAGTTATGAAAATTGAAAACCTTGCATTTTCCTTTTCCACGCTAAATTCATAAACCAAACCTAAAATGAGAAGATGGAAGATTGACATTATGCGGACTGTTTGTAATCACACCCCATCTTTTTGTTTGATTGTCTGAAAGGATGGTGTACCTTGATTATCTCCTTGTTCCTGATACTGAACTTCGTTGCACATCTTAGTGATTTTCTATATTCTACAATACATTGTTAAATATAGTGTATAGGTGAGTGATTGATACGACCTACCAATTTAATGGTTGACAAACAGTTGTTGTGATGATACTCTATACACATACAACTTAAGTCTTATCCCCACTATTTGGAGTAAAAATGAGTGATTAATTTTGTTGCCTACAGTTATTGGAAGGATTAGAAAGTTCACTCATCATCTCAAAGATTCCTATTATTTCACATGACAAAAGCCACAAAAGCACAAACAAAGGTACTTCTAGAGGTAAATATTCAAGTTCTGGTTTTTGTTTCGAGATTTTCTTAATGAAATAACAATAATGCTATATTGGAGCTGGCCTCTATTATTTGTGCACATGGTTCAAACCGGCCACATGATTATAAAACTAACTTCATGCTTTATGTGTAATAGGGAATAACCATGGTTAAGAGGATCTTTGACATTGATAAGATCTAGTCCAAAAAAATTCGATGGCTACTATGCGACTGAAACACCTTGCTTAGGGTTTGCGGATATTAAAAATAGTGGAGAATACTAGGGTTTTGAATTTCTCTCGTGTCAAGCTTCCGTTGTAAAATTTAGTTAGTAGATGTTAATATCGATTTTTAGTTTCTTACACAATTATAAGATGATCTTCCTAAGTTCATGATTATAAGTTGTAGAAGGAATCTCAATGTAATTTATTTAAGAATAGCTTCTCAAAAGAACCATTATAACATTAGGTTTTAAGATAGAAGTGGTAAGATAACATATATATTTTTTTTCTTTCAAATGTGCACTTTATAATTTGTTCTTTCTAAGGGAATGTGCACTTTTGGATCTGGTAATCAAGATCTGTCTTTACGGCATCACTGCTTGTAGTTAATGAGATAAGTTGTAATGTGCAAATATGCACTCGAGCAACAAACCAAAAATAGGCAAACAAGGTTTCGTGAAGTTCCACGAATTTTGAAACCCCTTTAATTTGCAGGCAAAAAGCAAAATTAGAGCTTTACTATGTTACATTGTCATCCTCCTAAGAGCAAATTTTGACAAATTCATCTTTTCATTACTGATTTATACCATCATTATATTTTTTGTTTAAGTATTGTGTTTCATGTTATTTATATATTTTTAAAATTTTTTCCCCCCGCAATTATTATAAGATTCTAGTAAATCATATATCTGAATTAATTTTGGCAATGAGCATATCCTGATATGGATTGCGGTAAAAGAAATCTCCCTCAATCGCTTAGATATGGAGTACAGGGTGTTTCACAAGGCGGGTAAGATTTCAGAATCACTTTCTTTTTCTCGTTTTATATTTTATGAGAATTGTCTTTGAGTTTTGCACTTTAATGCAAGATGCACAAATCAGAGTTGGTATGAGCAAATGTATGATGATTGAGAGTGTGACAAAGAAAATGTTTGTTTCTATTTGAGGTTGCAAATAACAACTTGATGAAAACTTCAAATATAAACAAATGTGTAGCCAATTTTATATACAAATTAGGCTAAACATATCGTTTCCCTTTATGCACTGATACGACGATTGGATACTAGTATGACAGTTAAAAAATTATATTTTTATTATCATTAATATACCGTAATTAAAAAATATTATGATTTTAAATGTAATCTTTAATATATTGTAAGAGTGTTTCACAAAATATAAAACAGGCATCATTATTCATAATTTAATGTATTTTTTTTTTTATATACTAATTATGTTATTATATTACGGTTCATTTTAAGGTACAAAAGATACATGTGAAATAAGCTCTGTTACACCTACAATATACTTGGGAAAAAAAAAACATACATATAATATACTATATATTTTTTTGGGAGTTGGGCTCGACCAACCACTGCTCTGTGTTTCTCTTTTATCTATCTTTACAATCTACACACATATCAAGAAATTTGCATATTTCAAACAAGAAAATTTGGCCCAAAACGGATTGTAGTGCATGAGTTGGCCGTCATGGTCTTCTTATATAGATCCGGTGTGGAGAGGGAAGAAATATTCAGTGCACTGAGAGCATCATGCTTCGATTAATTTGAACCATCTGTGATGTGCATGAGTTGGTATTTGTTGTGCACATACAACTGAGATTAGTCTAATGCACGATGCACTAGATTCATCGAATACTTACTTGGATAGAGGTGTTCAACCGGCTAACAAACCATGACCCAGAAGGGCTATTTGGTCACTTTATGTAGAAAAAATAAAGTTATAAAGGAAAAAGTTCAAGTGTAGCGGAGAACATCAAAGGTGTTTCTCAATTGAGTCGCCGATTAAGGCCCCAATTTCGGTATTGCGCTCCGAACCCAGGTTAGTTTATCTCTTCCTCTCCTATTTTTCTTACACTTTCTCGGTAATCAAACGGTACATCAGTTCCCATTTGGTGGCTGGGAAATGACAAGAAAGAAACAAAAGAAGCACCATTTTACATCACCAAATCACTTTGTATTCGCAGTACAGCTAAAGAAGTAATTGAAGCAATGGAAAAACATCTTCTAGAGAGTGTACGCTCGGTGGTTTTCAAAGAATCAGAGACTCTGAAATGCTCTTATCTTAAGATCGAGGGCTATGATTTCCCGAGGGGTGAACTATTCTGAACTTCTCAGGTCCATGGTCTCTACTAGTTTTCAAGCTTCCAAACTCGGAGAGGCCATTGACATCGTTAATCAAATGGTTAGTTTTAATTTTAAGAAAATCCCCCAAATTGGGGTTTTTTTTTTTGAATTTATTTCTCTAATTTTTAAAGTTAGAGTGGAGACTTGCTGATGTGACGGAAGATTGTAGCGAGGAGGAGAGAGACCCGGCATATAAAGAGTCGGTGAAGTGCAAGGTTTTTCTGGGTTTTACTTCCAATCTCATATCGTCTGGTGATTGAGACACGGTTCGCTATCTTGTTCAACATCACATGGTAAGTGAGTGATGTGATAGTGTTTTGTTTTGATATATTTAAATGGTATGTATGTTTCTGATGAAATTGTGATTTTAGTATGACAAACGAAAACACAAAATACAAATAAAAAAAAACACAACATAACACAATATAAACAGAAAATAACATAACACAAACACAAACATAAAATAACATAACCACAACACATCACAACACAAAACAAACAAAAAAATAAACGCAAACGTAACACAAACACAACACAACGCAATACAACACACAAATACAAAATAACACAACACAAACATAAATATAAAACAAACACAACACAACACAGATACAAATACAACACAACACATCATAACACAATATATCACAATGCACAAAACATAAATACAACACAAAACATAAGTACAAACACAACACACAAAACACCAACACAACCACACAACAACACCAAACACAAATACAAGTACAAATACAACACAAACACGAATACAAAAACAAAAACAATTACAACTACAACTACAAATACAAATACAAATACAAATACAACACAACACAACGTAACACATCACAACACAAAACAACACAAACACAACACAACAAAAACGCAACATAACACAACATAACAAACACTACACAAATACAAATACAACACAACATAACAAAATAAACACAAACACAAATATAGACATAAAATACAAATACAACAAAACACAATATAAATACAACAAAACACAATATAAATACAAAATAACACAACACAAACACAAAACAGCACATCACAAACAATAATAGAAATACAAACATAATATAAGCAAAACACAAACGTAAATACAATACATCACAACAAAATACAAACACAAACACGACATATCACAGTACAAAATACAATACAACACAAACACAAGACACATCTCAATAAATATAAAACAAACACAACACAACACAACAAATACAATATAAATACAAAACATAAACGATACACAACACAACACAACAAATAAAACACAAATATAACATAAAACAACAAATACAATATAAACACAAAATAACACAAACACAAAATACAAATAGAAACAAAAACACAATACAATACAACAAACACAATATAAACATAAAACAACATAACACAAACACTGACACAAATACAACCACAACACAAATACAAACATAACACCAACTACACAAAAAAAAAAAAAAAAATACACAAATACAATCACAACATCAAACACAACCACAAACACAAAAACAAAAACAAATACAACACAAACACAAACACAAACACAAACACAACACAACGCAAATATAAATACAAATACAAACACAACACACCACAACACAAAACAACACAAATACAAACACAACACAACACAAATACAAACGTAACACAAATATAAATTGAGCATATTTTGATTTTTACTTAACAGCTATGTTTGAATTAAACAAGTGGTGTTTGGTGGATCTGAATTTGAAAACTGGAAGGAGAATTTGATGTCAGAGGACGCAGGTTATAATGTTCACAAGATTTAGGCAACTTAAGTAAACATCCAAATAATATATACGGAGCTTTAAGTTATCATGTAAAGTATGTATGCTTGAAACTACCAGGTTTTAAGATAGAAATGACAAGATAACATATATATATATATATTTTGTTTTAAATGTGTGCTTTATAATTTGTTCTTCCTTAGGGACTGTGCATTTTTAGATCTGGTAATCAAGATCTGTCTTTGCGACATCACTGCTTGTAGTTAATGATATAAGTTGCAATGTGCAAATATGCACTCAAGCAACAAACCAAAAATAGGCAAACAAGGTTTCGTGAAGTTCCACGAATTCTGAAACCCCTTTAATTTGCAGGCAACAAGCAAAATTGGAGCTTTACTATGTTACATTATCATCCTCCTAAGAGCAAATTTTGACAAATTCGTCTTTTCATTGCTGATTTATACCATCATTATATTTTTTGTTTAAGTATTGTGTTTCATGTTATTTATATATTTTTAAAATTCCCCCCCCCCCCCTCCCACCCCCGCCCCCGGTAATTGTTATAAGATTCTAGTGAATCATATATCTGAATTAATTTTGGCAATGAGCATATCCTGATATGGATGGCGGTAAAAGAAATCTCCCTCAATCGCTTATATATGGAGTACAGGGTGTTTCACAAGGAGGGTAAGATTTCAGAATCACTTTCTTTTTCTCGTTTTATATTTATGAGAATTGTCTTTGAGTTTTGCACTTTAATGCAAGATACACAAATCAGAGTTGGTATGAGCAAATGTATGATGATTGAGAGTGTGACAAAGAAAATGTTTGTTTCTATTTGAGGTTGCAAATGACAACTTGATGAAAACTTCAAATATAAACAAATGTGTTGCCAATTTTATATACAAATTAGGCTAAACATATCGTTTCCCTTTCTGCACTGATACGACGATTTGGATACTAGTATGACAGTTAAAAAATTATATTTTTATTATCATTAATATACTGTAATCATAAAAAATATTATGATTTTCAATGTAATCATTAATATACTGTAAGAGTGTTGTACAAAATATAAAACAGGCATCATTATTCATAATTTAATGTATTTTAATTTTTTTTATACTAATTATGCTATTATATTACGGTACATTTTAAGGTACAGAAGATACATGTGAAATCAGCTCTATTATACCTACAATATACGTGGGAAAAAAAATATATGCATACAATATACTATATATTTTTTTGAGAGATGGGCTCGACCAACCATTGCTTTGTGTTTGTCTCTTATTTATCTTTACAGTCTATACATATATCAAGAAATTTCCATATTTCAGACAAGAAAAATTGGACCAAAACCCATTGTAGTGCATGAGCTGGCCGTCATGGTCTTCTTACATAGATTTGGTGTGGAGAGGGAAGAAATATTCAGTGCGCTGAGAGCATCATGCTTCGGTTAATTTGAACCATCTGTGATGTACATGAGTTGGTGTTTGTTGTGCACATAAAACTGAGATTAGTCTAGTGCACGGTGCACTAGATTTGCTGAATACTTACTCGGATAAATGTGTTTAACCGACTAACAAACCATGATCCAGAAAGGCTATGTGGTCAATTTATGTTGAAAAAGTAAAGTTATAAAGGAAAAAGTTCAAGTGTAGCGGAGAGCATCAAAGCAATAAAAGGTGTTTCTCAATTGAGTCACCGATTGAGGCCCTAATTTCGGTATTGCGCTCCGAACCCAGGTTAGTTTATCTATTCCTCTCCTATTTTTCTTACACTTTCTCGGGAATCAAACGGTGCATCAGTTCCCGTTTGGTAGCTGAGAAATGACGAGAAAGAAAAAATAGAAGTAGAACGATTAGTAGCGTGTGAAGTTCAAAACCCATATATTTCAGGTTATCTATCTGTCTGCAAGAATCAAAAGTTCAAAACCCGTATCGGTATGTCATTTAAAATTATTCAGAAAATCAAAACCCATATCTTTCACTTTCCATCGCCGCTGTTCCAGTTCGGGTTCGCCGTTCGCAAGTTTCAGCTGCTGGCCCGCCGTCTCTCACTCTCTCTGCAACTGTTAACTTGTATGTATATGTAATCTTGAGGAAAAATTAAGCATCACAAATAATATATCAACCCAAGGCCGGCCCTGGCCCAAGGTGACCAAGGCGGTCGCCTTGGGCCTCAAATTTTAGAGGGCCTCAAAATTTTGAGGCCCATAGAGGATGGAAAAAAAAAAAAAAAAAAAAAATGTAGTTAGGACAAGTCTTGTTCGCCTTGGGCCTCAAAATTGAGGCCCACAGGGGATGGAAAAAAAATACGGAGTATTAAGTTAGGGCAAGTTTCAGACGACACAATCTGCTTCGACACTCCGCAGGACGCAGCCTCCGTATCGCCTCAGGTGACAAGGTATGTTCATCCTCTTGCTCTCTTCTCTCTCCTTTTGCATGAATCGATCTTTTATATATGTTTCTTTCTTTCGTTCATCTCATCATTTGATTTGTTCTAACTTTGGTTCGTTTGATTCGGGCCTTTACCTTTGTTCCAATAGTGAAAAGTAGCTTCCAAACTAGGGTTTTTTTGTGTGTGTGTCACTGTGTGTGATGGCTATCAAAAGCTGAATGAATATATTATGGTTCTCTTAGTATTTTAATAAATGCGTGCCTTTCTACATGTGTCTTTCATGGCGATCGAGTCCATAATCTATGGCAGGCACTTTTTTTTTTCCTCTCCCTAATTTCACTCCAATCTCACAACAGCAGCAATCACACCCCTTTTCCTCATAAGTTTTTGCATTTTCACAATCAATCCTACGAAAATTAAGGATCCCTTCTGGTGGGTTGAGCCGTTGAGGTAATAATTAACTTTTTCGATCTCTAAATTATGCTCATACTTAAAAGTGCCAAATTAAGGGTTTTTTTAATATTTTATTTTTACATGAAGATACATACCACCATTATTGATGTTATTGAAGTTGGCTCAGCTAGAATTTCAGTTAATAATACTGTCAAAGCACTTGCCATCAGAATGTGCAAACACATGGAAATCAAGAGCAGGCTTTAACAAAACAAAAGTTAATGGTTTTTTCTATTAATTTGCACAGGTCTTATGTAGCAATGATCAATCAATTACTGCTACTAAAGTTGATTCCTCATCCTGAAATCAAGAAAGGGGTAATTGGCTCCCAAAAATAACACACACAAAGTGTAGTTAATATAAAGAGTGAAAGACAAAACTATATATGATAGTGGATGCCACATATAACCTAAAAGTCCCACTACTTCTTCAGCACTACAAGTTCAGCCTCCTATATATATAGGCACCTCATCTCCACATATTTTTGTCATCTGTAGTCTTCAAATTTTAGCAGCTATATAAACAATGAATGTAAAAAAGAAGCTGCAGTTTTCTGTTCCCCATTTCCACTTTTGTCTTCTCTACTCTCCTCCAGATTCCAGTGAAAACTCCAGCCAGGAGATCATTTGACCAAACTGCTTGATTTTAGATTTTTTTTTATTATATTTATTGTATGATAGGCAATGCTTAGTTATTATTGTTTCTGTTTGATTCTCCATCCGTTTTATGTTAATTGTGATCTTCTTTCACATGCTAGCAGGACACTCTTCTTAGGATCTCGTGATGTTATTTGCCTTGAACTTGAATCAAATCATTGCATATTGAGGTAATATATATTTTCTTTAAACAAAGCAAATTATTATTATTATTATTTTGAAGTCTAGTTTTATGTTGATTATGGTTCCTTTTATTTAGATTTCATTATGTCTACAAGAAAATTTGAATCTGGGCATGAAAAAAGGAAAAAAAAAAAAAAAAACAGAAGAGAGAAGAAGAATTGATTCAATCTCAAAAAGGAGATAATCTTAAGTTTTTTAGGAGCAATACACAAATAGAGAGTTTAGTTGAAGATTTGGTGAATGAAGAACATATGAATGTGAAAGCAAATGAAGAAAATCTTAATAAACATGAAGATTTAATGAATGAAGATCATAGGAAGTTAGTCAATGAACATGAAGATTTAATGAATGAAGAATATAGTTATTAGTTAGTTGTCTTATGCACAATGCACATGCACATGCACATGCACATGCACACAATTAAATTAGCTATACAATTTGAAAACATCGTGTGAAAATTCCGCACTCTTATAATTTTTTTTGCGCGTGTGAAATTTAAGGGCCTCACATTTGAAAGTTTGCCTAGGGCCTCTCAAAATATTTGGAATCTCAGGGCCGGCCCTGTATCAACCCTCCCCTTCACTTTCCTTCCTTTTCCTCCCATTTTTGGGAGGATAAGCAAAACACTGTTCAGGCCTTGTGTTAACCCTCCAAACCCTTCCCTTTCCTTCTTCCCTTTCCTTCCAATAATTTTTGCCAAACACAAATTTTTAATCCCCCTCCATCACCTTCCCTTCCCTTTCCTCCCTTTTCCATTGCACCAAACTGACCCTTAAAGAAGTAATTGAAGCAATGGAAAAACATCTTCTAGAGAGTGTACGCTCGGTGGTTTTCAAAGAATCAGAGACTCTGGAAGGCTCTTGTCTTAAGATCGAGGGCTATGATTTCAACCGAGGGGTGAACTATTCTGAACTTCTCAGGTCCATGGTCTCTACTGGTTTTCAAGCCTCCAAACTCGGAGAGGCCATTGACATCGTTAATCAAATGGTTAGTTTCAATTCTAAGAAAATCCCCCAAATTGGGTTTCTTTTTTTCTTTTCTTTTCTTTTTTTTTTTTTTTTTTTTTCCTGAATTTATTTGTCTAATTTTTGAAGTTAGAGTGGAGCCTTGCTGATGAGTGTGTGACGGAAGATTGTAGCGAGGAGGAGAGAGACCCGGCATATAGAGAGTCCGTGAAGTGCAAGGTTTTTCTGGGTTTTACTTCCAATCTCATATCGTCTGGTGTTCGAGACACGGTTCGCTATCTTGTTCAGCATCACATGGTAAGTGAGTGATGTGATAGTGTTTTGTTTTGATATATTCAAATGGTATGTATGTTTCTGATGAAATCGTGATTTTACTATCAATTGCATGGAACTTTAGTCATTTTTATTTATTTATTTTTAAAGCAGATAAAGCAAAGTTGCTGAAACAAATTAGAACAAGCCATGATGTAGTAAAAAAAATGAACTTTAAACTAGTTTTAGTTCCATGTATTATGTTCAAATTGTGGTCCTTCGGAAAGGAAGAACAATAGAATTTGGTGTTGAATTCAGTTACATACCTGAGTTTTGGGATCTAACTCTGCATTATTGATGAACCATTTTCTGTGTTCTGTGATACCCACCTTAAATATTTGCATAGTTGTGAACTATCCTGGCATACTATGTAATTGTACATCTTTATGAATCAATTCAATGAACAGTTTCAGTGGCGTCCCTTTTATTATTTTGACATTATCTAATACAAATGTTAACTTTATGAATGCATATTCTATTTCCCCAAATGTATTGGTCGTCTTGATTTGACTCATAAGTTATTGGGAAATTTGAGCAGTTCAGAGCTGGAAATTTTTCTTGCCTTGAGTTTTAACTCCCATGCTCAAGATGTTGAAATTATTGCATTCTGACTGCAGGTTGATGTGGTGGTTACAACAGCTGGTGGTGTAGAAGAAGATCTTATAAAATGTCTTGCTCCCACATATAAAGGTGATTTTACTCTGCCTGGAGCTCATTTACGGTCAAAAGGATTGAACCGCATTGGTAACTTGTTGGTTCCCAATGACAACTATTGCAAATTTGAGGACTGGATCATTCCAATTTTTGACCAGATGTTGGAAGAGCAGACTGTAAAGGTATTCCTCTCTACCTTGATTCCGTGCATACTACAGACAACTAGTTCAGAACTTTCTAAACATTTATTATTTTTTATGGAAACTTTTATTTTAACATTTTCTCACCTTGTTAGCTTCTTGGTTGCGTGGCTTTGGCATTTTTCTGCTCAAATTTAGTTATGGTTGGATCTTGAGACTTGAATTTTCTGGATCCATGAAAGCCTTGACTATTAGGAGTTTCAAGCATGGAAGTGTAGTTTAGATCTGTATAAAATGCAACTCTATCGCATTATGTTGGTTAGAGATACGAACATCATGCCTCCACGTAATGAAAGAAAGAGAATGGTGATTGGTACCTAATGAGTTATTACTATTAACCCAAGTTTCTCTGGGATCTGCTTACTAGTGAGAAATAATACCTTATACATCATGCTCATTGGTTGGTAGATATTTTATAGAATGCTCAACCCACTGCAAAAGGAAACACAACATTTTATCTTTTAGATTTTTTTTTTTTTTTTTAATCTCTCACCCTCTCTCTCTTTTACTAGACCACACCTTTTTTGTATAGTTTGTTGAGTTATTTTTTTAATCCTGCAATGCTCTGCTAGAACATAATGTACTTCAGTTCTAACCTTTTCCTTTTTGTTTTACAGAATGTATTATGGACGCCATCTAAATTAATTGCTCGATTGGGGAAAGAAATAAATAACGAGAGTTCATACCTTTATTGGGCATACAAGGTGGGTGTCCATTCAATTGTATCTTGATTTTTTTAGATGCAAGCTTAAGATTTTTAAACTCTCATCATATTACTTCTGTATCTTCTTCTCTCTCTCTCTTTTATTATTTATTATTTATTTAAACATTTGTAATGTTAATATTTTTGGTGATTTGCATTGGTCCACATGATATAGTAATCTTAAAATAAAAGGTACCTTTGCATGCACTTGCGCTGCTTCCTACATCCTAAATACATATTGTCTAAGAAGTACAAACACTTGTATATGAAATTTCAAAGAAGTACAAACACTTATATGAGGAGCTGTATTCGTGTCGTTTTCATGTGCAGGACACCGACACTTTGCATATACTTCTTGACATGTGTCCGACTCTTTATGGACGTGTAGCCAATTTGTAAACAAATTTAACTATTTCTGACACTTGTTGATGTTCTCCTGACACTCGGCCGACATTTTTGGGACAATCCTCAACACAAATCTTATATAACACAAACACATCTAAGGTAGCCATGCCTGGTGATGTTGGAAATATGAACATATATATATATTTTTTTGAAAAGTAAAATTGACATCATGCGCATGATTATAAGTCTAGCATACAATGATACTTTTTTGATATAGGACAAAAAGACATGTTTTTAATTATAAAGTATTGCCATAGTACATAATATAATAATCATTACAATATTCGCATAACTCCATCTTCTAGATTATGTAACTCTTAGTATAAAATTAAACATTGCTTAAAGCTATATAAAAGTCTTACTTGATATATATATATATATATATATATATATATATATATTATATTTCCGTATAGCAATGTCCACACCATGCCCATGTCCTACCGTTTTAGGATTCAACGTGCCACTATATCTGTGTTGTATTGTGTTTGTGTCTGTAGCATATCGACCTCTCAGGGTAGTTGCTTTGAGAACCAGCCTTTTTTTTTTCCTTCCCGTCCTTGTACTGTGCATCCAAGTGCTGAAACAAGTTTGTGGGAAATTATAGATCAAAATCTGGTTTGTAAATTTTTTTTGGATACTGTAAAATTGTGACAAATGATTATTTAACTGAGCTCTTTGTTACAGTATTACAAAAGAAACTTGCATAACAGTTGGTAATCAGAATTTAAGAATGAATCTTATGGCCATGCAAGCATAACCTATCCAATAAGCCAAGCTCTTGGCATATAAAAAGTAAACATTTGTCTTCATTTCTTCAAGGCATTGGATGATAGGAACATATTTATGCTGTCAAGTATGGCGTGTTATCTCAATATAAGTGCCTACATTGGCTTGATAACCTGATGCAATCTTTTTAGTTTTGATTGTGTAATTTCTGAGTTACACTGATTACACCTCAGTTGCAATAGTCATTTCTTTGCAGAACAATATTCCAGTCTTCTGTCCTGGCTTGACAGATGGCTCACTGGGGGACATGTTATACTTCCATTCTTTCCGCAACCCTGGTTTGATCGTTGATATAGTGCAAGGTAATACTTTCCCCTTCACTGTAATTTCATGCGACATATTATAGCTTATGAGGAATCTTCAATTCTTAGTCATATGAACAGATATTAGGGCCATGAATGGTGAAGCTGTCCATGCAAATCCCGGGAAGACAGGGATGATAATTCTAGGTGGGGGTCTGCCCAAGCATCACATTTGCAATGCAAATATGATGCGTAATGGAGCAGATTATGGTGTCTTCATCAACACGGCTCAGGAGTATGACGGGAGTGATTCTGGTGCCTGTCCTGATGAAGCTGTATCGTGGGGAAAAATCCGAGGTTCTGCCAAGACTGTTAAGGTATAACATTTTTTTTTTAATCCCATCTTTTTTCTTGGCCGGCAACCTTGAACTTTCTTATATAGTAAACTTTATAGATTTCTTTTATATAATTGCATGGACATGTTGTGTTGGTCACTATTTTGGTTATTACGTAGAAGCATGATTCTAATTGTGTTTCTTTCTTTTTCTGGTTCCAACTAGGTACACTGTGATGCAACTATCGCCTTCCCTCTGCTAGTTGCAGAATCTTTTGCCGCGAGGGGGAAGAAATCTGCCAAGACCAAGTCCTAATACAAATTTTGGGAAGATGCACGGTTTATATTTGCCAATTAACCTTTATGTAGCCCTGAAGCGATTTAAAATTTATACTTGGGACTTTTCCACAGCCCAAAAGGATGTATCCACAACCCTCCACATACCCTTGGAGGTATGGGGAATTTGGATACAGCTACAAATGCTTAAGAAAGATAGCTTTTCCAATGCTTGCCCCATATTATTGTGAGGTAGCTCTAGTTTAGGAAGCCAAGGCATTTTTGGGGAGACATTATTATTATTGGGTCAGCATTGAGGTCTTTCGACATATCAATTTTCTTGGAATAAGAAAGCTGTGCATTTGGATTCCTCTAATGAGATTATTTGTTTTGCGTGTGTATCATGAGGAACCTGACAAACCATTTGAGGTTTACCGTCGCTGAATCTATGCGACAGTCTGAAAAGTTTCATAATCATCATAACTTAGCATGTATGTCCGTGGGTAACAGGTTGTTATTCAGTCTACCAGAAAGAAGTTGCAAAACAAATTTCATTTTATTTTTTATTTTTTGAATTGATGAAAACCGAGTACAATTATGAATTACAAATGCCTGTATTATGCGAAATGAATCAAACAATCGTAAAAAGAGGACTGTATTTTGACTCGATAAGAAGAGCATATTATGGTACAATAATTTTTTATCCATCAAATTTGTCCACTCAAATCTAGAACCACAATGATAAAGTCATGCGAAGTTCATTGTTGGTTTGATCGAAGAGACAGTAATCTGGCAGCTATTAGGTCATAATCAGGAAGCTTAGGATGAACATGACTGGCTTTCTTGACAGAGTTCTCTTCATCTGCTGTCTCCCCACTTGAAGATGACATCTTTGGAGATTCAATGCCATCAGATGTTTGTCTTTTGAGGAACGCTGGATGGTTGTTCCACTTTAGATGATTCCGAACTTTGTTCGTGTGATTGAGATCTTAGGTTCTGGCATTTGCTTAGATGCTGGTAGATTCATAGAGCTTGACTGCTCAAAACCACCCGCATGTCTAGGCTGGGTTTCGGTACCATAGGAATTCCTGGATGGTTTCCTTTCTGCACCAGAATCAGCATTAACTGATGCCTCACTTCTTTGAGTCTGTTGTAGGAATTCATCCTTGGAATCGTCAGAATCTGAATTGTAATGTTTGATTGGGGGTATTGGGCTTGTTTTGTTACTAACCTTTTTGCTCACTCCAGAACTAATAGAACCCCTGATTGGGGAGGAACCAGCGGAATGCTTAATGGTGCTGGATGTATCCTCGGCTACCTTTGTGGATGAAGATGAGGCATCACCAGACGGACTTTTAGGAATAGGCGGAAGCCTATAGCCCTTGTTTCGAAGGCCACCTGTCAATGCACTTTCTGAACTTGCTTGGTTTAGAAATTCATCATCTTTCAAGGTATCGTCAGGTGTGCAAACATTGTCCCTAATTGCATGGACCGATGGAAGCTTTGAAGATTGCAGGGCCTGCTCACAGTTTCCTTCGTCCACTAGACCATGGAAAGATGATTCACTGCCCAAATTATTCGACTCCACTTGGGGTATTCCGAGTCTGGTAGACTGCTGATTGACGGGAAGCTCAGTTGAACTCAACCTTCTCTGGAAGTCAGCATTTAATTCTGTATCTCGGTTGTTCTTCGGCACTACTTCCAGAGAATCCGAGTCTATCAGAAGAGGAGTCTAGCCGTGGATTTCTGTCAGATCTTGAATTTCCTTCCTGTTACCCCATGTCTTGCTCTTTGTGTTGGCTCATGGTTACTGCTGTGAACATTCTGTTTCCGGGGACATATACTAGAATCCATTGTCCCACTACGCCTAGACTTGTCCAGCTCATCTTTCGGATTATGTGAATCATCAAAAGTTACAGGTGACAAGTTATTTGGTTTTGAAGGCTCTGCAGATTCTGTAAAGCTTTCTGAAAAAATTGGAGAAGGGTGGCATTCCTTGGAAGAATGCAAATGTGAAGTGGACTTCTCCAATGATCCACTCGTGTCTTCTCTGAAGCTCCAAGAATCTGCAGTTGGTGAGAGAGGGGCAAGTGATTTTCTACCTGGTGATAGGAAATACTTGGAATCCTGTTCATCATACTTGGGCCCTGTATCAAACTTATATTCATCATCATGTGATCCAGATTCATCAAAAAATACAGCAGCATTATCATATGACCTTGTTTCTCTACTGTCTTTAGCAATGTTTCCTTCATCAACTGCCATAAAAGGGCGAACAACATCATTTCCCGAGTTCTGGTGGTTAGAGTTTGTAACGTCATAATCATCACCAAGAGTGCTAGAATGAGAATGAGAGGAGATGTTGCTGGATTGTTTTGTGATCGTTTCTTCTCCAAAATAATTGAAGTTGTCAGATTTCAAGCCATCTTGTAGGTCATTCACAAATTCGTGGCCTCGTCTTCTGATGAGCCCCTTTGAGAATGTCTACCTACCTTTTCTAGTCTATTCGGCGCGTCTTCATCAATTGAAGAAGCTGATTGACTAGTACCATCATGACCATCCTGGTAAAACCCCTCAGAATTTCTCACCAGGTAATCATGCTCATTCCCATATATTTGTTCATTGTGGATCTCTGGATTTGTGTCATTAAAGGAGTTATTCACTGAATTGTTAGCAAGATGTTCACCTGGCAACTTTAAAGCATCATAATTTCCAGTCCCTTTGTCTTTTATACCATGAACATTTAACTTGTGTGGAATACTGCCTCGAAATCTTGCCAAGTCTTGAAAGTTCTGCTGCAGCTCTAGCAGCCATGCTTGCTCGTTCTGCAGATTCGGGTTGCATCTTTAAATTCCATATTCCAATTTTGAACACCAAATGAAAATTCATTCCTATCTCTAGAAATAATTTCTTAGGGGGAGTAAATAATTTTTACTAAGAAGCTCCAGAAGAAATTTCAAATTTATCTGCATCTGGAAACAAATTGTTTCCACAATTATTATTATTATTATTATCGATACGGCTGGAACAAACCACTTCTGAAAAAGTTGAATCTTACACCATCCTTTCAGCAATTACAAATTTGTAACAAAATAATGATCTATGTTTCAGGTAAAGATGCCTCATTTCTCAGCTACAAGTAACATTAAACCTCCCAATAGGTATATGTATAACGTAATAATCTTGTGATAAGTATACCTCATTACAAACTTGTAATGACTTGTAACAATCTTTCAAATACAAATTCCAGCATGATGAAATCCAATTTTGTGCTGAGACTCAGAAATGAAATCCAATGGCCACAATGACCACAGAAATCAATCTGTGTATGGGTGAGATATATATATATATATATATATATATATATATATATATGTTGGGGAGTGGCTACACGCACTTCGTGCATTGGCCGAACTATAAAATCACTTCCAAGTACCAACATAAATTATTAAAATAATAAAAACTTTAAAAGGAAAAAAAAAGGGCATCATCTTCAACCACGTTTTTTAAAGGCTTGACTACTTTAAAAGGCTATAATTGTCTTGATGCTCCTGCCTCAAGTGCCAATGACAACATAAATTATTAAAATAATAAAAACTTTAGAAGGAAAAAAACTTAAAGAGTACTCGTTGAACCGGTGAAAATTGGCATTGGCAGGGCAATTCTATTACACAGAAAATCAAGATGAGTTAACTTTCAGGAAAATTTAGATACATTTTCAGGGTCCTCAAGATTACTGGCATTAGCAAGGAACTCGTCGAACCGGTGTTGAATTGATTAATTTAAAATGTTTGGGCATTTGTCAAATTTCAACTGCATGCTTGGGAAGTCCTATACGTTGGTTAATTAAAATCAAAACAACAAATCCAAAAAAAAAAAACTTTGTTCTTATCCATTATTTTCAATCAAGGATATCCGTACACAAGCCTTAGGATACAATAATTATCAACCTTGTCCTAATAATACATTACTTGTACATTAGCTACATGTTAATTTCCTGGTAAAGAATTAAAACCAACTCACATTGTCAAATGAGTTCGAATGCAACCCATTTGTTCTTATAACAAAAACTAATTCTCCAACTAAGATTACCAATGGGTTTTTATTTGTTCATTACCTTTGTGTTTAGTAGTTAATAAGTGTAATGTTACCGATTTTCCCTATTTTCTATTTTCTGGAATTTAATTAATTTTCTGGATTATTTTAATCCTTTCCTCGTTTGGCGTGCCACGCGGGCCCCGAAGGGCGTTTTGGTCATTTTGAGCTGAGGGTTTTAGAAGTGTATTTTATTTGTCATTCTAAGTCAATTAAAAGTGACGATTTCATTTTTAAAATTTTCAGAAGTCGGGACGATTTCCGGACTTGGGAACTTCTCCCGGTTTTCTTATCTTAAGTGAGGGGCGTTGTTGACATTTCACATGTGTGTGTGTGTATTTTTATTTCATGTATGTATGTTGTATTAGTGGTATTAATGGAGGGTGATATTTTATGGCATTGTTGAAGTTGTAAAGGAGTTTAAGGGGCATCTTTGTCATTTTAGTCTCATGGACCAACCTAGAATATTCTAAAGACCAAAAAGGATGGCTTCATTTTGACCCATTCTTTTCTTTTCCTTCGGCAAACAGACTCTCTCTCTATTCTTTTTCTCTCTCTATTTTACTCTCTTCATTCTCTCTAGAATTTCTTCATGCTAGAAAAAGATTTGGTTTAAGTCGGAGTTAGCAAATTATAGATCATTACAAGGGCTACGTTTTGGTACCGATATTGTAAGCTTTTGGTGGGATGTGAGTTTGGAGCTTGGAGCTTGGGTTGCTATCTTGAGGTAGGGGAAGTCTAAACTACGAATTCCTTGGTTTTAGTGAGTTTCCTATGTATTCTCTACATGTAAATTTTGTTGGTGTGAACATGTTTAATTTTATCCAGTACTGAGTTGTGAAGCATGATTTGCTCTTGATCTACATGATTGGTGATGAAATGTTTTGTGAATTTGTGAAGTTCATGTATGATGTTGTGGCTGGTATTCCAATGATCCTTTTTCCTGATCTCCTCTTCTTTGATTATGGCTCACGGGATTTTTAGGAATGTATTTTAGGTTTTTTCTACTGAGCTATTGAGCTCACCCTATTATCATTAACATTTTTCAGGAATGAGGAAACAAGCTGATAAATAATGTGCATCCATGGACATTGATGTAGCTAGGGATCCATTTTTTTTTTTTAATTGTATTAATGCTATGTAAATTTCGGCCATGGAGGCCTCATCTTTGTATTTAATTCTCTTTTGAATTGTATAAAATGAGATTATGTAATTATTTTATGATGAATGTGCAATGGAGTTATGTTTTGATCAATTATTGATGCCTTTCAATTATTTATGTCATGTTTTATTGATGAGTATTTGTCAGCCGACCGAAACCCCAAGTGGCTGAACCCTTTCATTAGCCGAAAGCTGAACCCTTCCTTTAGCCTAGAGCTGAACCTTTCCTTTAACCGAGGGCCGAACCTTTCTTTCATGACGGCTGAGGGCTGAACCTTTCTTTCATGACGGCTGAGGGCCAAACCTCTCTTTCAGAACGGCTGAGGGCCGAACCTTTCTTTCAGAACGGCTGAGGGCCGAACCTTTCCTTCAGCCGACCAAACCATCTGAGGTCAGAACGACCGAACCATGTAGGTCAGAATGACCGACCTTGTATGTCAGACCGACCGACCATGTGCTGAACGGTTATGCTCTGTCAGTTAATCCTTCCTTTTTGACCTGTGCATTTGACCCTCTTTGTAAGGTTGTGTCTTAGAGCATTTGGACTATGGATTGACTCGTCTGATAGTCATGGACACAAGAAATGGATGGTATGACTTAGTTGACCTTGGGTTCGGGTAAGGACCCAGTTAACGGTTCGGACCCATGGGTTCGGGTCGTTATAAAATTGGTATCAGAGCTTTAGGTTCGAAAACCTAAGGACGACGGTTAAAGTTGGATTTAATGTGATTGCGCACTTATGTTGTTGTTGTTTGTTTAGTTTGTTTAGTTCAAAAGTATGATTAATTGTTATTGTTTGTATACGAGTAGATTTTATAATTAACGAACTCACGAATAAAATAAAGCATGCTAAATGATAAGGTGTTTATTGTTATTAAGTCGTTGATTGATTAATGTAAAAGCATGCCTATTTGCCAATTGTTTACGTAAGATATTTGTATGATTAATGAGATGGTTATATTTGTTTAAAGCATACCTAATTATATGACGTTAAACTTTTATGTGTAACTGATTATATGACTAAGTTTACTTGATACATGCTTGGTTCGTTACGTGGTTAATTGTTAACTGTTACCATTGATGAAAACATGCTTAGTTGACTACGTGCTTAACTGTTAAGTGTTTAGTATTGTTAAAAGCATGTTATACAAGTTCTAATTACAGTAATTGAGCATGATAGTTATGATCCTGTTTTAGGACGTAGTTGCATGCTTAGGTTCACGTTGTGGTCGTTCATCCACTAAGGAGTGGATGTATGCATGACTTGTTGGTTTCCTTGTTGACAGGTTTGAGTGTTTAGGACGGTGTTGTATGTTGAGTTGCTGGAGGTTTTGATCCATATAAGTGAGGGGCTTGATCACTTTTATGTTTCTAAATGTTTAGTTCTTATTGAACGGTTAGTGTGAGCATCGTAGCTCGTGGATTGAACTACTTTATGTATTTTTGTATTAATCGTGTAGTTGCTTTTGTAGAATCGTGTTTAAGGATGACGTAGAGAGATGGATCCAAATGAGGTTGGACAATGAGCAGGTGAAGGGCCATCCCAACCAGATAGGGTTTTGATGGGACATGACTGAGATAGAGAGGTGGATGATAATCTACAAATACCGAAGGACGATGTTCTAGTAGCAAGGGCTGTAGCCTCAGCCTTTCAGAATTTAGAGAGTACCACAGCTCCTCAAGTACTACAACCGGCTATTCAGCCACAGGAGACGGAGATGGAGCAGAATCTTTGGTACCTGCTTCAATTTAACAAACTCATGAAAGTAGCATTTGAAGGAGGCTCAGACCCATTAGTTGCAGACGGCTGACTTGATGAAGTTGAAAATCATTTCAGGGCAATAGCAGTGCCCGATGATCAGTTGAAGATCACCTTAGCTACGTACAAGTTTGTTAGTAACGCAGCAGCGTGGTGGAAGACCATGACTAACACGCATGATATTGACAGTATGAGTTGGGATGCATTCAAGAGTCTTTTCTTTGAAAAGTATTTCCCGCAGACTAAGAGACGAGAATTAAGGACGCAGTTCGATAGTCTCAAGTAAGGTGACATGTCAGTAATGGAGTAAGAGAATAAGTTCACTTCTCTCTCACATTTCGCTTCGGATGTGTTGGGGAACGAAGAGGAGAAGACATGGCGTTTTGTGTACGGCCTAAACCATTCTATTAGGCTGGGGGTGACACTTTTGGGATTAAAGAATTATTCGGAAGCGGTCATGAGAGCATTGATGGCAGAAGCAGAAGCCAAGGATTGGCAAGAGAGGAGTGATATTGTGGGTTCTCGGGAACGAGGTATGAGTGTGGGTACTTCTTCTAGGAGTCAGGAGAGGAAGAGGCACAAATGTGCTTCATTGTTTTCTCAGGAGCAGCGAATGGCAGGTGCTACTCCTATTGTTGGTTTTTCTTCAGAGCCTTCTAGGACAAGTTTGGTGTGCTATCACTGTAAGCAGCTAGGACACCACAAGTTTGGAGTTTATTTTCTGTATGGTTAGTTGGGCCACATGAAGAGGGATTGTCCACAGAGGAGATGAGATATTATTGTAATTGATTCTTGTGTAACGGGGGATACCTGTGAGATTAGGCAGTTGCCTGTGCACAGTTGTACTGGATGTAATGGGGGTTACCTGTGAGTTTTGTAACAGGGGTTACCTATGACTGTTATAACGGGGGATACCTGTGAGTCGTGTCGGTTGTAATTGGGGACACTTGTGAGCTGGCATGTGTTATAACGAGGGATATCTGTGTGTCGTGTCGTGTTGTAATGGGGGCTACTTGTGAGTCATGTTGTGTTGCATGGTCACCTATGAGTCGTGATGCATTGTTGTCTGTGAGTCGTGTTGCACGATAGTTTGTCAGTCGTGTTGCATACCTACCTGGGAGTCATGTCGCATTATCATATATGCATCTTGTTGTATTGTTGTCGGTGCATCGTGTCGTGTTGTAATATGGGTTACCTGTGAGTCGTGTCGTGTCGTAACGGGGGATATTTGTGAGTCTGGTACAGTAACGGGGGTTACCTGTGACTGTGTAGCGGGGGATACCTGCGAGTTTGGGTGTGACAGGAGGTACCTGCACACAGTTATTCTGGTAACGGGGGCTACCCGTGAGTTTGGACATATGCCTGTTCACTTGCGCAGTGTCGGGTTCATCTGTGCTAGGATGGTGGACATATCCCGTAGTGTGGTTTCGGACCGGGTGATGTTGATGATGCTTAGTATGAGCCCTTAGGGCAGGGTATGGATCGAGCAGTTTTGTATGAGTCTTAAGTTGTAATGATGTACCAGTTGTGACTGTTATGTATTAAGGCAATGATGTATTTGTAAGACTATATGAGTATTCTAGATAGTTTTATTGGATAATGATGTGTATTTTGTGAGTAGTTGAGCTCTTATGCACTGGTTTTAATGAGGGATTGATGACAGAAGGGTTTTATCCATGTTCCTTTAAAGGTTATTAATGTAGTGGTCAGCATTGCCTAGTTGTTTTTACGAATGAAAGGTTTAGAATTTCACTTATTAAAGTTCTTTTTCGGGTAGGATGAGACACGATGTCTTAGAATTTGCTGTTTAGCCCTAGTGTTTTGGGAAGGGACACTGTTCTCTTATACGTTTGGATGTTAAGTGTACAAGTTGTTTCGTATCTGTTTAGTTCATCTTCCTTGGCATAGCTTATGCAAGGTATCGATAAGTGTATGTTCTGTTCTATTGCGATAGAATGACTTGATCTTCCTTCTTCTTATTTTGGTTCTGACAAGGACTTTGTTATCTGTGAGTTTTGTACCTCCACATAGGAGTTGTGCGTGTCCTTGGCCGAAAACACTTTTTAGAGTTCCCTCTTTTGTTAGGATTCCGAGTGAGGGTTTGTTCTGGATCGTTTGACTTACCTCCACGGTAGGAGGTGAAGTCTTTGATTTCGTGGGAATTATTCCTAGAGGTTATGACCGATGTGATGTGAGACATGACTTGTTTATCGGTGTGTACGTTTTCTTAGGGTCTTGGAGCTAGCAGTGGCGCCTAGTAGCTGTGATTTAACTCGTGTGTTGAGGATGGTTGAACTGTGTGTCTAGAGTTAGACGTTGAAGTTGGTGCATAGGTGTACTTGAGGATTGAACCTGAGGACAAGAACGACGCTAGTGTTGAGGCCGGATGGACGATGGGAATGGCCTGGCCAACCATTTCTCTGAGTCAATCTTTCCTTAACACAATGTTAGGTCAAAGGTCAATGATAATTAATTTTAGTATGCTTAGTGACAGTTGGAGTACGGTGTTGTGCGTTGCGTACGTGTGGTAGTACAATCCCATTTTAGAGTGAGTCTCACTTGGGGTTGATGGTATTCTTTGTATGTGTTCAGGTGACTTGTCGTGGATGGTGGTGTACTTGGTATGGGACTACGTGTCCAAGGAGTTTCAGTTGTTGGATCAGTTGATCCTTGAGCTATGCTGATGGGTTGTTTTCTCGGGTACCTGATGGTACATTTGATAGATCGGATGGTTCTCTTGATTTTAGTTGTGGGTGTTCAGCTAAGACGTAGTTATTGAAGGCAATAGTTGTCAGAGATGGTTTTAAGAGTTTATTTGGAATCACAGGTTGAACTAGCGTGTTGGCTCGTTGAGCGGTTTTGTAACCATTGTTTTATGGGACCTAAGACATTTAGCGCGGATTGTGTGAGGCGCTGCTGGTTGGACCTAATGCGTATAGGATCCAACAGTTTTCTGGTGGAATGTCTCTTGTGGATAGCGTTAGTGCAATTTTACGAATCAGGTTGGTTTTGACCAGGGTTAAGCATTTTCCCTTGATCTCACGTGCAGAAGTAAGGTTAAGTGTCGTGGCAACTTGGATTGAAGGATTCTTTTCGTGATGCGTGTTGTCGTGTGGGTTAACTGAAGTTATCGTTTATGGATTTGGTATCGACTAGTAATATGTTATGGTTAGAAGGATGACAATCCTATTGGTTCTCAAAGGTTAGGACTCAGTGGAGTCATGGAGTTGGTTGGGCGCTTATGCCTCGTGTGCATGCATGTGGCGGTTGAGAATTTTGTTTGGCATAGGGTGTGCCCTTATGCCAGTTTGCGTTAAGGGGGATGAGATTACGTGTGGCTGTGGTCACTATTCGGTCGAGGTTGCGTTGGGTCACAAGCATAGGGTTACGAGTAACATGGGACGTTGGAATTCTTCGTGTTGGGGTTTTGAGGTATAGCGTGTTACGTGGGGTACTCGGAGTCGTACTCCATTTTGTATCCTTTCGTCTTTCACTTGTGAGGTGGGTTGATTTCGGGGACGAAATCTTTTAAAGTTGAGGAGATTGTAATGTTACCGATTTTCCCTATTTTCTATTTTCTGGAATTTAAAAGATTTTCTGGATTATTTTAATCCTTTTCTTGTTTGGCATGCCACGCGGGCCCCGAATGGCTTTTTGGTCATTTTGAGCCGAGGGTTTTAGAAGTGTGTGTTATTTGTCATTCTAAGTCAATTAGAAGTGACGGTTTTATTATTAGAATTTTTCAGAAGTTGGGACGATTTCCAAACTCGAGAACTTCTCCTGGTTTTCTTATCTTAAGTGAGGGGCGTTGTTGACATTTCACATGTGTGTGTGTATTTTTAATTCATGCATGTATGTTGCATTAGTGGTATTAATGGAGGGTGATATTTTATGGCATTGTTGAAGTTGTAAAAGAGTTTAAGGGGCATCTTTATCATTTTAGTTTCATGGACCAACATAGAATATTCTAGAGACCAAAAAGGATGGCTTCATTTTGACCCATTCTTTTCTTTTCCTTCGGCAGACAAACTCTCTCTATTCTTTTTCTCTCTCTATTTTACTCTCTTCCTTCTCTCTAGAATTTCTTCATGCTAGAAGAAGATTTGGTTTAAGCCGGAGTTAGCAAATTATAGATCATTGCAAGGGCTACGTTTTGGTACCGGTATTGTAAGCTTTTGGTGGGATGTGAGTTTGGAGCTTAGAGCTTGGGTTGCTATCTTGAGATAGGGGAAGTCTAAACTATGAATTCCTATGGTTTTAGTGAGTTTCTTATGTATTCTCTACATGTAAATTTTGTTGGTGTGAACATGTTTAATTTTATCCAATACTGAGTTGTGAAGCATGATTTGCTCTTGATCTACATGATTGGTGATGAAATGGTTTGTGAATTTGTGAAATTCATGTATGATGTTGTGGCTGGTATTCCAATGATCCCTTTTCCTGATCTCCTCTTCTTTGGTTGTGGCTCACGGGATTTTTAGGAATGTATTTTAGGCTTTTTCTACTGAGCTGTTGAGCTCACCTTATTATCATTAACATTTTTCAGAAATAAGGAAACAACCTGATAGATAATGTGCATCCATGGACATTGATGTAGCTAGGGATCCATTTTTTTCTTTTTCTTTTTTAAATTGTATTAATGCTATGTAAATTTCGGCCATAGAGGCCTCATCCATGTATTTTATTCTCTTTTCAATTGTATAAAATGATACTATGTAATTATTTTATGATGAATGAGTAATGGAGTTATGTTTTGATCAGTTATTGATGCCTTTCAATTATTTATGTCATGTTTTATTGACGAGTATTTGTCAACCGACCGAAACCCCAGGTTCAGAAAGGCTGAACCTTTCCATCAGCCGAGGGTTGAACCCTTTCATCAGCTGAGGGCCAAACTCTTCCTTTAGCCGAGGGCTGAACCTTTCATTTAACTGAGGGCCAAACCTCTCTTTCATAATGGCTGAGGGCCGAACCTTTCTTTCATGACGGCTGAGGGCCGAACCTCTCTTTCAGAACGGCTGAGGGCCGAACCTTTCCTTCAACCGACTGAACCATCTGAGGTCAAAATGACCGAACCATGTAGGTCAAAACGACCGACCTTGTATGTCAGACCGACCGACCATGTGCTAAACGATTATGCTCTGTCAGTTAATCCTTCCTTTTTGACCTATGCATTTGACCCTCTTTGTAAGGTTGTGTCTTAGAGCATTTGGACTATGGATTGACTCGTCCGACAGTCATGGACACAGGAAATGGATGCTATGACTAAGTTGACCTCGGGTTCGGGTAAAGACCCGGTTAATGGTTCGGGCCCACGGGTTCGGGTCGTTACAGTAAGAGTCTATGTGAGTTACGTTAGTTGTCAATTAAGGTGTTTGTAGATATCAGTTGTGGTGTTTGAATTAGTTTAGGTCAGTTGTCGTGGTGAGATAGTGGTGTGTGGGTGACATGCTTCGTGAATTTAATAATTAGGTTTAAATATTATAGGGTTAATTACAATGACACCTCCTGAGGTTTGCTATATTGACAGTCATATATAATTTAGTCGTTTTTTGGACAAAGACACCCCTCAAGTTTGCAAACTTGAACAATGACACCCCAAACATGATGAAAGTACATGTTTACCATTTGACCACGTAAAACGACCAAATTACCCTCATTCAAAAAATCCCTTCTTCCAAATTTTTCATCTTCCCATTCATTCCCTGTAAGCCCTTCTTCCCCGCCGTCCATCAAGTTGCCACAGCCCACAGCCGGGCTCATCACTGTCCCACTGTCGCCCTTATCCAAGCCATCCACAGCTGTAATCTATTACCCTCCTTGAGTCACATATGGTCTATTTGATTATTAGAAACAAAGCCCCAATATTTCAGTAAGTGTAATATAGATTATTGAGTCAATTTAAAGATAGATGGAGCTAAGGTTTGGGTGAAAAAAAATTTGCAGAAAAGATAATAGGGGTGGTGCATAGTGTGTGGAGATGATAGTGGATGGGTAGAGAGAACTCCATCTTTTCCGGCGTATTCCATTTTTGCCGTTGTTCGCTTGGAGCATAAAGAGGTTTGAGAGAGAGAGTACAGGGTTTGAGAGAGCTCGCTGCCATCATCCGCAAGCTTACAGCGAACAACGACCCAGCTACCATCATCCACAGCCGTAGAAGCCGCAAGTCATCCATGGCGATTCAGTTCTACCGCCGTTTCGAGCCTAACCAGCCCGTCGCCCACGACCCAACTGTTTGCTGTCCCCATCTCCTCACCATCCGAGCCGGCTGCCATAAAAACCAAGCTCTCATCCACCTCTATCAAAATTGATCTTCTTCTTCGCCTTCTCCACAGCCGCAAGCCGCCTTCGCCATCATCCACAGCCGAGTCCACCGCCGCTGCCATCTCGTCGAACAATGGATTTAGAAGTCTCTTCCAATGGTTTGTAGTAATTAAAATAGTTAAGAGGCAATACTCAATTTTGAAAGAACAATTTACTTAACTGTAGTTTGATTTCCTAAGAATAAAATCATCTACGCTATCAAACAATTTACCAAGTAAGCCCAAAATTCTTTGTTTTGATTATGGACATATGAGGGTTATATTTCTTCTGCTGAGGATGGAACGAAAAGTACAAACATAAACAAATAAATGATTTTGAAGACAAAACAAGAAGCTCCCTTGTTATTCATCTTATCTTAGATGAAGTGTTCGAAAATGATTGCAGATAGATCTAAACTTCGACACTGTTTAGCATAGAATGAGTGATTTATCACTATCAATTTGATAAGTCCAATTTTTTACACTAGTTACACAAGAAAGAAATGGAGTTTCTGAAGAGTTTGACAGCAAAAATTATATCGAGCTCTTCACCGTCCGTGTTCTCTGCATCGCGTTGCCGACCGTTCCTCTTTCGCTATGACTCAGAGGGACTGAAAGAGAAAAGACAGAGAGAGGGAGATGAGATGAAAGGGTAGTTTGGTCATTTTAGGTGAGGATTAAAATATATCTTAGGGTATATTAGACATTTCATGTCACTTAAGGCTGTGTTTGGCTCTGTTTTTTTATAATGGGGTGTCATTGTTCAAGTTTGCAAACTTAGGGAGTGTCTTTGTTCAGAAAAATGTTAAGTTGTGTATGGCTATCAATATAATAAATATCAAGGGATGTCGTTGTAATTAACCCTAAATTTATTTAGACCTCATATCGTAAATAAATAATTGGTGGAGGGGAAATGTAGGAACAAAAAAGGTTGTAAATCCAAATCATAAAATGATGCTTTCTCATACTTTTCTGAAATTTTTATCATATTAGCATCTCCAATGCCCTCTCAAAGGGCTTCTCAAAGTCAAAATATAACAGGTGGATGAAAATAATACATTCCAATGAGCTTTTAAAAGGTCTTTCATATTTTGAGATTGTCAGAAGTATTGTCATATATAGCAGCTCTAAAAAAATTTTGAGAGGTCTATTTTTTCTCATACGGTGCCGTTTCTCAAAATATAGCAGGTGGATGAAAATAATACACTCCAAATAACATTTTGGATAAAATGCACTATTGGAGTATAATTATTAAAATATAATATTTTGACACTGTAACTCCTCTCAAAATATAACTTTGACATAAAAAAATAGCATTGAAGATGATGGTCCATTTCTCAACTCAATGAAATATTTTTCCTAATCAAAATTTATTTTGATGACTTCATGACACTGGAATGTAGGAATATGGGGCTGCTCAAGCATTCGTCTTGGACCTTGGAAACATGGGCCGTAAAGGCCCCTTTATTAAGGGCTTTACCTCGGAAACGTGGCCTGTAAAGGCCCCTTGATTATGGACTTCTATTGTACTGTACTGCCTAATGTGAAATTGTCATAGACATTGCCTCTTTGTCTGAGTTCATACGAAAGTCCAGGAACATCTATAAATCAACATCTGATGAGGTCCTCAACAAGTTCATGGGTCCACTTCAATACAGTTGGCTAAAATTGGCTATAATGATTTGGAATACTTTTAAGTTAGTCTATAGTTTTCAACCATTATGCATCTATTACAAGTGTTGGATTACACATTTCATAAAAGCGAAGATTTAGATTTAGACTCTTGTTGAAGACTTGAAAATGGCCTCTACTAACTTCTTATGCAAAATCCTACACGTGCTCCATTTTTCTTTTTTCTTAAGACTTTTGGATCAAAAGATGGAAATGGTTGAAAAAACTTTATGGTCACTCTAGTCTATGCTAGGATGTATTTAATAATGACGATATTTTAATTTTAAAATGCCATTACTATATTTTAAAAACAATTGTAATTGGAAACCATCTTATAGATTTGAAGAGATTTCTAATACCTAAGTTACAAGATTGTTCTCATTAATCTCTCTCCCCCTTTCTCATTTCATGTGATTTGAAATTCTTCCATTCCGTGTGACTGTTACTTAAATTTTGCCCCCCTTCTCATTTCATGTGACTTGAAATTCTTCTACTCCGTCTGACTATGAATTAATATTTGCCACTTTCAAACTCTCTCCCTTCTGCTACATTTGACTCTATCTCATACGATAACATTTCATGCAAACTTTAAATTTATTTGACAATTAATAAATTTATCATTTAAAAATAAAATAAGGATACAAAGAAAGTCCTCCCATGATACATAATCACGAGCTCTGTGTATTTATAAATTGGATAAAGAGTTTTTTCCCCCGAAATTTGTGAAAAGTCCAATGAATCATTTAATAGCCTTCTCATGGCTCTTGATAACATTACTCTTAAAAATGTTTCATTGGTAAAAGAATCACCAAACAGGGTTGCTTCACTTAGTAAACTACACCTTTAATAAGTTTTCTTCAGCTAAGGCCAAACCCACATCGCAGAAAAAGAATATATTCCAAAAGATGTGAATATGATCAATTGAAGGTGCGAAATGTTTTGTTATAATGGTTCTTTTGAGAAGCTGTTCCTAAATAAACTACATTGAGAATTCCTTCTACAACCTATAATCATGAACCTAGGAAGATCATCTCATAATTGTGTAAGAAAACTAAAAATCGATATTAACATCTACTAACTAAATTTTACAGCGGAAGCTTGGGACGAGAGAGATTCAAAACCCTAGTATTCTCCACTATTTTTAATATACACAAACCCTAAGCCGGGTGTTTCAATCACATGGTAGCCACCAAATTTCTTTGGACTAGATCTCATCATTGTCAAAGATCCTCTCAACCATGGTTATTCCCTGTTACACACAAAGTATGAAGTCAGTTTTACAATCACTCCCTCAAAACAAATAGCCACTTTGAACCGTGTGCACGAATAATAGAGGCCAGCTCCAATATAGCATTATTGCTATTTCATCAAGAAAATCTCGAAACAAAAACCAGAACTTGAATATTTACCTCTTGAAGTACCTTTCTTTGTGCTTTTGTGGTTTTTGTCATGTGAAGTAGTAGGAATCTTTGAGATGATCAGTGAACTTTGTAATCCTTCCAATAGCTGTAAGCAACAAAATCAATCACTCCATTTTACTCCAAACAGTTGCGATAAGACTTAAGTTGTTTGTGTATATCATCACAACAATTGTTTGTCAACCGCCAAAATTGGTAGGTCATATCAGTGACTCACCTATACACTATAATTAACAGTGTATTGTAGAATTTAGAAAATCACTGAGATGTGCGACGAAGTTCAGTATCAGGAACAAGGATATAATCAAGGTACACCATCCTCTCAGACAATCAAACAAAAAGATGGGGCGTGATTACAAACAGTCTGCATAATGTCAATCTCCTCATTTTAGGTTTGGTTTGTGAATTTAGCAAAGGAAAGGAAAATGCAAGGTTTTCAATTTTCATATCTAGTTAGCAATTTCCAGGGAAAACAAGGGACAACAAAATACAAGTGTATGTAAGAAACTTCGAAACTTCTTTTTATATTTTCTCATTCTATATCATTTTGAGAAACAGTATTGTATACAAGTCAAATTTAGTTTCTGGGCATTTGCAAGTGTTAACCTTGAATAAGTTTGACCATGTTCAGTCACATTTAGCTTCATCCGACTCCTATATGTCACTAAATTCTTCAGATTTCTTTACCTTGGTTTCTGATTATTTACTGAGGGGAGGATCTTACTGGTGAGATCTTTTCAATTGCATAGTTGGTGTGAGGGCTCCATTGTTTGAGCTACATTCTCAAATATGCTTAGGTAAACTTGTACCTGAATGCACAATTTGTCAATTCTTATGTTAGTTGTGGATTTCTATGTACCTTTTCTTTAGGCTTATTCCGTATGTTTCTTATATTTGTTCTAGGCTTATTCTATGTTACTTTAACTTAAAATCTAGTACTTTTTTTATTTATCGTTTTGTAGGATCTTAAAATTTGATCCTATAGACCCCCACTTCGATCCAACATAGGATCCCAATCCTGACAACCATGCTAGCCATGAAAAAACTACCCTTCTCTGCTTTTTGTTTAACTGAGCAGATAGGAAAGGAGTGTTGCACTCGTATTCTTACATATTAAAGGAATAGTGTTATTTCAAGGGCAAAAACGTAAAAGAAAGGTAAAACTAACAAAAACGGGCTCCTTCCTTTCCCTCATCCTTTCCTTCAACCTTCAAGTAGAAAAAATATGGCAGTGGGCCAAGAAGGAAGGTACAACCTTTATTCCATTCTCTTCTTTCCCTTCCTACTCTTTCCATCCAATCACTCCACTTTTTACTTCCTCCCACCTTCCTTCTTCCCTCCCACCAAACCAACTATTAAGTAGACTTCTTCAAAACTGCAATCATTGTTATGGAATCTACCACCAATCACAGTATGAAACTTACGTGGCTCCAAGATGCATGAAACTGGGGTATCCTAATCCGAATTTAGGTTCATGGCAGGAAGGTTGGACATGGGACTTGTACAGATAACTGGTAAATTCTTAGAAATAAATATCCTATATAGAGCTATTGCTGTAAAGACACAATGGAAGCAAGACAAAAGTTTTCTCATCAATAATAAGAGTGCAAGTTGAACATGTTTGTTCAAGCTAGGCCCTGCCTGAGCTCTGGCAGGTTCTGCCCACACCCAACTAAATCCAACCTTCAGCTGTAGGAGTTCAGCCCCTCACGCGAGATCAACTACATCCTATATAAAGCTTGGTCTCAGTCAGGTTAGGGAACATAATAAAATTATCAAATTCAACAACATATAACTGTTATTCACTTTTAGTTCTAATTTGGGAACATGTAACTTTGAGAAATTGAGGGGTCAAAGAAATATGAAATAATAGATCAATCAGCAGAATTCCAAGGATGCTGCACTGTGCTTGATAGAGATTGGGGAATATGGTTTCATCCCATGTATTTAAGCCTTATATTTATCCCACGTCAAAGGCTATCGTTTGTTATTAAAATTACTTTGAAAAGCAATCCTGTGGTTGAGGAGATATATAAACAAGATAATTAGATTATATCCTTCATAGACATATACACACACATATATAGACATATATACACACATATATTTTAAAATTCATATTTATATTTGCATATATAAGGTTGGATTCAGGTAGGTTAATGCCAAGGCCTCTGGCCAAAGCAATTTGGGTCCAGTTAAAATTTTCATCCCAGGCCCAATATAGAAGAAGGCTGACCAGCCAGAACGAAATTTGGGTTGGGTTCGAGTTGGTCTGAGTTGAACCCACCGAGGTTGCAGCCCTATTAATAATATCAAAGAACTGATGGGCATCAGTTCGCAACCAAGGATGAGGTGAAAAACATACAATATTCGTTACACTAGGAATCAGAAGATGTTTTTATTGGACTTTTTTGGGAGTATGAATAACTCCTGAGTTAATTCACACTTTTAACATTTATATGCCATATCATTGGGAAGCAAAGGAATATACATGCACAAGCGTACACATACATCTGGGGGTGGGGTGTGGGGATTTGGGGGCTGCACCGATTGGATGCAAGAGACAAAGGACCAGATTCAATGAAGTGTGATGCGAGAGACAAAATACCAGATTCGATGAATGATAAGAAAAATAATAACTACAATTGATGGAGTCGAGTCATGCAATAAAATATAGTAAAAGATATTAAGCAGACATGTCATTACAAATATGAACTTAATCACTTAATATTAAAGAGATTGTAGGACTTACCCTTGATGTAGGCTGAATTCTGCGAGTTGTTCTACGGGGCTCCACAACTTCGGGAATTGTTTTTCCCATGTTACCATTATAGACCTTGTCCTTCACTTCGCTTTTACCGAACTTTCCACCAGAGGCTGCAAGTTTTCCTTTATTCAGACGTTCAGATTTTGCATTTGATGCCGGTAATTTCTTAGATGAAACGTCTGATGGAAGAGCCAGTGAAGAAAATAAAGTTTGGCCTTCTTCCGCATCGGCTTCCTCGGAGTTGGAAAATGATCTGAATCCCCTCAAGTTCCTCTGCCCTGATTCATGTTCATCATTGCTATTAGAATCTTTCATTACATGATCTGTCATGGTGCCATCACTTCGGGCAGATGTCATAAACTTATCCTTTTGAGATGAAGTTCTGCCTGGAACACTAGGCGGTTTCCTAGACTTAACCACCTTAGGCTTGGATTCAGCTTCCTGTTTTTCCTTGAAATCAATTTTAGAATCCTTTTTCCATCCATGGGAATCAGAAACTTGAGGCATCAAGCATTTTCCAAATTTAACCGAATCATTTGATTCATCATTGTTACTGCTCCTTTCTGTATCATAGTGTTTGCTTACATCCATAAATTTCCTTTTCTTTCCAGGCTTCGGGACACCGAAAATCACTTTTGAGCCTTCTTTCTGCAGACCAGACCTTAATGTTCTAAGTACATCAGGCTTGTTCTCGTCTCTGCTATGATTACCAAAATTAAATATCTTTTCATTCTCGGTTAAGGGCAGTAAATGTGACTGTTCCGCTCTCCTAGAATCCACAAGATCAATATTTTTTGACATTTTATCATTATCTTTGCCCTGTATTGCAGGACTGCCCATCTTTAATCGCTTTTGCTGTGGCATATCACCCTGAAAACCAGAAATAGAACCAAGTAAATATAAACAAGCAACTTAAAGTTTAAAACAAATAATCATGAAGCAAATACACATGTAGACAAAACACCTGAAAAGAACTGTCCTTTTCTCTTGAAGTGGACCATTCAATCCACTTCCCATCCTTCCAAATAAGAGTTGGACGCAGATTCCATGCTCTAACAACCGATGTCTCTCCTTCAGCTGCAAAGACAACCAAGAAAAAATCAGTTCTAAACAGTCAACTCTCAAAACTACCAACGTCACGATATGACAATTGGAAGAGTGATTTAACCAAGATGATCGATTGAAAATACCTGGAAAACGGACAGATAATGCAGTTTCATCATTTATGTCCTTTTCAGTGACAACTCCCTCTCGCCAGCTAAAATACAATATTAGCATAAATGAGATAAGATACAGTAGCACGCGGCTGGTTATTATGTACCCTAGCTCAGGAACAAACTCTTTTGTGGCACTTCAAATAAAGAAAACTAGTTTCATGCTCAAAAAACACCAAAGGCATCAAAGATACAGGCCGTCAACTCCACATTCGATACCAAAAGTACATGGATTATTCAGAATCTCTGCGTAGTATTATTTTACCAAAACAGAATAATATGATATGTATCAAAGATGATAACTACAAGTCTATAACAAAAGAAACCCTTCCAAGGTTGTGATTGTATGGTCCATGGAAACAGAATAATTTTCATGGAATCAGACTTATGAACAGGAAAATGAAATAAGATGCACAAATAACTAATCACTTCAAATCACTTCATAATATATATATATTTTGATAATCACTTCATAATATTGAATTTCAGAGAGTTCAAATAAATTCAATCAGATTTAGTGGGCCGTGTGTGTGTGTGTGTGTGAGAGAGAAGTAGTAGAGAACCAATGCTTATGTTGCAACAAAGGAGGAGCAATTCTTTCAATGTTTCAAAATAAACTGATATCTCTCCTATTTATGGTATATATGATTATATCTACAAAAATCTTTCTTAATACATAATCTAGGTTTGCTAAAGTTGGTTATTTCTTTATGGGTTAAATTTTGGACCATTTCCTTCTTTTCAAAATAATAGAGTGAGGTATGATGTAAAAATGACTCAAAATTTACTATAAAGCCACAATAAATCATGTCAAAGCAAAACTATATCTTACTTTTACAAAAAAGACTCAAGTTCTTCCATGTCAAAAAAGTTTTAAAAATAAAATGACCCTAAAAACAATCTCTATATTATATCTCCAGATATTAATTTTTATATAGCACATGATTTCTAACCCTTATGTCTTTAATAACCTATAACCTACCTAGGTGAGATGATCCTATTAAAGATGAGATTTGTGATTAAGCTCTATTCCCACATCAAATTTAGATTTTACTGCATTCATCTTTAACTTTGTTGTGTCTGCATCAAAACAACTACATGTTGATGGCTATCAACATCTAGACTTATTCCAATAACTAGATTAATTTAATCAGATAAATAACAGTTTCATCAAAGTAATAAACAAAGCAACCGGCAAAAAATATTAATAACAATACTGTTGTTCTTGACCAATTTTTAAGTTTGTCCAAGCAGAACTGTGAATTTAAATATCTATGGGTGTGGTGTTTAGTAGTGATGAGCGGAATGGTTTAAGATATGATCCAAGGGTGGGTTTGAGCTTACGAGTTGTTTGTTGTGTGTTGTCAGATAGGTGATGGGACTGTGCACTAGTTGAGGCGATTGTGGACGGTTTAGTCAATAGATTCAGTAAGGACAATGTAGCCGGTTAAGCACTTTTTCTTTTCACGAGTTAGTGGGTTGTTGTGGTGGAGGTCACGGGTCTTGTGTGCACGGGGATTGAGGCAGTATCGTCTGGGGAGGAAAAGATTGAATTGGTGGTAGAGTGTCTTTTATGGTTTAGAGGTTGTCATTTGGGAGTGACTGATTCTAGGTTAAACAGGACGCGGTGTCCAAATGGCTGTGATTGTTTATAGTGTTAGTGTATCGTGAGCGTTGGTGCTCTTATTTGATTGGTCTTAGTTAGCATGGGTGTTGCGGGGTATCGTTTGCGAGGTTTCTGTGTTGATAGGGTGTGATGGTCTATTAGTGGCAAGTTTGCCTAGAATTGAGTTTGTAGTTCCGTGTTCAGTTGGTTCTTCACCTTGTGTGTGAGGAATTAGTTCACCTCAGGTGAGATTAGGTGTCCATGGTTAGAAGAGTGGTGAGCGAAGTGTGACAAAGTATCTGGTGCATTCAGGTACGAGTTATCAGTCTCTAGTGAGAACAGGGTCGCTACTCTTTCTATTTGTTCTAATCTTGGCAAGGACGTCAATTGTTGTATGTCTTGTCCTTCATGTAAGAGTTGCGTGCGTCCGTGGACGGACGGACTCGTGTGTGGTTTGTTGTGCTGTTAGAGTTCAACGGTAGAAGTCCTGGTTGGAGGGGTCAACTCACTTCCACGGAGGGAGGTGAAGTCTTTGGGTTTTTGTAGTGCTTCTTGACCAGTGATGTGTGAGGTATGAGTTGCCGAATAGAGATTGTAAGTTTCTGGTGTCTAATACTTTCGGTGATGGCTAGGGGTGTGTCGTGAATTGTAAGCTTGAGGATGATTAGGTGATGTGATGTGAGTCATGTACTCGGATGTTTTTATAAGCGTTTGATTCGAGTAGTGTCTTAAGGACAAGTGTCGACGTCGCCTTAGAACAACATGATTGTCTAACAAATGGTGGTATGTCCGCTCCCAGATCCATGTGCACAATCACATGGCTAAGCAGTGAAGGTGCTCATGAACTAGCCTGGACATACCAGATCCTGCAGTCTGAGACTAGAAAAGAGATGATCTTCAACATGAAGACATACCAAAAAATTAGTCTGGTAACTCCAAACTCCATCTGTGCCGAGCCTAATATTTCAAGCTTATCCGATCCAAACGCAGAAAAGGAGGTTGCATTAGATAGCATAAAGGCAATGTGAAACCAAAATGAATCTTGAGAATGTTCAGTGAAAAATGTGACGGTTACACTAATCATACTTAAATTTTTCGACTTTAAGGTTTAATTGTTTTAAACAAGCATAAAATGAACATATTTGGGCCACGTCAGAATCAACATAGGCAAATGAAAATGATACAAGCACTTGTAGAGAGAAGGTAAAAAAAAAAAAAAAACTATTGTTATTTTGGCTCATAGAATATAGACACATAACAACTTGATAGGCAAGGTTACCATACAAAGATAATCCATATAATGCAGGGGGATATATTAGGTTAAAAGTATAGGAGAAAATTAGAAACCATCGAGCATCATAACATTTATGAAGAAAAAGTTATTTGACATTTTCTCAAGTTCATAACAATAAACTGGCTTATCAACTTTACAGAATACAAAACTAAATTGATTAATCCTATCGCCTTAGTTCAACCAGTTGCAGGATTTGCAGATTATTACTGTTTATGCCTGTGCTCTGATTTTTAACCATTAAACAAGAAGTCTTGTAACCACATAAATTTATCATGGATAAGAGAATATCAAGAAGACATTACATAACCCAAATAATCAGGCAAATATGCTGTGAGAAAATGACATGCTTACCAATCTTGCACCCATGCATCAGCCCTATCACCAACAGACCAAGCATAATCACCCATAGCTGCTCTGCGTCTCTTCCTCATTCCTTCAAACCGCATAGTAGTCATAGGATGGGCAGTACGTATTCTTGGTGCCTTGTTGTCTTCACCTTCAATTGCTACCCATTCCTGCAAATGCCCTGAACCTGAACACGAATATAAAGAGAGAATTAAACTAGATCTACATGGGCAACCATTCCTGTGATATTGTTGAATAAGGCACACATGAAACATAAATGTAAAACAACATGGGTACAAAGAAAATCATTGTTCAACTATACTTGAATGAGAAGAATAAGAAAACCAGCAAGCACATGACACTATCTAGGGAAGCTCTGCAGTATTAGTAGTACTCAATTACTTGACTGTCCCCCCACTCTAGAAATCCTTATTACCATGTTTCACAGCTGTAGTCTGGACCTTTATGCACGAGAATAACAACCACAACACCCAAAGAGAAAAGCATGATATAAAATTCAGTCAGCTTTTCATTGTATGAGATGAAGATGAAAAAGTATCTTGTTCCACAGGATAGAGCACAAATGTGCCGCGTTATCCCTCAAAAACATCACGATATGCAAAGTGGCCCTCGTACAACTGATTCTATTTTTCACGTTAGGCTAATGTGTTATGTTTTCACACTATCTTCATCCAAGATTCTGCATCACATGTTTACTTGCATCCACATTCAACAGTTCCCTAACAAATCCTATAGACATACACTGCTACAGCTTACCTCCATCTGACTGGAGTTCAGTGTAACCGACAAGAGCTTTTCCATCCTTTAAACTCAATAAATTGGCGGTGAACCAGGCTGCTTTAAAATCACCATCTTTGAAAACCTAAAGCATGAAATGAGCAAGTTAATACAGACGTAAATAACGAAGAATAGACACAGTATATCAACATGAATTGCTAAGAAGAAAATGTGCATGCAAAATCCTCAAATATGCCTCAGATCATAACTCAGAAAGAATAATCGGAAGTGTCATAGCAAGTTGAAAGAACTTATATAAGATTCTCCAGAATTTTAAATTTGCAGGTCAAGCAATTGATAAATCTAATCACTTGCAACTCACAAACCTCAACAAGGGAACCCTCCTTGATGCCGTTTTCTGCCAAATTCCCTGGCGCTTTTTCATTCTCGTCCTGAATTATGACAGAAGTAGATCTTGATCCAATCTCAGATTCTGGAACCACCCCTATGGTTTTGGCCAAGTCAGAAGCTCTACGACCTTTTCTCCCTCTTAAATTCTTTTCATTGTTTGTAATGGACCCTGAGATGCCATCAACCTCTCCTGTGTGGTCCTTCACCAACTCTCTGGAGATCTCTCTTGAAAGAGGAGGCAGACCATGGTCAGTGGTTGGACTCTCATCCAATAGTCCCTCCTTGGCTTGTTTAGCAGAAACATTAATGCCTTCTTCAACAGAATCAATACCGTCCATGTTATAACGGTCTTTACTCACTTTGTTTGATTTTACACCATGTTCAGAAGGTACCAAGGGAACTTTCCAGTAGCCCTCTGGACCAGCATCTACTAACTCTCTGAGAGGTAAAGGATCACCCATAGAAACAATTTTCCCTGCTTGAGATACTGCTTCTGCTGCCAGCTCTGCAGCTTTTACTATGGCATCCAAATTTTCGGCGTGCTTTGAGGCAGCTGAAGCAGCTTCGAGCTTCCCCCTAGAAGCTTCCCTCGCAGCAACTATGATTGAACTAGAATAGTCGCTCCCATCCCCTCCCTCTCCCTTCAATATGGATGATGGAGTAGCCTTCCCAAAATTGTTAATGGTATTATAACGAGATATTACCGTATTGCCAGTTCCACTAGCCAATGCACCCTCAGCCATAAGTTTTGCTTGCAATGCAGCATTTGATGCAACCTTAGCAGCTGCAGCTGCTGCCTTGGCAACAGCAGCAGCTGCTGCTACTGCAACAGCTGCAGAAGTTAGCTTAGCTTCAACATCTGAAATCATTCTAGAATTCTTATGCATATTCAACTGATTCCATACACCTTGGCTGTGACTAACTGCAGCAGCAGCAAGAGTAGCAGCCTCCTCTGCTTCTAGCTTAGCCAATTCAACATTTTTAAAAGTGCCCTCCGAAATTGTAACCTTCTGCTCTGCATTCTGATCCCCTAGTTTCAGTTGGTCAGTGGAAGATGTAGGCTTTACATTTGAAACAAATTTACTAGCATTGCTCTTAGACACAGGGAAAGCAGTTGTAACGGCAACTGATGTGGACAAATGACTACTAACCACAGGAGTGGATAATGATTCTGTCTGCGTTTGAGCAAGCAAAGATGCGTGACCAAGATCCTCAGAAACAGGAACCTTTTTCCGCTTTCTAGACTTTGGATCAGCAGAATGCTGGCCAGGTGATACCATCACCTTCTTTGGGTCAAGCAGGGAAGAAGCCCCTGCAAAGACACTTGGACCCCCGCTGAGAACCACAGGACTAGACGATGCATGCTTTGTGCTGGAAGAAATAGACAAAGATGATTCTTTGACAGGGTTCAATTTTACGGCTTCTGTAATGGGCAACAAAGAAAAACGAGCACTGCCATCAAATGCAGAAGTTTGTGGAGAAGCAACCCAGGAACCAGGAAAAGGGGACTGAGATAGCCAAGAAGTGTTATGTCCAACAAAATTATGCGTAGGTGGAGTATGATAAGGATGCAACGGAGAAAGTGTTTGATAATCAAGAAGTGTGCCCTTCGCAACACCACTGGACTGCAAACTGTTAGATGTATTCCAAAGTGGTGATGAAGGGGGTATCATAGAATTAACAACCGGTGAAGGCGCACCCTTGCTGCATGCTCTGCCGCCAGGTGAAGAAAGCACTTTGTTCTGGGATGCACCTTTTTTAATTGCTTGATCTGAAGCTTTGGCACCTGCATTTCCCAATTTCGATGCAATGAGAAATTAACCAATCTATACAGAAATCATATGGCTAAAATCCTAAGATACCTGAACGTGATTGATTAGGGGTATCAGAATTGCTGGGATGGGATTTCTGACCCTGGATACTTTCCATACAAGCGCGCCAAGCAGGTTCCCAGACATTCCTCCCACCATCTATAAACATAAAATGTCAATCAACCGACCATATATCTGTAAATGTGACTCAACAGATAATGCAGGTATAGGGTTATTGAACTGACCGGATGTCCCGAAGGCTGAAACCATACAAGCCTCATCAGGTACTGTTCCTTGTCTGCAACAACAACAATTTTCAAGCACGATTTGATGTAAATTCCACATGACAGATGCATGAAAAACGAGAAAACTCAAAACTCGGGGCCAAATTCTATTCATACAAACAGAAAAAAAACACCATAAATATCACAATAGACATTTTTGACAAAATAATTTTCTTCATTAGCCATCACTTAACTATTATTCATATATCATGCCAGAGCTTGCAGCACTCAACCAATAATAATGGCTAAACTGACAGGTTCTTTGTGAGTTTTTCTCTTCTTTTTATTTTTTTATGCCACAATGTGTATGTATATAGACAATAAATAACACGACTCACATCAGAGATCCATAAACAAAGATCTGTGCCCGCAACTGCACTTGTTGCAAATCCGTGAAAGGTTGTTGAAATAATGCAGACGACAGAGTTGAAGAGTTTAAATCCAGCATATTAGATGCAGGAATGGAAATGACACCACATTGTCTTGTACCACTGTTTTCAACATTTCCATAAGGCTTCAACCCTTCAAATTGCACAAGTTGACCAGTCCCAGAGGGACTCAAGGACACAATATATGATTTATCCCCTCTTTCTGGCTGTTTCGCAAGGGTCGATTCCTTCACAAGGTTTCCCTTTTTAGTATTTTCTTTCCCTGTTGGCTTACCAGAGACTCGCCTTGTTTTACGCTCAAGGGTGCCTTTGGAACGCCTACGGGAATTCTCTCCATTAGGTGCTTTACTACCATGAGAAATTTCTGGCACAATCACAGGATCCATTTGCCCCACGCCAGAGGTTGATGTTCCTTCCACAACCTTCAGTGAAAATCCAAGACAACAATCATTAGAGAAACTCAAGAATGAGAAAATGTAATGTATTAAAATGAGTTGCTAGAAAGCATGATTTAAGTATTAACAAAAAGAGAGATTACCGTGGATATTTTGCAAGGAGGAGCACTAGAAAATGATTGCAAACCCTTGCCAGTTTCTCTTTCAGACAGACCTGTCAATGGACCGACTTCAAAACTGAAGCTGCTCTCATCTTTGGTGGCATCACTTCCCCTTTGGTTCGGGGAAGATGACTGAACTTTGTTGGCAATTTCATCAGTGACTTCAGAAGGTGGAACAATTGAACCCAGGGACCCCTTAACTCCCTCTTGCAAGTCTTTTTCACTTTTAGAAAGCTCAGTGCAACTAATGACAATGGGTGAACCAGGATTGGGTTTATCAGAATCTGCAGAACTGCCTCCACCTTCAAGCGCACAATCAGCATCGCATTCAGACAGAAGGCCTTGATGATCCTTTGATACATCGACTGCAAAATCCAATACAGCCATCAGAAAAGAAACACTCACAGGAAAAAAACTAAACGATGAATGAAGAACATGCACATTGATAACCTTTATATATAGACATCTTGGCCTACTAATATAGTGGACATCTTGGCCTACTAATATAGTGGTTTCTTTTTTCCCACCAAACATTGGAGAAAATCATTAACACTGTCGTGATGTAAATTTTTGACAAACTAGGCTCGAAGTTTGCATCCAATCCAAGAAAAACCCTAAAATTTCCATCATGAAACTATTCAAAGAGATACAAGATACTATGAATATGGGAGTTTAAAAGGTTGCAGGTACGAATACTATTGCTGTTATTTCTTTTCCAATAATTATATCCGTTTTTCACTCTCTTTTGTCCTTTTTGCCATTTAAAATGGAATCAGGAATGGAATGATGTGAAGCACTCAAAACCAAACACATGCATATGCATAAACTAACCAATGAAAATTGGTTGTGAACAATTAGGTAAATGGCGAAACAAAGAACTTGAGAAAGGATTTGAGGAAATACCGGGCTTTTAATTATGAAAAAAATAGATGAAATTTGAGATCAAAAGCCAGTGTTCTGACAAAATTTACCTGCTGAAGGCAACGAAACCAACTGCCAAACAACTCCAACATGTTCTTCTCGTTCAAGGAATTTGAATATAAGACATATGAGTTGAGCATTACCCCTTTATTCAAAAAAAAAAATTACTAACACTAAAAACTGAAACCCCAGTCGTCATTCGTCATTGTAATCTTTTTCTCCTTTCTTCAACAGGGAAATTCGTATCTTGTTTTAAGAGGGGGTGGGGGGGGGAACCAGAACCCCAACCCTCTCTTTAAATAATAGGACTACAATGGTACGCATTGCTAGGACAGCTATGGCTGTTGGCCACTACTTAATGATAGGAAGATATTGGATAATTTATCCCATGATAATTCATATTATAATGGAATTTTTCATATACTACTGCCAAAAAAATTAATAACAGCAAAAACAAGATGGCAAAAAAAAAGATGCAAGCGAACCCCATGGGTTAATTTCATATCATTGAGAGTGGGAAGGAAAAAATAAATAAAGAAAGAAATGAGAGAATAGATTACCTGCAATCCCCGAGGTCACTGCATCATGATTTTCCCCTCTTGTTGTTTTTCCATGATTTTCAGGAACTACAGCTTCATTACCATACTCTTTTACAAATGAATCACAAAGAACAGGGTTGTCTTTCAACTTCCTAGAGCCCTCTTGAATAAGATTTCCTGCCTCTGCATGTTCATTCCGGCTTGCTGTATCATGAGACTCCACCATTGACAATGACTGATCAACCGTTACCTGCAGCAATTGGTTGGCAGAATCACTAGACCCTGTTTCAAGTCCAGAAACAGGACCTAGCTCATTTGCCCCATTTGAACACTTCTTCAGGGTCAATAAATTTGCTTCCTTTGAAACTTGAACTTTGGTTTCTTCACTTCCATCCAAGTGCATAAACCCAACTACAGGTGAGGGTAACTTCTGCTCGTCACCGTGACTAGTAACTCCATCGGCAGCAGCACCATTTACAGATGGCAAGGAAACATTATCCAATTTCGTATGTGATGCTAAGTTTGTATTTTCCAAAGCAACATTCATTGCTGCAAAAAGAAAATGAAGTGCATTAACATCAGTATACTTCGTGGATTCCCTATTCCAAAATTCAGAATTAATTATTACATAATATACCCAGTTCATTCATGGCAGTAGGATCATGCTCCGATTTATGCACTATCATGTCATTTTCTTTAATACCTTCACCTAGACTATCCAGTCTAAGAGATCCAACAGTCTCACAATCCAAATCACGTGCATCAATAGACAACTTTTCATTTCCTTTTTCATTGAGAGAGACATCTTCAGCATGGTGAACGTCACCACCCTGTTTGGTGATCAAATCTCTTTCGCATATTTGCACAGAACCAGCTAGCATGGGAGGCGAAACATTATGTTCAGCATTTAAGTCCTTTTTGTGGATTGCAGAAGGATCGTTAACAACTTCTAAATCTTCAATTGGATTTTTTTCCAAAAGTAACTCATTTGAAGAGCAAACTACCATTAAATTAGAAGGATCTCCCACGTGATCATTGCTGCTTCCATCACCTTGACCATTAGAACATTCATAATGTACCCCAGACAACAAAGATGCCTCGGAATTATTAACTGAAGCCTCACAAAACAATTGGTGATCACTTTCCAAAAGATTCTCTTTCTTCTCAATAGAACTGCTCTGCCCATCTGTTATCTGCATGTTAGAACCCATCTCAACAGCATGTCCCTCGATATTACCATCACCTTGAAAAACTACAGGTGCCCCTTGCATATCTCCCCTACATTGCTGATTAATCTCTGTGCTTTTAGACAAAACCACAGCTCCACGCTTGCTGCCCAGAGCAGGGTCTATGGAACAAGCACCCTCACTGCATTCTTCAGCTATCTGCATGTCACCATCCCTCTCTAGTGGCAAAAAAGATTCTTCAAAATTATTGGTATTAGATTCAATTGCAAGTCCATCTAAAGAATCCGACTTTGGAGCAGAACTGAGAGGACTCAGTAGATTATATGTACCAGTTTCAACTGCACTTCCCTTAAAATTTAAATCATCCAAATTCGCGTCTTTACTAACAACATGTTCTTCATCCGCTCTCCTACTAATGTCATTTGATAAACCATTGACATTCTCAAAACTAAGCTGATGTTGGATTTCCTGATTGTTCAACTCCCCCACACTTGCAACATTATCCTGTGAAGAGGATTGACAAATTTGCATCCCAGAAACAGAGGGTTCTTTTTCCATCTTCTTGTCGAGAGATTCATTCACTGAAGTATCGGCTTCAGCTTCATTTGCATTATTACATTTTCTATCAGTTGCCAGATTCTTCTCAGTCACACATAAACCACACTTTTCATCAACAGCGCTTGGTTCCAACTCACTTGAACTTCCATAGGAAGATAATTCAACCACTTGTGTTTGTGAAGCTCCTTCAACATGAGGGTGTGTCCTTTCGGTACTCTCATCCAACCTAGAAGAGTTTTCAAGAAACTGACTTGGTGGTAGTGCAGGGTGTGAATCTATAACGTCCTTCATTCTATCATCCTGTTTCGAATTAGACTCCATTTGCTTGGTTAAGCTACCCAATTCATCAGAAGCATCAGACTCTTTAATGACAGTTTCTCCTAGGACCATCTCCTCCTGCCCCACAGATTTTAATAACATTTCAACAGATTCTGAGGATGTTGCCTCAGACCAAACATTGTTATGCCTCGAAATGGAACAAGATTCTGGAACACTTGAACTGAACTCTATTCCACTACTACCCCTAGAGAAATCCTCAATCCACTGATTGTCTTCTTGACTCGGGATGCCAAGAAAAACCTCGTTTTCGACCAAACTGTCAAACCTTAGTTGTCCCTGGAGGCTGTCATCAAAATCAAACTTCGGAAGAGCGTAAGGACTCAGAACAGGAGAGAATTTGGAGCTCCCTTCACCAGCTAAATGAAGATTATGGCCTTGAGAGTCATTGTCATCATAATCCATCGGTTTATTTCTACAAAGGGGTAAAAAAACGAATTGGTGGGAAAAGGATAAAGGAGGGAGAGGGGAGAGAGGGAAGGACTTCTATACAGATAATAGAGACTGAGTACCAAACTGACTAACATATCGTTTTACAAGGAAATAAAAACAATATATGCAACTATATGAACTTCAAATACATCACATCAAAACAAAACAGAATTCATATGCCTTCATATTTAAGCCCTGTTCTATATGCTGACTATTCACATCAAAACAAAAAATAATTCATATGCCTTCAGATTTAAACCCTGTTACATGTGCTGAATATTTGCTTATTAATTATTAAATATTTGTCCTTCAAGCTCACTCCACCATTTTCTGCCAGCACTACAAAAGCGTGAAAAACACATTCCTCGAACCACGGTCTATTGGATCCAAAGCATATCAACACTCTATATGCAACTTCTAGTAACCTCGTCCAATACCATGTAAAGAAGTTGGTGAAAATGTCAAATGATTGTCCATCCTTGAGCAAAAAACACGAATAAAAAGGGTCACAGGTTATATCCGTTTTGTAATCAGACAAGATGTCACTTTTTAGAATGGTTCAATTGCTCCAACATACCCGCAATTATCAAGTAATACATGTAAAGAAAAGATACATAAATCAACAGGTAATTTATTCTGCGGAGAGCGTCCCAAGCCATTCAAGTAAGTTGATGCATCTGGTTTTGAGGCTTTTTCAGTCCCACCAACATATCCGTCACCTAAAGAAAGTTAGAAAGGAATATTCACCCCGCCCCTACACCGTGAGGGCCTCTTTCTCACATACGGAATACCTGTGCGAGGAGGGAATGTAGGGAAGCTCACTGAATCTGGCTGGATTGGGAAAAGAATTAAACCACTCTGCATTTGCCAAAGCCCTGTCCAATTTAATGCAAATTCTTCTCTGTTGCCATCAATGGGGGCGGTTCCTTCTGATCCTAGAAAAGGTTTTTTAAAGTTGGAATTCCAATAACACTTATCTCCAGAGTCTGGGCCAAGGGCTAATTTAATTGTTATTGATATGGGCCTCAACATGTTTTGCCTCCCCTTTCATACGATGCGTCACCTAGGTCATCAATTAATAAACCACATGGTCCACCCACTAGAGAGAGAGGCATTGAAGTGGGATAAGAATAAAACAAAGGCCATCGTTGCTGCTCGACCGGAGCGCTATCTGTGGTTGATAATATGTAGAGTTTGAGCGACGAGATCTCTTATCGCTTTTTGCATGTCCTCGGACCCCCCGTACTCTCTCTCTATAAAAAAAACTATCAGTGTAATTTCCTAGTGGGTCTCTACCATATCGAGAAGAAAGCTATGGATCTTAGAAAGCAGAGCTTCTTCCCTGGGTCTCTCTCTTCTTTGACAACTGACAACTACAACAATAAACTAAAGAAGGAACAAATTATGTTGACAAAGAGTTTGTGAATTCAAATCTGTTTCCAATTTTCTACCATTAATTCCTCATAAATACCTCTATATAAGACAACCAAAAAAAAAACTCACAGGGCCTATAATGACTAGGAAGTTTCCCATAAGTTAATTACCAAGCTTTCAGCTCAAGTGGTATCTTCTTATCCTACCATATGGGAGGTTGAGGACTCAAGTCCCCATAGAGGTATAGCAGCCTATGGGCTGAGTTGGGTGCATGTGTTGTTACATTAGCGCCACATACCATACTTAATCTAATTGTTAAAACAACTGACTAAATCTAGGAATGGAGCGGGTTATCACTAAATTTCACAAGGATAGATCAAATTGTATAACTATTAGTTCGAATAGTAAAATTAGAAAATGTGGAATAAGTATGTGTTGAAAATTTGATACAAAATTAGTCAAACAAATTCCAAGGTGCCAAAAAGAGAACAGTATCACATCTTCCACAGTTAACTTTAAACCAGTGTGATTCGACATTAATTTCGACTACCAATCAGAATAGTACACACCCTTAACTACAACCTCCAAACATAACTGGGGAAAATATATATTAACATTTTTATCATTTCCATCAACTTATCTTATATTATTAGCAAAGATAGAATTTTTTCTTCTTCCTCTCTCTCTTTTTTTTTTTTTGAGAAAACCAATTAATATTTTTAACCATTTTCATCAAACTTATGGCATACCCAAAATATCTCTAGCCAAAAAGGTAACTTTTTTCAACTGGTGTTCATCATTTCAATCCAAATTAACAAAAAGCCCCTTAATTTAGCCCTTATTGCACCCTCTCCTTCTAAAATATACTTGTAAATAAATGCGCATCCGTAGAGGAAATGAACAGTACCATAGTAAGTAAGTCTAGAGACGCTACCTCCCTCCATCCGGGGACGAATCCGACCGTTAGTCAGCTGAAACCCAATCGTACGGTGACCGGCGGCTTCATAACCTAGGGTTTGAAAACACTTCAAATTGAGCCCCAGTTCAGTCAGCTGTTGACGTTAACACAAAGTTGCCCAATAAATTATTCTACCGAAATCTGAAATTTCCGACTGATTGGTGCCGAGTTTTCCGGCGAATCGTCGAACACAAAAGGTAGGAGGAGATGCAACGAGAGAGGTACTGACAGATGGTATCGAGAGAGAGAGAGAGAGAGAGAGAGTGCGTGTGTTTCTTCAGATCAGTGTAACACATTTTTGTACTTTGGGAAGAAACGTGCGGTCCTGATTAAATTTGAAAAAGTGGGGTTTTGAGAACAATAGGATCGGACAGTTATAAAAGAAGGGAATTTACAACTTGTTTGTAATTAATATTATTATTAGGCATAGAAAAAAAATAAATAAATAAATACCAAGTTACCATGACCAAGAATAATAAATTTTGACAATACTTAAATCTTTATTAGGAAAAATTTACAATATTAAATTGACATGGGTGATCTTTAAATACTAAATCATAGAGGGTAATTAAATCACTATTTCTGATTTGATAAGTGAATAAGGCTATGTTTGGTACGGTAGGTTTGAAGAGAGATGATAACATTAGTTATGAGGAAAAAGGAAGGGAAGAATAATTTTAACCCTTTATCGTATTTGGTTGGTTAATGAAGAAAAATAAAGGGAAGGATAATAATCATGTTTGGGAAAAAAAAGGAAAGGAAATTATTTTAATAAATTAACTATTATACCTTTATATATTTTAATATATATATATATATAATATCCTATACCTGGCCACTAGAAAAGAAAAAAAAAATTAGGGCAAATCATTTCAACCTCCCCAATCTCGCCTCCATCTCTATTCTCGTTCTCAACTCTGAACTTGCCCTCTCTCTCTCTCTCTCTCTCTTTGCACTGCAAGAATTAGAAATTCAAAACCCCCTATATTTCAATTTATCTATCTGTCTCCAAAAATCAAAAGTTCAAAACCCGTATCCATATATCATTTTAGATTGTTTAGAAAATCAAAACCCATATCTTTCAGTTTCCATTGCCGCTATTCGCAAGCTTCAATTACCGGCCCGCCGTTTCTCACTCTCTCCAGCTAACTTGTATGCATATTGTTTTGCAAACTTGTGTAATTTTGAGGGTAAAATTAGCATCACAACTCCTCCATTAGCCATTGCCTTTACTTTCTTTCCATTGCCTCCCATTTTTGAGATGATAAGAAAAACACTATCGAAACTTTGACATAACCTTCCAAAGCCTTCCATTTCCTTCCTTTTCTTTCTAACAATTTTTAATCCCCCTCCATCACCTTCCATTCCCTTTCCACCCTTTTTCATTGCACCAAACTGACCTTAAGTATTATTCATAAATTTTTAGTGTAACAGTATCAGTCTCTTATATTTTAAATGGGGGTCAAGGGTTAGACATGTGTGTATGAGTACTAACTATATAAAAAAAAAAAAAAAAAAAAAAAAAAAGTATTATCCATAAATTTTTAATTAAAATTAAACTGTATCATAAAAAATAAAAAATAAATAAAAATCATAACTTTTTCTTTTAAAGAAAAACTTGGGAAATCAAAACGTCCAATCACAATCAATTTTCATAAAATAAAAAATTAGCGAAGTAAAAAGGTTTTGGGATTTTGAATTTTCCCAGTACTTTTTCTTTGTTGATTTTCTGTCATATTGTTCATAGTAAGTTATCTCTTATTTCATCAAATAACATCACTTTATTATGAAAATATCATTTTTTATTTGAATCGATTAATTAGATTGCTTATACCCTAAAATATATATATATATGCTTTATTTGTTTGGGGAGTCATAAATTTTAGTGGGCTCACTAAGAGATTCTGCCTAAGTAGGCAAAGCCAACTATTAATTTTTTAATTTTTTTCTCAATAAGTCTAATGGCATAACTCTCATGTTATATATAAAATATGAAGCTGAAACTTGAAAATTCAATTATATATATAAGTTTCTGGTACTCCGTGAGAAGAGATCCGAGTCAAAAATAAATAAATAAGTAAAAATAACTCACATAATTAAAATAAAATTTCAACATAATAAATCCAGCATCAAGTCATAGGCTCAAATCTCGGGCTAAATAATTTATGTGAATGAATGTGTGAGTGTCAATTAAAAAATATTCCAACACAATGATGAATGTTGAAATTTAAGTAGCATTTAAAATATTAAAATGATATGATCAAAAAATTGAATTTTAAATATTACAGTAAAATTTTAAAACTATTTGTTAAATAGGATTTTTGCTTTCCTATTATTAAATAAGAAATTCTTTTGTACTTGTTTAACGTTTAAGTGTAAAGTGATGAGTGAAATTTCCTTACCGGAGAGGATACCACGGTTACGACACCAACTTGAGTTAAACTTTACCTTTCAAGGAGGATACCACCGCAACTTGAGTTTAAACTTAACCTTTTAAGCAGTAACAGCACTATCAAACAGTACCCTGTGTACTTTTGTGTTGAAGAAATCATACTCCGTAATGACTAATGTATTTGCTTTAACTATGTATAAAAGCACTATCAAACACATTTTTTCACCTCCATGTATTTGGCTTGATAGACCCGAGAAGAAAATTAAAGCAAGAATTTAGAGGAAAATATTAATGTGTGTTTTTTTCTCCACATATGACGGCTTAAAAAAATAAAATAAAAATATAGGTATACTTTACACAAAATAATATTTTAACAAACTCCTAGAGATATTAACAAATTGTTCCCTAGAGAATTGATTATATTATTACTAGATATTTTATGAACAAGACTTGACTATTCACATGTGAGTAAATATTATTTATTGACCGGTTAATGTGATCCAATTACAAATGTATACAAATAATCTATAATTATAAAATTAAGAAAGTGATAAATAAATAAATTAGAAAGGCTGACTAAAAATTATTATCCTTATTCATCACTTTCCGCGTTTGTAATTAGACCATATCTCTTGTCCATATCCAAAAGATATAAAAAGTGAAACATCTTAAACACAAAAGTCTTTATTATCGATAACATCTTCATTATTTATGCATAAATTTTAAATTTTAAATTTTTAAATTTAAAGTACGCACAATCACTAATATAAGATTATCAAACTAAAATGACAATTACAATTTATGAACATACAATTTTAAAATTAATCAACAATAAATCAGATTTAAAATCACAAACTTCAAATTTTAGGTACATAACAATCACTACAAATTTTTTTTTTTAAAATGATTCAACTGTGCTGAGGATGAATAATAATATAATTAGACTGACAAGCTCTGAAACATTGAATGCATATGGAGCAAACAAATGGTAAAATATATACAAATAACAAATTATAGTCTCTAATTGATTAAAAAGGTACCAATGCCATTTTATATACAAAAATTGCTTTCAACACTGAAAAGTAATATTTAGAATGTAAGTGAAAAACAAACCAAACATTTATAATGTGAATAATAGTAATTTTTGAAAACCGTTTAATGTGATATTTAATGTGATATATGAAAAAGTGTCAATGAAATTAATCCTTAAAATAAATTGATTGTGAAGAATTTCAAATAATTTAAAATGTAAATTAATGCTTTCAATATAACTCTCCATCATGAACTCTCTTTTTAAACTAATTAATTGAAAAAAAAATTAAATTATTCATTTAAATTTTTACATATCTCAAAAACTACCTTAATCAAGTAGTTAAATAATATTAAAAAAAATAATAATTAAATATAAAAAGTTCATGACTCTTTTCATAGGAGTATCTTAAAACTATTATTTGATATGATGATTCTGGCGTATAAGGTCCAATACACCGAGATCATAAACCTCCAATTCCTTGACATTAGGTGAATTTTTCAACGAATAATATTTTTATTTTTTTCAAAAGGAAGGACATATGCCATCAGAATTACAATTCCACATAGTTAAATGGAAGATGTAACATATATAATATAACATGTTTATAACAACACATTTATTTTAAAGTTGCGACATGCGATATATCATATCTAAGATAAAACATTACCTAATTGTTATTTCAAGAACGGACAACAAAAATGTAACTCCAAAGAACTAAAACGGGGCACTGAAAAAAAAAAAAAACAAGGCATCTAGAAGTGAAGAAGAAACAAAAGTGGTGTCTTTTTCCTTCCATTCAACACTTCTATAAATAAATCAGTAAAGTTTCAAACGTGCTGAAATACCAACAAAAAACATTAACCACTTGTTCACTTAAGCATGCTGATGTTACCTCATTTGCTAACTCACTGTGAAACCAAATGAGGTAACAAATAAAGATCTTAAACCCACTCTTTACTTACATCACCACAACACACTCTTTACTTACATCACCACAAAAATGTTTAGGCTGGTATTCGCATAGTACTAAAGGCAAATAAAGATCTTAAACCCACTCTTTACTTACATCACCACAAAAATGTTTAGACTGATATTCGCATAGTACCAAAGGCAAATAAAGATCTTAAACCCACTCTTTACTTATATCACCACAAAAATGTTTAGACTGGTATTCGCATAGTACTAACGGTAAGCTTAAAAACATTAAATGAGATAACTGGGAATAGCTTCTTAAATGACTATACTGGTTCCTCAAAGTCTCCCTTCACTTATCATTTAGCCCAAAAAGACTATGAGTCTTTGTCAACTGAAAAGGATAAAAACAACACCAAATTCTCATTTAAATATCAAAACAACTTTTAGATTAAAATAATAATGAAACAAAAATAAATAACACATACCCAAAAGCAGAAAATTTTGCACACTTTACATCTATCTTCAAATTCAAATCTCCAAAGTGTACAATTGGTCCGGTAGAAACTTTTTTTATGAGGACACCGGAAATGACCACACAAGCTGCAGCAAAGCCCCATACCATGCATCAAAATAAAAGTGAAACATAAATTGGCACATTTACAAATTATACAAAAGTTTATCACATGTTTATATATATATGAAAAATAAAATAAAAAATTGATTCTCTAAAAATTATAATGTTTTTATTGACCTTCGCCAAGTAACCAAGTTGCCAGCAGAAAGACTTTTTATCTAAAGATCCTTCCTGCCTCATAAGTCACGCTAGTGTGATTAATAACACATGCTCTAGTGGAACTTTCTTTTTTGGGAAGAAGCTCCTTTGTAAAGCTTTTGAATTGCTCGGCAAATCCGCTGAATCCGCTAATGAGATCGGAATCACTGCACACAAACTGCGTGGGGTGGCACTATCATGCTCTCGTTTGGTGTCGTAACGATATTAGAGCTCCAACCGTTCAAAATGTAAGGGACAATAGCCGAAGGCAAAAAACACTTTGATGGAAGAAAGGCGAGAAGGAAGAGAAGAAGGATTAGTGGTTGCCTAACCGAGGAACTTGAGGCCAACATTCAGAGCGTGGTCCGGAGTTTAAGACGCCGCCTAAAACGAGTGTCGGTCATAGAGAGGCATTTCTTTGGAAATGAAACAAACCGACCACGTAACTCCTACTTTTTGTATGCGCGTAGTTATCAGTGTATACTTGTAGGGTCAAACTTGCATGGTTGGTCCCCCAGCTTTGGGTGGGAGGTAATGTTGAGCTCTGCTCTTAACTGAAGGAGTACCTAGCTGCTGTTGCTATGCCGTGTTTTACCATGGTAGCTGGGTTGGGTTTAGAATGAATAACCAAATCCAGGGCTCAGATGGAGCCAAAGGGAGAGGGGGTCACCTTATTCTAGGAGATTGACCGCTTAGAGCCTCGCGTAACAAGATCAGAAAATAGAAGTGACTTCAGCTGTAGCTTCGGATGTCCGAAAAGCAAGTTCAAGAGCTTTTCTTATTGGATGTGAGGCGTTTTAAGAAGGTGGTGGTCTAGCAAGTTCAGAGGTTCCTTGGTTGCTTTGAAGAGCTTATACCCGTGATGACATTGTTAGGAGTCCAGTTGAGAGCTTACCTTGTAGCTGTTTGTTTTGAATTCATCCCCGCTCCTCTCTGTGAGTATTTCCTTACCTTACATAGATCAAATGATCGATCAAAGCGCAGTTTCAGAACCATTTCAATTGGGAGTCATTTTCTTACAAGAGTTCGAGATCTGAGAACCCCGATTCAAAATGAAGAGAAATGCTTCCCTTCTTTATTGCTATATGAAAGGGAAGGGTAAACCAAGTTGCATCGCTCGATTTCTTTGCTTAGAGAGTAGAAGCTTCAGTTTCAGTTTGATTGATCCCTTGGGCACCCCTATTTCCAGCTGGTTGGGTTGAGTCTGAATCATAACACAATCGAAATAATTTGGATGAAGTTGTTGTGCCCCATTGTGATGACAGTGTTGTTCTAAGGGTCAGAAAACACTTGGGAGGTGATGTTTCAAGATATAATGGGGACAGAGGGGGGATTACGATGGGCTAAAACTGAATGTGAAAACTGTGGGTGAATCATCAAATATAAGTCCTCCATATTGCTCTACAAAACAAACTCTTACTCCCTTATGATGACGCCCCTTTCCAAGCTAGCAATCGTATCGGTCGTATTCTTGAATTTGGAATGAAAAGAGGAGTCATGCTTCCTAGCACAGGACACAAAATAAGACCACTTATATCGGAATAGCACTTCACAGAGATGTTCTAACACAGAGTGGAATCGAAGTGACAGAGATTAGTTGACAACAGTCAAAAGATACTTTAAGCATTAACTGACTTCGATTTCTTTCATTATTTCGATTATGTTATGAATCAGACTCAACCCAACCAGCTGGAAATAGGGGTGCCCAAGGGATCAATCAAACTGAAACTGAAGCTTCTACTCTCTAAGCAAAGAAATTGAGCGATGCAACTTACTTGGTTTACCCTTCCCTTTCATATAGCAATAAAGAAGGGAAGAATGGAAATCACTCAAGGGACCAAGTCTTTGGAATGCGAAAGAGATCTAACCAATATTTTCTCTACAACTCCCCGGCCTAAGGTCAAGATAAAGCGCCTATCCCCTGTCAAACATTTTGCTTTTGCCCTTACGAGAGCAGAGTGTCCTACTCGCTAGAGTCAATAAGCCCTCCTTCTTAAGAATGGTTTTCCCTTGCATCTTTAAACATTAGATCGAGAAAATAACATAAGAACACCCTTATTGTAGCTTTGTCAAACTAGGCCCATACTTGTCTGTCTAAATCTTTGTTTTCTACGGGTTTTCAGTTTTTCTTTATGTTCACGAAGCTCTACAGGCCAGTTACTACATATTGGGGCAACAAGCTTTGAAGAGTACGGTTCAACTTCACTAATAAAGCAAACCCAAGAAAACCCTGCAGATAGGCTTCACAGATGTCCGAGTTGGTGAAGGGAATAGCTTATGAAGAAGACTTCTCAGATTTGACTCTAAGACTCTGTCTCAAATGAGTGATTAATCTTGGGTTCTAAAATCTAATAAGATGGATCGTCATGACCTAAATCCCCCAATCCACCAAAAAAAAAAAAAAATGAATAAAAGAAAATTCCTCGGGTTGTTTTCCGAATGTAGAAGGCTGAACCACATTTTTTTACTGACCCTACTACTTTTCATCATTTAGTTGATAGAAGTACAACTTCCACTATAGTCTCTAATTGATGTAAACTTAGCATGGTATAAACTATAATATAAAATATATATAATTGCTCATAGAACCGGTAAGATGCCCCATCTTTTTAATTGATTAGCTTTGTTCTGTCAATTAGATACCCACCTAAATTTTGACAAACAAAAGGAAAAAAAAAGTATATATTCAATCAATTTACTAAATCTTCTATATTCCTAACTTTTTTAGCGGTGTATTCTTCCTCTTTTTTCTCTTGTTATTTCTTTTTTGTAACTGATAATGACTTCATTATGAGCAAAGACATTATATAAGTCTACAGCAAAGAAAATGAAACTGAAAGGAAAAAAACAAGAGACAGCTACAAATTCTAAAGCATAGCAGACATGAGTTCTAACTAAAAAAAACTCAGAAAGGACCCTAGAACTATGTTCATTACACTTTAATATAATTAAAAGAATATATACCTAATGAAACTTTCGCTTTCTGCGGAACTTTCTCCTGAGCTTTCTCCAAACAACGAGATGTTGCATGTTTCCCGTTGAGTATCACGAATTTTCTTGCAAACGCTTCAGCGGCGATCAAATCATACAGCTGCTCGTCTACAACATCTGAGATTTCAACAGTAACTTGGGTAGAAGGTGGACACTGAAACTCAACTACGTCCGTGGTGGAATATGCAGTGAGATTTACACGAGGGATTGAACGGCTCCTGTCGAACATCCCTAATACCAAAATATTTTCTAGACAAAAATATTGAAAATAAGCATATCACACACATGGAAGTATTCAAATGCGAATTGAAAGAGGGGCCGAGAGAGAGGTAATTAGGGCCTGTGTGTCGATCAATATGCAATGAGACAAATAAGCGAAAGGCGGTATGAACAACTACGAGTAAATCATTCAAATACAAAATCCTTCCATCATTCTTAAAATAGAAACAAAAAAAGGAAAATGACGAAGGATATGAGAAAAATTACCGACGGTAGAGTCGACCACGACCGAGGTTAGGGTTTGGTTTGATCCGTGGGAATTGAAAAAGACGAGGGGGGGTGAGAGAGAGAGGTAACTGGGGCTTAGGCTTTGTGTGTTGTGTCTTGTGTGTGTCAACCAAACTGAAATGACAGAATTAGGCCTGCTCTGATTTTATGAATACAAGAAGGGTCAAGTTTAAAAAAAAAAAAAACAATTGCTGTCTGTTTACTAACGCTTTTACTTTCTGATTTTTACTGTCAATTCCTAAAATTGTGAAATAAAAGTGAAAATTATGTTTACTAATTTACTTTTTACCTTTTAGAAAGTACTTTCAGGTTTAATGAAGGAAAGAGAAAGTGAGGATTTGTTACTTTTTCTACTTTCTACACTGTTTACAAGAAGTACTTTCTCTACTGTAACATTATTTATCAAAAAAAAAAAAAAAAACTCAAAAATTAGAACATCCAATCGCTCCACGCTGCTTCCTCCTACCATGGCCACCGCCCAAGGGCGGATCCAGGATTTTCTCAATGGGGTGGGCTAAATCAAAATATATCCAAGTCTAAGTATAAAGTTACAAACATATATATATGTGTATATATGTATGATATACGTAGTATCATATTAAATTAGTAAAGTAAATTATAAATATATAATATTAATTGTCTCTGTTTGTAAGTTTGAGTGCATCAGAGCTTTCCATTTCATTGTTGTACACTTCTTAGATCTGATGCATGAAACAAGCCAAAAGCTCACAACCCTATCATTGGGTTACAGTTGTCGTACACTTTGTGCCGCCAACCATATATCTTTCTCTCTACAAGTCCATATCTATAGAAGTCTCCCATGCTAATATTAATATTAGTTAAGACGCTCAGAGAACTTATTAAGTTTGGTAATTCTTATTGGTGGACTCTCTCTTCTTTGCTGTTTCGGTTTCTACATTTCAAAAGCTATGTCAATGCTCAAACTGATAAAAAGTTAAATTAAAATTTCATAGTCTTCTTTTTCTTTTTCCACAGATAAAATTAGAGTTTAGAGAGATGAAAAAGAAGAGAGCCCAAGTAGATGAATCATATTACACACCATTGTTTCAAAATTTTAATAATTGAAAAATCGTGTGTGAAGTGACCAAAGATTCTTATAACTAAAAGAATTAGACACTATGCTTAATAGTATGTCTTCAACTCTAAATTTCCTTCAATTCTAAGTGTTTTGACTTAATTTGAGTGCATCAACATATTATTAACATCATTAGTTGTCATCACTAGAGTTAACATTGACATCAACATCCTCATAACGTTAACATTAACATCCTCATCTAGAATCTTCATTTAGAATCACATAATCCTCTTGCATAGATATACATTTGATTAAGATAAATTGAAAAGATACTTCATATCATAATTGGTCATTTTAAAACCAACATCACTGCTACAACGATAAAGGGATTTATATAATTCAATTAGCTAGACAAAAAAAACATACCTATTTTCTTTTTGCCCACTCCACCCATTCCCATCAACTCTCTTCTTGCAGAAAAAAAACCTATATTATTAGAAAAAAAGAGGAAAAGTTTTAAAAGTTTTAACAAACTTGTAAAACATATATTCTGGAATTGAAAACTAAACTTTCAAGTCTTTAATTTCCATTAATAAATTGTTCGAGCATCACATCATAACAATATTATATATATGTATGTAGAAACAAAAAAAAAAAAAAATCAGTATGAAAAACATGAATAAATAAACGTAACCAATAGTTAAAAATGCCAATTAAAATTTTAGAAAAGGTAAGAGTTTGTTACTTGATGACTGAGGAGGCATGTTTGTTGAACCTTGTTCTTGCTAAATGTCAAGGCCCGATGCTAACCTTAAAAATAAGAAAACACTCAAGTTGTGAGGAAGAGGTTTCACAATCTCACTCATAACAATTAAATATCACCATCTAAGTACTATCTGTATCATGTATCAACACAACCCAATTATGCTTTCAGTCAAAATATTGGACACCTATCCGTAGAAAGAGGTGTGATTATGGATAGTGTGATTAACACATATTATGCTCAGCTCTTATGTTAAATTAATCCAATAACAAAATACAATGCATCAGTTTGGGAATAATCTTCAAAATTAACAAATCAATATCATGATATTCTGCATTCTAATAACAAAATAAAATCAAAAACCAAAATTTGAAAATAAAAATATGGCAGAAAGATTGAATATATCCGTATTTCTATGTGAAACAAAACATCCAAGATTTCTCAATGTTGTGGGCTAAATCAAAATATATCAACCAAAATCAACTGTTGTTTAATTCAATTTTAGTTAACTAACAATGTTTCTTTAGACAATTGACTGATTAAGGCATAGAAACTCCTATTTGGGTAATTAATAAAAAAAATTACCAATTTATTTCTGAACAATTCACCACTCAGTACCCTATCTCTTCTTTTGACCAATTTACTAATCCTATTTGAGAATCTACAAGTGGAAGCAGAGCGTGAGGTAGATCATGGCTAGCCCCTTCCAACACTACGGAATTCACTCAAAATCATGCTTTTTGCAAGTATTCTAATTTTCAAGAAGTAACTTTAGAGCTTTACCCTATATTAAGTACTTTTGCTTGTCAAAGTTCTTATGATTTTTTTTTTTTTTTTTTTGTTCTGAAAAGATTTCCATATTCAAAAAGCTTGGCATGTTGATAAAAATTGTTTCAGATTCAATCTCTGCAGATTTCTAATGCAATTCAGATTTTTTTTTTCCTTTTTTCATGCCCAGATTCAAATTTTCTTGTAGACATAATTGACAAAAAAAAAAAAAAAAACACAGAAATAGAAGTTATAGAAATAAAAATATATATATATATATATATATTTGTTTTCCTGAAATAAAATGTAGTTTACGGTGATTGCCTCAAAATGCAATGCAAATTTTGTTACTTTATATTGTAAAAAAAAAAAAATTATTTAAAAGAGATCATAAAAAATTTCACCACATAGGATTTAGTTTGCAAAACAAGAATCACAGATCTTGATTAGTTGATTAAGAAAAAAATTAAAAACAAAAGCCATACATACAAGTTAGCAGTTGCAGAGAGAGAGGGGGGCAAGGAGTGACAGCGGGCCAGCGGCTGAAGCTTGCGAACGGCAAACCCGAACTGGAACAGCGGGCGATGGGAACTGAAAGATATGGGCTTTGATTTTTTGAACAATCTGAAATGATATGCCGATATGGGTTTTGATATAGGTAATAGGTTTTGATTCTTGCAGACAGATAGATAACTGAAATGTATGGGTTTTGAACTACTGATTCGTGTAGATTTTGTAGTTTGCAGTTGCAGAGAGAGGGGGGGCAAGTTCAGAGTTGAGAAAGAGAATAGAGATGGAGGCGATTGGGGAGGCTGAAATGATTTGCCCTAGAAATATACTCCGTATTTTTGTTCTGGTGAGGGGGAACAGATCCTTACCAATGGTTGTTCGACACGTTGACGGCTACAGCTATTCACTGTACCTCCAGTTGTCACTTGCAGTGGGCAGTTAAAAAAGAGCCTCCTTTGTCGAAAGCGTCCGACACACACATATAATCACATATTCCATACGCTTGAAGGACACCAACCATGCCACCACTATACCATTACTCGCCCAGCTAGATCTGCCCCCTATCTCTCTAATGCTAGTTTTGTTTGGAGGGTAAGAAACGGGAGGTAAAAAAAACATATGAGGAATGGAAAAATGTAAACAATAAAGAAAAGAAAATAAATGGAAGAAAGATGGAAAGATAATTTTTTATTCCTAATTTATAAAATTAGAATTTGATCAAATCATACATCTTACTATATTATGCTTTCTAATTTTTAATAAGGTTTATTTAAAAATTCATAATATAACTGAAAAAACGTTTCAAATAATATAAGTGTCATTGTCTATGTCAGTTTGATGTAGAATTTTGTATCACTCATAAAATTTCACTTTTTATAGGTTTAAAAATTCTTACTATAGAATATATGGAAATTACTTTTTTATTTTTTTTAATCTAAAAGTGAATAAATAAGAAAAGAAAGAAAAAAATGTATGAATATATATATATATCGGTTGATTTCATTATTTGACAAGATAATTAACACACCAACATAATTTATTCTTTGAGTTTTTTAATTTACACTAATTTTTTAATTTACACTAAAGAAAGTGGTGAAAATATCAGTGGATGCGAGTATGAATATTTCTATACACCCGAGAGTATGAGTTAGGCAATGCTAGCTGGAGTACAAGCGCATTACACTGTGGCATCCTTTACATTTAATGTAAAGTATGTGACTTAATTGGAGTAAATATTACTTGTATTTTTTTAAAGTATCGAGATGTGTGCCACATTATATACTGTATGTTTTTTTTTAAAAAAAAATAATCTTATATTATAATAAAAATTTGAAGTTTTCTTTTTGTGGTTAATTTATTAACATTTTTTATATTTTTAAAATATAAAATGAATAATTAAAGTACATATCTATATTATATCACATCAAAGAACAAACGTGGGTTATTAATAAATAAACTTGTATTAATAAACAAACTTGATTAAAAAAAATACTATACTTCACGAATTTATATTTATGATTTTATATCGAATTATGTAGCTGCGTATTTGATTGTTTTGTTTATTTTAAGATGTAAGGCCACTTAAGACCCAGGAGTGGAGATGGAGATCGAGGTGCGAATAGAAAGATTTTCTCCTTGTTTTTTGTGCCAGTATTTTATTTCTTGTGCTGCGGATATGTTTTTAATATAGGAAATAGAGAAAAAATAGAAAAATTTATCATTATAGAATCCAAACTCTAAAATAACTCAATAATTTTAATTCAATTAATTTGGGAGACCATTTTTTATTAAATCTTTGAATAATTAAACTAAATGTTACAATTTTTTTTACTATGAATGAGTAATCTATTTCTCGTAAATAAGGACCTAATTTACATTGTTCACTTTAAGTTTTTTTAAAATTATATTTTGATTTGATATTTTCTGATCATGGTTAAATTTTAAAAATACTCAAAAAAAATATACTTCTACATAAGTTCGGATAAATAAAGATATACAAAAGTCGAGAGGGTGAATAATAATAATAATAATAGTAATAAATATTAGTTGATACAAGCAAATTATAAATAGAGAAAGAAATCAGTGTAATTATTGTTCATTCTTATTTTTTCCTTTAATTGTTTTTTAAAATGGGAAACACAAATGTATAAATGAATAAAGTATAATATGTATTAAAATAAGAGATATTCATATAAAATTCAAGACACAATCTCAAATTAAGATTCGAAATGTGTAGCACTACTCCAAATTCAAAATACAATCTCAAATTAAGATTCGTGAGTTGATAAATAATTCTCATTTCTATATATACTAATTGTATTCTCTTTTATCTTCACTTTGTTCACATATTTCGACGCAGAGGATCCAAATGTTGTGTCCCTTTTCTTAAATGAAAGGATAGAATTACACACAACACAGTCTTGGAATTTTCTTTCATTAGAAAATGACAATGGTTTCGTTGACTCGAATTCCTTGTGGAAGAAGGCCAAGTATGGAGAAGACATCATTATAGGAAATCTAGATTCTGGTAACTGAAAACCTTTCTTTCTTTTTCCAGTTATCTCTATATATAGCTTGCTTTTCAAATTAATTCTGTTTTATCCCTGTGATTCCGGCATATTAAATTTGGAATTCATAATTTCTCGTGACTTTGCTTTTGTTAGGTGCAACTAGGGAGGGGTCTTCGACAAGGTTGTCCATTGTCCCCTCTGCTTTTTACCTTAATTACAGAACGCCTTACCTCCATTATCAATTCTGCTGTCCACAAAAAGGTGTTCTGTGTCACTCATGCTGTAGCTAAGTTCATCCTGTGTTAAGTCATGTGTTTTTTGCTGATGATTTGTTGATTGTTCTAGCAGGTTTGTTCAAGAAATTCGAGAATTTAACAGGTTTACAAGTCAGTGAACATAAGAGTAGTGTCATCTTTTCAAAGGCTGTGGGGCAATGTTAAGAATTCTGAAATGTTCTGAAGAACATTTTCCAATTAAGTATTTGGGGCTTCCTTTGTGTCCTTATGGTTTGAAGAAAGCAAATTGCCAGGGATTGATTGATAGGGTTTCTAATAGAATTAAGTGTTGGACCACTAAACTGTTATCAGTTGCTGGTAGAGTTGAACTCATTAGATCCACCGTCACCCCTATTTTTCTATACTGGTGTGGCATTTATAATGTCCCTATTTATGTGATTAATCAGTTGCAAAAGATATGTAGAGATTTCCTATGGGGTAGCATTGATAATTCTAAGAAAATTCATCTCCTGAGTTAGGATATGATCACTAAAACTAAAGCTGAAAGTGGTCTTGGTTTGAGGAAGCTGGTGGATATCCAATCTGCATCTAAATTTGTTCTAGCTTGGGATTTTTTAGACAAGTAAGGATAGGCTCTGGGTTTCATGGTTTAAAAATAAGTATACTCCTCACTCCTCTTTTTGGACTGCTATTACTAAGATTACTCACTCTGTCATTTGGAAATCTGTTGTGGAGACAAGAGATAGTATGTTACAACATGTTGGTTTTCATACAGGGGGTGGAAGATCAGTGCCTTTTCAAGATCCTTGGTGTGATGGTTTGACAGTGGCAAATAAATGTGGACATAGGATTTTTAGATCTTTAAATGTTCCTAGAACTGCTAATTTGGATATTCTAATGGTGAATGGTAGCTGGGATTTGAATCTCCTACAGGGACAAGAATTACAGCAACTGAGGGGATATTTGGTGTTGAGACCTATTCATAGTTCATCTGACAAGCTTCTGTGGAATAATGGTAAGTTCTCATATAAGGAAGCTTGGAAAATTTGTAGATTTCAGGCAGAGGAAGTCAGCTGGTACAAGTTCTGTTGGGGCAAAGCAAGCCCAAGATGGTCTGTAACTGCAGTTTTTGTGATGTTAAACAGAATTCCTTCTATGGTGAATCTCCAAAGAAGGAAGCTCTGTTTGGTGTCTAGATGCTAATTGTGTCAGAGTGCTATTGATACAACAGACCATATATTTATTGCTTGTAGATTTTCTAAAGATTTTTGGAGTTGGCTGGGAGAGATTCTGAAGTGGAATATGCGTGTTTGCTGAAGTCGTGTCTTTAGCTGATCTATTTAACTGGTTCCAGGTTGTTGCAACTGTGGGATTTCATAAAACCTTGTTTGCTGCTGTGCTTTGGGGAATTTGGAATGAGAGAAATGCTAGATTGTATGGTACTGCTACGTACTACTCCAGAGATTGTGGCAAAGAATTTGTTATTAGAGGTGTTGGATATTCATAGTATCCTTCTCTCTGATCTTCCTGCTTGATTTGGTGAATTGTCTGAATATATATCAGTTTGCTGAGTTGAAGGCTGTGACAAGGAGCTGGGTTTCTTGTGTTTTTTATTCCTTTATCACTTTTACTTTTGCCAGTTTTGGTCTAGGGTGTTATTTCTCTTGTTTTGATTTGGAGATAGATTTTTCCATTTTTCCTTTTTGTTTTCTTTCTGTTTGGTGAGTTTGGATGTTTGTATCCCACTTTCATTGGTGCCTTTACATTCTGAGGGTATGCCCTCTGTGACTTTTGTACATATATATATATTTTTTCTTTTATACAACCATAATTATGAAAAAAAATAAATAAAAATGGGATGGGTGAAACTTGCATTTTTATTCAAATTTTAATTTTCTTACAGAGATATAAAGAAAGTAAATAAATTAAAATTTAGAGAGACAACCGAATTTTTGCGTGGGTCAGATTAATCATGATAAAAATACGAAGACTGTTTGAACAAAACAATCCACTATCTCCAAACAAGTTACAACAGATTCTGACTGAGTCTCACACTCACCAACATACTCGAACTGAGTCTCACACTCACTCCGCAGCTAATTACTGATCAGGCTTACTCCTCAATCCTTTAGGTTGTTGGTAAAACATAACACTTTATGAATACCCTGTCTCCTTCATAGCATGATCGAATTCTCCGTTCTTCAAATCTAAATTTGAGAAGGTTAACAAAACATTATGCTTTTCTAAACGAAATTTGTACGAGTGCTCAAAGTTTGACCAGAAAGAGAACAACCTAATATCACTCAACTCTCTCAAAATTGTTATGAATTGATTTATAAAAGCCATGTAAATTTAATCAGAGAAAGAGAGTATTTAAAAGTGTTAGAGAGTTCTAACCTAGGTTGCAAAATAGGTTAAATTCGTGTTAGGTCTTCTCCCGCAAGTTTTGATAAAAAGGAAACTTAGGATATAACAAAAATTGCACTTTCCTTTTAAAAATCCAACAAATTTCTAAAATTTATTCATTAAGTTTTGTCCAAATTCGATGAGTGGAAGATAATGCGACCGGTAGACTTTGGGAGATTGCAACTTTTTAATTTTCAAAAACCTGATTGTAACCTATTCAGACTAAAATATAAACAGTCACATAAAGGTGGATCCAGAGAGGCATAATGGGTTGGGCTAATATACTCTGGGGTGGGTTAGAATTATTCATTTATTATTTTTTTTTTTTTTGAGCAAAATTACTTCTAGTAAAAAAAAGTTTTTTTTTAGGTAAACTCTTCCGCCCTTGATTCTCATCAAACCGAAGTATGCTTGCATGTGTAATTCTACTTCCGAAGGTTAACATAAAACAAAAATTACAATTTGATGAGACACATTTTTCAGACAAAAATTTGCCTATTACAAATACACATCTCACATAGTCGTCACATGCATGTGACAACAACGCCTTGCGGGACACTGTATGGGGTTGGGTTCAAGAGTTTTGTAGGGAAGGGCGATAGATTCTAGAGTTTGTAAAGAATATAGATATTTGGAATGTTTTCGTGTATTCTGAACTTGAGTAGGGTGAGGTTGAGGCCTATAAAAAGAGTAAGAGTGGCATGGTGTTGGTAATACACTTAAGCAGTGTGAGGTTGAGGCCTATAAAAAGAATCAGAGTGGCATGGTGTTGGTAGAGACGTAAATTATTAATATATATTTTTTAATTAAATAAGTGGAGAGTCAAAAAGAATCATAGTGGCATGGTGTTGGTAGAGACGTAATTTATTAATATATATATTTTAATTAAACCGGCCTTATGGATGATTTATCAATTTATTTAGTAAATAATAAGAATGGAGAGTTGTTCAATATGCGGTAAGGGAAGAATATTTTTAAGCAAATAAAGAGTAAAATCAATTCCATTACAAGTTTCACAAAATCCACCAATTTCAACCTCTTTAGGTTACAGAGGAATTTCCAAATTTGATTTAATGTTTTATAAATTTTTAATATTATTTATTAAATATATGAGAAATTAAATTTATATGAGTTTGTATAGTGACAATTACTTGGTTAACTAGCAGCTAAATAGACAAATTAATAATCTTAAATAAAAAAAACAAAGACAACATGCATGAAATAGTTCACTCTCCACTACAGAAAAGTGGACATTAAAAAAATATAGCTAAGTTAGACTCAGAATGCACACCACTCTAATAAATAATAGAATCACCAATGGGTGTTCTCTGATTAATAGCAATGGCTGGTCTCCTATATCACCACCACCACCACCACCACTTCTACCACCATCAGCACCACCCAATCTGACCCACGACAAAGCCAATTACACCCATGACGAATCAAGAGCGGATTCAAAATTTCTGAATAGAGTAGGCTAATTTTGGGTAGACTAATAGATTGTGACAGTTTAATAGATTGTAACAGTTATTTTTCTTCCATAACAAATATATACATATATTTTTCGTCGCAATTTTTTTTGGTCACAATTACCAGCTTTTTTCTTCCGGCATAAATATTTCTTTTTTTGTGACAGTTTTTTTCTTTTGTCATAAATATCTTTTTTGTTGTGACAAGGTTAAAAAAATCTGTCAATGGGTCATGTTGTAGTGATTAATGAGTAAAAATTAATATTTACAAGTTCCAATGAACTCTAATAAACATATTATGTTCAAGAATTCTTACAAATTTGTTCTCCAACATGTTTGTGAATCCATGAGACAATCAAAGGTGGTTTGTACTCAATTTCTCTATTTAAAAGAGCTTGAAGGCTTGATTTGATGACTTATCAAACAAATACCAATTGAACTTTTTTATATGAATGGTTTATTTACTTTTGTAGTTAAAAATAATAATAATAATTAATTCTATTTTTAAAGCAAGAAAACATTTCTTTTTCAGGAAAAAGTAATATTTAGATCATCAAATTGTTAAACATTAATAGCGAAGTAGTCCTATAAATAATTCAATGAATAAAATTGGATAAGCATTGAAAGCAACAAAGAATTGCAAGTACAATCCAGGACAAATGAATAACTGTTATAAGTGGGACTTGTTTTACATCAGATGAAAAATAGTGTGATAACTCCTAATTTCGGAACACGGGTTGATCAAATTCGTGCACAAAATTAAGGGATATCAAAACAATTAAAGTATTTAACAAGCACAGAGTACAAAATGAAATAAAAGAATAAATAATACGCTGAAGGAGAACTAATAAATAAAAATTAATTAATGATTCTCCAACAATTACAATTCGGGAATCCCAAAACTCAAGAACCCCTTAAAACATTATCCAATAATCTAATACTACTTAAAAATACACAAGATGAATAGATGAATGACAGTCTCCCAGCTGCGGATCCTCAACCTCAAGACTGGAACCTCTAATAACCTGAAATATAAAGCGTGGGTTAAACCCTACGAGCAAGTTCTCTCTACCAGACCTCTGAAAATCAATAAGAAAATCATCTCTGATCAAAACCAAACCTAACAAAGTCTTTTATCTTTAATATACAATGATATACATATATATAATTGATTATATACAATATATCAACAACATCTATAACTAGGCACGTTAATTCCAAAACCATTATGAATGGTTAAATAATAATCATACCTAACCCAATCCACAATTTCTTTTTAAAGGAACTCCTCTAACCTTAATTCCATCCTAAACAATAATTTAATAATTTAAACAATAATATATAATTAAAAGAATATTATAGTAAATTCCAAAACCAAGACTAATTTTTAAGTTTTTAAATCACACAGCCAATATAATTACACTTTGACAAATCAACCATGCTATTATAAGTATATTTATTTATATATTGGCAATTCAGCCATGCCTCCTTAAGTATATTTATTTATACTTTGGCAATTCAGCCAGGCCTCCGTAAGTATATTTATTCATACACTTAATTAACAACTTATCCATACTTCCCATGTATGTATTCGATTCATACAAATATTTAGGTAATATATTTAATCCTTGGCAATTCATCCATGCCTACACTTTAACCACGAATCAACTTTAAACTTAACAATACGTTAAATCATACATAGCCTTCTCATGCATATTATATGCATAATATTAATTTAAAAATCAACATATCCAAATGTACCGATTAAATAAGAATAAGTAATATTAATTATCTTAAATAATATAAACATATACACATATATTACATAATATATATGTGTATAATACATTCCATAATATATATATATATATATATATATATATATATATATATATATATATATATATATATATATACACTCCCTTCCATACCAATCACAAATTAAATAAAAGTATATACACGTATATAATTTTATATATATATATACACTCCCTTCCATACCAATCACAAATTAAATAAAAGTATATACACGTATATAATTATATATATATACTCCCCTCCCGTAATAAAACACTTATTTATTATATTTACACAAATAAATGCTACTCATCCTCGTGGTAACACTCCATGGCTCTCAGGACACTAGGAACACTCCTTAAGCGGTTGTTTCCAACCCTTACAGGCTTAAAACCACCTCTGAAAATTCACAGGACCCCACAGGACCTTAACGGGACCCTAAACAGTGCCTCACGCTCCTCCACGCACCACCACACTCACCTAAAGCCTCTGAACGCGCCTCCACGCGCCACCTAGCACTGGCAGCTGACGTCACGCGCTCACACGCGCTGCCCACGGGCCTAATTGCTTCTGGCTGACGTGGCGCTCTATTATTCGCTGGATGTAACCTGTCACTTCGCGTGCGTCACACCAGATCACTTCACCGCACCTCCATGCACCCGCGTCACACCATATCAATCTCTCTTTCTATCCAACTACATCTAAGGCTCAAAACCGAGGCACACCGTAATAGCATGTGCCGCGCCGCACTGTAACGCACCCCTTAGGAGGCGCCTATTCCAGACCTAGCGTGTGTATATATATATAAGCCGGATATATTATATATATATATATATATATATATATATATATATATATATGTTCTAACAATTAATACGAATATCAACCTAATTAATTCCAGAAAATTCCAAAAAAATATATAAAAATTCCAGAAAAGTACCAGAAATTGCATAAACCCTAATTAATTATCTTGGGTCACAAATCAAGCATAACAATGATTTCTAAATATATAAACCTATATATATATAACTAAAATCCAACAATTCCAAAATAAAAATAAAATAGAATAAAGTATGCTTTTAATACTCCAATTTAATCCTAATTTAACCAAGTAAAATTAACTTAATATTTTTTATTAATCCATCCTAACTTTGATTAATCCGTTCTAACAACGATTTAAATTTATAATTTAATTAAAGTGCTGATACTCAAGGTGAAATCATTATGGGTTTTAAGAGGAAAATTAGAGAAGAACTCGCCTGAAGGTTTCGAAACGAAACCGACGCTTCAAGCTTTGATTGACTCTTCCAATCCCGACATCCTCTTCCTCATATCTGGCCCCTTCCTTATCAGCCTTTTCTTCTTCTTCTCTTTCTTTGTTTCTCATATTTTTCTAACGTGTAAAATTTTTAACAATAAAACCTTATGTGTATATTTATACACATTAATTACCCTAATCCTATTCCTATTAGGATTACCAACTAAAAATAATAATAATCATCTTTTAAATAATATAATATATATAAACATATATTATATTACCTATATATATATATATATATATATATATATATATATATATATATATCTTCCATAATTAACTATTGGTTAATTAAATCATATATCCTATATATATATTTATAAATATAAATCTATATATATCCCCTTCTATAACACTAACTAATTAGTTATATTTATATATAATTAAATATATAGTTATAATTATACAAAAATGATTATTTTAAATAATCACAAAACCATAGGCTTTATTAATTAACCCAATAAAGCTTCATTCAAGTCCAAGACCATATCCTTTGGTCCAATTTCCCTTAAGCAGTCCAATTAATTTAAATAAATAAAATAATTAAATAAACACTTAAATTAAAAAAAAAACTAATTATATGAAGCATATAAACAAACAAGAATGTACAACTAAGTCACATCATATCAACACGTCAACAATTCAATCAATAATTAAGTACACAAACAATCAATCATCATACCAATAATTCACGAAATATAAATAAATAAAACAATTAATCTAAGCACTCAATAAAACAAATCAAATAAAAAATAATAATAAACACAATTAAATCAAATTAAATCAAATAAATCATTTAAAATAAAATAAAAGTAATTAATTTCAATTAATAATTCCTTTAAAATATCGGGGTATTACAAATAGGTACATATGGATTATATGGAGTATTATTAGTTCCGTCTAAGTTATGTTTTTTTATTGGATCGCAAAACACCCGACTCATTATAGTTTTATTTCATTGTCATACCAAGCCCGGAGGCATCTGAGTCTTCACCCTAGGTAATGACGGCAACAAGTGCGTCATTGAGCAGTTGGAATTCTATAATGTTGCGCTTGGTGTGCATAAATGGAATGGAATGCAAGTGAGAATGAAATAAGAATGGGAATAGAATGAAATGACCATTCTCATTCTATTGTTTGGTTGGACCAATTTAAAATTTAGAATGGATTAAATTTCAAATTGTGTTATCCAAAATATCTCTCTTAATAACAAATAAATTAAATTAACAAATGACATTGTTCTATAATTTTTTAAAAATAAATGATGGCAATGGCGATGGTGGATGGTGGTGACAATGGAAAACGGTAGTATAATAGGTAGTGGTGTTGGAAAGGGGCGGTGGTAGCAATGGTAGAAGGCGACGACGACAGTGTTGGTGGAAAGAAGTAGTGGTGTTGATGGAAGGCAGTGGCAGTAGTGTGGGGGTGTTGATGGAAGACGGTGACAGTAGTGTGGTGGTGGTGGTGGAAGGAGATAGTGGTGTAGGTGGTGGTGATTGAAGCCAATGGAGGTGACTGTGGTGATAGTGGAAGACAGTAGAGTTGGCGGTGGCGGAAGATGGTGGCACTAGTGGTGGTGGAAAATGGTGGCACTGGTGGAGGTGGAAAGCGGTGGCGGCGGTGGTGGTGGAAGGCGGCGGCGGCGGTGATGGAAAGCGGTGACGGTAGTGAAAGGTGATGGTGGAGGTGAAAAAATGCGGTAGCGGTGGCGGAAGGTAGCGGTGGCAAAAGGTGATGATGGCGATGGTGGTGGAAGGTGGTGGCTGTGATGAAAGGCGGTGGTGGAAGATGGTGGCTGTGATGAAAGGCCGCGGTGGTTGTGGAAGGCGGTGGCGGAAGGTAATGGTGGTCAAAGGTGGCGGCGGCAGCGGTGGTCAAAGGCGGCAGCGACGGTGGTGGTGGAAGGTGGTGGCTGTGGTGAAAGGTGGTGAAAGGCGACGACGTTGGTGAAAGGCGACGGAGGTGCCGGTGGCAGTGGAAAGCGATGGGCGGTGATAGTGGCGGTGGTGAAAGGTGGAGGCGGTTGTGGTGGAAGGTAGCGGTGATTTTTGGACTTAGAACATAAGGGTTTTTTAAAAGGTTGATTTAAAAAAATAAATAAATTTAAAAAAAAAAATTTACTTAGAAATGGAATGGCCATTTTATAGGTTTAGTTGTGGAATGAATTTTCATTCCAATGGAATGGCGATTGGGATTTTTTAATCCAAACTCAACCCTAATTGTAAAAATGTTTGTCCAAAATCGGGCTGGGTTCGGGTTACCCAACCCAAGTTGTACCCCTAATCAAAGTGGAACATAAACTTTTAAAATTTACCCTTTTGTTATTTAAGACTCTTAATTTTATTTAAATGTAATATATATATATATATATATATATATATATATATATATATATATATATTGTAATGTTTCCAATTTTTATCATTTTTCATTTTTTGGGATTTTCTTGATTTTTCGGGATTATTTTCGTTTTGTCTCGTTTTGCGTGTCGAACACCCTGGAGTGTGCCGGGTATGTTTTAGAGTTTGTTGGAGCATTTACTTAAGTTCAGGACTCTTGAAAATGCATTGGTTGCCAATTTAGCATTTTTTTTGTTTCTCAGACCGGAAGGTCCCAAGTGGGACCCATTACCGAGGTTGTTGTGCACGGAACTTGTGTCATGGGTCCATTACATTTCATGCATTGTTAATTGTGCATAGATTTCTTGTTTATATGTTATTTTATGTGATGCTAAATTGGTTATTATATATTTACATAAATAATAAAGTTTAAAAGAAATTCTTTTAGTGGTAGGGCCCACCGGATGTTTTCTGCCATTATAATGGCCTTGGGTCATTACAGACCCATTATCTCTCACCCTCCCTCATCAGTTTTCTCTCCCTATCTCATTTTCTTTCTTCTTTTCCTTTTTTCATCAATTCAAAGCTTGATCTAGCTTTATTCTTTGTGAATTTGATTTTGCCACTTGAGACAAAGTTGACGAGCGCGTCGAGGCTGACATTTTGATAGGAGCAAATCTCCATTTGGCCACCATTTAGGATTTTGAATTTTGTGTTCAAATTGGGGTTTTTCATTTTTATTGGATAGGGGTGTTGTAATACACATTTCTTTAATTTTTTGCGAATTATCCTTTATGAATTTTATTAATAGCATGTTCAATTTGTGTATTTTGTCCTTGGCAATTATGGTTAAATGTATAAAATGTGATGGATGTGCTTTATGGATTAAATATGTTGTTACAAGTGTATTTATTTGAAAATTATGAAGGAGCATGCTTCATACTAAATTGTGGCGTGCCTTATATTTATAATTGCCATGAAAATTGAAGTTGTAAATTGTTAAAGTTAATGCTTTGAATTTCTTTCAATTATGTAAGCATGATGTAGATAAAATGTATGAAATTTTATTGTTGAGTTGGCATTTGGAAGCATGAAGCATTCATGCATTCATTGGGAAAGAAAAAGGGAATTTTGGAAATGGTTTGAAAATGAAGTTTTCTTTTGGAAAGGTTATTCTTTGAAAGGGGAAATATCTTTTTTAAAATGAACCAAACTTCGCGAGTCTGGGGCTAACTTGACCTAGAGGGAGCGCGGCCCGGTGTAGGGCGTGAAAAGTTGATAATAGGCCCTTTAACCGTTGCCGGTTTTAGAACCGGGGATAGCTATCAATCTCTCCTCGGTAAAGTCAGTTAGCGGGTTTTCAAAAAGTTAATGTTGGGTCGGTATAAACCAAGTTTGGGATTGGATGCATCACACTTCATATCATGTGCATGGTTTTGAGGAATTATAATATGTGACTGTGTGTATTGATTGTTATGTTAAAAATATTGTACGGACTTCCATTGCTTGATCCCGTTTACTTGTACTCTATTCTTTGTGTGGATTCACGGGATCATTAAGAGGTGTGTCTTAGACATCTCCTACTGAGCGGCTGGCTCACCCCATCATATTATTACATTTTTTAAGTCACAATAGGGAAGTGGTGGACGACGCTCCTCCACAAGTTTGAATGGGTTATTGGACTGTTTTGATATCTTTTATATTAGTGATCTCATTTTTTTTTTTTTTTTTTGTATAATCTTGGGATGGCATGTATATTATATATCGACCTTGGAATTGACCATAATGCCCTTAGACGACCTCGGGTTTGGGTAAGAACCCGGTAAACTATTCGGACTTGGGTTCGGGTAGTTACATATATATTTATGTGTATATATTTTTTTAAAGATGGGATATACCTTTTAACCAATTAAAAATGGAATGGACATGTGTCGCATTTTCACCGACCTACGTCACTTAGGAGGATGCCTAGCGAGAGTGGGGAGAAAAACAAATAGAGAGAGTGAAAACGCAGAGATATTTGAAGGTTGAGTAATAGAAGGGTTTGATGAAGGTTTAGTGATCAAAGAAGACTGATTGCGTCCAATAAAAACTGTTAGATTGAAGGTTCCATCAAAGGGTGTTGATCTCTAAGTTTCGCACTTCAGTTGGTCGAGAAACAGGTATATCTTCAAAATGATGACAAGTTAGTCACAATTAGGTTTCACGCATATACTATTTATTAATTTCTTATTTAGTAAAAATTAGGGTTCTCGTGTATTCAATGTTAGGTTTGTCAAGTAAAAATTAAAACATTCGGTTATTTAAAATTAGGGTTTATTGTTGTAAATGATAGTTCGTGATGATATGAGGAGATCGTTCCACGTATGTTAAGGATGCTAAGATAAGTGTCTAAGTGGGAAGTTAAGCTACACGAGGGATCCTCCTTGTGAAAGAGGTTGAGATAGGGAAGGTAAACGTATAGGAATCTGGGTCGCTCAAGCTAAAGAACTGTTACTGTCAATTGTCGGTTTTTCGGTTCCTTATCTGGTACCCTTGTCTGGTAAAATACTGCTATTATTTATACTATTTACTCAGGCGGTTAAAGACCCCTGATCCAAAGGGTAAACCTTCGTTTACCCTGCGGTTTATAGGTTTTACTTTCTAATAGGTAGGGCCTCAGTAGGTGGCCTAAAGCGTCGTGTGCTTCTAATTGGGGTAGTGGTTACACTATGCATTTAATGCAGGTCTTTGTCAACAAAGCAGCACATTTAATGCATTACTTATGCCAGTCCTAAGAGCTTGAACACATATCCAACATCATCTTCCCCTCGCGTTGACTCCCAGCCACCTATCCACTGCTTTATCAGATTCTCGCTAAAATAGAAAGGGAAGGAATGGACTATTAAATGTTTTACCTTTTGAAACCGCAGTCCCTACTTCCTAGGGGTACCTTGAGTCCCTATTCTACAAGGATTGCTCAAGGTGAGAGAACCCTTTTGATAAATAGTTAAGAGAAGATTTCTTCTATAGGAAAAAAATCTATACAGTGGGGAAAGTTGGCGAAACCCATCCGACTGGAGCAGGGCCTCACCTCAGGAGGGTGGAGGGTAGCAATCCCTTACCCTTGCCAATTCAATATTATTTAGAGACCTAGTAGCTCGAGACTACTTGTGCTGCCAGGTAGTGCCCACTAGGTTTATATATGGGTCCTATCAGGATTGGGTGTGTGTCCCTCTCTTTGCGTATGATGCCACATAGGCCATGACATGGCATAACCCCCTAAAATTGTAATGTAGATAGTAGGGCTTTTTGGTGATTCTAGATTAGGGTTTTAAATATTTATAGAAATTAGGGTTTCTCATACATTTAGAATTAGTGTCATGTATTAATTTGGGAGGTTTTGAAAATTTCAGAAATTGTGCGAGAATTATATCAAAATTCTAGTTTCTTTTATAAATTAGAGATTCATGCATTCAAAATGCTAATTTAGGTACCTGTTACAAATTGTGCTAAACCTTAATTTACAAATTAAGGTTTTTATGCTTTCAAAATTTTAGGTATTCGTGCTTCCTAGCTTGTAACTTGACAGAAAAGAAGACCATCAGCAAAACAGATGTGGGAGACTTTAGGAGCTCTTCTGCATATTTCAATCCCCGAAATCTGCCAAACCTGCAAAGAAGACCTTAGCATAACTTAAAATCAAGTTGGGAGACAATTAGGGTTATAGATAACCTGAGCTGAGTAATAGGTCGTTTGGGCTCGGCTCAACTCTTAGAGTAGGGTGTTTGAACTCAGCTCGGGCTAGAGCCGAGCTCACACAATAATGTTCGATCTTGGCTCGAGGACGCTCACGACCTATTCGAACCGAGCTCAAAGCTCATTAAAATTACAATATAATATATATGTGTGTGTGTGTGTGGGTGAATTGTATATATATATATATATATATATATATATATATATATATATATATATAATATCAAAGTATAGAGATACCAATCTTGATATATATATATTACACGGAGAAAAAATAAATTATTACATACATATGCTTTCTGTTGGGTTACAATTGATTAATTCTTATGGGTATGAAATCATCCCTGCGCATTCTTTTTATCTTTTTTATTGGCAGTGATTACGAAGAGAAAGACACTGGTAAGATTAGGAAGTTAGGAAGGATGGAATAAAAGATGTTTAGATTAGGGTTAGAGTTTGTATAACCATTGTTGTCGTCTTGGGATGAGTTACAGAAGTGTAATGGATAGAGAGGAACATATCATGTTGTTGCGGTGAGATGAGGGCTAGGGTTGAGATGAAATGAAGGTTAAAGAAGGTGGCCCAGATAGTCGATTGCCAGACACTTAGAAATTTTTAAAAAAAGGAATTAAGTTATTTTAGGACTCTATAAGATTCTATAAATAATTGTAGTGCTAGTGACAGATGATGTAAAGAATCAGCACCCTAAAAAAAAAAAAAAAAAAAAGGAAAAACTATACTTACATTGAGTTAGGAACTTTAAATAACAAAATGGTTTATTTTAAAAAGTTCGTTTTTCACTTTGGTTGAATTAAGTAAAATAATTACGTATACATCAATAACTATTGCTTAGGTCCAAAATGCCCTCCAAACACTTATTCCAAAATGCTAAAAATTATTCTCTACTTTCTTAAAATAAATTATTTACTTGAAAAATTTAGGAAAACAAGATATTTCCTTTAACTTTGAACCACGAGAACTTATACAAATAATTAAAAAAAAAATGGAGCAATCAAAGGTCAATCCCCAAAAAGAAAAATATAATTAAACTAAAGAATATATAAATCGTCTTTGTGGTGCATGTCTTAAGATGATCATCAATATTTTGGCTCAATTAATTACACTTGTTTTATATATAAATAAAAAATGATTGCTCGTGTACCATTTAGCGAAACAACTATTTAGTTTTTTCATGATCTCCTAATTCACATTTGCAGATTTATATTGGTATGTGTTATAATATATTTTATAATATATTGTTACCATGTATTGTTATAATATATTCTATAATATATCATTACCATATAAGGTAATGCAGTTGCCATATCATTACCATATAAGCACTGCCAAAGCATCAAGTGTCACGTCACCTGCCACGTCAGACACAGTCAGTAATGGTGCCAGCAATAGTGTCACGTCACCTGCCACGTCAGTTGTTAATCGTGCCTCCATCTTCATCATGGGAGAAAACCCATCTTCATCAAATCGCTTCCACCATGTCGCTTTCAATATCTCATTTCTAAACTCAAGATGGTTACATTCAATCCACCTTGATTTTGAGGGGGGCTGTTAGAATATAATATTACTATATTGTATAATATATTCTAACATTGTATAGGATTACCATATATATAGTTACCATATACATATAAGGTTTACTTATTCATCACACCTAACCCCTCCTATATAAACCCCCTCTTGTATACATCTTAGACATATCAATACAATATACAATTTCTCTCTTTATTTTTAACATGGTATTAAAGCCTTTCGATCTCTGGTAACAATCTATCAGTTTATCGTAGTTGTGATACCCCTCGGATCCGAGACATGGGTTGATCAGGCCCAAGCTCAAACCCGAGGGAAATATCAAACAATTAATACTTAAAACGAATACGGAATACAAAAATGAAATAAGAAATAAATAATTAAGAGCTGAAAGAAATCGAAGTTTAAAAATCCTTGAATAAATAAAATTAAAATCCAGAAATCCAATCCTCCATAAAACCTCCAATAATTAAACAATTGAAATAAGTCAAATAATGCACATAATAACAATTAATTCAAATAAATCCAATGTGGACAATTATTTCAATTAATTCAAATAAACAAGCAATTAAGCAATTTAAACCAATAAAAATGTAATTAAATAATTAATTAAATACCAGGACTATCCTTTTAAAATTAGGGGTATTAAAGTAGTCATCGCCAGAGATGGCACCATTAGCCCCATCCTCGACGGCGAACTCACGAAAATTTTCATAAAGATCTTCATATGCCTTGTCCAGGGAGGCCTCATTATCTAAGTCTTCATTCGGGAAACCCAACAAGATGCCTCATTTAGAAAAACCCCGCATAGGGATGCCCCATATAGGGAAGCCTCGTTGTTTAACGATATGCCTCGTTTAAAGATGCTCAACGTGTCAGATCAGCTCCATCACCTCACCATTATGCGCCTCAAGTGGTAATCCCACTCTTCCATGCGCTTTCACGCACACCAGCAGTAATCCCGCACCTTAACGTGTCAGATTAGCTCTGTTACCGCGCCACCACGCGCCATCAGTGGTCATCATGCACTCACACGCGCCTTCAACATGGTGAATCTTCACAAATTCATCACCAATCAGTTTATATTAGTTAACACCAGGGACGGCAACCTTCAAACTCATTCACACTCTACACCTACCTTCATGATCTTCATAGATTCACCTTACGTCACCTGACATATCAGCATCGGTCCAACGTCAGACACATTCTGCAACGGTGCCAGTAGTTGACGTCAACTGTGTAATGTTCCTGAATTTTTTCATTTTCCAATTTCTAGAATTTTTTAATTTTCGGGGGTATTTTCATTTTTTTCTCGTTTTGTGTGCCGAACATCGTGGGGTGTGCCGGATGTGTCCGAAAGTTAGTTGGGGCATTCCATTGAGTTCAAGACTCTTGGAAAATGCACCAGTTGCCATTTTGACATTTTTTATGCCGGATGGTCCCGGGTGGGACCCGCTACAGGAATGGTCATATGTGGGGGTTGCGTCACGGGTTTATTACATTTCATGCATATATTTTTTGTACATAATGGTATTGTGGTGAATTAAATGTGTGTTTGAGATTAATTAGATTTGGATATATATATATATATATATATATATATATATATATATATATATATAGAAAATAAAAGTGGATATTTTGAGTTAGTGGTGGGGCCCACTCCCCACTCACATGGTTTAGTGACCATGAAATGGCCTCATTTTCTCTCCCTCTTTCCGGTAATATCTCTCTCTCTCCTCACTTTTATTTTTCTTCTTCTTCTTCAAGCTTACAAGGCTAATTTGAAGCTTTTCCTTTGGGAATTTGGTGGCACTTCCGTAGGCTAAATCGGAGAGCTCGACGAGCCCGTTATTTTGATAAGAGCCAAGCATCATTTCATCATTTCGAATTAGGGCATAAAATTGGGGCTTTTCTTATTTATTGAGGTAGGGGTCTCTAATCCACGAGTTCTTATACTTTTGTGAGTTGATTTTCCTTTATTAGTTGTCAAGTATGCTTATTTTGTGTTAATTATCCTTAAAATAATTTAAATAATGTATATGAAATGTGTAATTATGTAATAGTTGATGTGTTGTGAATAAGCATGCTTACATGAGATTAAATTCTTATTTTATATGTTCACCATGTTGAATTAATGATGATTGAAATCATAAGTTGTATATTTTAGCAATTTAACTTGAGTAGCATGTGTGAAAGTTTTATGGTTACATTGATGACTTGAAGCATGAAACACTCATGCATTCATTAGGAAAGAAAGAGGGGAAATGTGTTTTAAAACAAATGAAATTATTTTGGGAAAATGTTTTCTAAAAGTGTTTGCGAAAGCCAAATGCCTAGGAGGCTCCTAGTGGTCCGTGGTGTTAGTGTAGTCTAGAGGAGACTAGAGATTGAGCTAATTAGGCCAGATGTGACGCCTTGGAGGTGCCTTGTGGTCATGGATAGTTAGCCAATCCTTTTCTCGTGATGCTTTGGAGGTGCCTTGAGTCGAATTACACTAACGGGTTGGAAGTTGAAACGGAAGTGTTTCAGAAATGGGGAGTGACGCTTGTATGACATTGTACTCTATTTGCATATGCAGTGTGATTGTGATTGGATGATATTCGTTATACTCTCGTCATTGTTGTTGTTGAAATGTATTCCCTATAGTATGATCCCGCTTACCTTTTTACCTATTTTTTGCGTGGATTCACGGGGTTATAAGACGTGTGTCTTAGGCACTTCCTACTAAGCTTATGTTCACCCCATTATTTCAATATTTTTCAGATTTGGGAAAAAAAGTGGCAGACGACAACCACCACAATTCTAAACGGGGATTGGGACTTTTGTTTTGTATCTTTTGTAATTATGAGATGAAATTTGTATGATGTTGCAAATGTAGAAATTGTGGAAACAAATGGAACTCATGGAATGTAAATTTTATAAACTTTGTTATCTTATAAGAGACTATGTAGAATCATGTGTAATTATGTTGTTAACGAACCTAAGTAAATGTTGTATTCCGTATTCCATGATTTCTTATGTGTTGGGATATGATTTATGTAGTTGTAAAGTTCCATGGCAAGACTTGTGCAATTTTATGTTTATAGCAATCCAGCAGGAATTCTATAGCTCGCAAAACCATTTCGGGCGACTGAAATGGGCACTTCGGTCGGCCGATCATTCCAGTAAGTTCAGGCACTGTTGGGGTCACAACCGGCCGACCAGAATGGCCATTTCGGTTGACCGGTACATGGGGGCCATTTCAGCCGACCGAAATGCTGCTGTTTGTGGGTTTTGTTCCTTCTTCTGTTATATTTGAGTTTTGAGCTTTGGAATTGTTGATTAGGGTCCCTATGAAGTATAATCGTGGTGTAAAGGCGATCTATTGACACTAAACTTGACAGTATTCGTTTAGGTAACCACGGGTTCGGGTAAGGACCCGGTTAGCGGTTCGGACTACGGGTTCAGGTCGTTATAAGTTGCCACGTAGCAGAGATGCTAGCAGCAGTACCAAGTCACCGGCCACTTTAGTTGCCTTGTCATCAACCACGTCAGGATCGGTGCCACGTCAATTACATCAGGGTGAAAGGATAATCTTCGAGCTCAAGATGATTTCATATAACCCACATTTACTTTGAGCGGGACTGTTAGAATATATTCTATAATATATTGTTACCATGTATTGTTAGAATATATTTTATAACATATCATTACCATATATAACATTACCTTATATAGTAGTTGTCTTAGCCTACCCTCATTACTACTATATATATCATAACTTTATATGGTAATGACTTGATCTCCACATATAACCTCTCTTATAGAAACCCTCATGTATTCCTGTATTACATATCACCTCATATCTCATAAACATCAATACAATACAGAGTTCTATACTCTTTTTATTTATAACAGTATGAATTAACAGATATGGTTAAAGTTATGTGCACATAAAATTTTATATATATATAAGATGAATTTTCACTTACAGAAAAAAAAAATTCTATATATAATGAATTTTAACTAAATTATTTGTATATTTCTTAACTGACATTTGCGAGTTTAAACCAATATAGATTAGGAGATACTTTTAAAGTTTTTTTGCATAAAATTTATATAATCTCTCTCTATATATATATCTATTAGGGTTGCAACTCAGACGGGTTGGACGGGTTTGAGGTATAACTTGAGCCCACCCCACCATATGAAATGCTAAACCCAAGCCCAACCCTAACCCTATCCTTTATTACTCAACCCAAGCCTGACCCATCCTTCTACCTTTATATTCGGGCTTGCAACTAGGACTTAGATTCTTAATTAAAAACTTCAGGTTAATTGGGGATACACATATGGCTAATCTTTATACCAAAATTTTAATATGATTTTGAATTAGTTTTAGATTAAATTACTCTTAAACAAGAAAATTTTAAAGACTTTTTATAGATTTTTAATAAATTACAAACAAATTTTTTAAAAAATAATTCTCCTAAATGTTAACATATAATAAGTTAAGATTTAACAGAAGAATTGAAAAGAGAAAAAATAATCATAATTTAAATATTATATATAATGTATTTAAAACTAAAAATATATAGGAAAATAATATTAAAATTCATGTTCAGATTGGCTTGGGTTGTTAGCACTTCAACCTACGCCTAAACCTAATTAAATTCGGGTTTAAATTTTTCAACCCAAGCCCAACCCTAATTGTAAAAATAATTGTCCAAACCCGTAAAAGATCGGGCTGGACTTGGGTTAGTTCGGGTTACCCAACCCAAATTGCACCCTTAATATCTATCTATATCTATACTACTATTAAAAGTACAAAGAATTTCAGTACATTATTTTTTAATAATAAATTTATATGTTTCCTTTTACAATTCAATTTTTATATATGTTTCCTTTTAGAATAAAACAAATTAACTATTTATTATGAATTTTTATTTTAAAATTAATATAAGGTGTTTGGAAGAGTTTTTATAAAATTCAAATTATATATCTATTTATTATGAATTTTTTTTAATAAAAGAAAATCTAATTAGATAAGGAAATATATAAATAAAATAAATAATTTAGTCTTTCTAATTAGACAATAAAATATATAAATAATTTAGTCTATTTAGTCTCCACATCTTTTCTAATTTTATAAATAGTATATAAATAATTTTTTAATATATGAATAAATATAATATTAGTAAATTGTAATAAAAAATAGTCTTGATTTTGATTGTTTTAGGAATTTGAAAATACACCTATCAATAATTGAATCCCTCTTATAAAGTTAAATTAAAAATTATTATTTTTATCTCTTTTACCTTGTGTCAATTTTATGTTCATTGATATTTCAGAATTTACAATTATTTAATTACTTTGTTAAATATTAATTTTAAATTAGATTTTACAAATTTTTCTAGTGTATATATATAAATATGTGCATGTTGTTTTTATTTTATTTATTTTGGTAATATATACACCATATCCATATGCAAAAATGCCAAGTTGAAAGTCAACTCAAATTTTTTTTTTCTTCTTCTAAATTTCATGAATGAAATAATTATTTGATTTAGGAAGGATATTTTGAAGTGGGATATTTTGAAGTTTTGAAAATAAGAGTTTGAAGGGTATTTTGGACCTAAATAATAGTTTTTGATGTATATGTAATTATTTTATTCAACTCGACCAAATTAAAAAATTAACTTTAAAAATAGATTAATTTGTTATTTAAGGCTTAAATCTACTTAAGTGTAATTTTCTTAAAAAAAAATAAAATAAAATAAAACAATGCAATTCTTTCATTAAAGAATTTCCTTTTCAATACAATGCCTTCCAATTAATTACAGTGTTCTTTCCTTGCATATTAATTTAGCTTGCAGTATACTTTATCCATGGTACAAAAAATAAAATTTCAATGGCAAGTCAAATACACTGCTCCACTACAGCATCCATCAAAACAGGAGGAAAAAAATCAAAAAATTCAACATCGACCTTCCTAGACATAGCATACTTTGCCAGATTATGGGCAACAGTGTTGGTATCCCTGAGAACAAACTTAATAGTAAACCCATTTGAATGCTTCAGCCACATCTGGACATCCTCAGTTAACTGTATCAAAGCGATTGGACATATCCCAGTCCCATTAACTATGTCCACTACCTGTTTAGAATTAGGCTAAAAAATAACCTGCGACAACAATCGCTCCCTTACCTTGAGCATTGCCTGCCTCAATACAAATGCTTCCCCAACTGTGGGATCAAATATAATCATTACCAAATATTAATTTTAAAGATCAGTAACGAATACATTCTTATAATATATATATATATATATATATATATATTTATTTATTTATTTATATATTACGGATCGAATTATGGATCCGTTCGAATTTTTAACTGGCCACTTTGTAAGTTGATTTGTGAACTACAGATTTTATATTATTAAATCCACCACTACTGATTCATCAGTTTAACAATTCAATTGGATCTGCATGAAATAGATTGGACCAAATGTCCACCCCAAACCGTATCTCACCGATAAAGTCCTCTCTCACTTCTTTGGTGGTTTCCGTGTGAATTGGTATTATAATATTATTTGGTTATACATTATTTTTATTTTTTAATTATAATTATTATTTGTTTCAAGAGGCTGTTTGGTTTTCAGAACAATATATTTAAATTTCTTGAAACAAAAAATAAATTTAAATATAAATCTCAGAGAACAATTATTGTTTTGTAGCGTATGATACGCGGCATACGCCCAGTCCCAATAAGACTCCAAACAAAATAAATGTGAAATGATAATAATACGGTTTATACCTTATACTTGTTTATTATTTTAAAATATCATGTATACAAAAAGTGAAAAATTGCCCTTGGATGCTGTAGCACTGTGGGTCCCGTTTTTATACACAGAGAGAGAGGACAAACAAGTAGAGAGGGTGAGAAGAATGCAGTGACGTTTCATTTTGCCGCTCAAGGTTTTGTGATCGAAGTTTTCATCGAAGGGTTTTTGATCTCTAAGTTTTGCGTTTGAGTTGGTCGAGAAGCAGGTATGTCTTCAAGGCTTCATGCATATACTATATACTAATTCGTTGTCCTGTAGAAATTAGGGTTCTCATGTATTCAAAGGTTTATTGTCAGGTAGAAATTAGGGCATTCAGTTATTTAAGATTAGGGTTTATTGTCATGTAGATATTAGGGCTTTTCAGTTATTCGAGTTGAGGGTTTTGAATATTTAGAGAAATCAGGGTTTCTCATGCATTTATAATTAGCGTCATGTATGAATTTGGGTTTTTGCATATTTTAGAAATTATGTGAGAGAATTATTTCAAAATTTTGGTTTCTTTTACAAATTAGAGATTTCATGCATCCAAAAGACCAATTTAGTTATATGTTTCAAAATGCGCTAAACCCTAATTTACAAATTATGGTTTTCATGCTTTCAAAATTTTGTTTGTTGTTGACGTCATAATTAATTAATTAGAGTTCATGCATTCAGAATGAGAGCAGTTAAAAATGAGTTACTATCTCAATTTGAGGACATAAAGCAAAATCCACTGATTTTGAAGGCCTAATTAATTTGGTTATTGTTTAATGTTCTAAGATGGCGGATATCCAAGAAACAAAGGAGAATGAAGGGACCAATAAGGCGACGGGAGTTTCCGTGACAGGGAGGCAAGCACAGAATGAAAAGGAGGACGAATTGCGGAGTTCAAGCAAATCATTTCTATTGGTGCCAAATGTCAATGAATCAGGAACGGAGGAGGAACAAGCAGCATTCTTGGAGGAGCTGCAAACTTTCCACAACGAGAGGTCTTTGGAATTTGAAGTGCCAATGTTCAATGGAGAGCCACTAAATTGCCTCAAGTGTGTTTTAGTATACACTAACATTGAACATTGGCACTTCAAATTCCGAAGACCTCTCTATTGGTGCCAAATGTCAATGAATCAGGAACGGAGGAGGAACAAGCAACATTCTTGGAGGAGCTGCAAACTTTCCACAACGAGAGGTCTTTGGAATTTGAAGTGCCAATGTTCAATGGAGAGCCACTAAATTGCCTCAAGTGAGTTTTAGTACACACTAACATTGAACTTTGTAGATTATTCAAGAATAATACATCCGGTTTTGTACTGATATTTTGTCTTGCTTATGTGACTTAGGTTATGGAGAGTTGTCATGAGACATGGTGGCTATGATGAGGTTTGCCAGGGTCTTGTACTTTTAAGATTTGAAAGTTGATTATACTTGCATAATTTATACAATTAATGTCATTTTCTGAACATCTGACTTGCTTGTTTCTTAATTAACATCCATTCTTCTTTTTTTTCGAAATTTGAAATCCAACAATAGAAATGTGACAAATAGGTGAACAACTGCTGAGCCCGAGCTTGAACGTGAAGCTCTAGGCTTGATATGATCTTGAGCCAAGTTCAAGCACCTTAGCCCAATTCTCAGCTCGACTATGCTCATTTCGTTTGTAGCCTTTTTTATGATCTTTAAATAGCCTGATCCAGGGAAACCTAATTTCTGGTCTATTGGATATCAAATGAATGTTCGATAATCTTTAGTAAACTTGTTTTTAAATATATGTCCTTGGGTCCTTCTATGTGTTGATTTCACGAAAGCATTTAGCTTCAGATTTCAGAACATGTTTTAGGGTTTTGGAATTAGAAAGTTTTTGATATATGAAGTGCTATGGGTTGCTTACTGCTTTTGCTCGTTTGTTGGTAACGTCACGCAAGCGGTGGTGGCTAGTTGGAGAATTATTTAAACCCCCAAAGTAAAGAGTAACTTCATGCTATATGGTTCTAGTTTAATGATTAGTTTGCATGAACTAAGAAAAATGGAGTATGAATTTATTTGTTTGAGTTCATATGCCGAATGCCTTATTATTACCTATGCAGACTGTTAGTTTTGCTATGTTACTGAAACACACTAGGATAACATGTAACAAAAGCTTGCTTGACCAATATATGTATTCCTATTATTGTATCAAAGAGGCTGTTACTTGGTACACCCTTCCTTTAGAAGGGGAAAATTAAAATATTCAAAATAGTGATACTTCAAAAGAAGTGAAAATGTATTCAACTTCCAACAACCTTACCGTTCTCACTTGTTTCAAAGTGATAAATTATTTTTTAATTAGGGTTACTGTTTTCTAACAATGCTTTAACTTGTGCAGGATCTGCACTGCTCTCTCAAGGATTTTCCGATGTTTTTATGAAAAGATTACGTGAATTAATTTAAGACATCATATTAGTAACATAAGAGGAGAAATGAGAAATTGAAAATTTGATAATTACCAATTATATGAAGTGTTTCAAGTTTCTGATTCATAATTTAGTCTTAGATCGTGTTTGTTTTAGAATTTGGAGATTAGGTTTAGTATTTCACCATGCTTTTAGTGGGTTAGAAATTTAGAATGACAGAATTGTAAAGTGATGTTTATAAACCTCACTCGCCAAAACTGTTGTTACTGTATGGAGCCTCACTTTCCTTCTAGTGCAGTGTCTGATTTTTAAATTTGCAGGCATTACTCAAATTTGAAAAGCATATCATGGATGCTGGCGAGCTCCCTATCAACCCCATGAACCCCACCAGTGCTGGTAATCAGGTAACCAGTACTGTGGATCATGTTGCATTGTTGTTTGGTGTTTAAAGAATTAAAATTTTCTTTCTGTTGGGTAACAGGGATATGTGCTTTTGTTTTTAGCCATGAATCATATGTAAAATATAAGCAAAATGTGTGGAATAAAGCTATTAATGTTGAGAAAATAAACTAGTATATTTTTTGTGTACCAAAGCATCTCAATTGATCAATATATTTAAAGCATGTTCTTTTTACATTGAAGAATTTTGTTGTAAAAAGTATAAGGTTGAGTACACGTGAGGTGATTAAAGGTCTGCTTGATTCACTTTTCTAGAAGCTTTATTATGTTTTCAGAGAACTTGTGTGAAATTCGTTCGTCTGGCAGTTTTTAAAAAATTGTGTTTAAAAAAAAAAAAAGAATCTCTGCTTTAGGGCTAGGGGTGCACAAAGGAACTGTGGAACCGAACCGAACCGGGGTTCCGGTTCTGTTCTCACGGTTTCGATTCTGGAACCGAACCGTAATATATATTATATATATTTGATTATATTATTAGTAACTCTAATCCAAAAAACAAAATATTTTTAGGGCAAATCATTTCAGCCTCCCCAATTGCCTCCATCTCTATTCTCGTTCTTGACTCTGAACTTGCCCTCTCTCTCTCTCCAACTGCAAACTACAAAATCTACAAGAATCAGAAGTTCAAAACCCATATATTTCAGTTTATCTATCTGTCTGCAAGAATCAAAAGTTCAAAACCTATATTGGCATATCATTTTAGATTGTTCAAAAAATCAAAACCCATATCTTTCAGTTTCAATCGCCCGCTGTTCCAGTTTGGGTTTGCCGTTCGCCGTTTGCAAGCTTCAGCCGCTGTCGCTCAACTCTCAAGCTTCCCCCCCCCCCCCCCCCCGGGCGCGGGGGCTGTCTCTCAACTCTCAAGGTTGCCCCCCTCTCTCTGTGCAACTGCTAACTTGTATGTATGGGTTTTGTTTTAATTTTTTTTTCTTTTCTAAATCAATTAATCAAAGGTCTGTAAGATTGTAATTCTTGTTTTGCAAACTAAATCCTATTTGGTGAAATTTTTGAGGTAATCACTATAATCTACATTTTATTTCAGCAAAACAAATATTTTTTTTTTGCCTACCGGAATGACCTTTCATATCAAGCCTTGGAAGGAAGAGGGGTGGCCGGAGATTTGAGAAGCTCCTGAGGAAATTTAGGTTTCGATTGTAGCAGTCAAGGAAGACTCAGACAGTCAACAATTTCTTGGAACCGAATCATGAATGCCAGATCGAGATCTCAACGGTTCCGGTTTCGGTTCCATTTATAAGGAACCGTTGAGATCGGTTCCGGTTCCGTCAAGAATCATACCCAACCGGACCGTGTGCACCCCTATTTAGGGCTGGTGGGTACCTAGCAAAATGACTTCTCAAACCCAAAATTACCTCTATTCTTTAAGATGATATAACTTCCTCTTCAATTTGAACCAAATTCAAACAAACCTTTTGGAATTAATGTCATTTTCTAAACATCTGACTTGCTTGTTTCTTAATTAACATCCATTCATTTTTTCAAAATTTGAAATCCAACAATAGAAATGTGACAAATAGGTGAACAACTGCTGAGCCTGAGCTTGAACATGAAGCTCTAGGCTTGATATGATCTTGAGCCATGTTCAAGCGCCCTAGCCCAATTCTCAGCTCTGATCATTTCGTTTGTAGCCTTTTTTATGATCTTCAAATAGCCTGATCTAGGGAAACCCTATTTCTGGTGTATTGGATATCAAATAGCCTTTTTTCTTTTCCTTTTTCAGAAGCAAGAATAAGGGATATCATTATAATAAGTATGAAACCAGACTACAAATTACATTGCCTTTTCATCAGGAAAGTCAAATACAATTTTTATTTTTTATTTTTTATTTTTTTTTATTTTATCTTGCTTAACACACGGCTTTCACGACATTTTACGCAGCTTGTTGAGTAGCTTTCCTTAAAACTAGAGCTTCAGCCAAGGATGCATCTAAGGATGCATCTGAAACAGCAGGAAAATAGAAAATAGTTGCTTTTAAAATTATATATTTACAATCACTAGCAACCACAACCCCACTAACTTTACAACTGGAATAAGAGGCATCTGAATTAGTCTTTGCCCAACCATCCTGAGGCACACACCATTGATCTTCTCTACTTTGATTACCTCCAGTCCGCAAACACGTGTCCGCCCCTGCAATAACTGATTGCTCCAGTAGTTCACAATACTCGAATTGTTGAGATGAAGCCAAGTTCATAATGTCAACTTTTGTGCACAGTTTATCCTCAAAAAACCCAACCATTTCGTCCTTTCCACAACTGTCAGCATATACATGCAACCAAGCCATTCAAAATTTCTGCACATGGAGCATTCTTCCAAGCTTTCAACTGATTACTCCACCATGATTCCTATTGTCCATGATTCACCCAATACAATCAATGGTTGTCAAAATCGCAATCCGGGTAGGATCGCACGATCCTTGATCACCTAATCGAGCCAGATCGCATCAAAACTCGTTCTTCGGTAGGATCGGGATAGAATCGTTGGGATTGCAGGTGGGATTGTAGCATCATACAATTCCCAGTGATCCTAGCGTATGGGCTGTTTTTGTTAGATTTTGAAGTCTATTGCGCCATTAACCACGTTTAAATAGAAAGCCCAACAGGCTTTCAGGCCAATATAAACTAAAAATATCGATAACCAAAAGAAAAAAGAAAAAAGAAAAAAGAAAAGATAAACAAAACAAGAAAGCCCTATCTTGAAGCTTCTGTTTTGCCTCCCTCTTTTGGCCAAGTGTCAAAGACGACAGGGCATGCGATCGTTACCTTACCTCCAGCAGCTCTGATTCACTTTGTATATTTCTTTTCAAAATCAAGCTCTTCTTTACCCAAAGGTGTTTCAAAACATCACTTCTCCACTTCTCTTTCTTCTCTCGTTGAGATTAGGGTTTGAGGAGAAGTAGATCGATAGTGTATGTTGAAATTTTGTGTGACAACCTTTCACAAAATAAAGAAATTAATTTTGTGCAAGAGAGAATCACCAATATCACCTCGTTACAATACCTTATATATAGATCGCTCCCCTTTTTGAGCGTATTTAATGACAATTTCTGTTTATATATATATATATATATATATATATATATATATATGTATGTATATACAAAAATAATGAAAAGACTAAAATACTGTTTTAGGATAAACTAATTACAAGTGTACCCTAATTTAATTATCCTAACATCTCCTTCTCTTTCGAAAAGTAAGGTATGGTAGACAAGGAGTGCATCCCAACGGTTACACAAGGACCGCCCTTAACTTCTCAAAGTATCCACGAACTCCACTAACTCTCCTAAAGATTTACAATTTCTGCCCTAAAAGCAAACCAAAAAAAAAAAAAAACCAATTGTGAAGGATAGAGAACTTTATACTAATAGGAGTTTCCTTTCCCTCTAAGGATGTTCTTTTACTTTCTTCCCCATAGACCACTAGAAACACAAAGGCACAACTCTCCAAGCATCTTGAACATGAGCTCCAGTTACGGGCCGTTTAGCAACCTCTCCAAGCCTAAAAGGGACTCCTCGCAAAAAGAGGCATAATCCACTATGCCCTGAAGAGGCCAAGGATCATATCCCAACAGTCACGAGCCATGGGACAAAGTAGAAGGACATGATCCACCATCTCCTCATTCCTCCTGCACATGTAACAACGGTTCACTATAATTTGTCCTCTTGGCCCAAGTGATCAACCCAGGGAAAGAAGAAGGGGGGTAAGAGGGGTGGTGTTTTGGTTGCTAGCTTTGGATTTGGGATTTTGTTGGAAGAACTTAAGCTTGGAAGATCATCTAATTTGGATTTCTTTTTAATGACTTGGAAGAGTGCGGAACTATCTAAAGCTTGGATGTTCCTAATGTGGTATCCTAAAATTGATATGCTAAGAAAATTGTTTCTTTTGTTATTTGATGAAATGTTCAACTAAGGATTGCGGTGAGGTCAGTTTATGAGTTTGGATGTCACCTAAGTTCTGCTCCTAGAATTGTTATTCTAGTTGATTGGTTGATTAATCTAGTCGAAGATTATTCTAAATTTTGATTGACCTAAAGAAAAACTACATTAAGGAGACTAACAAACACAAAGAACTAAGTTACATATAAGCTAAATATAATTCAACAAACATAATGTCAACTATAAAGAAAACAGCTTGGTTAGCTGTTCCTAATGGTTGTTTGATATGCATAGAACAAGCACAATATTAAACATTTATTCTTATCACCTAAGTTTTGTTCCTAGAATTGTGATTCTAGTTGATTGGTTAATCTAGTCGAAGATTATTCTAAGTTTTGATTAACCTAAAGAAAAACTACTTAAGGAGACTAACAAAAACAAAGAACTAGTTACATATAAGCTAAATACAATTCAACAAATAAGTCTTGATTTAACTAACATATAATACACGCACAGACACATATACGTAAATTAGTAAGATAAAAATTATATTTACACAATTAAGTAAAATATATATAAAGACATGAAAGTTACCTTAAAAGTAAACATACTTAGATAAAGTATAAATGGCAACATACATGAATGCAATGATACAGTGTAAAGGGTTAAGAAAATCTAATATAAAAATATAACGAGTTTTGGCACTGCCTCCTACGTCTTTGCCCTAAGAGTGCGTCTTGAGGATTCTCTCGAATTGACTATGGGGGTCTACCTTGTTTGATTGAGAGTAAACCCCTTTCTTTCGCATCAAGGCTGAAAGCAAGCCTTCTTTGTTTACAGGCTAAGGGTGCACCTTCTTTCACATCAAGGCTGAAAGTAATGCTCCCTCTTCTTCAGCTGAAGGGTGGACCTTCTCTCACATTAAGGCTGAGAGTAAGGTGCTGTAACTCAATTCAGTACTTAATTCTCAACGGATTAAGTGCTTATCCAATTAAGTGCATTTGATAAATCACTGAAAACGATAAGCACCATTCAAAATAGAGTAATATTTTAAGTGATAGGGACATCACTTATCTGAATGCTGAATGCTGAAGGCTGAAAGTTCAAAAAGATATCAAAAAGTATTTATTTTTTTAATTACCACATAAAAACTTTTACACTTAAAATTCAGTTCTTAAAATTCTCAGTACTTAATATTCAGTTTTATGATTTTATCAACCAGAATCTAAGCCTCTTCCTTTACGGGCTGAGAAGTAATCCTAAAATGCTCTTCGGAGCTTCCCTTGCCAAATGCACATTGTATTGGACTTTAACACTAAGATATAAAAGTCAAAGTACAAGTGGTTGGAGAGTCAGTTGACCATCTCCTTTTGCATTGTTCCGTGGCTCACGATTGTTGGAGTCTTCTTTTTGATTTGTTTGGAGCATGCCTAATCTTCGAGAAGCTTGATTGATGCTTGGAGAGGGTGTCTTGTGGGATCCCACACTCCTGATTTTCAGAGGGTGTCGCCCTTATGCATTTGGTGGTGTTTATGGAAGGAGCGAAATAGAAGATCCTTTGATGGAGAGGAATCTTCTACTGGGGCTTTAAAATCTCTTATTGTTAGCTCTCTTTTGCTGGGTTTTGGGGAGATATTGTAAATCTATAGGGGAATTAGTTGATTTTTTGGGTTCTTTGGGTCCTTGGGGTTCGTCTTGGTTTTTTGCCCTTTGTGTAGCTTTCGGGATGCGTTCCCTTTTTGAACTCTTTCTAATACAATTTTACTTATAAAAAAAAAAAACAAAGAAAAGAAAAAATCCTGGAGTTACAAATGAATACTCAAGTGAAAGCTTTTCTCTAGGATTTGTAAAGGAAAACCACCATGATGGATAAGAGTGATATGGTTGATAGCGTGCCTGCTACCCTAAAAAAGATAAACAACTTAAGCTCCATGGTAGCTTCTACCTATGAATGAAGTGAAGATGAAGAACAAAGGTAGAAATCCTTTTCTTTAGTTGTATTATATGATTGATACACTTGATATGCACAATACACCTTTGGACTAACTTATCCACTTCTCTCACACTTGTAAACGACGATTACAAGTGGTATTTATAGTCCCTTGAAAGAATATAGCCGTTAGGCACATTTGGGTCATGCTGGAACTGCTGAACTAGCCATTAGATTTTGAAATTTAACGCAACCAGTCGACTCATGCTTTAAAGCATTCAACTGATTCGACTACAACATTTGACTGATGAATACTGGCAGTCTACTGATTTGATTCATGAAACACAAGTGTCGTGACACTGAAGAAATCAGTCTGACTGACTCTAAAGTTTAAAAATATTTAAGCACAAACTCAAGTAGAAATCAAATCCTAAAACCACCGTCCAAGCAAAAAAAGCCACTTTCACGCTGACATTTGTGCTTCACTCGGCCCCTCCATGGAAAAGGAAGACCTGAATACTCACCAAACTCGAGTAGAAAGAGCGCACCCCGAATCTCCCCTTTGAAGAAGGAATTCAAGCCCACTCATGACTCATCAGACCCCACACCCTCAATCCTCTGACGGTAAAGCTGTCCCAGAAAACTCAATGTGTGCTTAATTTGTATCCTGTTGTTATTTTACCTTTCGAAGCTTAGTGTATACTTAGTTTGTAAATTGCATAGTTAGTGTGAAAGCTGTACCTCTTGTGGTACATTCTCTTAGGTATTTGTCTGACCTTATCCCAGGAATATGTTAATTGTGTTTGGAGTGGTATTTCTATACGTTATTGTGTGTTTTGGGCATAATCTTTATTTATTTTGGAGATAACTTTATTTAGAAAGTTAGTTTGAGTTGTTTATTTACTAGCAAGTATTCCCCATCGATCCTACATAGGATCCTGATTTTTGTCAACCTTGGTACAATCCACCCTAGAGAGGAAATTTCCACCAAAACAGATATGGGGCAAAGACAAAACCAGTGTTAAGGACTCTGGTTCTAGACCACATATCTTGCAAATAATATTATCCACTAACTCCCTCTTGTACAAATTCTCCATAACCACCGTCCTATCATGCAAACATCTCCATGTGAAAATTTAAATTTGGGTTTTATTTTCAAACTCCATAGACCACTCGATTGAGCATCCCAGCTCTCTAATAACTCCATTCTTCTTGTGAGTTCCTTCTCACATTAGACTTGTCTTCCTCAATCGCCATAGAAACCTGGCATGCTTATTTTACTGGAAAAGAGCCGTCTTTTGTGAAAAGCCAGAATTGCTCGTCTTCTGCATGGGTGAAATTGAGAAGAATCTGAACAATCCTTTCCACATATTCTGGAACACCGTCAAATCACAAACTTGGTAGATACTAGTGATGTCAGGCCCTAAACTTGAGTTATATTTATCTGGGATCCATATGTCTTCCCAACATCTAGCATTCCTTCCATCAACAATTCTCCATACTAAGCCTTTGTTCAACACTTCACTGCCTCTAAAAAACTTTTCCAGGCCCAGGAAGGGTTAAAGCCTTTCTTGGCCTCCAAAAATGAACAATGAGGGAAGTATTTCCCCTTGAAAATTTGACAAAACAGACCATTTCGCTCATCTTGCAACCTCCACCCTTGCTTTGCAGTTAAAGCAAAATTGAAATGCTACAAGTCTCTGAACCCCAGCCCCCCTTTGAATTTCACTTCTAATAAGAGTTTCCAAATAATTCAATGAAGTCTTATTTTGATCCGAGCTGCCACTCCACCAGTAAAAAAAGATCTGTTTTATCTGACTAATTTGCAAAAATTGCTAGGGTGTTTAAAACATGCTATTGAGTATGCTGGGAATGCCTGTAAAATACTCTTGATAAGAACTTCCCTTCCCGTGTTGAAAGAGCTTGCCTTTTCACCCCTTAATTCTGTTTTGCATTTTCTGCTCAGTAAAGCTAAAAATTTCCTTCTCTGAACCCCCATGACAGCAGGTAAGCCAAGATATTTTTCATTCATTTCTTCATTCTGATTTCCCAGCAAAGATCTCAAACAAGCTCTCTTATCAGCCTCTGTATTTTTGCTGAAAATTATGGCTGACTTGTCTAAGTCGATGGTGTGCCCAGAACATAATTCATAGGCTTTCAGTATCTCCCCTGACTTTTGAACCTCGTCACTGGTCGCCTATGAAGCATGTTTACAGACGGGATACAGACTCGATTAGGGCTGCGATCGAGCCGAGCCAAGCTGCAGTAGTGACTTATTAGGGCTTGGCTCGATCATGCATCAAGAATTCAAGAGCGTTTGAGCTCGGTTCTTTCATAGTTTGGTAAGTTCGAGCTCGGCTCGGCTAGCTCATTTAATTTAGCATGTCGAGTTCGAGCTCAAGCTCGAGCTTGCTATCAAGCTTGATTTCAAGCTTAGGATTGAGAACAAGATTGATTATATAAACCACATGTTAATCAAATTTTATGAAAATCTATTATCAGTTAGTTGTTTTTAGATAATGTTAAAAAGTAGGGAAATTTTCTGTAAACCCCCAATACTTTTAAAAAGTGATCATAAAACCCCAACCAATTTTAAAAAACCCCAACAATATAACAACGCTATCATTTTACCCCAACTTTGTCAAATGGAGTAGTTAACTGGTTAACAATTGCTTTGCCAAATTGAATTTTGTGACCAAAATACCCCTAGAGTAATATGTGTCAAACAAATGATATATATTTATATGTATTATTCCGAAAATACCCCCAAGTCAAATAAGTATTATTCTTTGGTTCCAATTCAAATGCGTTGAGTAAATTTTCCAGAAATAATTATACTATTTTATTTAAAAATTGATTTAAACTCTCATCCTTAACGTAGAAAGAGGAGAAGAATCCATTGACAAAATTTCGGGAAGTTGCTACTTCTATGAATCGTATATAAACCACAACCAAAATTGTTAATTTCTGACAGAAATAGCAGAGTATGGTGAGAGATATGAGTTGTTTTTCCCCCAATTCTTGCAATAATTTTGATTGGTCTAAAGAAGCTAACTCATGAAAATTGAAAACTTTTGACTGATTCTCAATTCCATAGCATTTACAAATACTAGTGGGTCTAAAGAAGCAAATCTCTCTCTCTCTAGAAACAGAGCTGAGGTGAGGGATGAAAGCGAAGCTAAAGGAGATGGATTGTGCAGCCTCAACGGAGATGGGTTGTGCAGCCTCAACGTCTCTCGAACGTCACCAAATCCATTATCACTGGAGAAATCAGCAATCGCTCCAGATTTTGCGTTAAGGATCCATGAGTTGTTCATATCTCTTGTAGTCTCTGTTTGGTTGCCAGGAAACTGCAGGAAAATTTCGGAAGAGAAATTGCAATTGTGAATTCTTTTTCAAGTAGAGTTTGAGTTTTTTTATTTTTTATTTCGGCAGCCGAACGGAGGATTAGTGTTTCTTTGATGTATGTAATGTTGGGATGAGTATGGATTTGATGTTTCGAAGTTTATTTTGTATTTCAGGGAAGCTGATTGGGATCGTGCCTTCAATTTCTCTTCTAATTTGGACTTCTTGCATTCAGAAAACTAAAGGTATAATGTAGTAAAAGAAAATATTTTTTTTTTTTTGCAATTTTGGCTTTTAAATTTGACTTGTTTGGGGTTTGAGGAAACAATTCCCTCAATAACATGTTGCCAGTGTTGTTTTTAGCTTAATTCAACCCCACACACACACACACACACACACACACACACACACACACACACATATTTGTATTGAATAAACTGCTTAAAGCATGAGTTTTGAATTTCATTTTCTTTTAGTATGCGACCTTTATCCTATGATCAAAGGTGATTAGGTGAAATCGTGCTTTTTCTTGGTCTGAAATGACTATCTTGATGGATCAGCATTGATGGGGAATAACAGGGTTTAATGATATAAAACATAAGGTACCAGTTGTGCTGTGTCTGGTAAATTGAATTGGATTTTTGCTACCACATAGTCAAAGCCATTCAAATATAGAGGGTTTCACTTTAACATAATTGCAATTGTTCCTGTAATTTCTTCATTTTAATGCTGTTATGGGAATGTTAATATACCCATATTTTTTTGTTCGACATAATGTACAAGTTGCTTGGGGAGCTACCATTGTACTCTTTCTTATGCAGTGATTTCTTTGATTACACCAGTCCATGAGCAGCACCTGCAGGATAGTATTGTAATTTCAAAAATATGACTTTTTGGTTTTTTAAATAAAAAGGGAATATAATAAGGGTAATTTAGTCATGTCATATACCCTTAACGCCCAATTGACAGAGTTGGGGTAAAAAGATAACATTATTATATTGTTGGGGGTTTTTAAAACTGGTTGGGGTTTTATGATCACTTTTTGAAAGAATTGGAGGTGTACAGAAATTTGCCCTAAAAAGTATGACAAAAGCCCTCATTTTATTGCATTCAAATCAAACCCAAAACATATAAATAGATCTCCCAAAACATCATTATATAAACAACAAATTTACACCCAAAGTGATGAACACCTGAAAATGTTGGTTCTTTGGGAGAGAGGAAGGTAAGATTGAGTAAAAGTTCTGTAGATTTGAAAGAGAAGGTATGTATAAGTTGAAATAGAAGGTATGGCTGAGAGAGCACTCTGTTTATAAGTATCACTGCATTTGCCGCGATGCTTGATCTCCAATGTGTAGTCGTTGCCGATCACTGGTTCGCTTCCCTAGTAAGTGTTGCTGCTGCAAGTCGTCGGTTGCATGGGGTGTGGATTTGTCAGCAAGGGTGGTGTGAATTGGAGAACAAAATGATTAGTTTAGGGTATGTAAAAGTTATAGGAAATGGGTTTGAAAATTAATGGGCTTGGGCAGTTTTAATTTCAAGAGAGACCATCATCCTCATCCTCATCCTCATCCTCATCACCCTTATCTTAATCCTGTATGAACGGGGTCTGCCACATGAATTCTCTCTCTCCACTCTTTTTCTATTACATGTCATTTCATCTACTGTATTTAAGTCATTTTTAATAATCTTGTCGCATCCTATACAATTTTTTATCACCATCTCCATCTCTTACCTTCTATAATAACCAGTCTTCCTCGTTTGACCGACGTGTCTCTAGATCCTCGATGCATGTGTCCAAACCATCTATGTCTACTCTCTAATTTTCTAACAAATGAATTTAACAATGAATATAACAAATTGGGTTGGGTTGAGGTTGTTTGACTAGGCTTTTTCTATGATTAAAATGAATTGAAATCCTTAACAAGACCATTTAGAGATCTGAATTGGGTTGGGATGGGTTGAAATAGGTTTTCCTTAAGTTAATATTTAAAGGGGTGGGCCTATTATATTCATATACATACATACAAACATACACACACATATATATATATATATACACACAGTTCCGTTCAGTTACTCTCGGTGTGCAGGGAACAATATTTGCGACTTTTATTTTAGTCGTTAGATTTCATCCAACCACTGAAATTGAAAACAACTAATATTATTTGTTTGTGCTTTTTTAAAACTCCAAAACCACTCAAGTGTTTTAAATACAACAGAAGACCTTGTAATAAGGGCTGATTGTTTCCTGTGCGGTGATTTTAGTGACGACATGGAGATAAAACAACATTCCCTCTTGTACCTCAACCTCCCAATCCCAAAACATCCTGTTGCCTGTGGTGAATTTGACATTATTAACCATTTCCTTTATTTGGGGAATTTGTGTTTTTGTGTGTTGCAGTAAGGGTTCAGCAAGCTTACGGGTGGATTTTCATAGTTTAATTTGATTTGATTGTCTCTAAAACTTTCTATTCTTCTTTTGATAAGACTACTGCTCATTACAAATGCTATAAAATTCTTTTCTCTTTATTAAGAATTATTAAGGATAAGGATATTTCTTCATACAAAATTTTTGACAGAAAACTTATATGTTTTTTTTTTTTTTTTTTCTATCTCTTTTCTCTTTATTCATAATTACTAAATCCTTCCATATTGTAAATAATAATAATAATAAAACACTGACTACAACTTGTTACTTTAATTACGGAAAAATACAATAGTGCGTCCTTTTAAGGATTTTACCTCCTTATTATAAGGTCTTCTATTTTATTTAAAACACTTGAGTGGTTTTGTAGTTTTAAAAAACCACAAACAAATAATATTAGTTGTTTTCAATTTCAGTCGTTCGATTTCATCCAACAATTGAAATAAAAGTTGCGTATATTGCTCCCTGCACACCAGGAAGCAACTGAACGGGACTGAGATATATATATATATATATATATATATATATATATATATATATATATATATATATATATATATGATCACAAGCTCAAAAACAAGCCCATAAACAAGCTTATTCCTGAATGTGTTAACAAACTAACGAGTCAAGTTGGGAAGTATTTGAGATTGTCTCGTTTATTAATCAAACATCTCAAACTTGTTTGGGCTCAGTTTGTTTACTAAATAAACGAACACGAACCGACAAAGCTTGGCTTGTTTGCAACCCTAGACATGTTGCAATACAAATATGGTGATACGACAAATTCTTAAAAAATAGGATAAAGATACCCAAGGACATGCAAGACAATATATGTATATATAACCTAAATATGCATTAAAATCAGCATATATTTATCCATGGATAAATTTAAAGAATTAATGGTTATGCTATATATATATTGATATTAACATTTTTGTGTAAAATATTGTGATAAACAAACAAAACAAGACTTGAGAGTTATACTTGATGGATGAATTTTAGACTAAATCATGATATATGCCAGATAGGAATTCAACTTCCATTACCCAATCTTTGTTTAATGGACGCCGTCTTTACTTATTTCCTTTCTTGTTAATCATTTTATCATTCAAAATTTGTTAAATATGTGTTATGATGTATCTGAAAAGCATTGGATGCATGATCGAAGTTTTTGAGAAGTATCGAATGGATGTTGGAAATATAATATATATATATATATATTGATGTCCTTGGCTTGAATGAAATATGAGATCCTTCGAAGGAAAGGAGAATCCTATTGTGTCATTGAAATTATATATTATAAGTACCCTTTTTTATTGGGTTTTAGGGAGAAATTGTAAATTTTTGAAGGAACTTGTTGATTTTTGGACTCCTTGAGGGTCCAAAGGCCGGCCCTTTTGGCCTTGTATAGCTTTTGAGAAATGCGTTTCCCTTTTGAATGCTTTTAACACAATTCTCACTTATCATATATATATATATATATATATATATATATATATATATTTAAAAAACATGAATATGTTTAGAAAGTATCATACACGTATCCTTGATTATAACGAGTAATATCGGTATCCGACGTGGGCACGATAGAGATGCTTTTGTAGAAGTACCCGTGCTGCCTAGCTTGTGGCATGACATTAAAGAAAGGGCAAATGGTTGCTGTGTATTGTATAGGTCCTTTAACCTTTTGTTGTCTTTTTGTCTCTGTTAATGGCCTCGGCCTTCATGTGATTTTGTTTTCCCCTCTTCTTTGAGGGCTTCAGGTATCTATTTTATCTTCAATACAAGCTTACCTTTAACTAAAAAAAAAAAAAAAAAAAAAAAGGTTTGCATTACAATATAGTTCTATTTATACTCAGTTGCATTGGGTTGCAGTTACATTTAAGCTTTACGATATGGATGGAACTGGGTTTATTGAGCGACAAGAGGTATGTTGGTGGTTATAGTTTTTAGCAGTTTTTACAATGCTCTATGGAAACAATTAAAGGAACTTATGTATGTTTGTTTTCAAGAAAAACTCATATGACTGGATAAGATATTATGTGATATTGAACCCGAGCTGTTGCGTTCCCTCCATATATGGTAGACAAAGCTTGCTAGCATTAGCTTACAAGTAAGTATTTTACATAATTTTTTTTTTTTTTTTTTTTGCATCCAATTTGAAGACGCCTAAATTAGGAAATCTTGCCAAGACCTAGGGTTTGTGTAAAATCCACATTTTTGTTGGATTTCATTCCAAATTTCTTTCGAGTATGAACACTGATGGAATATGTGTTCATGACTATCTGCATCACTTAAGCACAGTGCACAAACATTAGGCTGCATCATGTAATCCATAGAGTATCAAGAGTTGATAATTTTCCTTAAATTGCAAACCATGGGCATAAGGAATGCTTTGGTATTAGATGTTTGAACCATACAAGCTTATTGTCACGATCCGATTCCTAAGACGCTTGGAGGATGGAAGACACGCATGCTGGTTGGCAAAGAGCAGAGTTTGACTGGGAATGGTTCCAGGGAAGGGGCGTGCAGGACCACAGGATGGTACCTTTTCAGAGTTCAGGCAGGTCGACTCGGTTCAGTTCGAGGTGCTTGTCGCTGGTCTTGGACTTGACTATGAAGAAGGGAGTTGGCCATCCCTGCACAAACTGGTCGGGAGCTGGAGCCGTTCCCCTGACGAGGCCATGGCAGGCCGAAACCAGTCAGCATGTATCCTTGGGAGGGCAGGTCGTGGTGGCTGACCAGGGCGCTTGCGCGAGCTGAAGCAACGCCTTGGTGCCGCACGGGCCGTGCCGCTGCGCCAAATCTCTAGGCCCGTGACAAATGGTATCAGAGCAGGACTTGGGGTAAAGCACGGTGGGGTGCCCCCTTGTCGGTCCGGGAGGGGTCAGAGAATGAAGACGGTGCATTGAAGTTGCGTCGATGTGGAGGAATCAATGCAGTTGGGAGGGAGAGCCTCCATCTCCCCAGGAAGAGGCGTCCGTTGAAGTTGCGCATTGAAGGGCCGGAGGGCCGCGCGCACCAAAGTTCGTGCTTAGTCCTTGGGCGATGCAAACCATGGTGAAGGGCGAGCATCAAGTCGGCAGAAGGCCATTGCTTGCTCGGGATGTCGCGGAGGCGGCATGACGGAGAAGAGTCACGTCCTTGAGGAATGGACGTCCCCTTGGTCCGAGGCCTATCATTGGGCGAGTGCAGTGCAGGGAGCTGCACAAGGAAGCGATGGTGGGAAGGCGAGCATACCGCATGGAGGCAGACTTTGGAAGGTAGTGGACGCAGTAGTGAAGCGCCGCACTGCGACGAGGACGTCGCAGGATTTGGGTGGGGGAGAATGTCACGATCCGATTCCTAAGACGCTTGGAGGATGGAAGACACGCATGCTGGTTGGCAAAGAGCAGAGTTTGACTGGGAATGGTTCCAGGGAAGGGGCGTGCAGGACCACAGGATGGTACCTTTTCAGAGTTCAGGCAGGTCGACTCGGTTCAGTTCGAGGTGCTTGTCGCTGGTCTTGGACTTGACTATGAAGAAGGGAGTTGGCCATCCCTGCACAAACTGGTCGGGAGCTGGAGCCGTTCCCCTGACGAGGCCATGGCAGGCCGAAACCAGTCAGCATGTATCCTTGGGAGGGCAGGTCGTGGTGGCTGACCAGGGCGCTTGCGCGAGCTGAAGCAACGCCTTGGTGCCGCACGGGCCGTGCCGCTGCGCCAAATCTCTAGGCCCGTGACATTATGCTAGTGTTTAGTGGGAAGAGGTGTAGATATGGCTTTGATGGTGGGTTTAAGGGAATACTTTTTTGTTGGTGAGGGATCCCACTGTATGAGGTCCTTAACTAACAAGTTTGGTAAGGTAAGGGTGGATATATCAAAATGTAAGGTAACCAAGTTTGACAATCTCCTTGGCCATGCCCATTGGTTTTGGATAAGAAATTAAGGCACTTTGATAAACCTGTTGATGAACCAACCATGTCTATGAAAAGAGTTCGAGTTAAATACCTAATATAGAGGTCCACAAGCAGCCAGTTGTTAAAAAATACCATTGTTGAAACTCCATTATTGACTATGTGCTTGATTATAGGCTGTGTTAAATGTCTGTTTTGAAGTAGTTTCCTCCAAAACCATGAGCATATGTTTGGGATATTGATGTCCCAAATACTTCTTTGCTTGATTAGGTGTTCTTTAGTCCATGTCTTCCACAAACCGTGTTCTTTCATTAAAGCATAAGGTCCATAGGTGTCTCAAAATTGCTGCTTTATTCCACATCTGAATATCATGTAGATCCAATCCACCAGCTTCCTTTGGCGTGCACGCTTGTTCCCAATCCACTTTCGCTTTGCTTTTGTTCATATTGGGTCCTGACTATAAAAATCTTTGGAGAATTTGATTAATATGGTCACATACTTTGTCAGGTAAGATCAAAATATTTGTCCAAAAGATGTGCATACTAAAGAGTGTTTCCTTGATAAGTTGTAGCCTCCCTGCAAAGGAGAGTGTTCTAGCAGTCCAAATATTCACTTTAGATAGCATGGTATCTATGAGTTTTTGGCAATCATCAACTGTTATTCTTGAAGAAATAAGTGGTATGCCAAGGTATCTCACAGGAAGGGATCCACAAGAGAACTTGAAAATATTTGAGATTGCAATCCTTTGAACATCAGAAACACCACTAAAAAAGATTTGGCTTTTACTCAGGTTAGCGATAAGACTAGATAGTTTGCTAAAAGTGTCAAGTGAGTCTTTTAAGACTTTGGTAGAGTTGATATCTCCATAACAAAACATGAGTATATCATCAACAAAAGATAGGTGGGAAATTTGGACTGACTTACATCTCCAATGAAAGGTGAAGAGATGATTAGAAATCGTTAGTTTATTAGTAATAGATGATAGCACATCCATGACTAAGACAAACAAATAAGAAGATAAAGGATCCCCTTGCCTCAGTCCATTGATACTTCTGAAAAATCTATTTAGCTCTCCATTGATAACAACTAAAAAAGATGCAGTTGTGGCACATAGTTTGATCCATTGGATGAAAATAGGTGGGAACTGCTGAAGATCAAGAGTATCAAGGATCATCTGCCAATGGATTTGGTCATAAGCTTTGTGGAGGTCAACCTTCAGGGTATATCTAAGAGATGGTGAAATCTTATGATAACCCCTCAGTAGCTCTTGTGCCAAAATAATAATGTCCCCAATTTTCCTACCTTTGATGAAAGCATTTTGTGCCTTATCAGTGAGTGTAGGTAAGATGGGTTTAAGTTTCTTACCAAGAAGCTTTGAAATACATTTGTACAGAACACTACAACAAGGTATAGGTCTGTAATAAGATGGGGACGTGTGGTTTGGGATCTTTAGTATGAATGCAAGATAGGTAGCATTAATTTGTTTCAGCAATCTATTTGTTTGAAAAAATTGTTTGATTACCAAAGAAACCTCTTTACCCACAATAGGCCAAACTTTTTTGAAGAAAAAAGAGTTAAAACCATCAGGCCCAGGGGATTTTTTTATCTAATGGAGAACATGCACTTCATGATATCGGTGTCAGAAGAAATAGCAGCAAGGTCAACAAAAAATTCCTCTGGAACAGTTTTTGAAATGAAGTGGGATAAGAAATTCTTACCTAGGTAACAATGTGGATTGCTACCAATCAATCCTTCAAAATAGGAAGTGAACTTATCCTTGATGTCATTGTTGTCCCTTGAGATCCTGCCATCATCTAGTTTAACCTTAGTGATTTTCTTCGTGTTAATTCTATTTTGCACACTCTTATGAAAAAGGCTTGTATTTTGATCACCCTCAATAAGCCAAAAAAACCCTTGATTTCTGTTGGAGAAGTTGTTCCTCCACCTTTGTAAGGCTGGAATACAATGTAATAAATGTTCTCTTATGTTTTCTCAACTCAATGCTGCTTGGATCATTATTCAGTGCTGTTTGGCAAGATATAGGTCATTTTTAGCTTGTAATACCCTTTTAGATATGTTATTGAAAGCCCTATAGTTTAATTTCTTCAGAGCACCCTTGAAAAGCTTCAGCTTAGAACAGACTCTGAACATAGGGACACTAGAGATTGGTGTATTCCAGATTTCAGAAACTGTGTCCATAAATTGTGGATGATTAGCCCAAAAATTAAAGAATTTGAAAGGGCATTTCCTGTAGGGAGAGGATGATCTTAGCTTAACAATCATTGGTGAGTGATCAGAGTAGAGGGGTGGGAGGAAATTGCAATCAGAGTTTGGGAAGGACTCAAGCCATGAGCCATTGATGACCACCCTGTCAAGCTTTTTAGAAATTGGTTCCTGGTTGGGCTTTATTAGACCATGTGAAATGGAACCCTGAGAATCTAAGATCATCTAGATTATTTGTCAAGCAAACAATCATTGAGATGATTCGCGGAAGGTACCTATTGTTCAGTCCCTCCATGTCTTTCTCTAGCCCACGTAATTGCATTGAAGTCACCAAGAAAAACCCAATGTTTGGATCTTAAAGACTTACCAATGTCAGTGATGCTATCTTATAAAGTAATTCTCTCCTTAGGAGTATTTGCCCGATAGATAGAAGTCACAAAGAACTGTGGAGAATTAGATGTTAGAGGAGAAACAGATACATGAATGATTTGTTCATTCATGCAAATACATTGGATGACGACAAAGTTAGGATTCCAAAGAATCCAAATTCTCCCCAAAGGAGTATGACTACTGTTAGTGATGAGAGGCCACTGTGAGATGTTCCTGTGGATATCCTGCTCATTGTGGATTCTAACTTTAGTTTCCAAAAGACCAACAAAATCAAGGTTGTTCTCATTGATAAACTTCCTAACCTCCTTCTGTCTAGAGGGGTTGTTCATCCTTCTAACATTCAATATTGCAAAAATAATTGAATCTTTGGAATGGTTTTGAGGTCACTGAAGAACTCGAAGCATTCAGCTCTTGAAGCATTCTGATTTTTTTTTTATAGCCCTCCTAGCTTTTTTCCTCAAAATTTACCTTCCTCTTGTGGTAAGATGGATCATTCCAGAAAGACAATCACCATAACTTGGTACTCTTGTTTCACAAGGCGAAGAGGTGTTCAGGTCTTACATGATGGCATGTGACCATCGCCTGCACAAACTGGACGGGAGCTGGAGTTATTCTCCTGATGAGGGCCAAGGCAGGCCGAAACTAGTTAGCATGAAACCTCGAGGTGAAGGTTGTGTAGGTTAAGCCCTGCGAGGATTGCGGCACGGATCGTCCTACTGCACATAAAACTTGAGGTCCATGACACCTACCTACGTATGAAAGAGCTCTTGAGGTTAGTGTGTGATTATGCTTGTCACTTTGCCCCTCTAACAATAAGTCAATTATAATATGATGTAACAAATTAAAGCTTCAGAGAATATAATGGATTATACCTATATATTAAGCATCATATGAATAATTATGATAAAAAGCTAACTTGTTTTTGCCATTAATCTTCAATTTTTATTTATTAATTAATATTTTGGAACTCGCAGGAAATTCAGGATTGATTTGTCTTAATTGTCATGTCATGTGTTTGATTAAAGGGTAAATTACATTGGACAAATCTTACACAAATGGAGCGTTTCAGATTTATTGCTTTGACCTCCCTTGAGGTTTGGGTATATGCTCAACAATTCCCCTCCCTATCAAAACTTGTAAAAAAAAATTCATAAAATGACCAAGTTACCATACTTATTTTTTTATTTATTTATAATTTTTTTTTTTAGAAAGGATAATGGTGATGGAGAGGAGAGAGAAAATAATAAGAGAAATGAGATAGAAAATTAAATTTTTTATCTCATTTTATAAATAATCGGTCAGAAATCTGAAAAAATATGATATATGTTTGTGATCACGGTGGAAGTTATGTCACAATTAAGATACTAGACATAATGTGGGCATTGTATATGAGTTTGAGGTGTCTCGTGCTCTACTGAATGAACCATCATTCTACAGCTATATTTTGGTTGGATACAGACGTTTGTCAGCAGACTCAGCACTTGAAAATGAAAAATGACATTATTATTATTATTATTAATTTTTTATTTTTTATTTAAAATTCCAAAAATAAATAAATAAAAAGACGCTCTTACAGGAGCTCGTGCTTCATTCATTGGGAAATTGAGGAGCTCAATCTCTAAATCCAACAAATGAGTGCATCAATTATGATGGAAAATAGGTATATATTTTGGGATATCTCATACAATTAAAAACACCTTAAGTTGACCTGTAACGACCCGAAAAGATACCAAAATGATAATAAAATCTATAAAAATTTCGGTATGACCTTCGCAGAAAATGTCCCTCTACAACTTGTTGAAATACATAAAAAGATGCAATAGCCTTACTGGGCCTTAAAATAACCTATCCTGTCCCAACCCACAATACAGATATTATATCACATTTCCAAAATGACTACACACATACAAAAGTCCCGTTCCTCCATCTCATCCAAACAAGGGTCACCCTTTAGTTACATTAAGTTACCGTCCATAAAATGTAGTTAGAATTTAAAAATTCATAACTTACAACATTATACTAATTAAACTAAAGTTTCACAAGATAGTTAATATTACATTTACAAAATATTAGAGTTCTAGTACAAAGATAGCAAAATAAAATGGGTCTTCAAGCTCGTCTAAACCTGTGGTGGATCGTCGTCCACCACCTCTCTTCTATGTCCTGAAAAATGTTTAAAATAATGGAGTGAACATAAGCTCAGTAGGAAGTGTCTAAGACACACTTCTTATATCCCTGTGAATCCCAGACAAAGAATGGATAAAAAGGGACGAGGTCATACCATAGGAAAAAAACATAATCTCAATCACAACAACAAGCATGGTATAAATAACATCCAACCACAAATTTCCCACATGTACCATGAAGTGCAATGTCATGCCTATGCCATTCCCCGTTTCCGAAACAATTCCGTTTCAACAACCAAACCGTTAGTGTAATCTGACCCGAGGCATCTCCAAGGCGTCACAAAAGAAAGGTTGGTTAACTATCCACGACCACAAGACACCTCCAAGGCGTCGCATCCGGCCTAGTTAACTCAACTACATTCCCTTTTAGACTACACCAATATCACGAACCACTAGGCGCCTCATAGGCGTCCGGTTTTCGCAACACTTTTAGAAAATATTTTTCCCAAAATAATTTCGTTTGTTTTAAAAAAAAAATTTCCCTTTTCTCTTTCCCAATGAATGCATGAATATGTGTGTTTCAATTTATCAATTCAACTATAGGCTTTCACACATTCCATTTATATCATCATCATAATTCAATAAGAATTTCTAAACATTCATTTATTTTATTTATTTATTTATAACAATAACATTAATTTTTTTCAAGGCAATAAATAAATAAATAAACAATCATAGAACATATAACATATCAATCACTAAGCATGCTCATTTACTGTAATGAAAATAGACATGTATATGAACTCAATTAACACATGGAATATATTTATCATTTTAATTACACATAACTACAACAATAACAAGCTAGGTAATTCAAAATTTAGCATGCTTATGATCAAATTTAAGCGGAAAAATTCACAAAAGGCTAAGAAGTTGTAGATTAGAACACTCCTACCTCAAATTGATGAAAACCCCTAATTTGAGTCCAAGAACCCTAGAATTTCGAACTCCCTAGAGTGCACCAAAACTGAAATTGTTGGTACTCAAACGTAGATCTCGCCAATGGCACCCAAAAATTTCAAACATGGAAGGAGAAATTAATCTCGCCAATGGCACCAAAAAATTTCAAACATGGAAGGAGAAATTAATCTCGCCAATGGCACCCAAAAATTTCAAACATGGAAGGAGAAATTAATCTCGCCAATGGCACCCAAAAATTTCAAACATGGAAGGAGAAATTAAAGCTTGAAATTGTAAAAGAAAAAAAAGAAAAGAAAATAGAAGCTTCTGGACGCGAGGGAGATACGCAGAGAGAGAGAGAAACTGATCTGGTGGCTAATGGCCATTAGGCCTTTTGTGTGTTTAATAAATTGGTGGGGCCCACTAACTTTATTTTTTTTCTTTTATAATTATTTTTAATAACACACACACATATATATATATATATATGTAATAAAGCATAACATTACGTGACCATATTATGTTTTCAGGAAATTATGGAATTTGCTTTTATGATCATATAATTATTACTCCTATATTTCGTATCTAGTATATTCTTAGATTTTGGCATAATTTTGACTTTTACTTTTACACGGAAGATTGATTTTAGTGAGTATGACAATTTGTAAAACTTTAGCATTGTTTACTTTTATTATTTTATTTTTTGGATCTTTACTTTTATTTTTTTTTGTTAGATCAGCCTTGTGAAGAGATTGTTTCTTATTTTGAACCCATAATTTCTAAATCATACTTAGCAGAATATTATTGTAAAGAGTGGACAACTCAATCCTGCATAGAGAACTCTCAAACTAAATCTGAACTTAACTTTGGCATGTAATTGAAAGAGCTCGTCTTCCAGCTTGATCTTCTTTTTCTGAACTCGGTTTATGCTAAAAACGGTCTCACTTGAATCAAGTAATTTTATTTTTTCTATATAATAATCTGACATAACTTGAAAAAGGATCTCGATCAAAACATAATCACAAATATTTCAAAAACCTAAATACAATTAAATATTAAATAAATTCAGACAATAATATATCTCTTGTTTTTTTCTGATAATAATACTGATTAATTATTATTCTACTATACAAGTCGGATTGCAATTGTTCAGTACCTCCGATTATAGCTAACTTGAACTGGATTGGTTAAAAAATTTAAAATAATAATTATTATGTCTTTCTGTTTCTGGGACTTTTTTTTTGGGTAAATTTCTTTACATAAATAGTTGGACAGCAAAGTTGTAATTTTTTTTTTTTTTTTGTAAGTTAAAGTAAATCACTTACGCACCGTGCCTTGTTTTTTCAGAGTAGTTGTTGGGTTAGTTCTTGACAGAGCTGAGTTGCGAGGTCAGTAGAAACTCTCTCTCTCTCTCTCTGAACGAGTCTATTATTCCAAATTTCCTGAGACAATGGTTGCGCCACAATTTGTTGTAAGCAACCCCTTCCGTGATTCCATCTTTTTCTATTTCTTTTTCCCGCATGTTCTTAATTAGTACTGTCTAATACTTAAATTTTTTTTTTTTTTTTTTTCCGCTGATCTTAGTCGTGCTTAGTAAATTCATAATTTGGTGAAATTAAGGAATGATTTCCTAGATTTGGTTAGGGCAAAAGGAATTGGATGATCTCGATTTGCTGTTTATTGTTAGTGTTGTGTGTGTGTAACTTAGAAGAGTGACTTCATTTTTCTTTCACGTACAATTTCACTTTTTAAAATTCTACTCTCTCACCATTTGAGAGGCATGTATTGAACTGTGTGTGCGTGTGTAGATATGGTAGTTTTCTCAAAGTGGTGAATAAAAGAACCAAGAGACTGCAGATGCATAGAGCTTTTGGAAAGAGTGTTATTCCAAGTTGAGATTGTAAAATTATTGAATTCACTCTTTATAGTCCTCTTTGTTTTGTTTTTTTGTTTTGTGTTTTTTTTCAGCCAGGCAATGTAAAAAATACGGAAAATACTTGGAGAACAAGTTTATTTGGAAGGTGTTCCATCACAACACAAGGAGCTCAGCAATAGCGCGGCACACGGCACATGTAGATAATGCAAGGACGCATGCTGCCCCGGCCATTGTCAGTCTATATACCTGCAGCATTGGCTTCCATGGTTGCAGAGAAGAGAGCTCCAAAAGCTCCGGCTCAAAAACAAGTGTTGCATTGGGGCTACGCAACTTCTTGCCTTGCATTGCATAGAGGTAGCTGAATATACCGGAGCTGATCATGGTCATGTGGTTTGTGTTGTCAAATCAGCTGTTGACATTAGAAGTGTTTACTGTTTACTGATCTAGTGACTCTCACAGCTGCAGCTGTAACAGGTATTTTTATTTTTATTTATTTATTTATTTTTTGTGCTATGCATATTGTGACGAATATTGTAGCACTCATTGAGAAAGTACAAAATATAAAGGGTTTTTCCTTCCGTTATGCATATTCAATTTCATATCTCAGAACTGTTCACAACCACTTACATTGGGACTCATTTGAAATATTTGCCCAGTTCTTGCATCATTTTGAATAAATTCAAAATCACAACACCTGTGTGATGCATCTTTCTCTCAATCATTCATAGCTTCGCATTAGCTCCAATTGTTTCTTGATTTGTTTTCCCAAGTAGTTCCAAAGTTCCCCTTGAAATTATTGCCAAACATCATGACTTTCTTGCTAGAAATTGGCGATGAGCTGCTTTATGAAGTTGTACACTACATTTTACATTCTTTTTAACGTTACAGTTTCCAGGAAAGGCAGCTCTAAAAGCAAGATTACCAAAAGAGGAAATGAAAATTGCCGCTGTATGTCCTTACAATAGGGGTACGGCAGAAGCCAGAAGCCAGTGGGTTTCACAATTCCCCTAAGAAATTTAATCCCCGGCCAGCCGAAATTGGGGACATGCTTCTCCTAACCTAACCGTGTAGACACATATATTATGATTTATGATTAATTTTGAACACATAATATATACGGATAATATTTACACAGGAGATGATTCTAAACTATTGATATTAAAGCCAAATTTCAGGAGTACTCCACTTTTTTAGGCTTACACTCCACTTATCTTTTTCTTCTAAATAAAGTGACAACAAAATCTCTAAACTCATTAACACTTCATTTTTCATTACATGGTTCTTTGTTGTTTTTGTATTTCTTATTTTTTTATTCCTGTTAAAATAGATACTCCTAATTTATTCAAGAGAGATCCTTTTTTTTCTTTTTCTTTTTTTGTTTCCGTCAAATCAAATAATATATATATATATATATTTTTTTTTATTTTTTTGGGTGGGGTTTGGTGGCAGTCAGAGATGGGAGAGAGGAGAAGACCAATAATATTTAAAAGGGTAGTAGTGTAATTTTAAAATAAATAATTATTGACTTGTAAATTTAGGATTAGAAGAGTCATTGTAAACGTATAAATGTGGCGGGAATATAACCATCCTTTTTATATTAATATATTAACTAATTTTTTACTCTTTTAATTAAATAAATAAATTGATAAACTACCCATTTTGACTAATAACTAACAATATGTAGCTCTATTAAATTCCCCTCCACCAATACCATATCACTCTCTCTTCCTCCCTCCCCAACTATTAACTTGTATTTAGTGAAATAAGGAAACCATTATTGTACTTTTTTTTAATTAAATAAATAAATTGATAAATTACCTAAGTCGCTCACTTTTCACATACCCTAGCTCATAATATCTTACCTTCATGTCTAGTTATAAAATAAAATAATATAAATTTTAAAAAATTTCAAAATAAATTAGAGAATTTGCAATTACTCATACATATTTTTACAAGTTTTTATCTATCTAAAATCAAAAATTATAATAATGTGATTATCCAAAATAATAACATTTTTTATTTTTTATTCTCAAAACGGGTTGGTGGGTCATAACGGGTTGACGTGACACATTTTCACGTAATCCTTATTTAAACCGTTACAAGCATATTCAACCTGCACATATTTGACCCCTCTCAAACCCAACCCAACCCAACCCAACCCAACCTAACCCGTCCGATTGCCACCCCTAATAATACATCAAGAGAATCCTAAATATTTAAATTATTTACACAACTCTTGAATTTATTAATTGATTATTTAATTTTCAGCTATATGATAAGGTGCTACCTACAAATATATATGTGTGTGTGTGTTTTATTTACAATTTCACTTTATTTGGACCAATTCGGAGATTAGAGGATGTAGAAGTAGTAGCTGTCCTGATCAACATATATTGAATGCTGTAACAAGGTGGCCTCATGTCTAACTCTACGATTAAAAAAACTATTTTCTTAAAATTAATATTTTATTATTAATATAAGGACTGTTGATTGTTATAGAAATTTCATTTTAATTGAATGTCATAAATAATTATATAATTGAGCCCATCTAAAACACATACATTGATATGATCATAAATTAAATTTTACAACATGATGAACCATAAAAAATAAATAAATAAATAAAAATCACATTGGAAATAAGAACTATAAAAGATGAGATATATAAAAATAAATAAATAAAAATCACATTGGAAATAAGAACTATAAAAGATGAGATATATAAAAACTGTAAACGTAAACATCATTATACATAGACCGGAAAAGAAAAGAAAAAAATAGTAACGAAAAATAGTGAAAATTTGAGAAAGTATAAGTGGCCTCTTGTAGCCGCATTTTCACACGAAGATGTTCACAAAGAAGATTAATTACCAACCTTATTTAGTTGAGTGGAGAATTATATATATATATATATATATAAAGATATTATGATCTCTTCTATTTAAAGAGGGGCGTTGAGTGCTCAAGTAACAATTTTTTGAATGCATGTGCATATTTACGATATGTTCAAAAAGAGAGCACTTTGGCAATATGATGGCCTATTTTTACGAGGATAGAAAATGTAATAATATGTAAAGTTGATAATGAGAATCATAAACTAAAGTTAACATTATTGTTAGTAAATTAAACTGACATTTTATCTATTCCAGACTAATTAATTATATGCCACTTGGAATCCTTTAAACTGATTGTGAAACTAAATTGGACGCAAGAAGGAAGTTTTAGATGCTTGAATGTTATTCTAAGCATTGCACCAAGTATAATCCAAATTACATTATCAAGGAACAAATTAAACAACTATTACTTCAAAATTTGATCGATGGCTTGGACTTGTATATTTAGGCTCATATGAATAATTATGATAAAAAGTTGCCATTGATCTTTAATTTTTTATTTTATTATTATTATTATATTTATTTTTTGGGAACTTGCTGGGCTCAGCTTGCCCATTTGTAAAATGGGCCTTCCCCCCTCCCCCTCTCTAAATTCAGGGTTGATTTGTCCTAATTGTTATTTATTACTAATTAAAAGCTGTTTGAGAGGAGGCCAAGTGCGTTGCAGGTGAAATGCACAAAACAATGGTTTAGCTTACTTCATTTATAAAAAGTAAATGCTGTGTCCCATGGGAAGATGGCCTCGTGGGGTTTAGAACTTTTTTTTTTTTTTTTTTCCTTCCCGACAAATATAACTCCCACAATGCTTTTGCATATATGTGGCTGAATTCTCTTATTCTTATTTTAGGGTAAAATATAATGACACTAGTTGAGATTTGGGATAAGGACAACCATAGATAATTTACCATATTTTTAAACAATGACACCTCTTTAGATTTGATAAAGTTGACAAAAACACCCTGACAAATGATGAATTGACGTTATTGCATTTTACACATTAAATTATCAATTTAAGCAATATAACAAATTTTGATTGACTAAAAAACCCTTAAATCAAATATGTTTAAATGGGTTATCAGGTACAACCTATCTATAAAAACTCAAATTTTCTTTCTCCTCACCCTCTTTTTCTATTTCCCCCTCTCGAACCCTAACCCAAACAACCCCACTGCTCTATTATTGACATGGTATAAGAGTGAAATCAAACAAAGCCACCACTGCTTTCCACCCCTAGTCAATACACACATAAACATATATATGTATATACACATCTATTTAAATATATCGCCACAACCACATCACCATCAGCACAACCACATCACTATCACCCCCAAATGCACGGCAACGGCACAAGTCAGTCCGGTGGACTCCCCGCCATGTGGCACCACCAAATTAGACATCGCTTGTGTAACAACCCAAATCTGGGGGTCTGGATCGCTAACTAGGTCCTAACCTGACTAGGGAACACCCAAGGGTAAAATGGTCATTTTGACCAATACAATTTACTATAGGTCATAATAAATTTATAATAATCATTATTAATCAAATTGATTCACTTACGGATGAAATAATCAACTTTGTCCTCAGTCCACTTAGGAATACAAGGGTAAATTGGTCCTTTTTGGACCATGCAACGCATCGGGAACTTTACAACTGTCATTTAGGTCAAATCTAGTCACTTAGATTCATTTATAAATGAAAAAAGACAACTTGGTTCGAGGTCACCCGTTTTAGGACTAAAAAGGGTAAAATGTCATGTTAGACTATCCTACTCAAATCCGGACACGACCATAATGTCCTATACATCCTAAAGGCCATGTAGGACACACACGATGAAGTTCGGGCTCATCGAAAAAGGTTAAAAAAAAAAAAAAAAAAACAAACAAACAAACAGTGCCTAAAACCTAATACCAAGCACTTAGAGGACACCCCGAGCTCCCCCTTACCCTGGCACAAAGCATGCCACGCGTGCAGCCCATGCCAACCAAGCGCTCGGGTTTGCCCAGAAAATGGGCTCCTTGCCCCATTCCTGTTCCCGAACATCCCTTTGGCCATTTTAACCTTAATGCCCTTGTCCCAACTCACTAACATGCATTTGGCAATATAAATCATCAATTTAAACACTTATATAATCAAACATGCATTAGCACGGGAAACGAAAGCAAGGCATCAATTTATAACCTTCGAGCTACATCATTTACATTAAACTTAGTCCATTGGAATAAAGATACAAGTTTAGACCCTTCTGGTCACAATCACAATGCTTTACAAGAATTTACTTCTATTAGGCATTGATTACAAAAATATCAAAATATGCTCCTGCCAACCCTAACTATACTCGTGAGGTTTCGTCGTCAACCACGTCTCCGTCATAACCTTAAAAATGTTAATGGAAGGGGTGAGCACGGAGGCTAGATGCCTAAGATGCCAACTTTGGACTTCCTTTAGCCACACATTGGGGATAAAAGAGAAACCAGGATCATGCTTAAGGGATTTTATAGCATTTGAATCACAAATCAATCTCAACAGTAGCATTTAAGTAATCCATCAAAATATTGAATAGAATGCAATGCAATGCACAACCATTCCCTAAACTTGGTCTCTACCGACCCTAACTCACACCGAAAATCGCTAACTGATTTTATCGAGGTGAGATTGAATTACTATCCCTGGTTCCAAATTCAACAACCATTTGGAGCCTAGTAATAAACTTTTCATGTTCTAAACCGGCATGCGCTCCATCTCGGTCGAATTAGTACCGAACTCGTGAAATCCGGTTTCATTTATAAGAGTTTCCAATTTCATAACCTTTCTCATTCCATTTTGCGCCATGCTATGCATACACATCAATTTCATAAATTTAGCTTCAATTTCATTTCTACGATACTCATAACATATGCATGGCATTCATTAGAAAATAGTCACAACCATGGCATTTTCATTAATTTCAATCCCAAGCATGGCATTCTCATTCAATTCAATCACAAGCATGCTCTTCATAAAATCATATCATCACAAATCATGCTATAATAATCATCATTTAAGTAATTTTGCACCAAAACCATGTTATACACATCTTTAGCATGAAAATAAACACATTCTTGCACCACACACTAGCATACTTTCACAATCAACATAGTTATTTTAAACTCATTTTCTACATACAAAAATGAATTCAAGAGGATTCAAGTATTTTTGTTCAATAAAAGGCAAAATTTAGAATATTAGGAATCCCTACCTCAAGTGTGCTAGCCAAACATGCCCTTCCCCAAGCCCTAAATCGAAACTCCTCCAAACCCTAGCAATGGTGGTCTCAAATTTTAGCCCTTGCCAAGCTAATCAATTTTCCCTTCTTGGTTTTCCTCAAATTCTTACCTTAAACCCCTAAAAAATGTGCTTGAAACATTGGTGTGTATGTGTATAGATAGATATAGAGAGAGAAAGAGAAGAGTTAAAGCGAGATAAAAGTGCCAAGAAATGAAGAAGATGAAGAAGTTGTGTTAGTCTTGCATCCAATTCCATGGTCCAAAACATGCCACATGTCAACATTTGGTGGTTATTGACTTTTTGGCAAAGTTACTCCTTTGCTCATTTCCTTCCAATGCAAGGACATCTATATCCCCAAAATATCCACCCCAATGTGTAGATATATGTATATGTATATGCATGTGAAATGCCAATAACGCCCCTTACTTAAAATGAGAAAACCGGGAAAAGTTACTAAGCTCGAAAATCGTCCCGACTTACGAAAAAATTCTAAAATCAATTACATTGCTTCTAATTGAATTAAAATAATTAAAATGCACTTCTAAAACCCTCGGCTCAAGAAAATGACTTAAACGGCCCTTGGAGCCCACATAACACGTAAAACGAGGCACAAAAAATAAATAAAATAAAATTTCAAAAAAAAATCCAAAAAAATCCGGGATATTATAGCATGGATCTACTTTGCCAACGACCATGTCCAACACAGTCCGATGGGTAGTGACGGTAACTGATGAGAATAATGGCAGTGAGTACGCGACTGGCGAAAATTAATGGCGAGCTATGGACTCGGGGAGGACGAACTAACATAGACTGCACAGCGGTGAAGTGGGGTCTTTGGTGATGATAGAGGCGACATAAAGTTGAATGGTCAGCGTCGAAAAGCAAGAAGCTTACTATCGCCTTGGGTTAGATCAACCCCACCACAACTGATCTCGAATCACCGCAAATTTCTCCCACCTCCGCCTTCGAATGCAGCACTTGTTCCCCAAATCCTTGCAAAGTCGATGCGGGTCATCTTCTTCACCGCTGGTAATTTTAAACCCAATTTAGTGCCAACTTCTTTGCATCCACAACTTGTTCGTATCAAATTCAACTGGCATCCCAACGTCATCGTCACTAGGCTTGACGGCCATCTGATGTCGTACACCTCTTGGGTGTTTGAAGGTGATGGTGTTTGGTGGTTGGTTGGTTTGTTAGGGTTAGGGTTTTAGAGGCCATGGGTTTGGTGGTGGTTGTTGATTTGTTGTGGCGGTGGCGGTAAAGGAACATTGTGGTGATGGCAGTGGCGTAATAAGGGTAATGAGGTTAGAGAGATGGGAGGTGTGACGTAATAAGGGTAACGAGGCTAGAGAGATCGAGGGGAGGTGTAATGAGGGTATACTTATGGCAAATGTGTCATTTAAGAATTATGATATTTTATAATTTAAATTAATATAAAATTGAAGGGCAATTTTGACATTTTACATTTTTAAGGGGCTATTTGGATCGAATTTCTAATAAGGGGGTGATTATCCAAAAATAAGACAACTTATATATGTATGTCCTTATCCCAAACCTCATGTCATTCTACTTTACCCTTTATTTTAAAAAGAAAAAAAAGTTACTATAAACCACTGTCTTGGGGATTCCAGTTTGAATTTTCTTTTTTCTTTTTTCTTTTTTTCTTTTTTTTGAAAATAATAAATATGATAAGAATAATAATCTCAGTAGCTTTCACTTGTTACTTGCTTTTGATGTGCACCACAAAAAGGCCATTTTTGATTTAAAACTTACAATTGAATGAACTCATTTCTGACACTGTCTGATCATATGAACGGATCTCTTATTTTTGCAAGTCAAGGAGGCGGTGGGAGGATGAGATATTGAGATCCATATCTCATAGCCAGGGACGGAGTCAATTAAGGTCTAGGAGGGGCACGTCCCTCCCGGATTGTCTCCCTCTCTTATATTCTATATATATTTTATAATAATATATATGTTTTTTTAATGAAAATATGAGAAGTGCCCCCCCTTAATTTTCTCATTCTCCGTAGAATTCTATATATGTTTCACATTTTTTTATCCTAAATTGTTTCCTTAATCCTTATATTCTATATTTATAAATTAATTTAATTCCAAAAATATCATTATCTCTTTCTATATATATACTCATAAATATCGACTTATATACATGTACATTATATTATAAATATATGATATGATATATAGTACTATAATGTGCCCCCTGAAATTTTTTTCTGGCTCCATCCCCGCTCATAGCTACAGGCAAGGCCCCAATATGGTCCCTCCTTTGCATACGTCAACATTGATTTGTTTAAACTAATAGCAAATTAATATACATAATACATTATACATATATGTATATATATACTTTCCTTACAATGAAAAATTTGGATATCTTTCAATATTAGATATCTTATGATTCTAAGTTGTCTTAAATGGCCGTAAAATATGTGTATGTATCTGCACATAAAATATATAATATAGGGATGAATTGTATATGATAAATTTTAGACATTATAACAATTTGGCAGCTTGCCAACCAAGAAAAAAACAATTTGGCAGCCACTATTGAGTCAGAAATCTGGAAAAATATGATATATGGATGTGGTTGTCATCAGGGTGGAAGTTATGTCACAATTAGGCAGAAGACATAATTTGGGTATTGTATACAAGTGTGAGGTGTCTTGTGCTGAACGAATTCATCATTGCTATGATTTGGGTGGACACAGACACGTGGGTCAGCATGTGACAGCAATTGGAAAAGAAAAGGAACAATTATTTTTTTTATTTTTATTTTGGGTAAGCTTAAATAAATAAATAAATAAAATAAAAAGCAAGTTATGAGACTCAAGTTCTTACATAAGCTCGAGAAACAAAGGAGGTCAACCTCTAAATCCAAAAAAAATGAATGCATCAACTATGATATATAGGCCGCGACTTATATCTCATTAAGTATTAATTATCATTACGGCTGAAATGTCATTTGAAAAAAAAAAAAAAGGGGTATTTTGGGAGATCTCATACAATTAACAATGAGAAATTTTTATGTTAATTGACATAGTACAACAAACGATTACAAACATTTTATCAAAACACATATATCAGCTTTTTGATTCTATTGTATGTGGTGATCTTATAGGCAAGTCTGTGTAAGCCTATACAGGTGGCACCAGTAGGCTACTACATCGGGTGAGTTACAGTTGCACATTTCTACATCGCCTGAGTATGAAAGGAGTAAGTGCTATATGTAGATTCAACACCTTTTTATGACACAACACGTTTTAAAACAATAATAACCTTGAATTCACTAAAACATCAGAGTTAAAACGTGTTTAATCTGAAGTCTCTGGTCCGGCCGGGGTAGCCTAAAAGTGCACAATATTGTGTCTAACTGGGGTGAGAGTTGTTACAATGTAGATCTACTTTGTTTTGTTGGAGTTAAACTAAGTAATTGTTGCTACTATTCCAATTAATAATTTCTCATTAACACCATCCTAAATATTTGACTATATACTCAAAATAATACCTTTCTACCTCTTAAAATGAATGGTTAAAAAAATTGACTATAATATTATCTACCTAATGATTTTCGGAAAATTATGGAATTTGCTTTTATGATCATGTGATATTTAATTCATCAACATCAACTTATTAATATATAATACACAAACTGCGAATGTTGACTGTAACTCAAGATTACCTTTTGGGTTTAGCCATAATTAAATAGAATCAGCTTCTAATTAATAATAAATATATATATTATTACCTTTTGTTGCCTGGTGGATTGCCATTGATTAAAGGTCGGACATGAAGCAACTGATAAAGGCAAAAGGAGCTTCTCTTTGAATACTCTCCAGACTAGTGATAAAGATGTTTTATGTCCCACTGTTAACACCAACCACTGCGTGAGAGATTGGGAATGAGAGAGTACATAACTATTACTATAATCCGTTTAAATATTCTTAAACTTTGTTTGGCATAACTTTTATTTTTACTTAATCAAAAGTAAAATAGAAAATTAATTTTAGTGAGTATGACAATTTGTGAAACTTAAAAGCGTTGTTCACCTTTCTAGTCGGCAGAAATAAAGTGATAGTTCCCTTTTCATTATAGAATTTGGGAGAGCTTCAAATATATGCAGTTTTATCACCATATAAAAAAATTATTTTTAATTTTAAATTCGTGAGAATTAGGCTACAGTAATACAACGTTACCACTACGCAAAGGTGCACGCTCTTTTTGGTAAGTAGAGATAAAGTAAAATTTTCTCTCCACCCAAACAGAGTGCTAATTGTAATACCAAAGTTCCCTTTTATTTGGTCATGATAAGTCGAAAATTTAAGAAAAACCCAAATTTTCTTGGGTAAATAGGGTTTAATGGGTATAATGGTTGACCCAAACTCAATCATCTGTATAGAACTCCCAACCTAAATTTGAGCCTAACTTGACATCTAACAGGAAGAACTTGTCTTCTAAGCGAGCTTATTTTTTCGAACTCGAATTTAGCTCAAATCATTCTCGTTGGGATCAAATTATGTTTTTTTTCCTATATAATAAACAGTGTGAAACAGCTTGAAAAAGGATCTCAAAACATAATCACAAATATTTCTAACACCTAAATACAATCAAATATTTAAAAAATCAAACAATAATATATCTCTTGTTTTTTTGGATAATAATAAGAATGATTAATTACTATTTTACCTTACAAGTTGGGTTGAAATTGTTCAGTATCTCTGTTTATACCTAACTTCAATTAAGATTGGTTACTAAGTTTCAAATTATTATTATTATCACCCGATTTTCAATTTTTATATTATTATTGTTATTTTTCTGAATTGAAAAATCAACTCATCCACTAACTATTCTGAATGATCTGCAAATTCAGAGAGTTCGTAATTATTCGCAAGCCACGTGCACGCCTTTAAAGGGGCTCGAACCAAAAATACCTAATGGCTAATTTGGTATGAAGGAATGAAATAAGATAGGAATGAAATGAATCAAAAAATGAAAATTGAATGGTTCTCTTGTTTGGTTATGCTAATTTAAAAAGAAAAACTAATCTATATATATGTAAAATAAATAAATAAAAATATATATATATTTATATATACGTAAATATATATTTTGGAAACTAAGGGGGAATATCAAGAGAAGTTGCCTTTTATTGAATCTCTCTCATCGATGTGGAAATTTACTCTCGTTTTTTAGTCAAGAATACAATCTCAACGCCAATCACTGTCGATGGATGCAAATCGCCGGCTTATTGGTAGTCGACGACTTCAATGAATACAAATCGCCAGTTGATATTGGATTGATAGTCGATGGACTTCAATGGATTAAATCGTTGGTTGATATCAAATTGATCGATCTACTTTAATGGTTGATTTTCGGCTGATTTTGGATTCGTTGTTGACCATCTTTAGTGGTTGATTTTAACATTGACCGCCTTCAATGTCGATTTCTAATGTAAAACTGATGGGGCTTGAGTTGTTTGAGAAAAGTGTATTAACAATCATATCGTTCAAGTAAATCAATTTTTTATATTATTTTTAATCCGTATTTTTTTAAGTGGGAATAGAATATTCATTCCTCTTGTTAGAAAGTGAAATGATTTTTATAAAATGACCACTCTCGAGAAAGGTAAAAAATGGGCATTCCATCTTTAAAAATACTTTTCAAACAATTTATTTCATTCCCACTTACCAAACTAGCCCTAAAAATAATGCTATTATGAGAGCAGTCTCATATAAAAAGGCATCAGCTCTATTTATTTAACCATGATTAAAATATATTTTTCTAAATGTGTAAAAAGTCAAATTAATCATTTAATGATTCTTTCAATTTATTAATTTAGAAGAATGACAAGAAACACAAACCCTCTTTGTTTAACAACAACGTAAGACTATGTAATAGCATTACTCACTCCTAAAAACCTTATCCGATAATATTAAACATTAAAAAGATCAGGCATAACTCCCACCATGGATGAGGGTTAAATATAGTATATACCCAGCATACAAATAAATAAAACCACCTTCCATTAACCAAATTAATTTGACAAATCGACCAAAATAACATTGCTTATAAAATAATCTTTACCATTGGCACAAGGCTCTTCCTCCAAGAACCATTCTTCAATCTAAATCCAACCAAATGGAGACCAGCAAAACAGCGACCATCATAATAGCTCCACACTATGCTTTTTAATCATAAGACTTTTTAACTTCCCTTTCCTAGGGCCCACTCTTTAGTTCATGGCAAACACTTTTCAGCTCTTCCAAACTACCGACCACCGAAAGTTTAGTACATCTAATCTTATCACCAAACCCGCAAAAGATTACAACTTCATCATAGGATTAGATTTCACATATAAGTATATGCATTTACTTATTAAATATATATCTATATATAATATGGTTTTTGAAAGGTTATTCATGTATAATATGTTAATCACACAAGATCGCAACACCACCACACATGTATTTGTCTACACATCTAGACATGTACATATATATAATCAAATGCTTCCTTCGTCTTTAGATAAACGCGTTATATAAGCAGGGCTGCACGGAGGTTATGAAACCATTGTCCCCATAATCAGGATAATGTTTTATTACTAATATATATATATATATATATATATATATATATATATATATTTTAATATTTATTCAACAAATGTTGTTGAATTGTAGTCATGGAAACTCGTGAATTCAGCTCCACCTTTGACTCTCTCTCACTATATATAGACATATATACACATGTAGTTTATACATTGATTGTGTAACAAATCCTCACCTCAATTCATGGGGGTTACAAGCACTAGATTGTAATATGTATTTGTACTTTCTTTTATGTCTCTCTGTTGTTGGGACTTTTTTTTTTCTCTCTTTTATGTAAATAGTTGGAGAGCTTAGTTGAACCTTTTTCAGAGTAGTTGTTAAGTTAGTTCTTGACAGAGTGGATCTGAGGTTGCAAGGTCAGTACAAACTCTCTCTCTCTCTCTCTCTCTCTGTGAAACTGAATGAGCCCATTAGGTGTTCTATAATATGTGTCAGAGACCTTTGATATGTTTTTTCAAACTAATCTATCAAAATCTCAATTGGGTTTCAACCCTTTGTAGTATACTCTTCATATATCTTATGCTTAGTCTCCATTGATTGTCTATGAAATGGGCATTGGAATGTTTATTGCTTCATGCTGAGTTTGCTTTTGATTCAAAAAATCTGATAGACATTTACATTTTAACAGAACCAAGGGACTCATAAGGAATTTAGTTGATATATAATGGAGGGTGGTCAGTATTTGGGTTTGAAGAGGAACTCTTACAATTGGTTAGAGAATGTAGAAGAGAATGAAGAGATGAAAGTGACATTACCTTCAATCCCTCAGCCACAAACACCAAAAGAGCCCATGGAGTTCTTGTCAAGGTCTTGGAGTCTCTCCGCTACGGAGATTTCGAAAGCTCTTGCGCATAAACAGAAATCCTTTAATCTTGATGACAATTCTAATGTGATACCATTTCCTGAGATAAAGGCTGCACCACAATTTGTTGTAAGCTGTCATTCCATCTTTTTCTATTCTTACTGTCTAATACTTGATTTTCACTTTTTTCTGCTGATTATTTTTGGTGCCTAGTGTATTCATATATAATTCCATAATTTGGTGAAATTAAGGAATGATTTGCTAGATTTGTTTAGGGCAAAAGGAATTGGATGATCTCGATTTGCTGTTTATTGTTGGTGTTGTGTGTGTATAAGTCAGAAGAGTGAGTTCATTTTTCATTCAGAATCTTTCGGAATTAAAAAGCATTCTTTTTTTGAATAATACTATTTCTCCATTTGAGGGACATGTATTCAAATATGAGTGTGGTAACTGTCCACAAAGTTGTGAAAAAAGAATCTAGGGACTGCAGATGGATAGAGCACCTAGAATGAGTGTGATTCCAATTTGAGATTGTAAAATTAACGAATTCACTCTTTGTGGTTCTGTTTGTGTTTTATTTTGTTCTATTATATTTTTTGCAGCCAGGCAAGGTCAAAAATATGGCAAACACTAGGAGAACAGGGTCATTTGGAAGGTGGTTCCATCACAAGGAGCTCAGCAATAGCGCGGTTAAGAGAAAAGACAAGGCACGTGTAGATAATGCAAGGACGCATGCTGCCCTCGCCATTGCCAGCCTAGCTGCAGCATTGGCTGCCGTGGTTGCAGAAGAGAACTCCAAAAGCTCCGGCTCAAAAACAAGTGTTGCATTGGCATCGGCTACACAACTTCTTGCCTCGCATTGCATAGAGATAGCTGAATCAAGCGGAGCTGATCATGATCGTATGGCTTCTGTTGTCAGATCGGCTGTTGACATTAGAAATCCCAGTGATCTCGTCACTCTCACAGCTGCAGCTGCAACTGGTACTTGCTCCAAATTTTTTGCTTTCCATATTTTGAAAAAAATATGTTAGCTCTGCATATTGGGACGAAACATTGTATGACCTATTGAGAAAGTAACATACCATAAAAGACTTTCTTTTTTTTTTTTTTCACATTTTGCATGTCCAAAAAATCAACTATTTTTAACTGCTTATATCAGGACTCATTTAGGATATTCGCAATGTTCTTTCATCATTCTGAATAATTTCAAAATAACAACACATGCATCATGCATCATGCATCTTACATTACCTCGGCTTGATTTGTTATCCCAAATAGTTCAGAACTCCAAATTATTGCAAAACATTGTGAATTTCTTTCTAGTAATTTGACTACATTTTACATTCTTCTAACATTATATTTTTCCTCTTCTGAATCAGCTTTGCGAGGAGAGGCAGCTCTAAAAGCAAGATTACCAAAAGATGTAAAGAAAAATGCGGCTATAAGTCCCTATGATAAGGGTACGGCTGAAGCCCCCTGGGCTTCTGAATTCCACAAAGAAATGGAAGGTCATGATACACCCTGTATAGGTGAATTACTGCAACATACACGAAAAGGTAATCACTGTTTAAAAGTTTGTCTTTAAGATCAAGTTTATTTGATTGAGGAATTCTTTTATCAAGGATTGCATTGCCTTGCTGTGAGGTGTTGAATTCAGAAAGGAATATACAGATTTTCACATTATTTTTTCATCCCCTGAAATGTCGGGAACTATGCATATAGGTGGTAAAAGAATTTAAAAGAATGAATAAATTTGAAGTTTGAAATGAAATACTGTAACAAGAATCTGCTATTTCAGGAATTTTTTAAATTCTTCTTCTCATGATGTGATATTTCATGCACACTGGTTTATGGGATCGCCTAGTTTCAAACCATATTTTCTTCATTCTCTCACTTTCTTGCTTCTTTATTATCTTTTTTTCTTTTTTCCGTGAACACTAATTGTTCCAAAAGCCGGTTAATTTAAAGTAAAACTCAGACCCTCTATCGTTTTCCCTTTTTTTCTTTTTTCTTTTTTCTTTTTGTTTCTCTCTTTTCTTTTCTTTTTTTTTTGTAAGGGAGAGCGTCCTTGCCCCACTCCCTTTGAGAAAGGGATCCCCCGGGCCTTTACTAAATTATTTTTCTATTGTGGCAATATTTTCACCAGCTGTAGGAACCTCTATGATTGCTAGACAAAAAGATGTTTATGATAATATGTCTTATCATCATTTCACTTGCTAAATCAAATGCATTTGCTATTGATTACTCTCAGGAGCATTACAATGGAAGCATGTCTCTATCTACATCAACAAAAAATCTCAGGTACGGAACATTATTGTTCTCTGGTGGCAAGAGTGTACACTTCCAGTCACTCTATAACAAAATGTTGCATTGATATCTGATACAAGTTTTTGGCAGGTCATTGTTAAGCTCAAAAGCAAACATGGTGGAGGGGCCTTCTCCAAGAAGAACAAATGTAAGCTTTAAGCAATTACATTTCTGCGCATTTAGTTCAATAAATTTAATCATATTAGTTTCTAGCTTTTTGCTTTTTCATATGCTTCCTTGATGATTTAAAATTCCTAAATTTTTGTTCTTTCATTGTTATCTCGTTGTCAACAAATTAGATATAAAGTTCAAAGAAATGTGTTCTTACTTCTCATTTGACATCCATGCTGGTTACAGGTGTAGTTTATGGAGTCTGTGATGAGACTGCTAATTGGCCATTCAGATTAGAAAGAGAAAACATGGAAGCCTGTTTTGGCCTTAAAACCGCTCAGGGTCTTCTGGAGTTTTGGTGCAATAACAAGATGCATAAACAGAAATGGGTTGATGGGATTCAAAATCTTCTTCGCCAAATCAGTTGCAGTGAAGACACCGAGCACTCTCTGAAATTTTTAAACATTCATAAGAGCATATGACTTATTGGTGCATGTGATAGTTTACTAATTAGAGGTTGAATACTTGGATTAAATCCAAAGCTTTTATCAACTCCCAAAATCTCAAATGTGTGTTCTATAAGCAGCACATTGAGTATATAGCTATTCCTGATGCAAAAATGTGGCGGACTAGGGCAGAATCGTGCATCGGCTGAATTGAGTACCTGGGCTGCAGATCAATGGAAAGATATTCACCTATGATAATTATTCAAAAGCTTTGTTCAGATGCTACAATCTTCATGGTTTGGAAAGAGAGAAATATAGATTTTTTTTTTTCCTAGGTAAATTTTGAACGTGGCAAGAGTGAATATATGATCTATGTAGCTAAAGAACCCTCTAGCAAAGTATGCACATTGTATGTAACAAATTTTTGATAATGCGAATTTTTTTTTCCCCCTAGTTTTTGATAATGTGATTTAGCCAGCCAGTTGGTAGTGTCTCTAAGCGTGCTTTGCTGTTTGTGAGCCAGTTATGTCTTTCTTCTCGGACTTTTTTGCATTTGGTTATTTGGGAGGGCTGTTATCTTTTTATGTGAGAGGTCCTCATTGTAAATGCAGTTATATATATTGTTCTTCTTATGTCTCGTCCAGATATATGGCATGCTAGCTGTTTCTCCTTTTCTCCGGGAACTAGAACACTAACTTGAAATATGACAGACTAGGTTAGCAGCACTCTTTTCTCTGGTTCATATTTCGTTCAAAACATGAATTTATCAGTTCAAGTCCATGCTCAAATTCTCTCCCAGAATATAACTCATCACTAATGTTTGGCCAAGTTGAGAGGCAAATGAAATCAATCCCATCTCTCTTAGCAAGTGAATCTCTTAAATCTCCATCCAACTACCTGGAAAGTGGTCCAATTCTACACCCCTAAACAGATGAACAAACAGTAGTGAGTAGCCGTAACAGGCACCACCTCCACCACGACGGCACCGCCCTCATTTTATATCCGAGTCCTGTCAATCAAACAAATAAAGATCAAAGCCAAAAAAATAAAGGAAAGGATGCACCATCCTCCCAGCAATATGTTAATGATCTTGACAATAATTTTCCACAAATTATGCTCTCAACTTATATTTGGTGCAGAAGGAATAAGAACATATATGCATTTTAAATTCTGTAGCTGGTTGACATTAAACATTTATATTGAAATTTTCAATTGATAACCCTTTTCAGCAGCCGCCTTCTTTTTTTTTCTTTTTTCTTTTTAAATAAATAGAGAGAAATAACTGTTTTCCTCTTCAATTAACTCCAAACATATAAGTCTTGCCTTTACAAGCAATTGTTTGCCAAGGTGGACAGATTTGTGCTCATCCTAACTTTACTTGTGAAGTTTTAGTCCAAACACCAGTTGCCGACTTCTTCTGTAAAGTGAATGATCCTAACACCCTTGTCCAATTGCCCTTTTGCCAACATCTACCCTTTATGAACACAAAAAACCATTTTCAATGGTTGATAGATTCTTCATTGGATGCAACCTGAGAATTATTTCCTCGCAACGCCAAGCACGGGCCACCATGAGAATATAGCAGAGCATGAGAACAGAGCAAATCCACCATGAGAATACAGCAGAGTATGAGAACACAGCAAATCCACCGGATGACTGATGCTGAATAGGGCCCCTCCGAGACACTTCAGCTCAGTTTATTCAAGTCTTTAATTATTACAGTAAGAATCTGATGCTTTTGTGCAGCATACCAGGTAAGCTTTGGCTAATTTTTATGGAGGTTTGATATAATTGTGTCCCCTACAAATGGCACAAATACATGATGCATCGATGCACCATACACATGCTGGATGTGATGAATCATGCCACCACCCTGGTGCTTCTAGCCTTCTCCCCTTCTCCCACTCAAATTCAATCCTCACGTCCAAGGCAGGACCCGAGTTCTAGAAAGGAACTTCGTGTGCGTGCGTGTGTGTGGGCTAAAGAAACACAACGAGATTTCATATCATTGTAGCACAATGGATAAGTGCTTACATGGAAACCTCTCAAAGGTGTACCTTAAGAGTTGGTAAGACTTCTACCATCAAAACTCGGAATAAGAATGGTTACAACCAAAAATACACAACCATCCTCTAGATGTTGGGACAGAATCATCAGTGCTCACATCACCTGCACACACATACAATTCAAATGCTTTCTCAAAAATCAAGCACATTTTATGCCAAAGAGTAAGAACACATCACAGTGGGTTTAGCTTGGCGGTCGGATGGCAGCGTGGTCAGTTACAGTTTCAGCTGCCCAAAACAATTCACATTCGAACACCATGCCAAACATAGAAAAAAATTCATGTTTAAGCAATTTATAAAAAGCAATGCATAAACCAACATTTCCATACGTATGAGTCTAAACCATTTAGCTGGAACATGTTTAAGATGTCTTACAAGCAACAAAATTTCAAACTCAGATAGGAGATATTGCTGTCTTTCAAACAAAATCCAGATAGCAGTGCAAAAAAAACCAAGATATATCAGCAAAATCAACGGTAACGGCGGAGGGAGAGGGTGTTGTTTCTCTTCCAGGTTGCCCTGCGAGAAGGACGCGCCTTGTGGTGCCTGTGTCCCTTTCCACGTAGACCCCTGTATTTCTTTCCTGCAGAAGTGAGACCGCGGAGTTCCCTGTGCTTGTGTACAGGGTTGCAGATCCAGTTGATTCTTGGGTCATTTCGGATGGCATTATGAGCAGGATCAACCAGGATTACCTCGAAGTACTTGTAAGTTGAATCCTACATCAAGACATCCAAGTATGAAGAACCATAATGAAAACAAGATAAATAAAAAGGGAACACAGCAACAAATAATTGAAGTTAAGATACAAACCTCATTAATCCAGTACGAATTGACAACCTTAAGACCACCCAACTTTCGACCAGCACGTTCCTCTGCAACTGACCTCTTGCTGCGCTGGAACTTCAGTTGGGTAACACCCTGGTTTGTGGGCTTACCATACACAATACCCTTGGGAACTGGCCTCTTGCGGCCACCTCGCCTAATACGGACACGGTAGACCACATAGCCCTAATGACAATTTCAATAATTTTATTATCTCAGGACAAATTTCCAAAGGACAAACGGTAATGCACAACCTAAATCCATCAGCAATGGTTCAAGCACTGTGACAACAGAAATTGTGAGCAGCAGTGCCCTGTACCATTTTCAAAATGCACAGGCCTACACGCAATTCATGTGCACTAACATGCATGCATGCAGAAAGTAATTAATGTACAAAAACAAAAATCAATAAACAGCTGAAATTGATTATACAGATATGCTAGGGAAATTCTCATAAAAGGGTAAAATGCAATTTTACATGACAAAATGTAAAACGGTTCCGTTATCTCATTGGTTCATCATAGTAAAGCACAAATCACGCAAACCAGTACCTACTGCTACATTTCTTATAGAGTTAGAGGCAATAACAACATCTCACTCTACATATCCTCTATCTCAATACCAAAAGCTGCTTAGTTGATTGCTTAAACCACATTTAAAAATTTGAGTCAACACAACTCCAAAAGATATCATTTCAAAGACTACACATCCCACAAATAGAACTTTTCAATTGATATAACCCACGGATTGGACAAGAAAAATCAAAACATGTAAAACAACCTTTTGATGACTAATAAAAAGGGTAAAAACCATTATATAGAAGGTAGTTTGGACAGACATTTGCTTCACATATAATGGCAAAGCAAATATATTTAGTCATCAATCTATACATAAGATCTAATATATTAAAAGCTCTTTAGTGCAAGATAAAAAAAGGTAAGAATTATAAGGGAAGAGAAATATACTTCATTGGTGTCACTTGACAATATGCAAATCCAACAACATAAACAAAAGAATTGATTTTTAATTTCGGTGTACAACTCTTTGATACTATTTGATAACTCAACTCTTTGATACTGATTGATAACTCAATTCAGTCACTGAAAATAGTAAAAGCCACTTAAAATGGAGTAAATTTTTAAGGGACAAAGATGCTGAACGCTAAGAAATCACAGAGATACCAAAAAATATTTATTTTTTAATTACCACTCAAGAACTTCCGTACTTAAAATTTTCAGTTTTATCATACAGCACCTTTGTCTTTGAACTCCTACATCTTTAAAAATGCTTATTCTGAACGAAAACAAAAAATAAAATACAAAATGCAAAATTTATCTAAAAATCTGATTTTTAGGTCACATAATCAATAAAATGAGTACTAAACATTCAAATGACCCAAAACAGGTTAATGTAAGGCTTAAACACATATTAATCAACAAAACCGGATTTTGTTAGAGAAGAACTAATCAACAAAATTGCAAAATGGGTAATTAAGTGCTCAGAGATCGGCATATGAACATGATTCAATAATTTTAACTTGTACAAAATGCATGTAACTATATATATATATATATATATATATATATATATATACACCCACAAAAGCAAGAGCGTTACCTGCTTGGCCTTGTAGCCCAATCGGCGAGCCTTGTCAGGGCGAGTGGGGTGAGTGACACGAACAATAGAAGGAAGCTGACGGTACTCCCAACACCTCACCCTTAGCAAGAACCTCATCACATCTGACTGCTTCTTCCTCCATAGCTCCGACACGTATGTGTAAGCCCCTGTGATTTTCACAAAAATGTATACATAAATACACACATACAAACATATATATATATATACACACACACACACACACACAATACAATGATTAAGCTCGAAATCAAATTTGTTAGAATAAAGAATAGATTGAGAGAAAGAGAACCCATGGCTCAAAGATGCGATTTCTTGTGAGTACTAACTAGGGTTTGCTGTGTGGAGAGTGGCAGCGAAACCCTAAATATAAGAGAAGGGCATCCTTTGATTTTTTAATCTCGGGCGTCCATTCTCAAGCATAATCTAACGGTGTCATTTTAGTAAGAGCATAATCTAACGGTGTCGTTTTAGCAAAAGTATATACGTAAAAACACTCGTATAATTTTTTTTGGTTCTATTTTTAAATAATAAAGCATTTTTCTATTTTTAATGAACTCATTATTGTCACTATTGTATACTTGACTTTAAAGTTTAAAACTTTAAACTTTTTTATATCGAAGTAAATATAAGATGCCAATTGAGTTGGAGGGTCAATGAAAATTATTTCTTATATCATGATTGAATTCTTAAATAATTTATATATTTAATTTTTTCGCACACATCAAATGCACCATGCAATAACTGAAAAAATTTCGGATAAGAGTCATTCCGTTAGGTTATTTTTTTGGGATTGTAAAAATATTTTTATTGAAAAATGGAACTAATGCAATGAAAAATAGAAAAGTACTATTTCTCTTTAAACAACAAAAGATGGGAAATATTGAAAAAAATTAATGTAACATTTATCAGAAATTGGTTTAGAAATTATTTTATCCTTCTAAATTTAACCATGAAAACATTGTTATTCAATTGTTGGAATTTTTTTTTTTTTTTTTTTCCTCACCTTTGCGTTAAAAAAACAAAACAAAACCTTAGACATTTTATCCCACCACCTATTTTCCATCCAGACTTCAATGTTCCATCAATTCGTAATACCATGGGGCTGCAAAGGCTCCACATCTACTCCAAAGGTGAAATTTCACCATTTTTCAATATTTTAAATTATTCACACCTTTGGATTGTGAAATTGAATTCAAATCAGGCCTAAATTAAGGTTGTAGTACCGAAAAAATTCTTTAAAGGTAGCCCCAAAGGAATTCGAACTCTTGACTTCCCAAAATGTGAAATGGGACTCTTTGTCATTAGGCTATCCTTTTGAATTGTTAGAATTTTTTATTTAAAAAATTGAACTAATGTAATGAAAAATAGCAAAGTACCATTCCCATTAAACAAAGAAAGATAGGCAAATATTGAAAAAAAAATAATGTAACATTTATTAGAAATTGGTTTAGAAATACATTAACCTTCTAAATTTAACCATGAAAACGTTGTTATTCAATTGTTGAACCATTTTTCCTTTCCCTGGCAAAAAATAATTCATACTTGTAGAACCACATTTTGCCCCATCCACTGTTCCACAAGTACCGTGCCATGACAAAGCCAATGGTACAGAGTATACAAACAGGGTTACAACCATTGTTCAATTCAAAGAATCACCCCCACTTCCCTCTATCTGCATGTGTGTGTGTGTGTGTGTGTGTTTGTGTGTTTTTCAAAACAGTACGCTTGAAGAATACACTATGCATGAATTATTATGTCATTGATAATTTAAAGAAAAAAGATAAATAAAAGTACTAGCTACTTCTAGATAATAATCAATACCAACCTTAATAAACTCAACATTAAGCTTCAGAATAAATAACATTCCACTGTTTCCACACAATCTAGTTCACCATAATCTAGTTAACAGGCAATGAACTGAGTCAGGTCACTTTACTACTTGGACCCATTCACATTCTTTTGTTCAACGAATAATCACCTGAGTTTTGCCGGAGAAATTCTTACCGAGCAACTGATCACAAATAAACTCGCGCTTCTCTTTAGACCACAAACCTTGATGCGTATGTACATCGGTCCAAAATTCAGTTCTTAAAGTATAAGTTGAGATGCGCATCAATACCATCCGCTCGAGCGCAACAGCATTCTCGAGCAAATATGTAGCAAACTCAATTTGATTCCAGGTTCCGCAAAAGCCACAGATTTCAACTTCTTTTAGTTCACTGTGCAGGTAACCAGGGAGCTCATCCACTCTTCTTTCAGAAAATTCAGGATACGGCATCTGCAAATTTGACAAAAATCTCCACTAGTTTAAGAATGCAATTTCAAATGAGTATTCCATCTACAACTGCTATACAATATAAACCAAAATAGCTTATAGGAATGAGAATATCAAGTTTTTAGGCTTGTACCACCTATTTATCATATATATCTAATACATATTTACTTATAAAAAACAATAAAAATCACAAAGAGTTTCAATTTTAGGAAGGCACAAGCTAGATTAGACTGGAACTGGAATTAACAAAAGATTGTTTAATTTTAGGTAGCTTCCTTATACTACTAGGTTTTCTTATACTTTAGTTTCCTTAAACAATTAGCTTCTAAGTTTCTTATTTATTACATATAAATGAAGTATATGATTGCTATACAATTTAAATATATGTATTATCTGCAACTTAGAACCTAAAATATTCAAACTCACGTGCCCCTTTTTTATTTATTTATTTTTTTTTTTTCGGAAAGTAACACGTGCCCTTTTGCTAGACCACATAGAGAAATAATTCAAGTTATGGTAACGTAGGAGAGAAAATTAACTTAGAGAATACTGATCATTTACTAATTACTTGTTGGCCCAATCAATTTAACAAGCGCCTATCCTTTTCTTCTTTTTTTCTTATTCTTTTTTACATTTTTTAGGGGGTGGTTTAGAGTGAGCGGAACTACAATGTAGCCAAACACATAAAAGAAGTAATGATCAATATCAGCAAAGGTATGTTGGGATCACTTACCACTACATATAGTTTCTGCAGGACGGGAAGGGCACGCAGAAGTGGAGCAATAATCTTCACAAGATCATATTGCCAATCTTGAACAAAAAAAAGTTCCAATCGCTTGACATTGCTAAATGCAGTTGGACTTGCAGGTATATTTGCCACCTGAAAGAAAGAAGAAATCCCATAACTTATCAACAAAAAGGGGAAATTCAAAAAAATGACGCCATCAACAATAAAGCCTTTTTTTTTTTTCTTTTTTTTTTTTACCACGTACCCGATCAACACATGTGAGTATTGAAAGAGTTTTAAGCTGAGGAATAACTTTAGCAACTTCACTGAATATGTAAGGCATAGAATTGTCGTACGGTAGACTGAAAAACACTTTTTCCAATTTGGGAACACTGGGAATGAAATTTGTATTTCCTCGATATCAGAGATTTCAAAGGTCGTGATATTGAGAGCTCGAGATCTCGTAAACCTTTACAGCACCTTAATGCACAGAACTTCAACCTCAAGCTGAAGTTGTGATCGCAAATGCACAATTTGACCGGAAGGGTGCATTCCCTCACTGTCAACCACTCAAGATTCGTAGAATTACACAGCACCATCTGCAATCCTACTTCGTCTAAAGGCACACAATGTAAATAAAGATTAGTTAGGCTATCAAATCTGGTTTCAAGGTGCAACCGTATAAGTGCAAATGCTTTAACGTGGATGCTTCAGAAAGAAACTGCAAAGAGAGTGCATATAAACTATTATAATTAGTTTCCCTCAAAGAAGACAAGTTGCAAACGAAGTTGAGGTCGAGCTTCTCAACACCCCTTCCAACTGCAAAAATGATCCATTGATTAATAGAATCAAACCACTCCCTTTCAAGGCAAAAAGAAATCCTGAAGTAGCTTATCTTCGAACCCAGATAAAGCTTCAGAAATTGATCCAATATTCCCACGAATGCACGGTCATAGTTTGGGCAACGGTGCCTGAGTGTTTCACTATTCTGTACTTGCCTGACGGATGGTAAGCCAAACACAGTATGCAAATCAAGATTGAGGTTGGGCATGGATAAACAAAGATATCTCCATCTTTTTGATAGCATACTTGTTTTAACAGCGTCTCTCACTGTCATTAACGAAATAATGGCATAGATTACGTCATCCGGAAGGGCACTAATGTGATCATCCTCGGAAATCAAACACTAAAATACAAAAAAAAAAAAAATTAATATTAATAATAATAATAAATTATTCACCGTCTTGTTAGAAAATTTAAGTAAACATTCAAGTCATAAGAATATTTTTAGCGCCTTTGCTAAATTGCTCTAATTTCCAAAACAGGGCAAATAGTGTATACAAGAATTGGGACCATTCAACAACAAATCACATACTTGGACAAGCTATGCCACTTAACGAAGTATTGTGTATTGCTTTTCTACAGAAGTTTAATTCAATTATTGACAGACTTGCACACTCAAATAGTGTGTACAATTCCTCTATGAATGAAGCAAAAGTAACCCAAAAAGGGTTCAAATCATACCTTAGGAATGTTGCTTGTATCTCCTTGTAAATATCCAAAAGTTGTTTGCCAAAGTCTACAAGTAGCTTGGAAAGCTAATGCAAGGTGATCCAGAACCATTTTGGCGCGTTCTGGAAAGAGTGAATTTACTTTTAAGACGATTAACAAAATAAACAAAATTATATTATAATCCAGTTCAACTCACAAGCAATATTAACCAGCTTAGTCATAAAAAGCCATTTGTTTATATTAAGTAATTCGAAAGAGATTACATCTAAATCCAAAGGAAGAAAATAATATCGGTCCAAATGATGAATTCTCTTGCGCAATATCTTATCCACGAGTTTGTCCAGAAATTAATGTGAGGGGAAGCCTTAAAAAACAAAAAAAATAAAATAATCAAACTACCATAATAATAATAATAATAATTAACATTCATTGATAATTCCATTTAGTACATTTAATACAATTCATCTCCTACACAAAAATATTGAACACACATATTTAATTGCTCTCATAGTTTTCTCACCTCCATAATAATCTAAATAAAGATCATAATGTCTCATATTTTCTCAATCACCAAAGAAAGCATGGTAGGAAAACTAGTCTTTAAAATAAGATAATTTCTCTTCTCATGTTAAAAAAAAAAATGAAAATAGAAAATTGAGAAAAATATCTCAGCAAGAGCAAACAAAGAATAAATACAGGACAGAGAAAAAGAGAACAGCAAAACCCACTAATCTGCCTTTAGAGCCCAAAATATTTTCTCTAAATCGGTGAAAATCAATATTCAACCCCAATTCAAATTTTCTCTAAAAAACATGAAAGAAAAATTATTAATCAAAGTCCAGGACCAAAATACAGGAAAACCCACTAATATATATATATATATATATATATATATATATATATATTTGAACTCATAAAAATATACTACGCAATTTGATTACTTCTCGTACCAAAGTATTTGAAACTTACAGTGTGAAGACAAGATCTGCGGAACTCTTCGGAATTATATCCCTGACAGATCTCTAAAAAGTTAGGGTTCTAACTCTACAGAGACGACGGGGATGGGTATCGCCCTGGACAGCACCTTACGACCCAAAACGTGGTAATACTTCTTTGGGTATAATGCAAAAACCCCACTCTAAACTATTTGCCAATCGGCAATAAACCCCATCCGGCGAACGGCCGGTTGGGTCTCACCGTTAAAACATCCCGGTCACATGACACGTAATATTATAATTTAAAGACCATAATACCCTTATAAATATGAAAAGACTCTATTACCCCTGATTATGAAACCCAAACACAAACACGCCCTCATTTTCCAGCTACACCCAAACACGCCCTTATCCCTCTATACACACACACACACACAAAAATATACTACCTCCGTCCCAAAAATAGTGTCATGTTTCGGGAATCATGTCAGTTCAATTTGTATAAGTCACGATTCTCTAAAAGTGACACTTTTTCTGGGACGGAGGGAGTATATCCTTGGAAACACTGTTCATCTTCTTCGCATATTTTTGACAAGAAAAAAAATATATATATATTTGCCAAGTTACGAGCTTCACCACTTAGCCAAATCGGCTGAGATCGACTATGGAGTTGCGAACTACCACCCAAAGTCCAATTACATCGAGACCATAGACCTCAAAAAGAGTATAACCAGATGCTACTTCGTAGAGAACAAATAATGCCATTGCAGATTGTATCAGAGAGAACTCAAAGGCACTACTATTATAGGAATTCAGAAGCGGGTTTGAATTAAATAGAGGATTGAAACCCAAATTCAAGAGAGTGAAAACCCAAATAGAATCCTCACTACTCTAATCCGTTGACGCCCTTAACTTCTCGTCGAAACCCTAACTCTGCTGGCGATTAGGGCTGCAAATGAACCGTGTTCGCTCGTTAAAAGTTTAGCTTGGGCTTGTTCGTAAAGTAAACGAGTCGAGGTTGAACACATTTTTTAGGCTCGTTTAATAAACGAATTAAGCTTAAGCAATACTGAGCTCGGCTTGTTAGGCTCGTTAACAGGCTCGTTTAGAAAAAGGTCCAATTTTTAAAAAAAGAATTTATACATTTGTTTAGCCCATTTAACATAAAATCTAGTCCAAACTTATGCACCTTAGCCCAACTTCATTTTACATTAAACCCAACTTCATTTAATTAACCTTAAGCCCAACTCAAATTAACCTACTACACATCATCACATACATGTGACATGTCGTTGTATTAGCCGTTGGATTGCCTAACCATGTTCATTACATAATTTACATTTGTGAAAAAGCCTTAATCATTTGTAGTCGCAATAGATTGCATCACTCCTCTCATGCCTTTTAAGTTTCAATACAGCAAGTTCAACAACACTTTTTCTTTTCTTGCTCGCCGAGGATTTCTCCTAGATCTCTGAAATATATGTGATGAAGCTCCCTAATTATATACGACAACAGCAAACCTTACAACATCACTCATCTAATCCCTTTTAAGTTTTAACACATCTTTGTTTCCTCTCTCGTTTGTCTGTGGCAGTCTCTAGCACATTTCTCTCCGAAATCTCTCTTTGGTCCTTTTTCTCTGATGAAATCTCAATCCCATTTTACTGTTGGTGGGATATGTGAGAGATGATCAAAGAACAGAGGTTTATGTTCTTCATTAGATGATATGTTGTTGATACGCTAATTGATTTAATGTATTTTTTTTTTCTGAAGGCGAGCTTGAGCCGAGCCAAGCCCGAACACTCCAAAAAAGCTGACGAGCCGAGCTCGAACCTTATTTCACTAGGCTGGCCTGAGCCGAGCCCGAGCACTCCCCTAAGTCTAGCAAGCCGAGCCCGAACAAGTTAAAGCTCGACTCATTTGCAGCTCTACTGGCAATACACCCCCTTTTTGTCTTCACACTCGCCGCTAAATTTAATTGTTCAGATTGAGACCCAATTGCTTGTTTTGGCGAACCCGAATCGAGAGCATGGTTTGGTCTGATGATTGTTGATGCAAAATCTCGCTAGAGCTCGCGTCAGCGACTTACATAATATCGTCAATGTGCTCTGGAGCATGGTCGGCATGAATCATGCATCCTAGAGTCGCAAACGGCTTCCTCTTTCCTCTCTCTGTATGTGTCTCTCTCTCTATTTATATATATATAGCTATCCCAGCATCCCTCTTTGTGTGTCTATATATATATATATATAAACATCCCTCTGTGTGTCTATATATAATTAATATATATATATATATGGGAGAGATAGGGTTTGGCCGGATTGATGTTTGTAGAGAGAAAAAATAGAAGAGAGATCGTTGTTTGTAGAGAGAGAAAATGAAAGACTGGATTTTAACCGAATTGATGCTGATGGTGATAGAGAGAGAGGGTGGGAGAGGAATATTGGTATTGGGTAAGGTGTCATGTTGTAATTCGTCCTTCAGATTACAACTGCCACGTCATACAATTAAGTGTATCCACATCACACCTTTAAATGTATGAGTGTCAAAACAACGTCCTTTTAGTAAGGGTAAAATTGTCTTTTGAATTTTTCAATCAACCAACCTGCCGAATTGGAGTAAACTACAACAAAACAATAGTTCAGGAAATTTTTTGTAGTTCAAAGGGATTTCTTGCAAAACCCCAATAATTCAGGGGTTTTTTTGCATTTTACCCTACTTCTTATTATCAATTATATCAAGTTCTTTTATCTCCGAATAATGTCCTTTACCATTACCCTTTATTTTCAAAATTCCAATTTGAAAATATTTCTTTTATCAACTATATCTATATATTTATTTATATCTAGTACATTTATTTAAAGGTTAATTACACTCACACTCCTTATGTTTGTTTTATTGACAAGTAGATGGATGTTAGCCCATTTTTAAACACTCAAACCCTCTGTCAGAATTTTGATTCAAACAATCTCTTAAAGCGTGAGAAAAGATGATATTATCCTTTAATAAAATATAAATCTTTAAACTACAATATCAGAATCTGTACATGACAAAATTACCCTCGCAGAAGAACAAAAATTCATAATTTTCTTGCCCCCACCATTGTCACTGCAAACTCCTCCACCACCACCACCACCACACACACCGCCATTATGAACCACGTCTGTTTTTACTTTCCATAAATTAATTGAAATGGGCTCAATCAAACACACACATACTGCATCATCCACACATCATTGAGTTTTTCTTGGCTTTCATGTTTTTATAAAGAACTTTCTAAAATCTTTGACTTTCTATTCAATTTAATTTTTAGGGTAAAGTACAATGACACTTCCTGAGGTTTGCCATAAGGACACCCAGATACAAGTTAGCCTTTTTTTGGACAATGACACCTCCTCAAGGTTACTTCCTTTGACGAAAACACCCCTTATTGCTCTAACATGTGATAAAATGACCTAAATACCATTTGACTTATCAAATGACACTTTAAATTATAAAATCATTAATTTACCCATTCTAAATTGTCCAAAATAACCTCTTCATCTCAACCACATACCCACAAAGCTGCAGCCGCCGCCACCACCACCACCACCTCTTCTTTTATCTCTTCATTCTCTCTTTTATGTATATAAATATATTACACACATATACACATACAATTACAATTTAATCTACTCCTACACTGCCCCAAACCTTCCCTAAATTAATCACAAAAATTCTCCACAAACCAGTTTCAATGCTCAATAATCAGGTAGCAGGGACTTTAATGGGCTTCATTCAAAGGAAGATTAGTTTAGGCTTAGGTCAGTGTGTGAAATAAGGTAGAAACCCCATATTGGTTATCTCTCCAACCCAAATCATTGCTGTGGTCTGAACTTGGTTGGTATATTCGGACTAGCCATGAAAGCTCATAGTACTTCATAAATGGAATGGAGTAGGCTGGGAAGGTGGATAGAGAGGTAAGAGTGGGATAAGGAAATAAAAGAGGAAGGCATGCCTCTATCCACGTTTCCCCCAACTGTAGTTCACCGCAACGACGTGGTCAAACTCTGAGGTGGAGTGACTGGCCAGATCAACTATGCTGAAGCGGAAGGTTCAGGTCTGCGGAAGCGAAGGCGGAAAGGGCCTTGATCAGGTTCGCGGAGGCGGAAGGGGCTTTAATTAGGTTTGCGAAGGCGAACGGGCCTAGATCAGGTCGGCGGTGGCGCCGCCACCATTATCGGAAGCCTGCCGCCATAATCACTACTGCTTCGAGCCACCGTCTGTAGCATAATGTGGTTTGTGAACTGCTCCGGTAAAACCCAAAAGTTTTGGTTCCACTTTCGCTTCAATCCGATGAAACGTACTGACCCGATTCAACAAACAAGCTGAATGAATCGGTGATAGTGGTGGTTTTGGGTCCGATAAGGGCTTTATAATCGCTATTGGCAATGGAGGTGTGGTGGGTTTGATTAGGGCTCTGCAATCGGTATCGCATGGTGGTGGTGTTGGGTTTCAATTACAATCGGTGATGATGGTGATGGGGATCGATTAGGAATCTGCAAGCATGCATATGCGTGTTGGGTTTAATATGCTGATGTGGGGTTTTGATTTGGGGGTCAGCGGTGGTGTCTCTTGCTATGGTGGTGATGGCAAGGGTGTGTTGGTGGTTGTGGGATGAGTATGATGGTGGCGGTAGCTGTTACCAGTTGTGGGATGAGAATGGTGATGGAGGTGGTTGTGGCTGTGGCTATCACCGGTTGTGGTATGAGTATGGCGGTTGTAATACCCCTAATTTTAAAAGGGACAGTCCTGGAATTTAATAAATTGTTTAAATAGTATTTTTATTTAATTAATTGTTTAAATTGTATTTTATGTAATCAATTGGTTAAATTGCATTTGTTTATTTCTTTGGTGTGGTTTAATTGTTTTAAATTGTTTTAGGGCATTTAATTATTTATTTGCTTTCATTTAATTATTTTATTTTATTTATCTGAATTTAGGGTTTTATGTTTCTAGTTTAGCCGACACTGTTTTAAAACCTAGAATATTCAATGGGCCAAGTTATTTATGGATTAGGGTTAATGTTTAAGTCTATAAATATAATCGCATGTGGGTTTAGGGTTTTAGAAAATTCAATAAAACCTATTTACGTAACAGAGTTCTACAAAGAATAGTGAGATATAGAGAGAGAAAAGAGAGGAGGTTGAGACCAAGGTTGGACCAAGAAGGAGGAAGGAAAGGTGTTTTTGGGGTTGAACCAAGGCATTGGAGGAGCAGACTTGCAGTATAGGACACGAACATAGCTTACAGAGACGGTGAATTAGAATTTCAAATCTGAAATTCAAAGGCAAGTTCTGTTTTTCTCTCTCCCATTAATTCGTGTTCTGTGCATGACTAGTTGGACTCCAGGGATTTAATAAATGCTAAAACGGTTGTAAATAAACATAATAACATGTTTTGTGCAAATAGGAATTTATGTTTAATCTCGTGAATTAATTGTTTTGCATGATCTTACTATTCTGTTTTTGTTTTCTTCTATGGGTTACGATTAAGCTTTGATGGTTGAGATTAGGGATGCGACTTGATGCCTTGTAACTAATCTGGGACTGAGTTTGAACTCTAGAACAAATTCTTAGAACATGATTTAGTTGCACTAAATTAAACTGAAATAAATTTCTGTTGGAACTTGCTTAAAATTGGACAACAGAGGTTTTGTAATCGTAGCTTTAAAGCTTGTGTTCCATGCATGTTTTAGTTGAATATCAGTGGTTTAATATGTGCCTAGGACTGAGCTTGAACTTAGAACAAAGTTTTAGAAACACCTCAGAGGCTCTGTAATCACCGGAGCTGGAGAAGATGAAGCTAGAACGGGCAAAAGGCTACTGAAGGGGATTGAGCAGGCTCTAAAAAGCCTTAGAGTCGGCTCAAAGGCAAAGGAGCCGGCTCTATCTTTGTTTGGAGCCGGCTCAATGCTAATGGAGCCGGCTCCAAGTGGAAAATTGAGCAGGCTCAATGTTTAATTTGAGCCTGCTCTCTTTTATTGCGCACATATTTGGTTTTAAGGGGTTGTTTGGCTGTGCAGTGTTTTCTGAAGCCGTTTAAAAGCTACTGTGAGATGTAATTAAATGTTAGGGACTTAAATAAATGTTTAAAACATTTAATGCCATAATGGTTTAAGGGTAGGAGCAATGAACAGATCAAATAATGGCTATACGTTGCACTGTTTTTGCTAGGTTTATATAATTGGAACTTGGCAAAGTTTTTATATATAATTCAATTATATATAACCCTATATTGTTACTGTGTTATAAGTATGGTAAATTAATTATATTTATCTATACTTAGTTGGATTTAAATTGACATTTAACGTGTTTAATATGTATCAATTTATTGGTTGTTTTGGAGGATTCAAATGCTATGTCTTATTCTAGCTGTTTAAATGATTGGAGCATGATATTTAGGTTCTGTAGTGAATACCTAATATTGATATATGTATGAATTTATACCAATGCATATACTGGAGGATGGTTGTTGATTATATAGTGTTGTTTTAATAACTATGCTATATGGAGAATTTGTATGTACCGGTATGGGACGGTGACATACTAGGTATGGATTAGTCAAACATTAAATCCTACCTAATTTGGATTAAGGTATGGATTAACCCTATGAGTTAAGTCCATCACCTACTTGTGTCATATCAATCAAATAATTAAATGACTTAATATGGTTTCAGGATGGATTTGTTTTACATTTATCAAACCACTTTTCAGATGGTTGATATTTTGTAATAGGAGGACACGGACTTTATATATTTATTATATGTGTCATGGTATGAGCTTGAGTCTCAGGACCATGGTTAGGGTGCGTATATTGCCTAGGATGGATAGCTGGACAGAGGTGTTGTTCCCTGGTAGGTCTAGATACACATGACCACAGTATGTGCGATTTGCATGGTATCTCTATTCAGGCTGAGATAGACCTTTTTGGACTAGTGAGCGTCCTATAGTGTGTACTTATACATATATGGACTACTCTAGATATTGTTGAGTCTTTCTAGTATGTATCTGCGTATCGGATTCCTGTTTGGATTGTAGTAGATCAGGACTTGCATGTGGGCCTGACCCACCCTTATATTTTTCAGGTACTCGTCAGTTCCAGGGTTAGAGTTTGATCGTACAGAGCAGATACAGACTTCTATTCTACCGACAACGTAGGACTTCTTTCCAGATATTAGATTTGGATTTTATCTTCAGTTTTCTTCCATGCAGTTTGGGATTTTATTAGGAGTCCACTAGAGATGGATTCCCGAATTGTTAAACTTATGGAGTTTGGATTGTCAAGGTTTAAATATTTATATTTGAGGATTTATTTTAGTTTCTTTCAGCTTAAATTTTATCTCTTTAATCACTTTTGTATTCAGTGTTCGTTTTAAAATATTAATTGTTTGGTATCTCTCGGATTTGGGCTTGGGCCTGATCAACCCGTGTCTCGGATCCGAGGGGTATCACAGCGGTGGCTGTCACCGATTATGGTGATGGTGGCGCCGGTGGCTATCACCGATTATAGTGATGGTGGCACCGATGGCGCAGATGTGGGAGGGAGGTATTGCTTAGCAATGCATCAAGGGCAATTATGTCATTTAAGTCTTCAGATTTTATATCAATTAAATGTTGAAGGGTAATATCGTCTTTTACCAACTTTTTAGGGGTTGTTTGGCTGAAATTTTTGATAGGGGGTGTCATTGTCCAAATACAAACTAACTTGTATATGAATGTCCTTATAACAAACCTCAAGGAGGCACCATTGTACTTTACCCTAATGTTACATACTCATTTTTAAGTCTCCACAAAGTTTTATTCAAAACCCATATCAATTTTACAAAATCATTGCTATAATTATTTATCTTTAGTACTCATTTAATAATAATATTGCAATGTATTTAGTTTATAAACACTCAATTTATTTGGAATAAAGTTATTAAGTAAATAATACTTCCTTTTTTGTAAAATTTCAACTGAAGACTTTCACTTTGATTTTATCATTTAATACAACCGAACCAATGAGATTCCACGTGCAATCACAGAAAATATAAGCATTTAAAAAATAAAGCAAGAACAAAAATGTGATTAAGACCATTGTTAGGTAAAACAACCAATCACATTAAAATAACGATCAATGTATGGTTTATTAAATACAAAGCTCAAATTTCAAAGATCCCCCTGCAACAGGTTTCTCTCCCCCTCCTTCAATGGGGTCATCATCATTCGTATACAAAACTTCAACGAGGGAAGAGAGAGAGAGAGAGAGAGGGGGGGAGAGAGTCTCTAATGGCTGTGTCTCAGATTGGAGAAGAAGCCCGGACTCATTCTAAACCTATCTGTGCTTACTGTAACCATCTCTTCCTCGATCTCGTTCTCGCTCCCTCGATCCTCTCGAATGCCTGGCCTCTTCTTCCCACTCCATTACGTTTGCCGCCGGCGGTGATGCCTCGTACCTCGAGGGCCTCCTCTTGAAATGCCGCTCGTCGTCGCTCGAATCATAATCCACAGCAACACTCGCACTCTTCCTTGATGTCGCTGCCGGTGCCGGCTTCTTCAGAGAGGAAGAAGAAGTCTTGTAGTCTTCGTGATAGCCATTTGAAGTCGCCTTGTGGTGACCAGATGAGGCAGAGGCACTGACCAGAGCTTCCGACGAGAGCTTTCGCTTCTTGGAGGCAGCCGCTGCTGCTGCTGCTGCTTCTTCTTCGGGGAAGCTGATCCGAGAGAAGACACTGGCCTTCTGCTTTCGGTCTGCTGCTGTTGTTGTCGTGGTGGTGGTTCTGGGCGGTGGATCTATGGGTGCTGAGGGAGGTTTAGATGATAAAGAGTCTGGACGGTGGTGGGTGTGGTGGTGGTCACGGTGATAGTCGTAGTCGGATTTCCTTTTGGAGGAAGGGCGCGGTGGCTCCAAGTCCCGGATGGGGCGTTCCGGCGATGGCTTCTCAGATCGTTGGCGATAGTGGTGGTGGTCTGTCCCCGATGTTTGGTGGATGGGCTTTTGCTGCAACAGGAAGGAAACAAACCGTATTTAGATTTTTATATATACATAAATATTTATCAGGGAATCATCAACATATATAAGTACAAAAAATTGGCAAAAAAAAAAAATACATAAAAGAGAAGAAAAAGTCCAAAACGCAAGGCGTTGACCTACCACGTGTTTCTATCTTTATTTATTTTCTTTTTTTATTTCTCTACATTTCAGTATTTCAGTCTCTCTTTTTTCGTTCTTTTTAAATCTCTCGACACACCAAATGGGACATTTTTTTTTCACGAAAAAAAAAAAAAAAAAAAAATTCTTAATGTACCGTATCAAAACTACAAAAGTCCACAATGTTTTATAATAAAAATTAAATTTATAGATTAAAATAAAATCGTGGTAATTTAGTGGTTTATTCTCCAATTCTGGTGAAAAATATTCAAGTCCTCCGCGGGGCGGGGCGGGGCGGGGCGGGGGACGCATCTTCAGACCCCAGCACATCATTTTTCAGAAGTAAATTAGTGAATTCAGGTGAATCATTTATCAACTTTCTTTATTTTTTTTAATTTTTATTTATAAAAAAAAAAAAAAAAAACCAATATTTATGACCTTCAGAGCACCATTCCAACAAACAAATAACTAAGCTAGTTTACATGCAAGACTAAATGCATTAAAACTAAAACTGTGCGTAAATCATGAACCTAACCCAATCTCATGGAACATTAGAATTAGTTAATCAAGCTTTTGCATCCAATTACTTCTCTTTGTAACTTTATTTTGAGCTTATGAAATAGAAGGTGAAAAAATATACATAAATCAAAACAAGCAGTAGCAATTTACTATACAGAAAAATCCAAGTAGCTCGTCAGTCCGTAGATTTGCACCACAAATTAAGCAAATATTTTAGTTGCACCACAGTGCAGTATGTGCGCATTCATTTCAACAGTGCATGACATCAATTGGTACTTCAAACACTTCATAGTTTAGTAAGACAGCGAAGCCCCTAGGTTCAACGCCCATCAACCACCGTAGTCAAATGCACTTCTCCAGCCAAGGCTCAAATTTTGAATCTAAAATTTTTCTATTGGTCATCAAGTCAGAAAATTGAATTTTAAGTCATAAGGCCCCATCAGAAGCTGATGAACCTTGGGTAAACTCTTATATAACTTAAAATACATCTATGTGCAACCCCTTCTCCATTTCCAACTTAAAGCTCCATCTTACCGGGGAGTAGTTCGGAAAAGAAACAGAAACTAATATTTACATGAAATGGTTTTTCACAAAAAACCCAGGTTCTCGTTTCTTTTCCTACAAATTCTCAGCAATCAAATGGAGCATTAAGTCAAAAAAAAAAAAAAACACAACAAAAAACACAGAAAAAATATTATTTCAAAAAAATATTTAGTGTTTTTAAAAAGATTTTGAATTATTTCAATCCTGACTTCAGGAATAAATGGGATTTTCTTCTTTCTTGACAGTGGAGAAGTGGAAATAATTCTCTTGCCAAACTGTCTTTCACGGATTGGTCCTGCCAATTTGTTGCTTGCAAACAAGGAGTCTACCAGCTGCAGTACACTAATAAAAAAAGGAGAAATTTGGACAACAAAAAGACATACAGATTTTGGTTTCAATGAAGATACATCGCCACTGCTGCTCACTTCCTTACTGAACAACTCCCTGCTGTAAAAGGAATAAAATTTTATAATCACATAATGATATAAATTTCTAAATAACTAATTTACATGGACAATGCAAAGCAAATGATCATATATGACAAGACAGACAATAATGAATTACAAAGTACAAAAAAACAATCTATCCTTGCTCAATCGATTCCAACACGTTATATGGGAAGAGTTCTCCGCCACAAGCTAGAACACTGGAGTAGACATACAAATCCACTTTCACAAAAGAAACTAAACGTACAATTCTTCCAAAGATATTTTAAAAAAAAAAAAAATGAGAGAGGACTAGTGATCAACTAAGTTTTCAACTATAGTTTGACATAACATTAACCAAGATATGCCAGCGAGAAGGAACAGATACGAAGCTGGATCTAGTGTATCATGCACCAACTCAGTGGCTTTAAGCATGGTACAATCTAGGTAAGCTCATCGAAATTGCCAACTTGACACAATAGCTAGATTTGAATTGAGAAGAGACCCCTTGTGTGCAATTCATAGACTAAAAGAACATGTTTGTAAACCACAAACTGCCACTTCGCTAACTCAGTGGCCTAAAGCATGGCACAATCTACTTACTATCTAGGCAAGCTCATCCAAATTGCTGACTTTGTCACATTAACTAGATTTAAATGTGAGAAGAGATCACTTGAAGTTCAAAACTTCGACTCTCCGAACATATTCGCGAACCAAAAATTGCTATTTCACCTTGAAGACACTTACACTTGGCCTCTGGCTATCATACTGTTAGCAGATTCAACAAAACAAAATAAAAACAACTCCTAAAGGCTACTCAAGACAATGATATTCATCTGGTTCTAATCAATTTATCTTTAGGGAAAAAAGATTCGCATGTAGATCTGAAATAAATAAACTGAAGATCGAAATCTACTTAAAAAACCTAAAGGAAACATCACCTTACAACACATTAGCACATTGCATCCAACAAAGTACCACCACCACAAAGGAAAGCAGAACAGTCAAGACTAACCTTTCACCCCGTCTCTCAAATTCACGTTTCCTCCTTAGATCCGCTTTCCGAGCCTCAAATTCCTCTCTGCTCAAGATGGGTCCAGCCTGCATGCCCATCCCGAATTCTGCGAGATCCCTATAATTGATAAAGAAAATTATCACACAATCAGCAAAATATTATGTGACATATGTTCAACAAAAAATTTCTATCCAATTGAAGACGTACAAAGGCTTAATAAAAACTAAATACATGCAGCATTATTAATCAACCCAATCAACAATCCGGTAAAACACATTCCATCCGCACCACTTATCCAAAAACACATACAGATACACCCAATCCCCCCCCTTCCCTTTTGGATGTGTGGGTGTGTGTGTGTGTGTGTGTGTGTGTGTGTGAGAGAGAGAGAGAGAGAGAGAGAGAGAGGAGAGTCAATTAAGAAACATAGAAGCATACCTTTGTGGTGGTGGGGCCATAGGCCACATATAACCTTGTGCTCCAAAGGGGTCTGGTGGTAAGACCCCCCCAAATGGGACATCTAAAGGACCAAATCCATAACCCATATAAGGCATGGCACCAGCACCATAGGGCGCAGCATATCCTTCCATTCCAGGTTGCATGCCAGTCCAGTAAGGGTTATAGGCAGAAGGCCCCATAGGCATCATATAATTCTCAGCTGCAAAGTCTTGAGAAGCTTTCCACTGCATCTCTGTAGCTGGACGGCATCAATCAATTGAACGGAATGGTGTCAGCATCATCAAAACTAAAAACCCTCATTTGACTTGATGAAATTCAACAACCACGTAAAATTACATTCCTGAAACCAAATCATAACATACCATTTAAAGGCAAGCGAGCTTTCTTCTTCTTCTTTTTCTTTCCTGAAAGAAAATGTCAAAAAATATTAATGTCCGACTCCAACATATGAGAATTGATTTCTCTCTCAATCCATAGTTGCATTATTTTTAGATAATTCTTATGCAAGGTTCAATTTTACATGCATGTACCCATCCAGCTCCCAACACAATATGACATAGGACCCGGGAGTCCGGGACAAGATGCACTGGAATTTCACAGTATCAACGCAGCAGATACTAGTAAAATGTTGAGAAAGGCAAAACAATCCATATATTGGCTATAAATTAATAGAGTATCAATAAAACTTTGAATTACTTGCCTGCCTCATCAGAGACTGGCTTTTGCTGCACTTCTTCATCAGGCAGTGGAGCACTACCCTGCGATGCTGGTTCCTTCACACTCATTGATCCATGTATAGCTTCAGTAACATCTGCAACTTTGGAATTCCTCCCTTTCTCCAAGGTTTGCTGGGGAGCATTAACAGTCATACCATGTTCTGTAGTCTCCTTTACTTTTGGAGTCTCTTCAATTTGAGGCAATGTCACTTGCTCTGCCTTTGAGGCCGCTGACAGCGTAGGGGATGGAATCTTAGGCAGTGGACAGCGGGCCGACTCCATATCTGAAGGGGAAAAGGAGTATTATAACGCAACAAGATGGTTGCAACTTGTAACTCAAAACATAACAGACTCACTAGGATAAGATCTTAAGACAACAGAAATATCAATAAAAAAACACACCTTGAGCTTGGAAAGCACTGCCAGCGTTTTCTGCACTGCTGTTATTGGACTCCAAAATCCTATTGATAGTATCCCTGAGTGTTCTATTGGGTAAAAGATCATCTGCGAGTATATTTGTGGCACCACATACACACATCGACTTAGAGATGATGTGGTCTCTTATGCCTGGGAGTTGAATTTAGTAATCAGAATTTGAAGATCAAAGACTAGAAGTGTCAATTAACAACAGAGATATGCATTGCATAAACATGCACGAACAAAAATCCTAACTACCATAACTTAACAAACCAAAAAGAAGGCACACATTCACTCTAATTACAGAGTTCCCGGGAGCTTTTCCTCAATTGCCAAAGATTTTTTTCCTACTTGTTTTATGGCGTACACCAATGGTGCCCACCTTGGTGCAAGATCGTTACCCCATACACAATCTACACCCCCAAGTCCTGTACTGGGCAACACTGGTAAAACAAACCCATGGAATCTAGACCCAAGGGAGGTGAGTTGAACCAAGGTCCCCCACTTCATGAGGCGTGGTTCTTGGTCACCTGCTTTACCCATTTTGGGTTGATGCCAAATAATTTTTAAAAGACCAATATCAAACAGTTGCTTTGAATAAAATAACATAAAATAAAAAGAAAGAAGAAGAATAAAACAAGAATCAAGGACAAAAAATAAAATAAAATAAAATAAACTCTAGGCTAACAGACATCCAGAAAGTTAAAACCCGCCGATTTGCATGATCAGAATGCACAATTAGTGCATATGGCATATACAACAGTAAGAAATCTTACATTTATCACAAAAACTATTGAAACAACACTTGCTTGTCAGCACAGCATCTTTCATTACTTCTTTACACAATGGGCAGTGAAGTTCTGGTGGAAGATCGCCAACAGGACGAGTGGAAGGTAACCCCTCAATTTCCTTTTCAAAAGCAGCCCTATATAAATTACAATGATTAAAATGAATCTTCTAAACCACAAGAAAGTCTTCCTTACGATACAAAGAAATGAGAGAGAGAGAGAGATCAGCTTACTCATTTGGCCTCAAAACAGCAACAGCACCACTCGGTAATGCATATGAGCCATCTGGAGTAGCCATCAACATAGATTTCGGAATACCAGTGGGAGGTTTCACTCTTTTAATGTCAAAATTAGGATCACCATTTGTGGGGCAGTGCTGAATAAAATGCCCTGAATAATAACATTCCACAATTGAATATATTTTCACCACAGAGTTGCATTTCAACCAACAAAATAACTTCTTCTTCCTCTTTTTCTATCAAATAATTTAAATAAATCATCAAAGGCATGAACATACCAGGAACTTTGCACCTGTGACATGTGTAGCCCTGGGGAGGTGTTTTCCGCTCCAATCCTCGACCTTAAGAATTAAAACATAACTTTCAGCCTCAAAAGCATATATATATAACTTATTAATTTTACATTTTTTGGGTAGTGTAAGATTTTACAGTAAAGTGTAACTTATTAATTTTACATGAACATAAATCAGTTAAATTTCATGAAAATATATAAGAATTTCATTAGCAACCACACCATTAAAAATAAAACACCTCCAGAAAAAGAAAAAAACGGTACTCGTCAGCGCAGAACTCCACCAAGTAACATGATGCTATATATATTACATAAATAAATAGAAGATATTGCACAAATATACAAGGTATAAGATAATCACCAAAACCACGTCCGTTCATCATTCTTCCGCCCATGCCCCGTCCAAAACCTCTACCCGGTCCAAAGCCATTGGAAGCTTGACTGAACCAAAAATTACAAAAAATAAGATTCTAAAGAGCGATCATTTCCACATCAATTAACCAAAAGCAAATCATTACAATATTAGGTACAACAACAAAAGCAGTAAAAAATCTCACTGCTGCCAATCCAAAGCCGGAGTATCAATTAAAGCCTTGATCTTGCTGTCCTCGTCAGCTTTACTAGGAGGGGGGGCGTCCTGAATTGGATTGCTTGCTTGAACTGGTACGGCTTCAGGAATAGCATATAAATCATTCCCAAATTCATCCCATTCTGAATCTTCAAGCTACATACCCAACAAATGAATTAGTTATTACGCCCAGGCATGAGGACTGACTCCTGGATCCATAAAACAAATCCAAATTCTATCTAAAGAACCAATATAGAAGCTCAGAGCTTACATATTTCATTCCAGATGGATCAGCTCCCAAGAAGCTACTACTCTTTGCTGGTTGAGCATCCTCAGACATATTGTCCACCTTTGGCCTGTACACAAAGCACATATATCGAACTCAACCAAACACTCAGAATTTGTCGCTTATACGAAGATGATCATAGAATCATCAAATGGTTTACAAATGACAAAATGATAAGCACCACAAGAATCAGCCAGCAGGCTACCAGAAACAAGTGCAACCTTAAACTACCAACACAATGTATTTTATCTAACACAACCAATTTAACCAAAACAAATGGAATGCAACTGAGTGGTCAAAAAATCTAAAGGATTGAGGTAGTACTCGTCTTGTTCGGCAACTGGTTCAGTAACAATGTTCATTCGAGGCCGTCCAGGAACTCGGCGAATTAAAACAGAAGTATTTTTCGGAATCAACATTGCGTCATCGAGATACTCTGAAATTGCAACAGACAGAAAAATCTATAAACCACTGCAAATATATCCATATAACCACACATACAATTGACAAAAAATTTAATCCCCCAAAAGGCATGTTACGGTCCTAAAACAACAAATCAGCTAAACTATCCAACATAAACCGTCCATCAACCTGGTTACCAGTATCACACCAGTCAATTTGACCATAGCCCTAAAATGGGCCAAATTGACCTCACTATCGAAACAAACCACCTTGACCTTACTTACACTCAAGATAGGCAAGATTAAATATTTGCCCAAACAGGCCAGTTTGACCTTTCTCCCTGAATTAAGCAAGTTTGACAATAAAAACCATCCACAAAGTTCTAACTATTCAATAATAGCTAATCCCTCCACTCATGCCACACTCTTCTCTTGTGTTTCTTTCCAAAAGTGTGGGCCAGATTCAACACCCATAAACTTCTTGTACACAAGAGTGTTCATGAAACCAATCTATTACTAGAAAAACTTGTACTGTTCATGAACCAAATCTATTACTAGAAAAACTATTGATTTTGGAGATTGAATGAAAGAATACTTTTATTGTTAAAAATCGTATAAAACAACCAAAAATACAGAGGAAGGAATAGACTCAAACTAGAATATTAAACCAACCTTCATTAGTCTGAGCGTTGGTGACAACAAGGTCAAAATCAGTACCCCTGCCCAAATGCTTGGATTCAAATATTTTTTCTTTCAAATTGGCAACTGATATGAAATGACCGTCGATTGGAATAAAGTCATAATCTTTTGCACTTTTGAACTTATAATACACAGACATATTTCTTTTAAATTTTTTTTCCCTCTGCTAAAAAAATATAGAGAAAGAAAGAACGAACACAAGGCCCTAAATAACCAAAGGCCGTCAAATAAAAATCAAGGCCTGATATTGAATGAAACAACAATATATAAAAAGTACAAAAATTTAGCTCTTTTTTTGTTTTCTAATTCTCTTCAATAACACGAGAGAGATCAAACCAACGAATGAACTTCTCAAACCGCAAATCAACCGGTCCTTCAATCCCAAAAGATCTCTTCAAAGCCGAATACTTCAATCACCGATCCAATCTTCAACTCGTACAGGTAAAAGAAGGCCTCCAAAGAAATATACACCGATTGCAAAGAATTGAATCAGATCGAACAGATTGCAGCGATTTGAATCAGATCGAACCGATCGCAGCGATTTGAATCAGATCGAACCGATCGCAGCGAGAGTCGAAGAAGCCCTAACGTCCCGAAGCCGAATCGCGGCGAGATACAACTCCTCAGATCGACGACGAAATCCAAATACCCAAATGATTTGAAGCTTCAAAAACCGATCAGATCAACGATAATCGACTATTCTTCAGATCGATTGCCGTTCACCTAAGTCTCGAATCAATCGCCGGTTGCCTTCCAAGAAAAAACACGAACTCGAGAGAGTCCAGACGATTTGAGCATCAAAAATTCATTGAAAATCGACAATTGATACCAGAGATTGGACAAATTTTTGAACGATTTTGATGTTGAAACCCTAGAACCCAAAGAGGTCCGGAACTAGGGATTGGGTTGCGTAACAGGAAAGCTATAGAGAGAGGGTGAGAAGCTGAGGGCGGTGAGAGCTTCGGTTATCGATTTTAGGAATATATTGAATATATACACAATATTAAAGGCGGTAATTTATTACACGCTTGTGTCACGTGAGCCGTTACCGGTTAAATTTTTGTTTCTCCAACAAGAAAAAAATAAATAGATAAAACAATAAATAACAAGTAAAAATTTAGGATCTATTAATTTATCTATTAAATTATTTTATCTATTTATTATAAAAATTATTTTACCTGTTAAAAATACATAGATAAGAAGTAAAAAATTTTGTTTGATTTAGTTTTTTCAAAATTTTACTTAAATTTATTTGATTAATTTGTTTTTTAAAACTTTTTTTTAAAAAAATTAAGTAAAAAAAGTATGTTTGATTCAGTGTGTTCAAAAAAATTATAAGAGATAGTAAGTTACATATAGCTCAGTTCGACAATGTTTCAAGATAAATCAGAACGAATCGATTTTACACTTAATCTGATAGTACATTGAAATCAAACCAAATCATAAAAGAGCAATTTTGTTCATTTTGGAACTTCAAGAACCTCGTAAGAAACTAATGTAATAACACATTATTAAATTTTTAAAAAGCCATGCTGATATGGTGGTACCTGAATTTTAATATTAGAATATAACATTGAATGTAAAAATGAGAGTAAAAATATTATTAGTAAAATATATAACATTGAATGAAATTTTTGGATTGTACTTTAATAATAATATATAATATTGGATGAACAATATAGAGTTGTACTTTAGTAATAAGCATGCCTAATATTATAATATAACATCAAACGCATACATTTTTTTCATTACGATGGTACATAGATAAGTCTCTCCAAGCGAGTCCGAGTCAGAATTTTGATTTGGGGGCATATTGATATATGATAAAAATAAAATTTTTAGTATAAAAATAAAAATTTTACTGAGAAGTTTGAAGGGAAAGAATTTAGAGTTTGATTAAAAAAAGTGAATGCAATTTTTTTGAAAAAAAAATATAAAAATGAATAATAAGATAAAAATGAATAAAAGAACAACATTTCTCTTGTACCTTTATACATAATTTTCATATTATTTTTAAAAAGCTGCATTTATGAAATGACCAAATAGGACATAAGCTACATTCCGGACACATTTATACCGTGGCTGACTGGCCTTCGCCGTCATCGGTGTCGCCTTGCCAGTGAGCTCCATACTCTCGTGAAATTGACATGGATTTTTTATGTGATTGGACAGACCAGTAGAGATAGGAGAGTGTGTTTTGCTCGTGAAAAAGAAGAGGAAGACGATTGGTGAGACAACCTATCGTCGCCAACAGTGAACGTGGAGAAGATTCGTCAGAGCAATAGCCCCCCATAATGTATTTACTAATTTTTTATTTTATTTTTGGATTGGGCTAAAAATACCTAGTAAAAATAAATAAATAAAAATAAAAAATAAAATTTGGGAGGCTCAAGCCCCTTTAGCCCCACCTTTGGATCCGCACAGTAGGAGGCGGGCTTGATGGTGGCGACTAACGAGGCGTCGATGCCCATGAACAATCGAGAGGCAGTGTAGTCGTCTTCCTCCTCTTCGTATTCTCCCAAAACCCTAAAGTCTTCTTCAACATGGTGATTGGCGGTGCATCGGTCGACCGGATATTGATGGAGTTGTACGCAGACACCACTCCCCGCACCGCCGAGAACTTCCAAGCCCTCTGCACCGATGGCAAGTCCATCTGCAGCTCCAAGTTCGCCGATTGGAGGGAAAACGGTCTCGTTATCGAAGTCAAAGACCAACGATCACTATCGTCTGTGGCCACGCCTCAGCTGTAGACAATATCCTCACGCTGAGCCAGGACTATGTTGTTCCCACCACCGCCACCACCACTGCCACCGCCACACAGCAGATCTAACTCATGACCTCATCTCACCGTCGTCTGTGACCACGCCTCAGCCGCCGGTGAAGACATTTACCGAGTTGTTTCGGTAAGTATTGCAGAAAGATTGAAGGTCTTTGATTGAATTGGTACCCATGGACTCCGAAGGAGCATAATACAAACTCTTTCTTTCTCTGCGTAGTGGTGAAATTGGGAATGGCGGTGGTGGCGGTAGTGGCGGCTATGGCCGTTGTAATGGTGGTTAAGATGGTGGCTCTGCAGATTTAGGGCTAGAACATAAGTAGAGGACATTTTTGAAAGAATAAAGGCAAAAGTGCAAAAAAAACCACTGAACTACTCATTTTGTTGCAAATACCCCCCTGAACTACAAAAGGTTGCAAATACTCCCCCTGAGACTCACCGAATCAATTTTTCTGGCATGTGTAAAGTCACGTGCCTGTTAAAATTATAATAATGCCCAAACTGCCCTTTTAATATATATATATTGTGATAATTATATGTCTGATGGCCCCACTCCGTACACAGTGTATTTTCCTATATATATATATATATAGATTTAATAGTGCATAGACACTGAATCTTTGATGATACAAAATAGGGTCGGTCTTCTTATTATTTCTCAAAATAATTCTACTGCCCTTTTTCATCAAACCCGCTAGAATACTTGTCTGTGTTAGAATTATTTCTCAAAATAATTCTACTGTCCTTTTTCATCAAACCCGCTAGAATACTTGTTTGTGTCAGAAATTCCATGTTCTTGGTTATGTTTGGTAAAGGCAATTGCTGTATAAGAGCGCATAGGTGGCAAGTTGAATCACCCGAACCAAATATACAATCGGAACTGAAGAAAGATCTGATGATCAAAATGGGCTTCTAATGCCCTTTGACTAAATACCCAAAGAAAGCAGCGATCGAAGTTAGTGGGAACAGATCTGTAGGAACCGTCAAGCTGTGATTAAGCATCACCCTTCACTAAAGCCTTACACATGGTTTTTTTAAGATTCTCCTTCCCTGGGACCTAAAACAAAGGATCCATTGAGAGAAAATATTGCTGGTTCTAATATAGAAAGATGATCAATTTGTGGAATTGTTACAAAAACTCCAGAGATGAAATTTCCCTAATTTTTAATGGAAACCCCAACCCTAAACGCAATCAAACCCATCAGATCTTCCGAATATAGCAGTTTTCAAATCATCTGGACATATAGGCGCAGATTAGTGAGGAGAGAAAAGTGACGAACGATTAGAGAGCGTGTAACAGCTAGGAGCTGCCATGGAGGCAACACCGGATTAGTTAAAGCCCGGAGATTGAAAACCCCAAATTGATGTTGCATCAAAGAGAAAACCCTAGCTCATAGAATGCATCGGATGAGAGAGACGAAACAAAACCCTAAAATTGTGTGATTCAACGAACACGGAAGAGTCAGCTCCAACGAAGTTACCAGTAGTTAGAGAGAGAAAGAGAGAGCCAATCCATGTACGTTCCTGCTGTGTATTGAAGAAGCTAACCATCAATGTCACGATATTACACAACAACGTATTTAGGAATACTGATGGAGAGTAACAGAGGCAAGTGAATAAGTAATTCGAGTTCTCTGTAAGGTTAACCCAATTCAATTCATCAATCCAAGTTTATTTTATTTATTTTACTAGCATACATTTTAAGTGGGTCCCACCATAATGGGTGAAGTTTTATGTTTAAGTAATAAGTAAGGTTATTTCGGTCATTTCAAGTTAACAAACGCCGGAAAGCTGATCCGGTGAGTCTCAGTGGGGTATTTGCAACCTTTTGTAGTCAGGGGAGTATTTGCAACAAAGTGAATAATTCATAGAGTTTTTTACACTTTTGCCTAGAATAAAAGAGCAAAACAAAAATATTACAATTACTTTATGTTTAAGTGAATGTTTTTGCCCAATTACTAAACTATAAGGTAGGGGTAAAAGTTGTTCTCAAGGTATGTGTATGTATATATATATATATATATATATATATATATATATATATATATATAAGAAGGGGGTGAAGGGCACCTAAACCTATTATAAATTTCGTAGAGTTTTTTACACTTTTGCCAAGAATAAAAGGGTAAAACAAAAATATTACAATTACTTTATGTTTAAGTGAATGTTTTTGCCCAATTACTAAACTATAAGATAGGGGTTAAAGTTGTTCTCAAGGTATGTGTGTATATATATATAAGAAGGGGGTGAAGGGCACCTAAACCTATTATAAATTTCGCACAAATCACTTGGTATTAAAAAGATCAACTTTCAAGATTTAGCCTGATCATAATGGACCAATTGAATTGGATGGACCAATTGAATATGTGAATATGGTCAATAAAGGAAATTAATTAAAAGATGACAGTTTTGTTAAAAACCTATGACTTGGTACATCTTTGGCTTGCGGATGAATTTACCTCATTTAATTTATTTTTATTTTTTTCTCTTTTTCAAAACAACTTAAATTTCTCATAAAAAAAATTCTACAATATACACAAGAAAATTTTATAAAATTACTGTAATATCCTTTCTTGTACTGTAAATTTTACCATAAAAATGGTAATTTTTCATAATTTTATTTATATATATATATATGCTAATAAAAAACACGACAAAAAATTTAGTTCATTTACTTTCACTTTTTACATAGACTAAACTATAAATTTTACAAGTAGATGTAATTTTGGATCTTTTGCAAATAGAGATAAAATTATGGGATTATTCTATACATGCAAAAAGAATAATTATGAGAAAATTGGTTTCGATATAGTGGAGCCAAACATTTTTTTTTTTCTTGGAAAATGATTCACATATACAATTTGTCTTTATGGAATCGTATGTAGACCCTAAACTTGAGGAGACCCTTAATTGTTTCCAAAACACTATTTGATCTTATAAAAATAACACTTCTATTTGATTTATAAACATATAATAGGAGGGAGGTTTATAGAATCACAATTCAAGCAAAAATATATTCTTTGAAATATGACATTCATGTGTGTGTATAAGTGATGGTGACAATTCAAAGATTTATTTCAATTGCATATCATTCATGTTGATTTTATGTCACGCTAAGACCACCTCCAAGGACATTGACTTAGATATTCCTTATGCCTTTCAAAGGAAAAGACTAAAAATTCAAATCTCATTGGAAACAAAATAAGTATGCAAGTAACATGCTAAAATTTAAAAAATATAATACCACGAGCCTCTTGTTCAAAGTTATAACCCGACTAAAATCGTAGGACTTAGTTTGGTTAGATAGAAATAGTTAAAAAGGAAAAGAAATAAAAAAAAAAAAAAAAATTAATTTTTTAAAAAGTTACATAGCAGGAATTGAAATTTTTTGTATGAAAGTAATTTTTCGTAACCATTTAACTTTTTCATAAAATTTTCGTACAAAAAACACTTTGAAAATTTTGTTTTTTTGAGAAAAGTGTATGAAATTTCAATTATACCCCATTTTTTTAACTTTCTAAAATAACATATATTTATGCACAACGTTTGATAATAATCTATGTTTTTTTAATAAAATAAAAATTATAAAATATTTGAAAATTTTCATGCTAGCCAAGTGAGTACTAGAAATTTTGTTTTTCTTCATTCACTTTACTTTTTTTATTTTTAATATAAATTTCTATCTACCCACACTATGGAAGGTGTTTGTCAGCCCATTTTGGTTTGAAGTTGATCCAAACAAGTCCAAAGCTAAATAGACATTAAGCCCAAATCGGAGTTAACCTATCATTATCCCCACAATGACATAATTATTATGGATTGATGTAACATATTCCAAATCATGTGGTGACAACGCAGCATAGTATTTTCCATGTGACAAGGAATACATACAGTGTGACCAGTGGTTAATGGCTTTTGCATGCAACCGAGGCCATATCAGGTATTTTACCATTATTATAATTCTGAATTTCTCATAGGGCCTTGTGGATGACTTTCGTAGTCACAATGATTATATATATATATATATGCTAATAATCAAATTATATCAACCTTCCAATAATATAATTACATTTCCAACAATTTTTTTTGTTATTCAAGTATTAATTTTTAGGCCCTGAGATGGAGTTTACAAGTTTCATGTCCCATCAATGTCCAAAAAGTATCTAAGTTCTCAACTATTTGTTCAATTAAAATGATGGATGCAAGATAAACCAGTGACACAAAGGAAAATATTCAGGAGGAAAATAGAAGATAAATCAATTGTTCCTTGTTGAGAATTAAGATAAATTTATAATTTGACATTATTCAAAAGGGAAAAGGAGGAGAATATTGAGGGAACAAATAATTCATTTAAAAAAAAAAAAATCTACCAGCAATGTATTGAAACATTATTCAAGGAGTCTTTTATATCGATTAATAAATATCTATTACTTCACCAAGTTTATGTATTATCTATGTGTCAAATATAATGGACCTATTTTTAAATATAAAGTAATTAATTATTTAGAAAGTTATAATCCATTTGTTAAGTTTCATCTTAATATAGCATATTTGTTGGCGAATAAAATTTTAATCACAAATATATATATATATATATATATATATATATATATTATACATACATCACATTGCATTTCTACAAAGACTGTTGAGATACTTAAGATCGCATCTTTTATATATAATTTGATGTTGTATATTGAAAATTGTGTCTTTAATTATTAATATCCATCTATCGCTTTGATAGGCATTTGTACATTGCTATAATGATCAAAACTAACAATCTATCTCTCTCAGAAACAAAGACAAAGAAGTCTTGTAGTCTTCGTGATAGCCATTTGAAGTCGCCTTGTGGTGACCAGATGAAGCAGAGGCACTGACCAGAGCTTCCGACGAGAGGTTTCGCTTCTTGGAGGCAGCTGCTGCTGCTGCTTCTTCGGAGAAGCTAATCCGAGAAAAGACACCGGCCTTCTGCTTTCGGTCTGCTGCTGTTGTCGTGCTGGTGGTTCTGGGCGGTGGATCTATGGGTGCCGAGGGAGGTTTAGATGGTAAAGAGTCGAAACGGCGGTGGGTGTGGTGATGGTCACGGTTATAGTCGTAGTCGGATTTCCTTTTGGCGGAGGGGCGCGGTGGCTCCAAGTCCCGGATGGGGGGAGGTTTAGATGGTAAAGAGTCTAAACGGTGATGGGTGTGGTGGTGGTGGTCACGGTGATAGTCGTGGTGATAGTCGTAGTCGGATTTTCTTTTGGCGGAAGGGCGCGGTGGCTCCAAGTCCCGGATGGGGCATTCCGGTGATGGCTTCTCAGATCGGTGGCGATAGTGGTAGGAGTCTGTCCCCGATGTTTTGTGGATGGGCTTTTGCTGCAACAAGAAGGAATCAAACCGTATTTAGATTTTTATATATAAATAAATATTTATCTAAATGCTTTAAAACTAAAAAACGTGCGTAAATCATGAACCTAACCCTATCTCATGGAACATTAGAACTAGTTAATCAAGGTTTTGCATCCAATTACTTCTGTGTTTAACTTTTTTTTGAGCTTATGAAATAGAAGGTGAAAAAATATGCATAAATCAAAACAAGCAGCAGCAATTTACTATACAGAAAAATCCAAGTCAGTCAGTAGATTTGCACCACAAATTAAGCAGATATTTTAGTTGCACCACAATGCAGTAGGTGCGCATTCATTTAAACCGAGCTCGACATCAATTGCTACTTCAAACACTTTCATAGTTTGTAAGACAGCACAGCCCCTAGGTTCAATGCCAATCAACCACCGTAGTTATAGGCACTTCTCCAGCCAAGGCTCAAAAAAATTGCTTTTTGAATCTAAAATTTTTCTATGCGGCTGGTTTGGTCATCAAGTCAGAAAATTGAATTTTAAGTCTACGCATAAAGGCCCCATCAGAAGCTGATGAACCTTGGGTAATACAATTCATGTATGTGAAGCTCCATCTTACTGGGGAGTAGTTCGGAAAAGAAACAGAAACTAATATTTACATGGAATGGTTTTTCACAAAAACCCAGGTTCTTGTTTCTTTTCCTACAAATTCTCAGCAATCAAATGGAGCATTAAGTCAAAAAAAAAAAAAAAAAACACAGAAAAAATATTATTTCCAAAAAATATTTAGTGTTTTTTAAAAGATTTTGAATTATTTGAATCCTGACTTCAGGAATAAATGGGATTTTCTTCTTTCTTGACAGTGGAGAAGTAGAAATAATACTCTTGCCAAACTGTCTTTCACGGATTGGTTACCAGCTGCAATACACTAATAATAAAAGGAGAAATACAACAAAAAGACATACAGATTTTGATTTCAATGAAGATACATCGCCACTGCTGCTCACTTCCTTACTGAATTCCCGGTCTCTAGATAATAACATCTCCCTGCTGTAAAAGAAATAAAATTTTATAATCACATAATGATATAAAATTCTAAATAACTAATTTACTTGCACAATGCAAAAGCAAATGATCATTTATGACAAGACAGACAATAATGAATTACGGAGTACAAAAGAGCAATCTATCCTTGCTCAATTGATTCAATACGTTACATGGAAAGAGTTCTCCGCTACAAGCTAGAACACTGGAGTAGACATACAAATCCACTTTCACAAAAGGAACTAAATGTACAATTCTTCCAAAGATATTTTAATTAAAAAAAAAGAAAAAAAAAAAAAAGGAAAGAGGACTGGTGATCCAACTAAGTTTTAAACTATAGTCTGACAAAACATTAACCAAGATATGCTGGCAAGAAGGAACAGATACAAAGCTGGATCTAGTGTATCTTGCACCAACTCTGTGGCTTTAAGCATGGTACAATCTAGCTAAGCTGATCTAAATTGTTGACTTGACACAATAGCTAGATTTGAATTGAGAAGAGACCCCTTGTGTGCAATTCATAGACTAAAAGAACATGTTTGTAAACCACAAACTGCTACTTCGCTAACTCAGTGGCCTAAAGCATGGTACAATCTACTTACTATCTAGGCAAGCTCATCCAAATTGCTAACTTTGTCACATTAACTAGATTTAAATGTGAGAAGAGATCACTTGAAGTTCAAAACTTCGACTCTGTGAACATATTCGCGAACCAAAACCTGCTATTTCACCTTAAAGACACTTACACTTGGCCACCGGCTATCATACTGTTAGCAAATTCACAAAACAAAATAAAAACTACTCCTAAAGGCTACTTGGCAATGATATTCATCTGGTTCTAATCAACTTATCTTTAGGGAAAAAAGATTCCCGAGTAGATCTGAAATCGAAATCTACTTAAAAAAACTAAAGAAAACATGACCTTACAACACATTAGCACATTACATCCAACAAAGTACCACCACCACAAAGGAAAGCAGAATTTTCAAGACTAACCTTTCACCCCGTCTCTCAAATTCATGTTTCCTCCTTAGATCCGCTTTCCGAGCCTCAAATTCCTCTCTGCTCAAGATGGGTCCAGCCTGCATGCCCATCCCGAATTCTGCAAGATCCCTATAATTGATAAAGAAAATTATCAAACGATCAGCAACATATTATGTGCCATATGTTCAACAGAAATTTTCTAACCAATTGAAGACGCACACAGGCTTAATATATACTAAATACATGCAGCATTATTAATCAACCCAATCAACAATCCGGTAACACAATCCATCCGCACCACTTATCCAAAATAAAAAACACATACAGATACACCCATCCCTCCCCTCCCCTCCCCCCTCCTTTTTTTTTCTGGGGTGTGTGGGTGCTGGTGCGCGCGCGCGCGCGTGTGAGAGAGAGAGAGAGAGGAGTGAATTAAGAAACATAGAAGCATACCTTTGTGGCGGTGGGGCCATAGGCCACATATAACCTTGTGCTCCAAAGGGGTCTGGTGGTAAGAACCCCCCAAATGGGACATCTAAAGGACCAAATCCATAACCCATATAAGGCATGGCACCAGCACCATAGGGCGCAGCATATTCTTCCATTCCAGGTTGCATGCCAGTCCTGTAAGGGTTATAGGCAGAAGGCCCCATAGGCATCATATAATTCTCAGCTGCAAAGTCTTGAGAAGCTTTCCACTGCATCTCTGTAGCTTGAAAGCATCAATCATTTGAACAGAATGGTGTCAGCGTCATCAAAACTAAAACTCATTTGACTTGATGAAATTCAACAACCAAGTAAAATTAAATTCCAGAAACCAAATCATAACATACCATTTAAAGGCAAGTGAGCTTTCTTCTTCTTCTTTTTCTTCCCTGAAAAAAAATGTCAAAAAATATTCATGTCCAACTCCAACATATGAGAATTGAGTTATCTCTCAATCCATAGTTGCATTATTTTTAGATAATTCTTATGCAAGGTTCAATTTTACATGCATGTACCCATCCAGCTCCCAACACAATATGACATAGGACCCGGGAGTCCGGGACAAGATGCAGTGGAATTCCACAGTATCTACGCAGCAGATACTAGTAAAATGTTGAGAGAGGCAGAACAATCCATATATTGGCTATAAATTAACAGAGTATTAATAAAACTTTGCGTTACTTGCCTGCCTCATCAGAGACTGGCTTTTGCTGCACTTCTTCATCAGGCAGTGGAGCACTACCCTGCGATGCTGGTTCCTTCACACTCATTGATCCAAGTATAGCTTCAGTAACATCTGCAACTTTTGAATTCCTCCCTTTCTCCAAGGTTTGCTGGGCAGCATTAACAGTCATCCCATGTTCTGTAGTCTCCTTTACTTTTTGAGTCTCTTCAATTTGAGGCAATGTCACTTGCTCTGCCTTTGAGGCCGCTGACAGCGTAGGGGATGGAATCTTAGGCAGTGGACAGCGGGCAGACTCCATATCTGAAGGGGAAAAGGAGTATTATATCGCAACAAGATGGTTGCAACTTGTAACTCGAAACATAACAGACTCACTAGGATAAGATCTTAATACAACAAAAATGTCAATAAAAAACACACCTTGAGCTTGGAAAGCACTGCCAGCATTTTCTGCACTGCATTTATTGGACTCCAAAATCCTATTGATAGTATCCCTGAGTGTTTTATTGGGCAAAAGATCATCTGCGAGTATATTTGTGGCCCCACATACACACATCGACTTAGAGATGATGTGATCTCTTATGCCTGGGAGTTGAATTTAGTAATCAGAATTTGAAAATCAAAGACTAGAAGTGTCAATTAACAACAGAGATATGCAATGCATAAACAAGCACGAACAAAAATCCTAACTACCATAACTTAACAAACCAAAAAGAAGGCACACATTCAGTCTAATTACAGTTCCCTGGGGCTTTTCCTCAATTGCCAAAAAAAAAATTTATACTTGTTTTATGGCATACACCAACGGTGCCCACCTTGGTGTAAGATCGTTACCCCATACACAGTCTACACCCCCAAGTCCTGTACTGGGCAACCCTGGTAAAACCCATGGAATCTAAACCCAAGGGAGGTGAGTTGAACCAAGGTCCCCCACTTCATGAGGCATGGTTCTTGGTCACCTGCTTTACCCATTTTGGGTTGATGCCATATAATTTTAAAAAGACCAATATCAAACAGTTGTTTTGAATAAAATAAAATAAAATAAAAGAAAGAGGAAGAAAAAAACGAGAATCAATGACAAAAATAAAATAAAATAAACTCTAGGTTAACAGAACATCCAGAAAGTTAAAACCCGACGATTTGCATGATCAGAATGCACAATTAGTGCATATGGGCCTTCTGGCACATACAACAGTAAGAAATCTTACATTTATCACAAAAACTATTGAAGCAACACTTGCTCGACAGCACAGCATCTTTCATTACTTCTTTACACAATGGGCAGTGAAGTTCTGGTGGAAGATCGCCAATAGGACGAGTGGAAGGTAACCCCTCAATTTCCTTCTCAAAAGCAGCCCTATATAAATTACAATGATTAAAATGAACCTTCTAACCACAAGAAAGTCTTCCCGACGATACAAAGAAACGACAGAGAGAGAGAGAGAGAGAGAGAGATCAGCTTACTCATTTGGCCTCAAAACAGCTACAGCGCCACTCGGTAATGCATATGAGCCATCTGGAGTAGCCATCAACATAGATTTCGGAATACCAGTGGGAGGTTTCACTCTTTTAATGTCAAAATTAGGATCACCATTTGTGGGGCAGTGCTGAATAAAATGCCCTGAATAATAACATTCCACAATTGAATATATTTTCACCACAGAGTTGCATTTCAACCAACAAAATAACTTCTCCTGCCTCTTTTTCTATCAAATAATTTAAATAAATCATCAAATGCATGAACATACCAGGAACTTTGCACCTGTGACATGTGTAGCCCTGGGGAGGTGTTTTCCGCTCCAATCCTTGACCTCAAGAATTAAAACATAACTTTCAGCCTCAAAAGCATATATATAACTTATTAATTTTACATTTTTTTGGTAAAGTTAAGTGTAAGATTTTACGGTAAAGTTAAGTGTAACTTATTAATTTTACATGAACATAAATCAGTTAAATTTCATGAAAATAAATAAGAATTTCATTAGCAACCACACCATTAAAAATAAAATACCTCCAAGAAAAAAAAAAAAAAAGGCACTCATCAGCGCAGAACTCCACAAAGCAACATGATGCTATATATAATACATAAATAAATAGAAGATATTGTACAAATATACAAGGTATAAGATAATCACCAAAACCACGTCCGTTCATCATTCTTCCGCCCATGCCTTGTCCAAAACCTCTACCCGGTCCAAAGCCATTGGAAGCTTGACTGAACCAAAAATTACAAAAAATAAGATTCTAAAGAGAGATCATTTCCACATCAACTAACCAAAAGCAAATCATTACAATATTAGTTACAACAACAAAAGCAGTAAAAAATCTCACTGCTGCCAATCCAAAGCCGGAGTATCAATTAAAGCCTTGATCTTGCTGTCCTCGTCAACTTTACTAGGAGGGGGGGCATCCTGAATTGGATTGCTAGATTGAACTGGTACGGCTTCAGGAATAGCATATAAATCATTCCCAAATTCATCCCATTCTGAATCTTCAAGCTACATACCCAACAAATGAATTAGTTATTATGCCCAGGTATGAGGACTGACACCTGGATCCATAAAACAAATCCAAATTCTAACGAACCAATATAGAAGCTCAGAGCTTACATATTTCATTCCAGATGGATCAGCTCCAAAGAAGCTACTACTCTTTGCTGATTGAGCATCCTCAGACATATTTTCCACCTTTGGCCTGTACACAAAGAACATATATCGAACTCAACCAAACACTCAGAATTTGTCGCTTATACGAAGATGATCATAGAATCATCAAATGGTTTACAAATGACAAAATGATAAGCACCACAAGAATCAGCCAGCAGGCTACCAGAAACAAGGGCAACCTTAAACTACCAACACAATGTATTTTATCTAACACAACCAATTAAACCAAAACAAATGGAATGCAACAGAGTGGTCAAAAATCTAAAGGATTGAGAGAGTACTCGTCTTGTTCAGCAACTGGTTCAGTAACAATGTTCATGCGAGGCAATCCAGGAACTCGGCGAATTAAAACAGAAGTATTTTTCGGAATCAACATTGCGTCATCGAGATACTCTGAAATTGCAACAGACAGAAAAATCTATAAACCACTGCAAATATATCCATATAACCACACATACAATTGACAAAAAAATTGAATCCCCCAGAAGGCATGTTACCATCGTCCTAAAACAACAAATCAGTTAAACTATCTAACATAAACCCTCCATCAACCTGATTACCATTATCACACCAGTCAATAGCACTAAAAAGCTAGCCAAATTGACCTCACTCTCAAAACAGACCACCCTGACCTTACTTACACTCAAGATAGGCAAGATTAAATATTTGCCCAAATAGGCCAGTTTGACCTTTCTCCCTGAATTAAGCAAGTTTGACAATAAAAACCATCCACAAAGTTTTAACTATTCAATAATAGCAATCCCTCCACTCATGTCACATTCTTCTCTTGTGTTTCTTTCCAAAAGAGACCACCTTGACCTTACTTACACTCAAGATTGGCAAGATTAAATATTTGTCCAAATAGGCCAGTTTGACCATTCTCCCTGAATTAAGCAAGTTTGACAATAAAAACCATCCACAATGTTTTAACTATTCAATAATAGCAATCCCTCCACTCATGTCACATTCTTCTCTTGTGTTTCTTTCCAAAAGTGTGGGCCACATTCAACACCCATAAACTTCTGGTACAGAAGAGTGTTCATGAACCTAATCTATTACTAAAAAACTATTGACTATGGAGATTGAATGAAAGAATATACTTTTATATAATAAAATCATATGAAACAATATACAGTCAAAATTTTACTCATACTAGAGTATTAAACCAACCTTCATTAGTCTGAGCGTTGGTGACAACCAGGTCAAAATCAGTTCCCCTGCCCAAATGCTTGGATTCAAATATATTTTCTTTCAAATTGGCAACTGATATGAAATGACCGTCGATTGAAATTGATTCATAATCTTTTGCACTTTTGAATTTATAATACACAGACATATTTCTTTTAAAAAAAATTTCCCTCTGCTAAAAAATATAGAGAAAGCACGAACGAACACAAGGCCCTAAGGCCGTCAAATAAAAATCGGCCTGATATTGAATGAAACAACAATATACAAAGAGTACAAAAATTTAGCTCTTTTTTTGTTTTCTAATTCTATTCAATAACACGAGAGAGATCGAACCAACGAATGAACTCCTCAAACCGAAAATCAATCGGTCCTTCAATCCCAAAAGATATCTTCAAAGCCGAATACTTCAATCACCGATCCAATCTTCAACTCGTACAGGTAAAAGAAGGCCTCCAAAGAAATATACACCGATTGCAAAGATTTGAATCAGATCGAACCGATTGCAGCGAGAGTCGAAGAAGCCCTAACGTCCCGAAGCCGAATCGCGGCGAGATACAACTCCTCAGATCGACGACGAAATCCAAATACCCAAAAGATTTGAAGCTTCAAAAACCGATCAGATATAAACGCCTATTCTTCGGATCGATTGCAGGTCAGCTAAGTCTTGAATCAATCGCTGGTTGCCTTCCAATAAAATACACGAACTCGAGAGAGTCCATACGATTTGAGCATCAAAAATTCATTGAAAATCGACAATTGATACAAGAGATTGGACAAATTTTCGAACGATTTTGATGCTGAAATCCTAGAACCCAAAGAGGGGCGGAACTAGGTATTGGGTTGCGTAACAGGAAAGCGATAGAGAGAGGGTAGTGAGAGCTTCGGCTATCGATTTTAAGAATATATTGAATACTAGTATATACATAATTTTAAAGGCGGTAATTAAGACATCATCTCTTATTAGATTATGCCCTAACTACCCTTCGTACCATAAATTTTCTTTTTCTATCTTCTATACTTAATTTGACTAATTTTTTTTATTTTTTTTAGGGAGCCTAAAATTAATTATAATTCATTACAAGCCTCCCTCTCCACTCTCTACCAAATTTACAAACAACAAAATCGCCCTTTTATATTGGGGTTTGATTGTTGATAGAGTTTCAACTTCTACTCTTTCTTCAATAGGTTTCCGTTCAATCAAAGACCTACATCTCCAATGCTAGCTTTTAATGCGTTTAATGTGATTGCTCATCTTCATGATGGGTTGGCATCCAAACACGACTAAGCAATGCATTATTTCACTGGGATGTACATGTGCTCTTTCTATATTCTTCTTTCTATTTTATTTATGTATAATCAGTAGCGGAGCCAGGAATCACAATTTAGTGCTTTTATTTTATTTTAGCGGAGCCAGGAATCATAATTTAGGGGCTGAACAAAAAATAAATAAAAAAAATGTAGTTCAATCCAGCATGAGACTCCTCTTATTATAGAGTTCTTGCCAAACTAATACTATATAATTTAAAATTTAAAATTTTATAAATCAATTTTAATACAATTGTTTATATTATATTATTCTTATTATTATATATTGAGGAAAAAAAAATACAGTTCTAAATATGAGAAAAATTAACCTATATAAGTAATTATTAAAACTAATATGAAAAATAAATAAATAAATAAGAGGAACAGATGAATTATAGGTTAAAAAAAAAAATTGTAAACCCAATGACAAAATGGTGAATAATTATTGAACAAAAAAAGATAGTACCGTGTGTGTGTAGAGACTAATAAGAGAGGAAAAAGGAAAAAGAAGAGATGTTGACACAACACTTCAATTCAATGGTAATGACTCCAACATTTATTTTTTCCACTTCATATATACTTTATTAACTGCAATTTATTTTTTTCTATGTCATTTAGATTCCTATTATAAGTCTTTTTTCTTTTCTTTTCTTTTTTCCTTTCTAAAAGTAATATTTAGTCCATAGCTATGTAGCTACATAATTTTAGAATGTCTAAATTGAATGAAGAAAATAAAAAAAATCTTTAGCTTTGATATATAATAGAATACTGCTTCTAGTTTTTTTTTTACGCTTCTAATATTATTTTAATATACTAACAAATAACATATTATATTAAGCTTTACAATCTCGTTTGCTTATATATGTAGGAATGCCAATTGGAAATCTTGAAGATATCACATACGCGAATTGTGGAGGGAGAGGGAGAATGGTAATTGTGGTATTTGAAAAAAAAATATTATTTATTTATAAAATTAGGGATAGAAGTGTCATTTCTTTTAACAGTCTAGTGTAAGTACAGAGAAGTAGAATGCGAATATATTGAATATATACATAATATTAAAAACGGTGTTATGGATGTGGGATCCACATTATGCAATCTTTGAACCTTGCATCATTGCCTACATCATCATTTGAGTGGTGATCAAGTTTTCATTTATCATGAAATTAATTTGTTTACTTAAATGATATATGTGCTCACACTATGGTCAGTTCTATCGCCTTTATTATTTAATAATCTACTAATTATGGTCGGTTCTACCACCTTTATTATTTAATGATCTACTAATTATGGTCGGTTCTACCGCCTTTATTACTTAATGATCTACTAATTATGGTTGGTTCTACTGCCTTTATTATTTAATGATCTACTAACTATGGTCGATTTTACCGCCTTTATTACTTAATGATATGATTGGTTTTACAGCCTTTATTGTTTAATAATTTATTCGCTATGGCTGGTTTTATCACCTTTGTTGTTTAATTATACTTGAATTATAATAGTTTATAGGGATAATTTCACTGACATCCTCAGTAGTTTGGCCAAATATCAGTCTAAAATATCTTTCGAAAATAGCTATCACTTAGGTCCATTTTCACTTTTTCGTTACTGCCTCCGTTAAAAACATGAAAAAAGACATATTTGTCCCTAATTTTTTAATCACATTTAATACAAAATATCAAATAAGGTAAATGACTTTTATACCCCTTATATCTCTATCTGTATTAGACGTCCTCTCTCCTCAAGGACGCTTGTCTGTCTCTCTCTCTTCTCTAAAGATCAAAACCACTCTCTCTCTTCTCTACAGATGCGACCCACAAATTAACAAAACCATGAAACCCTGAAGCACAAAGATTAACCGTAGCAGCTTTGGATCACCAAGGCTGCACAAGAGCAAGTACTGCTCAAGGCACATCAATGATTTACTGGATACAGGACAACCCACAAGACGGCGATAGAGGTCAGCTAGATTTTCCACAAAATCAACGGATTTGAGGTAAGGATCTATGGGTAGCTCAAGAAGGTCAGTTGTGGGGAGTCCATAAAGAAGAAGAGGTTCGGCCATTGACACTGAATTGGTGTCATTAGAATTCGATAAAATGGAATTGATAATCAGGTTGCCTTGCCGGTGGTGGTGGTGGTTGAGCTTGCCGGCGCAGCCACTGGCGGTGGTACTACCAGCGGTGGAGGTATCTGAGGGGCTTAAAGCGTGGACTTGGGTGGTCTTACAACGGTTTCTGAGATTGAGACCGCGCATGGTATCAATTAAAGTAGTGTGTATTGACGGATGAGATTTTCAAACCTTGATTTGGAAATGGGTTTTTTCGATTGATCTCCATTATCAGTTGAAAAAGACATGAATCGAACAGGATTATAAATCAAACGGTTGATTGATTAGCTCTGACTCGCTAACACCATCATTAGAGAGAGAGAAAGAGTTTCTGGCTAAAGTCTAAAGACTCTGCTTTGGTTTTCTTTCTTTTGTAAGCATTGATGCAGAACATATCGTCGGTGTTTATGGAGCTTAGCGGCATGGTGGTATGAGGGAGGAGAGGACACGATGTATATATATATATATATATATATATATATATATATATATATATATATATATAAGAAGCAATAAAGCTATATAAGGAGTGATTTAATTTGTAGAGTTCCAGTAATTCTTAATCCACACAATCCTTGTTGAAATTCTGGCAATCGTCGCTCACTTTTTCCCCGAACCTGGCTTGCGGACGCATAGTGCTTCATTTCCGGCGAGAGCTGATTACATATAGTTTATTGTATATAAATTTTTGTATTATTATTATAATTTTTTTTTTTTTTGGTAATTAATCAATTTTGGGGAAACCAAACCCATTAATTGTTTCTTTCAATTTATTAATCAGGTATTTACAGATTGATTTGGGAATTTAGTATTGGAGTTTATGGCACCAATAAGTTATATATAGAAAGTGTATATGTTGTTGTGTATGAGAGAGAGAGAGAGGGGGGAAGATGAATTAGACAGATGAAAAAAAATAATATAAATTAAATATAAATATAAAGTGATAGAAATAGACTTCAATTCACATGCTTTACAATAAAAAGCAGGGTTTTTGTTGTCCAAAAAATATGAGGACGAGCCTATATATATATGAAATGATGGAATATATGAATGGGTGATTGATCATAGAACTGGACACTTGTAAAAAATTTCTTATTTTTTTTTTTCTCTTTTTAAATTTCATTAATTTCTTTAAAAAAATAAAATTTTCTTATTAAAAAAATATATGAATGGATGATTTTTTGATAAGTGCTTAAATGTTGCACATTTCAGCACCTAAACTAGGGTATTTCAGTCTTTGCATCTATCTTAATTTCATGTTTTAGTCCTAATTTATGTTTATGTATATTTCAGGCGATAAAGTTAAAATGAGCTAAGAACGGTCCATTAAAGCCTTTTTGGAGTCAAGCAAAGATATTCAGAAAAAGCTCAGAAAATGACAAAAAGGAGGTCGCAGCCCATTGCTCGTATAGTGTGTTTATTCTTCAAAAGCGGTCAATCTCAGGCCTTTGATGATGTTCCCAAAGATGAAGAAGCAAATTAATGAGCTTGGGGCCAAAATGGAGCTAAATAGGGCTTAAAAGAAATTTCCAACTCTGGGGGGATCGATCCCCCAGGACTTGGCAACATTATAGGATTTTCTTATTGTTTGGGCTTATTTTGTAAACTATTGGGCTTTAATAGGGTTATTATTTAAGGCCCAGTGAGCCATTAGTTTAGGGTTAGTTTTTATTTTATTTATGAGAGAGTTTTATTTTTATTATTATTAAGTTTTTTTTAGTTTTTTTGTACTGTGATATTACATTCTCTCTGGGAAAAAGGAAAAACTAGGGTTTGAAGAACATTTTTACAGAGGCTTTGTCTACAATTGAAGGAAGAAGAAGAAGGAGCCAAAAGATGGAGATGGAGCTTGTTGACACAATGATCATCTTCTCCATGAGCTAGTTCTTCACTTAGGGCTTAGATAGCCCTAAGTTCATGTAACCCTAACCTCTATATTTCTTTTCTTGGGGAATTATTATGTTGTAATTAAATTATATGGCCTTGTGATTTCTTTATATATACATGCTTGATTTGATAAATTAGGGTTTGAATTGATGAATTCTTCCATTGAAATCTCCAATTGATTGTATGTCTATGTATGATTAATTAGGGATTTTATTCTTCATTAGATGATTAGAACTTAATTCTTTCATTAATTCTATATGTAATTTGCATGTCTATGTGTGATTACTTTAGGATTATATTCTACATTAAATACTTCTTGTAGTTGTGTTTAGTGATGGCCATAACATGATACTTATTTGATACAATTGTGAATTAATTTGATGGATAAAGACTTAATCTTGATGGGTTGTTCTACAAATTAGCTTTCTTGTTATTAGTTAATTGTAGTTAAGTAGGCAATTTGTGCTTGATTATGTTAATCCATACTTCTAATTACAATTAGTATTATTCTCTTGATTGATGTGTGCTCTTATTTGATACATTTGTGAATATATATGGTGGGTTATGACGTAGTCTTGAATGGGTTCTACACTTTAGTTTAATTGTCATTAAGTAGACAACTCATTCTTGATGTTGATAATCTATGCTTACAATTGTGATTTGTGATGATAATGTGGCTACATCTATAATTACACTAATGATTTCCCCATTAATTGAAAGCATATGGTTAATTGTATGAGCTTAGTGGTGAATCCTAACCCTAAGACTCTCTTCATATCTCTTTAATTCTTAGTTTAATTTAATTTAATTTACTTGCATTGTCATTTATATTTTCATGCTTTCGATTTAACTCTAGTTTAATCACTTCACCAAAAATCTTTTTTTTTTCTCTCTCTCTTTCTCTCTCTCTCTTGTGCAATCTCATTAGCACTAAAATCAAGTTTAATCCCAACACGTGTTCAATCCCTTGGGTTCGATCCCTACTCGCTTCATACTACATAGTATAAGTGTTTAGTGGTTTTATAAATTTTAAAATATGATGCCCACTTGACACCATTTCCAAAACCAAAGTGTTGTGCATTATTTTGTGCACACGCTCGGGTCACATCATTTTTCTTATTTTAGTTTTTAAAATTTTTCTTATTTTTCTCTTTCTCTTTTTAAATTTCATTAATTTCCTTACAAAAATAAAATTTTATTACTTAAAATTTCATTAATTTCCTTAAAAAAATATATGAATGGGTGATTTTTCTTATTTTAGTTTTTAAAATTTTTCTTATTTTTCTCTTTCTTTTTTTAAATTTCATTAATTTCCTTAAAAAAATAAAATTTTCTTACTTAAAATTTCATTAATTTCCTTAAAAAAAAATATAGAACCGAACACATGTATGGCGTATAATAGCCCTCAATAGCAAACTGTATGATGTTGATCACCTACTTTATGTATTCATGTATATGGAAAAGGAAGGGTAAACATGTCATTTGAATAGTCAACCTAAAGTCAAATGAGGGTAAACATGTAATTTTAATCATTAAAGAAACAATTTGTTAGGTCAAACCAAAGTCAAAAGGTAAGAATGTCTTTTTACATGTAAAAAGTGGTCTAACACACCTGTCAACTAACTTTTGGGGTGTGAGTGAAAAACGAAGCAAACGTTTGTAATGTGAGTGATAGTTATTTTCGAAAGATGTTTTAGACTGATATTTGGCCAAACTATTGGGGGTGTCAGTGAAATTATCCCTAGTTTATATTATGTTGTTGTTTCACTTAATGTCATTTCATTATTAAGATATATGTTTATTTTTATACTATGCTAAATTGTATTCTTATATTGTTGTCACATCTAGTTATTCTGAAAATGTCAAACTTAACAAAGTTAGAATTCGTAAACTTGGACATTTCTGGTAAAAATTATTTATCTTGGATTCTGGACGCTCAGATCCATTTACATGCCATAGGTCTTGGAAACACAATTAAAGAAGAGAATTGTGTATCATTACAAGATAAAGTAAAGGCTATGATTTTCCTTCGTCGCCATATTAGTGAGGAATTAAAAATGAATTCCTCACTGAAAGAGATCCACTGAGTTTGTGAAAAATTTTAAAAGAAAGATATAATCATCAAAAAACTGTTATCTTCCCAAAAGCTCGGGTTGATTGGCAGCAACTGCGGTTGCTAGATTTTAAAACTGTAGTTGAATACAACTCTAACTCTGCCCTATTTAAAATCAGCTCTACACTGAAATTATGCGGTGATACCATCACTAATGAACTTTTGTCGGACAAAACATTCACCATATTTCACGCCTCGAATGTATTCTTACAACAATAATATTGATAGCGTAGATTTGAAAAATATTCAGAGCTGATATCATGCTTACTTGTGGCAAAGCAAAATAACGAGTTTTTGTTAAGAAACCACCAGTCCCGTCCAACTGGATCGACACCAATTCCTGAAACGTATGTTGCCTCATTCCGTGGACGTGGACATGGTAATAGACATGATCGTGGTGGTAGAAATGGTTCTAATAATAAATACGACCGTGGTAAAAATAACTACTATAATAATGAATATGGTCGTCGTAGAAATCACTCCTATTACCGTGAAATATATCAATCCTCAAACTTTCACAATCAGAGATCCACACCATATCCCCAAAAGAGATATTATAATGAAATGAAACAAGTAAAAGGGAAGGATGTGGCTCAACCTCCCATGGTACATGATAATACTTGTTATCGGTGTGGAATGATAGGGCATTGGTAGAACAGTTGTCCTACATCTAAGCATATAGCTGAACTTTACTAAGCCTCGATGAAAGAAAAGGGGAAACGAAAAGAAATGAATTTCATTGATCATGATCAGCCAGTTGACATCACAAATTTGGATGTATCAGATTTATTTTTAGGACCGTGATGGAAAGATGTTTCACCTGATTGGTGATGGAAATGTCCATACCAATTAATCTTCTTTTCATTTCATATTCTTTCTACTATGTTTATCTTCAATAAGTTTTTATTTTCCTTGTATTAAAGTTTTTTAGGAATGGTGAAAATTAGAGAGAAATCATACGTGTTGTATGATTAATTTGTGCCAATACAAGAGAGAGCAATTGAGAGAAAATTCTCCTTGTAATTCTTCATCTTTTTCATAGTGAATTTGTTCGATATGCTTTATGTACGTAACCCTGAGATTTGGGTGAACCATGTATATCTTGTATTCTTGTGTGTAATTTTTTCTTTGTGATTGCTTAATTATTCCTCGAACAGTGCGCGTTGGTATTTTGCATTTCCGCCACAACAATTGGAATAAAATCTGGTTGATTGTGCAGAGCAATTCCAACAAATTCTTAGACCCTAAGATGAAGTTTACAAGTTTCATGTCCCATCAATGTCGAAAAAATATCTAAGTTCTCAATTATTTGTTCAATTAAAATGGCGGATGCATGATAAACAAGTGACACAAAGGAGAATATTGAGGAGGAAAAAACAAAGATAAATCAATTGTACTTGTCAAGGTATATTTTTTTGCTACATTAACATTCAATAATTGAAGTTGTAGAGAATTGAAATACATTTATAATTTGACATTATTCATAAGGGACAATAAGAAGAAAGAGGGAACAAATAATTCATTCTAAAAAAATTTTGCAAGTCCATTCAGCTATTGGAACACTATTCAAGGAGTCTTGCTATTTTACACCGATAAATAAAACCTTACTACTTCATCGAGTTTATGTGATTATTTAAGTGTCAAATATAATGGGACCTATTTTTTAATATAAGGTAATTAATTATTTAGAAAGTTGTAATCCTTTTTTAGGTTTCGTCTAAATATAATATATTTGTTGGCGAATAAAGTTTTAATCATCATGTATATCAAATTGTATATATATTTTATATATACATCGCATTGCATTTTTATAAGGGTTGTTAAGATACTTACTATCGCATCTCCTATTTATAATTAGACTGTGTATCCCGAAGATTGTGTCTTTAATTATTAATATTCATCTATTGATTTGATAGGTATTTGTTTATTGCTATAAGATCAAAACTAATGATATATGTGACTCCTAAAATAATAATAATAATAATAATAATAATAATAATAATAAAAACCTTAAAGAAAAATTGGAAAGTATTAAAACATTATAAAATATTGCAGTTTTTGTTTTAGATTTTGTATAAATAGAATTTTTATATTTGAGTATTATGAAAGTTACAGTGAAAGCGAAAAAGAAGATGTTACCAGGATGAAAGTCTGAAAGGTTGAAGAAAATGGTTATGAAAACTATTTTATAAAAATATTAATGACACTTATTTAAATTAAAATTTTAAAATAACACATCATATCTTTATCTTTTATCGATTTAATTTCCATTGTTCAAGTCTGATTAAGTAATGTCAATGTCTCTTGTCTTTTTATCCCATCAATTAGTGGGTGTCAAGTTGTTTTATGCCACATTTACGTCTTGTCTATTTATCCCATCAATTATTGAATGTCAAGTTGTTTTATGCCACGTCCATTGATTGAAGTTGCTGAGACTTGAAATAGACATTATTCATTTTTAACTAAACATTTAAACTTATTAATACAAAAATAGTAAGGAGTGACATTCATTAAAAGTTAAATCATAAATCACCTTACATTGCATGAAATATTCTTTGAACTCTAAAGCCTTAAATGATCACATGAATTGAAAAACCACTAAAGAAATTAGATCAATTATGTTATATGGAATCAAATATTTGGCCATAAAAAGAAAACAAGAACAATGTCTTTATATAGACGAAATAAGGATTTTAAATTGAAGAACAGTTGTATTAGAAGGTAAGATTAGGAAATGGCAATAAAAAGTAATATAGAATGATTTTATTAAAGTATATTTTAAAAAAATTAAATATGGTAGGTAAAATGAGAATCCATTCACGCGGGATTGATACAAGGATGGTTCTGCTGCTGCTTAACCCTAATTTGACATGTGTCATGACATAGTTTGGTTGTATGAAAGAATCTGTCCACTCCGTAAATGTCTATTCAAAATCAGAATAAAAAAATTAAGAGCAGTTTGTGAAAAGTCAAAGTTATATAACGAACTATATTATATATATATATATATATATGCACGCCACTCCTTTCATTCATCATTTTTTCTCGTCAGCCGCGTTTTCTTACCTTTTCCCACATGCTATTCTACTTTTCTCTCTCAAGTTTCAAAATTTTCCCGTCAAAATTTTCCTGGAAAATTAATCTCTCTCTTCAGTCTGTACAGTTAAGCTCCGGCAGTCCAGCGACGTCGTATTTTCTGGTCTCTCTTCCAGCTTCCTCGATCGAAGGTATAGTATTTACTATTGCGAATTTAGTTATACGTTTATGATGTTTCAATTATTTGATTTATTCTGATAATACACACATACACAAACGCTCAAACATTCGTTTTTCTTTTTCAAATTGTCATTTGATTTCTGGTAATAAATTTCTAATTGGATCAATATATATTCGTGGTAAATTGGTAATTGTGTGGTTTAATTTCAGTACTTGCTCATTTGCGCTTGAGATGATTATGGAAGATCGGAGATTGGGATAGTACCGTCAAATTTAATTGAAATTTATAGTTATTCAACTTAATGCTCCGTTTGGTGTCCAGGAAAAAGTTTGAGAATGAAATAAATTGGAAATTTTGAATATTCATATTCCAAAAAAAAAAAAAGAAAAAGGTCTGCTTGCTTTATACTTTCATCTAGCTTGGATTTTTAATTTTTTTATATATAAAAAACACATTAAACATACAACTCAAATTTTATATATTTTCTTCTCCTTAGTTTTCTCATCTTCCAAACTATTGGTGCTTCCCGTATATGTATATCCTTCATGATTTATCAATACTTTTTGTTTGTTAACTGTTCTGTTCTTATTTATGCTAAAACTAGTAATTCCCAGGATAAAAATTATAGTTCTATTTTCTTTAACTTTGAATTAAACTTTTCTTCAATTCCACTAATTCAAATTCCATAGAGTCTTAAGAAAATACATTATGGAATTGGAATATGTGGAATTGGAGAAAATTATAGTTCTATTTTTGTAACTTTGAATTAAACTTTTCTTTAAGAATTCCACATATATTTGATGCTGGGAGAAACTTAGGCTACGTTCGGCTGCATGGAATTGGAGCCTTGAAATTGGAATTATTGCACCCAAACCATGTATATACATTAACAATATGCATTGATGTTTTCACAATTAAGCATCCATGCTAAGAATTAGTAACTCATTTCCTTTTTTGGGAACATGCTTCAGTTTCTTGCCAAGAATGTCGAAAGCTGCAGAACAACAGGGAGCTTTGTGTTAGATGAAAATCAGATTTTGGCCTTATCAAGCACTGAACATGAGGTGATTCTATCAGTCTTTTGATTGGCAAATTCAGAAGATTCTAGTACAAGCAGGTCATCTGATCTGACAAGACAACAATTGAAAAAGTTATTACGGGTTATACTTAATTTCCTGATGTTCAGAGTCAATTGGAGAAAGTTGTTTTTTGCTGGTGCCATAATTACAATAGTAGGTGTTGCAATTCAAATATATACAACTCCTTATCCACTGACCGGATGGATTCCAGAACATCCGGTAACTTTTTCATCGTACAATCCCTTGAACAGTACTATGATTTTGAGTGAAACCCTTTCCCTGGCAAGAATTGAACAGTTGGAACCCGTTCCAATCACCCCCGACATTGTGCTGAATGCTTCCACTGAACTGAATCAAGAGGAAGGTAATGAAGTTTCTCAAAAACGAGGTGAATCTAGAAGACGAAGGAAGACTATGAAGCAGGATGTTTTGTTAACTTCTTTCCCTCCTTCTACTTCTCCTTCTCCTCGTGGAATTGTGCCTTCCCGTTCGCTGGTAATATTTGTTGAGATTACTCAAAGCTATAATCTTTCTTTCCTTTTCTGATTTTTTTCTTTATATCTCTCCTCCTTTTAAACTGTTTAGAGATACATATGGTCATTGACGCCTGATGAGGCACTTCTGTATGCTAAGAAAGAGATCCAGAATGCCTCAATTGTCACTGATGAAACAGATCTATATGCTCCTTTATTCCGGAATGTTTCTGTTTTTAGAAGGTACATTTCATGGTTTCTATTTAACATGTTTTTCCAATTGTCATGGCATTTACTATACTATAGTTGTTCATGCTTATGTCTTCACCTCCAAGCAATCTGCAAAGGTGGGACTGGATAATGGCCTACTTTTTATTGGAATGCATTGTGATAATAATTGATTAAAATGGTGATTGCACAATCTTGTTGCTAAAGAATAATTTGAACAATTTTTGGAGGAAGTACTTTTTAAGACATAAATTAAAAGGTTTTTGTGCACGAGTGAAGGTTCCATATGCAAATGGGTGAATGAATATATTATTTGCTTATTTTCAGAAGAAATATTTTAATCTGATATAATTTGTGCCCCTTCTGAAATCTTTGTTAGTATTTTTTGGTAATTAATTCAAGTTAAAATAGTGAACTTAAGAATTATGTAGGAGATTTTTAAAATTTTTTTTATTACTTTTAAACGTCTGTTGCACTTGATCTCTTAAGTAACTTCATCGAGCATATCATGCCCATTTCTATCTAATTTGACTCTAGTAAATGGTGGAGTTTGGAAACTCATTATTTCTTTTACCCGGTAGAAAATATTCTTTTCCCTAGGAATAAATTAGTGTGTGGAAAATATTCTTTTCCCTAGGAATAAATTAGTGTGTGGTTTCAGAACTATCTCATTGTTCGAATCCTATTTTTCTATTCTTCCTTTTTTAGGGCCATAATAACGTCAATCCTTGCTAATTCCACCCATGTTGATTTTGGTCTTCTATTTCCCCTAACATTGCCCTCAATAAGGACCATGTGACCCTTCCTAAATGGTGCACTTAGTGGTCTTCTTTGCATATGTCCAAACATTTTATTCCATTTTCTCCCATTTTATCTCCAATTGGTGTTACTTCAACCATCTTGAAAACGTGCTTATTTCTAGTTCTGTCCTTTCTTCTCTTGTTGCACATCCATTCAACATTTGCACTTCCACCACATTACTTTATGCTTAGGTTGTTTCATAACTGCTAACATTCTAGCCCACAAATATTGGCTGGTTTAATAACTGTTTTATAGAACTTCCCTTTCAATCTTTTTAGGAATCTGTCGATTGCACAATATATAAGACCCATTTATCCAATTAAATCCATTCCGTCTTGATTATGTGTTTAACGGCATCTCCAATTTCTCTTTCATTATGAATAATTGAGCTTAAATAGCAGAGATGTTAACTTTTTGGTATCTTTTGATCTTGAAACTTCACTACCTTCCCGTATTTGTATTTCTAGATTTAGTAAAGTTGTAAACCATACATTCAGTTTATGTTTAAAAGTAAATAAATCTAATTTCAGGAGCTACGAGTTGATGGAACTCATACTCAAAGTTTACATTTACAAAGAAGGAGCAAGGCCTATTTTTCATCAACCCTATCTAAAAGGAATTTATTCGTCTGAAGGATGGTTCATGAAGTTAATGGCTGAAAACAGGCAATTTGTTACAAGGGACCCAGAGAAGGCTCACTTATTCTATCTGTCATATAGTGCACGTCAGCTGGAGAAGGCTCTTTATGTGCCTAACTCACATAATATGAAACCACTATCATACTTCCTCAGGGACTATGTGAACATGATCGCTGCGAAGTATCCTTTCTGGAACCGAACTCATGGATCGAATCATTTTCTGGTTGCTTGCCATGATTGGGTATGGTAGTTTGAATACTAATGTTTATATGTTGTATCTTGTGTCCGTATAAATGCTTAGATGTATCAGTTTGCTTTTACTAATATAGGAAACTGTCAAGTCGAGGATAGATATTCTCTAATTTATGACTAGTTCTGTTTTACTAGCGAATAATTTTGATCAAGTGTTTCAGAAAGCCATGTTCATAACGCACTTTAAACATCAAATTCACTCTTGACCAAAGGGAAGTATTTAAATAGTGAAAGGTACAAAGGTAAAGATTGTTTGGAGTTCAACATATTTCTGGGAGGAATTTCGGATCAACTGGATGGTTTTTTTCAACTGGCTTTAGAAGGCATGACAGTGCACATTGAATGTAGGGGCCCAAATATGAAACACATAGCAGCTTAGTTTGTATATTGTCTTGATGAGATGATCACACATTTAGCCACTCGCAATACTTCACATGATAATTTCCCTGAGATTATCAGGTGCATCCTAATTTTAAATTTTGCATCATTGCCTTTTATGAGTAACGCACTTCCATGTTATGTCCCATGGTGAAGCACATTTCTTTTGGTCTTCTATATTTTCTGTTGGCAAATATCATTATTAAATTCCTCTGTGTGTGCGTGTGTGTGTGTAGAACTTCATTGGAGCTATGGGGGCATCAAATAGAAGCAATTTTAGTTGGAGAATATTAGCCCACATTGTTGAATATCAGATTGAGTTTTGAGTTTAACGGGGTGCTACAAATCTCAGCTTTACGTCTTATAAGTGATCTTTAAAAGATGCTGATTGCGTTGGCTGGCCTTATTAGACAAAGCAGAATGGTAAACAGGATTCATATATTGTAAGCCCAAATAGTTGGGACTGTACTGTACTGTTGAGTTTCCATCTGGCTCGGGTAGTTAGCTGGTGTCTGTGAGACTCTGTGCAGTTGCTACACAGATCTAGATTCTAGGAAGACATGCTTCACATAAAAGACTTACCATTCCTTATTTTCTGGATTTCAACTCCCCTTCGTCTCTTACTGATTTTATGTTCATTCAAATAAATCCCATCTTCTCTTCTCTTCTCTAACTTTTTCTCTGTATGATCTGAATTCTTTTGTAGGGCCCTTACACACTGACTGAGCACAATGAGCTAAGAACAAATCCCATAAAAGCTCTCTGCAATGCAGATGTGTCTGAAGGAGTATTTATTGCTGGAAAGGATGTCTCCCTGCCAGAAACTACCATAAGGAATCCCCGTAAACCTCTTACGAATCTTGGTGGAAGAAGAGTGTCACAGCGCCCAATCCTTGCCTTCTTTGCTGGAAAGATGCATGGTAGGGTCCGTCCGAAACTTCTCAAGTTTTGGCGTAACAAAAGCGAAGACATGAGAATTTATGGGCCTCTTCCCAAAGTCTCCAAAATAATGTCCTATGTTCAATTCATGAAATTAAGTAAATACTGCATTTGCCCAATGGGTTATGAGGTGAATAGTCCCAGGATTGTTGAGGCCATATATTATGAGTGTGTTCCAGTGATTATTGCTGATAATTTTGTGCTTCCATTTAATGAAGTGCTAAATTGGAACGCTTTCTCTGTGATTGTGGCTGAGAAAGATATTCCCAAGCTGAGGGATATTTTATTGGCCATCCCTCTGAGACGATATGTTACCATGCAAACCAACGTGAAGATGTTGCAGAGGCACTTCCATTGGAACCGAATCCCAATCAGATATGATTTGTTCCACATGATTTTGCATTCGATTTGGTTTAGTCAGCTTAACCAGATTGAAGTACCACAATCGTCATAAATTCTTGGGATTTTTTTTGTGTGGATTTTAGTCCATGAAGTACAGTTGATTTTGGATGTAGAGTAAACATGCATAGCACATCAAGTACTTATTCCGATAATTGAATGGTGGTTATGGAGAAATCCAACCGTATCATTGCATTGAACTGAGAAGAGGTTTGAATACTTGGTGGAAAATCGGTGACAACCAGAATGAGGACCGCTCTAATGCAGGTACTGCATGATTGTTGTTTCGCGTAGCTGATTGTTTATGTTCTTTTTCTACATAATAGTTCATCATGGTTAGCTTGAATCCCACTTGCCTTCCAAATATGTGCACTGTTATCATGACAAGCATAAGTAATTGGACCAGACCAGTCATTGTCACGGTCGATTGTTTTTGACAAGTTGTGCTACCACTTGCTGAAACATCAAAGTAGAGAATTCTCAACAAGATTTTTTGAAAACGACAGTAATATTTGTATGTATGCTATTGTTTTTTGGGTGAATATTGTATCTATACCATTGGTAATAGAAAACTGGATAAAATTATAGAAAATATGCTTCTAGAATTCGTATCTGATGTTCTCTCACAATTGCATTCGGATTTAAATTGAAATGTAGTAAAAATTTGACGATGAACTATCATGTTTATTCATGATTCACCACTCCTCATAACCTTTCTTTTCAAGCTTTCTGGTAGCTCAAGTTTTAATTTTTATGTTCCTTAATTGCAGGTAGAACAAGAAGTTCTCTAATTTTTGTATTATCACACTGAGACAAGAGAAGGTTCAATGCCCGCGGACATAGTCCAAGTTTTATTCGATCCGTGTGAGGGTGCCATTCACGGGTTCGATGAATTAGTCCGGCAAAGCCCCCTTATCGAAAAAAAGAGGGAAGGTTCAATGAACCAGATTTTCATTTTTTGTGGTTGTCTATAATAGGTGACGTGAGCAGAAATCTGATTGAAAAAAAAGGAAAGAAAATGTTTGTGTTGTGACAAGACCACATAGACTTTTCTTTTTGGCCCATTTGTACTATATGATTCGAGGATTAATTTGAATGCATACTTTCTTGTCATTTCACGACTTGTAAAACAACAATTGTGGCTGATGTTTGGCACTTCTTTGAAAAATAGTGAATCTTTTTCTCTGAGAAATTTCAATTTTGCCCCTGTGATGGCTCATTCCATTGATGCTCATCTTTCTAACTGTTCCTTAATTCATTTATGGGGGAAATGTTGTACTGGTATCCTTGGATGTTATTTTTCGTATATACCTTTTTTGACGTCTTGGCCAAGATCAAGTATCTTATAAGTTTAATATCTAAAGCACGGGTCAATGTCCGACACGAAATTAGATTGATTTTCTTAGGGGGGCTCACTGCAATAACTTGCTTCTGGGGTCATCTTGTGTCGCCTTGTCGTTGCACAATTGCCTTGGCCAGGCACCATTGTCATATAAATTCAATGGGGTTTATTTTTTATTTTCAAATATTTTGGTACGGACAAACCAAGTTTCTTTCACCTTATTTTGGTCCATCTTTGCAATTATTGTATGAATGCGATGGAATTTTCAAGTTTTTTGATAATGACAAAGCAAGGCTGCTTTCGCGTTTATGTGGTTTGACGTTCATGTTGTCTTGGTAGGGACTGAATGAGGTTGCTTTAAATGTGAAGACTTGGCCATATTACATTGACTTATGCTCACTTCTCATTTTATTCCTTTATTATGTTAGATGTATGAAATTAAAAGATGTTCACAGACTCTCAAATTGACAATAAATAAAATAATTCAATAATTGATGTCTGAAAATGATTGAACTCGTGGAGATATACTTCATGAGTTCATCACAACCACAATTTTTGATGTTACAAACTCCTCAAAACCCCACACCAAAAGACCAAATTCTAATGCTGAGGCCACGCAAAAGTCTTGAAATGTCAATTTGGTCCAACTTTTTATAAAACCAGTGTCCAGAACTCAGAAAACATAATACAGTTCTTTTGACAAGAGATATTCTTACGTAACTTTTTGGAAAACTACTAAAAAAAAGTTTCAAACAAGGGAGAGAGGGGACTCGGGGAGCTAGATGCGCTATCAAATACTCTACCAATTAGGTCACTGGGTAATGCCGAGGGACTGAAACTTACACATACCACCAACGGACCAGTGTTTGTGAGTATCAACCGGAAAAAAAAAAAAAAACTTACACATACCAACTATAAAAAAAAGTTACTGTTTATGCCTTCACTTTTGCAACCCAAAAGCTTCATGGTCAGTGCATTGCACAAGGCATATATTGAGCAAGTCAAGATCACTTAGTTTATTGATCAAAGCAATGAATTCAAAATTTACAGCATTAGTTTCTCTAAGCTAGGCACTCACTCACTCACTACAATTTACACAAACGTCACATTATTCTCAGTAATCCACGGATCCTCATCGAGTTCAAGAAACTTGTTCACCCACTCCAACCCATAGGTGCCTTCGCTAGAGAAATCGAAGAATTCGTTCACATCAAAGCTAACCCCCTCGTCTCCACTCCCGGTGGTGCTAGCTTCTTTCTCCGCCTCAATGGTGGCCACATTTTTCGCAGGTGCAGTCTCTTGTGACGTCGAAGTTACTGGTGTTTTCTCTTTTCGATTTATTTTCTTGCTCAAATGGGAATTCCAGTAATTCTTTATTTCGTTGTCAGTTCGACCTGGAAGCCTCCCAGCTATCAGAGACCACCTATCAAAACCCCAAGAATGTTAACTTAAATAGTGCTAAAAAAATTCTATGCAAAATGAGAAAAAAAAAAAAAAAAAAAAAATGGTTAAACCATTTCTATGGTTTGGCTTAGTTCTGACCTGTTTCCTAGTAGCTTGTGAAGTCTGAGTATTAAGTCCTCTTCTTCATCAGAAATGTTGCCTCTCTTGATGTTAGGTCTGAGATAATTCAACCATCTCAATCTACAGCTCTTCCCACACCGGTTTAAGTCTGCAAGAACGAATATATGAAAAACCCATCAAGCCTAAAGTTCAAAATCAAGAAACCAACATGTTGTTGATGAATTGGGTTAGAGAATTTTGTTGAAAAACAAATATATATATATATATATATATATATATATATATATATATATATGCAATTACCTGATTTGATTGCTACTGTTTTCCACTTCTTTGCCCCATGGATTTCAATGTACTGTGCTAGTTTTTGATCTTCCTCAGCTGTCCATGCTCCTTTGTTAAACACTTTTTTAGCTGACCCTTCATTCTTTGGAGCCATAGATCAGATGTTTGCGTGTGTGTGTGTGTGTGTGTGTGAGAGAGAGAGAGAGAGAGAGAGAGGGGGGGGGGGTGAGAGATAGTTAGTGTTTTTGTCAGTGAGTGAGTGAGAGAGAGAGAGAGAGAGAGAGGTGGTGAGAGAGAGAGAGAGGATGTAGTGGAAATGAGGGTGGCAAGTTTTTTAAATATGGAGGGGTGAGGAGCATTGGTGATGATGGTTAGGGAACTGCTTGGTCAGTGGAGTCTATCTACCCTTCTTAGGGTGGAAAAAAGAGAAAAAAAAAAAGCCCAACTACCAGTTATAGATCAGTTGTATGTGAGAATGGGAAGTAGAATACTGGAATGTATTATGAATAGTACTAGTATGTAGGAAAAAGAGGTTGGCATGGTTTTATGGTCCAAATCATTGAGGAGAGGAAAGGATGCTTCCAACCTTGTACCTTTTTAAAAGCTGCAATTTGAGAACTTTTCACCATTTTTTTAAATTTTAAATTTTTTATATTTTATTTGGAGAATCAAGAGCTAATAATCTTATGGAATATCACTCATGATATTCCAAAATGGTTTTGGCTGTTTCCTCTTTGCAGTGGCACAAAGACTCCTTTGTGTGAGGGGAAGAAAGTTAGTTATCTTCCTATCAATGGCCAGCAATGGGGACCAAAAATAAATTATGAGTGAGAAGACTAACCAATGTTGTCATGTTGTTTTCTTAGGTTTCCTTTTTTACTTGGGGGCTCATTCATTCATATGCAAAGTTTCTTTTTAATGTTCATAGTTGACCTATTCCTCACTGGCCATTCTAACTTCACACAAATACACCATCTCTTATCCACCTCTCTTTCACTCAAAACAAAAACATAGGGTAAAAGTAATTTTTTTTTTAACCTTTACACATCTTCGTCACCTTTTGAAAGACTTACGCTTCACAAAAAATGTGTACATGAAACTGTCCCTTAATCTTGACTTTTGACAGTATTCTTCGTCACTCGCCTCCGGCCCCTGAATTCTTCATAGTGGGCTGGCATAATTTCATTATTATTATTTTATTTTTTTAATCATGACAAAAAATTCACACATCCACGTTGTCTTAATGAAAACATGAACTCCTAAAAGAGTAGCATTAAACTACACCCATAGATTATATGGTATAAAGTGAATCAAACTTAAGTGCATTGTTGAAGAATTGAGAAAAGTAAGTACCTAATGAATGTTGAAAGGTTGGTGATTACTACAAAATTTGTATAATGATGGCAATTAAAAGGGATGTTGATGCTTCCCAGTGTCATTTGAAAATATCTTTGCAAGTCTTTGTTACTTTTTGGAAGGCGTACTGTCACGCCCCGCCTATAAAAGTTACGCTACGCAGATACTGAATAGGACGCTGCATGGCGACTACATGGCATGAGAGTTTTTAGAGTCTTCCGAAATAGTTTAGAGTTGTGTGAAAGATTCTAGATATGTGTACAATATTGTAGAAGTATGTGGAAGGTTCTAGAATTCTCCAAAGTTGTGTGTAGTAGTATGGAGAGTTCTAGAATGTTGTAGATACTTGTAGATATATATAGAAGTGTGAAGAAGGTGGGAGAAGATTCTAGAAAATCGATCTCCACCAGCGGTTAGAATGCATCCTAGCCATCCATTAGGGATATGGGTGCTTATAAATAGGAGAATGACTTTATTTTGTAGCCATCAAATCCTGGAGTGAGTCTTAAAAGCCTTGTACAAAATATTCTTTGAAGTAATAGAAGTGTTCTTTCCTTTCCAACTTAAGTGTCTTAGTGTGTGTGAGTGTGCAAGCCAAGTGAGGAGAGGGCGAGGGCACTACAACACTAGTAAGCGCACGAGGGGAGTGTATTGGCTAAGTTGAGCACGGGAATTAGGCTAACCAAGTACTTACGGGAGGAAAAGTAACGTCTTGGTGCCGCACGGGGGTAACTAGAGTGGTGCTGAAACTCTAAGCCCGTGGCAGTACACTTCATAAAAAATGTGTAACTAAATAATTCCTTAACTCTTAAATCCTGACACCATTATGTGTCACCCATGGCCTATGAATTCTTCGGAGATTTTTATTTTTTTAAAAGGCAAGAAATATTAGAAGTTAGATTAGTAGATACAGATAGTCGAAGTCTGGCATTCAAAAAATTCAATGGAGGTACTAACCTACTAGACGATCGAGGCATCTGCATGAATTCTTCAGAGTGGGTCGGCATAATTTTATTATTATTATTATTATTTTCTAATCATAAGCAAAAAATTCACATACCCACATTGTTCTTATGAAAATCTGAATTCCCCACCTTCTATTTTAAAGAGTAAAATAATAATATTAAACAACACCCATAGATTATAATGGTATGAAAATAATTCAACCCTAAGTGCATTATTGAATAATTGAGAAAACCAAGTACCTAATGGATGTTGAAAGGTTGGTGATTACAACAAAATTGGTATTTGATGATTGATGACAATTAAAAGGGATGTTGATGCTTCCTAGTGTCATTTGAAAATACTGAGGTGGATATTGTCACATGAAAGAAACAAGACCTGATTTTACTAACTTCCTCATTCTCTCCAACCTAATTGGTGCCTATAAGTCTGCCCCATGTATCTAGATATATATATATATTTTTTTAAATTACTAAAAAATTATTATTTTAACCCCACATTTCCATCATGATGGCATGTCAAAGTAATAGAAGTCATAATTACTTTTCCTAAGACCTATGTGAGAACAAGATTTGTGACTTTTGTTACTTTGGATTAGTTGAGAAAATGCAAAACAAAAAAAATTCAATAGATCATTGGATTTCTCAATTGCAGCAACCACGTGATCAGATTTCTTATACAATCATCTATAATATTTTAATTTTAACAAATATTTTATCTTGAATAAAATCTCCAAGTCTTGGTTTATGATTTCAACAACTCATTAAAAAAAATATATATTCAACATTCTCAATTGATCTTGTGTTGCGTACTAAATTATCAGATTTTCTCCACCTAAAAGTATTACTTTCATTTGAATTCTCTCTGATAATCATTATGGTCTCTAGATTCTAGCAAAGATTAAAATAGCGTTTTGACAATAAAATAAAGGGAAATGACACCCACTGATTCAATTTTATTTATTTTTAATTAAAAATTTGACAAAATTGTCTATTAAAACGCACTCTCACTCCATAATTGTTATTAGAAGTACCTTTACACTCTGTTTGTGAAGAATAATCACTGTCAAATAATTTACTAAAAAAATTAAATGGAGTGGAATAATGCTAGGTACAATAAATGGTATTACTCGTAACCATAATGAATAAAATAGGATACGAAACTGGATGATCATGCAGCTATGGTGTAACCGTAAGTTTTTATTGTTAGAATAAATTATATTCACTTTATGTGAGATTTGGACAAAATACACACGGTTATACCGTTCAACATTTAGCTTTTTAATTTTTCCTAAATCCGTTCATTAGCTACCCAAAGATGATTTTGATTTATCCTATTGTTTTTTGTATTAGGAAAGAGTAAAATTGTTATTTTATAAAATTTGGTTAATAGGTTTGCAACTATAAGTGTTGTTGAGTACACATGTTATAATTGAGAGAAAAGGTCAAAGTAATAAAATTGAGTGGTTAATCTATATGTAATTTGTCCAAATTATTCTTATTATTATTTTTCAATTCCTTCAATAAAATTCCGAAAAAAAAAAAAAAATTTCCTTCGACAGCCCGGCCTTCTTCCCCCGGAGTCCACAGTTCATGCATGCATAGATTACTACGCATTATATTGGCAAAAGGTCATGCTGATGCACACAGACATGTATGCGTGTGGGGTCCATTTTTGGGTATGCATATATTTTTGCAAATAAACTGTCCAAGACTACTTATTATAGATGTCTTTCACAAAACGGATAAAATTTCAATTCAAATTTAATGGAATCAAAAAGATGTTACTGTAGGGATTGGGATTATAAATTTGGAAAAAATTTCTCTTCATTTACTTTTTCATTAGAGAATGTTCAATGAGTATTTAATAGTGGTGATTATCGCTACATATCTAATATAGTTTTGTTGTCGCCAAGTCACCGGTAAGTAAAAAATTTACTAATCATTTGTATTGAAATTCTATTAGTATATCATTTATTTTTCTTCCGTCCAAATAATGTGCACACGAATAAACAAACTGAATTTCAAGTTACCTCCAAACAATGTAAAATATGTTAAAATTTTTTATTTTACAGATTTTTTTTATGTTTCGGACCTTTAGATAAGGCTTTAAACTTTTAAAGTTAAAAAAATCATCTTCAACAATTTTATATTCCAGTAGGGATATTGGTTCAATTGATGTTGGTTTTAGTCAATCTCTGAATTGTAGTTAGTTCTTCACCAATTTCCTCTCAATGTGATGATGAGAGGAGATATTAAGTTAGTGGTTATAACTACGCGCAGCATTTGATATTGGCCATTATCACCTTGTTGGTGTGTGTGTGTGAGAGAGAGAGAGAGAGAGATGTGCCTATTGTGGTTGTGTTAGGTTTGTGGCAGGTGGTGGTCATGGAAGCTTAATGGTGATTTGTTTGATAGTGATGGGACACGGATAGCATTGGGGGGTGGAGATGAGTGGTGGTGGTGTTACTGGTGTAGACTACAATTAACTGGTGGTGGTGTTGGTTTTTTTAATTTTTTTAATTTTTAATTTTTTTAAAGTTTAAGTAAACGCCCACACACTCATTATAATTGAACACACGTGGTAGAAGAAGTCAAGAACTCCTTTAAAATGGAGGGTTTATGCCGGCCAGTGCTACTGGTTGGCTCGCCGTATCGCCGTATCCAAAGGAGGGGGTCCAAAGGAATATACAACAAAATTTAACTTGATTTTTTGAATAAAATAAATAAAATAAAATAAATTCCATTTGTTTCCTTTTGAGTAGACAAGAGTTGACTGGTTTACTTATTATGTTTTATAGATTTTTTTTCTTGGAAAAAACTTGCCTTGTCTGCATCAATAGGCCTCTCTGGTTTTTATGCTTATGTGAACCAACAACAATTTAACAGATTATTACAAAAATTAAACTTGAATTATGTGATTTTTTCACGGATCATCTAAAAGGAAAGAAGATTTTTTTTTTTCCGGTGTTAGAGATTTTCTCCCACGCATGAGACCTAATAGAGCTCTCTCTATGCTTTCTCTTTTCACACCAAGTTGCCATTGATGCTTACCATCTCCCCAATTCTGAAACCCTAATATTCATCATTTGTTCCGTCAGCCGACTTCCACTACTTGCTGATCTCCTCCATTCTTAAACATACCATAATACTTTAATTGCAAACTTTAGAATTTAGAGATTATTCAAGATGCCACATTCATTGCCTGCCATATTTGTTGCAATTCCATTCCGTCTCTAGAATGACACAACGCGACAACTATTCATTTGAAGGAGAATTAACTTCTTTAAAATTTCTATAAAGTCAATTGGGGTTGATTTACCATTTTTTTTTAATTATTATTTGGACTATTTGTTTAGTTTCTTATGTAACGGGTTATAATGTGAAGGTTTTTTTTTTTTTTTTTTTTTTTTAACAGTTGGGTGATCTAAATCATCTAATGCTTTGGTGTATAAATTTCCCTGAAAGGAAATTCATTTGTGGGTAAAAAAAAAAAAAAAAAATCTCAAACGAGGAGGAAAAAAAAAATTATCTTTCCTTTCGGATGACCCGTGAAAAGAATTCCATCTCTAGAATGACACAAGACGATAACTATTTATCTGAAGGAAAATTAACTTCTTTATAATTTCTGTAAAATCAATTGGTGGTTGATTTACCAATTTTTTTTTATTTTTTATTTGGACTATTTGTTTAGTTTCTTATGTAATGGATTGCAATATGAAGGTTTTTCTTTCTATTTTAACAGTTGGGTGATCTAATGCTTTGGTGTATAAATTTCCATGGAAGGGAATTCATTTGTGGGTAAAAAAAAAAAAAAAATTCTCAAATGCGGAGAAAAAAAAAATCCTCTTTCCTTTTGGATGACTCGTGAAAAGATCCGCATGATTCAAGTTTAATTTTTTTAAATTTTTTTGAACACATTTCATGTTATTGTTGGTCCATATCAGCATAAGAAGGAGAGGCTAAGGCAAACTTTTTCCTTTTTTCTTACTTTAAAATTTCATCCTTTCAACCATGAATTTTCTCATCATAAATTTCACTATTTATTTTTTAATGGATTTCGACCTTATAAATTTAATCATTTTTGAAAATTTAAAATGATAAATTTTATCCGTGTTGGTATCATGCAAGAAAGATATAAAAACTCAATTTTATCCCTAGAATGCTTAGAAAGGCATTTTTGTCCATATATTGTAATAAATAAATAATTAAAAAAAAAAACAAACAAACCCAAACTTTGGGAGTTTATTATAAGCCCAAACACAGTCGCGAACTGAAAAATCCAATAGAATGAGTTGAGTTCAAACAATTTCCAACCCAATTCCACGATTGAATCAAAAGACAAAATAATTAAGAGGTGCAATTTGTCATTTATCCAATGATTATTTAAGAAACGTGAATAACGAATCTGATATCACCCAATCACATTTAATCTGTCATTTAATTATTTCATTTTTTTGTGGTGAGAATTAGAATTAGAGATGTCAATCTCATCCAATGGTCCCAAACCCCCAAAAAAACACCCATGTGCCTTTAAATTCTCTATAATGTGGTGGGGTAGAGGACCTACAGGTCCTTGTTGTGTGTACTTTTTAGGAGTATGAAAAGGCTGAAATATTTTAAACTTTCTCACTACTCATTATTCATGTTGTTTTGCACATCAGACACGATACTGTGGGGTGTGGGTCCATCGATCATATATCATTATTCAAAAAGGCAAGTAGGAATTGGGTGTCCGATGTAATCGGGCAGATTCAAATCATTTGTGCACGGTACGTGTAAAAAGTAATGGTTCGGACTTTTCGGTGTATGGTGTACCCAACACACTAAATATATATATTTTTTTCTTCATAAAAAGTATCGCTTTTAAAAACTTGTGAATCTTATAAATTAAACTGTTACGATTTCTTAGGGTTTCGTTTGATTAAATGAAAATAGCAAGAAATAAAAAATAAAAGAAATTGTGAAGTGAATAAAAAGAAAATAAATTTTTTAGTATGTATTTGTTTAGGATAAAAATTTCTTTAATAAAATTATAGAAAAATATCATATTATAATTTGGATACCTAAACTACCCTTATTTTATAAAATAATAAATTAATGAAGAATTAGTAATAAAATATATTAAAAGAATTACAAAATTTTCAATTAATTTAGACCTTTTGAATTACTATTATTCATATATGATGAAAAACAACTAAGAATGGAAGTAAGTTAATTAAAAAATTATCAATAATAAAGTTATTAGTGAACTCCAAATTTTTGAAACGTAGTAAAAAATTGTTGTTATTTCTAAATATAAAATGAAGTTGTTAGGTAAAATAATATTAATGAAGTTGTTGGGTAAAATAGGAATACTAAATAAAAAGACATGTTTTCACGGGAAAATAAAATTTTCCCATGTTTTGTGAGGGAAACATTTTAGAAAAAAATAAAGGGTTACAAGAATACTAATTTTTTAGAACTTTTCCTTTTTTAGCTAACCAAATAATAAAAAAAATTTAAATTTTTTTATTTTTTTTCTTTTCCTGTTGATTCTGTCTAACCAAACGATGCCTAAACATTAACACTTTTTTTTAAGACAGAAATAACATTTAAAAGAGCTAAGTTCTTGTATTTTTATTTATTTATTATGAATACTAATATACTCGTTGACACGTTTACGCTCTTCTCCCTTTCTTTAACAACTAACCATTAATCATTAACACTCTTGTCTTAATATATATATATATATATATATATAAGTGTAAGATTAAAATGCATTTTCTTAAACGTAAATAACAACTCAAGTACTCCAGTTAACACAACACTTACCTATCCATAACATATGGATGGGGCACCTCGACCTTTGGAATAATAATATTTTGACAAGTATAATAGATAAGTCTTCCATAAACAGAAAATTTAACTTGATTTTTTGAAAAAAATAAATAAAATAAAATAAATTCCATTTGTTTCCTTTTGAGTAGACAAGAGTTGACTGGTTTACTTATTATGTTTTATAGATTTTTTTTTCTTGGAAAAAACTTGCCTTGTCTGCATCAATAGGCCTCTCTGGTTTTTATGCTTATGTGAACCAACAACAATTTAACAGATTATTACAAAAATTACACTTGAATTATGTGATTTTTTCACGGATCATCTAAAAGGAAAGAAGATTTTTTTTTTTTCGGTGTTTGAGATTTTCTCCCACGCATGAGACCTAATAGAGCTCTCTCTATTCTTTCTCTTTTCACACCAAGTTGTCATTGATGCTTACCATCTCCCCAATTCTGAAACCCTAATATTCATCATTTGTTCCGTCAGCCGACTTCCACTACTTGCTGATCTCCTCCATTCTTAAACATACCATAATACTTTAATTGCAAACTTTAGAATTTAGAGATTATTCAAGATGCCACATTCATTGCCTGCCATATTTGTTGCAATTCCATTCCGTCTCTAGAATGACACAACGCGACAACTATTCATTTGAAGGAGAATTAACTTCTTTAAAATTTCTATAAAGTCAATTGGGGTTGATTTACCATTTTTTTTAATTATTATTTGGACTATTTGTTTAGTTTCTTATGTACGGGTTATAATGTGAAGGTTTTTTTTTTTTTTTTAACAGTTGGGTGATCTAAATCATCTAATGCTTTGGTGTATAAATTTCCCTGAAAGGAAATTCATTTGTGGGTAAAAAAAAAAAAAAAAAAATCTCAAACGAGGAGGAAAAAAAAAATCATCTTTCCTTTCGGATGACCCGTGAAAAGAATTCCATCTCTAAAATGACACAAGACGATAACTATTTATCTGAAGGAGAATTGACTTCTTTATAATTTCTATAAAATCAATTGGTGGTTGATTTACCAAATTTTTTTTTTTATTTGGACTATTTGTTTAGTTTCTTATGTAATGGATTGCAATATGAAGGTTTTTCTTTCTATTTTAACAGTTGGGTGATCTAATGCTTTGGTGTATAAATTTCCATGGAAGGGAATTCATTTGTGGGTAAAAAAAAAAAAAAAATTCTCAAATGCGGAGAAAAAAAAAATCCTCTTTCCTTTTGGATGACTCGTGAAAAGATCCGCATGATTCAAGTTTAATTTTTTTAAATTTTTTTGAACACATTTCATGTTATTGTTGGTCCATATCAGCATAAGAAGGAGAGGCTAAGGCAAACTTTTTCCTTTTTTCTTACTTTAAAATTTCATCCTTTCAACCATGAATTTTCTCATCATAAATTTCACTATTTATTTTTTAATGGATTTCGACCTTATAAATTTAATCATTTTTGAAAATTTAAAATGATAAATTTTATCCGTGTTGGTATCATGCAAGAAAGATATAAAAACTCAATTTTATCCCTAGAATGCTTAGAAAGGCATTTTTGTCCATATATTGTAATAAATAAATAATTAAAAAAAAAAACAAACAAACCCAAACTTTGGGAGTTTATTATAAGCCCAAACACAGTCGCGAACTGAAAAATCCAATAGAATGAGTTGAGTTCAAACAATTTCCAACCCAATTCCACGATTGAATCAAAAGACAAAATAATTAAGAGGTGCAATTTGTCATTTATCCAATGATTATTTAAGAAACGTGAATAACGAATCTGATATCACCCAATCACATTTAATCTGTCATTTAATTATTTCATTTTTTGTGGTGAGAATTAGAATTAGAGATGTCAATCTTATCCAATGGTCCCAAACCCCCAAAAAAACACCCATGTGCCTTTAAATTCTCTATAATGTGGTGGGGTAGAGGACCTACAGGTCCTTGTTGTGTGTACTTTTTAGGAGTATGAAAAGGCTGAAATATTTTAAACTTTCTCACTACTCATTATTCATGTTGTTTTGCACATCAGACACGATACTGTGGGGTGTGGGTCCATCGATCATATATCATTATTCAAAAAGGCAAGTAGGCATTGGGTGTCCGATGTAATCGGGCAGATTCAAATCATTTGTGCACGGTACGTGTAAAAAGTAATGGTTCGGACTTTTCGGTGTATGGTGTACCCAACACACTAAATATATACATTTTTTTCTTCATAAAAAGTATCGCTTTTAAAAACTTGTGACTTTTATAAATTAAACTGTTACGATTTCTTAGGGTTCCGTTTGATTAAATGAAAATAGTAAGAAATAAAAAATAAAAAAAATTGTGAAGTGAATAAAAAGAAAATAAATTTTTTAGTATGTATTTGTTTAGGATAAAAATTTCTTTAATAAAATTATAGAAAAATATCATATTATAGTTTGAATACCTAAACTACCCTTATTTTATAAAATAATAAATTAATGAAGAATTAGTAATAAAATATATTAAAAGAATTACAAAATTTTCAATTAATTTAGACCTTTTGAATTACTATTATTCATATATGATGAAAAACAACTAAGAATGGAAGTAAGTTAATTAAAAATTTATCAATAATAAAGTTATTAGTGAACTCCAAATTTTTGAAACGTAGTAAAAAATTGTTGTTATTTCTAAATATAAAATGAAGTTGTTAAGTAAAATAATATTAATGAAGTTGTTGGGTAAAATAGGAATACTAAATAAAAAGACATGTTTTCACGGAAAAATAAAATTTTCCCATGTTTTGTGAGGGAAACATTTTAGAAAAAAATAAAGGGTTACAAGAATACTAATTTTTTAGAACTTTTCCTTTTTTAGCTAACCAAACAATAAAAAAAATTTAAATTTTTTTATTTTTTTTCTTTTCCTGTTAATTCTGTCTAACCAAACGATGCCTAAACATTAACACTTTTTTTTAAGACAGAAATAGCATTTAAAAGAGCTAAGTTCTTGTAAATTTTTTTATTTTTTTTCTTTTCCTGTTGATTCTGTCTAACCAAACGATGCCTAAACATTAACACTTTTTTTTAAGACAGAAATAGCATTTAAAAGAGCTAAGTTCTTGTATTTTTATTTATTTATTATAAATACTAATATACTCGTTGACACGTTTACGCTCTTCTCCCTTTCTTTAACAACTAACCATTAATCATTAACACTCTTGTCTTAATATATATATATATAAGTGTAAGACTAAAATGCATTTTCTTAAACGTAAATAACAACTCAAGTACTCCATGACAGTTAACACAACACTTAGGGCCTGTTCGGAGGCCCATATCTGATATTGTTTTGGTGTTTTGATTTTAGTTTTGGGCCAATATCATGTTTGGAGTGGGCTGATATGGTATTTAACAGTGCCAAAACATTATCATTTTTGGGCCAAAACCCATATCAACATTTTGGTGATATATGGCACTGTCGGTGAATTGTTCTGAAACCAAAACCAAACCAATCCTCGTTTATACTGTAGCGGTGATATCATGTATATAAGGTCGCATATCAGATTTTAGGTCATTTTTCAGCATCGTTTCTCTCTCTTCGCGTAGCTCCCTGAAAGGCGACTTCAGTGGCGATCCAACCTTTTCCACCACCGATCTGGCAGAGCTCCTCCACCAGGTACGTCATTTTGTGTCTCTGTTTGTATCTATAGATCACATATATCTTCGCTTTCGAGATTTACATTTGGGAGGTCCTCGTGTTCACTTTCTCTCTCTAATATTGTGACAATCAGAGTCTATATTGCGTTTCCAAGTTCTGATCTTTATTCGAATCATGTTGTGAGTGTTGTAATTTAGGGCATTTGTGTCCAGATCTCAAGTTTCTCCACCACCGATCTGGCAGAGCTCCTCCACCAGGTACGTCATTTTGTGTCTCTGTTTGTATCTATAGATCACATATATCTTCGCTTTTGAGATTTACATTTGGGAGGTCCTCGTGTTCACTTTCTCTCTCTAATATTGTGACAATCAGAATCTTTATTGCGTTTCCAAGTTCTGATCTTTATTCGAATCATGTTGTGAGTGTTGTAATTTAGGGCATTTGTGTCCAGATCACAAGTTTCATGAGAGGGTTTGATTTTAGCCCTGTTTCTGGGTTGTTTCTTCTATCAACCATTGTTCTGATATAAGGGTTTATATGTCATCCATCGATTGTGTGTGTTGCAATGTGGAAGCAATTAGAATGTTGACTGAGTTAATTATAACTATCGATTTTAGCGATATTTTCAAGATCTGTTCTTGGTCCAAATTACAATTTTGCAAAGGATCTGTATTATGTATAAATCAACCTAACAGGCTCTTATATCATATCAGGCTTGATCGTACATTAAAAAGCAAAATTAAAATTGATATTTGTAAATTATTAAATTGTTTGAATGATCAATTTGTTGTATTATATTATTTAAGGACAAATGGGAGGACAAAAGATTCGACAAAAGGATAAAATTTAAACATTCATCAACTTTTAAATTCTCAAACTTAGGATGATGAAATCTACAGCCAATATATATTTTCGAACAGATAAAAGAATGCTTGTGAATAGCTCCTTTAAACCAAACAGTCTCATTCCAAGCAACAACATTTTTCTTAGGTCTAATATTTTCCCAAGCAGTTTTAATGGTAAACTACCCCTTACTAGGTAACAAAATAACTTGATCATTATTTAGAAAGGCTGGAAATCTGAAGGTATGGCATTCCTTAGCTCAATAAGCTCAAGGGTGTTGGTTTGAGGCCACTGCCAGTGGTTATTAACTATAATATCAGCCACAGTTGTTTGTTCATTGTAAACCTGAGTCAAAGATGACTCTATTACCTATTCTCATCACAATAGGGCTCATAGGGAGCCAATAGTCATTCCATAACCAAGTGTGTGTCCTTTTACCCACTTGATGCATAATAAACATTCTAAAGTTAGTTCTAATTTGTAAGATTTTCCTCCAGCTCCAAGAACTACTTTGAGGAATTTTAATAGACCAAAAGTCTCTATTTCTAAGGAGATGAACTTTAACCCATTCAGTCCATAGAGATTGAGGCATCAGTTGAATAACTTCCCATAAGTTCTTAGCCATAGCGGCCCTGTTCCAAGCATTCAACTCCAAAGACTCAAACCACCTTCCTTTTTAGGGTAACAAACATCCTCCGAAGCTACTTTTGAACCAGCATTCATTAAAGAACTACCCTTCCACAAGAAATGCATTAAAACTGAATTTAATTTATTAAAAAGAATAGCCTTATTATTTTATATTTTTTATAAGTAATAATATTTAAAAAGGCGTTCAATAGGGGAACTCGTCCCGTAGACATAAAATAAACCGGGGTCTAAGGCCCCAAAGAATCCAAAAAAGAAATTAAATCAACAGAAGAGGAACACGAACTTTTGTTCACATAACTAAATAGAGAACGAATCGCTTGTTGAATATTTGAATATTCATTGGTAATATAAGAAAAAGAATAAACATTTACATCTCTTTGAAAAAAATGCACTGATAATTTGTCAAATCTTGTCAATTCACATTCGCATATTTGTTGATATTATACAAAAATTCATAGGGTTGCAATTAAGTTTCTAAAGAATGGCCTAAAGAATACTATTATACATTTATTTACTGGAACACTCACCATGCACTAAATGATTAGAATATTCTCTCAGTATATTATGCACACATCTGAAACAAAAATATGATTGTTGCCATCCAGAGGTATTACTTCTGTGAAATGTACTTGCAATAATATTTCCCTGAAATTTCGTAAAGAGATAAAGACAGTACCTTGTGTGTTGTACTGCTATATACCACTTTCCTTCACCTTGCTCTTCGTGAGATGAAGTGTTTTATAGACAGTACATTTTTTACTTATCATTGACGTGTTGAATTATGAGTCAAAACACAATTCAATATACTAAAATGTTCAATTACTTAATAATAATCAGATGGACATGAACAATGACAATGTTGAGCAATACCCATCAAGAGACATTCATTCTCTTGATGGTGACAATGGTGAGGATGTTGTAGTTGTTGAACAGGCCGATGCCGCTGTTTGGTGTAATGCCCATCAAGAGAAATTCATGCTCTTGATGGAGGAAGAGGTTGGAAAAGGAAATCGTACAGGCACGACTTTTAATCCAAATGGGTGGACACATATTGTGGACGCAATGTTATTAGAAACTGGAAAGAAGTACACGAAGGACCAATGTAGACAAAAATTCAATAATATAAGAGCATTGTACAAAGATTGCAAACAAATATTATCTGAGACTGGTGTAGGGTACAACAGTGAAACTGGAATGATTAACTTGGAAGCTGAAAGATGGGTTCGATTGTGCAAGGTTAGTATTTCAATACGTGTCTATTTACCATACATACAGTAAGTAATTAGTGATTTAGTATTAAAATGGTTTGATGAACAATAATTGTAAGTTGATAACGTGTAGGTTCTCAAGCATGGAAAAAAAATAAAAAAACAGGGGTGTAAGAATTATGAGCAGATGGTAAGGATTTTTGGGAATACACATGCTACTGGCAAGCATGTTCATCCTTCTACAAAGCCACCCAGACCTCACCAAGTGCTAACAATGCCTCAAGTGGCAACACATGAAGCTCAAATTCATAACATTGAGGGCAATGTGGGCATGACTGATGTAGAACGACCTAATGTAGAAGGACCTATTGACCTCAGTCCTACTCCCAAACCTATAGCTAAGAAACAGAAGAAAGAAACTTTTTCAGAAACAATGTCTTTAGTGATGGAATGTTTGACTAATATTGGGAACGCAAAAGCTGAAAAAATTGCAAAAGCCATAGCAGAATCATCTTCTAGTTGTCAACCATCTCGATTTACCGAAATGCCTGAAGTGACATCTCCCAGTAAAAAAGAAAAAGAAATGGATCCCCAGCTTGAAGAGTGCGTCAAGATCGTCAACACATTAGTGGGGATTGATGATACCCATTATGCTAAGATCATAAGGATGTTTGGTGAGGACAAGGTGTGGAGGGATATATTTCTTCGCATTCCTGATGAAAGGAAGGTTGGGTGGGTGATGAATCAGCCTCTATGATTTCTTCGGTATCTTACTTTTATGTGCTTTTGGATGACTGTTTTATAACTGCTTTTACATTACTGTTGGATGACTGTAATGAATTTTTCTTATCTACTGCTTTTACATTATTGTTGGAAGACTATATTTAATTCCTCTATCTACTGCTTTTAAATTAATGCTGGAAAACTATTTATGTTCTACATCTATTGCTTTTACATTGTTGCTGGATAATTGTATGATTTGGTATGTCTTTTCCATTTTGCTTCATTTTTGTTACAATAACTGCTTCTGTTTATTCTTAAATAGGATAGTAGCTATGGATATAAGGACAATATTAACCATTTATGATGATGATGATGAGGAGGAAATTCTTGTATTGATCGCAGCCGTATATGAGTACTATTATAAACATTTTGATAAACAACGTTGTAGGGATTCCATGTTACAAGGGGAAGATTACATATTCGAGGTCTTAAATGGACATGAAGATAGGTGTTATGAAAATTTTCGGATGTACCCCAACACCTTTAGGGCATTGTGTCGTGAGTTGAAATTGTTAGGATTGAAAGATTCAACATTTCTAACGGTGGAAGAACAAGTTGCAATTTTCCTACTTACCGTGTCTCACAATGAAAGGAATCGTGTCGTTGCTGAAAGATTCCAACACTCTACATCCACAATTTCATATCACTTTCATACTGTATTAAAGTTAATTTGTGAGTTAGGGACTAAGATTATTGTTCCCCCGGATTTGAATGAAATTCCTAAAGAGATAAAGAACAATCCAAAGTTTTACCCATACTTTAAGAATTGTGTAGGAGCCATAGATGGTACTCATATCCATGCTGTAGTGCCAGTTGACCAACAAATACCCTTTCGTGGTCGAAAGGGTGATACGACTCAAAATGTCATGGCCGTGTGTTCATTTGATATGAAATTCACATACATTCTAGCAGGGTGGGAAGGGTCTGCTAATGATTCGAAGATTTTAAATGAGTGCATTCAGAATGAGGATTTCAATTTTCCATCACCACCCGAAGGTAAAAATATTAAGTTTTCATATTTGTGCATTTTACATTACAAATACGTTAACTTTAATACTTAACATACTTAATATGACAGGTAAGTTTTATTTAGTCGACTCTGGGTACGCCAATCAACCGGGGTTTTTGGCCCCTTACCGAGGTCAACGTTACCATATGCAGGAATATCGTAGACATACTAGAGGACCACATGGTAGAGAAGAGGTGTACAATTTTAGGCACTCGTCATTGAGGAATATCATAGAGCGATGTTTTGGGTTGGTAAAGATGAGATTCGCTATATTGAAGCAAATGCCCCCTTATCACTTTGACACTCAAGTTCTTATTGTCATTGCCTGTTGTACATTGCATAATTTCGTAAGATCCCAAGGTGAATCTGATGAAATTTTTGATTCTGAAACCCCTCAATCTTCACAAAATGAACTTGATGTGGATGACGATGTTCAGGTGGTCAGTGCTACTAATACACAGATACGACAGATGGATATTTATCGTGATGGTATTGCCAACCTAATTTGGGAGCACTGTAATCACTAATTATAAAACTGTCTAATAGTGTGTAGAATTAAAATATGGATGCCTGTAATAACTAATTATATTACGTAAATTAAACTCAGATGCTCCTTATTTATGGATAACTGTAATAACTAATTATATTAGGATATCAAATATTAAATGCTTTAGTACTTGTCGGCGCACTTATGTATAGGCTTGAAGGTGAGCGACCACAATGTGCATGTGGTAGAGGTCCTATGCATCTGTATAGGGCTCGAACTCCAAAAAATGATGGTCGACAATTCTATAGGTGTCCGGCTCGGGAGGTATGGTCAATTACTTTTAGGTGCTATTTCTGTTACTGTTTCCTAATTGTATAATTTATATTTCTTGTAGTCACATATGAATGCATTTATGTGGGTGGATGAGTTGCACCAAGGTGCACAAGTTGAAGAACAGGTTCAATCTGACTTGGACAGAGTCATTGCAATGATTCAAAATGAACAATGTAGACAGAAGTACATGCTCTTCCTAGGTTGTGGATGTCTTGCTATCACAATCATATTTATTGTGATTGTCCTCTTGTTGCTCATTATCGTTGTTATTGAAAGATGAAGTTAGATAAACTTCCATCTTTTGTAATATATGACATGTAATATGTATTTAGTTAATTTCCTGTGTTTCATTTGGTATGTAATATATACTTAAATGGTATATTTTGAACTACGTATTAGTTGTTGTTGTGTTATCTTCTCTGTCATTTTGGGAGTGAACTTTAGGGTATTTGTAAAATTTGCTACTGAGGTTATTTACACTCTATTTGCGACATTAGAGAAAAAAAAAGGTTAGATATATCTTGATTACTACTTCTAATTATTTCATTCCTACCGTGTGTTATTTTGTTTTTCTCTAATGTTGTTCATGTCTTTTGTTTTGCATGAGGTCATTTACACTTTAAATTTACAACTAAGCTTGAAAAAAGGTTAGATATATCTTATTTATTACTTCTAATTATTTCATTCCTACCGGGTGTTATTTTGTTTTTCTCTAATGTTGTTCATGTCTTTTGTTTTGCATGAGGTCATTTACACTTTAAATTTACAACTAAGCCTGAAAAAAGGTTAGATATATCTTATTTACTACTTCTAATTATTTCATTCCTACCGGGTGTTATTTTGTTTTTCTCTAATGTTGTTCATGTCTTTTGTTTTGCATGAGGTCATTTACACTTTAAATTTACAACTAAGCCTGAAAAAAGGTTAGATATATCTTATTTACTACTTCTAATTATTTCATTCCTACCGGGTGTTATTTTGTTTTTCTCTAATGTTGTTCATGTCTTTTGTTTTGCATGAGGTCATTTACACTTTAAATTTACAACTAAGCCTGAAAAAAGGTTAGATATATCTTATTTACTACTTCTAATTATTTCATTCCTACCGTGTGTTATTTTGTTTTTCTCTAATGTTATTCATGTGTTTGGTTTTGCATGATGTCATTTACACTTTAAATTTACAACTAAGCCTGAAAAAAGGTTAGATATATTTGTTTACTACTTCTGATTATTTCATTCCTACCGTGTGTTATTTTGTTTTTATCTAATGTTGTTCATGTGGTTTGTTTTGCATGAGGTCATTTACACTCCAAATTTGCAGTTTAGCCTGAAAAAAGGTTAGATATATCTTATTTACTACTTCTAATTATTTCATTCCTACCGTGTGTTATTTTGTTTTTCTCTAATGTTCTTCATGTGTTTTGTTTTGCATGAGGTCATTTACACTCCAAATTTGCAGCTTAGCCTGAAAGAAGGTTAGATATATCTTGCTTGAATTAAATTTGTGGACGGTGTCCCTTGTTAGTTGAATTTTGTGGGCGGTGTCCCTTATTGAAATAATTTTGTGGGCGGTGTCCCTTATTAAATGAATTTTGTGGGCGGTGTCCCTTATTGAAATAATTTTGTGGGCGGTGTCCCTTGTTAAATGAATTTTGTGGGCGGTGTCCCTTATTGAATTAATTTTGTGGGCGGTGTCCCTTGGGTTTATTGTGTTTTGAAATTTTGGAAATGTCCATTTTTAAGGGGAAGTCATGCCGGATTTTTTTTTTAAAAAATAATAAAAATTTATTTTAACTCTGCTTTATATTTTGCTACTATAGGTAATGTCTTGTTTTACATTCAAATTCATTTTTTGCTACTACATTGAAGGACATGGCAGTAAGTTGTAGGCAGTGGCACCAGCGGGATTGATAGGAAGCATTCTCTAGTTGCTGCAACTCCAGAAAGCTAGTGATCTCTAAGTTAATCAAATGGAGGCCTATGCAAGTATAAAAAAGTGGGTGTACATTTTATGGAATGAATATTAGTGATCTCCAATTATGTGTATATTTTTTGTAAGTGTAATGAAGTGTGTGTGTACTTTCAAATATTTTAAAGGAATGTCTAGCTTCTTATATGTGGAAGTATATATGTGAATGATGCAACACTCAAGTTCTTAAGATTGTGATGTATAAAGCAAAACTATACGTGGAAGTATATATGTGAATGTCGTTCAGTCTTGTAAGAGGGATCTTCCTTGATTGCTTACTTTTAATCTTTATTCATATTTATCAATTCTGCTTATGGTTGGATATTGTATGAAATATTCACAAGTCCGTTATCAAAATAAATACTCAACAAAAGGGGAAATGGTCTTATGACTAAACAAAAAAAAATATTACCAATTTGAAGGACCTCCACTGCAAAATTTCAAACTAATCTAAGTGAAGTAAAACTATTTACAAGCTTCAATGTTCACCAAATTTCAACTCTGACCAATTCAAGACGATTAACGTTTTGGCTTTGTTTCTTGTTAGTTTTAACTACAAGGATCTCTCTCTCTCTCACATTCTTCATGAATATATATATATATATATATATATATATATATATATATATATATATATATATATGAAACAAAACAAAGTTAAATGGAATGCAAGCCAAAAGAAAAAGATAAATGGAGTGCAAAGATCTACTCTCATTAAAAGATTATTACAAAGTTAGATTTGTAATTTGGTTGCCATTAATCATGTTTATGCAGATTTATTCATTATTACAAAGTAGTTTGGTTGCCATTATACTTGTAAATTTAACAAAAAAAAAATTTCCCAACTCTAATGCAGATTTTTTTTTTTTTTTTTTTCCATAAATTATTTCAAATCATAAAGAAAAATGGACTATTTTACATATAAACTTATAATTGTATTCATATATATAATTTTTCAAAACAAAACAAAACAGTCTTTACCAAACAGGTATTCTGTTATTGATTCAGAATTTTTAATAACAAAACACTATTCTCAAACGTGTTTTGTTTTTGAATTTCTTAAAACGCATGACAATACCAAACGCGTTATCATGTTTCTGATATACAATTATTAAAAACAAAACAATCGTTACCAAACATGAATCCGATTTCTACTAAAAACATACCAATACCAAAACAGTTGTTTTCATATCGTACCAAACCATAACATATAACGTTATCGCCATCCAAACGGACCCTTACCTATCCATAACATATGGATGGGGCACCTCGACCTTTGGAATAATAATATTTTGACAAGTATAATAGATAAGTCTTCCATAAACAGAAAATTTTTGACAAAAGAAAACAAAAATGAGGTGTGAACAACATAAATCAATGGGTATATAATCTGCCGACATCAAAATTGAATCACGTGTTCCAATTTCTCTCTCCTCACTTAAAATTTGTCCCATTGCCTAAATAAAAATAAAAATAAAAAGTAAAAAATAAGATCATGATTACGTTCTAAGTCACATAATTTTTTTTAATAAAAGTCGCCTCTCATTATTTATGATATAATTTTATCGCTTTCACGCTTCCGCTTTATGTGACTTATGTCATGATATAATTCAAATCTCACTGAATCTATTTCCTTCTTTTTTTCTCATTAGAAAATTTTCACTAAATTTTAATTAAAGTCTCCGATTATTGAACCAGATGGACGCTTGTTCATTTATTCAAAAATTCAAACTTTTATATAGTACTGCTACACACTCACCCATTTATACACACTTCACCCCATTCAAATCCGAGGTGGAACAAATTCCAACTTCTAACATATATCTTCTACTACTCAAAGTAGATTGGTGAGGATTCCTAAAAAACTAAATGTTTAACCAATTTTAAAAGTAATGACTTCTAAGTTAGTTTTTTTATTTATTTTTTTATTATTATTTTTTTTTCGGAGTAGTTACTCGTATACGGAATTAAATTGTTTTTCACTTGATTGAGTAGTAGTACATTTAAGATGGCAATTTAAACAATCATTTTAATTCAGAGAATTTAATCTTATGTTTTAAAATAGTAGTGTTCATTTACATATAGCTTTCTACATATGCATGCACAGTGTAAAATATTTTGTTATAAAAGAAGAAAATTCAGTGGAGGTACAAGGTGGATAGGCATTTTAAGGGGTTTGTTGATTTGAGTATGGACTCAATAATGTCAAGTAAGTAGAAGTATTCAAATAACTATATGCGTCTAACTACATTGGTTGTTAAAGGTGATTTGAGAGAGATTGATCTTAACTAATTTATTTAAAATTGAATCATTGTCTAATTTATCTCACGATAAACTAAGCGAGAAAACTAATCGACCTAGAACATGTTGTTGATGATTTGAAAATTGTTTGAATGACCGAAAGGTTATATTAGAGAACATAAATATTTTTTTTGGGACAGTTTTTGACAGGGCCATTTTGGCCTGAAAAGTTTCATTCTCGATTAAAACGGGCCAACTTGTAGGCAGGCACGGACCCAATGTGGGACTAGCCCCCACTGAAAATTTCATTTTATACCTTAATTTTTTTAGAATTTATGAAGATGCCTCTACTAAAATTATAATTTGCCCCCATTGGATTTTTTTTTTTTTTTATGCATTTTAAACTTTAAATTTATAAGAATTTATGAAAATTCCTCCACTAAAATTACAATTCGCCCCCCCTTCCTCACAAAATTTTATGGATCTATTACTGCTTGTGGAATTGGCATCTTTGCTACTAAGTTATGTTGTTTTTCAACCAAATTCCATCATTTAGTTTTAGGGTACTGAAATCGCGTTTGTAAGATTGTTGATTGATAAGAGATTTGTTAAAAGGTCTAAAATGATTTAAATTCTTTTGGTTTTTGGTATTTAGTATTTTTTAGTGATTTTTAATTTTTGTTAAAACGATTATTTATATGTTGGGATTTATTTATTATAAATAGTAACCAAATTATTTATCCTTCTGCTTTTCAACTAAATTCCATCATTTAGGACTCCAAAATTGCGATTTTAAGGTTGTTGATTGTTTTAGAGTTTTTGTTAAAGGTTTAAATTGATTTAAATTCTTTTATTTTTTTTTTTGGTATTGAGTAATTTTTAGGTTTTATTCATCCTTCATTAATAGAATATTAGAATAATTAGTTTCTCATGGATTCAAAGTCCCGCTTTTATTTTTGGTTTTGATCATATTTAGGTTCAACTTCGTCATCATTAAAACGTAATCGTGTATAAATTGATTAGCACATTTCAACAATTTATGATATAAGTCGTCTAGAGCAGGTGCAAGGAAAGTGAAACAAGATTGAAACTTGAAAAATTCACAATCACAATCACAATCTTGTCCACATCAACATCGTTTACTAAAACATCAAATTAAACTAAGTTAAAAGGTGAGCAAAAGTCAAACACTCCAAATGAATTGTCCGAGCGAGCCAGTGGACTAGTTTTAAAAGTCCCTTATTGACAACTACAAGTTCTATGTACACAGAATTTAGTCCACAACTCTTAAAAGACGACATATTGAATGGGTCAAACTCAGAGTCGGCCCGACTCTTAGGGCTACTTAGAATAGAAAGGCCCCTAAAAGTATTATTTTTTTTATTGTATTAAAATTTTTTTTAAATTTTTATTTCCTTTATTGGTTAGGCCTTAAAATTATTATTTTATTACTTTATTATACTTTTTTAAAAATTTATTTTCTTATATTATTAAGCCCCTAAAATTATTATTATTTTAATTGTTTTAAAATTATTATTTTAAAATACTAAAATATACACTTATGATTTGTAAATTTTTTTTTATCTACAGGCTTATTAATATACAAGGCCATATTACCAATGTGTAAAATTATTGTATATTTTACACAATCTTTTTAGACAGCCATATCAGCATATTTCCTTTCTTTTCCCTCTTTCTCATTCTATTAACGAATCAACTTTATATTAAGTAGGTTTGTAAAAATTATGTGGGGTCTAGATATGATACTAGTTGGTTGTTATTGCGGAATATATTTTTACACAAAAGGTATAAATAATCCAAAATTTTTATGTAAATATGTTATGACACATCAAATTTACAAAAAATATATTATATACACAATAATTGGAGATGCTCTAAGTTCCTAACAATTTTCTTTTCTTATATTATTAATTCCAGGTAACGGTAACTATTTCTATACTATAAGGCCCTAAAATTATTACTTCCTTACTGTATACTATTATTATTATTGTTATTATTTACAATATATATATATATATATTGTCGGGTTAACAATATATTATAGATTATTTTATTTTATTATATTATTATACTCATAGTAGCTAAAGAATTTGATTAATTCTAAAATTTTTATTTTTTTTTCTCCTCCCCTTCTTCCACGTTTCTATTGAATATATATTTAACTAATAGTTAAGCTAAAACAATTAACTAATAATTGTAAAAATTAATTTTTAATTAATTTAAAAATAATACAATAGTGAATAAAATATATTATTTATTTAGATTTGTGTTGTCCTACTCTCAAATAGTTTTATTTAATTAATATATTGAGAGATCACTTTTATAATTTTTACCTAAAACTTCAAATTATATTTGAGCCGCCAACGGAGACTCAAACTTAATCAAGTAATAGAGAAAGTAAATAATTTTTTTTAAAGGAGTGTCACTACCATTCAATTTAGACATGAATATTAATTTAACAGTTAGTTGAATATAAAATTCTTGACAATAATAGTTAAACTCTCGCATATAAACTAATTACAAAGTTAGATGAATATAAATATCTTAACAATAATAATATTTAAACTCTTGTATTATTAAAATTAAATAACAATGTTAGATCATTATAAATATCTTAACAATTATATTTAAACTCTTCTCTTAAAATTTAATAACAAGTGGAGGAATCATTGCCTCCGCCAATCAAAGCCGCTCCGCCTTCTGGCCATTGTCGTCTTCCTCCTCCTCGTCTAAAAAAGAATTGTAGATAACAGATTATAAATTAATTGAAACCGAAGCTTTGGCCTCCAGAAAATTGTCCTATAACAATATTGTGGGTGTATATATATATTTTTCCCGGAAAGTAACAATATTGTATATTGTTAACCCAAAAAGTTCAATATAACCCAACTCTGAGAATTGCAAGTTGTCATATGCTTCATGGCCTTTTTCTGTTTGTTATTCAATTTTCTTTTTTTGAACATACACAACCTCATTATTTTACCAAGAAGAGAAAAAAAATTGACCTCACACACACTGACACACACACACAGTGGGTAGATGTGAAATACCATTCATTTCAACACCTAATGTAGCTAGTAACTCGTAACTAGCACCGAACAATGACTTTTATTAAAGAAGGTTCAGTCTTCAGATTAAACAAACATGAAATGAAGACAACTAGCACTGTACAATATTATAACAAATATTAGGTCTATTTTCAATCCGCTCTCCTTCATGTTTCAACACCCCACCTAGCCACATAATGGCAAATAGTAACATATATAATACAGTAACACAGAACTATAAAGTGAACTAAAACTTAAAACTCAACAGAGTGAATCATCCTTTTGGTGCGCACGGTTTTTAAAATGCCTCTACACAGGTAAAAGTCATTCCTTGTCCGTGTGTAAGGCTGTAACTCGTGCGGGTTGGGCAAGCTTGGCACTCATCTCGAGCTAGACCCAGATAGAAAATCTTCAGTCCATGCCTAACCCGAGCCCGCCTTTAAGCCCGAGCCGAGCTGCCCAAGCCCGCACTAAGCCCACCTCAAAAGAATTTGTGTGTAAAAAATAAATCAATTAATGTTGCATTGACTTGAACCTAAAACCTTAAGCATAAATCACAAGCACACTACCAATTAGACTATTACACTCTTGTGACTTAAGTATAATTATAAATATATATAATATTTTCGGGCTTGGTTGGGCTTCAGGCTTCATCCATATCAATCCAAGCCTAGCCCGAATTGAATTCGGACTCAAAATATATAACTCAAGCCCAAACCAAAATTAAAAAAACATTGTCCAAGCTCACAAAATTTCGAGTTAGGCTCGGGTTTTTTCGGATTGTACCCGCCCGAGTTACAGCCCCACCCGTGTGTACAATAGCTAACGTAAAATAAAATTTCATTCAAAGTAGCAAAATATGCACAGGACTGAAATCTAAGAAACTATGCATCAAGAAAGCTACCCAATTAATGAAACTTTCACAATTCTAACATAATATTGTAAATAAGTATTTAATGGAAAAAAAAGCACCACGTAGCCTATGAACCTGGGATCCCCTCCTGTGGCGCATCCTATGTCATTACATTGCTTATGCAAGAACGTAAACCCCAAATATTGTAAACCACAAATTTCCAATGTAACACCTCACCAGGGCCTTTAGGATTACAATCATCGCCAATGGCTTCCAATGTGCATTCCAGGCACCAACTAGGGCAGTGACAAACTGACATTAGTGGGCAAATGGCATATGACTGACCCAAATCCGGAAAACCACGAGCAAAAATAATAATAAAAACACTGTACTCAAGCTCTGAAGATCACCGGGAAAAGTAGAGAAGCATCAAACAAGTATGCACCTTGGCTGTGAGACCTGAAAAACAATACATCTTTGCTCTCTAGAATTTTTATCAAGGCAGCAACCAAAGTAAGAACAAGAATAAGGAATATTAACATAACATTTTGATGACGCCCGGGAACTATGTAAATGAATTACATTTAACCTGTGAAATCTTCGGCCACAAAATCACGCTTATCTACAACAAAAATACTCAACGAAGAAAAACCTGTAAGAAGGAACTCTCTTTCTCATTTCAGTTCCTTTTTTTCTTTTTTCTTTTTTGCTCTTATTTACAATGATCTGCAAAGGCCTTCTTTACCATACTGAATGCAGCAACTGCAAGCAGCACTGTCACAACCTTCTTTGATGCTAACATCCTAAGATTCACCCTCATACCATGCTTTCTCATAAACCGCACTGCTGCTCCACATGATGTGACAAGCCAAGTAAAAATGCAACACACCACCACCTTCATGGTCTCTGTAGGTCCACACACGTTGCTCGGATCACTGGGAATCTCCACATAGGACCAAGTGGAACCAACATGATTGCTCTCGCCATGGTTCAGACCAAGAGTCTCATTAAGCCAGCCTGACAAATTGACGAGCAACTTTACAAGCCATGCAATCTCATCGTTGGCAATTGGCCGCTTCATCCAGTCACCCTTGTATTTTACATCAGCCGACTTATAATTGCCATCCCGTCTGGGCTTAAATAATTCATCTCTTGACTGCTGACACTGTCTTGCTTCTGGCATCACTGGCATTGGCTGGACAATTGGGCCACCATATAAGCAGCTCAGGCGAGCTTTCAGAGAATCTATACATTGTAGGTTGTCTGCAAGATTGTCACCGGAAATAGCTTGTAATTCGGACTCCGCACGCAAAACAAAGAGCTGCATCATAAAAATGTGGCCAACTTTATTTTAGATTGATGCATAAAATGTAAATTTTAGCAGATCAAAATCTTTGAAAAAAAAAAACCTGAAGCAGCTGTTGTCCACCATCTTCACTCTCACTAAAAAGTCGTAAATCTTTGTTCCAGTTCTCGTGCAAGAATGATCCATCAGCATCACTCTCACATAAGCCATCCTCCCAGTCCTGATAGTCATAAAGTAATACATGGAGGGTACATGTAAGTAATAACCAACAACCAGCCATAAGATATTTTATATCCAAAATCTATCAATAATTAAAATGCAGGACACACAGCAGTAAGAGTCAGTGAGCAGAGACAAACTACAAATCGTGCAACTTCGGAGAACCTATGGAACAAATGGAAATGACCATATGTTAGAAATTGTTTCTCGGTTTTTTATTATAGAAAGAAAACGATTAACTGAAAATGAGACACAACTAGAAGAGATTTCAGGAAGAGAGAAGAGAGCAGAGTATTATGAGTTGGAAAAGTGGAGAAAAAAGAAAGAGAATAATAAGAAAGACACAGGAAACAACCAACCACTTTTCAATGAAACAGAGGCATTACTAGCACAAAATGTGAGAATACTTTGACATGGTAAATGTTTGAAGTTCACTATAAAAGAAAAAATAAATTCCACATGAACACGTCCAGAGGAAAGAATTGTTTAATCTACTTGTCAATTGCTATATAGGAAAAACATAGAAAAGCCAGATACAGATGTGAAATTACCTGCAACTGTTCGCGAACTGTTGGAACAAATCTATATAAGCTATTAAGCATTGATTTGGATGATCCAGCAGGTTTAGAATGAAATACAGTGTCGACACTTTTCGCAAGGTCAAGCAACTCCCCGGATGATGTTAATATATCCAAAACCTGTAAAGCAAAACAGCCAGTAAAGATAGACGAAGCATTAGTTGACTCATAAGAGATACCATACTGTCAACTGTACATAACAGCTAATATACTAATATCATGTCTAAGCAAGCAAATTCTTCTCCTTGTCCTCTTCCTCCTTTTTAATTACATAGTGATTTCCCTGAAATTTCCTTCAATAAGTTAAAAAAGACTTTCAATAGCAATGACAAGGTGACAATAGAATTTTCTGGGAGATACGAAAAGTAAGGTTTCTTTTAGATTTTAGAAATATGTAAAAAAATGACGCTGGAACAAGTATTTCAACTTTTCCTTTTGATAAAAATGTCTCACATGGAATCGATGAAATGTTCTACACAAAACAAAATTTTCGTTGCCAGTAATCAAAATTTGCATTATGAATCATATATAAGCAAGCCTACACCCCAGTAGCAAGTTACTAAGTTTTTCAACTTAAGATGGTTTTTCACTATCCTTATATATAATTTGGCTGCAGGCAGGGACGGAGCCAGGATGTAAGGTAAGTGGGGCAAAAATGAATTTTGGGGGGCAATAGTGCATTTTTTTAGTAATTGTAGTGGGGACAAATGTAATATTTCATGAGTATATTACTGAAAATTAACAATTTATAATGGTAAAATACTATAAAAAAATAAAAAAAAAATCAGTGGGGGCAATTGCCCCCACACCCTTGAACGTGGATCCGTCCCTGGCTGCAGAAATAATTGATACAAGAATAGGGTGAAAATTTTCATTTATTGCAAAAACTTTGCACAACCAATCTCTATCCCAAAATTATTATTAGTTCATAGGCCAATAACCCACTGATAAAACCAACAATTGATATAAGTGGATGGTAAAACCCAAGATTTAAAGTATCAATAATAACAGCAGTTACTGCAATAGTAGGCCTCAACCCCATAGTTTTTGACATAGTATAGAACGAGGACGGTATTGATCATCAAATGGACACATGATCAGAATTTTAGTTCTCGAGTATACAGGGCTAAAGAAGGGGAATGCATCTTTTCACCTATAATAATGCCACCATGACAATCTTTCCGCTTATTCAAAATGTATTCATCAAACATTTTTCAATATAGAAGCCTAGAGGGCTAGATCAGGATAAGACCGACTAATTTTCGCAAAGGTAATTTTGGGTTCGTCCAGATTTGTCGAATGCAAGCCCAAGCTCATAAAAGTCCCTAGCTCAAAATGCATACGTGACATAGGCACACCATGGAATGAGCACGTAGCTTGAATAATCCACTTTAGTTGTATTTAAAAAATTACAGAGCTTGCGAAAAATTGGCTTGAACAAAGGACTTCATAAGGACTCATATATGTGAAAAGAGATGAGACACATAAAATGACATATAAAGATACAAATGCGAGGCTACACTACAACTGATGTTTCAAAGTTTGCTTGACTGAGGGCAAACAAGTGGAGCAATTAGTTTCTTCCCACAATGCCTTGGCCAGGGGAATTGTCAGGTTGTTAGCTTCGAGGCAATAATAGGCTAGAGACTATGTGCAAGCAATGCGCATCCCAGAATTCTCTTTCACCCAATGAAAGACAATATAACAAAAAGATAAAGAAGTACATAATAAAATGAAATAAAAATTCAGGATATACACAGTTGGGATTCAACCATCCCATATTCAAATAACTCTCCCTCTCTCAGAGAGCATTTGAGCGTGAGGTTGATTGCTACTACCACAACAAATAAAAGTAGCTTTCTGACATACACTAACTATCATCATCATCATCATCATCATCATCATCATTATTATTTGATAATAATACACATGTTGCAGTAGCAATCTGAACCGTGCACTTTCCCTTTGGAGCGGGGAAGTTTTCAAACTAACTGCTGGTGCCAGGTGGACTGAACCTGTCAGTCACGATCAGATTCACCTATTTAGGGTAGATAAATATGACTGCTCAACGTATTTATTTTAAATGTTTACTATTACTACAGGATGAAATGATCTCATTCAGGAGATGGTTGGAGTGGCACAAAATTGAAGATAAAATGAGAGAAAATCAGTTAAGATGGTTTGGAAATGTGCAAAGAAGACCTTTAAGTGTGTCAGAGAAAGTGGCATTGTCCACATTGAGGGTAATTTGGAGTATTAGGGAAAGAGGAAGACCAAAGTTAACGTGGGTAGAGTTAGTAAAGAGGGATATGATAGCATGTGAAATGACTTGACACTATGGCCTTAAATAGAGCGGAATAGAAACATAGGATTCATGTATCCGGCCCCAAGTAGTTGGGAAAAGGCTTGGTTGTTGTACTATTATGGTTGGATTTATATGGAAATATACACTTTTTTCATTTTCTAATTCTATTTGCATTTGATAGTGAAACAAACTTCATTACAAGTAGCCTTTCATTTATGATTTCTTTTCCAAAAATCTCATTATACGGACAAATTGGTTTTAGAAAAGTATTCCGGTAATCAGTTTGGTGCTATTGCTGTAACACGCTCTACATGACATGTCATGTGTGAAACATTGACGTACAAACTGCAAGACCACCTAGGTGCCTGACTATGAAAAAGGTCACCAACTAAATTTTTACTTTACAACTAGTTGATACAGGATAAAATCTAAGCCCAGAACAGGCATGGAATAGAAAATCTAACCATCTAAAAGGACTGGGTCAGCCAACACCAATTATCACTATTTTGCATATATACCAAACAGCGATCGAACATGCTTTCTTTACTGGATGAATACCCTATATAATTGAGCATGTAGTTCAATTATTATCCATAGAACAAGCATGTATATCTGGTCATTAGTGGTCTATTTGGTTGGAGGGAAGAGTGGGAGGAAGGAAAAAAATGTGTGTGTGGGTAGGGGTTTACTATTTGGTAGGAAGGGAAGGAGGATTGAGGAAACTAGAGAGGAGAAAAACATTTTGCCTGCAGGCCCATTATATACTTTCCACCCAAAGTAAGCGGAAAAAGGAGAGAAATGAAGGAAGCTAACCTTTTTCCTCTACCTTTTTACCTTCAGATAAAACCCTTCTATTAATGTGCAAAGCTATTAACAGTAAAAACAAGCACCATCCTTTTCCATATTCTTAGCATAAAGCAGGCAGAAAAGAGAAAGGAAGGAAACATTTTCTTTGCATTCTTACCCTTCAAAAAACACCCTTCCATTTATATGTAGGGCCATAATAGTAAAAATAAACACCAATCTTTTCCTTCATAACTCCTCACTTTCTTACTCAACCCAACAAAAAGCAGGAAATGGTGCTTTATTTCCCTAAGCATGACATTTCTATCCCTGGTTTGCCATTGTTTGTACCAAAAAGAGTATAGGATTCCAACTTTCTTTTGCCAAGCTAACACAATATTCTCATACTTTATTGTTTATGTGAGTTTCCATTCAAGGTTTGTAGAATGTGAATGATAATTACAAAATCAAACACTTAAACATGTGATTCTAGATCTTACGTAACTAAAAAATGTGAAGTGTGTGTTATGAAAACCCTTCTGATTTCTACTATGTGCCACAATCTTCCATTCATTTCTAATTTCTGAAGTATAAGGTTGCATCTCTAATCCAAGGTTTTAAACAACAATGTTATTGGTTGATCAGAATATAGAAAAGTTGCTGAAAAAAAAAAAAGTGAAAAATATTTAAATACCAAAATTTCCACAAAGTAATTCTTCATTAGTAGTATCAATAAAAACAACCCAATATTCGTCAAACCCTTCTTCTTCTTTTTTTCTTTCTAATATCTCAACAAAAATGTAACAAATGCTAATTGATTGATTGCTGTGAACCATTGACAAAAACATGGAATACGGAAACAACTACCATGCATGCCAATATGATTCCAAGAAAGTGTATAGGGACATGGCAATGTAATAAACATATAAATATATACATTACGTAACCATTTTATCATTTGCTAAGCTCAACTTCTAATTCATAACATTGAAATCTATGTGAGAAAGCTGAAGGTTAACATCATGATGTAGGACGTGATAGTGCTATGATACCAACTTGATGCAAAAACAGAAGAGATAGAGGAGATCAAGCATGGGTAAGAAGAATAATTTAGGGAAGAAATCTTTGTGATCAATAATCTTAATAATCATCAAAAAGTTAAAATACCTATTACATAATGGTCTTATTTATAAAAACCCAAATGCTCCGTTTGATAGGAGGGATGGAGGATGGAAGGAAGAGAGGGAGGGATAGATGAGGCATCTCTAGAAAGGGGAAGGTGTCTTCTTCACTTTTTTTGTTTGGTTGAATGAATGGGATAGTAGAAAGGATGGATGAGGTAATACCTTTTTCAGTTTAATTAGAAGGAAGGGAAGGAGACATTTTAATAACTTTGCTTCTCTTCCTTCCTCCCTTCCTCCCTTCCACCCACTTTTGGAGGGACTAAAATTTGTGGACCAGGAAGGATGGCTCATCCATCCTCTTGTCCCTTCCCTCCTTGTCTCCTCTCCACCAATCAAAGGAAGCTTGCTCCTGCCTTCCTATCTTCCCTCCACCCTCTTCCTTCCTTCCTACCAAACACAACATAAAATCTAAACATTTCAAAATAAAAATGAAAAATGTAATCTTAAATCTACCAAATCCCTAGTTCTATAAGTCTTTGCCGCTTCTCTTTATGCATCTTGAGAACATCTAATTTAATACACAAATTGCACCTCACATGATAAATCCTAGATCCAAGCAGTGAAAAGAGCCTTTAAACGAAGCTCAGCAGATTGATAGTGTGTGTAGAGGTTTCTAGATGATCCAAGAGCACATAAATAGATTAAAAGTAAAAGAAACCTATACAATCATCACAATCAATGAAAAAGAGTTAAAACACCATTGAATAACAGCCATGTGTGTCAGTGCATTTGTATATACATGTGTTCGTGTGTGTGTGCATATGCACATATTATCAGAAAATTGACCCCTATAATCAAAACAATATCCCAAGTATTCAATGCATTTCTAGAAAATCACATCTTCTAAGAAGCTTACTTTTTGGGATTTCATGCAATAGATCAAATAGTCTAGGAAAATTTGTAAGATATTGCTGATGATAGATCATTGTCATGATTCCAAAGTATGAGCCTAAATTTGTTGCCTACACTAAGTGACAGTTTGACTCAAAGTTATCTGTTCAATATGTCCAAGTCTCAAAGATAATGCCCTCCAACTCTCAAGAATATCACTCCCAGAATATATTTGCATAAACCATGGAGCAAGACAACATATGCACAGTGCATTTGGAGTCCAATAAATTATTTATTTATTTTTTAAGTGCATTCAGAGTCAAATTATAACAGTAACTAAAGAAAATGTGAGTGAGAAACGAACCTTCAATACCATCCGGACTATCACTTCTGCATCTGTATGAAGGAATTTGTGAGCAAATCCAATAAAATGCATAACCAATGAACTGTAGAACAGATAATTGGACAATACAAAGCTCTGCCAGGAAGACGAATATCTACGTGCTGCAGACTGAGTGCTGTCCTTTGTTGTATCTTGTGCAGACAAGCCTATCTGTGCATCCAGATCCGCAAAATCTTCCACACTGATATTCCAAGGTTCGATATAGCTAATCCAAAGGGAAAATACCTGAGATGTGTTCTTGACGGATGTCTCCACCGGGCAAAACAAAAACGTCCTCAATATGAACCTGTACAAAGGCCTCTGAATCCATGAGTTCCAAATACCAACAGATTGCACACCAGGTATTAGTGACATAGCATTCCTCGACTTTATAGCATCAGCTGACCCCAATAACCTCCACCTGGGACTCCCAGTATATTCAACCTGATCAGAAGCTTCTGTAGCTGCAATGGAACTCAAATTGAGATACTTCACAAAAACATTCACTACTTCTCCCAACCCAGAAGTCGGTGGAGTCTCACCCAGAACTGAACGAAAAGGAAAAGCTACCCCAAATGATTTGCATACGTTGACAGGTAGAGGTGAAAAATCATTATCAACCAGCCAGAAGTGTATCAGAGTAAAAACAAAGAACTCAGCTTGTTCAAGAATTATATTGTCATAGCTAGATGAATAATGGAGAAGTAAACTATGATTAGAGTGGCGCGCATTTGAATCATATATTGGCACAAATGCATGGAGATAAGCATAAAGAAGCCGTATATACAAACTACACTCATTTTTCTGCTCTGATCCACGCCTACTGCTCAAAAGCCCCGGAATTGAAGAAGCCCAATTCTCCAACCTAAATTTCCTACTTCTCCGAACCTTCACCACATCACAATTCTCACTATTCCCCCTACAAACAGGGTAATAAGCAAACCAGAACATGTAATACTCAAACACATTCAATTGAACCTGAAACGAAGAACCATTAGCCGAATCATCCTTAACCCTGCCTTTAAACAACGGACACATATCAGCCAAAACACGACAACCTCCCTCATTCTGAAGCATAAACCTAACCCATTCCGGCAATCTCTCAGATGGAAACACGTACTTAACCAGCGCAAGCCGATCAACGGCCAGAATCGAAGACATCAACACGTTATTCGGAGAGAGGAGGTTGAGAACCATACCTGAGAGCTTCGAATCGGAAGATACCGAGACGATATCGATCCACCCTTTGGGCGACTGCGTTGCCTGAGCTGGCGACTCGTCGAAGCCGAAGATTTTGCAAATTAGGGTTGGGAAAGTGATGGAGAAGAACCATCGCGTCTGGTCTGGGGTGTGCTTGTGGAGGAATGACTCGACCTCGGCGCACGCGGCTGCGATCTGCGGCGGAGATGAGGCGGCGAGGATCTTGGACGCGAGGTCGGAGGATTGGGTTTGGGAGTCCGTAGAATATGTGGAAGAGATCATTGTAGAAAGAGAAAGAGAGAGTAGGGTTTTAGAAGGATAGGGTATATTGTATATATAGATGTATGTATAGATTGGGAGAGAGAGAGGGTTAGGACAAAATTGAGGATCTGTTAGGGATTAGGGCACAGAAATGGGGAAGGGTTTTAAAGTTTTGAATGAAAGAGGAAACAAATGGCGCCCTTTTTAATGGAGGAAGGGTTTAGAGTTGACACGAAAGGAGATTACGTTACGTGGCGCTGTGTGGGGCTTGGAGTCTGTAATTTGCAAATTTTCTTTCGTGCGCGTCCTGCAAATGTTTTGATACCATCTTTTAACGCTATTATGTTCCTCTATTCTTTTTTAAAACAAATCATTCCACATGTCCCGTCCCATCCGCCAAGGCAACCCGACCCTTTTCTCCACCCTATTTGGTATCCTGTCAAATTTTATGTCCATTATAAGATAAGGTTTGATAATGTTTATTAAGGTTCAATGTCATGCATTATTAATATAATCAAATCCGATATTAGTCAAGTTAATATAAGCTCTTCTTTTTAAATATGAGGTTAGGCGTTTGAGTGCCACCTAAAACTCCTTTATTTATATGCAATAATTAGAATTATAATATCAAAAATCAGAGAAAAAATTAACCTATGGCGGACAATCAATTTTATTAAGAAAGGTTTGGGTTTTGAATTTTATTTTTTTTATTTATTTTTTTTCATATTTTATTAAACGTTGCCAATTGGGTAGTTTCAAACATATTTTAAATGAAATATGAAAGAAGTAGTTTTTTTTTTTTTCGGGCAAGTAATATGAAAGAAGTAGTTCAAATAAGATGATGAATTGCTTTAGTTTGAGTGTGTAAATGAATACAATTTCATTCGATGAAAAATTCGATGAAAATTTATATTACGTAAAAGAAAGTTCTCTAAAATTAAACTTTTTTATAATTTAAAAATATTAATAAAGTTTATCTATCTTTTCATTTCCTCAAAAAAAAAAAAATAATAATACTAAATAAATAAAATAAAAAATAAAAAAATAGTAATATCACTCATTCTCTTTTGTTGGGTGTGATACCCCTTAATTTCGGAACACGGGTTGATTAAATCCGCACACAAAATTAAGGGATATCAAAACAATTAAAGTATTTAAATAAACAAAGAATACAAAGATGAATAATAAATAATAAATAACTCGCTAAAGGAAATTTATTAAATAAAAATTTCATTAATAATTCTCCAAAATTTACAACTCGGGAATCCTGTAACTTAAGGACCCCTTAAATATAAATCCATTATCCAGAAGTTCATTATTAAATACTAATATCAAATGAAATAAAAATAATATCCTACTTTTAAATAAACCGAAAGAATTGATAAGTCCTCTAGTTGCAGATTTTCAACCTTGAGACTTTAACTTCTAATAACCTGAAAAATAAATCGCAGGTTAAACCCTACGAGCAAGCTCTCTCTACCAAGCCTCTGAAAACCAATAAACAAACCATCTATACCAAAATCAACCCTAATAAGGTTTTAACTTTAATGTACGAAGATACACGTATATATAAATACTTATATATATACAATAATCTTATCCATTAATAGGTTCATTAAATTGTAAAACCATTCATCAAAGATTAATAAATAATCCTACCCAAACCAATCCACCGATATATTTCTTTTAAAAAGAAACTCCTCCAACCTTAACTCCACCCCAGACAGTAACTTAATTAAACAACAAATTTTAAAATAAAATAATACCACATTTAATCCAAAACAAATAATAATTTCAATTATCTTTGTCACATAACTACTGTCTATGCTTTGACAATTAATCCATGTCTCTACTACTATTATTTTACTAATATAATAAAATAATAACCTATGAAGCACGGACACGCGTTGTAGGGCTGACGTACCAGTGTCGGACGCGTGTCCCAGCCACGGACACGCGTGTCCCAGCCTCGGACACGTGTCTGACACGGATCTACTGGTGTCTTATTTTTTTATTCATTTTTTCACACCGGACACACCATAAGACACGGCCGAGACACGCCGGAGGACACGGCTGTACACCGGAGGACACCAATGTAGGAAACGGCAGTTCAGATTAATAAAAAAAATGGAAGGGATGAGAGAGAAATTGGAAAGGAGAGGGAAAATCAACAAAGAGATGATGATGAACTGATCATGCTCTGTTTGGTCATTGATGGATGAGAAGGAAGATAGAAAGTTAAGAGAAGGAGGAGATGACGTCTAGCCAAGATTCCGATTCTGCTAGAGTCTCTCTCGTCTCGGTGCGAACAGATCTAACCAAAGGCTTGATTGCCTTTTTCTTCCTCTGTCGCTGAGTGGTTATTGATTAATAAAAAAGGAATACAATTTTGAAGAGAGAGAAATAGTCAATTTAACAGATCTAACAAAAGGCTTGATGGCCTTTTTCTTCCTCTACCAATGAATAAGTCACAAATGTTTACTACACAGGAACCGGTCAACGTGTATACATCACACGTCAATTGGTTTGGGACGTGAATAGTGGAAAAGCCCACCGCCAGGATACCGGTAGACGTATGGAAGGCTACACGTCGACTGGTTAAAGACTTGTACAGTGGAAATGCTCACTGCCAAGATACCGGTCGACGTGGTTATTGGTTAATAAAATAGAAAGATAAGATTGTAATCTTATCTTTCTGTATTTGGTTACAAAGTTAACCTTATTTTTTGTGTTTGGCTATAAAGTTAAAACTATTTAGTATTAATACAAATTCTAGTATTGGATATAAAGATATACTATGTATTTATTGTTTGAATTTTAATAGAATTTGAATTGGACTTAATTTAAATGAATCATGTCTATTAATGTAAATTAAAAATTAAGAGAAATTAAAATTTTACATATAATAAAAATATATATTATTATTTTATTACCGTATCCTTGCCGTGTCCGTGTATTATTTTTTTAAAATTTACCGTATCGCCATATCCGTGTCATATCGTACCCGTGTCCCGTGTTGGTGTCCTTGCTTCATAGATAATAACTAACATTTAGATACTAGACTATTCTAATAAGAATATCCAATCCTAATCAACCTATACGTACAACATCCATAGATGAATTTTAAATCATCTAACACGTAGCAATTTAGTTGTGCATTGGTAATTCAACCATGTCATTATAAATATACTTATTTATTTATTAGCAATTCAACCATGCATCCCTTAAGTTTATTTACTTATACCATTAATTAGCAATTCAACCATGCTTCCCATATATGAAATTTATTCATAACTAATAAGGTAATATATTACAGCCTTTGACAACTTATCCATGCCTACAATTCAACCATGTACTAATTTTAAACTTAACTATGAACTTAATCATACATAGATTTCACATGCATATTATAAGTATATCCTTAATTTAATAACCACTCTATTGTGGTTTTTAAATAAACCATACTATCTACAAATCAAGATATACCAAATAGGATTTATAATATTTAATAATCATAAATGATATATGCGCACACACGCACACACACACACATATATTTTATAATAAATATATATATGTGTGTGTGTATAATACATTCCATTCTAATCATTGATTATTTAAAATCATATATACATATATAAATATATATATATATAAATATATATATGTATATATATACACCTCTTTTCATGACAAAATATTTAATTAATTGTATTTACACCAATTAAATGCTACTAAGTATCTTAGTAACACTCTAAGGCTCTCAGAACACCAAGAACACACCATTTAATAGTTAATTTTAACCCTAACAAGCTTAAAATAAATTCTAGAAATTCACCGGACTCCTAAGAAACTTTTCGAGACGTCACACGCTTCCCCAAGCGCCTGCACGTGCCTCCAAATGCCCCCAACCTTGCTGCACGCGCCTCCACTCCTCGGCAGCTATCCTCACTATCTCTCACGCGCCTACACGCGCTGCACCATTGGCTGATGCTATTCACTGCAGTGTACTTAGCTGCACCGAATCATTTCTCCTCGATCAATACCTTAGATCTGTGGGCGCACCAATTCCCCATGTCTTGCGCTGCACTGGATCAATCCACCATCATCCACTTCACCCAACGGTCCAGATCAGCGTGTATATCAACATATTATACGCCGTAATGCATCGAATCAATCTATTATATATTTCAAATTCAATGCTCCAGATTCACATGCACACACTTTTTACATAGACCGCACCACACTGGAATCTTACCCTTTTGATGCACTACAAACCTCCAGCTCATATACATATAAACAATATATATATAAAAACTAATTTATACATATATAATTATATATTTATAATTCTAAAAATCCAAAAATTATTCTAAAAATATAAATCAGTCCAAAAAATTCTAGAAAAAAATCCAAAAGCTTAATTTATTAATTTTGGCCATAAATGAATATATATAATTATATTCTGATCAATTGAATCTAGTTAATCATGCTACACAAAGTTAAAACAAACTATAAAAATTTCAGAAATAAAGTTTAATTAACCTAACCTCACATACAATATTTAAATTATCAGAACAATTTATACATATATTCACATGTTTAAATCTATAATTTTTGTAAAGAATAAACATGCTCATCTAATCCGATTAATAATTTAATTCAATAAAATAAAATTATTATTTCAATAATCAAGATGATAACCTTAAGAGTTCTAAAAGGAGAAGTAGAGAAAAACTCGTCTGTTTCTTCCAACTCTGACGTCGCATTTGTCTGATCCAGCCTCGTCTTTATCCGCCCTTATTCTTCTTTCTCTAACTCCCTTATTTTTTTAACGTGGAAAACTCTTAACCCTAAAGTCTTATGTGTATATTTATGCACATTAAAACTCCAAATCATTTTCCAATTACGACTACTAAAAAAATAATAAAAATAACAATCTTTAAATAAGAAATATATACACACATATGTATTATATAGTATATATATATATTCCTTCCATAAATAATCATTAGTTAAATAATCATCTATACCTATATATATATATTTTATTTATATATTCCTACCATAATGATTATTGATTAATTATATTTATATACATATAATTATATCATACCATAATGATTATTGATTATATATATATATATATATATATATATATATATATATATATATATATAATTATAGAAAGATAAATCCTTTAAATATCTTTATAATCATGGACCTTTATGAACTAACCCAATAAGGTTTCATTTAAGCCCAAGACCACATCCATTGGTCTCGCTCCTCTTAAGCCAAAACTAATTAATTTAAATAATTAAAATAAGTAAATTAAACATATTAAATACAAATGGTTCACAATAAAATCATACAAATCAAATAAACAATTCACTCATTAGCATTCCACAAATCAAACACCATATAAATTTAACAAATAAAATTACAAAGTATAATATAATTAAAACAAGACAATTTATCTACGTACGTAATTAACTAAAACAAATCACAATTTATCTACACACTTAATTAAATAAAATAAATCATTTAAAAATAAAATAAAAGTAATTAATATTAATTAATAATTTCTTTAAAATATGGGGGTATTACATTGGGAATCTTGATATCGGAAAGTGGGATAAGGACAGCCCCATGGTTTATAGTATCGATCACGGTCTTAGTATCGATTGCAGTCGCGCTATTAGGAACTTGGACAAAGTTAATGTAAATTAATCGATACGAGTTACATATCGAATTTAAAAATAGTTCGCGTATCGACTGATATGTCGCGTATGAGACAATACAACAAACCATGCTTTGCACTCAATTTTTTTTCAAAATATATGCATCTTTTTGTTTGAAAAACACCTCTGGTGGTTTTCAATTTGTGCAGATTACACCCTTTTAATTAGATTTATTTATGTAAATCCCTACAAGATATAAAAATGTGCAATTAAACACCTCCGGCCAGAATTTCGGTGAAACTGGACGTAAGTTGGTCATCTGCCATGCATATGACTATTTTAAACTATTTATTCCGGAATTGCCCTTCTTATATTCTTTTATTACTCCTCACCATATATATATATATAACCCAAATATCTCTCTCCATCTCAGTCTCTCGCCTTTCTTCCTTCTTCCTCCTACAAACCCATTTGTATCTCTTACCCAATGCCTTCTGAGTTCTGAACCAGGTGGTTCGATATTAAATGAAGACCTCTTAATTCATATATATATACACTCCTTGTTTTTTTTATGATCACAATCTGTACCTCCAAATCAAGTACTAAACCTCATCCCAACTTCTACTTCGAGTGAGTTCTACTCAGTTTAATCAAATAAAAAAGTTGAAACTAAAAGAAATGTCAAGATAGACAAATACACGTTTACGAATGGATTTCATAGTGGGTTCGTGATTTCCATTATGATTGAAATCATAGTGGGTTCAATTGAGTGGTGGTAAGGGTGGTGAAAGTGATGGTGGTGGAAGTACGAAGTTGGTTTCTGGGTTAATTTCGGGATTGCTTCCGTGAACCCAATAAGAAGAAATTATGCGAATTGGGGAACCGAAACTCACCGGGTCACCAACGGGAGATTCCTTCTCAGTTTCCAACTCAGACCCAGAAATCTGCAGGCTCTGTTCTTATACTTCTTTAATTGGCTCTCTCTGTTCTTGTTCTTGCCATGGAAGTTTCTATCTCAAAGAAGTGGGTTTGACAGATTGCAGTCTCTGTTCGGCATAGCACCTCTAGTCGAAGAGATCGATTACATATGATACAGAGAAAGATTGTAATATTGATACAGAGAAAAAGTAGAGAGAGATAAATTGCAAAATTTGTATGAGGAAATTAGAGAAATTTTAATTACTAATCAACGAATTTTTCTAGCAGGCGAAGAAAGAGAGAAATCTGAGAAATCGTCGTTCACTCGATCGAGTTACTTCCTCTTCATCTTCAACGGTAAGTACCCTGGCATGCTTTGAACTCCAACAAAACAAACCCTAACTAAACTAAACTCTAAAAATTCTTGATCAATTGTAATATATATATATATATATATATATATATATATATAAAGCTATATATATGAACGACCATGGATGCTCTCTCATTCTCTCTAGAAGATTTGTGGTTTCTCTCTGAAAATCGAGATGATTACGATACTATTGTTTCCCACGATTTAAATTATGGAAATTGAGGTTCAATTAAAGAAAAGGTTTGGACAGATCTTCGCGATTAAAACTCAGTTCTATCTCATGATTCTGCCTTGATCAGTCTCCGATTTCATTGCTGAGATCTTCGCAAGTCTTCATGCTAAGGTTTAGCAAATCAAAATTCCAGAAAATAGAGGAAAGCTCTGTTTCCATGGCGACTCTGAAGCATCACCAGAAGAAATCATCACAACAAGGACAGAGCAAGCGATTCACAGGGTGTGTAAATATGCCCTTTGACAAAGAGTCTCTTTGTCTTTCCACATTTTATGTTATATTATTAGTTTTTTTAAATCATAGATAGAGGACTATTTTAATCTTTTTGTAACTTTCGTACCCATCAATGGCCGTCAACGCCCAAAATGCATTCATTTGCACTATTTTTAAACTATAATGGAGGTGAACAAGCAACGAGAGGTGATACACATTATATCCAAATCGTAAGAGTGTAAAGCGCACGCGAGCCTTGTCATATATTCCATTCAAGTTTTTCTTCTAAGTAATTTATGTATTTTGACCAGAATCAATCAATAATAATTCGAATTCAATTAAAATATATGCATCTTTTTATCATATGGTCCACGTTGTAGAACCATGGACCATATAGTAGTTTCAGACCCGATAAAATCGACAAAGGGAAGGGAACTCGTCAATCGACCGACCGACCGCCGTAGCCCTTGTCGGAACCCTGGCGTAGTGAGTATTATGTTTGCATATTCAGTCTCATTTTCCTTGTCTTCTTATAGTTCTTTTTCGTCATTAGAAGCCCTAATTTTCTATCTTTCATCATCATCTTCTTAGTACGTCTAGTTTGATCGACCTCGACACGTATGAATTTCTCATTTCAAAGTAATTGATGTCAACTTAATTAGATACATGGGTATGCATCTGCATATATGTTCGAAGTTACAAGTTTCAAATCTGAGTTTGGAGGGTCTACATAATTTACATATACGTAGATATATATGTGGGTAATTGATTGGTGGTTGTGATTTTTGAAGAACTTAAATACTGAGTCTACATGTCTTTACATATACGTAGATATATATGTGTTGCGCATTTGTATTATTGGAGTAACCCTTTTTGTTGATTCTACAGAATTATGCTGGGTATGTGATTAATTACAATTTCGGTACTAGTTTTCAAGAATGAAAGTGACTCATAATTTTGTAAAGATATATTTTTTTTTTATGCTGCTACTACAATTTAAACAAATTATATAGTTTTTCATGCTTGCATAGAATTTGTGCTTGATTGGCAATTTACGATTTTAATAACACTTGGTTATTCTCAGCAACAAAATCCAGTGAACTTTTGGTTTGTTTGTTGGCTGGTATGATACAATTTAAATTTCTTGATGTCCACTGTGTTAGTCATATGGGGTTTTAAACATGTTAATCTAAATTCTCTTATCTATACATTCAGTATTTATGTGCACTTGATTGGTTTTTGTTCATAATATTCATTGGTCTTTCCTTGATGGTAAGCTAAGGGAAGGAAACTTGATTGTTATCATTTGCAGTTGGAATTCTTGAGTAGAGGAAATGCATCCACCTTTAACGATACATAGGCATCCAATGTGTGCCGAAGTAAGTTATCTTGCTTCTCTCATGTTTTCTTTCATTCCTTGTATGTGTTTGATCATTTCATGCATATGAAACATTTTATGGCCTAAAGTTACATGATATGTAATAGCATTTTGTTAGTTGGTAGTTGTTACATAAATGCCCGAGTGTTGGTATGGCCTAAAGTTATACGATATGTAGAATTTGGTAGTTGTTAGTTATTACATGAACACCGAGCGTTGGTGTGGGCATGTGTCTAGTTAATAGATTTGTTTGATTTTCATATCTTATGATGTGTGAAAGCACTTGAATGTTGAAGTTTTCTTTTTCTTTTCCATTCTTATGATATTGTGTGAGGAATTGTATTTGTTCTCCTTGGAGTGGTGTTATCTGGTTTTTGCTTTTCCTCCTTGTTGGATTTTGGAAATGGGACTTCTCAATTTGTTTTTCTGTGAGGTGATGCCTTCCTGTAGTTTTGTAATTGTTTTTTTTGTTAATGAAAGTTTACTTAGGGAAAAAAAGGAAAGTTGTTGAGCCACGGTCTCGATTATGAGTACTACCTTCATTCTGACACCCAATTCAAACACTAGGAACATATTACGAAAATTTCCAGTGGAACCCTTGTTTTTGGTAAGTGGAAATGTTCAGTGTAACTTATACTCCGTAACAAATTAAGAAGATTCCTTCCTTTTCTACTGTAGGCATGGCAAACACATATCCCTGTCCATACTCAAGTTGTATAGTGTCCATGATACCATGTTGGTACTTCAAACAATTTGGAGTATCATTCATGTAATATTTGATTATTGCACACAATAATGCTAAGAGGTCGATTTTTTTATTCCTATCCTGTTCCTATCCTGGAGCAAAGAGGGTTGCCCCACGCTGCTAGGCATTTGCAAATCTGAGTGGTCAACTCTTTATGTAAAGAAGTCCTGAAAATTATTGAGTGAAAACTGGGGCGTTTTGAACAAAGATTTGGTCTTTGTAAAAATAACTGGTGGGCTCAACTTCAAAATGTTTGGATGAGAGTAGGGAGATGCAAGGGGAAGCTGATTTTGCAAATGCAATTTTCGACTACTAAAATGTGAAACTACGGGTTTGAGAGTTAGGGATGGCTATTTTTTGCAAACTATGCTAAAGTTAGGCATTTACCCTGCCTTCCACTCCCGGTAACCTCTGGGACCTAATGGCATTTTTATTTTTACATTTAGTGAATATGAGAAGCCAGATTAATCGTTGTATTTCACTGCCCTGGTAAAGAAATGCCAGGATGAAATCTGTGTGAACTGCCTTTTGCTTCAGAAACCACAAATTTCATTGTGATATAATTTGTTCTTGTTGGAGGAATTGCTTTTTTTGATGCAAGAAAGCAAGAAGTTGGCAAATGCTTTGATACACAAATTTTTCGATCTGCCTGCTTGCTGCAGATTATTGAGCAGTTCCAGAAGTGTCATTTGGATCATCCTATTGCAAAATTCTTTGGCGAATGCACTGACCTCAAGATAAAGCTTGACCGTTGTTTCCGGCAGGAAGTGAGTGTTTTTTTTGTTCACCTGGGTTTTTCTTTCTCTTTCTGATGTTAGAACGCTTCAATTATTTATTCCTTTTCTTTCACAGAAAGCTTTGAAGCGGAAGGCGAACTTTGAAGATAGTAAAAAACTGAAAGAGAGGCTTCGAGTTTACAGGAAGGAAAGTTCTGAGAGAAGAACTGAAGAAAAGAGCGTCATGCAAGCTTAATGATGAAGTAAGTTGGTGTTTGAAAATCATTCTTAAGTTAGAAGTTCACATAAAGACGTGCATCAAACCCAACAAAATTCAAGGATAGTGGGCAATGCATTAAAAATTATACTGCGACTATAGACCATGCAATATTTTTGGGATGCAACCAATTTCATGCTGCACTTTATTATTCTGTTGATATGTTCCCCACTATATTAATAAACTTGTGAGACATTTAACTTTTATAATTGTAAGCACGATTTAGTCACCAAGTAGATTTGAAATAACCAATTTTTGATGTGAGCTTTCTATAGTCGTGGGTGTTAGTTGCGAGCTTTCTCATACTCGGTTTTACTTTGTTTCTCATGCTGCACTTTATTATTCTGTTGATATGTTCCCCATTATATTAATAAACTTGTGAGACATTTAACTTTTATAATTGTAAGCACGATTTAGTCACCAAATAGATTTGAAATAACCAATTTTTGATGTGAGCTTTCTATAGTCGTGGGTGTTAGTTGCGAGCTTTCTCATACTTAGTTTTACTATGTTTCTCAGTTAGTTGATCCAGTCTCTGGAATGTGAACCTCATCAAGCAGTTGTTTAATCAACATGATTGTGAGCTCATTCTCAAAATTCCTTTCGAGTTCTGAGGGAAGAGCTGATAAACTTGCTTGGGGTTTTTCGAGTGATGGAGACTCTTTTAAGTAAAGAGAGCATATCGCTTGGACATGTCCAGAAAATAATGGAAGTTGCTTACTAGAAGCGGCTGCAGCAGTATTTCTTTTTCTCAGAATTTCTGGAAGAAGCTTTGGAAATTCAATGTTAAGCCAAAAATTAGACACTTTTTGTGGAGACTCTGCTATAACAGATTGCCTGTGGCTAAAACACTTTTTAAGAGAGGTGTTGTGTAAGACATGCCCCTACTAATGTCAGGAAATAGAAACTGGTGAACATTGTGCTATATTTGTGAGAGGGCAGTGAGTATGAAAACTTTCACCATTAAGATTGGATATCAGTTATTAAGAGGATTTTAAGATAGATAAGCTTGGTACTGTAGGTTTCGTCTCCTGGTACCTATGGAAAGTCAGGAACGGTGTGGTCGGAGTTGGGACATTGGCGTTGGGTAAGTATTTTATAGGCTGATTTTCAGAAAATGGCTGGTGGTAATATCCATAGCAGACAATTTGGTGCACGTACCATCCTCTTTAGTTCGGTGGTCTTGCTTTGATAGTGTTAAAGGAAATGTGGATGCAGCTGTTAATAGTAGTAGAACTGGAGAGGCTGGTGTGGTTTTTGTAATTGGAGATTCATGTGGGTGAGACCTTAAGGCAGCTGTGTCTTTCTTTCCATTTGTGTTGGATCCAGCTTCAGCCGAGGCCTTGGCTTTCGATATGCTTTTCTGTTCCTTGTTGAGCTTAATATTCAGGGAATTTCACTTGAGGGCGATGTGTCGGAGATTGTTAAAACTGTTGGATGGGCATCTAATAGAGCAAATATTCTGGAGGACATCTTCGAATTTGGGATTGAAGGAAATTGGCTTTCTTTTAATTCTAAATTCAAGCTGCCGATTCGGTACTTCTTCTAAACATGGCATAAGCAAATTGCTTTGTCTTGTGCATGCTCTGTACGTTTTGTTTACCACCTGTGACCTGCCACTGTCGTTGTCTTATGTGGTGCTACATATTGTACATTTTAGCTTTCAGTGATGATGAATCTTTTCTTGGCAGGAAAAAAAAAAAAAATGAAAATTTTGTTCATTGTTCAAACCAGGTTCGGGTTAGAAACTAGGTCGGGCCAAATTTAAAATTTGGATAATAATAACAATAATAAAAAAATCCCCATAGACAATCAGTTGCACGAATTGAACTACCAAATACTTTAAATTATATGCATTTTGTCTTATCCAAGTGAAAAGTTGAATGTGTAAGTTTTCATGGAAGTATAGTGGATATGTACAAATAGTTGCAACGATGGAATAAATAAATAAATAAAGAAAGAAAAAACAATCTTTTACACTATGAAACTTTAGCATACAAAACAACCATATCTAATTACCCAGGAAAAAAAAATAAAAATCAAGTGATAAACTCTGATTCTCTGTAAGTCATAAAACACAAATTATCTTCTTATTTTTATTTATTTATTAAGTAATAAATTATACTAATTATCACCCAGCTATTGATCCAAATGATATGATTTCTTTGTCCTAAAGCTGAGGTTTGGAGATTTTGGCAATGTAGTGGATGTGTTTGCTTGAAATTTCGATTATTTTATGTTATATATATATTTTTTAATATTAGAGTAATCAAAAAATTAGTTATGATTTCAAAGAGAACAATATCATGAGAAGAATTCATAGGAAAAGGGTTAGAAAAAGACCTGAATTGAATAGGAGTATAATGAATTGAGCTACCACGAGGTGGGCTGAGCCATTTGATAATTGTGTGCTACAAGTTTAACAAGTTTCTAAAAAGTGGGCCAGGCATAAGTCCTTTGGGACATGCTAATGGTCTCAAATTTACACTGCGAGAAAGCCTGCCATATTGGGCTCCATTTTTGACTCAGGAAGCCCAACACCGTGAGAAAAAAAGGCCTGTTGACTAGCCTCGAGAAATTATAAGCACCGGAACCATTGGTCCCGGATTAATTACTACTTCCTTTGTCTTATTTTAAATGTCGGTTTCGGATATTATGACTCACAATACATATTAAATATGGACTTCGGGAATTGGACTCACCGTGATTCATAATTCCCGAAGCCCACATTTAAAATGAGACGGAGGTAATACTTGATATGTAAGTAGATGTGTCAATGATCATGTAATAATTTTTCAAGTAACCTTACCGTGATTCACAATTCCCGAAGTCCACATCTAAAATGAGACGGAGGTAATACTTGATATGTAAGTAGATGTGTCAATGATCATGTAATAATTTTTCAAGTAGCCTTTACTCAAATGAATTGCCAAAATCAGATTTCACTCAAGAGGATGGATCACATTTATGGAAAACCAAATATTCTGAACTTTATCTCTTTTAGTGCTTGTCATCAAGTTCTTGATTCCTTTTAATAGCACGCCATACATTCTTTTTTCAATTATGAATAATATTCTAGTTTGTTTACAACCTCACACATATATAAACAAATATATATATAGACATATAGATAACTTCCCTATACTTGAAACCGTGGTTCTGTAGTCGAGGTATTGATTGTGATATCAGTCGCCAGTTGCGATTGTAGTGTAACGACGGTGTAACAGGTTCGGACGAATAATTGAATCGGTCGATTCATAGAGGTGTATAATGGTATTGATACGTCACGTATCGACCAATGCGCATTGAAACATAATTCAATAACACACACACACGCATATATATATATATATATACACACACACAGTTACACACACAGGCAAGTGAATGCTTATGCAGAAAATATTATCAAATACCCTTTTTTATTTGATGAGAGTTATACTATTGAAAATGCTATCCGATGCTTCTTTTGACGGCAACAGAATACAACATGTTCAATATAGTTAGAGGAGAGTTATAAGTTGCAATGTAAGTTTCTAGTTTACATTTTTTTTTCTGTTTCATGTCCTCATGTTCACATGTAACCTACATATTTTTGTACTATATATAAGACAAGACTTAATAATATGAGAGAGACTGATAGAGAGAGGTATAATGTAAAGAAGACGCTAAAGGGTGCATATATATATATATATATTGCACGCCAATAATTATATATCTACCATTACACAATGGTCCAAAATAATATCATATGGATCCATGTTCCGCAAAAGCATGCCTTTTCCGTAGATTGAGATAGATCTTACAGCTACAAAAATACATATTATGGTTACTCTATATATAGTGTCCTTGGCATGGGGTAAATATGATGCAGAAATTGGAATCCAAGGATGGATTATATAAAATCTTGCTTAAAATTAATAATTTATTTATTTTTTTTATTATTTTTTTCAGAATGGTTTTGACAATGTACATGTGCTATATTTGAATTAGAATAGAGATTGTTACACATGGACTTGGTAGTAGTACTTTTCTTTTTTGGGCAAAAAACCTTTTTTTTATTTTTTTTAGTACTACTTTTGATTATGAGTAAATGCTAGATCTTGTACATGCATTAACATCATCAATTGGCCAAAACTTCTATAATCAAAAGTATTATAACAATGTGCGTATAAAGTTTATATAGCTTGTCTTTCAAGTCTCAGCTTCTGGTTCTTTACCTTCTTGCTTTTCTTTTAGAACTTCTTCACCATTTCCTATGTTAGTAAATGACTTTTTCACCTTTCATTTTCATCATCTTGTTCTTCTTTATATATATATACATATATACATACGTATATATTTATTTTAATGTTTATTGCTTCACTCTTAGCAGATAGTCCAGTGGGCTAGTGTCTTCGGTTGACTTTGGAGTGCCAAGCTTTAACTCTCTCAATCTACTAATCTAACTTCTAACACTTTTTAACTTGAAAAAAAAAAATCTCTTTATCTATAATTTATTATTTTTAAATCACATATGATTCATATGAATAAAGTCCATGACTTAATACTTAATTTCCTCTTTAATTAAGAATGAAAAGTTATACCATATGAAGTTTTTTTTTTTTTTTTTTGACAAGATAAGAAGTGTTACATGTTAGATTATGTTAATAGGCGATCCTGATCCAAGTTCTGGGAGAAACTCTTATTCAACTGGACTATAAATTATATACTCATTAATTAAGTTATTTTATAATTAAATCATGGGAATTACTCTAGTAAAGGTAATAATATGTATGTATACGTCATAGTCCTTGTTTACGACCCTTTCCATTTTTAGTTGTCTTAATAGGTCAAACTCGAGGCCTCACCGTGACTATAGACAACTAAAAAACAAATTAAGGCCCTGATCTTTGACAACTAAAAAACAAATTTTCATTGAAATTACAACTGTGACTAATTTACAACTTGACTATGCATGTTCATATCGTGTGGTATTTCGGGTATAACTAATATTGTATATATAATTGTGCTGTTATTGTTCATATATATATTGTAGCTTATATAATCTCAACAAGTCTTTCTCTGTCACCCATACATTGGCCATCTTGATACACATGATCTTAAGGTTAGGTTCACAACACGTCCGGCCCATATATTTATTAATTTGAAGATGATACATTGTTGAATATTATGTATTTTATTGAGATTTTTCAACATTATTAAATTGACTATTAATCATATTCAACTCACGTTGCAACTTCTGATTGTTTGTTTCGTTTTGTTTTTTAAAAATCAACGAACACTGACTTAGAAAAGATTATAATCAATAAGCACCAAAACATTGACTTCAACTATATATGTTTTCTAAATCTTTAAAAGAGGGGTTGAGGATTCGAACTCAAGTGAGACATTAAATTATAAAAATTGAAGACATGTTTGGTTTGTAACTAAAAAAACAGTTCTCAGAATGATAAGAATCCTCTCCAGAAAAGAAGAGGACCTGCACACCTATCAACTATTGATATAACATAATTACTAATGAGAGGATCCAATCCAGTGGTTGGTGGGTGTGCAGGACCTCTCTTTTTTTGGAGAAGATCCTTGTCCTCAGAAACTCAGAAAATAAAGAACAGTTTTCAGAGAGTTATAAAAGACTGTTATCTGAAAAACATACATTTTTATAACTGAGTTTTCAGAAAATTGAACCAAGCAGAGTTTTTTTTGTACAATTTTTTATTTTTAATTTTTCGATAACAGAAGACTGTTTCCATAATCACAAACCAAGCAAATTCTAGTTTTTATACCTTAGAAAGTGCTCAAGTCCTTTAGTGATGAATGATGCTCATTTTTTTTGTTATGGTATGGAAGATTGAGAAGATGAAGGAAAAAAAACAAGAAAAGAAAAAAAAACATCTTTGTTTTTCATTTTACTTTCAGTTTTCCGATAACATAAAACTGTTTTCATAATTACAAACTAAACATACAAACAAAAAGTAAAATGAAAAACAAAGATGATCTTATTGAAGTTTCCTCTTAGAAAGTGCTCAAGTCCTTTAGTGATCGATGAATGATGCTCCGGTTTTTTTTTTTTTTTTGGGTTATGGTATGGAAGATTGAGAAAATGAATAAATAAATAAATAAATAAATGAAAAAAAAGAAAGTAAAAGGGTTGAGAATATTTCCATTCACACCCTTACTGGACTTCACTTTGCTTAGAATGCCTTGATGAATGATGAAAGAATTTTCTTTTTCTTTCACTCATAAGAAACTAGAAAACTCAAAGAGGGAGAATGCATCAAAAGCATACAAACATATCAATCATTATATCTGAAAAGCTTTTGCATCCATCCACCTGTTTGCAACTCAATGTAAAGACAAGATGATCTCATGATTGAAGTTTCCTCTTATATGTATCCCACTCTTTAATTGGGTCAATCCTTTTTCCAACTTTGTTCTAGCCCCTAGGACTCGTCCATGTCATCATACCCATAAGCCTAAATAATACGGCAACATAAAGTTAAAAAGAACATATAAATTAACAAGTCTCAATGGGGTGTTAGTTTTACTTTCAAATTATCTTTTTTTATTTTTTTTTTCCTTTGGTATTTGACGTGTAATACATTTAAATTGATACTGCAACAATTTTAAATTGTTAATGTAACAATTTTAAATTGATGGTACAACAATTAAGTAATTAAAAGTACAATTGAAATTTTAATTTAAATGGTGTTGTAGCATTACAACGCGATGTAGTTTGTTGAAGAACGTTGCATATTATATATTGCATGTGTGTTACATCATTATTGTACAAGTGTGTTGTATGTGAAATGTAAATTTGTATTTTGATTAATTTTGTTATCAAAACAAGTCCATTGAGTTGTAAAATTTCAGTTCAGAATTTCAAGATTCAAAATCGGAAGCGGAAGTGAAAAAGTTCAAGTGTTCATTCTCCGATACACTCCAGGATGATGAGAACAATACTTTAAGAAAGTAAGAGATTGTGTGAGGACACTTAGGAGGTTCAAAATTAGGTTTTTGAAAGTTTTTACATTATGTCTAACTTGAACTGGTTCAAAATTTTCTTTAAACATGTTCAACGTTTGCTGAAATTTTCAATGTTCAAGTCTGGACAACTTGAATCGGTTCAAGTCATTCCTAAACCGGTTCAATTGGTAAAGTTGAAATTATTTTTACTTCTGCCCTTCTTGAACTGGTTCAAGAGACTCCCGAATTGGTTCAAGTCCTGCAGACCAATATGAAAACTTCTTTTCATGGTATGTTTTGGCTTTCTACTTTGGATAACTTTTGCTATATTGAACATGAACGGAATTGACTTGGTTTCTAATTATTTTTAGGTCTTCCAAGCATCTATATAATCTCTCTTTTACTCAAAATTAGGTACGGCTTTTTGAAACAAAAAATTATTATTTTGAGAGAGCCTTTGAGAGATATTTTTCAGAAAATCAAACTTGATTTTTCTGATTTTGTTTTGAGAGCACACACATAAACACTAACATGATTTAGGAGTGTTGTTCTCTATCTCATTAGAATTGGAGCCTAATTGAAGATTCAGTAATTCCGAGAAGCAGGATTTATCTACCTTCACATGAAATTCAAATTTGAAGAAGAAGATTTTCAAATCACACTTTGAAGAGATCAAGGTACTTGCATGGTGTTGTTAATCTACCAGCAATCCTTCTACAAAATTCAAGGCATAAGTCTGAAATCGAGAGCTATTGGATGGGAAGTTGCAAAGTTAGGGGCGTTCAACGGATTGAGTCTTGATAGAGTGAAGGAGTGTGAGCTTGAGTCAAAGTTCGATATACTTTGCTTCATACATAGTGGATTGTTTAATCTTGGGACATCGCAAAAATTCTTGAGATTTTTTAATTAATTTGCTTGCTAAAATCTTAGTGTCATCTCTCTAACTTTGCTTTACTTTTTAATATTTAGTTTTGTGGTTATGAATGTCTGATCGATCATATATGTGAGTAAATCAATCACAAAAAGTAAAGCAAGTTGACCTAATTACTTCATGTTGGTCATTTATAGGGTTAATCATAACTCACAGTATTGTGATGAGGTGTCCTACACCGTTGATTTAATTGTGCACGCAATGGACATGCGATGGGTGAGAAAAGGAGAGAATTCTGATGCATCATATATTCCAAGTAAATGTTGTGGACCTTTTTATTTTCAAATATTTTGGTCATATTAATTTTTGCAGCTTGCAGTTCTTCAAATTGTGAAAATATATAACTTCATTGTATTTCTTGTGCTTGTATTAAACTTACCAAAATTGAGATCTGTATGTGTATACACATTGGCCATGTCCATTTTTACCATGTCCCATCTATCTTTTATGCAATAACATCATGATACAAGGACTACAAACCCTAAACATATACTACCTACACAACTCAGTGTCAATGTTGATATATATATATATATATATATTAACATCATGATACAAGGACTACAAACCCTAAACATATACTACCTACAAAACTCAGTGTTATTGTTGATATATATATATATATAAGGGCCATATTCTAATCATAAAGCAGCTTACTTCTCTCTTGTTATCATCATATGGTCCATGAACAATTGACATCTAACCAAACATAGATTGGTCATTAAATGTGATTATACATGCAAAATATGCAGGACTATAGGCGCCATTCATTTTTTTTGATAACACATGCACCAGATATAAAACAATGGAAAAAGAAACGTTTCCGATCGATTAGACAGGTTGCAGGTGACGGATACACAAATGGACAGTGAAAAGAAATGGTGATGGAGAGACATTAATGTACGGATGTCGCCAAGTATAAATTTTAGTGGTTTCTGTTTGTACAACGGGGCACATCTCTATATATATCATTCGTCATATCAAAAGACGGTTAATTAATGCAAATTAAACCCACAATGAAGATATTACTTATATGTAGCATATCTCTCTGTATATTTTTCGGATGTAGAATAGATTAGTGATGATTTTGGAGTCGTATGGACCGTTAAAACATCAAACCGGTTGATTGATACTGTTTTTTTTATAGATAATTTTGACATTTTGACCTTAAAAAGGCTATAATTTGATCAGAAAAGACCTAACTTATAAATACACACACATACGTTACATGCGTTACATGCATAATAGATTTTTTTTTTTTCTTAGTTCACACATGTTTATACGGCAGCTCGAACCCTTGACTTCTCTTTGAAAAGTAGGGAGTCTATTGGTAGAACAAATTATTCGTTTAATTATTAATACGATATGAGATATCTCTGTAACATTTTTCAACTTTGTGGTTTTAAAATAACTCTAATTCATTGTAAACGATTCACAATTTTTCGCTACGTCAATTGGTATGATTTTGCGAGTTAAGTAGTTTATGTCCAAACTAAGATTTTTTCAAGTAAAAAAGAATTCATTAAAATTATCTCAAAAAATTATATAAGCTCGCTCTTTGAAGGTCCAAACGGACTCCAAAATTATATGTAATTTGCTCTACATCATTTTCATTATATGAAATAGATGATTAATGCAAATTAAATGTGTACTTAAGTTATTACTCATATGGTTTCAAAGATTAGAGACGTAATGACATGGGTGAGCATAATTTTTTTGAACTTGGTCGGTCTTTAATTTTAGAGGGTAAGAAAGTAGCACTAGATTACACAGAGAAGAAAAATTGAAACAAAACAAAGATTGGTTAATTTAACAGGATTTCACACCATCCCTGGTACGTAGCAACCAATTAACCATCATCTAAATATCTACTATAATTGTATTTATTCATAGAATTTAATGGTCTTATAAAATGAAAAGTAAGAATTCTTTTTACTTTTATTAAAAGACTCGTGGCTGAGTAATATTGATAGAGTCTTCTAACTTAATCCTTACGCTAGGAACCTACATACATGTTCTTCTTACTGAAATGTGAAATCTGCACTTTTTCTGCAGAAAGAAAAAGTGGGTGTTGGATTAGAAATGACCCCTACTTTTGTTGTCCCCTATATATATATATATATATATATATATATATGCAGAATACATATTTTGTAAGCTAGTACTTCGTTAAAATAATAGCTATATCCATGACTGAGTCTTCCTTCTTTTAATCAGTGATCTAGGCAAAAGATATTCCACTCTCATGCTTCTTAATTTACATGGAAGATCAGATTTGCATTCCAAAATCAAATAAAGTGAACTGCCATAAATTCCACAACTTAAAAGTAAAATAAATTAATGCTAGCTATTTAAACTTTTCTACTATATATATATATATTTTGGTCTTAGAATTGGATAATGACATTATTTATAAATATAAATTAAGGTAAACTGCCATAAATTCCTACATGATTTCGCATGCAATGTCTTGGAATTCCATTAATATATTATTTGAATTTCTAAATCCAGAAAGTGGTAAATCTAGAATACATTGAGAAAAACTATGTAGTTCAAGTTAATTTCACACCAAATCAAGAGGATGATATAATTTTTTTTTTTTTTTTTTTTCCAACTTATTTTATGTTCACAAAGAAAAAAGGGATGTGAGTTCAAGAACCTTTTGAGTCTTCAAGTATTAATTTGGCAAACCAAAAGGGTGTAATGTTATCAAACGATTCAAACTTGAGCTTCTTGATTTGGGCTTTGCTTGAATTCGGAGAAGCACCAACATTGGCAACCATCTTGCAAATTTTGAACTTGAGAAGCAAAGAACATTAATCCCATAAAGAAGGTTGTTCAGGCCAACATTCACTATCAACAGACTCGGCTCCAGCCAGCTGCCACGGCAAGGCTGCGCTGCAGAACTCCTCAAATTGATAATTAACGTCGAAGAAGAGATCAGGCAAATCGAAAAACGGATCACTGATGAAATTTGGAGGTGAAGTTGATGACTCAATAGTGTCATGTGAAGTTGCAGTAGAATCCGGGGAGATTGGAGCCATCAGCTGATCAGCTTCGGCTTCATGGCTTCTCGGTGGAGCTAGGGCGGCTGCTTTGGCTGCCGCGGCTTGAATGTCTTTCGGAAACTTGGATGCTGGACGGGGCAGTTCATGAGCCAGCTCCGGGAAGTTGAGATAAGCCAAGTGGCCTTTGATTGCTATGGCAGCCACATCGTGGGCTCGAGCTGCCATTTCAGGTGTGTCGAAAGTCCCAAGCCATATTCTTGACTTCTTCCTCGGCTCCCGGATTTCGGATACCCATTTGCCCCAACTCCGCATTCGTACACCGTGATAAACCGGGTGCTTCTCATCACCGCCACCACCACCACCACCACCACCACCATTCTTAGCCTTCTTGTTATTGTCATTGTCATTTTTCTCTTCTAAGACCCGCTTGGTGCCCTTTTTTGTCACAATTTTGGTGGTACTCTTTGTCGGAGAAGAGCATGAGGGGGAAGCGGAGATGGTGGTGGCCGTGGTGGCGGAAGTGGTGGTGGTAGAAGTGGTACACTCTTTAATGAAAGTTTCTTGCATAGTAAAAGATTTTTATTTTGTTAGTAAAAATGTGGGGGCTAGAGACACTAGTCTAGGTATGTGACCTTCTTATAGTTGTTCAGCAAAATGGAATAAAGTTGATATATAAAAATGGGGCCTAATAAGCATAAAAGTGAGTACACATTGGCTATGTTGTTGTCCAGGCTATTTGTTGGACCGTCACTTGATGGTTTTGGGCGTGATCTTCATGTCCTATTAAATAGTGTTATGTGGTATTGTATTTTTATTTACCATGTGCTTACTTTCTATCAAGTTGGTGTATTTAAATTTTTTTATTGGGTTATAAATATAACGACTGGTGGACCAACTATATTGATACGTATATTAATATGAGTTGTTTGTACGGTTTCTGAATTTAATAAAACTTACTTACATTGCCAAAAGAAATAGATGTATATTTTGGTAATTGACACAAATGCCATGCCAAAACAGAATGTTTTGTGATCTTTGAATTCATATGAGGGCTCCCTTTGGTCCGTGCAGGTGGTGGTCCTATATAGTATGTCACTTTCTGCCGTAGATCTTCCATTCCTCCGACCAATTGAAAGTGTTTACCCTCTCCATTGATTGGCCTAGCTCTCACCTTCAGCACCGTGAGTAACTCTAATGCGTCTCTATATAATATATATATCTATGGATAAATTCAAATATTTTTTTTTTTTTTTTTTTTTTTTTTTTTTTTTTTTTTGTAAAATATATTGTTTCAAACATTTATTTCTAAAAGATAATGACTTAACAAATTGAGATTTGAGAGTTATATTGTATATTAGATAAATTTGAACTATATATTAGTTGTGGTATATATCTCAAATATATTAGTCATGGTATCTATCTCAATACCTGTAAAATTATGTGGGGAAAAGTTACACTTTAATGTTCTAAGACTTGTTAAAAGTGTATTGTCCTTCAACTTTCAGCATTTGAAATGTGTTCAAAATAAAAATTCTTATTTTAAAATTACGAATACATTTAAAAAGTATATGAATATATTTGCATATGAATTTAAATAAATAAATAAATAAAAAATATATATGTCATGACCTAGTATAATTTTATTTAAACTATAATTTTATTTAAACTTAATATACAGACGCTCTCAAGACGTGCTTGCTTTAAATTTTTTTAGATTTTGACGCTTTTGCGCTCTCGTTTTCGCTTTCACTTTCGCTCTCGCTCTCACAACTTAGGTCCTCACGAAGAGGAGCGAAGAAGTAAATATATATCAATGAGTCAACAGACACATGAACATGATTATGCAAGGCAAATAAGTGACTTATCGAGTCAAGAATTTATTTCAAGAGAAAAAATGTATATATTTTCTTGGAGTAACATGACAATAGTAATTATTTTATTTTTATTTTTATTTTATTTATTTATTTATTTTCTCTTAATGACCCGGAGTATCCGAGACTTCGCTCCAATTAATTCCCGAAGACCCAAGAAGGGCGGCCTCTCCACCCTGGGCCGAGTAATTCACTGAGTATGACAACGGAAGCCTAACCCCAAGTTATCGTAAGTTTAATTTTAATGAAAATTAAACCCCAGACCTTAGTGCTAGTAAGCACCGAAATCCATATAATTTTACCACTAAGCCAATCCCTTATGGTTAACATGACAATAGCAATGCAGTAATACTGAAAACTAGAAGCGGAAGAATGAGTAATAACGCATTAGCCTAGTGTCAAATAACATGTTATTATTTGCAAAATTTTCTATATTGAAAAATTTAGAAACATAAGTTCATAAAATTGCAGCAATAAATTTAAAGCAGAAGAAAAGATAAAGAAGAATAAGAGTAAAAAAAAGTATAATGCATATACATCATAGATGAGTGCAAGAGGAAAAAATTTTAAAGATAAAAAAAAAATAAAAAATAAAAAAATAAAAAAAAACGCGTAAAAATAAAAAAAAGAAAATCATGGTGCCCGCTCAAGAAGGCAACTGCTCCCTCAGTCCATGCTATTGAGGCGCATACATACATACACACACATATATATATATATATATATATATATATATATACATATATATATATATGGGTCAAGTGTAGAAAATACCTCTAATGTATATTTTGCGTAGCATTTTCACTCACTACTTAAAAAAGTGTGCTAGTTTTAAAATTGTGCAAAAACACCCCTCAATCAGAAATTTGACATAAAAGTAATGCTGTAATACTCGTTTTGCCTTTTTAATCTTTCAAAAATTCCTAAGGGGATGTGTATGCTAATAATTTCATAGTATATGGTTGTTATGTGTACATTAATTATATTTAACCCACTTTTAAGGATTTTCTCTCACCTTTTTTGAAAAACTTTATCTTTATATATTTCTGCTAACAATGTATTATCTCTCTTACAAACAAAATTGTTGTCACAATTGTCAAATTAATGTATAATTTATCATATGATATGAAAACTTCAATTCCTTTTATAATTATTAAAAAGAAAAAACATATTCCCAATTAAATTTTAATATAGTTATCAATTTCAGTAAATATTAATTAAAAAATGAGTGTTCAATGATCACCTACCATTGTCATACTATTCAAATCGCGATAAAACTAAGTTTTTAATTAACCTAATTGTTAAGATCAAAAGATTTAAAACAACAATACTTTATTAAGTGTAGATCGAAACACCATATAATATGCTTACAGTGCATTTGTCATTCATAAAATGATTCATTTTTAAATAATATGTAAAATGTGAATATAAGAACAATTTAGTCAAACTATAACTTAAATGTGCCAGAGTGACCTATTTGCATAAAATTAAAACTTTAGGGATGTTTTCAGCACATGAAGGGTGTGATACTCACGGTAAGCATACTATAAGGGTGGTTTCAGCACTTGACCCATATGTATGTATGTATAAATATATATAAGCCCTTCAGATGTGGGCAATTTAAGCAAATTAATGCTTGTTTTATGAGAAAATATGGATGACAAAAAAATAAGGTTGTATGGAATGCAACAGTATTTGGTATCAGTTTTTGCAGGGATTTGTCATGTTACTCCAAGAGTATGCACGCATCAAAAAAAGGAGCCATTGCTCGAGCTTTTTTAAATTTGAGTCCAGTGTATTTGGCATATGAGCATAGTATAGTTGCAAAATATTAGCATGTGGCCGTCCTTGCAAGCTTAATCATAGGACAAATGGCACACTAGTTCATCATACTGTTGGGGCAAAGCGAAAGCAAAAGAAAAAAAAAAATAATAATAACAATTCAAACCATAACACAAGATATATATATGTGGTTTACCCAAAATTAGGGTTACATCCAAGAATAAGAAGAGATTCATTATATATGTAGAGATATTACAATAGTAAAGAATTTTAACACCGGATCATGTACACAAACTCTTGATCGAGTTCTCCGTGTACTCCACGAGACTCCCTCTCGCCATCAATGTTCACTCTACCAAACCCGTAACTCACCCCTACCATCAACGTACTCCCTCACGAGGTTACATCTCTTTCAACTCATAACTCTCAACAATAGTTTAAGTGTCTATTTATAGATCATATACCCAATTCTTTTGTGAATAAGGATTATAATTTCTTAGAGCCCAATTCACGATCTCTATAAGAAATTACCATAAAAAATACCTTTTAAAATAGAAACTAATAATAATGAGAATTTGAGACATAATTCCTAACACATACCTATGTATATTTCTGGAAATGAGATCGTGGGACTTTTGTCCCATTCAACTAAATTATGGGACTATATATTTTCACAAATATTTTTCTATATTGACTGTTCTAAAGATGATGAATGGTTGGTGATTTGCAAAATCGTTGTGGTAAAAATTCAAGATCCTAAAAGAGTCCTTACTTAAGAACGCAAAACCATTGCGATTACACATATTTAAATGTAGTAAATGTGTGTCGCATTCTCTAAAAAAATAAGAGTTACATTTTAAAAATAATTGTGTTGTATGTGTTTTAAAAAATAATATTTCCTTCCTTTCAAATTTAGTGTCTTTGAGAACTGAGAGGACACTTAATAGTACCCTATCAGACCTTTCCTTTTCACATTGCGCAAGTCTTATTTTTTTCTTTCTTTTTTATTTTGGGTAAAGTAGTTTGTCTCAATTTTATAGAACTACCAATTCTTTAGCACTATTATTCTTCTTGAAGAAGAAGTCGATGTTGACCCAAAAAACGTGTTTCATGGAGCATCTTGGGAATTGTTTCTAGAATAGTTTCTAAACACAACCGTTTTTTTAGTAACCTAATAAAAAAGTTTTTGTGTTCTTTAAATCTTGCGTCCATTAATATTTATAATAAAAATATTCCAAAAGACAAAATTTCATAACTACTTCTGTATCCTTCTCATTCTTGAAAATTTGGAAAGACCAAAAATGATAAAGATCCTAAGAATGGCTTTGTCTCAATGTCCTTATGTTTGAATTTCAGTTCGTAAGGTTCATTACTGTATAGTTATGAATATATACAGCACAATGGTACAAACCCCTCCTCTTGAAAGTAGGCATTGTATTGATTTTTGTGTAGTTTGTGAACATGGAGACATCACATGTACATATATCTCAGAAATGGTATCAATTGTGTATGTTTCTTTTTGGAAAAAGCCCATGACGATGTGATTGATTTCTTAATGCACTTCATAATTTAGTATGTAGTACATTCAATTTATTATCTACCATCGAGTACATGTAATCTTTTGGATTTAAATGCACTAGGCCGGATTTTTTTTTTTTTAAATGCAATCTTGCATTTGGGACTATCGAATCAGTAATTTGAATTTGAAATTAGAAGAAAATTAGTTTAAAGTTTGAACTGAATTTCCTCTAATTTTAAATCTAAGGGCCTGATTCTGTGTTCTCAAACATAACGTAAAGATAGCTCAGGAGGGGTTTGAACCCCAATCATTCATGTGTGAGGCTAGAGTGTTGCCGTTAAGTTATCCCCTTGGAGATGTAGTGATTGTGCTTGTTTACACATGCTTCGATTAACATAAAAAAATAACCCTAATGCATCATGCGATACGATGGAAGGAAGATGGTTGGAGGGCAGATAGAAAGGAATGAATAAACTTTCCTTGTTCAGTTAAGAGAAGACAATGAGAGAAAGGATAATAAGATAGATGAATGATCCTCATTCTTCACAAAATTTCATCTCTTCAAATATGGATGGAGGAGAGGAAGGAAGACAAGCGGGACTGTTATAAAAGTTTTAAATTACAATATTATAAATAATGATGGGTACAAAGTTAAAAACAATTAAAAACCCTTTTTTTCCTTCTCTTAATTTTCTATCCAACTGAATAAAAAGAGTGAAAAACACGATCTCTTCTCTATGGATGTCTAATTCATCCATTCCATTCAAATTTTTTTCCATCGCACCAAACGAAGCATATAATTAGCGGCGAAGCCACATGGTGGCCAATAGGGGCAAATGCCGCCACTCAACATTTTGTATTTTAATTTTATTCACAATTTCTAGTAATTTCAGAAGTGAAAAAAGAAAAAAAACCTTTTGGTCTTAATTTTCAGTGGCTTGCGTCTATTGTTTGAGATAATTGCAACCTTGTTCCATACAAACAATTTCTTACCAAGTTATCATCATTCCAAAATTTTAAATGGCATTCTAATCAACACACAAATGTTTGAATACTTGATTTTTAATTTTTAATTTAATTTAATTTTTTATTTTGTCATATCGACAAATTAGGAGAGGAGTCGAATATAAACACACCTGCTTAAAGAGTTAAGCATTATACTAACTAGGCCACTTGATTTCCAAATTAAACACTCAATGCTTGACGTCCAAATTCCTGTAATCAAATGAGTCATAATCCATATGATTTCACAAATTGAAACAAAGTCAGATTGGCAATTGAATGGGTCAGCAATGACATTATCAATGTGTACATTTTCTAATTTTATATCACTTCTTTAAACAAAATGATAACTTCTTTCCACAAGTGGCACTTTGCAACTTCCTCATACTCCACTCTAATGGTCACGGTCTACATGATCTCATTCAAACCACTCTGTTCGGCTGTTATATGACCAAAATTCATTCTTTTAGGGTTTTAATCAATATAATGTCATTTGATTAATTTCTAATTAAGACTTGTAAGATACTTTGATATCTTCCCTTCCCCACTCCTTTTAATATCTTTCTAATTTTTTAATGCGTAGTCATACACCATCATTCTAACCAATATTATCGCTTTTTTTTTTTGGGTAAATAATATTATTGCTCATTTGGTTGTTTGGAATCCTAATAAACATATTTTTAATGCCAATGGCCCTAAATGATCTCATTCAAACCACTCTTTTCGGCTAATATATCATTATTTTTAGGGTTTAATCCAAATATGGAGGAATGTGGAATTACACATTGCCCTACGTACGGCCCTAAATGATCCCATTCAAACCACTTTGTTCAGCCGATGCATATATGACCAAACTTCATTAATCTTTTGGGGCAAATAAAAAGATATATTTAGACAAATAGATATGCAACTCTATAAATATTTTGTAATATTTACAACCTTAAATTTATTTCATCACTCTTTAATTTGATTTATATGATTGAAAAATATTTTAAAAAGAGTATAACATAATCATTATTGAAATATATATATATATATAAACAAATAATATGCATGTAAATGCTAATATATATCTTTTTTATCACTATTTTTTTATTCGCATTCGTATTATATCTGTACATTTATATATACACATTTTTACAGCGTACTATTTTTAAAAAAATAATAATAAGTACTCATACTTATTAGAAAAAAATTATATAACCCCCCTACCACATACCACTTTTTCTCCGTTCTGTATTTTACTAACTATAGTCCATTAATATATTCACCTTCAATTAGGGGTAGCCTTTTATTTATCTTTCTCTAAGCTAGACTGGGTAACCCCATGGTATTTTCGTAGAGAACTTTGAGCTGCATCTGCTAATTGGTAATTAATGAGTTTAGATAATTTTGTACTCTGAAAAAATATACTCAATTAAATGCTACATTAGTGCACAAACTAGTTTACAGTAACAAACATTAACCTTTACTGGTTTAATATGGGAAACGTGCTAGTTTTAAAAACTTTTCGAGGGATTTAAATTCATAAATCTTGATTCATCACTTAGAGACAAGTTTTATGCAAAAATAAAACATGATGTATCATTCAATTAAAAGATTGAATACTTACATCAAGGTTTGAGTAAACCTTAGATCTCTCCTCTAAAGTGAATGTTCTCACTTATTGTAGATCCCTTTTGCTAGACACCTTTTCCATGGATCTCCATCTTCTTGGTAATTCTTTTGCCTTTAGGAATCACTCATATGCCTCCATGAATGACCTTGGAAAACTAGGCTTGTGGGAGCCTCCATTAGATGAGAACATAAACCCTAATTTTCTAGAGAGAGAAAATTTATTCCTTTTTCCTTCTCATAAAAATCACACACTAAAATATACATAGACCATGTATATTTATAGGCAACATAAAAATAAAGAAAAGGAAACAACAAATCCTTCTCCATCTCTAATTCATATGTCTCAAATCTAATATGATTCCAATATCAAGTTGGGCTATGAGTGAGAATCCATTGGGCCTATTATTTTATTGGCTACAATGAATTAATAATTGGCCCGGTCCATGGACCCAATTCAATTAATTCATAAATTAATTTCTACTCCACTAAAAGAAATTAATTGAACTCCAATTAAATAATAAATAACCTCTAAGTCAATATTGCACTTTGACCCCTCTATGCATAATTAGTTATCGGATAAATATAGCCATCAATCCGACTACTTAATTAATATATTTATTTTGGTACCTTTGATTATTTCTGGCTCGATCACAATAAAACATTTGTTTGACAAAAATAATAATTTAAATAAATAAATATATAATAAATCATTTTGTCTAAAAACACACGAAGGCCTTCGAATTTACTTTGTGATCAACCATAATCAATACAAAATAAATACAAGTAGCAATGATGCAAATATTGAAAATATAACCCTCTAACTATTAATTACATAACTACCCAAAGTGTCGGTCTAAGGATTCCGAAGAATCCGCCGAACAAATCAAAGTAATTATTAATTAATAAAAGAGTCTATACTTTTTTCATGCTTAAGAGTCAAATGCCATGACGGTGATAGGGAGTAATTGCATACGACGGCTCTCGCGATATATCTCAACCTAACGCGGATCCAGTTCAAGTCTTAATTAATTATGAGTCCATCCATAATTACCGACTATGAACAATTTATAATTACTATTTATATATCATGCATTGATTGTCATCACATACATATATATAAATATTTCTTGTAATTAACTGGACACTATCAATTTCATAGTGAATTGAAACATAATACATTGAATTCACCAATTATATAAATCATAAATATTTCAGATATGTCAGGAACATATGTCAATACAATCCAGATAGGAATTTGCTATGCCAGGGCATATAAATCCCAACAGCTCCCACTTGCCCTCATAGCCAATTCAAATTGCACCTAACTCCAATGTTATCCAGATGATGATCAAAATTATTGATCAATGACACCTTTGATAATGGATCAACAAAGTTGTGTTCCAATGCAATGTTTTAACTACAAGTGCATTTTCTTGCCGGACAATATCATGTCGAACATGATACTTCCTCTCAGTGTATCTTGTTCCTCTATGGAACCTTGGGTCATTGGTTTGGACTACTTCTGCACTATTGTCACAATATAGCTCGATAGGCAGGCTAGTATGCTCCACAACCTCTAAATCAGTGAGATCAAACCAATAGGCTTATATTGCCACCTTTAAGGCTGCAATATGTTCCACCTGCAGGTTTGAGTCAACAGTTGAAATCTGCTTGACAATCTACCAACTGATTTCCCTTCCATTAAGTGAACATACACTAAGTCATGAACCTCATAGTATCTACTTCTGATTGAAAATCAGAACTAGCATACCTGACTAGGACCATATCATCACATCCATAAATGAGTATGATATCATTGATTCTCCTTAGGTACTTAATGATATTTTTCACAATAGACCAGTTGTCAAGTCCAGAATTGGACTGATCTCTACTGACTATCCATACCATGTAGCGGATGTCCTGTTTGGTATAGACCATGGCATATATGAGACTCTCATATGCCAAAACATATTGTTCCAGTCTCATTTGCTCAATCTCCTCTGCTAGTCTTGAAAAACTACTTACTAGAGAGAGCGATCCATATCAATAAAGCAAGAACTCATTCTTTGAGTTATGCATACCAAACCTGGTCAAAACTTTATCAATGTAGGATTATTAAGATAAGCCTATTTTCCTTTTAACCTGATCTTGCAAAAGCTTGATCCTAGGAATATAGCTTACATCTTGAAAATCCTTCATTTAAAAGTAATTGAACAACTACCTTATAATTGATGACAAAACTTCCACGTCATTATAAATGAGTAGGATGTCATCAATATATAGAATTAAGAAAAATAATAACATTCCCTTGTATACTCATGATTTATTCACTAAGAAATCTTCTGGTATCTTTTTGTAGATTAACTTGCCTTCCATAGGAATCACCCTACTAGAAAGTTCTACAAGATCCCAGAATTTATTAGAATACATAGATTCCAACTCTGATTTCATAGTAACTCACCAAAACGATCTGTATCCACATCAGTTCACGCTTCCGTGTAGCTTACTGGGTCCAACTCATGTTTAACAGGGATGTCCATAATGGTCTCACCTAAAAACATGATTCTGTCGAATTGGATGACAATCCTCCCACTACATCAATGTACCGATGCAAGAATCTGTGTAGTAGATGATGCTAACGCATCAATAGGGAATTCATATATTATTCTCAATCTCTATAATAAGTGTGTTCACATGTGGTACACCTGGTACTCATACCAAATTCTCTAACATTATGCTACTAGGTATGTGATTCATAATATGATTCTCCTATAGATAAACAGTGAGTGAAAACAATCAACTTTTATCTTTGAGATCATAAAATAATCCATCCTAGTGACATTTAGAGTAGCTATCAAATCTAGTATGCCTATGATCTGCTTCCAACTTACTTGTCCATATCAAGCGCACATGTGCAAGACTACCCCATATGTGCATATGATTCAAACTAATATTTAGTCAAAAACACAGCTCAACGGTATCCTTGAGACAGACTAAGATGGAATGCAGTTCATAATGCGCATCGATGTCATTAACGCTAAACTCTTAAATGAAAGAGATAATGTGGCATTACTGATCATAGATCTAACCATGTTAAGTGGAATTCTGTTATTCCTATTTGACACCTAAATTAATTTAGCGTCAATTGCGGAAAACTGGTACACAACACCCTCATTGACCATATAGTCTTTGCACTATCCCAAGAAATACTCAAATACTCGATCAGATCGAAAGTGTCTTGATAAGTTTACCTAATCTGAGCTCCACATCAGTCTTGACCCTCTCAGAATATACCAAAAGTATAAGACTTGTGTCGCAACAGGTAAATTTATCCAAAACGTGAGTAATCTTGATTGGATGTTCATAAGACTACACGTGTACGTGTGTACCGACTCCAATTGTTCTTTATGTCTATTTCATTTGGCTGATTAAGCCCTTAGAGTTATCTATCCTTCAAAACAAGATTCACAAGTTTGGTTTAGGCTCCTCTGCCTCACTAGGTAATAAACCTTCTTTAACCAATCTTTAAATCTCATTTTGATTGATTACAACCCAAAAATAGACACCAAAAATACAATGAGTCAGGAATAACAAATTTTCTCTTAACATTCAATCTAGAAGATGCAACATTAGTTTCTACATCCTGCAAATCTTAAGAGCTTGTGATTATAGTATATTAACCATCTTTCAATACACCAGAAGTAATCGCATATCTATTCAATTTTATAAAACCAGTTTTACAAAATAACAACACAGTTTTTATAAACCACAAGTGAAACAAGAATAAGATAGCGTCTAACTTCTGTGCATAAAAATAGTTCTCTAATACTAATATCCTCATACTCTCTATTTTCAGATGTAATACTCCCACTGACTTAGCTACAACCTTGGCATCAGGTCAAAAGATAAATATATACCCATATCATCAAGGCTTCTGGATTCCTGAAATCCTTACAATAAATTGCAAACATGTTTAGTGGCTCCAGAATCTATCCATCAGGAATCAATAGATACAACCACATAACATGGCTCAATGATTAAATATATATTTTCCTATGCCACGTCATTGCTTAAACAGTTTGTCCTTTAGTGTCTTAGTTAACAGCAAAAGAAACAGTTTCATTCGCCCTCAACATACACTGCCTTATTCCCTTTAACCTTTTAGATACCTATGTTTCGTGCTAGCCTAGTCCTATTATCATCCTTCTTCTTTGCTTTGCCCATCCACTTGGGTCTAGAAGAAGATGGTATAGACTAGGTTAGATTGATAGGAACGCCCATACTCTTGATTATCCCTTCTTCTGTTACCAATTCTATAAGAATATCAGCGAGTGTGAACTCAAACTGATTCTTTATTTAGTTCACTCTAACAAAGTCGAATGAGTTTGGTAACAAGGTAATAATCATGTCAACTTGAAACTTACCACCCAAGTCAGCCTTATTGATCTCCAGCTAATTTTTAAATAATAAACAATCATTTTCCAAAATTTGATTTCAAACTGGAGTTCATCAGGCTATCTTGATGGTATTTAAATTTGACACAGTACTTAGGCATATGCTCTATCTAATCTCACCAAAATATCTCATTGACATTTAATATGATGCTTGAAGAAAATAAAATAATACAAATGTTAGCTTTGGAGTATATTCGAGCTAAACTCTAGAATATTGCACCAAGTCATATCATTTGCCTTATCTAATTTATTAAAAGCATTAATGTCAAATTTGGTATCTCAAAGTAAAAGAGATAGGTATAGGAGTAATAAACACATTTTGTACCCTTACGTTGTGAATAAAATATCTAAGTTCATTTTCCAGTCATTATAAATAAGGTCCAATATCATAGAATATGTAAGCAAGTAGATAAACTGGATTAGACATAATTAATCTGAATATAAATGCATTCATACAATATGCAAGGTGAATTATTAATTCTGTCATGCATATTTAAAATTAAAATGAGTTTGTTAACCACATAATATAATAAATCTCAATCAAACAAGAGATCATTATCATTATTGGTGAACAATCCCTTTTAATTAATGCGGGTCCCTCAACTCTGTAGCATAATAAATCAACCAATCAATATGTCAATAACTTATCCTGTTGGAGGAGTTCATTATTACTATTGTTGAGATTCATTTACTATTAGGTGAGCACTTCCATTAAAATAGTATGTGGGTCCCTTAACCACTTCATGAAAAATCGGATAACCAATACACCAATAACTTATTCGGTTGGCGAAGTTCATTATTGCTATTGGCGGGCAAATCCCATCATCTCCATATCTCTTAAAACAATGCCTTGTCTATCTATATGAAATGACTCCCGATTATGTTTAGCCTTTCTAAAATCACCTAGTGTAGACCACTCCGTTGGGGAGCTAACACTATTGATTTTAGATTGAGTGTATAACATTATTAATGCTCTAATGAAAAATAAAACATTAAATATGTTGTCATTATAATCTAGACTCTTTAAATCATGCGTAGGGCCTTATTTTTAAAGATCTAATTACAATGAACATTTAATATTTTTATTTTCATGAGACAACCATTCTTGTAATATTAAGACTCTTCAAATCATGCGTGGGGCCTTATTTTTGAAGATCTAATTACAATGGTTTTAATAACGAAGGCCATGGGGCAATGTATAAAAATCCCCGCTCCCACTCAATTTTTAATCATTCATAATTAGGGTTTTCATTTTATTCATTTACATGATATAATGCATGCAAAACGTCTTGATTTTAATCCAATTAAATTTAGAAAATATTTGGACTTTAAACGATTCACTAATATTTAACTTGAGGCACACTTCAAAAATAATTTTTCGTTTCCCAATAAGTGCCCTCTAATTAATTAGTAATCAAATCCAATTAATTTTCATAATTTAACTAATATAAATCAAGCCATTTAAATAAATATCATGGATCCAATGCATGAACAATAATAATTAGCAATTAATTATTTCATGCATCTCATACAACAATAAATGACAGATAAAGCAAATAAAATGGCCAATGGAATCAGCTTTTAACATTTAATTGCTCTAATCACTGCGCGAAGATCTTCCATCAGCTTGCAAACACCCACATAAGGTTGGTACGCACCAGGAGAAGCAAAACACGGCTTGGAACGCGACTGGAGGGCCCCACACGCGCTCACACGCGCCTGGGGCATGCTGCAGGTGAAGCCACGCGCCCCCACGCGCTGGCACGCGCCTGGGACACGTGGGACGCGCCCCCACGCGCTGGCACGCGCGTGGGACGCGTGGGACGCGCCTCCACGCGCCTGCACGCGCGTGGAGGCCATACACACTTGGCTGGCGCGTGCAATGCACGCGCCAGCATATGTCACCTCCTGGCGCGTGTTCCTCACGCGCCAGGCTCACCCCAGATGCACTACACTTGATTCTAGCCTCCTCCGACGTCTCTTCTCACCGCCGGTGATGCTCCGGCCACCGGAAAAACGCCGAAAAATCCAGAAAAATTAATAAAAATTTCCAGAAATTAAATTAGGCCTTAAAAAATTCCAGAAAAATTTCGAAAAATTGCTAAAAAATCCCAGAAAATTTCTGAAGCCTAATTTAACCCTCTTGGACCTTCTTGAAGCTTCATAGCATCATTTGATGAATATTACATGGCTTTAAAAATATTTACAACTTGAAATACAATGGGAAAAATAAATTACATCATTGAACTTTCAAACGGCTAAATCAAAGCCTTAATTACATTCATCCAAAGATAAAATTACATGTAATATTCCTATAAGCTTCATCCATGGCCCAACCATACATCATCATTCATTCACAATTATTCATACATCATCATGTATCAATATATATCAACATATTAAATCATACATCAACATACATCAATAAAAATATATATGAATATAATTTTGGATCCATGAATGATGATTTTCATAAAATCATGATCTCTAATAATGAACCAAACCATGCTCTGATACCACTGTTGGGAAACGTGCTAGTTTTAAAAACTTTTCGAGGGATTTAAATTCATAGATCTTGATTCATCACTTAGAGACAAGTTTTATGCAAAAATAAAACATGATGTATCATTCAATTAAAAGATTGAATACTTACATCAAGGTTTGAGTAAACCTTAGATCTCTCCTCTAAAGTGAATGTTCTCACTTATTGTAGATCCCTTTTGCTAGACACCTTTTCCATAGATCTCCATCTTCTTGGTAATTCTTTTGCCTTTAGGAATCACTCATATGCCTCCATGAATGACCTTGGAAAACTAGGCTTGTGGGAGCCTCCATTAGATGAGAACATAAACCCTAATTTTCTAGAGAGAGAAAATTTATTCCTTTTTCCTTCTCATAAAAATCACACACTAAAATATACATAGACCATGTATATTTATAGGCAACATAAAAATAAAGAAAAGGAAACAACAAATCCTTCTCCATCTCTAATTCATATGTCTCAAATCTAATATGATTCCAATATCAAGTTGGGCTATGAGTGAGAATCCATTGGGCCTATTATTTTATTGGCTACAATGAATTAATAATTGGCCCGGTCCATGGACCCAATTCAATTAATTCATAAATTAATTTCTACTCCACTAAAAGAAATTAATTGAACTCCAATTAAATAATAAATAACCTCTAAGTCAATATTGCACTTTGACCCCTCTATGCATAATTAGTTATCGGATAAATATAGCCATCAATCCGACTACTTAATTAATATATTTATTTTGGTACCTTTGATTATTTCTGGCTCGATCACAATAAAACATTTGTTTGACAAAAATAATAATTTAAATAAATAAATATATAATAAATCATTTTGTCTAAAAACACACGAAGGCCTTCGAATTTACTTTGTGATCAACCATAATCAATACAAAATAAATACAAGTAGCAATGATGCAAATATTGAAAATATAACCCTCTAACTATTAATTACATAACTACCCAAAGTGTCGGTCTAAGGATTCCGAAGAATCCGCCGAACAAATCAAAGTAATTATTAATTAATAAAAGAGTCTATACTTTTTTCATGCTTAAGAGTCAAATGCCATGACGGTGATAGGGAGTAATTGCATACGACGGCTCTCGCGATATATCTCAACCTAACGCGGATCCAGTTCAAGTCTTAATTAATTATGAGTCCATCCATAATTACCGACTATGAACAATTTATAATTACTATTTATATATCATGCATTGATTGTCATCACATACATATATATAAATATTTCTTGTAATTAACTGGACACTATCAATTTCATAGTGAATTGAAACATAATACATTGAATTCACCAATTATATAAATCATAAATATTTCAGATATGTCAGGAACATATGTCAATACAATCCAGATAGGAATTTACTATGCCAGGGCATATAAATCCCAACACATTATACGTATAAATTAAGTTAGCCGGCCATTTACAATTTTTTTTATTTATTAAAAACACCGTGCTTTATTTTATAATAGTACTTATATATAGTTCATCAACTTTACTAAAAGATAATTGCAAAACTAAGTTATGGTGTTGGAAAGTTTTCCAAATGTGTTCCAATCGTGTTCACGTGACTTAGTCGTGTTCATATCATGTCTCAGTTGTGTTCAACTAGAAAGAAAAAATATTCAGATTTTAGATACTTAGTTGTGCTTAACACAAGTTCGACAATGTCCTAAGCATGTCTTTGTTAGACACGTGTGGCCATGACAAAGACACGTGTGGCCATGACACTCCTAGAGGAGTGTTCGTGCTTCCAAGACTAAAGCTCAATTCTACAACTTCTAACATTGTGATAGTTAAGAGGTTAAATAATTTTTGGTAACTTTTTTCCGTAGGCAAGTTTATTCCTTTTATTATTCAAAAAAGTTTATTCCTTTTATTTTTCAAAAAGACACAAACAAACAAATAAATAAATAAATGCTTGCCTGTATATCTTTCGTTCAGTATCACGTTTCAGCTAAACCAATCAAAGCTTTGAAATTTTTAGGTACTACACTCCTCTTCATTCTATATATAGGATTTATTTGATCTTTCTATTTAATTCCCTTTATATATATATATATATATATATATATATATCATTTAGTACATTCTACTATTGTGTTTTTAACCCTAGTACATTCCATCACGAAACACCAAATGATATTGCCCGTTATTTTATGACTTAAAAAAATAAATAAATAAAAAACCACCAAATGATATTGCCCATTATTTTGTGACTAAAAAATTAAACATCTATGATTAATTATTAAATCCATTAAAGTCAAATATATATATTAGAAAAACAGTTATCCTATGATGGGTTGTTGTACTTGGGTCTTCTATGGCTGATTTGTATTGGTGGTTAGCATAGCTAACTATAGGTTGCTTTTGTTTTTGTTTATATTTATAAAAATTGGAATTTTACTTTTCAAAAAAAAAAAAAAAATGTTTGATGTGTAGAATATAATAATGATTCAAACTCCTAACTTTATGTGAGAGTTTTGTTATATATAGTATGCTTTTGGAATTGTTTTTCCCTAAAATTTATTCATGCAATTTTTTTTACAAATGATAAGTAGTAAATCTATCAAAAAAAATTGATCAATCCCTTTTACCATCTTTATAGTGAAGAAGAGACAACAAACACATGTCCAATATTTTGCTTTTTATTAATAATTACTCGTATATAATTATTCATTTTTTTGGGATCTCAACAACGGATGATACAAGAGTAGGTATTCAACGGTCTGTGCCAGAGCAAAAGTATAAACCCTAGGAATCAAACCCATGCAAGTATGCAACCAACAGTAGAACACGTTTAATCAGGATACAAGACTATATATATATATACATACTTAAAATATTAAATAAAAAATTGTGACATACACAAAGTGTCTAATTATTCACCAACTACTTTCTTTATATGTTTAAATACAGTATTTTCTATTTTTTAATCTTTAAAAGACGATGATGATAGCCTGATATAGACTAATTAATGATCAAAACTTTACAGCTGTGATAAGGTTTACTAATTAAGTCATGCATGCAGGTCTAATTGCCACTATATTTCATGTTCTCACTATATATTCAGTGTCTCTATTGTCGACCTATATATAATAATAATAATAATAATAATAATAATAATCACCAAGATCGCTGCTCATTAAAATCGAATTAACTAACAGTATTAAAGATGGTATCCACGAGTTTTGTACTTCACCAAAACAGCAGCTACACTTTTAAAAATCAGCATTTGGCAAGTTTGGTTTGGCTTTTTCGGTCGGGAATAAAATTTTGCTGTGTCCAAATAATGAACTCTCGGTACCGAAAAATGTGTCAGTTTTGTCCTTTGAGTCTTACATGTCCAATGATCAATTAAGATCAATTAAGAGTAATGCTATTTAGGCTTATTTGTGTTTCATACCATTTATATTCACCTCTTGTAGTGGATATATATAAGTTTAAGTGTATCCTATCTACTACATTAAAGAAATAAAAATTCTTTGTTAAACAAATAGGTTAGAAAAATCAGCCAAAAAATTATTTTCCTTCGTATAAATTTTGTCAATTTGTTTTACATCAGTTTTAAAGATGAAGAATGATTGGACAACATCTTTTGTATCAAGCTTATAAATCATCCAGTTGGGTTGCTTAAGTTAGGACGGTTCAAACTTAGTTCATTCATTCGTGTGCTCAGCTTGGATTCTACTTGGACTTGTGGGCAATTTTAGAGAATTGAGCTCGAGTTAAGGTTAAAAAGTTTGTGAATAGGCTCGACTTGAGGTCGTGAAACAAACCATACAAGCCACAAAAACTTACTTGCTTAATGAACAAATGTGAGTGTAATTCGTGTTTTGACTTAGTTGAGCACAAATCATTTGCAACTTTACCACTCCATCCGTCACAATTTAAGTGTATAAGGAATAGTAATTTTTAAGGAGGCATGTAAGATATGAATTGTCTCCCTAAAAAGTTACTAAATTATCCTTCTAAATTTTAGATATTTAAGTTTAAAATTTTAAACTCAAATAATATATATTGAAAGATGTTAAATATATAATAAATATATTGTTTAAAAAAGGAAAGTGGACAATTATTTTGATACACACTAAAAATGAGAGTATGACTTTTATTTATTTATTTATTTATTTTTTTGGGGTACAAAGAAATTATTTATAATACTAGTAAATCATTTACTTTTTATGGTAAAATCATTATAAATCAATCATAGGGTAGTTATTAAAACTTTTTCCGTTTATTTCACTGCGACTCTTATTAATTAGCAGCTTTAAGCTTGTGCTTTATTTAATCAATTGAGTTGCTTTTGGGAATTAATTAGTGATTCCAAGGACTGCCACTGTCTGAATCATTATTGCGAAATATCTTAACATAAATTAAAAAAGCTTATTGTAAACTAGGCCCAAATGTGGGGTATTTATAAGCGTCAAACCTGATTGGGCTAAGGCTGGACAGGCCCAAACTGATCAAGGCTAAAAACCATGAAGGTTTTACAAAAGAAGAGATTGGAAGGTATAGAATTGAGCCCAAACTAAACAAAGGTAGGCCCATCTCCTTAATCTCTTACCTTTGCTTCTCAATCTGTATCCAAATACCACATCCCTCTCTCTTAGAACCATTTTGATCGGCTTCAAAGATAGATTTTCCTACTCATGAAAGATGAGGGAAGATTCCACCGTTGACGAGCTCTTCTCATCGCCGGGAAGGATGACGCATTTAGTAATCTATAATTTAATGAATGAGAAATTGTTGTGAATTCGAGAATTCATAAATGAAATTTTAAGATTGATAAAATTGAATTCGAAAATTGAAAAATGATTTGCGCGTGGAGTGTGAGAACAACACTCCAGTGCCAGGTGTGATTCGCGATTCTACTCAAAAGCTTAAGTTATTAAGTGATACTAACACTAACCTTCTATGTCCTAGACCTTCTCCATCTGGATCTGATGTCGGACAAGAATTCATGACATTCTTCCCCACCTAAAATTGTAACGCCCTTGTTGAGGTTGGTCCAACCAGCCTACTTGTCCATTGCAACAACGGGACCTAGTAATGACCTGAACAATTTCGTGTAGGCGCTTAGCGTGACATGGATCAACGAATGGGTCCGCTTTAATATCATTTGATACGAGTCAAATATTTTATAATCTGACCTAAAAGTTCAAGCTATTAGGTGATGCAAAAACATCCAACCTTATATGCCTAAGACTCGTTCCATCCACATCCGACTTGAGACCATAATTAATAACACAGCTCACAATTCTAAAGAGTAAATTGTATTAATGAATAAAAGTGAATGGTTGTAAGAAAACAAACATGGGAATTGTCATTGCCGTGATTATCAAATGATTATCATAATTGAGTTCTCTTTGAAGTCACAACGAGTATTTTAATGTAAAGATTGAATTTTTGAATAAAAATACCTTAATTAAGAGAACTTTCGTGCAGTGTTCTTAGTTGCTTTTCCTTCGGAACATTTTGCATCCATCCTATGCCACTCCATCATAGTGCGCAAGCAAAATTCTTGTAGAAGGTTGATTTGTCTAAATATTTAATGTTAGAATGACATTTATGAAAATAAATCATCAATGATCCACTTTTGAAATTAATATATATATATAGGCAAGAAGTATTAGAAATTAGATTAGTAAATGCAGAGAGTCGAAACTTGACACTCCAAATTAATCCATAATTATTATTATTTTTTTTTATTACATTTTTTCCCTACTTATTCTTTTACCTTTTCTTCACTTCAAAATAATTTTGTTTAAAATTTGTCATTCAATACTAAGGGCATTTTTGGTTTAGTTTAATGAAAAAAAAAAACTAATTTTGTTCTCAAAAAACTAAAAAAATATTTTTAAAGAATTATAAAAAGACCGGAAACAACTCTTTTTTTAACTAAGCTTTTAAACAAATAGATTTTAAAAAACTATCAACCAAGTAAATTTTTATACAATGTTTGATTTTGTTCTTAAAAAAACAGAAAACTTAACCGCACAAATGTTCCCTTTTAACATAAAATAAAAAAGGGGATGTGAGCTCCAAGGACCTTTGAGCCTTCTATCATGCAAATCCAAATTCAATTATCGATTTGTCAGACCAAAAGGTGTAATGTTATCAAACTTGAGTTTATTGATTTCGGTTTTGCTTGAATTCAGTGAAGCACCAACATTAGCAACCATGCATCTTGCAAATTTTGAACTCGAGGAGCAATTAAAGAGCTTGTTAAGGGTACACTCTTTAGCAACACTGAACATTAAACCCATAAAGAAGGTTCTTCAGGCCAGTATTCACCACCAACAGACTCGGCTCCAGCCAGCTGCCATGGCAACGCGGCGCTACAGAACTCCTCAAATTGATAATTAACGTCGAAGAAGAGATCAGGCAAGTCGAAAAATGAATCATCAATGACACTTAGAGGAGAAGTTGATGATTCATTTCTGTCATTTGAAGTTTCAGTAGACTCTGGGGAGATGGGAGCTAGCGGCTCAGGTTCACCTTCATGGCTTCTTGGCGGAGCCAGGGCGGCTGCTTTGGCTACCGCGGCTTGAATGTCTTTCGGAAACTTGGATGCTGGACGGGGTAGTTCATGAGCCAGCTCCGGGAAGTTGAGATAAGCCAAGTGTCCTTTGATTGCCATGGCAGCCGCATCGTGGGCTCGAGCTGCCATTTCAGGCGTGTCGAAAGTCCCAAGCCATATTCTCGACTTCTTCCTCGGCTCCCGGATTTCGGACACCCATTTGCCCCAACTCCGCATTCGTTCACCTTGATAAACCGGGTGCTTCTCACCACCACCACCATTCTTAGCCTTCTTGTTATTGTCCTTGTCATTTTTCTCTTCTAAGACCCTCTTGGAGCCCTTTTTTGTAACAGTTTTGGTCGGACCCTTTGTCAAAGATGAGCGTGAGGGGGAGGCAGAGGAGATGCTGGTGGCCGTGGTAGCGGAGGTGGTGGTGGTAGAAGTGGAAGAAGTGGTACACTCTTTAATGAAAGGTTCTTGCATAGTAAAAGAGGACTTCTTTATTTTGGGTAGTAAAAATGTGTGGGCTAGAGACTAGCCTAGGTATGTGAGCTTCGTATAGTTCTTCAACAAAATGGAATAAAGTTGATATATTAAAATGGGGTCTAAGCATAAAAGGGGTACACATTGGCTATATTGTTGTTATGCTTTGGCCATTTATTGGACCTTCACTTGATTGTTGGGGGTGATCTTCATCTCTTATTAAATAGTGTGATATGATATACTATTTTTATTTACCATGTGGGTAGCTACTTTTTGTCAAGTTGATATATTTAATTTTTTTTATTAGGGTTATAAATATAAAGACTGGTGGACCAACTCTTTTGGTAAGTATATATATTCTGACTTTTATTTTACCAAAAAAATATATGTATATTGTGCTAATGAAAACCAAAAAAAAAAATTTCACATCAGATTATGAGAGCTCCCTTTGGCTACTCTATAGGTCCAATATTGTATGTCACTTTCTGCTGTGGGATCATCCGACCAAATCGAAAATGGGTACCGTCCATTGTCTCCATCATTGGCCTAGCTTTCATCCTTCAGCACGACATGTAACTCTAATGGCTCTAAATTTATGTAGTATGGATGCGGATACGACACGATACAAGTTCTTTTTTTATTTTTATTTTTTATATTTATACGAAAATTAAGTTACAGTCTAGTAAATATTGAAAGTAGATAATTTAAGTCTTAATTCGAACCACAAAACTGAACAAACGTCACAATACACACACACACGTATAGATGTATCCTTCTCATGACCGCAATGAGCATGACATAGTTCTAAAATATTAGCGTGTGCTGCGTGTAGGCTTCCTTTGCAAGCTTAATCATAAGACATGGGGGACCATTAGTTCATCATGGACCTACTTATGCAGAGGTTTGAAATGAGATCCTGATACTATTGTCCCATTCAACTTGTGGGGCTATTTTTTCAAAATTATTTTTTAAGTATCTGTTTGGTAATTGGTTAGATGGAATCAATGGTAAAAAGTGAAAGTAAGAGACAAATTTAAAGAAAGAAAAATCAATTTTCTAATATGTATTTAGTTAGTATGATTTTTTTTTTTTACAATGCTGTAAGAAAGAATCATTTTTAGTCTTTTTTTTTTAAAAAAATAAAATAAAAGCAATATAAAAAATTATTTTAAGTTTGTAGGACATTAGAGAGAGAGAGAGAGAGAGTCAGTTATACAATTATACCATTTTTATCAAAAGTCCTGTATAAACGCATTTTATTTTAAAGATATATATATATATATATATAAAAGGTACATAATTGAATGTGTGCATAACTTTCTCAAGAAAGTAATTTTTCCCGTGTTTTTTTTTTCTATGAAAAATTTATGAGAAAGTTATGTGGTTATGAAAATTTTCCGTGGTTATGAAAAATTTCACCTATCAAAGCTCTTAATAAATTAAAAAGGAAAATTCATTTCTTTTTATATTTTGCTATTTCTATTTAAACACAGCTCTGATTCCGATTGGTGATATGCAAAACCGGTGAGGTAAAATTCAAAATCTTAAAAAGAGTCCTCACTTCCATTATTTAAATGAATGTGGATGTTTGTTTCTCCTTGAAACAGTGGTGCTATATTCTAATAATAAAATCAGTGTTGCATTCATTGAATGTTACATTTTCAAAATAATGTGTTGCACGTCTCGCTTTTTAAAAAACATCATTATTTATTAATACATAGAATAAGAGGATTATTTCGGTCCCTTTTGAATACCAGTTATTTACACATTGGGCAAGTCTTGTTTGTCCCGGTTTTTCTTTTTTTCCCTCATTTTTTGGGTAAATTTGTTTGTCCAATTTGTATAGAATTAACAGTCCTTCAATAAGACTATTATTTTTCTTGAGGAAATCGTGTTTCATGGTGCATTTTGGCAATTGTTTCTAGAAGAGTATCTTTCTAAGCACAGCCCCTCTTTAGTAACTTCAATATTTTAAAGGGAAAATCACACTTAGAATTAGGAGACTTAAATAACAAAATGGTCTATTTTAAAACTTTATTTTTCATTTTTATTGAATTAAGTAAAATAATTACATATGCAGTAATAACTATTGTTTAAATCCAAAATACCTTCCAAACACTTATTTCAAAATACTAAAAATTATTCCACCTAAAATCAAGTACTTTCTTTAAATAATTTATTTCATTTAACTTTGAACCATATTGCTACAAGTTTCATATATACACCACATGATAACTTATTCAATATAGTAAAAAATGGGCCAATCAAAGGTTAGTCCCAAAAATTAAAAAAATATAATTAAACTCAAGAATATATAAATTGTCTTTGTTGTGGTGCATGCTTTGAGATGATCATCAATTTTTTGGCTCAATTAATTACATTTGTTTTATAAAAATAAAAAAATTGATTACTAGTGCACTATTTACTGAAGCAACCGTTTAGTTTTTTCATGATCTCCCTCTCTCGTGCGTGTGTACGGTATGTGTGTGTGTATATATATATTTGCAGGTTTATATTGGTATGAATTAGGAGATATGATTAAAGTTATGTGAAAATAAATAAATAAATATATATATATATATATATATATATATATATATTTATTTATTTTCATGAATTTCCACTTAGTGAAAAAAAAAAATCTGTATATAATGAATTTTCACTAAATTATTTGTATATTTTTAAATTGATATTTGCAGGTTTGAATCATATATATGCATGGATTAGGAGATATCGTTAAAGTTTTTTGCACAATATATATATATATATATATATGTTGTTTTTTATTTATTTATTTTTTATTTTGGTAATATATACGCCATATGCAAAAGTGCTAAGTTGAAAGTCAACTCAGAAATCTTATTTTTCTAAATTTTATGAATGAAAGAATTATTTGATTTAGGAAAGATATTTTAGTATTTCGAAATAAGAATTTAGAGGGTATTTTGGACCTAAATAATAGTTTTTAATGCATATGTAATTATTTTATCTACCTCAACCAAATTAAAAAAATTAACTTTAAAAATAGATTGATTCGTTATTTAAGGCTCCTAAATCTATTTAAGTGTAATTTTTCCTATTTAAAATATTTTTTGATTGCTTCCATTAGTAATGAAAATGATTCCAAAAACACAAGAATTTATAGCACTTTTATTATTTTCATTCTAGAAAATTAGGAAAGACCAAAAAATGACACATATCCTAAGATTCTAAAAATGTCTATGTCTCAATCTAGTAGGGATGGCAACGGGCGGGTTTGGGCGGGTGTACACGCCCCCGCCCCCGTAACCGTTTAAAAACTCCGCCCCTGTCCCCTTCCAAAACCGCAAAAATTGGAGGACTTTTCACCCCATCCCCGTCGCCGTTTAACATTTTTACCCCGCGGGTACCCGCCCCGCCCTTTTAAGACCAAAATTTCTTCTTCATTTAATTTTTTTTTATCAACTAAAATTTATATATTTATTGAAAAGATTCATTAAAAAATGGGTAATAAATAGTTACTTCAATATTAAAAACATTCTATAATAGCAATTTCATAAAAAATAACATACCAAAACCAGACAAGCAAAATTACATTGTTCCAAATTGGCTTCCAAAAGAGTTTTAATAATAATTAGAAAAAAAAGGATAGTTCATTACATAGTGGCAAAAAGTTATCAGAAAATTCAGATTTCAAAACAATCTTCTCATAAATTTCTTCATGAGTTTCCATAGTTGCACAATTTCTTCAACATGGGGAGGCGCCGCTGAGAGTAATGATGTGAATGAGAGAGTTAAGAAAACCTAGGGTTTCTAATAAGAAATAATAAATATATATAATAATCAAATAAGGGTAGTTAAGTAATTTCTATATCTAAACGGGGCGGGGCAGGGCAGGGCGACCTCCCCCCGCCCCCGCACCAAACCCGCGCGGGTTTTTGATATATCAAACCATCCCCGCCCAAGTTAGCTAAACGGTCCTCCAAAATCGCCAAAAACGGGGCGGGGTGGAGCTAGTAATCGCGAGGGCGGGTCAAATTACCATCCCTACAATCTAGGAACATTGTTATAAAGAAGGGACAAGTGTAAAAAACATCCTTAAAGTATACTCCGCATAACACTTTTATCCCTATTTGAAAAAGTGTGCAAAAAATATACCTAATCTTTTCACATTATGCAAAAATACTCCATCTAACATAAATTATTATTGCAATACCCATTTTGCCCTTTTACTTTTCGGAAAATGCCGAATGGGGTATATATATGCTATTAATATCTTAATATAGGAGTGTTATGTACACATTACCTTATATATATATTTTTTTTTGAAATTTTTTTCTCTCTATATATTTCTAAACATTTTTTATTTTTAACTTTAAGAATTTGTAAAATAGGGATTTGAATTTTTTGAGATTTCAGTTTATTCTTTTCTACTATATTTTTTTTTCTTTATTTTTTTTTTTCATTCCAAAATTGTTAAACAAAAAAAAAGGGGTTAATTACAACGACACTCCCTAAGGCTCAGTCATATAGAAGTAAGCCTTTTTTGAATAATGACACCCCGTCAGAAATTTCAACCAAATAGTCCCAAAAAAAAAAAATGGTAAAAGACAAGCTTGCCCTTCAACATTTAATTAATTTTTTAGTGTAAAATATCTAAGGACATAAATGACAGAATTGCCCTTGATGTATACTAACCACCATTACTCTTTAAGCTCTCATCTTAGATATTGGTGGCGGCGACGAAGTGGAAGGTGGTGAGCCCAGTCGGAGGGATTGTTAGGTGATGAAGATGGAACTGGGTATGAAGAATATGTTCAAAAGTATGGTTAGGACGCTTTTACCAAGGTTTACCGCGCTTGGGACACCACCACTTACCACAACGTCGCCGTTAAGATCATCAACAACAATAAGATCAACAGAACTAACTTGATGTCCTTCAGCCCTAAACCCAGATATTGGAGCTTCAAGATCAATTGAAAAGGGGAGAGATTGTTGATTTTAACGGCGTTGTCGAGCGTGACAGTGATCAACATGGTGGTGGAGAAGCTTGGGAAGAAGTTTGAGAACCCAAAGATGAAGGATTTCATGGTGAGATCTCTCTCTGCCTTCTTCAATTTTTGCACCTATAAGCCCATTTCGACAATTTTGGCAAGGAGAAAGTGGCCGTTGTAATTAGTTTCACCGCCGTGGGTCTTCAATGGGGGTGCAGATGGTGGTGATTTTGTCGTAAAAATGTCTGTATATGAAGCGGCAGTGATGATCTGCGATGGCAACCTGCAGCGACGGCGATGATCTGCGACGGCGGTGAGGATCTGCAACCTGTGGCGGTGAGGAAGTGTGGTGGCCGACAAAGATATATATGCCTACTGATTTATGTCAATAAGTCTGATTTTGATTCCAGTGCGCGATATGTATTGATTCATGCCAACAAGTCAGATTTTGCTTTGGAAAGAGAGAGAATAACAGAATGAGGGTGAAGATTTATATGTATATTATAAATCAAAAAATTCGTATTTACCATCCTTTATATATATATATATATATATATATATATATATTAACATACATTTGGTAGTGGAGGTGGCCGGTGGATGAGGAAGAAGGCAGTGTTGGTGGGCGGAGGGTATTTTTGTTCTTAAAATGGGTATAATTTTCTTTTCCATTTTTTTTTTCTTTTTTATAAATTAATTTAAATTAAAAAAATTTAAAAATGGGGCAATTAAAAAGTCAGAGTATAACAACGTCATTTTAGCTTTTGTTAGAGGTCGGAGGGTTGTCTTTGTTAACTTTATCAAACTTGAGGGGGTGTCATTGTTCAAAAAGAGGCTAACTTGTATATGACTGTCATTAAGGCAAACCTCAGGGTATGTCATTGTAATTAACCCAAAAAATAAAAAAAATAAAATTCCCAATATCAGTGTGAATTGGTTTTCGGAGTTTGGAAAAATTTTGTTTTCTTTAGTTTGCACTTTATTTTTGTTTTTTATTTTGTATTTTTATCTTTACTTTTCTTTTTATACTTTTAAACTTTTATTTTATATTTTAATCTTTACTTGGCCGTTGCCCACGTTCTCCAATAATGTCATTTTCGGTCATTTTATAAAATTATTTATTTTTATATATTTTATAAAATGGTTTAGTAAGGGTAATTTAGTCAACTTAGGGTTTAAATTTGTCGGAGGGACCTATTTGCATTAAATTGAAACTTTAGGAGTGTTTTTTGCACGTGAGGGGTGTGATATGCAATGTAAACATATTTTAGGGATGTTTTTTGTACTTGACCCTATAATGAAGCCCCCTTTCAAAAATGTGAAAAAACAAAAAAAAAAAAAAAATACAATTTCGTCTTAATTTATTTTCAGTGGACTTTTATGTTTGTGGTCTGAGATAATTAATTCGTGTTTTTTTAACTTTGTTTTATGTAAACAATTTCTTAACAAATCATGATTACTATGAAAAGTATATTACCATGAAAAGTATATGATGGATGCTAAAATAATTATTCCAAAATTTTCGAATGCATGCTAATCAACATCCATATAGTTGAATACTTATTAAACACTTTAATGCTTGACCTCCGAATTCCTATAATCAATTGGGTATTATAATCCAATTGTGATTTCATAAATTGGAAAAAAAAAAAAAAAAATTGTATATTGGCAATTGAATCTTAGTCATGACATTATAAATGATCATGTACATAATGTATTCAATGTTTAAGTTTTTGTCCTTAAACATTCTTTCACATTTGGGAGATTATTGAAATATCACATATTAGGGATAAAATAAGAAAAAATCAGTTGAAATGGTTTGAATATGTGCAAAGAAGATCTTTAAATGCATCAGTTAAAAAGAGTGACACAGTCCACATTGAAAGTAATTCTAAAGAGAAAAGAAGACCAAAGTTAACCGTGAATAGAGTTAAAGGACAAGTGCAGAAAACACTTCTAAAGTATACTTGTCACTTTTATCCCCTATTTGAAAAAGTGTGCAAAAAATATTCCTAATTTTTTCATTTTTTCACATTATGCAAAAATACCCCTCAATCAGAAATCTGATATAAATTAGTGATGCAATACCCGTTTTGTCTTTTTACTCTTTTGAAAATATCCAATGAGGTATATATGCTACTAATATGATAGTATAGGGGTGTTATGTACAATTACATTATATTTATTTATTTATTGATACTTTTTTCTCTATATATATCTCTAAATTACTTTCTTTTTTTTTTTTTGAAATTTTGAGAATTTGTAAAATAAGGATTTGAATTTTTTGAGATTTCAGTTTACTGTTTTCTACTAAATTTTTTATTTCTTTATTTTATTTATTTTTTCATACCAACACAGTTAAAAAAAAAAAAAAGGAGGGGAAAAAATCTCAATATCAGGTGCTGTGATTTTTAGCGTTTGGAGCAGATTTGTTTTATTTAGCTTGCACATTATTTTCGTTTTTTATTTTTACTTTTCTTTTATACTTTTATTTTCTATTTTTATCTTTACTTGTCCATTGCTCACGTCTTCCAATAGTGTTCTTTTCGGTCATTTCACAAAATTATTTATTTCTATATATTTTATAAAATAGTTCTGTAAGGGTAATTTAGTCAACTTAGGGTTTAAATTTGTCAAATGGACCAATTTGTTTCAAATTAAAACTTCGGAGGTATTTTTTGCATGTGAGGAGTGTGATGTGCACTGTAAACATACTTTAGGAGTATTTTCTACTCTTAATCCTAAAGTTAATAAAGAAAGATATGATATCATGTGGTTTGACCGAGACTATAACCCTAAAATAATAGGAGTAAACAAAAATGAAAACTTCTTTGTGCAAATGGCTAATGGAAATGGTCCCGGTCGGTATCCTAATAAGCATCAACTTGCATTGTCCATAGCCCCGCATTAGCTCACTCAAACCACTCCCTTCGGCTGTTGTGGCCAAAATTCATTCTTTTTAGGGTTTAATAAAAATATAATGTCCTTGATTAAATTTCTAATGAAGACTCGTATAGTATTATAATTAATGTACTTGATTAATTTCTGGTGAAGACTTGTATGGTATTATCTTGTTAGATACTTTGATATCTTCTCTTCCCCACTTCTTTTAATTTTTTTCTGCTTTGTTCATGTGTAGTTAGCTATATCATCAGACATTTATTTATTTGTGTGTGTAGTGAACTAAGAAGATACTATATTAATGCTTGTTTGGTTGCTTGGAATCCTAATAAAAATTAATCTTCATTGCCTATGGCCCTAAATGATCTCATTCAAACCACTCTGTTCGGCCGTTAGCTGACCAACAATCATTGTTTTAGGATTTAAATCAACATAAAGGAATGAAGACCACCATTTTTTTTCTTCTAATTGGTACTCACACACATATATCGTCACTGAGACTCAAATTCCTGACTTTTGAAAATATCCTTAATTAATTTGTAATGATTGAACAATGTACATTAACCTTTGCTGGTGTAATATTCAAGCAATGATTGAACACATTTTGGTTCTTAGATTATAGAATGCATATATCAATTATCAAATATATATACACGATTGTCGTGTATTTCAACAGAATATTTTCAATAAATTCTATTATTGGTCTAACATACCATCATTGTACATCATTGTACAGTCATAAAGTTAGTTGGCCATATGCTAAAAAAAAAAAAAAAATTTCCATGAAAAACATCTTGCTTTATTTTATAATTGTTTGCATGTGCTTCATTTAGAGAAATGTACCGATGCTCGAATCAATATTTTTGACTACTTTATTAAAACATTTAACTAAAAATTATTACATTGTAATCAATAAAATAGAATCTCTCTCATTTTAAAGTATTAAAATATTTAGTTCAGTGAATAAAACTTTTCCATTCATCTACTTTACAATTTTTTTTTTTTTTTTTTTGAAGAACTTCTATTTAAAAAAATAGAAAACGAGGCACAATGCTATGAAGTTAAGATGGTCTTTCTATTTCATTTTGTATTAGATTATGATGATAAGGATTATTAATAAGCTTATACAGTGAAATTACAGCCTTTTGCCTCTGGCTTCAAGTCATTCATGTTAATAATTTATCTCAGCCATAGGCCCATATCCGATTAGAAAAATAAAAATTCAAATTTTAAACACGTGACACGTGCTTAGCAATGTTTGTAAACTGTCACACATGCGTCTAGCACGGCCATGACAGCGCTAGAGGAGTGTCCCAAATTCTTAGATTTAAATTCAAATAAGTAACTTTTAAACATTCATTATTTCTCTTTTTAATATATATATATATATATATATATATATATATATATATATTTTCATAGCACTAATATAAAAGCGAAAAAGCGCTAAATATTAATTAACTTTTCTTTTTTTTTTTTGTTAATAAATGAACTTTTTATCAATTAGCATATTTATAATAAAAATGATTATTAAAATACCAATTAACTTTTATAAAAAAACAAAAACAAAAATTGAGGTGGGGGATCTTCCACCCCAGCTAATTTCCAAGAACTTCGTGGCCAAGAAACATTAGATCGTCCCACCTAAAAATAACTTGAAAATTTAAAATTTTCTAACTAAAAACTAACTTGACGTCAAAAGTTAATTATGAAATATATGTGTTTCATTCTCTTGTAATGTACCATTATATATGAGTCAAATCAAAAGTTCCGACTAATCTTATTTATTTATTTATTATTGAAATAAATAAACTTGTGTTAGATGCTCTCCACAATGCCTCTCTTGGTTAAATCGGCCAGTTTTCTTTGTTGGTAGTTCGGTTTTTTGTGTCCCAAACACAATTAAAGAAGTTACACTCGAGAACGGATCCAGGAGTTATCCGTGGGGTGGGCTAAAATTAAACATAAATTTAATAACACAAATTTTTAAACAAATTTTTTATATAACATAATCTAGATAAATATTTGAATTAAAATATTACAAAATATCTATCTAAGTTGTGGTCGACAAATCTTTAAAAACTCGAATTCGTTAATAATAGACTCCAAGTAAAATTTTTAAACAAGGTCCCGTACGGTCATGCAATCAGCAAGAAATTCATCTCCCATCGTGTTATGTTTTAACACGTTTCATATTTGATTTTTTATTTTATTTTAAGGATTGAATTATTGTAATTTTTGTTTGTGATTTTATTTTATAAATCAATTTGAAATTCTAACACTTACCCATCTATATTTGTTTTATTTAAATCTGTAGTAAGTTAGTAACCTTTGATTTGTGAATTATTGGATTTAGATGTTTTTTTTTTATACTAATACTCCTTGTCTACTAGAGATCAAAATCATCAAATTTTCGTAGTTTATAATGTCATAGATTTTTTTGTTTGTTTGTTGAATACTTTCTAGATAAACACAGGAGCTCTGTTTATTTTTAATGATGATTTGAAAGTGTTGAAATTATGAATTTATTCTATATATATAATTTCAGAACGGCCTCTACAACAATTTTATCTCAAAATATGTTTTATTTCATATTCTAATACTCATTATTAATAGGGCTTGTTAGGTTTGGGCTTTTATTTTAGTGTTGTGGCTTAGTTGAGTTGGGCTTATTTGGGTGGGCATAATAATTTTTTTTTTTTGGGCTAGGCTAAAAATACCCATACTAATAAAAAAAAAAATTTGGGGTGGGCTGGAGCCCAGCCCAGCCCTACGCTGGATCCACCAGTGACTCACACTAATCAAATTTTGAATTGATGGTTAATCTTTATTGTTGCATCGATCATGTAGCACAGTAGTTTTGCTCTTATGAAGAAATCTAGTTTATTCAATTAGGCATCCACTGTTCGACAACTCTCTTTTTATGTTAGGTAAGAATTCATCATGATTTTTCTTACTATATTCATTCATTCAATTTTTTCCACTTGTCACCAAAAGAAAAAAAAAAAATCCATTCATTTTTTCAATAAATGATGAGCTGTCGATCTAAAAGCTGGAATTTGATCAATCCCTTTTACCATCTTTACAGTGGATAGAAGACAAGAAAAGCTTGTCCAATATTTTGCTTTATAATAATTACTTTAATTAATCTAATTTTTTGGGATCTCAACAGCGATGATACAAGAGTAGTTTTCCAAACAATGGTGGCAGAGCAAAAAGTGTAACCCTAGGAATCCAACCATGCAACTATGCAAGTATGGAACCAACAGTTGAACACGTTCAATTACTATACAAGAATATAACTTTCTTAAAATAAATAAATAAATAATAGTGACATACATTACATATATATATATATATATATATAAGTGTCTAATTATTCCACCAACTACATTCTTTAAATGTTTTTTAATACACTAGTTTCTATATGGTTCCGAAAACGATGGCTAATATAGAGTAATGACACTTATCTAAAACTATACTTCTGTGATAAACACAGTGTCTTGTCGACCACAAGGTCGATCCCTATTCATTGAAAACGAATTAACTAGGAGTCTTTGTACGTCCCAAAACAGAAGCTACACTTTTAAAAATCGGCCATTTGGTAGTTTTGTTTGGATGTTTTAGGTCGGAATAAATCTTTGCCGGTACAACCACCATTCCCGCCTCAATTTAGCATTATTTTTCCTCTAGGCATGTTACCATTTATTAAACAGGAAACGAGGAGTTAGAATGGTCCATTTGTAATTGTATTACAGTTTAGAATAATAGAAAATAATAATAAAAGTAACAATATTTTTATTAAAAACCCTGTTCATCAAATTCATAAAGGCATGATGTAAAATTCATAAGAACCATATCTAGTGAGAAATGCTGTTTTAGGAATATTTTGCTCCCTAACTCGAAGTTGATGATCGACGGACCTTGAACCTCGATCCAACGAAGCCACAAATTATCGATCGACAGGCCTTGAACGTCAATCCGACTAAGTCACAAACTGTCTATCAACGAGCCTTGAACCTCGATCCGACCAAGTCACAAACTGTCGATCAACGTGTTTTAAACCTTGATCCGACCAAGCCATAAACTATCAATCGACGGACCTTGAACCTCGATCCGACTAAGCCATAAACTATCGATCGACGGGTTTTGAATTTCGATCTAACGAAGTCACAAACTGTCGATCGACAGGCCTTGAATCTCGATCCAGCCCAACCACAAATTGTCGACGATAAGCCTTGAACCCCGATCTGACCAAACCACATTATCTCAAAGAAAATGAACAACGAAGCGTAATGGTAGGACTCTTCGAAGCCAGTGGGAATGCAGAAGGAACTTTGGAATGGAGGATGGAGAATTAGCAAAGTCCTGCTAAGGTAGGACTCAATTTGAGGAAGAAAGCGAAAGACATGCTAGAGTAAGTATAGAGACCTTTATAGCTACTATCTATTTAGGTCATTCAAGGAGATACGTTCACTGGGCAATAGAACCGAAAGAACAGGAATTAGGGCATCATGATCCATAAAGGAACATGGACCCTGACTCATCTTATCCTGATCGATGCCCAACATATATCACCTGAATGACCTAGGACTATAAAGAGGTGGCAAAGGCAAAAAGGGGAAGGACAAGGAATTTAGTCTCTGATAATACTCTAGACTTCATCTTCTTTACCATCGTTCCAGTCCTCAGATTGAGCTGGTTTTCTCTCTCTCAATCCACTCTTCTGTATTCTTCATATTATTTTACTGGTATTTCCTAGATATTTTCATCTCTTAGCTTGACTCGAAAAACAGGTACATACATTTGGCGACTCCATTGGGAATATCTTAGCAAAAAGATGAATCCAAACGAGGTACACTATGATACCCCTCGATTCTAGAGTCACGGGTGATCAAGTCCGAGCACAGATCCGAGAGATACTAAACAATTAATATGTAAACAAGCAGGAATACAAAATGAAACAAGAATAAAATAATAAGTTGAAAAGAATTCTAAATGTAAAAATCCTCCAAGAATAAAAATCTAATATAATTTAAGCCTTCTAATCCGTACAACTCGGGAATCCATCAAGTGGACCCCTAATAATCCCAAATGAAAATAAATTACAGAACCAAAATACAAAACTAAAATATGAAAGGAAATCCTACATAGTCGGAAGAGTGAGTGACTGTATCTGCTTTATCACGATCAAACTCTAAACCTGGTATTGACGAACACCTGAACAATAAGAGTGGGTCAGGCCCACATGCATGTTTCATCCTACTACAATCCATACATAAACTCAATACGCAGATACATTCTAGATAGTTCGGCAATAACTAACATAGTTCATATAGATTAAAATACACACTATAGAACGCTCACTAATCCAGTAGGTCTGTCTCAGTCTGAGTAGAGATACCATGCAAATCGCACATAACGTGGTCATGTGTACCTAGACCTACTAGGGAACAACAACTATTGTCCAGTTATCCATCTTAAATGATATATGCACCTTAACCATGATCCTGAGACTCAAGCTCATATCACAGTACCATAAGTATATATATAAATCCTTCCTAATACAGAAAAATAAAACAAACATCCGATATGTCGTTCAACTGTTTTAGTTGACAGGACATGTATCCATGTAGGATTTAACCATTTTAGTTAATCCATTCCGTATGTATGAAGAGGTAGGACTTAGCGTTTTGATCTAATCCATCCCCAATATGCCACCGTTCCATACCGGTGCATATAATGCATATGATCTATAAATGATGCACATTCACTTGAACTTCAAATCCATCCAGAGACAAACATAATAGAAATCAGATATAGACAAGATCCTGTTATGCATCCAGTATATGATTATAATCATTGAACCTCCGTTTAAATTGCCAGAGTAACATTAAACAATTTAAACTATCCATTTCCATATAATTAACAGAACAGAAATTATAACAGTCCATCAATTAACATCCATAACACAATATAATGATAAGTAGAATTATGAACTGAGCACATTATACTGAGATGCCAAAACCACTTTCATACTAGTCTATTTAATCTACTAAAACAAGACTAGCAAATAAAATCTCCACTACTCCTGACAGCATACAATTTAGTATCTACATTTCATGATGCCTATAACCACAACAGAACCCAACATCCCTGGGACCTGAGTATGTTATATATATCATTGATATAAAATCCAAGAAATAACTTTCATTTCAGTCCGTTTAATTTGCTAAATTAAAACCCAGCAATTTAAATCCTCTTCAATTCTTGACGGCACGCAAATTAATATTTAACTCTCATGACGTCCATTTAATCCTCAGTTAAAAATCCTGTGCCTGATATAATGACACTCAAAAGCCTCAACGGGGTATACTATATAAAATCCCAATAGTATCTTTGCACTAATCCATTTTAATTCGCTAAAACAAAATAGCAACTAAAACTTCTACAATTCCTGACAGCATGCAACTTAATATTTAACATTGCATAATGTCCATAACCATTGCCTAAACCAACATTCCCAGCCCTTTTACAGGTTATAAATAACATTTAAAAACCCCCATGTAAGTTTTAGAATTCCATTTTTAGCCCCTGGAAACCAAAATTATCAGAAAAACAACCCGTAGGGTGTTTCCAGCAAGGGAGCCGACTCCCTCATCATGGGAGCTGACTTTCACATCATCAGAGTTGGCTTTCCCTCACGGAGAGTCGGCTCTCTCATCTAGGGAGCCGGCTCCCTCCATTAGGGAGCTGGCTCTCTAACTGAGAGCCCTTCTCTGCTGTGTCCGTTTGTCTTCTTCACTTCCAGCGAAGTTCCAGACCTTTGTTCCAATTTTATTTTTTATTTTTTATTTTTTATTTTTTAAGTTCCTAGGGTTCAATCTAAGTCCAAACAGTCCTAGAAACCCCTCAAATTCCATTACTAATTGATTTACAAAAGTTCAAAACCTAATCGAAACAGTTTATACAAGAGAAACAATTTCAGATACAAAACGTAAAACAGTTTTTAGTCTATCTATCATGCATAAACATCCGTTTTAAAAATTAAATTAGATCCCTGGAGACTATAAAGAATGCATAGAACACAAGTTTACGGGAATGAGATAAAATAAAACTTGCCTTTAGGTTTCGATTTGAAACCTTTCAACGTCGTCTCTAAATTCTCCGATGACTGCCGACCACCGGTAAACCTCTTACTGCTCGGTTTCAATTCCACAAGTCATTCAGTCCTTCCTTCTTGGTACGACCTTCAGTCTACGGCTGAAATCTTAACTGGTGGTTCTCACAGTTTCCTCTCAAATTCCCCTCTGTGTTTCCTCTTAAGAACTATTATGTGAATAGGGTTTTCCGATCCTAGCAGACGTATACTATTCTATATATATAGGCCCTTATTAAACCTACTTCTAATTCTAACCAAATTATAAGTCGGCTCATCTACCTTCATAAAAGAAAACCTTAAACCTAAACTATATACGACCATACAAAATATAAACCAATTTAGTCATATACGCCACTTAGATAAAACACGTCAATTAAAACAGCAATAATCAAATAATTAAATTAAATAACAATTCAACAATTAATTTAAAACAATTAACATTCATAATTAAAAAATTAATTTAAAACAAATAAACAATTACAATTAAATAATTAATTTAAATAAACACAATTAGTCAATTAAGCAAATAAGCACATAATTCAATAAAAATACAATAAAATCTAAAATCATTAATTAAAACACCAAGACTATCCTTTCTAAAATTAGGGGTATTACATACACCCCCCGCCAGCACAGGCAGAGGTATCCGCCGTTGGAGCTACCAGCGCCAAAACTACTAGCGCTAGAGCTACCAGCGCTAGATCTTATTCAACAGTAAGGTCAAGGCACAAACCCGGCATAGGTCTTAGAAGCGATGCAGAGCATCAATAACTAGTTGATGACTCGAATTGAGAAGTTTGAGGAGGCCATCCATGCTCTCGACAAAAGAGTTCTATGAAGTTTCTCATTTTCCATTTTTCTATTTTTTGTGCGTTTTTTGAATTTCTGAATTTATTTAATTTTCGTAACTCGTTTTGCATGTCACACAGGCGCCGAAGGGCGTTTTAGTCATTTTCTCGAGCCGAGGGTTCCAGAGACATTTTTTAAAAAAAAATCATTTTAAGTCATTTAGAGGTGGTGGTGTCATTTTTATAAATTTTTCGAGGTCGGGACAATTTTCGGGCTTGGGAACTTCTCTCGGTTTTCTCATTTTAAGTGAAGGGCATTATGGACATTTCACTCATATATTCACGTACATGTATCTACATTGTTGGGAAGATATTTTTGGGGATAGAGGAAGGATTTCATTGAATGAACAAGGCAAGATTAAGACTTCATCAAAAGTAGAAATCATTGGTGGCATGACAAGTGGAGGGCCAAAGCTTCAATTGTAAGAACTAAACCCTCCCTTTTTTTCCCTCATTTTGTGCATCTCTCTCTCTAGCTCCCTCCCCCTTCTCTCATTATATCTATACATCACATGTATGCCTTTACAAATTCAAGCCTTGATTTATAGTGTTTGGAGTAAGTTTTAAGGAAAATTAAGAGGAGATAGTTGAAGAGCTTGAGGAGGGCTTCCAATTGTCACCTATATTGCTAGGGTTTGGGAGAGTTCAGAATTTGGCTTAGCCTTAGGCCTTTTTTGGCTAATCACTTTGAGGTAGGGGTTTCTAAGACCCAATTTCTCGATCCTTTTGTGAATTACTTCTAAATAATTGATGTATAACATGTTTAGTTGTAAGAATTTCTTAAGATATAATTTTTATGTATGTATGAAAATGTGCAAAGCTATGTGTTACTTGTTGTGTTATAATGAGATTTGTTCCTATGATGTTAATTCATGATGATATTTGTTTCTATGATGTTATTTCATACTTTATTTGTTTGAGTACCATGAATGATGTGTTGAACACTTGAAAAGTTATCATGTTGATTACTATTTAAAAGCATGGCATAAAATTGAGGGTTACAATGTATGGATTTCATAGTATTGGACATGATGAGTTATTCATGCATAAGCATTGGGAAGGAAATGAAAAGTTGATTTTAAAAGAAATGAAAATGGTTTTTGGGGAAAGGTTTTGATGAAAGGGTTTGAGAAAACCCGGATACCTAGGAGGTGCTTAGTGGTCCGAGGCGTTAATGTGACCTAGAAGGAGCTAGGGAGAGACCCTAGTGTGGTTGAGCTACCTAGGCGTAGACGATGCCATGGAGGTGCCATGTGGTCGGGGATAGCTGGCCAACCCCTTCCTCGTGACGCCGTAGAGGCGCTTTGGGTCGGGTTACATTAACGGTTGGAAACAAAGACGGATAATGGTTTTGAAATGGGGAGTGACATTACATACCATTACATCCCATGGCATGGCTTGAGGAGGATATTGATGTGTTGTTGGAATTGTTGTTATGTTTTCCCTTCCGAATGAGCATGGCCCATTTCTCTTTTTTTTTCCTATGCATCGTATGGGTTCACGGGGTCATAAGAAGTGTGTCTTAAACATTTCTTACTGAGCATTTAGCTCACCTCATTATTTAATATTTTTCAGGTTCGGGAAAGGAATTGGCAGACGACAATCCTCCACAACTCTAGACTGTATTGGAACCACCATTTTATTGCCTTTGTATAGAATTATGATCTAGGTTTTTTTGTAAAGATCAAGTATAGTGGCGTAATGTTGAGTAAGAAATGTAAACTATGGACTGTAAACTATATGAAATTTTTGCTCTTTTGTAAAAGACTATGGAGAACTATGTATAATTATGTTGCTATTGTTCTTAAATGGAGATCAAAATTTGTATTTCAATGGTTTTGCATGATTTGGGACTGGTTTAGACTTGAATAAGGTCACCAAGGGACCAAAAGGGGTTCCCATGTACAGGTGCACAGTTTTTAGACCTTCTGGACAAAAATTTTAGGTTCTAGGCATGTTGAACCAGTTCAATGGAGCATTTTGGTACACATTTGGGCTTACTGCCCATCTTGAACCGGTTCAAGTCCTCTAGTATGCACAAATTTGCCTTGGCAGCTTATCAGCTTTGATCATTCAACTTCGGATGGTCATAAATTCTTCGTTCCAAACCCAAATAGGGTCATTCTTGAGTCCATTTTCAAGGATTTTGAGTTAGCTTTCTAATGGTATCAACCTCATCTCCAAATTCCACTAATGTTGAGAGTTATGGTCATTTTAGTGGGATAGTGTCAGGATTTGTAATACCCCTAATTTTAAAAGGCTTGTCCTTTTATTTTAATTAATTGTTTTATTGTATTCTTCTTTAATTATTTGATTATTTACCTAATTGTTTATTTGTTTAATTGCATTGTTGGTTTTAAATTAAAATTTTATGCTGTGGTGGAATTTCATTTAATTGTTTACTTATTTTATTTGTTTTAATGGATTATTTGATTTACTTGTTTTAATTACTGTTATGCTTAGGTGTTTTTTTTTAATTATGAATTAAATGTTTTATTTAGTCCAGGGTTTAGTATTGTTCGCAGGATAGCCGACTTGGTTAATTTAATTTGTTAGTTTTTATATTACCTTTTCTTAATTAAATTAGAATTAGGGTTAGTATTTTTCTTAAGCCTATTTATATAACAATAGGTTTGCCAAGGGTTTTTAGAACCCTATTCACGTACTGGAGGCAGAGTGAAACAGAGAGAGGCTTGAGATAAACAGAAAGAGGAAAACTAGGGTTTAGTTAGGACTAAGGCTGACCCAAGAAAGGATTAAAGGGGTGTTATTCATGTGTTAAACCAAGGAGGAAACAGAGGAGTTAGAACAGAGAGGGATCGTCGGAAAGTCTAGGAAGACGGCGTAGAGATTTTAATTCAAAATCTCACAGGCAAGTTCCTATTCTAACTCTTTCCCTTAAACCTGTGTTTTGTGCATGCCTAGGTAGTCTCTAGGGTTTAAATTAAAATTATACTGATCGTTTAAGCATGTTTTAATTGAATTTAAAAGCATTGGATTAAACTGTTTTGTGGTTGATAATTGTTCTTACTTAAATTCTGCTTTCATTGATTTTAAACTTGCTTAAATTTCATGTTGTTGATATAAGACGCCTGCTTATAATTACCACTGGGACATAAATTGAACCTTAGATAGTTAAATAAAATTGTACAGAGGGTCTTGCATGTCGTCGGAGGCGCAGAAGACAACCAGAATCGAATTATGGCTCTCAGAAGGATAGAGACAGCTTTCCAAAGGAGAGAGCCGGCTCTAGGGATGAGAGAGCCGGCTCTCACAAGTGTGGAGCTGGCTCCACAAGGGTTAGAGCCGGCAACATCAAGGGGAGAGCCAGCTCCCTTGTTTTGGGAGGCGGCTCCCTCTTCTGTTTTTGGTTTTTTTGTCGTTATGGGTTTGGCTTGGCCGGTAGGGGGTTTCCTAAGTTGTTTTATTTGCTATGGATGATGTATACAACTGTTACAGAGATATAAAACCTACTGAGAAGCACGTTTACATTAAGATGTTGAAGAATGAAATAATATCAGTTAAACCGTAAACTTGCATGTGGAAGGTTGGATAAGTAGTTTAAGTTGTTTACTGATATTTAACAATTGTGTTTCTCTGCATGATTTAAAACTGTTAATCATGTCTCAACTGTGTTATAAACATATAGTTGTTTATTTGGAAAAAAAACAAGTATGCTTAGATTGGATTGATCGATGTTTAAATTTATTGTATATTGCATCAATTATGCACTGTTTGGAGGATTAAATGCTTAATCTTACTTTATCAATTTGAACGACTGCATAGGATTTTTAAATCTTATATTGGATGCATAATTTGGTCAAACACATGTTAAATTTTATTTATGCTAATTTTGGAGTATGATTGATGAGTTACTTATTCCTGCTTTGTCAATCATACGGACTTGTGTTTTATATGCACTGGTTTAGGACGGTGACATATTAGGGACGGCTATGTTCAAAACATTAAGACCTACCTATTTTAGGGATGGATTAGTTCAAAATACTAAGTCCTACCTATTCTGAAATAAGATGGATTAACTATAAAAGTTAAGTCCTACTTCTATATATGTCAGGTCAATAAATAGTTAAATGACATACCTTAAACAGACTTTATATATATATCTTTATGGTGACGTGTAAGCTTGAGTCTCAGGATCATGATTAGAGTGCGTATATCGCCTAGGATGGATAATTAGATATAGTTGCTGTTCTCTGGTAGGTCTAGGTATACATGACTACGTTACTTGCGATTTGCATGTTACCTTCTATTCAGGCTGAGACTACACTATAGTTTAGTGAACGTCCTATAGTGTGTGTATATATATATATACATATATGGACTACTTTAGTTATTGTTAAGCTATTTAGGATGTATCTGCGTATCGGGTTTCTGTATGGATTGTAGTAGGATAAAACTTGCATGTGAGCCTGACCTACTCTTATTTTTCAGGTGTTCGCAAGTTCCAGGCTTATAGCTTGATCGTGCCGAGCGGATACAGATTTTCACTTCTCCGACTATGTAGGACTGCTTTCCATGTTTAACTTTGCATTTTTATTTTAGTTGTTCTACATTTCAGTTTGGGATTTGAATAGGGGTCCACTAGATGGATTCCCGAGTTGTACAGATATTGGGAAGTTAGGAATTTATTATTTAAAATTTTGAGGATTTTTAATTTAGAATTCTTTCAGCGTATTATTATTTTATTCTTATTTCATATTTGTATTCTGTGCTTATTTACATATTAATTGTTTGGTATCTCTTGGATTTGTGCTCGGACTTGATCACCCGTGGCTCTAGAATCGAGGGGTATCACAGGATTCCCTTTGAATCGGGAAATGGTACTTTTGGGAATTCTTATCTGATGACCGTAGGACCTCATCGAGCATCAGGGAATGACTAGAATAATTGTTTTAGACCTCAGAAGGCTAGTTTAAGGTCTTATTACCCACTTATAAGGTAAAATGACCATTTTACCCTGGTGTGTCTTCGGGTTTGGTTATGGACCCGATTGGTGATCTGGACCCCGGTTTGGATCGTTATAAGTTCCAACTACACCAATTGTAGCTGAGATTGAGCTTGCTCCGGCCAACCAGATGGCACTCACTGCTGTTAAGTTGGACGGCGTGAACTTATCCACACAAAGTGAGTAGCCAGCCATCATGCAATCACTAGTGGTCCGGGTTCACAGCACAGATCTACTTTCACAACATACCTCGGAACCTTACAACCCAACGCTACAAGGAACCCCTGGAGCTTCTTACACCTTCCCACCTCATGGCAAGGAGCTTATGCTCCACTCCCCACCCACCTACGCCCAAGCTAACTCTAAGGCACACCTCACTTTTCCTTTCTCACCCGTACCATGCTACAAAGGAAGTGTTTACACGTTCTGAAGTGTGAGACCACTTCAAGAAAAACACCCAACCTCCCGGGCTTTAGACTTTAGTAGCAAACCCCCTTATCCTAGAGCTATCGCACAATACCCCCAAGGGTATTTGGTTCCAAAGTTTCCATAGTTCAATGGCAAAACTGGTGATCCACGAGAGCATGTCATGCGCTTTGTTGAAACCTTATGTCTTTTTGGTGACAACCACCTGGTCCGACTGCGGGAATCCTCTAAGTCCCTCATGATCGTGCATACTGTTGGTACTTCAACCTTGAGCCAGACTTTATCAGCAGTTGGGAGCAGTTAAAGGATCGCTTCCTCATTAAGTTCTTTCAAGCTGAAGAGTGTGTCATCACTCCCTCTCTCACTAAAATGGCTCAAGAGGATAGCGAAAATATCCTTACTTTCATTAACAAATTCAGTGATCGAGTTGTCAAATGTTTCGAGAGCAGCAATGAAATGGACTTGCTCGATATTTGCATCCAAGGCATACTGTAAGTCTAAAAACTCTATCTGGTCAATCTACGAATCACAAGCTTCAGCGAGCTCAAAATTGCAGTCAGGAATCTTAAGAATCTCAGGTCGGCCCTTTTTGCTAAGTATGAGACTCCAAAGTATGAGGCTCTAAAGGTTTCCAATCGAAGGCCAATGCCCACAGCTGCCATCGAAGAACGACCTCAAAAGTGATTCAACAAGGCCCCCCAAAACCAAGCCTACGGTGAAGGAACCACCACCTTTCCCTATCCGCATTGAAGAGGTCAAGAACACGCTCGCCCAGTAGGTTAAAGATGGCGCTGTTGTGCTCCCAACCGTACATCGTCTCTATTTTCTCTCTCACTGAATTGGTCCAGTGAGGGGTAAAAAAACTGACTTGGCACTTGAGTTAAATTCGTATTACCCAGTTATCAATTTATACATATAGCTTTCGTATAAAACATATGTATATTGCAATATTTAATTAATTTAATTTTCACTTTATGGATCCCACAATTTCTACATAGAACTTCAATATAAAACATATATATATATATATATATATATATATTATAATATTTAATGAATTTAATTTTCACTTTATGGATCCCACTTGACAAAATAAGTGGCAAAAAAAGAAAAAAATTAAACTTCCCCAAAAAGAAAAAAACAAAACCTTCCCCCCAAAAAGTCAGCTTTGCATCTGAACGAAATAAAAACTTCCCCTCATTAAATTTAAGTCTGAAAGAAAGCAAAACCAGAGTAAACGTAAAGCAAATCCAGAACACATGGAATAAAGTGATGCTTTGTGATTAACAGGCTATTTCTTCAAAGAAACAAAATCATACCTATTTTGGAAAGAAGATCCTGACTATTTGACAATTGTAATTGAGAGGTTGTGATTTTTATTTTTATGTAATTTTTTTTAAAATGAGAAAACAACTATTACTTATTTAAAAGCAACTCAGGAGTGACTTTGGTTACTAGGGGTGATGAACATAAAAAAATCTATAAAACCAGGAACGTATTTTACATTATTTAGGGGCAACCCAAAATTTAGTTTGTTTGTTCATTCTTGTGAATAAACAATATAAGAACACAACAGCGAAGAAGAAGAAGGCGAACTAGATCTGAACAATTTCCCGTTATAGAAGAGAAGAATAAAAATGTAAAGTTGAATGATATATCTTTTTTTAGTAGTATATATTATATAAAGTAAATTTTTTATTTGGCTTATTGATATAGCGATGACAAATTATGTTAGAATGTGTCATCACCGTTAATAACTCGAGAGGATTGTTATCTCACTTTATTCAGTTGAATTTCGATTTGGAAAATGATTACAGTGATTTTAAAATGTATTATTTTAATTGATAAATTATATAACAAATAAGGAAGTCCACCTAATAATATTTGGTATAAATGATCAATTAAAAATTATTCTGTTAAGCAATTTACTGCCAGCGGTCTGTAACGGCGATGCTTGATTGATCGTCAAGAATTTGAGAGGAGTAGTCGAGATTTGGTGGATAGTTGTCGAGACAGAGAGATTTCGGGACCACTGGATCGATTCGCGAGGCCTTGTGAGTGCTTTCTATTCTTCGATTCACGTTCTTTCTATTGTCGAATACTTGTAGTCGATGGAGTGAGATGGAGTTTGGTTTGCTAAATCTACTATATATATATATGTGTGTGTGTGTATATTCTTATTTCGTTTATAGAAATATAAGTTCATGTTCGAAACATAGATATAGATGTAGCCTGAACCTAAGTTTATGTTCTTGAATATTTTAGTTCTGGCAAAAAAGTGATTGGCATAGTAATTTGGCTCTGGCATGTTGAGAAGATGGCAATTTGTATTATTTTTGTTGAAAAATCGGAACAGTAATCTTAAAGAAATATATATTTTTCCTTAATCTTGTTGAGAAATATTGGTGCCCAATGAACTCTCTTAGAAATTGAAGAATTTATTTTATGTAGGAAGTAATGGAGCTTTATTTAGCTAGGGTTTTCTTTGGGATTTTTTGTATACAGCTGTTGCAATTTGTCAAAAAAGAATTTCCATGTTTTGGACATTTATAGGATATTTGTTATGGTTTTTGCTTAAGTTATCTCAGTGCTCTTATTGTGGGTTATTGTTGATGAGATGGCAAGGCAAATAGTGAAATTTACAGAAAGTGTATAGTAATGCTTCAGTGTACGTGGCGATATGAAGTTAATTATATGAACCAAACCGTGAATGAATGGTTTTGCAGTTTTGTGCACTTGTTTTATCTTTTGCAGCGTATTTTGATCTTGTGTACAAATTACTTAATGATGTCTGTGTGGTATTTTGCATTTGAATTTTCCTGATTCTGCTGCCTATAAAGACCAGAATAGATGTTTCTCTAACTTTCTTACCTCCACAATATCTAGTAGGTAGTAGTGGTTGTACCCTTTTTAACACAACTGAAGCTTGGTCATACAATGATTCTATTTAGTTTGATATGGCTTAGTCAGATAGTTGAAGTTAGGCAGGATGCATAAACCCTCAGCATTCGTTCAGGGGGTTTAAGCTGATTTATCATTGTTGGAACCTTGCAGCTCTGTTCTCTTTATCATCACAAACTATCCAAGAAACAGTCGTAACTTGGAATGACTGAAGTTTTCTTGAGCTTAACAGTAAATAATAGTTTATTATGTTGGGAAATAATTCGTACTTTAGTGAAATTATACTTCATTGAGGCTTCATGCAAGTCATTGCTAATTTATCACATCTGCAATTTTTTTTTTCCTTCCACGTGATAGGCTTTGAGGGTTCCTCTGGTAACGATGAGAGAAGAGAAAGAAAATCTGATTTTGAAAACTCAGAGGATGAAAGAAGGACAAGAATTGGTTCACTGAAAAAGAAAGCAATTAATGCATCTACCAAGTTCAAACACTCTCTCAAGAAGAAGAGCAGAAGAAAGAGTAATTGTCGAGTTAGTTCTGTCTCAATTGAGGACATTCGTTATGCTGAAGAGCTGCAGGCCGTTGATGCATTTTGACAAGTACTGATATTGGATGAATTGCTACCTGAAAAACATGATGACTATCATGTGATGTTAAGGTACTCTATCCTGTCATATATGCAAGACTTGCAAGTACATATATTGGTGGAAATTGAAAATGTGTATTTCACTTTTGCTGGTGGTGGGCAACATAACGGGGAATAACCTTTTCAGCTCCCACAAACCCCCCAATTCCGTTGTAGGCAAGATTTTGATCCAAGTATTTGATGTGATTTCCAATAGGCTTTACTAAGTAAGCTAGTTGGCAGATGATATCCAAAATACAGTACCAATTTCATAGGTTTGTTCAAATTGGGATGATATATTATATAGTTGGAAATATTTATTCCAGCAGGTTCACTAGCCACCAAACAGTGTATATGTAAAGATATATAAACTAGTACTCATTGTTAAACTGTGTATAAATTCTCCTACAATGTACCTTGGATTAAAATAATGTCTCTAGGAGATATATTGTGTTCAAGTTGTGAATATCACTCATTTGGAACATACATACAACATATGAAATGAGTAAAAAGGGGTCATCGGTAACAGTTAAATAGAGACGTTTATGTTCTCTTCTTTTGTTGAACACACCTTAGAAGGCTGAAGGCGTATATATTTCTTACAGGCATTAATGTTTTAGTCCGCTAGGGTATGTGCCAAGGGATATGTAATTTTGTTGCAGTTTAAGTAAGTTGAGGATACATGAGTCCCTTATCTATATGATGGGATGCATGCTACTTCAGCCTAGTTTGGACAGATTTCTTCATTTTTTGTTCCTGCAAATTCTTTTAATGATGGTCTCCATGGGCATAGCAATTTATTGTGGAACTACAGCTTGATGTCTTCTTACCGACATGCATTCAAACACCAATGGCACATTAGGTCTCATTTGCGTTGTTTGTGGTCATAGTCCTTTGGTTGGAACTAAAGCCATTTGGCCCATGGGTTGTTATGTCTATTAATGATCAACCTTGATTCATGTGCAATCAGCTCCAACAATGATAGAATCTATTGCTTGGTCTGATGTTGGATACTTTCCGGAGAAAATGTTCATGATTTCACTTCAAGCTTGAAATGCCTCCGAAATTTATTCACTTCAGGACAGATGTCCACATATGTTGTTTTAGAAAAAAAAAACATTTGGTTTATTTTGCAACTTCTGCTTAGGAATTTGATTTAGTTTGCAACTTCAGCTTGCTGGCATGTGCTCATCCTAGTGAACTCTTACCATATAAGTCACATTTCGCCTCACTGATGATGTTTGAGTTCACATTTCACTGTCCTCGGACTGGAGTGACTGCCATTTTCCCTCATCATTGCATGATCTCTCTCTACTGCATGTAGTGGGAGTCATGCACCAATAAACGAACAATTTACCAGTGAGGTGCAATATGAAACATTAAATATAGGCTTTCCAGTGGATCATATTTTGGTTCTAGTGTTGGGTTTATGGTTATAAGGATATTATCCATTAACTTAATTATGATTTGAATCCAGTATATCCGATTATAAATTAATTGGCCTTTGATCATGTGTGATCGGCTATGCTGACTGTACAATACAATTACATAATAATCTATCAATATAGTATAAATGTAATATGCCATTGAGGATGCAGCAAGTGGCATGGGCCGGATATAGTTCGCTGGAACGGGATCGGGTCGAACAATTGAAGTAGGGCCCATGCCAAAGCACCCCGGAATGGGCCGAACCTGGAGGATCCACCGAGGAAGATCAAGCCCATTGGAAGATCAGGCCCAGAAGGAAGAAAACTTTTGAATATAGGCCCAATGTAATCAGTTAACAATAATAATTGTAATGGTCTATAAATAGACCATTATAGGTGGATAAGAAGGGAAATTTTTTTTGGAAGAATTCTAGAGAGAGAGAGAGAAAGAAGAAACGAACTCTTGCATCTTCAATTGGCGCCGTCTGTGGGAAACGAGGAAGAAGTTCAATTCAAGCCCGATCAGTACCATATTAGTTCAATCGAGTTTGTGAGTACACAGTGTGATTTCTGGAAGTTGAATCCAGATCAGTGAGATTGTAGTTTGTTCAGAGAGAATTCTTGCTTATTGTGGATTCTGAGGCATTTGCTTCGGAATGACGCAATTGTGATTTGCTTAATTGCAGTCAGATCCGGTGAGTTTAAAGTTAGAAAAGTTTAGATCTAGCAAACAGTGATCACGATTCGGTGAAGTTAAGCCCAGATCTAACGAAGTTTGCATCGGTGATGCTTAGATCTGTTTCGGAGTTCGTAATTCATGCCTTTGCTTCGATCCGGAATCATGATAGGGGGTGACAACTCCAATACGGTTGAGAACGTCCAGCAAGTGAAACTTGATGAGTTGATGAAAATGATCGAAGCTCTCTGGAGAGAAAATGCGGATTTAAGGACTGAAATGCAGCGTCTAGAAGCTCCAGTAATTCCACGACCACTCCCGGTAGGAGAAGAAGGTGCACGTACCGATGCAGCACATCACGGTGAGGAGGTTGGAAACAATCTAGTAGATCCTCACCGCGAGGAAATCCGGCGAGACGGTTTGCCGCCAAATCTTCGTCGTATTGATGATCGTGAAGGATTAACTCACACGGATCCACGGCGTGAGCAGATCAGGCGAAACGAAGCAATGACTTTTGATCCACATCAAGAAACGCTCAGCCGAGGTGAAGCAACAGAGTTGAATCGTGACAAAGCTATGCCTTCATGGCGCAAAGACTTTGTTGAGGACAGGTCATTCGATCCGACCTATCGGCCTTCCATGACGACGTTCGACTATCACAGCTCAGAGAGGAGATCAGTAGACCAGAGAGCAACCGCGGGGTTCTAGAGGGAAAATGAAGCACTTCGTTCAGCAGCTCGAACGGTTGATTCACCGTTCACCGATGAGATTCTGAATGCTCTGAGTCCGAGGAAATTTTCCATGCCCGTTTTCATTTGGTTCGACGGAACGACCGATCCGATCGATCACGTGTATCACATCCAGTTGAAAATGGCTCTAAACACTGAGAATGACTCTTTGATGTGCAAGTGCTTTCCTACGAGTCTGGCCGGACCAACTCTGAATTGGTTCAAGAACCTGCCGAGGGGTTCAGTGGATAGTTTCCGAAGCTTGTGTGATCGGTTCATAAGCCAATACTATGGAAACAAGTGTCCAGCGAAAGATATTTCGAGCCTATTCACAATGAAGCAACATGCTGATGAGCGTCTCCAGGCTTTCCTAACCAGGTTTAACCTTACCAAGAGTATGGTTATTGAATGTCACCCTTCAACGGCAGTTCAAGCATTTATACTGGCCATGAACCATGGCACCCCATTCCACACAAGCTTGGTGGTGAACACGCCGAAGACTATGGATGAACTTAATGAAAGAGCCGATGGATTTGTGCACTCGGAAGAAGAAGAGGAGGCAAACGCTCGGAAGACATCCGTCATATCCACGGAAGAAAAGACCAAAGCAAAGATCAGGCAAAAATAGGTTCAGCCGCAACGCTCCTCGTGGAAATCTGAGAAGAGGCCCAGAGAGGAAGAGCTGGTTACTCCATTGAAAGTTACCCTAGCAAGGCTGTACCAAGAAAATAAAGATAAGTTTCGACCTCCTTTACCAATCAGACAACCTCTCAAATAGAGGGATCAGTCTAAGCACTGTGCATTTCATTCTGATTTTGGCCACTAGACTAACGAATGCAGGAACCTAAGGAGACAGGTAGAGATGCTGATAGCCAGAGGGGAGTTCGCAAGTTATATTCAAGGACCAGCGGTGGAACAGAACCGACTAATGGAGCACGTGAAGAAGAATTAGAAGTCAAATTCTCACAACACGCAACCAGTTCGAGTAATCAATGCAATTCACGGTCGGCCAGAACCTGCCGAGGAGTCAGATGAACTGCTTCGAACACGCCTTCGCCAGGCACGGATGAAGAGAAGGATAGGCAGTTTAAACACTCTGCACCAACAGAGCGCATCAACGCAGATAAAGTTTGACGTAACAGACTTGTTGCGTGTTCAGATCCCTTATGAGAACCCGCTGGTCGTAAGTTTGACAGTGGCCAAATGCTTGGTGCGGAGAGTTCTAATTGACCCTGGAAGTAGTGCGAATATCATGCCAAGAGATACATTCGATTGGCTCGAGATCAAACAGGATCGGCTGAAATCCACCGGGAATCCACTACTAGGGTTTGATGGAAATCGAGTGGAGCCCGTCGGTACGGTGGAGGTAGCGGTACATGCTGCCGAGAGGGTTTTGATGGAAACCTTTGTGGTTGTTGAAATTCATCCCTCTTACAATCTTCTGATGGGTAGAGGGTGGATCCACAGAGTTCAAGGTGTTCCTTCCACTCTGCATTAGGTAATGAGATGCCTGGGGCCAGACGGAACCAAAGTGATTGACATTCATGGAGACCAGGTTGCAGCTAAAGAATGTTATTCTGTAACACTGAAACATGCCGGAAAGGGGAAAGCTCCCATTCGTTCAGCAAGTCCGAGATAGCAATTACAGGAGCCTCCCTCCAAGCAGAGTGGGGAGGAGGAGCCAGTAGGCTTGACTGAAGAACCCCTGTTTGATGTGCAGATCGATCAGTTCCGACCGGAACGGACAACCAGAGTGGGGGAACGACTCGTTGAGGAGGAAAAACAGGAATTAGTTGATTTTTTGTCTCAAAACGCAGATGTGTTTGCATGGAGTCACCTAGACATGCCAGGGATCGATCCTTCTGTATCTTGTCACTCCTTGAACGTTAACCCCAATGCAAAATCTGTAAAGCAGAAGCAGCGACGGTTTGCACCCGAGCGCAACCGAATTATTGCCGAGGAGGTTGACAAGCTGCTTGATGCGGGATTTGTAAGAGAAGTGTACTACCCTGACTGGTTATCGAATGTGGTCGTTGTGCAGAAGAAAAATGGGAAATGGCGCGTATGCATTGATTTTACCAATTTAAACAAAGCCTGTCCGAAAGATAGCTTCCCGCTGCCAAAGAGTGATCAGATGGTGGATGTAACTACTAGATATGAACGCTTGACCTTTTTAGATGCTTTTTCAGGTTATAATCAGATCCCCATGGACCCCGCTGATGAAGAAAAAACTTCTTTCGTTACCGAACGCGGGACGTATTGCTATAAAGTTATGCCATTCGAACTGAAGAACGCCGGAGCAACTTACTAAAGACTTATTAGCAAAATTTTTAAGGAACAAATAGGGAAGACAGTGGAAGCTTACATTGATGACATGGTGGTAAAAAGTAAGAAGAAAGCTGATCATGTGAAGCACCTGCGAGACGTGTTTGATGTGTTGAGGCGATATGGAATGAAGCTCAATTCGACCAAGTGCTCATTCGGTGTAAGTTCAGGCCAATTCCTGGGGCACGTGGTTAATCTCAGAGGCATCGAGGCAAGCCCTGCCCAAGCAGATGCTCTGACTAAGAATGCCGAGCCGACGACAGTCAAAGAAGTGCAAACACTTACGGGACGGATTGCTGCACTGAGCCGGTTCATTTCCAAATTGTCAGATCGATGCAAACCATTTTTTGACACAATACGAAGCCACGGCAGGCAGGTTTGGGGGGATGAACAGCGCCTAGCGTTAACTGCTCTGAAAAAAGTATATGCAGAACCTTCCGGTACTGTCAGCTCCAGAATCGGGCGAAAAGCTGTTTTTATATCTCGGAGTATCCAGCATCGCGACAAGTGGCGTTCTGATCCGCTACGCAGAAGGGAAGCAATATCCAGTGTTCTATGCTAGCAAGACAATGACTGAGGCCGAAAGACGTTATTCAAAGGCAGAGCGGGTGATACTCTTGCTAGTGCATGCAAAAAGAAAGCTCAGGCATTATTTTGAATCCCATCTTATCATCGTTCTAACCACTTTCCCTATCAGAATAATCCTGCACAAACCAGATCTCTCAGGAAGAATGACGAAGTGGGCCATAGAGTTAAGCTCATTTGATATCACATACGAACCTAGAACAGCAGTCAAAGGGCAAGCGGTGGCAGATTTTTTACTAGAATGTGATTCAGAGGACGTGGAGGAGGATCTTCGTGGTTGCTTATGGAAACTCTTCGTTGATGGATCCTCAAATCAGATGGGTGCAGGCATTGGGATCAAACTGCAGACGCCAGAAGGTACAGCCTTAAGCCAAGTGCTTCGGCTTGAATTCGGAGCCACGAACAATGAGGCAGAGTATGAAGCGCTGCTGGCAGGAATTAAGCTTGCCAAGGAGCTTAAGGTCAGGAATTTGAATGTTTTTAGTGACTCACAGTTAATTGTTCGGCAGGTGAGGGGTGAGTATGAAACCAAGGATGAAACGATGGAAGCATATCGTTCTGCTGTTATACGGGAGGCCAAGAACTTTGAAAAAATTGAATTCATTCAAATTCCAAGAGAGTATAACGAAGATGCCGACCGGCTAGCATATAGTGCCTCGGGTTCTGGAGAAACATTGGCAAGGGTGATTCCAGTGGGAATATTAAACCAGCCATCCATTTTCGAAGAACCTTCAGGCTCGGATCCTTGGCAAGTGAATGTTATTCCATATGAGCCAAGTTGGATTGATCCGATCATAACTTACATCCGAGATGGTACTCTGCCTGAGCAAAGAGATGAGGCTAGGAAAATCAAAGCGAATGCTGCGAAGTACGCCGTAGTGCATAACCAGTTGTACAGAAGATCTTTTTCCGGACCGTACTTAAAGTGTGTTACCCCCACAGAGGCTCGGCAAATACTACGAGCTATTCATGAAGGTGTATGTGGAAACCACTCAGGGGGGGAGATCTTTAGCGCACAAAGCAATGGCGCAAGAGTACTTCTGGCCGAACATGTCGCGAGACTCGGAAGAATTGTCCAGAAGGTGCGATAAGTGCTAAAGGTTCGGACCACTGATTCACCAACCACCTGAAGACTTGCACGTAATGGCCACACCATGGCCTTTTGCACAGTGGGGGATGGATGTAGTTGGTCCTTTACCAACTGCCAGAGCTCAGAACAAGTATGTGCTGCTGGCTACAGATTACTTTACTAAGTGGGTGGAAGCAGAGCCATATCCGAGCGTTACTCAAACTCATGTGAGACGATTCATTTGGAGTAATATTATTTACCGGTTTGGTGTTCCGAGGTCAATCGTCATGGATAATGGGACCAACCTTGACAGTAAGCAAGTAAGAGAGCTGTTGGAGGAATATGGAATTAATCAAAAGCTGGCGGCAGTAAGTCACCCACAGGCCAATGGACAGGCGGAAATTACAAATAGAACAATCTTTACTTGTATCAAGAAGAAGCTAGAAGAAAAGAAAGGAAGGTGGTTAGATGAACTGCCGAACGTCCTATGGGCCTACAAAACGACCCCAAGACGACCGACCGGAGAAAGCCCATTCACCATGGCGTATGGTACCGAGGCAGTTATACCAGTCGAGCACTTAGTTCCGACTGTTCGAAGCTTGGCATGGAACCGTGAGCATAATGACAGTATGTTAAGGTTTAACCTCGATTTGCTGGAAGAAAAAAGAGATGCAGCAGCGGTAAGGCTCGCATCCTACTAGCAGACGCTTGCGAACAGCCATAACAAGAAAGTAAAGCACAGAGACTTTAGACCAGGTGATCTGGTTCTGAAAAAGAAGGTGGGGATAGTAAAAAAGATGATGCCACCATGGGAAGGCCCATACAGAATTGCAGAAGCCATAGGAAAGGGGGCATATACCTTAGAAACTATGGCCGGAAGGCTGGTTAACAAGCCTTGGAATGCTACTTCTCTGAAGAGGTATTATCAATAAAAAGTTGAGATTCAATACTGAATTTTGTTCATTTTCAATTGAACACAGTCGAATGTACAAGTTTATGAGATTTATAAAGATTATACTCCTCTTTAAAAGGTTGTGCAAAGTAAGTGGCAGCTGGCACTATGAGTCGGACGCCAAACATTTGCTAAGAAAAGAAAGAAGAGAGGGCCAAGTGGCAAGTGGCATTCTAGCTGAGCGCCAGGCGCCTGAGCAAAGTAAGTGGCAGCTGGCATTATGAGCCGAACGCTAAACACTTGCTAAGAAAAGAAAGAAGAGAGGCCAAGTGGCAAGTGGCATTCTAGCCGAGCGCCAGGCGCCTGAGCAAAGTAAGTGGCAGCTGGTACTATGAGCCGAACGCCAAACACTTGCTAAGAAAAAAAAAGAGGGCCAAGTGGCAAGTGGCATTCTAGCCGAGCGTCAGGCGCCTGAGCAAAGTAAGTGGCAGCTGACACTATGAGTCGAACGCCAAACACTTGCTAAGAAAAAAAAAGAGGGCCAAGTGGCAAGTGGCATTCTAGCCGAGCGCCAGGCGTCTGAGCAAAGTAAATGGCAGCTGGCACTATGAGCCGAACGCCAAACACTTGCTAAGAAAAAAAAAGAGGGCCAAGTGGCAAGTGGCATTCTAGCCGAGCGCCAGGCGTCTGAGCAAAGTAAGTGGCAGCTGGTACTATGAGCCGAACGCCAAACACTTGCTAAGAAAAAAAAAAAGAAAGAAGAGAGGGCCAAGTGGCAAGTGGCATTCTAGCTGAGCGCCAGGCGCCTGAGCAAAGTAAGTGGCAGCTGGCATTATGAGCCGAACGCCAAACACTTGCTAAAAAAGAAAAAAAAAAAAAAAAAAAAAAGAGTTTACATAAAGAGCTTGATCAGAAGTCGGCCATCTCATTAATAAAGTTCAAAGAGTTACAAAAAAGATGAGGTGTAAAGATGGCGAATATACAAAAGTCAGTACATTAAAAAAAAAAAAAAGAGTTCTAACTAAGAGGCGTTTGCCTCGTCAGCCTTTTGATGATGCTGGGCTGTCTCCTCATTATTGTTGGTATCACCATCCTCACGAGGTGGAGAGTCGAGGTGAATGACAGAATCGTTCTGTTGAGTCCTACCCTCAATAGCGTTAGAAGAATCATTCTGCTGAGGGTTATCTTCAGCAGTGATAACAGATGGAGTCAAGGTGGACAGAGGAAGAATGTCCAAAGTCAGAGCAGCAGAAGGAGTAGGAGTGATCCAAGAAGAGGCAATCTCTTGGCATTCATCAAATATGCCCTCAGCAGCGGTGGAGTCTGGATCGGCATAAACACCAGGAGGGTCAATATCCAGTTCCTTGTCAACATTATCAGGGGTAGAATCGGTCTGACCCTCATCCGGAACACGATCGGCATAACCCTCTCGGAACCCCTGAGCATATCTGAGGGCTCCAACTCTAGAAAACCGAGCATGCAGAGCTAGCATACCACCGTTTACCCTACTGATGGTATCGAGTAAAGCGTTGCGCTCGTCCAAGGCCCTTTTCTCAAAGGCCATCCGAGCGGATTGCTCATCACTCAGAAGGCGTAGCAGTTCTTCCTTTTCAGCCTTAAGGGATTCCCGCTCGGTATGCCAGACACTCTTTTCGAGCTGCACTGCATTTCTCTCATCCTGAAGAGAGTCAGTCTCTTTCCTCAGCGAATCCCTCTCCTTTTCAATCTTACCAAGCTGAACCATCAACCCGGTCTTCTGAGTAGCCAAATCATCGTTCTCCTTGTTCGCTGCATTAAGGCTGTTAGAAAGCGCATGGACCTTGGCATTCACATGCTCAACTTGTTTCTGCATAGCCATCATCCCGTACAGGGTCTGTAGAGATATACAGGACAACTGGTTAAGCCGAGCAGATGGTTAGAAGAAAATAAGTGTAAAGCCTGTGTAAAGACTTATTGACTAAGGGGCAGAAGTTACCTCCATGGCGGATAAGGGAAATCGGCTGAACACTTCCCTCTGAGACAGACCTTTGGCTACCTCAATGTCCTTGGGAGTCCACATGCTCCTGTAGTAAGCCATTGCGGTCTGACCATCTTTGAACATGGTCTCGGTCGGTTTAACAGACGATCCGTCTGTTCGAATGAAGCGAGGGTTCCATGGCGCCGTTCCTGAAGCGGAGGCATGCCTATAAGGGGTAGGGGGCTTAGTCTGAGGAGGTCTCGCTAGGGATATCACATTCGGCCCAGAGGGCCTAACCCTCTGAGACAAAGGAACATCATCGATGCTGAGGGCACTATCAGGTTGGTGCCTTTTTCCTCTTGCCTTTTCCCGTGCGGAAGCAGCAGTAGAACCAGGAGGATTGCTGACAGAAGGGGTAACATTCGGATTGGCGGTCGCTGTGTTAGCGACCGGGTCAGCAGCCGTCACGGATGGATCGGTGGAAGGAGTGGTATCAGAAAGGGTAGCAGAGGAAGATGCTGAAGCTGGTGAAGAATTTGATGCAGGGGTGATAGCAGGCCTGGGGGCAGTTTTCTTCCTGCCGAAGGAAGGGATCTGGAGTTGGCTCATTGTCTTGCCGAGGACTGAGATATCGAGGAGATTGTCTGAGGTGAGGAGGTCCGAGCAGGAGGGAACGTTGGTCAGAACGTACTGCTTCAGGTAGTTATCCCTATCCCTGCACACACCGTAGCTCAAATCATCACAAGGAATGCCTAAGGAATGGCACAAGAAAGTACAAAAACGAGGAATGCAAATATCGCAAGGACAGTCACTCTTATGGTTTTTATATTTCTTGTAAAGAGAGACAGAGCACTCTCCAAAAGTGCTCGGGATAGGGAAATCCTCCGCAGCTAGAGAGAACCAGGCTCCCCTAACCCCAATTATATTTTTCCTCCAACCCTTCTCGGATTTGATTTTATCCGTGCAGATGGACCTCTTCTTAATGGGGAAAAAGTGGTAAAACGGTTCATCAGTTCTGATCTTGCTAACCTTGTAATAGAGGAGAAGATCTACGAGGTCCAGATCCAGACCTCTGTCACGAATCAGGAGTAGCATAACAGACAAGATCCTAAGGAAATTTGGGTTTACTTGCAAAGGGGAAAGATTTAGCTTGTTGAAAACATAGCAAAAGAAGGGATGCAAAGGAAACCTAAGGAGATTAAGATGGAGGAGTGAAAACAGGACCTCGCCGGGAAGAAGGCCAGCACCGGTTCTAATATTCACCTCTCGGGGGCAATTTTTAATTTCTACATCGTCAGGGAGGTGAAGTTTCATGCGAAGAACATCTAGATCTACTGTCATGGTGAGAATGGATGAAGATTTCGAGGAGGAGAAAGAAGTTTTCCAAAAGAAAAATGCAAATGAAACTAACCTCAGAGAGTGAGAACGGCAAAAAGTACTGCAAGGCCACTGGAAGGAGGATCTTTTGCAAGAGATCGCCGGAGAGGATTCGAACAACAGAAAGTGAGATGAAGATGGTAAAGAGGATCGATGGAACATCTATGAAGCTTATAAAGACAAGGTGAGCCCAAGGGCCGAGGAGTCAGGAAAGCGATGAGTTTTTTTGAATCTCGAAACGCCGACCCCTAAATCTAACCGTCCATTCTCCCACGCGATCTTCTCGAGCCGTCAGGTTATCATTAGCAGCCTCTAATAATTACCCCCTAATTAATAAGGGGTAATTATGGGGGCAGTTGAGGATGCAGCAAGTGGGATGGGCCAGATATAGTTCGCTGGAACGGGATCGGGTCGAACAATTGAAGTAGGGCCCATGCCAAAGCACCCCGGAATGGGCTGAACCTGGAGGATCCACCGAGGAAGATTAAGCCCATTGGAAGATCAGGCCCAGAAGGAAGAAAACTTTTGAATATAGGCCCAATGTAATCAGTTAACAATAATAATTGTAATGGTCTATAAATAGACCATTACAGGTGGATAAGAAGGGAAATTTTTTTTGGAAGAATTCTAGAGAGAGAGAGAGAAAGAAGAAACGAACTCTTGCATCTTCATCCATTTGTTAGTATTTTTCATGTTTACTGTTTGAGTTGAAGTGGTCTATGTGTGGATAATTTGAATTTGACAAGGAAAATTGTCTAGGTTTGTATTGGAAACTTGAACACTGTCACACTTTTCAAGTTGCAGGGTTGGGGGTTTCTCATCATGACAGTGGCAGCTCATTGCTTAAACCTATGTTACATGGGCTCTTCAAAAGTAGCAAAATACCCATGTCGGACCCACAATACTAGGGCATGAGTATGGGATATGAGTCCAACACTTTTGGTTGGACATTGAACTAAAAAACATATCAAATTATTCAATTTTATCATATTATTGCTTCAAAACAAGTAAAATGCCTTTATTATACACTATGTATCATAAATAAATCATATTACATTAAAATAAAATAAATATTTTTGATAATATGAAAATTTAGCAGTGTCCACGTGTCCTTCAATTTATAAATTTGATATGTCTGGCACTTGATTCATACCCGCACCCGACACACTTAACCTCTAGCATTATTTGTCTTCCTATGTTGCTTGGTTTTTTCTTGTCTTTCTCTGGAGCTTTTCTTTTTCGTTGTATAATTTAGAGTTTCTTTGGTATCATTAAATATCCTTCTTCTTTGTTGTGGTATTTTTATAAAAAGTAATGCTATCAAAACAAGTGCTAAATTTTATATTTCTAGATTGAGAAGGACACTAAGATATGTTAATGCAAAGTCAAAGTTTCAATCCTATGCCTAAATGAGAGGGCTCATCAATGCTGTCAAGAGTGTCACTCTTGATTGCTTTATTCTTTAAAAATGTATACTATCAGAGAATGATTTCACCTACAAATGAGATTGTTATGTTTGAGCTCTTTTTACGCATGATAACGTTAAAAACAGTTCTTATTCTTTGCTTAATAGGTTTGATACTTTGATCAATTTTAGTATTCTACATTAATTTGTTACTCAGTGTTAGATCAGTATTCTTTTACCTTAACTGATAGGATGTGGAACACTCTTTCACGATGGAATTCATTTTTGTGACAGTTTATTTGATTACTTACAGATTCTTGAAAGCAAGGAAGCTTGATATTGAAGAAGCAAAACATATGTGGGCTAATATGATTCAATGGAGGAAAGATTTTGGTGCCGACACTATTATGGAGGTAATTAAATTTAGAATTTTCTTAACTGTGCTGGTTGGTCTCCATGTTGTTTCAGGCCCTGGTTTAAGCTAATTCTTGCCATTGTGGCATTTGTCATCTCAACTTTCATATCCTCTTTTTCAAAAAATAAAAAGGAAAAAGCTAATATGCTTACTGTGGTGGTATTTTTATCAGGATTTTGAATTTAATGAGTTGAATGAAGCTTGGAAGTATTACCCCATGGTTATCATGGCATTGACAAGGAGGGAAGACCAGTCTACATAGAAAGGTTAGGAAAAGTTGATCCTAAGAAACTTATGCAAGTTACAACCATGGATCGCTATGTAAAATACCATGTCCGGGAGTTTGAGAAATGCTTTGCAATTAAGTTTCCAGCTTGTACCATCGCTGCAAAGAGACACATAGATTCGACCACGACAATTCTAGATATCCAAGGCATTGTATGTTATCTTGTGTATTCTTACACTAAATGTATACATTTTGGTACAATCTGTATACTTTTGTTGATTTATGTTTGGTTATATCTTTCATTGTTATTGGTTCAGGGTTTGAGCGAGACGGCACGGCAACTTATTAAAAGGATCAACAACATTGATAGTTACAATTACCCTGAAGTAATCTTATTTTCTTTTAACTTCATTAATGATGTCGTTCTTAACTTGATTAATGATATCTTGCTTAAGCTTCGATGCTGATTTGGTGCATCGACTTAATGCTGCAGACACTCCACCAAATGTTTATCATCAATGTTGGTTTTGGTTTTATGTGGATCTGGAGTATTGTAAAGGGTCTTCTAGATTCCAGAACAACTTCCAAGATTCATGTATGTGAATTTTTTCTCTTTTTCTTCCAGTATAATTTAATAAGCCCATTGACATTAATCATATCCATTTTTTTAATTGTCCTTAGTTGCTTGGAAACAAGTACCAGAACGAGTTGCTTGAAATAATTGATGCCAGGTAATTTTCTGCATTTCTAATTTCTTATTCTGAACTAGTCTGATCATAAATGTCCCTTCTAATTGTCATGCTATTTACTTATATCTCATTTATAACTGCATTAATCTATCTTAAAACTTATGGAATTTTTCGGTGCTTGTACAGTGAGTTGCCAGATTTCCTTGGGGGCAGCTGTACCTGTTCAGATCAAGGGGGGTGCCTTCGTTCTGATAAAGGGCCATGGAAAAACCCACAAATATTAAAGGTTCTGACTGGCTTTAGGACCTTTGTTGGTTTTATCTTAAGTGATGCAAACACAACGAAATATTTATTGCGCTTTTCACTTGACAAGTTAGGTCTCATGTTTGCTTTAATTGGGAACAATTTCTTTATATGGGCAATTATGTTGCAGATGGTTCGTAATGGGGATGCAAGGCGGGCCAGACAGGTTGTTAAAATTCTTAACAGTGAGGGGAAGGTTGTTGCTTATGCCAAGCCTAAGGCCTCCTCAATTACTTTCAGTTTGTTTGGATGCATTCATGTTTATCCATTTTCAGTTTTGGTTGTTATACAATTGTTTTGCTTTGAAAGAGATGAAAAATAGTGATACATCCACTACCGAATCAGGATCTGAAGCTGAAGATTTTGCTTCCCTCAAAGCCATGAGGAGTTATTCACTTCTTCGGTTGACTCCTGTTCGTGAAGAGGTTTGTTTTGACTTTTGTCATTTATATGTCAATATATTACAATTTTTAAAATATTGTGGCAGCTGTTGCGTTATTAAGATGCATCCATAAACAGGCTAAGGTTATTGGAAAGTTGAGCCATGCTGCTAGCTTCTCAGGATATGACGAATATGTTCCTATGGTTGACAAGGCTGTTGATACTGGATGGAAGAGGCAAGCATCCTTTCAAGGGTAAGCAAATCTTGCTTCGCTGTGGTACATGTCCCCTTTTTCAGTGTTTACATACTGTAATATGAATTCACTGAGGTTGTATGTTCATTTGAGTGCATATTTCAAGACACACAAAACAAAACAAGTTTGGTTGGATAGCTATCAATAGAGATGAATCACAAAAGAAGAGGAGATTGCATTCTTTAACGGATCGGTAGATCGACAGAAAATGAGTTCAAGATAGATCGTCTAGCGTAAGTTTGGATTTACAGTAGGTTAAGTGGTTTTATGGGATTAGAATATGATATCTAAGGTTGTGTTACATTTCTTATAGTGGATTTAATATGTTTGGTCTAGGGTTCTGTGGTTTTTCCCCCCACTGGGTTTTCCGTGTAAATATATACGTTGTTCTCTGTGCGTGTAAATATATATGTTGTTCTCTGTGCGTTTTTTTTTATTTATAATTTTTTTATTATTATTATTTATATATTTGCTCTTCTATTACTATTTGTGTGTATGTGTGTATTTTTTTTTTTTTTTTTCTCATTTTTTTTAAGCAGTTCTAAAATTTGAATTTCAGTTTTGGCCATTAGGTATTTGGAAGACTTATTCAACCCCCACCCCACGAGGTCGAGTGGGACTTGGCATAAATTGACATTTTAGGGTGATAGTCCTTTATTCAGACTTCTGCTTAATTTGGATATTATGTGTGATGAAAACCTCATCTTATTTATGTTACTTAGAGAACACCCAATACAGAACCTTTACGTTCATATGTATTTCGGACAACACCATAACTTGGCAATAAGATGCAATGAGTATTCCTGTCCACCCTTTAGCTTTAAACTGAAACTTTTATTGTTTATCTGGTATTGTTGCTCCAATTTAACACTATAATATTAATCTGGTGTTTTATATGATAGATTTAAAATTTTGATTTCAAAAAATCCATGGCAGGGACATTTCCTCTGCCTGATACTCAGAAGGCACCAGAAGGGCTTCGTGCTCGGATTTTGGCAGTGCTTATGCCCTTCTTCACGACCCTTTTCACGCTCTTCCATTCAGTGGCATGCCGTGTAACCAAGAAATCTCCCGAGACGTCATCTGTTCATGACCAAAATATTCCTGAACTTCCCTTTGATGTGCTGCCCAAGGAGGATTTTCGGCCCCCTTCACCAACTCCATCATTTACTGAGGCAGACCTGCTCTCCTCTGTAGTGAAAAGACTGGGTGAACTTGAAGAAAAAGTCGATATACTTCAAGCAAGGCCATCTGAGATGCCTTGTGAAAAAGAGGAACTTCTGAATGCCACTGTTTGCTGTGTGGATGCCCTTGAAGCAGAGTTAATTGCAACTAAAAAGGTAGAGAATATAGCCTATTATATTATTGTGTTTGCTGCAGTCGTAAAAGTAATTGGATCACTGCTGAGCCTTGTCACTGGGTAGTATTATGCAGTGGAGGCTTGGCTTGGTCTATATAACTCACTCGTATAGTTGTTGATCTAAAAGCAGTGCAATGCATTTTCATTTCTATTCTCTCCCCTTATTCTTAATTAGTAAGGATAATTTGCTCCTATTTTCTTTTGTTTTTATATACTAGTGCTATTATGCTTCACTTAGTTTTAAGTCACGTATTGTGTGAAACAATCTGAAAACATGACTGCATAGTTTTGACTATATTTGAGACTGTTTATTCAACATGTAAAAGTAATGTAAATATAAAATATACTGTACCTGTAGCTGTTATTGTTGGGAATGAGAAGGTTTTAATGTTGATGCGACTTTTATGATTGGCCTTTTATATATGTGCAATAATTATTGCTTTCACAGTTTTGATTGATGCTGTAAATTTCTTTTCATCTCTCTGTAAATTTTACTTTCAAATTAATATGCACGTTGACTATCCTTAGAGTTGTGGTTGTCATTGTGCATGCATTATTTTATATTGTCAACTATGTGTTATGCATACAAATGTAGTTTGATTGCAATTATGCTTCTTTGTGAGCAGGCTCTGCATGAGGCTTTGATGAGTGAAGATGATCTTCTTGCTTACATAGACAGTCAAGAACAAGCTAAATTTCGGGTGAGTTAATATGTAAATCTTCCTCTTATATGTGTGTGTGTGTGGAAGTGATTTGTTTTCTTTTTCGGTAGAAGTTTCCGACTGATGTGTTTCTCAATGCATGTTAAACAGAAAAAAAAGGTTTTGCTGGTAAAGATGTGAGCGGATGTGAACGAGGGAGGCAATATGTGAGGTTGGTTGGTGTCTTTGGCTGCTTGAGTGTCTTTACCGTACATGTTCGGCATCCACGAATTCTATTACTCTTGCGAAAGATTTGTTGTTTACAATGATGTGACGAGTCTTTCTATCGAGATCTAATACATTGACTGTTGAGAAATCGTGCGTTTCTATATGTTCCTTGTGTCCCGAATGTATGTTGTGATTCTATTCAACTCCAAACGGTCTCTGAAACGTTTGAAATGAGTGGGAAGCTTTTTCAAAAATTCGTTGCTAAGCCGTGAAACTTATAGTAGGTAGATTCCATTGAGTTTACACATGAGAATTTGTGATTGTGTCGAGACTTCTTTTTAAACTCCCTAAAATTTTCCTTTCAGGATTTAAATGAAATAATTGAATTGGGACATCCAATATGTTGTCATTAGGCTGATCATGTACAATGAATTGGGATATCCATTAAGTTTTCAATATGTTGATTTGTAATAATTTGAGTTCAAATACAGCTAAAAATATAAAAATAAACTTTGAGGATGACTTTTGTCATATGGGTTTTGCGGTTGGTTGAAATTCAGTCTTTGGACCTAAGAAGTCACTCATTCTACTATTATTCCAATGTTAGCACGTTTAATTGTGGAGTTTTGATGGGTTCACGGTTATCATAGTTTTAAAATGCGTTGTGTCATATAAGGGTATTGAATTTACATATAACATTTTACCTTCACCTTCTCCTGATGATGTGGGATGGTGACACCTGTAGCGTGCTAGTGTGGTAACTCGTTAGTGTCTCGCACCCGCTCACAAAAGTTATCACAATTCGATCGGAACAGAGGATCTGTAGATTAACACTGTCACACCGTCTTTGCCAACTAGAGCATTTGCAGATTAACACCGTTTTTGCCGACTTCAGCTTATTTCTCAATCGGAATGGTTTTGTTATCTCCAGAAAGAGAGTATATATATTGGTTAGCTCTTCAATTTGTTTCAAAGTTCAATCTTGTTTTGAAGACGACTGTAAAACAATTTGATTCTTTTTTCTTGTAATGGAAGCTTTCTTTTTAATTGATTTCATGTAATAGAAGCTTTCTTTTTAGGGCTAAAAGCACAAAACCCTCCTGTTGTTTACAAAAACTACATATCACCCCCTTAATTATTAAAAAATCCCTTGAACTAACATAAACTATCACATTGCCCCCATTCCGTTACAAAACCGTTAAGTACCTGCGAAATGACAAGAATGCCCTTGATAGTACATTAATATTTATTTAAAAGTTAAATGTGTTCTTTTTAAAATGACAAGCTATACTGATTCGGTAAACTCTAAAGACACCCTCAGTACAATATTAACGATCTCACAAAGATTCGATTTCAGTGAATTTCCATTTACCGATCTCATCTTTTACGGAATCGATCCCCCTTTGACTGTACAAGAATATGTGAAGCTCAGCATTTTTGGAAGTACAGGAGAACGCTCTTTTGCTGATATTATTACCAGTATTCGATACTGGGTCATTAATAGCATTACTGTACCTTCCTTATTCATTGTGGGATGGTTATTTGTCAGCACGAGTTTAGCTTACGGTGTGTTTGGAAGCCCTCGGCCAAATGAATATTTCTTAGAGAGCCGACAAGGAATTCTATTAATAATTGGCCGTTTTGATCATTTGCCCAATTGATACATCTGAAGGGATCAATGTTGGACTTATTGGATCTTTAGCGATTCATGCGAGGATTGGTCATTTGGGGACTCTCGAAAGCCCATTTTATGAAATTTCTGAAAGATCAAAAAAGGTACGGGTGTTTTATTTATCACTAGGTAGAGATGAATACTATATGGTAGCGGTAGGAAATTCTTTGGTGTTGAATTATGTCCTTTGTAGGATTCATCACAAATGAACCATTTTCATGAGATTAAAGATGCGACGTTGTTTGGCAAACTTTCTAATTTTTTTTTTCCTTTTTTTTTCGTCTTTTTTCACACCCCTTCATCCAGGATATATATATATATATATATATATATATATATATATATATATATATATATAAGTACAATAGGTATTTCATCACTACCATAATAGCGCCCACGTAGAGCACCTCCAGTGTGCATATATAGTAGGTGAGTATATATATAATTACTATATAATTATAATAATATTATTATAATTATATGGTAATTATATATAAATATAGGAATTATATATACATACACACACACACACACACATATCGAATACATATCCTCCATTATCTACAAACGAAGAAGCCAATTGACAATAAATAGCAACATCAACGGCATGACAGAGGATAATTGCCCTATGGTTTCATCCGCTGAATCGATGGCCTCTATCGAATCTTCAACAAAAAAGTAGAGGTATCCAAAAACCCTAATTTTCCATCCTAGCCCTCTTCAAATTCAATACATTTTCCCCATCAACATCAGTAGTATTTAGAAGTTTCACTTTTGTTGTTCTTAAAGAAATTTGGGTCCTTGTAGATCGATATCCTCATATTGGATCCTGACATCATCATCATTCTTGTTCAGCTATTGATTGTACTCGAACAGTATATTGATATCGATTCTTGCAGTAGGGGCCGATGGTGGATTATTAGACTTTCAGTCGTCATGTTTGTGTTTGGGTGTGTTTGGGTGTGAGAGAGAAAGATAGATAGAGAGAGAAAGAGAGGAGTCTATATAGAAGCGCAATTTCGTCATTTTGAGAGAACAAGAGTATTTTGGTCATTATAATGCAATATATGGTGCACGTGATGGTTATATGATTAGTTCTCGTTAATTTTAGACGGTTAACTAACGGGGAGGGGGTGATATGATATATTTTTAAAAACATGAAGGGGTAATATGATAGTTTATGTAGTTGAGGGGGTTAGTAGAAATTTTTTGTAAACAACATGGGGGTTTATGTTTTTAGCCCTTCTTTTTAATTGAGGGATCTGAAAGGGAAAATGGTTGGAAATAAAACAATTACCCACGTAGCAAACATGACTGAGTGTCGGAAATAGTTCACCCAAAATCAGGGTGTTATCCATGGATAACAAGATTTCCAATAGATTGTAAGACCGTACAAAATTTTCACTAGATTGTAAAATCGTACAAAATAATAAAGGATTACACATAGATATGACTCACCACCCTCAACCTTTTTGTACCCCATTCACTCACGGAATCTAAAATCTCTCAATCTCAAAGTTATCCCATAGTCTAATCTCTCACAATCTCATAGTCTAATCTCGTTTGAGAGTATTAACTATTTCAAACTTCGGAGTTTTTTTGTGGGTAAAATGGTAATTTCATATACTTAGATATTTTATCATTTTTAACAAAAAAATATAAGGAATAAAATGCTAATCACTTTAGAATATGACAAGCCCAAAGGGTAGGCTTGTTTAACAAAATGTTTAAGTTTGATGTCATGTGTAATTAGGTGAAACTTGGGGGGAGTTTAGTGTAATTTACCCTTGAAATGCCGATAGTAAAGACGTCCACAACAATCTACATCTCACATTTGGTGTACATCTCACATTTGGGAGGGGACATCAGTAGCAAATTGTAAAAACCATTTACAAATGTTATAAGTGAGAGTAAAGTCAAATCTATACTTTATATTATTAAAAGTACAACCAAGTTTGAGCTTTTTGAACTTGTGCTCGAGCCTTTTGAGAAAAGCTTGAGTTTGCATCTTGGATTTTCGAAGTGTAGTAATTCTAATCGAATTATGTGGAAGGGAATGCAACCAAGTTCTTGCTTTATCTTTGAGAGAGAATTAGATGAGTTTCATCCTAAAAGCATCCTTAGAGAGAGTGGACATCTTGGTAGTTGAACACAATTATAGAAACTCATCTAAATGCTTATAGGGATCTTCAGTAGCAAACCCATGAAAATATGGAAGCATTTGGATTATAGCTGGCGTGATCTCCGGGAATTCAAAGCACGAGGGAGAAGTGTATGATATGGGAATGTAATGATCCCTCAATGGTGTAGGAGTAGCTGCAGGTGGTAAAGAAGCTCCCAATGCATTATCACCATCATTGTTAGCCATGTTTGGATTAGAGGATTCTCTTAACAATTTATAATTCTTTTTAGGGTTTCCAATTTACCCAAGAATTTTTCTATTTTTGGGTTGTATTCAAGTAAAGGATATGACAAGGAATGGTGACCTAACATGCACTAAGTTCAATATTGGTAACAATTAAAAGAAAATTTTCAAGCAAAGAAATAAATTGACAAGAACTCACAGAAGGTCTTAAAATCGTAGCTTTTGTCCTTTAAGCTTCGTTGCCCTTGCTCATAGATTCTTTTACTTGAAAAGAAAAAGAAATAAGATGAGATATAAGAGAGTCCTAAACTACAAATTAAAGTAGAATTAATCTTGAACTCAATAAAATCCATTACACAGTCCCTGGCAACGGCGCCAAAAATTGATGTGTGAATTTTTCAATCATAAAATACCACTCATAATAGAACAAATCCTTTGCAGGATAGGGCTACTAAGAGGGTGTCGAATCTCAGGGACTATGGTGGTTTTATCAAGTCTAAAATTAATTGCTATTTTAATTTAGAGAAAAGTTGTGTTTGTTGTGATGAAATTCAATAACATTCAAAGAAAATAAGTAAAGTAAAGAGATTGAGATCAGAAGGAGAAATATTTAGGGCTTGATTTCACCACAAACCTTATACTATGATAAATTGACTCAATCTTGGGATTCCAATATTTATGTATAACTCGGAATTAAAAGAATTAATATTCAATTCAATTTTTAAGAAGATAAATAATGAATGTTTGCTAATAATAACATGTTTTCGGTTGGTACGAATTATCTACCTACCTACTCTAAACTAATTTTACAGAATAATTCGTCTTCCCTAAGCATAAACTATAAAAACATTCATTTACAAAAATGGTTTAAACACCATTGCATGATTACTATTCTTATTGTCACCAGAAGCCCTTAGCCGCCAATGTGACACCCCCACATTTTCCACGCATAAGTTGATCAGGCTTATACACAAAAAACGAGGGATATCAAAAACAATTGGCAATATACAAGCATGGAATACAAAATGATGATAATAAAAGAATTTAGACAGGAAAGGAATACTAAATAATACAACATCCATCCATCCTTTATTTAATACCGTACTTCATTACAACTTGGAAATCCTATGTCAAGGATCCCTAAATATAACCCTGAGAGTTCAACGTCAAAAGTAAATAAAAACTGAAACTGAAGTAATACATAAAACTTCTACCCTGAACTGGATCGTAAGAGTAGATGAGTTCGGATGGTGGTCCCACACTGCTAACCTCAACCTTGGAACGGGTACTGACCGTATCTTGAAATAACAACAATGGTGGGTCAACCCCACGAGCAAGTCCTCTCTACTATGACCCAAATCAGAGAATCAAATAAATTAATCATTATGAATCGGTTGAGTACTATATCTGTATACATCCTAAGGGAACTATCCCATGTATAACATGACCTCAACCAGAATAGACGGTGATCACTTAGACTCACACTAGGTGGTTAAGTGTCGCCTTTCCCCACCCGGGAAATCAGCTATTATACATGGTGCACGGTACTGACAACACAGACTATAACGAACTACACAGTGATAACACCTTGCAAAGTACTGATGAATATGCTAAGCATATAAATTAGGCAACACATGCCAACAACATTAATAAATATACCGAGTATGTCAATTAGGCAACACATGCCAATAATATTAAACCACATACCCCGACAGCCACACATCTGTCTATAGCAACGAATGCATAAGGTATAAATGAGTCTAAACTTATTAGCCAGCTCACATGGTTCTATATGGCAACTCATTCATATAATCTAAATGTGACATAATTAAACAGTCCATTTATTTCCTGAAATGCACACAGCATAATAATCATGGTTTGTATATCATTAACAACATAAATAATCCTGCAATGTATAACGGACAATTTATTTGAATTAAAACCATGTAATCATTTAATTTTAACATTAATGATTTAATACTGTTTAATAAAATAACAACACAATTAATGATTAACAATGTCATTAAATTAACTACATCCGTTTAATGGTGATCTGTATTGAAAACGATACAATTAATATTTAAAAATATTAATCGGAAATAATAATAACTAACGGTTAATAAAATAATAATTTAATGTCCCGTTAAACCCGTAAGTACCAACCATAGGCCCAAAAGTGCAAGTTTAAGGTTCTGGAAATTACAAAACAGGCCCTAGGGGTATTCTGGTAACTTCCAGCAGCTGTAGAGACCCCACACGCGCCCTCACGCGCCTCCCAGAGCCTCCCCATGCGCAGCCCAACCTTCCCCACTCTCCCACGCGCCTCCACGCGCGTCTGGCATCAGCCACGCGCGCGCACGCGCTCCCACGCGCTTCTGGAGCGTTCCACGCGCGCGCACGCGCTGCCACGCGCGCACTAATGGTACCTTGCTGACGCGGCGGCTCCTGATTCGGTGGTTGCATGGACTTGTTGTAGGTGCGCTACACTGGATAATTCTATCTTAGTTCTTCTAATCCAAGGGTCCTGGTTCGCGCGTGCACCATCTTATGGTGTATTGGACTACACCGAATCAATCTGCTGATTAGTTACTCATCTAACGGCTGGATATCCATGCGCACAGTAACTATAGTGCGCCGTATCACACCGGATTACTCCGGTCATCTCCCCCACTGCCGGCGACCGGAAAACTCGCCGGAAGGTCGCCGGAAAATGCAGAAAAGCCCCGGAAAATTCCTAAAAATTCTAAAAAAAATCCCAAAGGCCATAATAATTATTTTTAGCTATATTTTGATTACATAGGCCATAAAATAATTGTTGACCACCTTTAATAATTAAAATTCCTTTCTTTAATAAATAAAAAAAAAATTAATTTAATAATTTCCTAGCATGATCTCTAAGCTCTATAATTATTTAAATAATCTAAACAATTAATTTATGGATTCAAAGGGGAAAAGTAGATAATAACTTGCCTTTTTGGATTTAAAATAAATCCGCCAGTTGCGCGTAGTCGGGTAAATTCCCTACACCGGTCCAAGCTCCTTTCTTTCTCTCTCTTCCTTTCCACACTTTTACAATGGCTCTCTAGAATTTATACTTTGTTTCTAACTTCCCTTTTTTTTTTTTTTTTTTTCTTTTATTCTAAGGTAGGCTAGCTAATTTATATACAAATTTATATAATATAAATATTACAAATATCTAATTTTTACATTTACTAACCACCTTCCCAACCATATGGCTTCAATTCCACCCATAAACATTGATGCAATCCTATCCTAATCTCTAATTTCATCATGACATTGGTTTAATACTATTATTATTATTATAACTATTATTATTATTAATAAACTTTTATAATTATTATTATTATTATATTATTATTATTATTATTATATACAAATTAAATACTTTAATTAAATAATAATAATTAATCTAAAACATAACCAATAAAAATTTTAAAACTAATCATTATACTATATAGAACATAAATCAATATTACATACACAAATAAATAAAATTAATTAACCTAACACAAAATAAATTTAAATATACTCTTTAAAATTACGGGGTATTACAGCCAATCTCAAACAATAAGAATAGTTTGAATTTGATTTAGGAAGAATTAATTCTAGGACAAGAGATTAATTTATCAAAAACCAATTTTATTCCATTAAAACCCAATTACTTAGAAGATCTAAGTCAATTGTTCAGAATCATGCAATCAATCATACATACATACTGAAAAATTCCAAAGTTTAGAACAATCAAACCATAGTAATTGGATTCGGGTTACATCAATGCCCGAAGAGAGGATTTAACTACTCATGGAGATGGAGAATATCATCTTGGTTGGTGTGGAAAACATCTCCATGGACTACAACTCCTCTTCTATGGATCTTCTTCTTCAAATCTTTAGAGAGAACTCCAAAAACCCTAAAAACCGTTGCTAGATCTGAAATATTGCAAGAGAGTTTTTCTGTGGCCTTTCACCTCCTTTTATAGAAGCAAATGGCTTTTATCCTTTCTTGGATAGGCTTTAAGTCTTTTGGGGTCATTTGGACCCATTCGGAACTTAATAGGATTGATTTAAACTTAATCCCGCATTTAAGAAATCTGCCTGACAAGAAAATGCTTGAGCACAAAATTTTGTGCTCGAGTTTTTCAACCTGTGCTTGAGCCTTTTGGAAAATGCTCCAGCATTAATTCTTTACATAGCCAAATTTCCATCAACTATTTTCTACACATCTTTTTCTTCAACACTTAGAATATTTTTGACCTTCCTTGAAGTTGTGCTCGAGCACAAGATTCACAAAATCTTATGCTTGAGCTTTTTGAACTTGTACTCGAGTTTTTTGAGAAAAGCTTGAGCTTTTGCATCTTGGATTTTCGAAGCGTCTTTTTATTTTCCCAGGTGGATTTATGCTCGAGCTTTTTGAGAAAAGCACGAGCTCTGGTAATTGGAATTTTTGAAGCGTCTTTTCATCTTCCTAGGAGAGTTTGTGCTCGAGCCTTTTGAGAAATGCTCAGCTTTTTATTTTTTGCTCAAGCATAAAATTTAGGGCTCAAGCTTTTTTGCCTTAGGCACTTTTCTTGTTTCAGTCCACTTTGTGCTCGAGCACAAAGGGTTGTGTTCGAGCTCTGGCACTTGAACTTATCTAAAATCCCATGATTGACTCCGAACTAGCCTCAGATGGTCTGGTACAACTCCATAAGCTTGAGAAACAATATTTAATCTCTAGAATCACGATTTTGTCCTGTTCTTCGGGAAATCACCTACAAAAGACAAATATACTAAAATTAGTATAAAACTGGATAGAAGTATCATTTAAGGTCTCAACATATGCACGTTTATGGGTTCGAATATGCAATATTCAGCGCTTAACAAAGGCACGATTATCCTTTTGAGTTTATAAGTTAAGGGTAATTTTGTAAATTTGCATTGGTCAATGAGGTTAAAAATGTCATTTCAAGTATTGGAAGGTCAAAATTGATCTTCTACCAATTTGTTCATGCTGACGCCGTTAGTTGCTTAAAGGTAGGGGGTAATTTGTTGCATAAACCAAAACCTAAAGGTAGGTGGAATATTAAAACGTAGAGGGGGTGTAAGTGGAATATAAACAAACGTCAGGGGTTGTAGGTAGAATTAACCCTACAAAATAATAGGAGTTTTTTACACCAAAAAAAATTGTAGGGAGTTTTATGCGCCTTCTGTATATAGTAAGGATGTTTCTTGCGGTTATCCCATATATATATATATATATATGTATATATAAAACAGCTCTCTTTTTATTTAACTGAGAGTTTTAGAAATTGTCGAGCAAACAAATTTTGTACAATTTTTTAATGATATAAAATCAGAAAACTGAAACAAGCAAGTGCTGCCCAAATTTTTTTTTGTCATAATTCATAAAAAAAGAAAAAGAAAAAAGAAAGAGGTCAAGGACCTTTGACCCTTCTACCATGCAAATCCAAATTCTTATTATCAAATTTACCAAACCAAAAGGGTGCATGTAGTGTTATCAAAGTTGAGCTTGTTGATTTGGTTTTTGCTTGAATACATAGAAGCAGCAGCATTGGCAATATCATGATGGTATTATGGGAGACCCATCAGTATTGGCAGTTATTAATATTTAATCCCATAAGGAAGGTTCTTCAGGCCAATGTTCACTATCAACAGATTCATCTCCAACTAGCTGGCATGACAATGCGCTACAGAACTCATCAAATTGATAATTCAAGTCGATGAAGATATCATTCAAGTCGAAAAATGGATCATCCATAAAATGTAGAGGTGAAGTTGATGACTTAGTAGTGCAATGTGAAGAAGTTTCAATATAATCAAGGGAGATGAGAGCCATGATCAGCTCAGATTCGGCTTCATGGATTCTCGGCGTAGCGAGTTGGGTTGCTGCTTTGGCTGCAGCGGCTTGAATATCTTTGGGCAATTTGGATTCCGGACGGGGTAGTTCATGAGCCAGCTCCGGGAAGTTGAGATGAGCCGAGTGGCCTTTGATTGCTATGGTAGCCACATCGTGGGCTCGAGCTGCCATTTCAGGAGTGTCGAAAGTCCCAAGCCATATTCTTGACTTCTTCCTCGGCTCCCGGATTTCGGACACCCATTTGCCCCAACTCCGCATTCGTACACCTTGATAAACAAGGTGTTTTCTGTCGTCACCATTCTTAGCCTTCTTGTGATTGTTATTGTCATTGTCATTATCATTTTTCGCTCTTATAACTCTCTTGGAGCCATTTTGTCTCACCATTTTGGTAGTACTCTTTGTTGAAGAAGAGCATGAGGGGGACAGGGAGAAGGAGAAGGAGATGGTGGTGGGTGTGGCGACAATGATTGAGAACAAAGAGGAAGAGGGGGTGGTGGTGGTGGTGGTGGTAGAGGTGGAAGAGGTAGCTTGAAGCTCACATTTTCTAATGAAAGTTTCTTCCGTAGTGGACGACTTCTTTTGGAGGCTATAGGAGTTTAGGAACGTGAACTTCTTTATAATGCGTTCATCAACAAAATGGAATATAAGTGAATATATTTCTATGGGGCCTAAAGCGTAAAAGCGGTACACACTTGCTATTTTGTTGTCCATGTTAATTCCTTATACTATATGGTTTGGTCTGTTCCATCGACGGTTCATCTTTGGGCGTGATCTACGTGTTCTATTAAATAGTCCTACGATTTATTAGAATTTTTTTTTTTTAATTTTTATAATGTGTATAATTGATGGTCCTATATACGTCTTTTCTGCCTTATGATCCTCAGCCCAATTGAAAATGTGTACTCTCCACACAGGGTGGATTACTTCTCGGATGCAACAACTGTTGCGTTTGTGGCTCAAAATTCATGTGCAGAAAATTAGTTTCTTTTTTCGTTTTGAAAGGCTAAAATTTGTAGAGGAAATTGTATCCCATTATGTTTCAATTTTAGAATTGTGATCATCATGGAAACTCCTTATAGGTAAGTTGGGGAATATTTATCTAACAAAAAATTGGGTTTGAAGACTTTATAAATATAGATGGGTACAAGGAGTTTAGAGAGAGAGAGAGAAGAGAGAAGATGTAAGGGAATTAAGGGTGAGTGTTGTGAGGAGATGGGAGAGTATATGTAATTCTCGAGTGTATACATGTAGTCTAAAAAAAAATGATGAGTGAGTGAGTGGGGTTTTGACATGTGATTGTATATTCTTTTCCTTGATTCATAATAGTGAAATCTCTCTTTCCCATCGACGTAACCCTAGAGTTGGGTGAACTATGTAAAATATTGTGTTGTGCGTGAATATATATGATTGTTATCTCCATATATGCTTGTGTTGATGTGATGTGATGATGCTTCCGTTGTGTGTGATGAAGGAGGGATTTAACTCTCAACAACAACCGACTGTTGAGTGGATTGGAGGGAGTTAATTATCCCTAACAACTAGCATCAGAGCCGATAGTGGGTCAGAGCCTGTGATTAGTCCTGAAGATTAGTAGAAGAAAATTGGTGCGAAGTTTATCAGAGCAGAAGATGATCGTGAGGTGCTATGGAGATTTAATCAGAGTTGATGATGACACGAATGTATGAATAAGGTAATGGTGTGAAGCCCATGAGGAACAAGTCTTGGGACAAGCCGGATGATGCTCGTTTTTAAGATGGGGCAAATGTAATAGAGATGAAGCCTACGAAGAACAAGTTTTGGGGACAAACTAAGAGTGAGTGCTAGTTCTCAAGATGGGGCAAGGGGTGTAAAGAATGAATGAGTTTGCTCCAAGCCCGATAAAGAGCAAAAGGGAATATGAATAGTGAAGATGAGAAGTTTATTGTTTTGATCCAGAAAAACAATTGATGAAAATAAGTTGAATATTGGTGGGTTGCCATGTGTGAGCAATTGAACACCAATAGGATGTGATGAACGCTGAAAAGTGCACTTTTAAACCCCTTAAGCTTGAGTGTTCTAGGATCTTTATCTATCTTATTTTTCCATTTTAGTACTTATTTGTGTTTTTGTCTATTTCAGGTCAATATTGTTAAAATGGGCTAAAGATGGTTTCTTAAGGCCTTTTTGGGGTCAAACTAAATCTAAGTGACGATCCGGAGCAAAAAGAGGCTGATGCTGAAAATCTGCCAAGTTGGATCGATCCAACTTTTTCTAAGATCGATTGCTTTTTCTGAGATCGATTAAAGTTGGATCGATCGAACTTTTCTCTGATCGATCGAACTTTTTCTCTGATCGATCGAACTTTTGCTGGCAGCGAGCTGTCTTATTCCCGTGCGTGCCCAAAAGTCCACCTACCACATAGTACGGGATTAGATATTTTTGGAACTATATTCCTGACTTAATGACTAAGAAAAAGACCTTCTATATAAAGGGAAGTGATCCATTTGTAAATAAGCTTTTTATCTTTTTATTTTTTACATTGTATTTTTTATTTTTCTCTCTAGCAAAGTTAAAGATAAGGGTTAGAAGAAAAGAGGGAAGTGAAGGCACATCTTAAGATCCATCTCTAGACTACTCTCTCTCTCCATCTCTAGAGCTTCAAAGAAAAAGAAGAAGAAGAGGAAGAAGAAAAAGATGGAGCCATATTTGGAGTTTGATTCCATGACCACATCCACTTCATCCATAATTGGCTAGATCTATACTTAGGGCTTGGATGAGCCCTAAGTCTTGTGTAATCTAAACCCTTGTATTTCTATTTTTGGAGATTTATATATATTGTTGTGATTAGTGTTCTAGCCTTGTGAATTTAATGAATCTTGGTATATTTCTATGATCTCTATGGTTTAATTCTTCCTATTAATTCTCTAGTTTATTTACATGTCTATGTGTGATTAAATTGAGAATTATTTCTTACATGATTCATATGGATTAGTTCTTTCTATTGATTCTCTATTTAATTACATGTTGTCTTATGTGTGATTATTTGGGAATTGCTCTCTACACTAGTTTTTCTATTTTAATTGCATGTCTATGTGTGGTTGATTGAAAATCTAGTGATGGCTAAGCATGGGATTTTATTGAATGGGTTTGTCAATTAATTTGATGGTTTATACTTATGCTTGATGAGTTGTTCTACAATTTAATTCATGCTTGTAGGTAGGTAGACAATCTATGCTTGCTTAGATATTCCATGACTTATTATTGCAAATTTTATGATTCTTTAGATTGATGTGTGCTGCAATTGTTGCTACTTAGATGGGTCATGCTTAAAATTGATGGGTTGTGCTACACTTAGTTTAGGTAGACAATTCATACATAAATTAGATGGTCCATGTTTAATATTGCAATTGGTAGTCGCATTTTGTTCATAACAATGTATTCCCCATTAATGGAAAGCAAGTGGTTAATTACACGAGCTTAGTGGTGATTCCAATACCCTAAGACCTCTCTTCATATCTCTTAAATCCCTATATTTAATTAGTTTTATTTCGCTTTCATTTTAATTAATTGTTTTCTAGTTTAATCAACCAATCTCTATCTTTTGCAATCTTGTGATATGCTAGAGTTGAAGTTAAATTCCAACACGTATAATCCCTTGGGACGATCCCTACTCACTCTTACTACTTTAGTAATAGTGTTGGTAGTGGTTTTTATAAATTTAAACTTGACCCAAAAGGCTTTTCTTGAACCGCACATTCACAACATTATTTTGGCGTATATCAAGCGGCAATCGTCAAAATTTTGGCGCTGTTGCCGGGGATTAACAGTTTTGCTGGAATTAAACTAGACAATAGTATTCATTGGATTGCTTATATTTTTATTTTATTTTCCATTGTATATTCATTTCTCATTCTTGATATTATTTGTCAATTAGGTACTTGACTACAAAGAAGGCAAACTTTGGAACTTGAAGCAATCATTGGAGCTTAAAGTTAACATTAAAATTTGAAGTTGCTTAAGGACCGTTGTGAGCAATTCTTAGAACTCTTGTATTTTAATTGTTTCACTTCTTTGTATGCTTGTGATAGCTCTTGTTGAGGCTTATTCTATTGCTTTATTTTAAGTCCAAGCATAAGCCTTTGTGGAGGCTATTTTTTTTTTTTTTTTTTTTTTCTTTTTTGCATTTGAATTTTGATTATGAATGGAAGAATTGTTTGATCCAAGTTTAGGGGGAAATTATATTCCTTCACCTTATGCTCCTCCATTATATTTTAATTCTTATGAGATTAAGTCCAATTCATTTCATGCATCATCTTATTATGGACTTGATCATTCATTTAATCCTTCTTATGACTATTGCCCTCCACCACCATTTTATGATAAACCAATTCCACCACCTTCTAGGTACTCACCCGGATTTGAAGAAAAAGTGTTAGCTTTACTTGATGTGCATATTTCACAAACTTCACTTATTAATTCTCATTCTCAAACTTTAGCCAAGCTTGAAGCTCAAGTTGAGCAAATTGCAAGTATTCTTTCTCATCAAGAGGAGGAGGAAGAGGCAAATGAAAAAATGGCAAGAACTTCAATGTATATAGATGAGGATGATGAGAGTGAAGAGGAGGATGCGACAAGTGATCTAATGTCTAGCACTCTATCTTGTATAGAGGAGGAAGTGGCAAGTGAGTTAGTGGCCAATCCAATAGAGCATAACATGATTAATGAGGACTTTCCTTATTTTGATTATGATTCTATCTCGGATATTGCTACTTTAGAGAGTGAGGAAATGTTGACCACACTTGAGGTAGGAAATGAGGAGGAGGAACTTGTTGAAGAGGGCCTTCCTTTTATTGTCTCTAATGACCCTCTTGAGGGGTACCTTTTTGAAATGTATAAAAATTGTGGTTTTAACCTTAAAAGCTCTAAAAATGAAATAAACTTTTTAATGGACTCCTTAGCTAATTTGGAAGGTGAGGAGATGGTGATTTTTGAGGAGGAGAAAAAGGATGAAGAGAAGGTGTTTCTTGATATTCCAAATGAGTCTTTGAAAGACAATGCCTCACCAATTATCAAAGTGAGTGATCATTTGAATGTGTTTCAAGAACACAATAAAGAGGCAAGCCCAACCATTATTGATTTTGTTTTCAAGACCGTGGATGAAAGGAACAATATCATCTCTTTCATTTCTTTTCAAGTCATTCTTTTGGAGGATGATTTCATTGTCATAAGTGAGGCATTAAATGAGAAAATGGAAAAGAAGATCAATAAGGATGTTTCATATCCGATTTTTGATTATTTTGATTAGTGAGTTGACCCAACGTCTTGCTAGATACGTTAAATACTAGTATTCGTAAAGTTTCAAAACTCTATTCCTCCCTCATTTCTTTTTATTTTTATTTTTTGTTTTTGTGTACATTTTTCTATCCATTTTTCAATCTCTATTTTTGTTATCATTGGGGCTTAGCATAGGGTTTTTTGCACTTTCATATTGAAAATTGAGCATTTTGCATAAGTTCGATCGATCTCAAATGAGAGTTCGATCGATCGAACTTCATTCCTGTAACAAACCTACATCCAAATCACTCTCTGTCTCATCGATCCAAGAAAATCTTCAGATCTCAGTTCTCAGTTAGATCGATCAGAAGACCTTCGATCGATCCAAACATCAAGTTCGATCGATATATCTGTAGTTTCAACACTTAGAAAAATTTTGAGCCTGCATCAACCTGTATATTTCAGCTCTATGTCAGATCGATCGAAAACATTCCTAAATCGATTTAAAGTTCTTCGATTGATCCAACTTCATTATTGGATCGATCGAGATTCCATACTTACAAAAATTTTCAAAGCACTGCAAATTTCATACTTTCTATCCCATCGTGCGAGCATAGATCGATAATGGTGTGATCGATCCAAGTCAAGATCGATCACAGCTTCGTCTCTTTGAATTTTTGACTTTTTCTTCTTTCTATTTTTATTTTATTTTATTTTTCATCTTCTTTGACTTTTGTTATTCATTTTATTTTATTTACTCTCTTTTCTCTTATATAAAAAAAAAAGTTTTAAAATTTGTTAAAAATACAAAAATATTTTTGTTTATTTTATTTTATTTTCGAAAACTCCAAAAAGATTTTTATTTTATTTTATTTTCATTTTTACTTTCAAGATTTATTTTTGTTTCAAATTTTTTTTTTTTTTTTAAAAAAAAAAATCCCAAAAATATTTTTCATTTATTTTATTTCATTTTATCTTATTTCCAAAAAATCCAAAAATATTTTGTTTAACTTTAATTTTTAATTTTTTAATTTTTAATTTGAAAAAAAAAAGAACACGGTTTTTCAAAATAGCAATCCGTCTTGTTAGAGACGTTAAACTTAGCACCGACATGACACATTGTGTCTTTTATCTCTTGTATCATATATGTTCATATTCATTCTTATTTTTTTATTTTTCTTGTATTTTGTTTCATTGTATATACTTAAAAAAAAAAAAAAAAAAAAAAAAAAAAAAAAAAAAAAAAAAAGGAATAAGAAAATTTTGTATATACTTGCATTGTACATATTGTTTTTCATTTCTTTCATTGTACATATTCTTTCATTACATTTTGCCTTCTTTATTTTTCTTTTTGCATTTTGTTCATGCATTTTATACTTTTTTCTTCTCGAATTTTGTATATACTTGATTTCATAAAAATAAAAAAATAAAAAAAATTCACTATCGTGCCCTTATGTGTAGTCATGCTACTTTCATACTTTAGGTAGGGCTTGATTTCATATTTCTCTTTCATATTGTGTTATATTGCCTTAGAATGCATGATTTGATTATTCTTATCGCATTTGATATTTGATGTGAGTTTGTTAGTGTGGTTATTCAAATAGATTGTTGATTCCAAGTTTGGGGGAGACCCTTTTCATATTGGATCATTGCCGGGCTTCATGTCTTTTCCACCATGGTATACTCTTTCCATCTTTTCCATTGTTCTCATTGCACATTGAGGACAATGTGCGGTTTAAGTTTGGGGGTAAGGTGTCTTTGTTGCATTCTACTTAAGTTTGAGACTTAAATGCATGATTGAAATTTGAGATTGATGTTAGCGATGATTTTGATCTTTTGAGGATTATATTGCTTAGAATTTAAAAATTGTTTGACTTGAGAGTCTAATACTCCTTATATGCCTTGTGGATGCCATTTATGAGTAAATTTTTTGAAAGGTTGATATCTTGCTTGCATTTGTGGTCCACATCATCTTGATTTTGTGATTGTTTTGAGTTCATTCTAGGATTCTACACTAGCATAGGCGCACACTAGCATTCATTTGTGGGGTACATACTTTATTGATTATTAAATTGGTTATATCCCAATTGGGCTAGTAGTGCATTGAAAGCTTTCATTCTTAATAAAGGTAGATAACAACCCTTTTTCACTAAGTAGCCGGAATTCTAGCCTCATCAAGCACTGAATTTCTCGCGCCGAAAGGTGGAGGGCCCAAAATCTAGGTTAATAATTGAACTTGCTTACCAAAAAAAAAAAAAAAGAAGAAGTTGCAAAAGTAATAAAAGTGAGGACTTCTCCCAAAAGGTGAGAAGTGGGAAATGATTAGATGGAGGTTGTTTTGATTTGTAACTTAGTTGATTTGAGCTTGTAAGTCCGTAGGGGTGTTTGAACGCCTAATACCCTAAAGCTGTCTGATTGGGAGTCATTAACCTAACGCTCGACCTCATGAATTGCTAGAAAGCTTAATAGATCAACACATTACACCATACTTCTATCTTTGATCCTAAAAAAAAAAAAAAAAAAAAAAAAAAAAAATAATAATAATAATAATAATAATAATTCGAGTGAAAAGAATAAGCGCATTTAAAATAATAAAGCTTTAATAAAATGTCCACTTTTTGTCTTAATGATCGGTACTAGATTTGTGTACTAGTTTGAGGGTAAGGATGTGATTAATTTTTTAGTTGGCTAAGATAGCAACATATTTGATGCCGGTCCACTCAAAAAGGATTCTAGAGTTGTTTTGATTTGCATAATCATTTTCTTGATGTGTGGAGGACCATACTTGCTTGTTTGATGCTGAGATTTTGGGAGATTGCTTGGAAATGGTTGAAAAATTGCATACTTGAGGTAGTTTTCTCTCAATGTTTGTTTGCAATATTGGTGCCTCTTTTGTGAGAATGAGCTTAATATTTGTGGGTATCATTTCTGGAAACCCTCACGAGACTTCACTCGTCCACTAGGGGTAACCTAGGGGTTTAAAAGGCTTGTTGCATGTGCTAAGTGTAATCGTGTTCCTTACGAAAGTGATGCTATCATTTATTGCTCTCTAGTTCGTAGTTGTTTAGTTGTTCATTTAATTTCTTTACCTCGTAGTTCATTGCTAGGGACTAGCAATATTTAAGTTTGGGGGGTGTGATGAGCGCTGAAAAGTGCACTTTTAAACCCCTTAAGCTTGAGTGTTCTAGGACCTTTATCTATCTTATTTTCCCATTTTAGTACTTATTTGTGTTTTTGTTTATTTCAGGTCAATAATGTTAAAATGGGCTAAAAATGGTTTCTTAAGGCCTTTTTGGAGTCAAACTAAATCTTAGTGATGATTCAGAGCAAAAGGAGGTTGATTTGGAGTAAAAAGAGGCTGATGCTGAAAATCTGCCAAGTTGGATCGATCCAACTTTTTCTGAGATCGATCGCTTTTTCTGAGATCGATCAAAGTTGGATCGATCGAACTTTTCTATGATCGATCGAACTTTTTCTCTGATCGATCGAACTTTTGCTGGCAGCGAGCTGTCTTATTCCCGTGCACGCCTAAAAGTCCACCTACCACATAGTACGGGATTAGATATTTTTGGAACTATATTCCTGACTTAGTGACTAAGAAAATGACCTTCTATATAAAGGGAAGTGACCCATTTGTAGAAGCTTTTTATCTTTTTATTTTTTACATTGTATTTTTTATTTTTCTCTCTAGCAAAGTTAGAGATTAGGGTTAGAAGAAAAGAGGGAAGTGGAGGCACATCTCAAGATCCATCTCTAGACCACACACTCTCTCTCCATCTCTAGAGCTTCAAAGAAAAAGAAGAAGAAGAGGAAGAAGAAGAAGATGGAGCCATATTTGAAGCTTGATTCCATGACCACATCCACCTCCTCCATGATTGGCTAGATCTATACTTAGGGCTTGGATGAGCCCTAAGTCTTGTGTAATCTAAACCCTTGTATTTTTATTTTTGGATATTTATATATATTGTTGTGATTAGTGTTCTAACCTTGTGAATTTAATGAATCTTGGTATATTTCTATGATCTCTATGATTTAATTCTTCCTATTAATTCTCTAATTTATTTACATGTCTATGTGTGATTAAATTGGGAATTATTTCTTACATGATTCATATGGATTAGTTCTTTCTATTGATTCTCTATTTAATTACATGTTGTTTTATGTGTGATTATTTGGGAATTGATCTCTACACTAACTTTTCTATATTAATTGCATGTCTATGTGTGGTTGATTGAAAATCTAGTGATGGCTAAGCATGAGATTTCATTGAATGGGTTTGTCAATTAATTTGATGGTTTATACTTATGCTTGATGGGTTGTTCTACAATTTAATTCATGCTTGTAGGTAGGTAGACAATCTATGCTTACTTAGATATTCCATGGCTTATTATTACAAATTCCATGATTCTTTAGATTGATGTGTGCTACAATTGTTGCTACTTAGATGGGTCATGCTTAAAATTGATGGGTTGTGCTACACTTAGTTTAGGTAGACAATTCATACATAAATTAGATGGTCCATGCTTAATATTGCAATTGGTAATCGCTTTTTGTTCACAACAATGTATTCTCCATTAATAGAAAGCAAGTGGTTAATTACATGAGCTTAGTAGTGATTCCAACACCCTAAGATCTGTCTTCATATCTCTTAAATCCCTATATCTAAGTAGTTTTATTTAACTTTCATTTTAATTAATTGTTTTCTAGTTTAATCAACCAATCTCTATCTTTTGCAATCTTGTGATACGCTAGAGTTGAAGTTAAATTCCAACTACAATTAAACTACATAGGAAACTAATTTAGTCCCGATCTGTTTTGGCTTCTCTTTGTAGACAGGCTTTTGCCATAATGATCATGCACGAGATTGACTTGTTTTCCAAATACAATTTGACTTTCAAAAGTCTATAAATACATATTTTTTCACTTAGAGTTTTACGGCTTTTTGCATACAAAATTCTGGTTTATCTTGAGAGCCAACTTTTTGAGATTTTGGACTATTTTTTTATTAAGAGCATACACACGAATGATTTAGGGTGTTGTTCTTATTATGATTGGAGTACGGATTTGAAGACATCATTAGTTATCATTCAGAGAAAGCATAATTTCTTCATTCTACATCAAAATCTAATTTGAGGGGCGATCACTCTTTAAAATGGTCAAAGCATTCGTGGAGTGTTGTTGATCTACCAGCAATCCTTCTACAAGGATCAAGGAGTGAGCCTGAAGTTGAAGTTATTGGATGAGATGTCGCAAAGCCGGTGTCGTCTAGCGAGTTGAGTCTTGGTAAAGTGAAGGGGTGTGATACTGAGTCAAAGTGAGGTGTACTTTGCTTTAAATATAGCGGATCATTAACTCGGGACAATGCAAAAATTCTTGAGATTTTCCAATTGGTTTCCTCACTAAAATTCGGCGTCATTCTAAATTTTACTTGCATATTATTTTGCTATGTGATTGATCTTAGTTCGGTAATTTTAATTTGGGTAAAGTAGCATGTAATAATTATGTAAAAAGTTGACCTAATAATCTCATCTAGGTCATTTAGGGATTAATCACAATCAAATCATTTAACAGTTTTTGCACCGCATAACTCACAATTTGTGCCCCATTCGGTGCCTTAAATGGTGTCATTTGGTGTTGTTTCAGTGCCCAAGATGACCAACACCGGACATGCCGTAGAAACCCCAATAAGTGGGGATCTTCTTTGATTATCGGGTATCTACAACAAGAACATACCAGGCAAGGCAAAGAATTGCCAATCAGGATTTGAACTCTCAATCTTCATATACAAGGTGAGTCTTATTATGAGACTTCCTCCTTAGAATTATATTGATAGTGCTAATTATCTGTACACGCTTTTGATTTTGTCACATACAAATATACTCTAATAAAATTCTTGTAATAACTGTACTTGGGTTGTATTAGCATAAAAATGGTGCGTATTCCCTTTTTCCCATAAACAAAATGAATATTTTATGAATAGACCTGTGGTCTAGCGGTATAAGGCTCCTACTTTTCAAAAAGAGGTCCTCAGTAGAGGCAGTGTGTGTGAATCCTAACTAGAAAAAAATAATAATAATAATAATGAATACTCCTATATGTATATTAACTTTCATTCTCCATAGCCCTACATCATCTCATTCTAACCACTCTGTTCGGCTGATATGTGACCAAAAATTCAACATATGGAATGTGAAGAATTGTACAGGTTGGTATTTTAATTGTAAGATACTACTATATATTCCCTTCCCCACTATATTTTAATTTTTTCTAATTTGTTATTGTGTAGTATATACTATCATTGTTGGTGTTACTGTTTGATGTGTAGTGAACGAAGGGAATACTATATTGCATGTATGCTAAAACACATTTGTAATATTTGTTTCATACGGCCCTAAATAATCTCAATCAAACTACTCTCTTCCGCCGATATGACCTAACTTCATTCTTTTAGGGTTTAATCCAAATATGAAATGGATCCACCTTTGTTCTTTATCGTCCATCCAAAATGTGCTTAATTCCTAATGAATAATTGTATGGTTATTATTAATTAATCTTACAATTCTTTATAATTTTTTATTGTGTAACATACCATTATTTTTGGAGGCAGTATATATATATATATATATATATTTTTCGTTTTTGATGTGCGGTGAACAAAGGAGATGCTATATTGCCCGTTTGGTTGCTGCACAGCATCTCCACCTGCATCAGTCGAATTAAGCAAATAATTATTGCTTAGTTGGGTTCGTACGTGATACATTACTGATATGACTATCGTAATTTGTTTTCACCCTACATACTATCAAAGTCTATTAGTGATATTTCATTTACTTTTATTCAAAGTAAAAGGTGAAATTCAATATTTTAAAGTTGTTTTTTTTTTTTTTTTTTTTTCCCCCCTCAGTATCTGTAAACTTACACAAGTTAGTATAATCCAGGTGCATTTCTTACCAATTAATATATATATATATATATATATATATATATATATATATATATATATATATATTTACACATATACATATATCATCACCAATCTTATAGGGTACACTTGTAGTTGATTAGATCTTCCAATTAATATATGATACACTTGTCCTTTCAATTACAATAATGTGTGTGTATATATATATATATCATCACCAATCTTATAAGGTACATTTGTAGTGTACACTTCTTGTTGATTAGATCTTTCAATTAATATATGATACACTTGTAGTTGATTAGATCTTTCAATTACAGTAATATATATATATGTATATATATATATATATCATCTCCAATCTCGTTGGGCACATGTAGTTGATTAGATCTTTCATATATATTTTTCAAAAGGATGACAAACTAAAAGGACAAATGACACCTACTTTTAGGATTAGAACAGTTGACCAAAGTGTGTAATATTACAATAGCAAGATAAGCCTAATTCCAAGGTTGATTCCCTATCAATTAGTTGTCACATTAGTGCACAAACTAGATTTCAATAACAATGTACATTAACTGTTAGTGGTGCAAGCAATAATTGAGCACATTTATATCTTTCAAAAAAAATATAATTCAACACATTCTGGTTGTTGGATTAGAGAATACATAAATTAATCATTCAATACAGAGACATAAAGTTAACCGGCCATGTGCATGTTTTTTCCAATGAAACCATCCATCTTGCTTTATTTTATAATAGTTCTCATATAATTCACCTACTTTACAATTTTTTTAAAAAAGTTTCATTAAAAAATTCAAAAAATAGACACCCAATGGCATGGAGTTAAGCTGGTCCTTCAATTTTTTTCTGCATTAGATTCTTATGATAAGGATTGTTAATAATCTCACAAGTTGTCCTCATATCAAGATGATGATTTGACGAGGTGAGCATTTTGACTGATAGCAGCACGACCTTCAGAGACTTCTAGTTCTTGTATATAATTAGTCATATTGGGACATTGAACAAGTTTAGCGAACTTCAGTGAAGAGGAGTTTTTTTTCCTACCATTTTTTTTTTACCGACAATGATGATATCGTGCCTCTCTTAAAAGTGTGGCTCTAAAAAAATTTGAACTTCAGAACATAAGATGTGAATCTGTTCGATATTAATTTCTTCTAGCATTTATTCATACAATTTTTTTTATAAATGATAAGTACTATAAATGATAAATCTCAAAAGAATTTGATCATTTCTTTTTCACCATCTTTATGGTGCAGATGAGACAGGACACACATGTCCAATGTTTTGCTTTATAATAAATAAAAAATTGTCAACAACAGAGGACACAATAGTAGGTATCCAACAGTGGTGCCAAAGTAAAAGTATGACCCTATGAATCCAACCCATGCATGCAACCAATATATAGTTGAGCACGTTTAATTAGTATCCAAGAGTATATAACTTTCTTAAAAAATAATTAAATAATTGCATGTGACAAACATATATATCATATATGTATCTAAATTATTCATCAACTAACTTCTTTAAATATTTTAATACAGTAGTTTCGATTGATCATAGACTAATGACACTTGATCTACACTTTACAGCTGTGATAAGGGTCTACTTGATTAAGTCGGGAGAACAAAATCGATACTAACATAATCATGAGTCTGTACTGTCGACCTATATATATATATATATATATCACCAAGATCCCTACTCATTAAAACTGAATTAACTAACAGTTCTGAAGATGATACCCACGAGTCTTGTACGTCACCAAAACAGAAGCTACACTTTTAAAAATCAGCTTTTGGCTAGTTTCGTTTGTCTGTCTTGGATCCGGAATAAATCTTTGCGAGTCAAAACGAATTGTTGAAACTATATTAAAAACATGTATCTGTTCCGTTGTTTAAGCTTCCGACGGTCTCAATGGTCCATATAAATTTTAATAATCCATTTAGGATCACTCTTTAAATCAGTTCATTCATTCATGCGCTCAGCTTGAATCTACTTGGATTTGTGACAATTTTAGAAAATTGAGCTCCCGTTAAGGTTAAATAGTTTGCTGATGGGCCCGACTTGAGGACCATGAGGCCGTGAAACATACTATACAAGCCCCAAGACAAGCTTAATCTCGTTATGTTTGCTTAATGAACGAATGTAGATCGAGTTTTGAATGAGCTTAGCACACTACAACAAAACTAAGTACTTAAAATTTTGTAGCAAAATATATAATTTTCGTCGCAAAAGATCTTTTGTGACTGAAAAAAATCTTAACACATCATTATTTTTGGACGTTTATAATTGTATAATTTTACAAATATAAGTTTTTGTCCCAAGCTAGTAACCAAACATCCGTAACAAAATATTTACAACTTAAACTTCTATATGATAAAATCATCTAATCAATCATATGGTAGTTCTTAATACTTTTCTGTTTATGTCACCTGAGCTCTTATTCACTATTAGCATCGATCTTTAGGCAGTGCTCGTAATCGTGGAGTTGCTTTTGGAATTAATGGTAATTCCAAGGGCTCTGCGACTGAATCATTATTTGGAAGTATATATATATATATATATCTTAACATAAACATAAACTTCAAAAGTTTATTATAATTTGAATATATATATTATTTAACATGAGTTCGGATTTTTTACGGTATACCACGGGTGTTGAATTACATTAAACGATAAATGTTGTGTTACATTTGACGACTCACGATACACATAAATATGTGTTGTGAACCGTTCGATATAATACAATAAAAGTGTAAAATATGGATAAATTCATGTCGGTCAAGTCTACAAAAAGATGATTAAAAAATACTCCTGTGCCTCTATTTATTTGTTTAATTTTGGGGAAGATAGGACAATTTTATAAAATGGAAGGGGGTATTTTCAGGCGTCCAAAAATTGATTGAGCTAGGGCTGGACAGGCCCAAACCGGTCAAGGCTAAACAATGAAGGTTATACAAAAGAAAACATTACGAGGTATAGAATTAAGCCTAAACAAAAACAAAGCTAGGCCCAATCACACCACCCTCAATTCACGGTTTCATAGCAAATCAGCATTTTGTGTCTATCCTCTGTGACACTCCACAGTCCTCAAGCAAAATTTTGAAAGGAAAATGATAAGTACTACGAGAGTGATACATTCGAATTATTTTTATGTTTGTGGAAATATATTCCCTCCTTTGCATTTTAGTTTTAGATTTGATAATTCATTACTTTGTCATAGTTCTATGGTCACTATAAAGCAATTTTTGTATAAATTTAGGGTGAAGTGCAGAAAATACCCTTAGTGTATACTCCGCGTAATACTTTCACCCCTATGTAAAAAAGTGTGTTAATAATCCCTTTAATTTTTTGAAATTGTGCGGAAACACGCAGCCCTCAAACAAAAATATGACATAAAGTAATGTTGTAAGACCCGTTTTGTCTTTTTACTCTTTCAACCCAAGGAGTGGGTATATTAATAATCTCATACTATAAGGGTGTTATGTGCACATGTAACCCACTTTTAAGGATTTTTCTCACCTTTACTAAAAAAATAATAAAATATTTCTCTATATACTCTAATAGTGTATTATTTCTCTCTAAGCTTGAGAGTTATACATTTCATAAGTTCTAATATATGTATTTCTTTTACCGGTCAAATAGAGATAAAAAAAAATATATATATCTCAAAAAAATTATTTGTTCTCACAGTGGTTAGATCAGTGAAGAGTATATCACATGGAATGAAAACTTCAGTTCTTTATATAATTATAAAAAAAGAAAAAATTATTCTCAATTAAAATTTAATATAGTTATCATTTTTCATTAAATATATAATTAAAAAAATAAATTAAAGATACATATTCATTATATATAAAATATACATTTAAAATTCTAAACTTTACAATGTGCAATAAATTTTCACAAATATATATATATATAAAATTCTTTACCTAACAAAAAATAGGTGTTCGAATTCAAAACAGCAATTGTTTTTAGAATAAAGTGTAAAAAACATCCTATAGTATGCTTAAAGTGCTTATCACTCATTTTATGTGCTAAACAAAGTAATTTCGCTTTGTGCCCATTTTCTTCATTTCACAAAATATGTATTTTTAAATAATATATAAAATGAGTATATAAGAGCAATATACACAAACAATTGAAAAAAAAAAGGTGTAGTGTTATCAAACTTGAGATTTCTCCATTTGGTTTTTGCTTGAATACAAAGAAGCCTCAACATTGGCAATCAACATTAATCCCACAAGGAAGGTTGTTCAGGCCAATATTCACTATCAACAGACTCGGCTCCAACCAGCTGCCACGGCAACTCGCTACAGAACTCATCGAATTGACAATTAACGTTGATGAAGATATCATTCAAGTCCAAAAATGGATCATCCATAAAATGTAGAGGTGAAGTTGGTGACTCAATGGTGCAATGTGAAGAAGTTTCAATAGAATCCAGGGGGATGGGAGCCATGATCAGCTCAGATTCGTCTTCATGGATCCTCGGCGTAGCGAGTTGGGCTGCTGCTTTGGCTGCAGCGGCTTGAATATCTTTGGGCAATTTGGATTCCGGACGGGGTAGTTCATGAGCCAGCTCCGGGAAGTTGAGATGAGCCGAGTGGCCTTTGATTGCTATGGTAGCCACATCGTGGGCTCGAGCTGCCATTTCAGGTGTCTCGAAAGTCCCAAGCCATATTCTTGACTTCTTTCTCGGCTCTCGGATTTCGGACACCCATTTGCCCCAACTCCGCATACGTACACCGTGATAAACCGGTTGCTTTCCATCGTCACCATTCTTAGCCTTCTTCTTCTTGTCATTCTCGTTTTTCGGTTCTATTACTCTCTTGGAGCCCTTTTGTGCCACAACTTTGGCTGTACTTGAATGGGAGGAGAAGGAGATGGTGGTGGCTTTGGCGGCGGTGATTGAGAAGGAGGAGGTGGTGGTGGTGGTAGATGAGGAAGAGGTAGCTTGAAGCTCCCATTGTCTAATGGAAGCTCCTTCCATAGTACTACTACAAGACTTCTTTTGGGTAATAAAAATTTGGGCGGTTGAGTTCAGAAATATGAGTCTTATAGTACTTCAACACACCGACTTAAAGTCAATATATTTATTTGGGGTACACTTTGCCTATTTTGTTGTCCGTGTTAATTATTTATAATGTATGGTTTGGCAATTTTGTTGGATGGTCACTTCATCTTTGGGCGTGATCTTCATGTCCTATTAAATAGTGTTATACGATTGATTAGTATATTTTTCTTGTTTACCGTGTGCCTAGCTACTTTTTGTCAAGTCGGTATATTTATTTATTTATTTTATAGTGTTATAAATATAAAGACTGGTGGACCAACTATGTTGCTATTTGCCACAGTGCCACGCCATAAACAGAATGTTTCTATTGAGTTTTACACCATTGAATTCACAGAATGTTGTGGACCTATTATGTCGTTTCAATCGATAGTGTAAGCAATAGGGGTGTTAAAAATGATCTGTTATAAAATTTTAAGTTGTTAGAGATCCTTGAACACGCCCCCAATAAATAAAGGATACAAATAAGAACATAGTTACAAAACGATATGACAGGGGTGTGTTGATATATAGTTGCAACATATATCGTGTTGATAACTATTTATGTTAAAAGTTTAAGTTGTTAGGGATTATAGATGACAACGGGTTGGTTTGGGGTGGGAAATGTCATCTCCATCTCCATTTCGGTATTTCCATCCCGATTTAGCATAGTTATTCTCGTCTCAGTCTAAAATCGTTTATTAAACAAGGTGTGGTGGAGCGGGGACAAGTTTTATAGAGCATTTTTGTAATTATATTACGAACCTAACATAAATAATTAAGGAAACAATTTTTCAATATGGTAATTTTTTTTTTTACCTTATGCGGATAAAAATAAGATTTAACTTCTCAATTGAAACTTAGAGACAATATTATTGTAGAAATATCAAAATAATACATAAAAGTTCTCAAATAAGAATAATATAAAATGATATTTTGTGATTAGAATAGAATATATTAGGATTTGCTTAATATATACCTTATATTATTTAACATAAAACAAAGTAAGAGGACAAAATTGTAATTTATTACTATAAATGGAGTGGGGCGGAGCGACCTTTCCTGTCCTCGCCTCTGCCCCATAATCATACGGGTTTTCAATCCTAACCCCGTTCCCATCCAAAATCATTTAACTACCCTCATAACTGTTCTAAATAGAGCAAGGTGGCGCGAGTACATGACGGAGTAGGGTATTTTGCCATTCTTATTAAAGATCCTTCAACATGTCCCTTCATGTATGGCATTTTTTTTTTGGGTCTAACAAGTGTTTCAACTTTAATTGTATTTTAATCTATCATGTGTTTAAATTTTAGTTATAAAGGTGATAATAAGGTTCAAACTTAAGACCTGCCTGCTCGGAGATTATGTTAACCACTATCTATTTCAAAATCTTAAGTTAATAAAGAGGCTATTCATGTAAAATATATTGTTAATAGCATTTTTATTTATTAAAAAAATTATGATAAACAAGATATATTGCATGGACAAATTTTGGTCTATATTAGTCTCAATACTTCATTTTAAGAAATGTTAAATGTTTGTCCTTCGAGTATCCCAAATGTATTGGATATGTAGCCAAAATGTCTAAGATATATTAGATACATGTCAAAATAATATTTTTTATTTAAAGTTATGAATACATTTACAAAGTATTTTTGAATATTCAAGGAGTGCTGATATTCAATGAGGACAAGATACAGTACCTCTTCCATGCCTCAAAGTGCACTTGATAATAAAAAAATAAAAATAAAAATCAACTAAACAGACTTACGATCCTGTAGTAGAATATCCGATAAAAGGATGGTGGGTGGTTGAATTCGTCAAATATTTGGCACCTTGAAAATAAAACCTAAAAATAAAATTTATTGAAATATTATATGCATAAGATTAATCTTGGAAGATCTGTAAGTATATATGGTCAAAATAGCCTCTTAAAAAAAATTAGAATTTGACTGAAGAAGGGCATGCAAATATTTAGAAGGATTTTAAAAAAAACAAATATTTTCAGGGGGTATTTTAAAAATTATATACATTCAAAATCTAATGAGCAACCTTAGTCCGGGGAACGTGTCCCTTAGGCATGAACTGACTCCGTTCATTGAAATATTAGCACTTCACGAGCATATATACACAAAAGTATATATCTATGTAATCATTAGTCTTCCCTTTTCATGAGGGCAATTTAAAAATTGAATGCTTGTTTCATGACAATATTGAAGGAAAAAAAAGAGGGGTATCAGTTCTTTGGCTTTTTAGGCCTGTTTATAATATATATATTCATTTACTCAAAAAAAAAAAAAAAAAAAAAAAAAAAAAAGTTACTATCAGATTTCCGGGGATCGTGTCTGAGATAACTTCAAAGAATAAGCACCACAAAAATGACCAATTGCTGGAATTGTTTAAATTTGAATATTCCTTTGTGATAATATATATAAAATGTTATTAATTAATATTAGATTGTGAATTAAGGGAGTCGGAAAGTATAAGCGTGTGGGTGTGGGAGTCCTTGCAAGCTTAATAATTAGACGTGGGGAACATTAGTTCATCAAGGAGCTAATTATTTTGCAAACGATTATGGAACTTTTGTCCCATCCAGCTAAATTATGGGACTATATATTTTCCAAAAAAAAAAAAGGTTCTTAGAGACTTCTCTGTAGATGAAGGTTGGTGATATGCAAAAGCATGGAGGTAAAATCCAAGAAACCAAGAGGTCATCCCATCCGCACAAAGTTACAACCGATATTTTATATATATATATATATATCACAAACAATGTGCCTAACATAATATTGACTGTGTTATTTATTTATTCATGGGACAGTATCAGCTTCTTTAAGCACTTCATAATATATCATTGAGTACTTATAATAAAAAATTTAATACCGAATATATGCAGTACTCTCATCTATACGCATTGAATTAAACAAAACAAAAAAAAATTTCATTCTTATTGAACTCTCAATCTTCAGATATGATCATATGAGATAAGAGCATTGTCATAAGACTATCTCTTTAGAGTTGTATTGATCGTGCTTATTTATGCACACCATTGATTTACATGAAACCTCAAATTGTGATAAATCACTCTATGCTTTCAAAAATTTACAAAATACCCCCTCTATTATTTTTAGTGACAACAAACACTCTCAATTTACTAAAACTTGCACATTACCTCCCTCATGCATATGAAAATTGAAATTCTTGATGTTAATACTAGTCGGGTGCAACACAAGCGACATATGGGTTGATTGTTTTTTTACGAAAATACTCTTACGTATGCAACAAACACCTTCTAACTTCTTATTTGTAAAATCAATTGTGAAGGGTAAAATAAGCATGTGCAAGAGTGTTTTTATCAAAATAATCATCTCATATGTCACCTGCATGCATCTGACCACTTTTAACCCTAAAAATTTCAATTTTCGTATGTCAGTGGAGGGTAATTTGTAACTATTCATAAGTTGAGAAATTTTGTTGCCACAAAACCGTGAAAGAAAGTACTTTGCAACCTTTTAATAGCACAGGAAGCTTTGTGCAATTTGCCTACATAAAAATATACCCTAATAAAATTCTTGTAATAACTACACTTGGGGCGTATTAGCATAAAATGGTGCCTATTCAATATTTCCGAAAACGTTAGTATATAACGAAAACTTCTTTGCCTTGTAGCCAAGGTGGTGGGGGAGCCTCATGGTTTGGTGTTAGGGTCGAGTTTGAGCCATCCTCCATTTTTTCCTCTAATCACTAACTTCTAACCCTACTAACCATTGTCAGGACAAAAAAAAAATAATAATAATAATAAAATAATAATAATAATAAATAAATAAATAAATTCTTTATTCAAGTGTTTCTTTATAACTTCTTCACACTCTACTGTAATGGTCATGGTCAATGGTCATGGTCAGTGTCCTAATAAACATCAACTTTCATTCCCCATAGCCCTACACGATCTCATGCATGATCTGATTCTAACCACTCTATTCGGCTGTTATATAAAGAAAATTCATTGTTTTAGGGTTTGATCAACATATGGAATGTGAATGCTAATCTTTATTTTTATTAATATATATATATATTTAAGATAATAATATTATATTAGAAGGTAGAAGTGTCAAACCTCAAAGCAGGACTCTTAAGAACAACGGGGAGTAACTCAATCATTGGACTACGAAAGCTCCCTAAATATAATTGATTTGTAATGAAGACAAGCATAATTACTATTTTAATTTTAAGATGCTACTATATATATATACTCCCTTCCCCACTATCTTTAAATGTATTTCTAATTTATTGCATAATTAGTTGGTTGGGGTCGTATGGAATGTATTATTGTCATTCATATGGTAATTTATTATGATTAAATTAAAATTTACTTAACAAACTACTAAAGTCTGTGAGGTAGTAGTGGTAACTCATATTATTTTAGTATTTCTAAACTTACCACCAAGTATTAACTTGTGTAGTATATAATCTATTGGCATTTTTTCCAATCTCGAATCTTATATTAATTGAAAGATTAATCAACTACATGTGTACCTTATAAGATTCGGGATGATGTATATATTATTAATTAAAAATTAAAGATCTAATCAACTACATGTGCAGCTTATAAGATTGGTGATGATGTATATATTATTAATTGGAAAGAAATGCACACCGATTATATACTACACAAATTAATACTTGGTGTGTGTGTGTATATATATATATATCATCCACAATCTTATTGGGCACATGTAATTAATTGATTAGATCGTTCATTTGTACAATTTTGAAAAGGGTGACAAACAAGGGGGACAAATGTCACCTACTTTTAGGATTAGGATTATAATAGTTGATTGAAGTAATATTAAGTACGAACATTCATTTTAGAGGGGAGATTTAAGGTTTATTCAAATCTTTATGTAAGTTTTTTATCCTTAAGTTGAATGAATCATTATATTCTTTATAAATAAAACTTATCTCTACACATGAATCACGATCTTTATTTAAAAAACCCTCATAAAGTTTTAAAAACTTATGTTTCTCCAACACAATATACATTATGGTGTAATATATACAGAGTATATATATATATATATATATATATATATATATTTGCAAGCAATGATAGAACGCATTTTGGTTGATAGATTATAGAATATACATAAATTAATCATTAAATGTACTCGACATGATAAACTTTGTATTCATGAATTGCCCAACTTAGAATTTGTATTCCAATAGAAAATTGTCAATACCATTATTGGTATAACATACCATCATTACACCTCATAAAGTTAGCCGGCCATATGCAATTTTTTTTTTTAAAAAAATTGAAAATATCTTGCTTTATTTTATAATAGTAAAAAAAAATTGAAAATATCTTGCTTTATTTTATAATAGTTCTCATATAATTCATCTACTACACAGATTTTTTAAAATTTTCAGAAAATGATGCACAATGCTACGCAGTTAAGATCTTCTTTTAATGTTTTTTCGGCATGATATTCCCATGATATGGATTGTTAACAAGTTAGCACAGCGTCCGATGAATTGATAATGTGAGCATTCGTGAGTAAAATAATGTTTGGGCCGGATGCTGCTGTTTAATAAATACTCCATTTGTTTCGAAAAAAATGACAATTTTTTTTTTTTTTTTTTTTTTAAAATAGTTGTCACCTTTTTTTTTTCAAATACTATATTTTACCTCTTTTCATGTATGTCCTTGGAGTTTAAAATTTCAAACTTGAATATTCATAGTACTTTCTAAGGAAACAAGGCATGTCCTCTTAAAAATTTCTACTTCCTAAAAGTGATATCTAAATTGAGACAGATAGAGTATGAAAAATCAGAATGAAAAAAAAAACAATAAATAAAGAACTAATTCTAGATTGGACCTAGAATTGTATTATGTCTTTTAAGACAATATTTTTTCTGCTTGGTACTGAGTGGACTTTTCTTGCGATTGTCTAGAAAGTTATCGGGATCATTCTTCTAATCGGCAGCACTTCAACTAGAGAAAACAGCAAAAATTTTCTGAAATGTGCAAATGAAAATGTTAGCAAAAAGGGTTATTTATAGAGAAACTAGTGCATTTTCGGGTCAATTCGAATAGTAATTGGGTGCACCTATTTGGCCTGAACAATTGACAATTGCACTACCACGATCTGAATAGACATCGGTTGCACTTGCTTAAAATGGGACAGAGGGAGTACTACATTCATTTATTACAAACTCTAAATCCAACGTGAACCGCCTCAAAACTTTCCAAGTCCAATTTTGATCCAAAGTTTGCTTAATCAAACTAAGTTTCCAATGTCACTATGATTGATAGATCGTAGCACAAGCTTATTGTGATTTTTTGTTGTAGCAACTTGTAGTGTGTTGTAATTTTTCAACACAATTAATTTGTTTTTAACATGTGACGACTTTTGTGGGTGGATGTGATGTGGGTGAGCACAGGCATGTTACAGGGTCTCATGATCTCACATTGTTGCCATATGTATATTCTACATCTTTTTATAACACAACACGTTTTAAAGTCGTGATGGCTGTGAACCCATCAAAACTCCATAGTTAAGTGTGTTTAACCTGAAGTAGTACCAGGATGGGTGACACTTGAGAAGTCTCTGGTCCGGGAGAGCCAAAAACTGATAATATTATGTTTGGATGGGTGTTTTAAAGCCGTGACCCATCAGAACTCCGCAATTAAGCCTACTCAACTTGAAGTAATACTAGAACGGGTGATTCCCTAGGAAGTCTTTGATTTGGGGGAGTCAAATGTGAAGTGATTGATATATGTAGTATCTATACCCTTCTATGACACAACATATTTTAAAGTTAGTCGGAGAGCTAAAAATGGACAATACTATATTTGTATAGGGTGAAGGTTGTTTCTTTGGTATATTACCAAGATAAGTGACTCCTTAAAAAGTTCCTGATCTGAGGGAGCCAAAAGTGAATAATATTATATCTGTATAGCGTAAGAATTGTTTCTGCTTTCTGAGGGAGCCAAAAAGTTTAGTTGGGATCTTCCACCCTTACTTATTATGAAGAACTTTGTGGCTTAGAAAAATTAGATCATCCCACCTAAAAATAACTCCAATAATTTTCATAATTTTTGTCTAGCTAAAAATTAATCATTGAATTCAAAAGTTAATAATGAAATATACATGTTCCATTCTCTTGTATTAATACCATTATACGTGTCAAATCAAAAGTGCCTATGAGTTTTATTTATTATTTACTTTTCATGACAAGAATGTTAGGATTATGATTAGACGGGAGGAGCAGGTGCAACGACCAAACATGAAAAGTAACCCAAACGTTCTAGAGCAACACGACTGAAATGAAGAATTTGATCATTCCATTTTACAATTTTTATGGTAGAAATGAGGCAAGAAACACTTGTCCAATATTTTACTTTATAATAATTATTTAATTTTTCTAATTTTTTGGGATCATAACAAGTTAACAACAGGTGATACAAGAGTAGGTATCCAACAGTGGTGACAGAGTGACATTATAACCCTAGGAATCCAACCCACGCATGAAACCAACAGTTGATCGAACACGTTAATTAATAAATATCCAAAAATATATATAAATTTCTTAAAAAATAAACAAAAAATTGTGACAAACACAAGTGTCTAATTATTCACCAACTTATTTCTTTAAATGTTTTAATACACTAGTTTCAATTGATCAAAGACTGATACAGACTAAATTAATGACACTTGATCTAAACTTTACAGCTGTGACAATTAATGTCTACTTAATTTAGTCCTGGAGGTCTAATTGCCATTATATTTCATGTTCTTCCCGAACAAAATCTTGACCAAAATAAACAGAGTCTGTCTTGTCCACCTCTCTATATATGTATAATAATCACCAAGATCCCTACTCATTAAAATTTAATTATCTATACAGTTTTTAAATATGGTACCCAACAATTTTGTACCACACCAAAACACAAGCTACACAATTAAAAATCAGCATTTTGGCTTGTTTCATTTGGCTACTGAAAAATGAGTTTGTTCTATCATTTATGGTGGTTCAAGCTCTTTGAAGCTGTACCCAAGAAATTGCCTTCTCCATTATTTGATTTTTCACAGTTCTAACGGTTCATAAAAGTTTCAACAATATGTCCTACATAGTTTTTGATGAATTAATAAAGATTTGGCGTCGCTATTTTGTAGCTGACTTTAAATTAACCAGTTGAGCTGCTTGAGCTCTAACTGTTCAAGCTCAGTTCATTCTTTGATGTGCAACTTGGACTTATAGCAAATTTTATAAAATGAGCTCGAGTTAAGGATAAATAGTTTGTGAATGGACTCGATTTGAGGATTTTGGGGTCGCGAAATATACTATTTTTTTTTTTTTTTTTCCAGATAAAGTTAGAATTTTTATAATGTTTTTGGGAGACTCGAATCCTCTATTTTTATGATACCATTAGACTACTGATCAATAAGCTTTGATTCGCAAAACTTGCTGGACAAGTCACCAAAACAAGTTTGATCTTGACCTGTTTGCTTAACGAACTAATGTGAATTGACCTTTGAATAAGCTGAGCACAAATGCTTTACTTTCTATGGTAAATCATTAAATCAATCATATGGTAGTTATTAATAAACTTTTTCTGTTTATGTCACCTTGGCTATTATTGATTACTTCCTCCGTCCCTTATTAGTAGTCCATTTTTCTCTTTTTACATGTCCCAAATTAGTTGTCCTCTTTGAAAAGTCAAAGCATCTTTTCTTTATATTTTCATCATTGTCTTTTATCTTTTAAAAAAATTTCAAACTTTGTAACTATATATATTTCAATTAAAAAGGATAATTTGGTAATTTTAAAAGAGTACAATGCATTAATTGTATGTCCCCTTAAAAAGTTATAAAACCAAAAATGAATAACTAATAAAGGATGGAGGTAGTATCATCTTTAAGCTGTGCTTTTAATCATAGAGGTTTCTTTTGGAATTAATAGTGATTCCAAGGGCAGCCCTGTGACTGTCTGAATCATTATTACAAAAATAGCTTAACATAATTAAACTTCAAAAGCTTATTTTAAATTGTTTGAGTGGGTCTCATGTGCTCTGATTTGTTATTGTAGCACTATTTGACCATGTGATGTGAAATGAAAATTTAAGTAGTAATACGAACATGAATTGTGGTTTTTTTTAAAAGTAAATTGAAGTTTATGTTCAGCTAAGAACTTTGCATGGTGAGCTTATTATACCATTAAGTGGCAGATTTGTATTTAATTATATTAATTAATAGTACGTCCAAAATGCTATATTTCTCTTTCAATGCATGTGAATATGTGATTGTTCAAAGTATAGGGTTCAAAAAACGGTTCAAAAAATTTCTTGTTAGAAAGAAGAGACAGTAATTGTATATTGTGTTGATATATAAGATAGATACACGGGCTTAAATAGGTGACGAGATGTGTGGAGAGCAAGTTACCTAAATCCTATACATGGTTAGAATATATTACACATTGGGAAATACAGCTCATGCTGACATTTCCCTCGAGTTGAAGCATAGATATCTATCATACCCAATGAGCTAATTACACCATGGAACACTCTCCTCAAGTTGGAGCATAGATATCTATCATACCCAACTAGCTAATTACACCATGGAACACCGCACTTCCTGAAATTGCCTTCGTGAGTACGTCAGCCAACTGATTTTCAGACCAAATAAACGGAAATTGTATATTGACTTCAGACCAAATAAACGAAAATTATATAACTTTTCAATCAAGATTCTCTTTAATAAAATGACGATCAACTTCAACATGTTTTGTACAATTATGTTGAATCGGATTATGTGAAATTTCAGTGGTTGCCTTATTATCACAATGTAGACTCATCGGTTTCTCATAATCAATCCCCAAATCTTGTAGTACATGTTTGACCCATAATAATTTGCGCACACCATGAACCATACCTCGGAATTTAGCTTCCACGCTTGATCTAGAAACCACCTTCTTGCTTCTCCAAGTGACAAGATTACCTTCCACAAAAGTAAAGTAACCCGATATGGTTCAAAATTCAGGCCACAACATCACAATAAGACTATCAAATAATTATTGTTGTAGGAAAAAGGACTCTTATCAAAATCATCTGTGATTTTATTTCTTTATATTTTTTCAGAGTGTGTCTGGTAACAGGTATAACTTGTCTAGCAACTAATTTTACACGAAAATAACTGCATAGTTGATGACAACTTTGTCTATCAACAGTTATTTATAGCGGGAAACAAGTCTCTACTGTTACACAAAATTGTGCTCACATAATACCTACTAATGTTTCCTCTACAGAGATCACCTCATCCAGGTAACTTTATTAGCATTACAAATGCATTTCCAGAATTATGGAAACAATACATATATAGCTTTAATTATTCAGAGTCGGGCAATACGGAGCTGTTGCTTCAGCATAGGCTTAATATATTCACGGTAGCCATCCGGCACAACTGTGTCATTCAGAGGATCCTTCCATGCTGCCTCGTATAGGTTTGGGTAGACGTTTCCATCATAACGGCCAAGAATGGAACCGAGGAAGTGGTCGGTGTAGTTAAAGGCATCAACAAGTGCAATGGCGTTTGGACGAACCTAATGCAAAATGTGAATTTGAAGTTAGCAATCAAATGGGAATTGCCCACCCATCACAAGTAAGATGGCAGATAGGGCAAATTATTTTTAGCACAAACCTGGGAATACAAGGATCTGAGCTGATCGTTTGCAAGAGAAGCTTGCTTAGGAGTGACATAGCCAGTGGAGAGGAAATCACCCTGATGCTTGTGAAGAAGGAATAGAGCATAGATGTTGCAGAGGTTCTCTAACTGTTGTTTGACCCCTTTTCCAGTAATATCTTGTTGCAATTTTTCAATGAACCTGAAAGAGAACGAAGGTTTTTGTAACGAAAAAGCAGAGAGAATGATCAAACAATGATGTGTTTCAGCTTTTAATTCTGTTTTCTTTAAGTGCCAAGTCACTGACTCTAAAATGACGCAGAAATGTGGGAGAAAATTTAATTTATTTTTCTAGTTTAAGAAACAAGGTCTGGATCCCTCTTAAGATGAAGCTTACTTGGAAACAACGATTAATTGGCAATGAGCAACTGCTGCCCCAACCAGATCAGCTGAGAGTTCTGCAAATCCTGAAAGGAAGTGAAGTTTTAAAATAAATACATCTAGTATATGCATAAATAAGTTCAGGAAAAATCCTTCAGTGTGACTTTGGTCATGTGGCATGCATGGAAGAAAAAACAACACATCAAGAGGTATCATATGATATATATGGGTAAATCAAATGCCGATAATGTATGCGTTCTTTAAGACTATCGGATAATGTTGGTCAGGAATCATACTAAATCTTAATAATGGAAAATAAGTAAATGACAGAAACTGGCTAGGACGGCAGTGCTTACTCGCACCATCCCCATGTAAATAGTCATCAATTCAATTGATCAAATTTGGTAGAAGAGAAAATAGAAAAAGTAGAAAACTTGATATCCTTCAAAGCAGAAAGAATTACCTTCTTCATAATTTGTAAATTTGCTTAGTTTTTGAGCACAGGCAACAGACATTCTAGCCGACCTTGCTTCAAATGCTTCCAATATTACACTAGGCTTTAACCAATCTTCAGCTGCAGCCCATGAAGGAAAGAAAAATTTATTAAGCTACGATTGCAAGTGCGAGTGCAAGTGTGGTAGCTGTTATCCTCTTTGAAGAGTGACCCATTAGGTTGTCTTACAGACTTGACATTTTGGGTTTTAATCGAGTAAGATAAGGTTGTAGTATAAGGCTCTGAGCAGACTTCTAGAGGCAAAATATCCATGTTTCTTTTTAACCATTCTGCATGAAAACTTGAAGGCAATGAGCATAAAGCAGCACTCAGGAAAGGACAATACCCCTTTGGACATTGCAATGACATTGAACCAAGAGTTCCGTTCGCCCCATATAAGCCGTTGTCCCAACAGGTTTTTTTCCAGATCCCAGCTGAGTAACAGTCTTCATAAGAAACCTTGCAGCCTACAAGAGTAATTTTAAGTAGAACGTCAACACACTTTAGGATGCCAGCAAACATAAATTTAATGGTGGCCAACCCAAGCCGTCCCTAATGAAATAAGTATCACTCAGTTGACATCAGGATTAAAACTACGTATCAACAACTCTACACACACCTCATTCAATCTATACATACAAGTCCACAGTATGGAATGACTAAGGTACAATAATATCTCAATCCTAGTAGGCCAAAAACGATGTATTAGTTATAATTTTGTTGACTCATACAAGACACAATCATAGTGCTAAGCAGATAATGCTTTTATCTGAACTTTTTTCACATACAAGTACATACATATACCACAAAATCTACTCTTGCCTTAAGTTCCGAACAAGGCTAGATGTGGATTATGCTGAACAACACTTTAACAAATTGTAAAGTAAAACTATGAACTTCTCTATTATCCTCATTTCTAATGAATTTCAATTTCTACGGTAATAATGCAATATTAGGGGGAAAGAAGAGAAGGGAGGAGGGGGTTAATTTCTGAAACAAAGGTCAAGCCTGAAGTTTCGCATGGCCCTGATTGGGTCAGGCAGGATCAGAGTGATAGTTGCAATCAAAAATTTGAATTATGTGAAGTGACAATGAGTTAATACTCCTACACAAGTAGCATAAATATTTAACAAAATTATGACGAGTTTTGAAGCACTCCTTTGACAATGATAACATTATTTGTCCACCTGCTCAACTGCTTATAATTATGCAAAATCCTCCAAAAGTAGTTTTATTTGAAGAAAGAAAATCTTATTTACAATGAAGTAGGAAGACAATGCAGCATGTCAATAAACGTATGCATCTCAGTACACTTGACATATTAAGCATACAAAATGAAACATAAAAATTAGTAAAGAAGAATAATTTAATAACCCACAAGACGTATATACCTGTAGAAGTAGCACAATGTTGTCTCCTTCGTATGTACAGGCTGGAACATAAACTGCAAATAATTCAGGAAGCCCACTGCTACAAAGGTAACCATGGCCACCACATAATTTACGGCATTCTTCAATCCCATCCTGCAATGGAAGTGAATGGTATTCAATTAAACAGCATTCTATATAAAAAGTGATAGTCATAACACAAAATGCATTGATACATTCACAGGCATGGTTGTCATTATAGCAACCAACCAAAAAAAAAAAAAAAAAACACAAATGCAGTTATATGGAAAACACTACTCATTTTATAGGTCCACATGGAAAACTTTACATTTCATCGATAAATATTGTTAAAGAACCCCCATAAGGGAGTGAAATAGAACATACAAACTTAAGTTCCTAGGCAGTAGGATCCTAGGGCTCTGCTGCGTATATGTACTATGTGGTCAGATACACGCAAAGTGAAAATTATATACAACACATTATTTTTGATAGATTTAAAATCAAAGCTCAAAGCAACTGGGTGAACCTTGATAACAAAAATCAAGACATCATAAAGTTGGCCCAATTGACCAAAGGTTGTAGCCTAGTGGTTTTTCCATTACCTCCCAAAGTGGAAGGTGAGGGTTCAAGTCCCCATAGGGGAAAATGGGCGTGCAAGTTTCTTGCCAAGGAAAAAGAGAAGGTTCGCCCAGTTGGTATCCATAGGTCACAAAATAGTATTAGGCAAATAAAAACCAATTTGGAACTACTTAGACTAAAAAACCAAGGCTACACAGACACATCAATTTTTTTCATCATATTACAAGCATATTAACCAAAAAATTTCTTTCATTAATTTGATATATAAATATATGTGTGTGTACCTCAAACACTAAACAAATATAAAAAACTAAGACCTTCCACAAAGAAAGAGAGAGAGAGAGAGAGAGAGAGAACAATCACTAAAGATAACAAAGTTCATAATCAACCAATCATCACTTACAGCAGTGGCAGTAGTAGTTAAAGACTTCAACCCTGCAGTGCATGCATGAGCCTCTGGCAGTGTCGAGAAATCATTGGCTTGCGATCTTTGGGTCACATCCGTATATAACCATTTTAGCCACTCGCTAACAAATCTGAAAGCATAAGCTGAAGCCAGCAAAGGAAAGAGCCTACTTTGCTGAGTTTTGTAATCAATTACCTAAAGACCAAGCAGGCAGCAGAAGCATTGATTACGTTAAAAGATGGTAAGAGCATAAATTTCTAGAAGTAACCTACAGCTCATATTTTAAAAAATATCACATCAAGACTATATGCCCTATGTTTCTGAAAAACAAAATAATTTCTAATTATCATATAATTGTCGTAATATTATTCCATGAGCGCTCATTGCAGGGACCAAAATGTACCCTTTTAAATATGGGAAGGCACTGTGGTTGCATATTCGATATAAATTGCAAGATTCACAAGTCAAAGTAGTGCGGGTAGCAAGCAGATACATGTCAAATGTCAACTGTAGGTGTCAGTAGTTTCTAGAGAAAGTAGAAAACAGAGAGAGAGATAGCAGTACTGTTTTCCTGTTTATATATTTCCCTCCTTTATTTTAAACTCTAGCACGTACCTAGTTTAGTGACCAAGGAGGCTTCTCTTCATATAGGAGTATAATTGCCACTTGCTTATCAAATTACATATTTCTAGGAGTATATATGTGTCCATTGCTCATATAGAAATCAATTTTTAATTATTTGATAAATGACAAGTGACACAAGTCCCAAGTTCCATGCTTAATGAGCATAAACTTCTTAGCCAATCCCCATATCCTAATATACAAGGGTTGGAGGAATACAAATCCCAGACACATAGATGCACCCAATACACTATAGCCAATTCAATGCAACAGAAATGCATATAAATGCAAAACGGATAATATATATCTCAAGATTGCAATTACACTGACTGATGATATTATGAATTTCAGTATTTTGAATATAATTTGAGAGATGGATGACTATCTTATTGCCTCTATAAACAGATAAGAATGATTTATTGAAATGGTCCTATAAATTTGAAATGTCACCTAGAATTTTAGGTTTATTGACGAAATTAGAATAGAATCAGTATCAAGTGTAAGAAATATCAAATTACAGATTAAGAGGGAATTTGGGTAGAAATAGGCATAGTGTTCAAGGAGGTTGAAGAAGAACAGAGGATGTAAAATTTCTGTAACAATTAGTAGAACTGGGTTCCAGAACTAGAAACAAAAAGGGAAACGAGCAATGGATTAGTAAAAAAAATATACTTATAAAAATAATAATAAAATAAAAAATAAAAAATAAAAAAAGATTAGTAAGAAAAATATATTTTCAAGTAGCAGACAGTCCGACTTGCACAAAATTAGTGTAATGCAAACCAAAATCAAGGATTAGTGAATTCCAAAGTTAAGAGTGTAAAACCACCCACAGAGGAGATACAAGAAAATAGCATTTGTACAAAACATGTAACAGAAGGTTCGCCATCTATTTATAGAGGAAAAGGCCCAAAAGGGTCCATTCTTCATGTTTAACTTACTACATATTTGACTCCAAATTTCAGAAATGCCATGAGCTTTTGGGCTCAACAACACAGCTTACAATATTCTCAAACAATCACTTCATAGCAGACAACTCTTGCAGACACCGGAAATCACTATTCCCAAGTCCAGTCAACAGAGCATCGATCCAAACAACCGAGGACTTCCAAAGGCATCCTTCCAAAATCAAATTTCAATTAAAAACTTTCTACTTCGACTAAGAAATTAAAATAAATAAATAAATCAGATATCATTCAATTTTCTATCAAAATTTTAGTTACATTACCAGCATCAATAGGATCTTCCTAACCAGTTCATATTTAGGCAAGAAAAATCAAGAGTAGATTTGATTGAGCATGATTTATGTTCTTGCAATTAGTAAAGAGGTGACTTTGATCATTTCAGTTGCAATTCCATCACACAAGGCACTAAAAATTTGAGTATCAAAGTAAGATTTACAACAGTGCACACACAAAAGGATATTGAACCAGCGTATTCTATCACTGACGCAAGTTAAATTCCTTAATGGTTTAAAAATGAAGGTTTTCTTAAAGTACCTGGGTCTCAAGACCATTTTCCTGCAAGCCAAATTGTCTACGAACAGCACTGTACCTTGTAGCAATACAAACAGCCCGTGATAAAGCACTGGAAGCATCAGCTACAATTGCTTGTCTCACAAAGACCATTGTCCCATAAAGTAGTTGCCGGGGAACATTGGACTGCAAATATTTTCCTTCTCTTGAAACCTGTGAAACCCTGATATTCTAAAAAATGAACTTCAGAATGGAAATCATAGTGACTGTAGCAACAATTACATATACTGGGTATTTGAAGAGTATAAGTAAATTTAGATAATAATTCTATGAGTAACCCAATGTGTATGTGCATGTTTATACAAGTTTAACATCCTTTATATGCTTGTCAATTAGGTGCTTCGGCACAGATCCCTTTGAAGTTGGTAGAGTTGGGTATGAAAAGTGAGGCAACTTGTTTCATCTCTTTAGTTTTCCCCTATTTTTCTCAAGGTCCAGTCTCTACTCACTCCTTCCCAAACAGAAATACAAGGCTTCTATCCATCTTTGAACTTCTCTTCCCTCATCCAGAAGATAGTAACAAAGCAGGTTTTGATTATATGGATATATTAAGGGCTAATGTATGGTAAGTTACAACCCCACAGTTTGTGATAAACATTCAAGTATTCCTATTCTCAACATACTCCTGCAATATTGACAGTTTATCTAGAAATAAAAAACACTTCTTCTATTACAAAACCATCACTAAAGTTCCTGACAAACAAGCCCAGTGAAGAACAACCCATTATCCTGAAAATTTTATGAGGGTTCTTTATGTATTTTACCAAGCCTAGGAAAAACTTGAAGGAATTTAACAGCCGTCAATTCTCAACACAGCCAATTTAAAGGAAATACCTTTAAAACCTTAGCCCCCCCATCAAAAGGATGACATATTCTGAAAAGTTACAAGCCAACTAATGAAAACATAACAGAGTCACTTATGTAAAAAGTTGAATGAATATACCTCATCAACATTTGATTCCTTGGGATTCTCACATGATCAAATCTTAATACCCCATTGTCCATAGTGTTGTATGCCCCATTTCCAAATTTCATCCCAATATCACCAACAGTTATGCCAGGAAGGGGTGAGTGATCATCTAAGCTCCGTAATTGGACAATGAAACCTACAAACATTATTTATTCACAAAGAAATGATCAAAATAGTTACTCATAGGACTTAAGTACCTATTGCAAAATAAGGAGATCATTTTTCGCACTTCAAATTTAGAACAATGGACTTGGTACCTACCATGCACTCCATGGTCCTGACCATCTGTTATAAGACGCGCAAATACAACAGCATGTGTGGAAACTTTACCCAGTCCACCAGGCCACCACTATTTACAACAGTTAAGTAAAAACTGTGAGAACCTAATCTGAGAAAGTTCAATCAATGAAACATTAAAATGTCGACAAAGAAAGGAATTCGCCATTCTGAAAGTAGCTATATATAACTAATTGACAGCAACCAATTAGGACTATACATGGCAGATACACACAGAAAGGGTCAAAGGCATCTGCTGGTTTATCACTTGAGATATCCTAAACTATTGGGGAAAGAATGACTCTATACTATCTGACGAGTATGCTAAATTATACTTTTCAATAAATATATAATCTTAACCCATATTTCTTAAAAAATGTTGTAAGAACTTCTGTGTCCTCACCTTGCTTGAAGTCATTGTAGGACAATGAATGATAATTTCATCCATTTTAGGATCAAGCGTTGCAGTGGTTTCAAGCCCTTGAACATTCAAGCCATGACCAAGCTCATTTTATACATATCAGTTAAGTATTTGTCTCTACTGGTTTTTTCACTCATATCCTTAGCTGGAGGGGGAAACAACTCTTCTCTATCTCATGAATATCTTAAATTTTTTTAGGAGTACATAATTTTAACCAACATTTCTCCACGAATCATGTAAACACTGTCATAATTATTTTACTGACCTTGCTTGAAGTTAGTGTAGGACTATGAATGATAAATTCATCCGTTTTAGGGTCAAATGTTGCAGTGGTTTCAAGCCCTTGAACGTTGGAGCCATGACCAAGTTCAGTTTGAGCATAACAGCCAATTATTTGCATCTTGTATGCCAATGGCAACCATTTCTGTTGCTGTTCCTCAGTTCCTTGTCCTTTTATAACAGGTACAAACATTCCCTATAAAAAAAGATAAGACAATAAACACAGGAGAGACGCATTACAGTCACTAATTCCACTATTTTTTTTTTTACCTAAAAGCAGAACTTCAACTAGTTTAACTCCAAATTTTAAAAATTAGTTTGACAAGCAAGTTAACAAATGCCCAGTTATTATCTTGCCACAGGTGTATGGTGTACCAATGCATCTTTATTATGAATAAGAGGAAAACAAAACGTTACAAAGGCACAAAGAGGCTAAATTAGAAGTTACCCAATGAAGATCTGTAAAAGCAGGTTCGTCAACATAAAATCTTAATTTGGATGCTTCCTCTTCTGTAATAATAAAACTTGCATTTTGATCAGATTATAGAAAGACAAATAAACATAAAATAACCATGCCATGTATACTATAAAAGTTAATCAGTCCTTTAATCCCCAACAAACTCAAAATAAAAATCAAGGTTATTTGACATTATCAAAACACCCCAGGATGAAAACATACCAGAAAGACGAAGCTCAATGATCCGTTTCCATGCATATGTTGCTTTTCTGAGAGTGTTCTTAAACAACTCCTTTCTACTAAGCATAGGTCTGCTATCCTTTTGGAATGCCTAAATACCAAAGCAAGATAATAAATAGCAAAAACCAGATACAAAAAGGCACATATGTACAAAAGAAAATTATGAAAACCATATAAAACATTCAATGGGAATAACGAAAGGATGATGATAATAATGATATGAAACATTCTAGTAACGAATAGCATCCTATCTGATCTTCGTGTAAACTACTTTCAAACGATTGTGGTGAACAACAAACCATGGAAGCTCTTATTAGCAAACTAAGGCCCTGTTTGGTTTGAGTTTTGTTTTAACCCGAAACAAAACAAGTATTTTGTTTTGGAGTGTTTTGAATAGTAATCAAAAGTGTGTTTGGTAACGTCTATTTGTTGTAAGATTTTTGGAAGCAATTTGGTAAAAAAGTGTTGCAAGTTTGAAAATTATAATGGTTAGTTTTAAAATGCAATTTAAGAGTTTCTCATTTAAAAATTTTTTTTTTTACTGTTCTTCGCTACAATACCTTGCTATAGTGCTGAAACATGTAAAAACACCAAATTGGCGTATCGATTTTTTGCCACTATTCACGAAACATTTCGGCAGACAAAAACAAAACGCATACCAAACAGGCCCTTAGTGTTTGCTCATCACTATGCTCCAAGTCCTCAAATCAATTCTATAGATTCTAATTTTTATTCTAAATTTTGACAACGGACAAATTATATTCATTCTTGTGCAACACACAGGCACATCCTAGTTGATTGTAGTCGCTAGCCAAATTTGATTGCAGTTGGATATCAAAAAGGAATATGTTCTGAAAAAATCCACCTATTTTTTTTTTTTTTTTCCTAGTTGGCACTCACACACACTTGTCTCTTCTGAGACTTGAACCCCTCACCTCCTTTTGAAAAGTAAGAGACTGATACCACTAGGCCGCTGACCCATTGGTAATCCACCTAATTTCAACCAACTAAAAAATACTACAAAATGCCCTGAATCAGAAATCAGCTAGTTAAATAGTTAATCTGTCATCAACAATACCAATTTTTAACAATTACAATTGCGAATAAAAAGCAAAATTGTCTTCAGAAAATCATATATAAAAATTGGCTTCATAAAATCACTACATATTCCTAACTAACAATGCCCCAGAGTCAGATACTTCAGTAATTGAGCAGTTTTGATTCCATTAGTGCTGGTAGATAATCATCTAAATTGAAGTTACCAAAAACCATCAAAAACCAAAATTGCTTTCTCAAATTTCACCAATCAAAAGCTCCTAAATTAATACTACAAAACGAAATTTCAAATTAATTGTTAAAAATCAGGCGTTAAAAACAAGACAAATATAAGAACAGCTATGAATCAACTTCAAACCAAAATAAAATAAAAATTAGAGAGAGAAAGAGGGAGGAACCGGATCGGCAGCAACAAGTTTGGAAATGCGATCGGAGAGTTGGAAGGCGTGGCGAGAACCGGCCCAAACGATCTTCATCGCATCAACATCGAACAGAGTCCTTTCTCTTTCATGAGCTAGCTGATCCAATCCCTCCATTTCTACCAGATAACAATATACACAAACCCTAATTACCACAATCTATCTAAATGTATCTGTATGTGCATGTATATACATATATATATATATATATATATGGTTAAAGTTTACTCTTGCAACAAAGAGAGGGGGAGATGGTACCGGCTTGTGTATGGAGAATAACGTCAACGAGGTCCGTTGTACAGTCGTTACACAATATCTATACATATACATAACCTGTCTCATATGCAAAATACACACGTACAACACACCACACTCCGTTAGACATATTTTACACGCGACCAATTTAGTAACTTTTAGCTCTCCGACCTAATTATTCTCACAAAAACCACGTGTTTGATTTTTTTTTTGGGATGCGAAAAGCAACTCTTCCTCTTCAACCTTTTTTTAATATATATTTTTAAATATATATTTTTTATTTTATGATATTTGATTGTGATAAAATATTTAGTTAAAAATATTTAAATTTAATAAAACTAACTTTACTCATTAATTTTTGATAAGATATTTTATAGGCCCCTAAACATTAAAAAATATATATTAACAAAAAAAAAGTAAGAAAATATTTTTCATCAAAACAAAATTAGCCTCCTATTCTATTTGTTATATTTATCTTTTTAAAATCAATTCTAATAACTTCGAAAAACCTCAACAACTCCTAATCAAACAATGTTTGTTCACTCTTTTCTTTTTCTACACTAAATAAAACCAGCAAATTGATGAAAAATCCAAATCTTTAACCATAAATTCACAAAAATCATTCTATCAACTAATCATTCGGGACCTCTTATTGAAGATTTGTTATTAAACTAAGTACCCAAAAATATTATTCAAGAAACATACGTTCCTTCATTATTCTAAGAATAATTTTCTATTTTTTGAAATATAAAAATTAAAAAATTGTATGTGAATCTGTTTGATTTACAATTTCTCCGAACTAGTTTATTAAAGTCAATTAAAAAATCAATCAAGCTTACACAATAGTTATTCTTTTTGAAGTTTAAAATTTTAAAATTTATTTTTATTTCAAATCTTATTTTAACTAGTAAAGGTTCTTATGTAATTTTGCCTAACTTAAATAGCCTTGTAGGTGATTTTTTTTTTTTTTTTTTTTTAAGTTGGAGAGACTCAATTGTGAGACCTCTAATGGATAAGGCGTTTAGTGCACTTCTGCCTTGGAAACAATGTTTGAATGCCATTATGCATTATACAATATTGATATGACTTGTATTTTTGCGACACTCCAACGTACGATTCCTAATTATTTTCATCAATCCCTTGAATATTCTTTTGTTTTGTAAACAAAAATTCATTTACTCACAAACTGCCACAAAAACATTTTTGGATATGTAGGAAATGGCAATAGAAAATGTAAATAATTGAACCTTTCAATTGGATTGCTTTTACATTGCAAAATCATATAGAATCCGAAAGTCGGACATATTTAACTCCTATAATGTGAATGGCCCGACTTTTTTACATTTCACTAGGGATCGTGAACACAAAATTGAAGGGAACAAAAAATAAAAATTGGATTCACAAATCAGTCAATGGAATTGGCGGGGTCTGTAGATTTCAAAAAGCAATTCAACCATGGGGTGACGAAAATAGATTGGATAGACGAATTAGTCAAGTGTGCGTGTGGGCGTATTTTTTTTTTTTGTGTTTTTTTTGTTTTTTGGGTTAAGTCAAGACCACTGCATCATCAAAAGAGTCTCATTCAAAAGACCAATCAAGAAGTTGAGCCATTAAGCCTATTCGATATTGATTAATGAAATCTGTTCAAGCCTTAACCAGAAAATCATATATGTATTTATATATATATATATATATATATGGTGTACTATTCTGCAAAAAAACGAAATTAGCAACCATATAAGAACTCAATACACATTTGATATGGACAAACATTTCAAAAGAAATTAATTGAAAATTTGCGATTGGAACATGAAAAAGAATCACACTCCATTTTTGCACTTACCTTTTACCGAGGGGAAAGATTTTGATAAAGAAAATTTTTCTAAGTAGTTTGAACTTTGAAGGAAGCAGGGGAATCTGACAAGACATTGCAAAAGCTCATGGTGCGCGCCTGAGTGAAGCAAGGCGCATAATTGAAAATTTAAATTACTATTAAAGCATATTCATACTCCATACAAAAGGCACAAATGTTGTCAAAGGCACACCTGGACACACAATAGACGCAAGTATTGCGATTGTATGAGACTGGAGCTTAGGTATGCCTTGACAACACTCTGCACAACACAACTGAAAGAGCAATGGGTAGAAAACAAATAAACACATACGGGATGGATGGCAGACGTATGACTCCAGTAGATGAATTGAGTTTCACAATATTTGGATGAGACAACTAGATATTGAATAGGGGTAGTTCAGAAAACAAGCTATAAGCTACGCAGATTCCAGTGTGACTGAAGTCCTTCAAGTTTTTCAATTGACACCACAAATTAGTGAACCACACAACCATGCAACTAATTAGCAGGGCCCTTTTCAACAGCCAAACTGGTTCGAATTGAAAGGTAAAGTGACACATCAACCCCTTCCCCAACACAAGTAAAAAACTAAAAATAAAAAAACCACACACACACACACACTACTCCTCACAGCCCTAATCAGGGGTGACATAAGCAATTCAACATTCCTTCATCAACACAAACCTTTTTTTTTCTCTCTCTTTTTCCTACAGAAAAGAAAGGCATGTCAGAGAAGGGGAAAAGGAAGGAAGGTTGTGGCATAAAGAGAGCTCAGGAGTTGAAGAAGATTTGATTTGCTGTCGGATTTTTGACAGAGTTCTGCAAGGTAGAGGCAAGGATAGTTTCTCTTGTTAAAGCAGAATAAAAAACTTGTATTCTGGGTTCAAAATCTTTAAAGACAAGTCCACCAACATAGGTGCAATGAAAGATATCAGGTTCTCTATCATCCATGTTGTTCAGGCAATTTAGGTCCAGGTCTTGATATATTGCACTCGAGAGCAAAACGTTTCACACTTTCATGTCAACAAACTATAAAACATGTCAGGGATCTTGGCAGCTATTGCACGGTTTCAAGTGTCAGCACTCGGGAAGATCATGTGAGAATTCCCGTGGAAGTCATTGTTAAAAAACAGCAAGATTCCTCAGATAATTTGGTAATCTCCAAATATCATTACTCCAGCTTTGAGAATGATCTTCACAATATCAATCATACCCGAACTTTGAGAACAATCTCTATAAAGAAGTGAAGATGTCTCTAGTAGATGTTGGCCTCTCATGTTTAATATGTCTGACAAGTTTAAGAGGATAGGCTGGGTTTCTATACTTTACTAAAGAAGCAGTTGCTCAAACCTCAAGGAAACCAACTCTACAGAGTGCAGTGACTATTATCGACTCAGCTTAATCTTATTTAGAAGAGGTTCCCCGAGTCTGTACTTAAAATATGGAGGGATAAAAAAATAATAATAATTCAGAAAAAAAATAATAAACATATCAACAATCTTTATTTTAAAATGGAAATAGTATATGAGCAATGGGCAACTTAAGAAGCACGCCGATGCCATTTCAAAACCACAGCAACAATAAATCTAAAAAGACTCTTCCTATTGCAAATCAGTCTCCAAAAACTTTTTTCAACTTTCATCAAGCTGGGATGTCAATCGAATGGATCCGAAAAATTTCAGTAATAAGGGAAGGATTTGATGCTCTAGTTGCTCCATGGCCTATGCCCAAGACATTGATCACAGAAAGAAAACTCAATATGCTATATTACAAACATCTTATGCAAATCATATTAGGAAAATCCAAATATATTAAGTAATTTCACACAGTATACTTAAACTAGATATACTTCAATCAATCCCGTTAGAGTGATATAAATACTCTCACTAGCTCCAACTTAATTGGGATAGTTCAAATAGTGAAGCACACATTTGAAACCACTAACAAAAACATTACCTTTCAAATCTGATTGCGCAGAATTCTTTGTTTTGCGTATGAATCTTGTCAAAAGGTAGGGAACGTCCATCCTATAAGAACTGCAGCTCCCTCATACTATCATTTCCAATGACTTGGTCAATTGGTACCATCCCTTGAACCAAAAAAAATTTCTGCCGACTCCTGCTGGCTGAGTTGTTAAGAATCATGATTTAGAACTAATTGACAGAAGAATGCTCTCGCTTTATGTTTCACTTCCACCACAAAAATATAGAAGGCTCAAACTTTTCAAGCTTGCATCATCCAATGTGTGTGACCAGATTTTTAGTTGTACTTGCAACTGGTGATATTTATCTCTGAAATGAGAAGACGAAGTCCATCTTAAATGAATCTGAATCCATCATACAGAAAGCCAACAATAGCTACAATTTAGTGTGACTTTGACTAGAACATATGTCATATTTTCTCATCAGTTCTATACTCTCAGCAATAGTTGATCCAGCAGTCCCGACAAAACCAAGTGAAGCGCAGCTGCAAACAGCTTCTTCTATGTATAGAAGTATACCAGGAAACATTTGACTACGGCAATGCTTCTCCATCTTGTCAACACTTCTCGGACCAAGCCCAAACTTCATGCCATGCCCAGCAGCAGCAAGATTCTTTGCAGTTCTTATTACTAACTCTTCTTCATCTCTCAGAAAATACAGCTTAAACCCATCAGAATCTCTTTCTAAATCCCCCAAGTAACTCTTAGTCCAATTACCCTTAGGAAGATCAGTCATCAAGAATATAGGAATTGGCTGAGAATGTTTTTGCTTTAATGATTCTATCTTTTGTTTTAACCCCAGAAAAGTAGCCTCCCAGTGGTTCTTAAACTGTCCATCTAACAATCTAAGTTGTGCACACAGAAAAGGAGCTTTAATTGTCTGTAAAGCAAACTCCTTCCCCGCGCTTATGATTTCAGGGACAAATGGCAGAAATTCAATTTTCTCAATCAAAGATTGTACTCTTCGATCTCTTGGAGTTTCATGGATATCAATATATAGCTCAGTACCTTTATATGGGGCAGTAAAAAGGCTTCCAAATGCCAAAACAGTGGCCAATTCAGATCTGGAACCCGGTCCAAGGGTCTTATATACATCTTGACGTCTCCTAAAGTATGAAATTTTCTTTTTCCTCTTAAGTTGCTCATCGGGTTGAAATAAGTCTGGTAACCCATCTTCACCACCTTTTTGGTATGTCCAAACTGTTGTTCTGCAATCTTCATCTAAAGCATACAAACAATTATTTACATTACCATTGTACCCAGATAGTAGAGACCCACATTGCTTTAGGGTGTCAAACAAAGAGTACTGAATTTTTGAGTCATTAAAGCAAGCGAAGTCCATGTTCACCCCGCACCACGTAGATACAAAGACTCTAAAATCAATTACCCGAACTGCATAATCAGACACTAGTGATGAAAGATCAATTATGTCAGCCATGGATATGTACCTGCAACCACAAGAAAGTAAATATTCATGGTCCTAAATCAAGCATTGATGTGCAAAAAAGAAAAATCTAATGACATCTTTATGATAAACAGAGACAACCCAAAAAAAACTTTAAAATGTAGAATTATTAGAAATTCAATAATTTCCCGAATAATTATGTCACACAAAAAGAAAAGGTGCTATAAACACGAAAACTAAAGAAGATCCAACTGAAATGAGAACCAATTATTGCAAAATTAAAAGTTCTATCCAAGTGCGTTCATGTTTTGGCATGAAAGTTAAAAGGTTCTAATCACACAAAGATCCAATCTTTAGTGCATATCCCAAAACAAAAAATCCAATCTTCAATGTTTTGTAGGTTCAACCCGGGAATATATATACATAACCATGTAAAAAAGCTCAAAAGTTACTTGCCTGTGATTCTGAAGGAGCTCAATGATGTGATTCCAGACAGAAAATCGAAGCTCTTTGGGGCTCGAAACCCTAAATTTGGGGCAACTGCCGAGAGCAACCGCATGGTGATCCAGAATCGGAGGGACGATTAGGGTTCGATTGAGTATCGCAGCCATCAAAATAGCGTTCTTGAACTCGGACAACTGGTTGCTGAACCCACTGTGGGGGGCGTACCAGAGAAACTTCTCTCCTAGGGTTTTCTGTGACCTGCATTGGGGCAATTGGGCTGGTTCCGAATTCTTTGAAATAGGAAGGAGGGAATTGGAAAAGTGCCTGTAGGAGATGAAGAGGAGGAGAGCGAAGAGGAGGGTGAGGAGAGAGATTGGGAGGAGTGAGAATCTGTGAGAGGGTCTCTTCTTCCACTTGTTGGTTCTATTGAAGTTGAAAGCTTCCATCTCTCCTTTCGCGTCGTACAATGGTTACATACATTGATATACATTTTGGGTCGGACCAGGCCGGGTTCACAATTGTTAAGAGCCTAATGTACTGCTTGGTTGCTGAGAAAATACAGGAAAAGAAAACTAAAGAAAATAAACTATTTGTTTTGACTCTGTGTGACATGTTGAGCGAAGAAAATCTATCCTGGCAAATAGAGAAGACCGTTGAATTAGTTGCCCGTGTAATAAAAAAAAAATATCTTTTATTAATAAACCAGTAAAAAAAATTACATGTGTAAAAAGCATGACAGGTTTTTGGTTACACTAAGTGCTTTTTATAATCAATTTTTTTAAAAAAATTATTTGATGATAAATTTTTTAAAATATTTTTATAGCTAATTTTACTATAACATCACACAAAAAGTGTAAAGAGTTTTCACTTATAAGTCACACTATTCATTTTTTAGGGATTTGAAAGAATTAATTAAAAAAGAATCATTTATAATAAAGAAACAAATAATCATTTTTTCTCTCTTTTCTCTCTTAGTTAACACCCTCAATCAATCCGTCTCTTTCTCCAAGTTGTATATATCCTCATACCATAAGAGTGCTATATTGAAGATTGGATTTTTTGTCTAACTGCACCCAAAAACTTAGTGTATTGAAGATTGGTTTTTTTTTTTTTTTTTGTTTTTCCTAGTCGAAGATTTGATCTTTGATCCACCTATTTTACTACAAGAAAATAATTGACTATCAAAACTCTAAGAGCTTGAATCAATCATGTTCAAACTTGAATCGAAAAATATTCTTTTCAATCATTGCCACCCTTCCTTGAAGAGCACCCCAAATCTTACTCATTATTTATATATGCAAGCCATTAGTGTTGACAGCATTCTTAGACAGTAATTTTCCAAGAAGACAATTAAAACACTATTCCACCCCCTCATTCATATCCATTTAATTTCTTTTTCATCAAGAGATAATGGAAACGACTCGATCTATTTAAGGATCTTTTGATTCATAACTTAGAGAAAATCAGACCTTCAAGAAAACAAAACCTCACATATCTTCGGTAACCAGATTGATGACATAAAGAAAGAAACCAATGATAGAATGCAGGTGGAGAGACTATTAACGGAAAGACAAAAGGTTTAACTATGAGAAAGGAAGATATATATTCTTTGATGAGGATTAGTTTGGTACGATGGAATGAAATAAAAGAAAGTGGAATGGAATGGGTTTTTTTTTTTTTTTTTCCATTCTCGTGTTTGGTACCAATTTTAAAGTTGAAATCATCATTCCTCACTATTCTTGGAGAATGGTCATTCCATCAAAATCATTCTACTTTCAAACAAAATGAATGACCATTCCATTCTCATTCCATTTCCACTTCTATTCTCATTCCATTATAGTTCATTCCACCACACCAAACTGGCCCTGAGGGTTGAGGGTGTTATTAACTAAGAGAGAGAAAGAGAGAACGTGGACAGAAGAGAGAGAAAAAAATGATTATTTGTTTTCTTATTACAAATATTCTTTCTTAATTAATTCTCTCACCCAAATCCCTAAAAAAGGAATTGTGTGGCTTATAAGACCAAAAGTTTAACTATGAGAAAGAAAGAGACATATTCTTTGAGGGTTAACCAAGAGAGAGAAAGAGACAGATTGGTTGAGGGTGTTATTAACTAAGAGAGAGAAAGAGAGAACGTGGAGAGAAGAGGGAGAAAAAAATAATTATTTGTTTCCTTATTACAAATGATTTTTTATTAATTAATTCTCTTTCTCAAATCCTTAAAAAAGAAATCATGTAGCTTATAAGCGAGAACTCTTTAGGCTTTTTGCGAGCGCTCTTGCAATAGCATTACTCTTATATAAAATATCCGACCTTTACTCATAACGCAATTTTAAAAGTTCCAAATTCTACCTTCATTCAAACGCTCTAATGAATCTTCTTATTCAAACGCTCTAATGAATCTTCTTATCCATATTACAATAATTTCATTGTAAAAAAAAAAAAAATGAGTTCAAAATATTTCAAACTATAATTTACACATCAATTAAATATGTCAGTTTATTTTGACCAAAGCAACACAAATGTACCCAAATGTAGATGTTTGATTAATTTATGCATATAATTTGTTATAAGTGAATTTTGTAAATTATATTAAAATCCGTTTTATAGGTATGAGATACGTTTTGTTATTTATACGAGAAGTATAGAGCTTAAAACAACTCTGATTAAGTTTTCAATAAAAAGACAATCGAACCTTGAAAATTTAGGGCCTGTTTGGTTGGTGTTTTACTTTGGTGTTTTTGTTGCAGGGTTTCATTTCAGGCCCAAAAATATGTTTGGTAGCACTTGTTTTGTTTTAAACAGTAAAAAACAATGTTTTAAACAGTACCAAATTTTGGCCCAAAAGTGAAACACCAAATTGGTGTTTTTTGTTGTTTCAACACTGTAGCCCAATAAAAAGCACTGTAGCGGATGAAACAGTCGGCCCAATTTGTTTCAGCTATATAAACATTTTAGATTATTTTTGCACAAATTTTCTCTCTCCTCACCCGATACGCTCTCTACGATTCAAAGGCGATTTCCAATCGCCTCCATCTCTATTCTCGTTCTCTACTCTGAACTTGCCCAAATCTACAAGAATCAGAAGTTCAGAACCCATTTATTTCAGTTTATCTATCTGTCTGCAAGAATCAAAACCTATTATCACCAGAGTTTGTAGAGGTATGGTTCTCTTTCTTGATCATCAACCCATTTTTGTATATTTTGTAGTGTTTATCTTATCAAAACCCTAGGATTCCACCGCCCTCCCCGCCACTCTCTCCTCATTTCTCTCCCTCTCTAAGCCGTTGTTCATGTAGAGTTATCGTTCTCTTCCTTGATTATCAACCCATTTCTGTACAGCTGTGCAGGCTTGATCATATCGAAGTCTTTTATTATTTTTAGGGTATTTTCTGTTTCTTTTCTCTTTCTTTGTCTTCTTGAACTAGTTTTCCAGATTTGTTGTTTTTATTTCTACTAATTACTTGATGCTTTCTTTGCTTTTTGTTTGGTACTATTTCAATTAATATAATAAATTGAAGCATGTACTCAGTAACTTAATGCAAATGATGGAGAATTTTATGATGGAAATTCTTCTAATGCTTTAGAAATTTACGATGTGTTACCCGCTGAAGAGCTGCTGAACAAGTTTCTGAAGAAAATAAACAGAGTGAAAAGTTAGGCTGGTTTGAAGAAAAATAATAATGATTTAAAAGTAAGAACTTGCAAGTAATCTTACACTTTCTGTAATTGACATGTTGGAGATGGTCCTGATTGATCAATTGTAAAGTTGTTGTATGAAAGATCACTGCATATATTATGATCCTCTTTAATGAGAATAACAATAAGAATTATGTTTCACGTATTTTAGGTGATTAACTGAAAGAAATTTAAAATAAATAATAATGGTGTTGTACTTTTGGCTAATGCAACTCAAATTGATATTTTCATCACTCAGATTATATAATAATTAATACGGAGGTCATTTGTTTTAATATGTTATATATCTAGATATGAAAATTTGACATTGGTGATGTCTTGTAAAGTTGTTCACTTGCATTCTTGCATCCAAAATCCGATTGCATTGTTGAGTTTGAATCCATAAGGATGAACTCATAAGGACATATGAGACACATAATGAATACTGGGTTTTCCCCTTTTTAGATGGAAAAGCTGAACCCAAAATTTTAGGACGTTTTGTAAGCAAAAATGAGCAAAATTGCTGCGATAGAGCTTATATGAATTGAGAATCAAGATCAAGGGCAAAAGAATAACCTGGAACAGGATATTCGTAAGAATCGAGCCAGGTTAGATGGACGTGGTTCAAAGAGCTAGTGCTCGTTTAAGACTGACTGAAAGATCAGGATGAAGCTCTGAAAATACGATTATAATGTGAATCATTGCATTCAAATTATTTAAATTGCTAATTCAAGAACTTTAAGTCAATAGAAAACTGTTTTAGGGAAAAAAATTCGCTTGAGTAGTGAATTAGAGTGCAGATGTATATAATATGGATTGATCCACTTTGTTTGCTTGTACACTTGTATTGTAGCTTAGATAGGTAGCTAAGTGTACTTCAATATTTTATGATGTAATTATTTTCAAAGAGGTGCAATGTCTTTATTTATTTATTTATTTATTTTATATTGTTTTGTTTTTATAATTTTAGGGCATCACAAAGCATGTTAGACAAGGAATCAGAATTGTTTGCATTAATAATTACGGTTATCTCGGCCTTGATCAGAGTTATATGTGGCATAGCACCTTGGACCCTTATTAAATGCAGTACACGTGCTTACAAATTACTTTTGTTATGCATATATTATTTCCTAAAATATATTTTGGCTACTCTTTCAGGCAGATTTGTATCTAGCACCTCAAATTCATGCAGCAATCAAAAGGTTCAACATCTCGCTCAATAATTTACATGCAATTTATAACTCTGTTTCAAGTGATTGCATATAAGTTGCATGTCTGAACTTTAGCATTTCCATGTACTAAATACACGGTTTTACCAAATGAAAGTTGGTTATGCTGTTTATATAAATTATAGTCTTACAGAATAGAATTTTTTTTTCTTTCTCCTTTGATTGAAAGTCGTCTTATATTAGTCATTCATCTCATTTTTATTTCATCTCATCAAAACACTCTCGTTACTTCAAAAGGTATTAAATCAAAACTCTCATTTTGATTAAAAGTTTAACACTTTTTATGTAAAAAAAACTCTTGTAGGTCATTTTGAATTCAAAACACTAAATTTCACTCGAAGTTTGTAAGTTTTTACATCAAAACACTATATTTCCTTTAAAGGTACCTTGAAGAAGGTCATTTTTAACCAAAAACACTCGTTTTCACTCAAAGATTCTAACTTTTTATATGAACACACTCTCGTCCTACAAAGGTACCTTGAATATGGTTATTTTTAACTCAAATATCTCATTTTCACTCCTAGTTTATTACATTTACATCAAAACACTCTTGTTTCTATAAAGGTACCTTGAATAAAGTCATTTTTAACTCAAAACTCTCATTTTCACGGTAAGTTTCTAACTTGTCACATTAAAACACTTTAGACACTTCAAAAGGTACTTTGAACAAGGTCTCTTTTTTTTTTTTTTTTTTTTTAATAAGTTGAATAAGGTCATTTTTATCTCAAAACTCACTTTCATCCAAAGTTTCTAACTTTTTACTTTTAACACTCTTGTTCTTTCAAACGTACCTTGAATAAGGTAATTTTTAACCTTAAATTCTCACTTTCACTTAAAATTTCTAACGTTTTACATCAAAACACTATGGTTTCCTCAAATCTACCTTTAATAAGGTCATTTTAAACTTAAAACTTTCATTCTCACTCAAAGTGTGTCTCTTTTTTACATGAAACCAATCATTCCTTCAAAAGGTACCTTGAATAAGGTAATTTTTAACTCAAAAGTCTCGATTTTAGTCAAAGTTCCTCTCGTTCCTTCCAAAGGTACCTTGCATTTGGTCATTTTTAACTTAAAGCTATCATTTTCAGTCAAAGTTTTTAACCTTTTACATTAGACACTCTCATTCCTTCAAAGTATCTTTAACAAGGTCATTTTCAACTATAAAATCTCATTTTGACTCAAAGTTTGAAACTTTTTACATTGAAATTCTTTCGTTCCTTCAAAGGTACCTTGAATAAGGTCATTTTCTACTAAAGCCTCTTATCTTCTCTCCAAGTTTCTAACTTTTTACATCAAAACACTCTATTTTCTTCAAGAGGTACCATGTATAAGGTTATTTTTAACTCAAACCTCTCATTTTCAATCGAATTTTTGAACTTTTTACATTAAACACACTCATTCCTTTAATTGTGTCTTTAAAAAAGGTCATTTTTAACTCTAAAATCTCATTTTCACCCAAAATATCTAACTTTTTACATCAAAACACTCTTGCATACTCAAAGATACCTTGAGTAAGGCCCTTTTTATTTCTAAACATTCATTTTCACTCAAGGTTTCTCTTTTTTCACATCAAAACACTTTTTTACTTCAAAAGGGACCTTGCATAAGGTCATTTTTAATTCAAATCTCTCATTTTCACTAAAAGTTCTGAAAATTTTACATTAGACACTCTCATTCCTTCAAATGCGTCTTTAACAAAGTCATTGTTAACTCGAAACTCTCATTTTCTTTCCAAGAGTTTAACTGTTTACTTTCAAAACACCTCGTTCCTTCCAAGCTACCTTGAATAAGGTCATTTTTAACTCAAAACTCTTAATTTTACTCCAAGTTTCTAACTTTATACATCAAAACTCTCTCGTTACTTCATAAAAGAAACGGAAGAAAAAAGGGACACCGAGTGAATTCTAAGAAGTGTGTGTGAGAAGAAGAATGCAATGTGCGAACACTTCCTGGGTATCAACCATTCATCTGCCACTCATCAAAACATCAAATTCACAGACCAAATTGCCATTTTCCCAAACAAGAACTCAACTTCCTAGGAGCCCTAATGCTTATGATGATGATGATGATGGTGAGAGTTCAGTGGTGACCATTCCTCTGCCTTCTCATTTGAAATCCATCACAAGCACATCAAACCCATTTGTGAAACACTGCCTCAAGCTTCGACACAGCTCTTCGTATCGCCACTCTCATGCTTCAGCTCTTGTTGTTGGCACTACCCCTATAAGGTCTCGATGTTCTCTAATCCTCCTTCATTTGATTTTTTTTTTTTGGGTTCTTTACAATTATTATTTTATAACCCACTAATTCAAATTAAAATGGGTCTCTGCTATTTATTGCCCTTTGTATTCATATATTTTAATGAATCTTTCCTTAGCTATGCTTATTAATTAGACTGGATGTGAATTATTTTTTTAGTTCTATATATGTTACATACTCTTTCAGCGAGAAAAAAATTGAAGTTTGGTATGTTAAATTTGGCAAATTATTTTTTTAGTTCTATATATGTTAATGAATCTTTCCTTAGCTATGCTTATGGGGAATTGTGAAGCTATAACTAGATTATATTTGGAAACTTCCACATAGGTTTATTCATTTGTAAATGTTTTGAGTTTTTCTGCGTTGAATTAGTGTTGAAGCTATTTTTGGTCAAAGTCGAGTACTAGTAGCATGTGTTCTGAAAAAAAAGGAGCTGTTATCCATATGGATAAATTGTATTTCATTTGTTTATTTAAATATATACATTGATTATGCCCTCTAATGGTCAGAAATCTTATACACATGGGGTTTGTGAAAATATTATATACCATTAGTTTCAAATTTCTTTTCCGCATTTCCTTTCATGAATTATTTCTTAATTGATTTACTTGTGACTGTAATTGACCATTATGAATCCCTTAAGCAGTGGGAAAAGAAAACAAATGCTATATCTGTGCACTCTTGTTCCTTGCATATGGTCATTTTTAACTCAAAACTCTAATTTTCACTCAAAATTTATTACTTTTTATATCAATACACTCTTGCTTCCTCAAAGATACCTTGAATAAGGTAATTTTTAATTCAAGACATACATTTTCACTCTATGTTTCTCTCTTTTTTATATCAAAACACTCTCATTCCTTCAAAAGGTACCTTGGATAAGGCCATTTTTAATTCAAAACACTCATTTTCATTCCAAGCTTCTAACTTTTTACTCCAAGTTTTTAACTTTTTACTTCAAAACACTCTCGTTACTTCAAAGCTCACTTGAATATGGCCATTTTTAACTCAAAACTATCAATTTTACTCCAAGTTTTTAACTTTTTACTTCAAAACACTCTCGTTACTTCCAAGTTTTTTAATAAGTTCATTTTTAATTCTAAACTCTCAATTTCATTTCGTGTTTTAAACTTTTTACATAAAAAAACTCTCGTTCTTTGATAAGTTGCCTTCAATAAGGTTATTTTTAGTTCAAAACTTTCATTTTCATTCAAAGTTTCAAATTTTGGACATCAAAATCTCAAAATTCTCATCTTCACTCCAAATTTTTAACTTTTTACGTCCAAACACTCTCGTTCAAAAGGTACGTTATATATGGCCATTTTTAATTCAAAACTTTAATTTTCACTCAATTTTTAACCTCTTACATTAAACACTCTCTTTACTTTTTTCTTTTTAAAAGCATTATTATTATTATTATTTTTTCTTTTGTTTTTATTTTACTCTTTGTAAGTTTACTTTGGATTGTAATTTTTTTCTCCAGTTTTATTTTTATATTTTTGGTTCATTCTTAATTTATTAGTTTAAGTCAGGGTTTCAATTATTAGTGAAATTTTGTGAGTAAGAGTGTTTCCCTTCTCCTATCACATATGTGTATATATATACAATTGCTAATATTATAACATTTATCACCAATTTCTCCTTTCTCTTCTTGTTTTTTATTTTTTATATTTTGATTTAGTATTCTTTATTAAATGTGTGAACTTCTCATAGGGCTTTCCAGCACTTATGCCATATTAACTATATGTACGTTTCCTAGGAACTAAGTAAAACTTAAAATCATAAGCTCTTTCTAGCAAATGTATAAAAGGGGAATAAACATATTGTAATAGTATAAACATTCATGAATCAGTAGTTGTGATAGAGTAACTTTAATACCATCAATAGTTTTTCCTAATTTAAAATTATTATTTTTTTGTTATTAATTATAGTGTTGTTATTAATATGTTAGATGGATATGAATGTTGAGAATGTGGAACAATGCGGTGATTCTCTCACAATTGAAGAAGTGGCTGAAGTTACGAACGATGGAAAATTGTTATGGGATGAGTCACTCATTGAAAAATTCGTGAATATTATGGTGGAAGAAGTTAAAGCTAATAATCGTAGTGGCACAACATTTAGTAAAAGTGGTTGGAGTAATTTAGTCAAACAAATGAATGTTCAAACGGGGAGAAAATTTGGTTTAACCCAACTTCGGAATAAGTTTAATGGTTTGAGGAAAATTTATACTGAGTTTAAGAAATTATTATCGGAGACTGGCGTGGGATATAACAATGAGACGGGCATGGTTATAGTTGAGGAAGAGAGATGGGACAGGTTGTGCAAGGTTAGTAATTTAATTATTAGTTCTAAATAAATAATAAAATCTTGTATATTATTGGTTATGTGGTTAATATTATAACAAAATTTGTAGGTTGTTACGAATGCAAATAAGTATAAAAAGTATGGATATAAGCATTTTGACAAGATGTCGACTATATTTGGGGACACATATGCAAAAAGGATGCATGCCCACCCATCCACTACAGCACCACCCATAATCATTTTGCCCACTCCCAATGATGACGATGATGAGGAAGAGGGTTGTGAGGTCAGTCCCCCACCTTTACGTAAAGGTAAGAAAGCCAAAAGAGATGCTTTATCTCCTGGTATAGCTGCACTCTTGTCAAACATGAATGAGAATTCTGAAAGGAGAGCTGAGAGAATGGAAGCTGCAATAAAGAAAGCAGCTAAAGCATCTTCTACTTCTACTCGTGTATCTTCATGTGAGAAAGGAGATGATGAAGCTCTCTCTCCCTCAAAAAATGATAGAGATTATGAAATGTTTGATGCCTCCATGCTCCTTTTACAAAAAATACCTGGAATTGAGATGGCCCAATTCGCTAAGGTATCGAAGTTATTACATGATTCTGAGAAGTGGCAGAAATTTTTTCTTTCGGCACCTGAGGATGTAAGAATTGGTTGGGTATTGAATGTTTGAGTTTTTCTTTATGGATGATTGTGTTTTATGTCATCGTTTAACTTATTACTATCTCACATTTGGATGACTGTAATAACTTAAATACTTTTATTATCTCACATTTGGATGACTGTAATAACTTAAATATTTTTATTATCTCACATCTGGATGACTGTAATAACTTAAATACTTTTATTATCTCACATTTGGATTACTGTAATAACTTAAATATTTTTATTATCTCACATCTGGATTGTTGTAATAACTTAAATACTTTTATTATCTCACATTTGGATGGCTATAATAACTTAAATAATTTTATTTCTTGGATGCCTGTTAGTACTCAAATACTTTAATACCATTATTTAAATGTTTGTTTTATTATTTAAATGTTTTGTTTATTATTTAATTGATTTGCTTATTAACTTAAATGTTTTGCTTGTATTAAATCTTTAAATAGGGTAATGGATATGTGGAACAATATAAGAAGAATAATTCAATTATATGACGATGAGGAGGACAATGAGAGTATCTTAATATTTGCTGCTCTTTTAGAAGAGCAGAACTTCTATCAAAAGAGGCGTTGTAAGGATTCCATTTTACAAGGGGAAACATATGTTATGGAGATTTTAAACGGCCATAGAGAAAGATGTTATGAAAATTTTAGGATGTACCCTGAAGTTTTCAGAACATTGTGTAGTACCCTGAAAGGTATAGGGCTGAAGGATTCTAAATTTTTAACTGTTTATGAATAAGTGGTAATCTTTTTGCTCACTTTATCTCATAATCAAAGGAATCGTGTTGTAGCAGAGAGATTTCAATACTCCACTGAAACCATTTCTAGACACTTCCATGCTGTGTTGCATGCAGTATGTCAGTTGGGCACCCATATCATTGCCCCTCCTAATTTTTCTGTGATTCCGAATAAGATTAGAGAGTCTTCTAGGTTTTACTCTTACTTCAGGCATTGTGTGGGAGCTATAGATGGAACCCACATTCCTGCAACTCTGCCAGCAAGTACACAACTTCCATTTCGTGGTAGAAAGGGTTATACTACACAAAATGTAATGGCTGTATGTGACTTTGACATGAGGTTCACATATGTGCTAGCTGGGTGGGAAGGCTCAGCTAATGATTCGAGAATCCTAAATGAGTGTACTGAAAATGCGGCAATGAACTTTCCAGCTCCACCAGCAGGTAATATTATTTTACAAATTCACTTAATATATGGTTAGTTTATCATACTGTATATATCTTTATGTATTCTAAACATGGCAGGTAAGTATTATTTGGTGGACTCAGGGTATGCCAATAAGCCTGGTTATTTAGCCCCATTTCGAGGTCATACTTACCACTTTCAGGAATACCGTAGGACTAGACAACCTCGTGGTCGGGAGGAAGTGTTCAATCATAGGCATTCATCTTTGAGAAATATAATTGAGCGATGATTTGGGTTATTGAAGATGAGATTCGCTATTTTGAGGGCAATGCCTCCTTATAAGTTTTCAACACAAGTATTGATTGTAATGGCTTGTTGCACATTACATAATTTCATCAAAAATCAGCATCAGCCTGATGACATATTTGATGGTAATGATCCTCCTCAAAGTGATGATGAAGATGATGAGATTGTTGAGCATGTGCCTTCGGCTCAGCTTTGAGAAATGGATCAGTTGCGTAATACTATTGCTGATCAAATTTAGAATTCTCTTCAGCACTCTTGATCCTTCTGAAAGTGATGGTATATTTTTTCTTTTATATGTAATATATTTGTTGCTATTGTGAGCTTGCAATATATATATGTAATATAAATCTTTTTTACAGATATATAATTCAACTTAAATGTTATTATTGCAGATATGAAGTGTGTTGATGCTCTCTTGAAGGCCACATGTGCTGTTATGAAGATGATGTGTCGTTGCCATTGTCATCCACTTTATGAACTTCTTATCAATTTTTAGTGACAACTATGTATTGTTAATGCTTTGTTCCAAACATTTTATGTACAACTTAAACTTGTTTAATTTGTTGGTTGAATATTTAAGGACTTGTAAATGTTATACACTCTATTTCAATTATACTTTCAATTGAGTTTGTTTTTATTTTAATGTTGTGTCGGACTATATAGGTATCAGGATAATAAAATTGAAGCAGGTTATTGCAAAAAACTTGTAAATAGGTTATTGCAAAAATTTTTTACAAATTTTGACTCTCATGTAGTATTGTAAAATGTGACTAGAGATTATTTATTTTTAATGTTGAGTTGGACTATACAGGTATAATCATAATAAAATTGAAGCAGGTTATTGTAAAGAACTTGTAAATAGGTTATTGCAAATTTTTTTACAAATGTTGACTCTCATGTAGTATAGTAAAATGTGACTAGAGATTATTTATTTTTAATATTGAGTTGGACTATACATGTATAATGATAATAAAATTGAAGTAGGTTATTACAAATAACTTGTAAATAGGTTATTACAAAAATTAATATATATATAATTTGGTGAGGGTTTACATTTTTTTACAAAAGAGAAGGCAAGAATCTGTATTTTGGAGTTAAATTCCCACCAATGCAGACTTATAAGAGTCGAAAATTATTATCAGAGCTGTGTAGTATTTTTTTTTTCTTCTTTCGCTAATGTGAAAAATGAGCAAAATAAATGAAACACAAATCTATGGACAATCATCACCAAAGGAACAAACTATACTAGGAAATTTCAAATAACTTAAAGTGTAATTTCAGATCAAGATAACATGCTATGTGTGTGTGTGTGTGTGTGTGTGTGTTTGTGTGTTCAAATTTTAATATATTTATTAAAAATATATAGACTATTTATATAGAAATAAATTTATAAATAAATTTAAAATTTATAAAAATAAATTAAAAACAATAATAACCAAATATGTTTTTTGTTTCTATTTTATTTTGTTTACAACAGTTGGAGCTACCAAACATGTTTTGTTTTTAAAATTTTTGAAACGCATGACTTACCAAACATGTTTTGCATGTTTTTGTTTCCGACATTTCTACAGTAAAAGATCATTCCCAAACGTGCTTCCGATTTTTGCCAAAACACTCTAATAGTAAAAACGCTATTTCTGTTTTAGCCAAAAACAAAACGCCTAAAGTAAACAGCATGCCAAACGGGCCCTTAAGTAACAAATTCGAGTTTCTTAATGTTTTAAGTTATGTTTCAAAGTTTTTCTTTCAAAAAAAGAAGTCAATGTCAAATCAAAATATAGTATTGGATTTGGGGAATAAATTTTCGTTCTTGGACAATTTTTTAATTTTTTTTATGTTCTTTTAATGATTTTAGAAAATTTTAAATTTGACCTAGAGTATGACAAATCAAAACTATAGTAAAGAAGAAGTTTACAAGCGAAAAGATAGTAAAAGTCAGAAGAATTGACAATAATAAGGAAGGTTAGTTATATTAGAAATGGGATGTAAGTTTAATTAATTTTAATTCTTTAAGTATTTATTTCCAGTAGCTCCAATGGAATGGGTCTATGTGTAAATAGGTACTACTATAAGAATATACTCATTCCCACGACAAATAGAACCAATTTTTTTATACCTTATTCGGAGACTTAACAACTTCATTCAACGTGTTTTCTAACCTTTGGATAATATTTTTTCTTCAATACATGCAATATGCTTCTCCTTGTGGATTTTGTTCCAACTTCTTACTTTTAACTTCTTCTTAGAGGTTTTACTTTGTGCATAACAATGGAAAACATTTGTTCTTTTCGATAATTCAAGCCAACCTATCTTGCAATTCGTCCCACCAATTCACCCAAAGAAGAAAAACAAAAAATAAGTTCCAAATTCTCATACACCATATTACCATTTTTCTCTATAAAAGCTTGTTTCGATACACATTTGAAAATCAAATTTAATTCAGCAGGATTGGTAATACATTCACTACGTGCTTCTCTTCCTGGTTTACTCAACATTTCCTTTCATCTTATGGCCTGTACTGCAATAACAGTCCTCTCTCTGCCCCACATGCGAAGGAATTTCACCGGACAGTTATTGAATGTAGCATTTGTCAACACGACATACTACTTCTCTGAAGGACTACTGCGTATGCCCACTAGTCGCCATGCCATTCTCGGCTTCATTGTTCCGATTACCATCAACTTTCTCGAATTGATGTACCAAGGAAAGGGAAAAACTCCATTCGAAACGCACCCAAAAACCATGCAGGTCAGCATTGTTAGTTTGCTCATGTATTGCTTGGCGTACGATGCTAAGCTGAGATGTTCTTCAACTCAGCCAACTCATGCCCTTGTTCTTTGTCGTGGTATGGTGGTGTTTGGTTCGCTGGCAGTGGTGTCTCTGGCATCAGTCCTTTTTGCGGACTCCATTAGGCCGGTTCTATACTTGCTTTACATCTTGTTTTCAGCAAGCGAATTGCTCAACCGACAACTTCAAATGCTGTGGAATTGGCTCCACCAGAGAATTCACCAAGTGTTGCATGCTTCTGAGAGGCATACTTCAGATATACTCCCCGTATGACACAAGGAAATTAAGCAACACTTGACCTGTGTTCAAGGTTGGGGTTCAAATAACACTACCCAAAAAAAAAAAATTACACACACACACAGTATACTGTGTTCCTCAGAGTTCAGTTAGCTTGGTTAATACATACTGATACTCAGAGATTTAGAATAATGAAGAAAAATAAGAAAAAACTAAGGAGGCCTTGACCATCAAATGTGGTCTCACCCAATATTGTACAGTGTCCTGTAAGTCCTCGTGTCAAAGAGTGCTTTGTGTGCGAACAGTGTGTGAAGCATCAGAAAGATTATTATTCATCTGCTCTTTCCTTTTTCTCCTATTCTTTGTCATGAAAATCTGAATTTTTTACATGCACCGAAGTATGGTAAGATGATATCCCAGCAACTGTTCTGAATTTGGGTCGGGGCAGGCCGGGTTCACTAGTGTTGCAAGTCTAAATGTTTTGTTTGGTTTCTGAGAAAGTAATCAATTGTTCCTAAATTGCCCATCTATTAAAAAAAAAAAAAAAAAAAAAAAAAAAATCGGGTCAATTGTGAGAAAAAATTCCAAATTAATAAAACATTATTGTCTAATTTTCTTTTATTGTATATAAAAAAATTCCAAATTAATAAAGCATCCTGGCTATTTCTCTTTTATTGTATATCATACATGGAAATCATAAATATACAACTCATTGAGAAAAAAATGTACCGCTGTGAAGATCCATATTTAAAGCGTGCAATTTCTTTATTAATTGGTTTCATCTAATAATCCATTAGGTTTTGATTTGAAGAATCAAATAGAAAATAGTTCCAGTAATGGGGTACGGTACACTATAATATACACACATGTTTAAAATATACATTCTTTTTTCTCTCTAATTTTATAAAAATCTTAGAGAGAGAAATTATAAATTTCTCTATTATGGACGCTTAATATAAAATTTCATCAACAACCATTATAAATGCAAAAAGAAAAAAAGAAAAAAAATTATATATTACCAATCAAATGAGTTTCTTGCTCATCAGTTGTATAGTTTGAGGAAAGTCATACGTAATTTCCAGGCTTTAAAATGCATGGAATAAAATATTCAGAAAAGTTCATATGGTTCAAGAATTTAGACTTAAACAGTGATTGGGGCTTCCTGTGATTGTTAAATTCTATCCGTTTGAGTTGCAGGACATACAAAATTTTGTTCTATCCGGTTGAGTTGCAGGACATACAATATATATATATATATATATATAAGACATATATATATATATATATATATATATATATATATATTATTTGAACCAAAATAATATATATAAAAATTAAACAGTATTAAATATTTCAGAATATTTTTCATATTCTGAAAGCATGTAGTCGAGTTTTCAAAATATTCATGGTATAATAATAGTAAATTTAGATGATAAAAAATATATATCAGATTACCTGTCTCTGTACTATAATATTTTTTTGGATTTTGTGAATTTTTGAAATATTGAAGACTCGTCGAAAGAGAAATGTTGAAGATTGAAAATGTGATGGAAATTAACATCGCATTTGTTTGTGGTAAAGTAAAAAATGTGAAAGAATATCTTGTATTTTTGGAAAAAGTTAGAAAGAATATAATATTTTGAAAAAGTGAACGAAAAATATCAAATTTTTTGAAAAGATTATATTCCTTTTATTTATTATATAATACCGTGAATGGTCCTTTGGTTATATATATATATATATATATATATATAGTATATATACGTGCAATGTCAATTTTTAATAGGGACAATTATACTTAATATAAAAATCTTTCCATATAAAATTATTTAAAAATTCAGTGGGGGCGCCACAGCACTACTGTAGATGTCACTTTAATAGTTTTAGTTTCTTGGGTGCATCGACACTATAAAAGCTTGTTTTAGAGATTTGCCTCACAGGCCGATTCAAGCCCGTGATGTTGACCTGTCCAACGTCTCTCTAAAAATAAAAAATACTGTAAAAAACTTGTTTTAATACAACATTGAAACTGGTAATACACTCACTTCTCTTCTCTTCTTAGTATGTATTCATTTCCTTCAATCTTCATGATTTTCTTGTCTTGTGATAAGTTTGCTAACTCAAGTTTTCTCGTCATATTTGTGCTCTAAATCTTATGGCCGATACTGCTGCAACAACATTCCTCTCTCTGCCCCGTACCACAAAGGACAGTTTAATGTAGCATTTATCAACACGAGATACTTCGCCGAAGGACTGTCCATGCCCACTAGTCGCCATGCCATGCCATGCCATTCTCGGCTTCATTGTTCCGATTACCGTCAACTTTCACGAATTGTCTACAGAGTCTTTTAAGTCCCGTTTCAAAGAGTGTGTTGTGTGGTAAAACTAGTTTAGTAGCTAGATCAACTGTGATTCTGTGAACTTTAACTAAAAAAAAAAAAAAACTGTGATTCTGTGAAGCATCAAAATGATTGTCATTCATTCTCTCATGCCTTTTCTCCCATTTTTTTGTCATAGACATGACTTCATAATTCAGGCTGCACTATATATGCATCATCATATTCATCAAAACAAAGCAAGCTTTTGCTCACGGGGTTTTAAATAGGGAAAATTACGTATAACTGGAGTTAAAGTTCCATATTTACTTAGAGGCTGAGTCAAAGTTCTATATTTCTCTAAAATGGATTGCTGAGGTGGCACATGGTTTTTTACTGTTTAGAAATTGTGATGCCTAAAATACCCTTCCACGAAGGTACTATTTTTTCTTGGAATGTACTACTTTTTTGAACTGAAGGTACTACTTTTTGGCGTCCAGGTACCATGTTTTTTAAACACTCGCGAAGGTACTACTTTTTCTCCGAAGGTACTACTTTTTTGAATTGAAGGTACTACTTTTTTGAACTGAAAGTACTATTTTTTTATTAGGGAAGGGCATTTTAGGCACCACAATTTTTTAAACAGTAAAAAATCATGTGCCACCTCAGCAATCCATTTTAGAGAAATATGAAACTTTGACTCAATCTTTAAGTAAATATGAAACTTTGACTCCATTTATATGTAATTTTTCCTTTTAAATATTCTGGGAAAAAAAGAGGGAATATATCTCCCACAAAAAATTAATTCTCTTCAAAAGTTCTTGGAGGATAGATAGTCTATTTTAAAATTAATTTTTCAATTTGGTTCGAGTTAGGTAAAATAATTATATATGCATTAAAAATTATTATTTAGGTTCAAAATATCCTCTAAATTCTTATTTCAAAGTACCAACATATCCTTCCTAAATCAAATAATTCTTTGATTCATAAAATTTAGAAAAACAATATTTCTGAATTGACTTTCAACTTGGCATTTTTGCATATATTGTATATATTACCAAAATAAATAAAATAAAAAACAACATATATATATATATATATATATATATATATATATATATATATATATATATATATATATAAATTTTGTGCCAAAAACTATAACGATATCTCCCAATCCATATAGTTCAAACCTGCAAATATCAAGTTAGAATGATACAAATAATTTAGTGAAAATTCATTTATGTATAGATTTATTTTTTTATTTTTTTATTTTTTTTCAATAAGTGGAAATTCATCCTATACATATACATATATATATATATAATATTATTTGCACAAAAATTTAATCATATCTCCTATTTCATACCAATATAAACTTGCAAATGTGAAAATTTTCCTATGAATATATATATATATATACACACACACACACATACAGTACACATACACGAGAGAGGGAGATCATGAAAAATTTAAATGGTAAAAGAGGGAGATCATGAAAAAACTAAACGGTTGCTTCAGTAAATAGTGCACCAGCAATCAATTTTTATTATTATTATAAAACAAGTGTATTTAATTGAGCCAAAAAATTGATGATCATCTCAAGGCATGCACCAAAGCAAAGACGATTTATATATTCTTGAGTTTAATTATATATATATTTTTTATGGACTAACCTTTGATTGCCCAATTTTTTATTATATTGAATCTTTTTTATTGATTTGTATAAGTTATCTTGTGTCTATATATGAAAGTTGTATCAATATGGTCCAAAGTTAAAGGAAAGAAATTATTTAAAGAAAGTACTTGATTTTAGGGGAATAATTTTAAAAATTTTGGAATAAGTGTTTGGAGGGCATTTTGGACATAAATAATAGTTATTGGTATATATGTAATTATTTTACTTAATTCAATCAAAGTGAAAAATGAACTTTTAAAATAAACCATTTTGTTATTTAAGGCTTCTAACTCTATGTAAGTGTAATTTTTCCCATAATCTATCTATATGTTCGTATTAGTAGTATGCTCATTAGTTATTTTGTGACTTTTAAACTAACCACTATAATTTTTTCAATATCTAATTCCTTCATTAATTAATTGATTTGTGTTATACTTTAAATTAAACTACTTGCAATAAAAATAAAACACTCTATTTAAATCTTTTGAATACACAAGTTATTTTTCTATGGCTTCTCTCCATTTGGTAATTTTCAAACATAATATGTAGCTGAAAAAATGCTTAAGATTTCAAGGTAATAGATATTTGTTAGAATATAATATAATTTTTAATTAAGATCTTCATTTTTTTTTTTAACTTGTTTCACTTTCTTTCATTTTTTTCTTCTTTATAAAGATTTTTCTTACTACACATTTGATTATCATTATGAATCAAGTTATTAATATATGTTTCTTTCACTGTATAATATTATGATTCGACTTAATTGTTCATTTGTTAAATTTTCACCTAATTTTTTTTGCTATGCTCTGATTATTAGTTATAACAAATTTATCAATAGTTAAGGAGATGTTATAGTGCAAAACAAACTCAACCATGAGAGAAAAACCTCCAACAGTAACTCCGCCTGACCGGCCGGCAACAACCTGAAATCCCACTCACCTAAAACCACCTTTCAATCCCTCTTAACTTAGGCATAACCCAAGTACATCATCTCTGAATTCACATTCTCCATTATTCCCGGCTAAACCCCCACGTTTACCTTCAAAACCAACCTCAAAGAATCACCTAAAAACTAACCTGACGAACGGGAAAGCACTTCCTCCTGACCATCCTCCAAAACCAGCCCAAAATTACAGCCTTCCTCCCGATCATCCTTCAAAATCAGCTTCAACCTGTCCATCAAAGGCTCTGCACAATCCCCAAGTTCTTCTCTCTTCGAATGACTCGAAGCCGAGACCTCCATCCGTTTCTAGGCATACTCTTAACAAAGTTCTGAGAGCCCTTCAGTAGGATCCCATTCTAAATCCATCAAACGTGGAGGTTGATGATGTGGTCTACCTTCCGGATGGTTTGGATGCAACCATTATGGATGTTTCAAAATTTGAGCTCTTGAAGGAAATTGATAGGCTTAAAAAGCTGCTCAACAGCAAGGAAGATGAGTTGAGTGCTTCCCTGCAATTGATCTCTCAATTTTCATCATCGCTGTGTTCGGACATCAACGCCTTAAGGGACGTTCTCACAAAGAGTGCACTTTACGCGCCGCCACTGCATGTTATGGAAGCTGATTTTAACCCATCTGCCACCAATTTGAATTCAAGTTCAAATTCTTATGACACACGTCATATCAACCCATGCAAAGCTGAAACTTCACGTGCTCTAACTCAGAATCAGGTGGACCAAATCTTTACCAAACCTAACCAAAATGATAATAACTCATTTTCATTCCCAACCTTGCCAGTTGGTTCCTCGTTAAACCCTGACTACACTTTTCACCCTACCCAAACATCAACACCTCACCCTTCACAACCTCCAACCCAGCCAACGCATACAGCTTCAGTTTTAGCCACTACAGAATGTCACAGGGTTAAGGACCGAAGTCCTGAAAATGATAGTTGGGCCTCTATTGCAAATTCCCCTCCCAAGGCACCTGGAGTTTTTTTAGCCTTCTAAGCTTAATGATGGCTTGGTGGTTAAACCTCCGGATGAAGTTTCTGATGAAGGGATTAAATTTTGGTCTTCATGTCTCACGGGTACATTCTAAAGGAGAATACCATTCAAGCTTGTCTCTAGTACTGCCCATAAGCTCTGGGGTTCCAGGGGGTTGGAAAGAGTCCTTGTTAGTAAGAATGGAACTTTCTTCTTCAGATTTTCTTCCCCAGAGCAATGTAGGAGTGTCCTTGCAGGTAGACAGTGGACCTTCGCAGGTAAGCCTATTACTATCAGTTTATGGCATGTTAATCCACCTCCTACTCCCAATGAATCTCTTAAATCCTTATCCATTTGGGTCAAACTTTTTAATGTGCCCTTGCATTATTGGTCCCCCAAGGGATTAAGTTATGTGGTAAGTGCCATTGGCAGGCCTCTTTTTGCAGATGCCATAATCCAAGATATTAACAGGGTTGATGTAATACCCCTAATTTTAAAAAGGATATCCCGGGAATTTTAATTTGGTAGTTAATTGCATTTTATTTGATTATGTGTGATTAGTTGAATTACTTTGATTATTTAATTGTTTAAGTGTTTTAATTAGTAAATTGATTATTTAATTGTTTAAGTGATTTAATTAGTAAATTGATTTAATTGTTTTAATTTAATTGAGTTAATTGTTTTGATTTAATTTATTTAATTATAGTTAATTATTTAAGTGGTAAATTTATTTGTTTTGTTTAATTTGGTTTTCACGGGACTGTATGGGACACATATAGTTATATTAGGGTTTTAGTTTATAGCCGGCAATGTATATATCATAGGTCGGTTTATGGGCCAAGGAGGGCTCTGTCTCTATTAAACAAGGATTAGGGTTTGGGATTTGTATGCCTATATATATATACATGCTTCTTGGTATTAAGGATTGGAAAAAAAAAAAGACTCTACTCGCGTAACGTAAAAAACAGAGAGATACAGAGTGAGGTTTTGAGAGAACAGATTTTGTTTGGTGTGGGATTCGACGGGGATTTCAGGGCTGGACCTAGGAGAAGGGAAGGGCAAACGTATTAGGAGGCTAGACAGTGTTGCAGTGGTTACCGGACGTTGGGAAGACGGCGACAAGTTTTGAGTCCAAAACTTCAGGCAAGTTCTTTTCTTCCTCCTTCCCGTTGGCCTGTGTTCTGTGCACCTAGACATACTCTAGGGTTTTAATGGATCAATAATTGAATTAAGCATGTTTTTATATGTCAATTTAACCTTATCTTTGCCTTGAATAAATTCGGTGATGGGTTTTGAAAGTTCATTACAGTAGTTGTTTTTCCTAAGCATGATTTGTCTGTGGAACTTGTAGTTTTTGTTTTTGATTTCAACTGTTGTAAACACTCCATGGGGATTATACTGGACATAGTTAGGACCCTTGGGAATGGTCTAAAACTAAATAGAACGGGTGGGAAGCGGCCGGCGTTGAAGAAGAAGGTCGCAGAAGTCACAGACGGACAGACGGCTCTAAGAGAGGGAGAGAGCCGGCTCCATGGAGGAGGGAGCCGGCTCCCCCCTAGTGTAGAGCCGGCTCTAGGAGGTGTAGAGCCGGCTCTACCCAAGTAGAGCAGGCTCCAATAAAAATTGGAGCCGGCTCCACCTTTGTTCATAACCTGTTCTCGCTCAGTTTGCTTTCGGAAGGTGTTTAATGCACTGTTTGAAGCTGTTGTGTGTTTGAACTGTTAAAAAAAATATTGGGACTTGCCATAGTGATTAAGAAGTTAACTTCGGGTATTAATAGAACTTTTAATTGATTAAAGTTTACCTCTAAATTAACGGAACAAACTATATAAAATTTATGCACATTGTACACGATTAAGGGATGGAAGAAGACTTAATTGCTCAAGCTTATTTCTGAGCATTCCAGTGGGATCTAATATGTTTATAAATTGTTCTAAATACATTATAGGGTCATTGATGTATTGAAGTTGACCTATGCATACTTTGGAGGCTAATTGTTGAAATAGTAAATACTTTCTGCAATGATATGAATTATCGGTTAGATTTTTAATTGCTAGAATATCAAATATCTTCCTGCAATTATTTGGATAATGTTTTGGAATGTAAATTACTAAATTATGATTTCTATATTGTAATTGGCATTGATATGGAGGGTTATATGCACCGGTATGGGACGGTGGCATACTAGGGATGGTTTAGCTTCAAAATGCTAAGACCTGACCTAATGGATTAATGGAATGGATTGTAAGATATCGAATCCTAATTGTGACTAAGTCAGGTCAGCTGTAACCAAGTTGGATGACTTCCTGGATTAACGGATGGTAGTTAAGCCATATCAACTGAATAAGTTGAGTGACTAACTAGTTGGTTTATTGTAAGTCAGTTTAATAAATAGTTGAACTGGTTACCCTGGATTTGGACGGACTTTATATATGTGTTTATGGTACCACGAGTTGAGCTTGAGTCTCAGACTCATTGGTTAGGGTGCGTATATGCAGTGGATGCGTAGCTGGTTATAATAGGTTGAGGTGTACCCTGTTAGGTCTAGGTACTCATGCCCACCTTTGGGTGCGTATTCGCATGTTGCCTTCTATTCAGGTTGAGACCCCTATTATAGACTAGTGAATGTCCCTTAGTGTGGATATATTTATACGTATGGACTAGATAGATATTCTGAGGTGTCTATGGTGTATCTGCGTATCGGGTCACTGTATGGATTGCAGTTAGATTAGAACTTGCTCGTGGGTCTGACCCATTCCTTTATTATTCTTTTCAGGTACAGGACGGTTCCAGCCTTAGAGCTTGATCGTGCTTGTCCAGGACAGTCTCACTTTCATCGGATTACGTAGGACTTTCCCTGATGTTTTTAGTATTATCTATTTTCAGTTTCAGTTTCAGTTGAATTTTTAGTTAGGGGTCCATCAGTGGATTCCCAAATTGTAACTTTGAAGTTTTGGAGGATTGGAGTTTTAAATTTTCAGTTACACATGGAGAATTTTACTATTATTATTTCTTTCAGTTTTATTCTATCTTTATTGGTTTTGTCATCTGTGTTCGTTTTAAAATACTTTAATTGTTTGATATTCCTTCGGGTTTGGGCCTGGGCCTGATCAACCCGTGTCTCGGATCCGAGGGGTATCACAGTTGGTATCAGAGCATTCCACGTTCAAGTGTCTCTAGGACGTTTCGTATTAAGACTTCCGCGTAGCATTTTTTTTATTTATATAGAGCTTATGTTTAGGATTCGTTGAATTCTTTTACGGTTCGTTTAAACTCGTATTGATGTCTGTCTTTCTATGTTAACAGCATGGTTAACACTGGAAGATGACAGAACATGAACAGTCGACAGAAGAGAGCGGCACGTAGACAGCAGGAACGTCTACAACGTCGGCAAATGGAAGAAGAGCAGCAAATGCCAGGGTTTCAGGAGGAGCAGGAGGAAGTTCAACAGACTCAGGGTCGGGACAGAGATCCAGAGATTCCTCCACACCTCAATGACCTTGTTGCTCGGGCTATAGAGGCTGGGGTAACAGCTGCACTCCGGAACCAACCACAGGTTCAGCAGGCACCTATACCAGCACCAGTGGTTCAGACGGATTCTTGGGGAAAGGCTAGGAGCTCTTTCACAAAGGGGAGTCCACCTGTGTTCTCATGCTCTACCGATGCGAGAGCAACTCACCAGTGGAAACGGGACATTGAGCGTCATCTTCGTTTGGTTTAATGCACAGAGGTTTAGAAGCAGATGCTTACTACTTTCAAGTTAGTTGGGGATGCACTACAGTGGTGGGAGTCAGTTACCACCCCAGAGGAGAGGATGACATTGACTTATGATGAGTTCAGTGCTCGCTTTGAGGATAAATATTTTCCCCATGCAGTCAGGGCAGCTATGAAGACCGAGTTTCTAAATCTGCAGCAGGGAAACATGACAGTAGCAGAGTATAAGCAGCAGTTCACACGCTTGTCTCTCTTTGCACCAGAGGAGGTGGATACAGAGGAAAAGAAGCGTAACAGTTTCGTCAAGGGACTGATGTGGTCTATCAAGAGAGCTATTACAGGTAGTCCAGCCTATACTACCTATGCTCAGGTGGTAGACGCCGCTCTACAACAGTATCACTTGACTGTGGACATCAGACAAGCTTGTGGTGAGAAGCGGGGTGATAAAGACTCTACTAATCAGTCAGCTGAAAAGGGGAATGGCAATGGTCACCGGCAGAATGACAAAGGCAAGTTCCAAGTGCAACAACCTTGGAAGAAGCACAAGGGTGGTTCAGATGCTAATTAGAATGGGGCACCTATTCAGAGGCAACAGAATGGGGCACCACAGGTAGGACAGGGTCAGCCACAGGCTAACCGACAGAGGAGGCCATTTGGTACTTTCCAGGGTAGTTGTTACACTTGTGGAGAGTATGGTCATACCACTAGGCAGTGTCCTAAAGTAGGACAGGGACAGAGACAGTATGTGCAGCAGGGACAGAGGGCGTCAGTGCCTCTACCAGCTCCACAAGTTCCACGGATTCAGGGACAGACACATTTGGCTTTACCGGCACCGCCGCAGACTCAGGGACAGGCACCACAGCAGTTGCACTATGGCAGGGTGTATAACCCCATGCCACAGGATGTTCAGGCACCTCAGACTATTGAGGGTAAATTTCTTATTCATGATTTGCATGGACGTGTTTTATTTGATACGGGTGCTACACACTCATTTGTAGCTAGGACTTTTGTTGCTTTGTCTGGGATGAGGACGAGGGTATGCACTAGACCTCAGGGTATTTCTACACTATTGGGTGATACAGCTATTATACATGAGAGTGATGGGCCTGTGACACTAGATATTGGCAGACTCAGATTTCTAGCCAATCTATTGGTCATAGACATGCACACTTATGATGTGATACTTGGGATGGATTGGTTGTCTCACTACCATGCCCAAGTTGTTTATTTTGATAGATCTATTATTTTTACCATACTTGGTCAGGATATGTATGTAGTAGCTATGCCACGTTCTAAAGGGGGCGGTAGCACCTATTTGTTCCATGTGGAGGAGGAAAATGAGGAGGGGATTACTGTGTCATTGGATACCATATCGATTGTACAGGATTTCCCGGATGTATTTCAGGAGATTCCGGGGCTGCCACCTAGTCGCGAGATCGATTTTGTGATAGACTTAGCTACAGGCACTGTGCCTATTGCTAGAGCACCCTATAGGATGGCACCGGTAGAGATGAGAGAGCTGAGGGATCAGATTCAGCAGTTACTCAGCCAGGGTTTTATTCGTAGGAGTACATCACCTTGGGGAGCACCGGTTCTGTTTGTGAAGAAGAATGATGGTTCGCTTCGTTTGTGTATAGATTACAGGGAGCTGAATAAGGTTACGATTCGTAACAAGTATCCTTTGCCCAGGATTGATGACTTGTTTGATCAGTTAAGGGGAGCCACATATTTCTCCAAGATTGATCTGCGTTCTGGGTATCATCAGCTGAGGGTCAGGGAGCAGGATGTTCCTAAGACAGCATTTCTCACGCGATATGGTTCTTATGAGTTTCGAGTTATGCCGTTTGGGACGACTAATGCACCTGCAGTATTCATGGACTTAATGAATAGAGTCTTCCGGGCTTATTTGGATCAGTTTGTTATTATCTTTATTGATGACATCTTGATCTATTCTCGGTCGGAGGACGATCATGCTAGACATCTTCGCATAATCTTGCAGACGCTTCGTGAGCACCAGTTATATGCCAAGTTCGAGAAGTGTGAATTTTGGCAGCGGGAGGTGAAATTTTTGGGTCACGTGGTGTCAGAAAAGGGGATAGCAGTGGATCTGGCCAAGGTTTCAGCGGTGGTTGAGTGGGGACAGCCTACATCACCTACTGAGATTCGGAGTTTTCTTGGTCTGGCAGGATATTACAGGCGATTCATCCAGGGGTTCTCCAAGATATCAGGACCACTCACTCATCTGACCAAGAAGGGTGTACAGTTCGTGTGGGATGAACACTGTCAGCGAGCTTTTGGTGAGCTGAAAAGGAAGCTGACTTCTGCACCAGTTCTGGCTACTCCGCAGAGCGGGATAGAGTATCTTGTTTACACGGATGCTTCGTTGCAGGGTCTTGGATGTGTATTGATGCAGGAGGAGCGACCGATTTCTTATGGATCTCGGAAACTTAAGCCTCATGAGCTTAATTATCCAACACATGATTTGGAATTGGCAGCAGTGGTCTTTGCCTTGCGTATTTGGAGGCATTATCTGTTGGATGAGTCCTTCATATTATTCGGTGATCACAAGAATCTGCAGTACTTGTTCACTCAGCGGGAGCTGAATATAAGACAGCGCAGATGGTTGGAGTTTGTAAAAGACTATCATTTTTCTATACAGTACCATCCAGGGAAAGCGAATGTAGTGGCGGATGCACTCAGTCACCGACCTGTTGGTAGTCTTTCTGCTCTATTCACTACTGAGTGGAATGCTTTAAAGAGTGTGGATGAGTTATCGGATGCTTTTATGGCTTGCATGGTGGTTACACTTTCCATCATTCGCAGGGTTTTACAAGCACAACTCACCGATCAGCAGTGTGTCGACAAGGTCGCAGAGATAGCTTCCGGAGAGGTTCCATTCTATTATGTTGGGGCTGATGGAGGTTTAAGGTACAAGGGACGGTTAGTGGTACCTTCTGCTGATAATTTGAGGAAGGATGTGATGACTGAGACTCATCACTCTGAGTTCTCTGTTCATCCAGGAGGCGATAAGATGTATCAAGATATGAAGCGGCAGTTTTGGTGGGCAGGTATGAAGAGGGACATTGCTCTTTTTGTTTCTCAATGTAGTACTTGTCAGATAGTTAAGATTGATCATCAGAGGCCGCCAGGAGCTCTACAGTCCCTACCAATTCCGGAGTGGAAATGGGAGAGCATATCTATGGATTTTGTGGAAGGGTTGTCAAATTCTTTTAAGGGGCATAATTCCATATGGGTCATTGTGGATAGGTTGACCAAGTCAGCTCATTTCTTGCCTATTTGCACTGACTACACTTCGGAGCAGTTGTGAGGCTTTACATTTCAGAGATTGTGAAGCTACATGGCATTCCATTGTCTATTATATCGGACAGGGATTCGAGCTTTGTATCTGGATTGTGGAAGAGTTTTCAGCAGGCTTTAGGTACGGAGTTACACCTTAGTACTGCTTATCATCCTCAGACTGACGGACAGACTGAGAGGGTGAATCAGATTATGGAAGATATGCTTCGGTCGTGTGTTCTGGATTTCAAGGGCCACTGGGAGGAATATTTGCCACTTGTGGAGTTTGCTTATAATAATAGTTTCCAGAAGACTATTGGGATGGCACCTTTTGAGGCGTTATACGGTCGACCGTGTCGATCACCTGTTTGTTGGATGGAGGTTGGAGAGAATCGATTCTTAGGTCCTGAGTTCATCAAGGATACCTCTGAAAAGATTGCTCTTATTCGAGATCGCATGCGTACTGCCCAAAGTAGGCAGAAGAGCTATGCTGATCGTCGCACTCGTGCTTTGGAGTTTCAGGTTGGGGATCAGGTTCTTCTCAAAGTATCTCCTATGAAGGGTGTTATGCGCTTTGGGAAGAAAGGGAAGTTGTCTCCGCGGTTTGTCGGTCCATTCATGATTACGGATCAAGTTGGAGCTGTTGCTTATCGGTTGGCACTGCCGGATAATTTAGACCGCGTACACAACGTATTCCATGTGTCCATGTTGCAGAAATTTCTGTGCGATGAGGATCGGTATCAGCATATTGATGTTGGGGAGATTGAGTTGCAGCCGGATGCAACTTATTTGGAGCCACCGTGTCGTATTGTCGACCGTCGGGATCAAATCCTTCGTAATAAGGTTATCCCATTAGTTCGTGTGCAGTGGAGTCATCACAATGAAGCTGAGTCTACTTGGGAACGAGAGGATATCATTCGCTCGCAGTTTCCTGAAATACTAGAAGAAGGTAAGAGCGAATTCCGATGACGGAATTCCTTTTGTTAGGGGGGAAAAATGTAATACCCCTAATTTTAAAAAGGATATCCCGGGAATTTTAATTTAGTAGTTAATTGCATTTTATTTGATTATGTGTGATTAGTTGAATTACTTTGATTATTTAATTGTTTAAGTGTTTTAATTAGTAAATTGATTATTTAATTGTTTAAGTGTTTTAATTAGTAAATTGATTTAATTGTTTTAATTTAATTGAGTTAATTGTTCTGATTTAATTTATTTAATTATAGTTAATTATTTAAGTGGTAAATTTATTTGTTTTGTTTAATTTGGTTTTCACGGGACTGTATGGGACACATATAGTTATATTAGGGTTTCAGTTTATAGCTGGCAATGTATATATCATATGTCGGTTTATGGGCCAAGGAGGGCTCTGTCTCTATTAAACAAGGATTAGGGTTTGGGATTTGTATGCCTATATATATATATATGCTTCTTGGTATTAAGGATTGGAAAAAAAAAAAGACTCTACTCGCGTAACATAAAAAACAGAGAGATACAGAGTGAGGTTTTGAGAGAACAGATTTTGTTTGGTGTGGGATTCGACGGGGATTTCAGGGCTGGACCTAGGAGAAGGGAAGGGCAGACGTATTAGGAGGCTAGACAGTGTTGCAGTGGTTACCGGACGTTGGGAAGACAGCGACAAGTTTTGAGTCCAAAACTTCAGGCAAGTTCTTTTCTTCCTCCTTCCCGTTGGCCTGTGTTCTGTGCACCTAGACATACTCTAGGGTTTTAATGGATCAATAATTGAATTAAGCATGTTTTTATATGTCAATTTAACCTTATCTTTGCCTTGAATAAATTCGGTGATGGGTTTTGAAAGTTCATTGCAGTAGTTTTTCCCAAGCATGATTTGTCTGTGGAACTTGTAGTTTTTGTTTTTGATTTCAACTGTTGTAAACACTCCATGGGGATTATACTGGACATAGTTAGGACCCTTGGGAACGGTCTAAAACTAAATAGAACGGGTGGGAAGCGGCCGGCGTTGAAGAAGAAGGTCGCAGAAGTCACAGACGGACAGACGGCTCTCAGAGAGGGAGAGAACCAGCTCCATGGAGGAGGGAGCCGGCTCCCCCCTAGTGTAGAGCCGGCTCTAGGAGGTGTAGAGCCGGCTCTACCTAAGTAGAGCAGGCTCCAATAAAAATTGGAGCCGGCTCCACCTTTGTTCATAACCTGTTCTCGCTCAGTTTGCTTCCGGAAGGTGTTTAATGCACTGTTTGAAGCTGTTGTGTGTTTGAACTGTTAAAAAAAATATTGAGACTTGCCATAGTGATTAAGAAGTTAACTTTGGGTATTAATAGAACTTTTAATTGATTAAAGTTTACCTCTAAATTAACGGAACAAACTGTATAAAATTTATGCACATTGTACACGATTAAGGGATGGAAGAAGACTTAATTGCTCAAGCTTATTTCTGAGCATTCCAGTGGGATCTAATATGTTTATAAATTGTTCTAAATACATTATAGGGTCATTGATGTATTGAAGTTGACCTATGCATGCTTTGGAGGCTAATTGTTGAAATAGTAAATACTTTCTGCAATGATATGAATTATCGGTTGGATTTTTAATTGCTAGAATATCAAATATCTTCCTGCAATTATTTGGATAATGTTTTGGAATGTAAATTACTAAATTATGTCTATATTGTAATTGGCATTGATATGGAGGATTATATGCACCGGTATGGGACGGTGGCATACTAGGGATGGTTTAGCTTCAAAACGCTAAGACCTAACCTAATGGATTAATGGAATGGATTGTAAGATATCGAATCCTAATTGTGACTAAGTCAGGTCAGCTGTAACCAAATTGGATGACTTCCTGGATTAACGGATGGTAGTTAAGCCATATCAACTGAATAAGTTGAGTGACTAACTAGTTGGTTTATTGTAAGTCAGTTTAATAAATAGTTGAACTGGTTACCCTGGATTTGGACGGACTTTATATATGTGTTTATGGTACCACGAGTTGAGCTTGAGTCTCAGACTCGTTGGTTAGGGTGCGTATATGCAGTGGATGCGTAGCTGGTTATAATAGGTTGAGGTGTACCCTGTTAGGTCTAGGTACTCATGCCCACCTTTGGATGCGTATTCGCATGTTGCCTTCTATTCAGGTTGATACCCCTATTATAGACTAGTGAATATCCCTTAGTGTGGATATATTTATACGTATGGACTAGATAGATATTGTGAGGTGTCTACGGTGTATCTGCGTATCTAGTCACTGTATGGATTGCAGTTAGATTAGAACTTGCTCGTGGGTCTGACCCATTCCTTTATTATTCTTTTCAGGTACAGGACGGTTCCAGCCTTAGAGTTTGATCGTGCTTGTCGAGGACAGTCTCACTTTCATCGGATTACGTAGGACTTTCCCCGATGTTTTTAGTATTATCTATTTTCAGTTTCAGTTTCAGTTGAATTTTTAGTTAGGGGTCCATCAGTGGATTCCCAAATTGTAACTTTGAAGTTTTGGAGGATTGGAGTTTTAAATTTTCAGTTACACATGGAGAATTTTACTATTATTATTTCTTTCAGTTTTATTCTATCTTTATTGGTTTTGTCATCTGTATTCGTTTTAAAATACTTTAATTGTTTGATATTCCTTCGGGTTTGGGCCTGGGCCTGATCAACCCGTGTCTCGGATCCGAGGGGTATCATAGTTGACTATGCTCTAATTTGTGAAGAGATCACCCCAGCATCCCTCCTCCCCTCCTCTTTCCACGTCAAAAACAAAGGAGGCAGTTTGGTTGAAATCAATGCCCAATATCCTTGGAAGCCTGAAGTTTGTGCAATTTATGAATCATTTGGGCATATCTCTAACCAATGTAACAGAAAGGAGAAGAATTGTGTTCCCAAGCCTGGTCTTGATAAAGCTTTATCGGTTGAGTCATGGCAACTTATTACTAGAAGAAATGGTTTATCCTCTCAATGTCATCCCATTCAAAATCCATTCTCCAAGCAAACCAACTCCACCCCAGAAAAGGGGGCCTCTACATCTATTTCCTATGAACATGCATTAATCCCCACAACTAGTCTGTCCATGTAAGGTGTATCTATGTTGGATCAATCTATTTCCACTCCCAAAGAAGTTCAGGAGTTACCTGTGCCTCCTACCAGTACTGAAATTGAGCCTGTTCCTGAGCATAATACACCCCCTTCTATCCAACAAATTCAAAGCATTAGATCTTGTAATTGACCTCTCATCCCATAAGATGGTTGTATCGGATGGCTGTATTGTCTCATCTCAGCCAGTCCCAATTACCAACTCATTTGGAGCCTTGGAGCTTGCACATGAGCTTGAGGAGCTGACTACCTCTAAAAATGAAGACTCAGCAACTTGTGTTCTAAATAATGACCAGTACGATCCCTCTTATTCCCCTATACTCAACAAAGCCCTTAAACCTAGGAAGCCAAACCATGGTAAGCACTCTAAGACAAGTAAAAAGGTTAAAATTTCCAAGCCATGTTTGAACAATATTGCAACCCTTAAGGGGTTCAGGGGGTTATGTAAGTTAACAAGCTCTTCCCAATGATTTGGGGAGCTTGGAATATCAGAGGGTTGAATTCCCCCCTCAAACAAGTGGAAGTTAGAAAGTTAATCAAGGAACATGGTTTATGCCTAATGGCTTTGATGGAAATCAAAGTTAATTATAATAATGTTGCTGAGATTCATAGAGCCATTACCCCTACCTAGAGTATTTTATGTAATTATCAGTTCTCAGTGCTTGGTAGGGTGTGGATTCTTTGGAACCCCACTCAACTCTCTGTTGCTTCTCTGTCTTTGAATGGTCAAGTGATTAATTGTAATGTATGGATTCCTTCTTTGAGTACAAATTGCTTTGCTTCTTTTGTATATAATGCTAATACAGCTGGGGATAGGGAATCACTCTGGAGGAGTATTAACCATCTTAATGTCTCAGGAGTGCCATGGATTCTAATGGGGGATTTCAATGTCTTATGGTATGTTAATGAATCCTTTGGGGGAGCAAGTAGATGGACTCAAGGCATGATGGATTTCAATTAATGTCTTAACAGAAATGAATTGGATGACCTGAGATTCTCTGGTATTCAGTTTACATGGTCTAATAACAGTTTTGGTTTTGCTAACATTTCGAGGAAGCTGGACAGGGTTTTGGTGAATCAGGTTTGGATGTCAAAATTTCCACAGGCTACTTGTGAATTTCTCCCTCATGGTATTTCTGACCATTCACCTATGGTTGTCAATTTGGGAGACATTGCACCAAAAAGAAATGTACCTTTCAGATTTTTTAACTTCTGGACTTTGAATGACAAGTTCTTAGACATTATGTTGTCCAAAAAATGAGATCACTAAAGTACCCACTGAAGCTCCTGAATAAAGAAGTCTTTGGTTTTATTTCCCATAAGGTTACAAATTGTAAGGTTGATTTGTTAAAGTGCCAAACCAACTTGGATGTGAATCCTGTTAATGACCAGCTGAGACATAGAGAAAGGGATCTTGCAGCTAAGTACAGTGAGCTATGTTTGGCTGAGGAGATCTTCTTTAAACAGAAAGCTCAAAATCATTGGCTAAAAGTGGGTGACCAGAACACATCTTTCTTTATGAAATCTTTCTCCTCCAAGGCCAATAGAAGGAAGGTGGTTTCAGTGGAAGACTCATTGGGTAATATTATCTAGGGACCTGATCTCAGAAATGAATTCTTAAATCACTTTCAGCATCTTCTTGGCTAGAGTTATACAAACTACCCAGGTATGTCATCTTACTCCAACTTGATTTCTAAGTCTGTCCCACCTCACCTCTTGCTTATGCTCACTGCTATTCCATCAGACTTAGAAATCCATAATTGTATTCTCTCCTTCAATCCTTACAAAAGCCCTGGACCTGATGACTTTAATTCTTATTTTTTCATTCATGTTTGGCCAATCATTGGTTAAGATATCATTGATGCAATTAAGGATTTCTTTTCATCAGGAAGAATGCTTTCTGAAATCAACTGCTCCTATATAGCCCTTGTACCAAAAATCCCAAATCCTTCCATAGTAAGTGACTTTAGGCCTATCTCTTGTTGTAACCTCATTTACAAAAGCATTTCTAAACTTCTTGCAAACAAGCTCATCCTTGTACTCCCATCAATTATTAATCTAGCACAGGATGCATTTGTAAAGGACAGACAGATCGCTGATAACATATTACTCGCCCATGAACTCCTAAATGGTTACCGTAGGTCCAACCATTCACCATGTTGTACAATGAAGATTGATCTTAAGAAGGCCTTTGATACACTACATTGGCAATTCATACTTGATATACTCCATTTATTTGGTTTCCCTCCTCAACTTATACAATGGATTGCCCAATGTATCTCAACACCTTCTTACTCTATATCACTAAATGGAGAACTTTTTGGTTTTTTCAAGGGGAAAAGGGGGGTTAGACAAGGGGACCCCATCTCTCCTATGCTATTTGTTCTTGTTATGGAGGTACTGACTTTATCCCTTGGCAATGCAGTTCCAACAACCCAAGTTTTAAGTTTCATTAGAGGTGCAGTAAGCTTTCCATTACTCACCTTACCTTTGTTGATGACTTACTACTTTTCTCATTTGGTAATCTTGCATCTGTCAATGTGTTGCACAATGCATTAACAAGGTTCCTTCAATGGTCTGATCTCTCAATTAATTGTTCAAAGAGCCATGTTTTCTTCTCTGGGGTAGATAACCAAACCAAAGCAGCTATACTCAACCTCCTGTAAGTTGATAGTATTGCCAATAACTTACCTTGGTTTACCTTTGACTTCATTTGCAATTAGTGCAATAGATTGCCAATCCTTAGTTCAAAAGATCACAACTAGAATTTGCTTTTGGACTTCAAAATTCCTCTCATATGCAGGTAGAGTTGTACTGGTCAAATCCATCATTCATTTTATCCAAACTTATTGGTCTCAAATATTCATCTTACCTCTAAAAGTCATTGAACAAGTCAACCAGATCTTGAGAAGATTCTACTGTTCTGGAGTTGAATTGAGGAAAAATGGTGCTAAAGTTGCCTGGGCTGCCATTTGTAGGCCTAAATACAATGGTGGTTTGGGTTTTGATTGTATTGATTTAGCTAATAAAGTTGTAGGTCTCAAGCATATTTGGAAATTATGTGCAAAGAAGAATAGTCTTTGGGTGGATTGGACCTACAAGTATCTCATCAAGAATAAGAGTTTTTGGACTATTAAACCAACTTCACTAAGTTCTGGGTCTTGGAGGAAATTACTGAAGCAAAAGGAAATGGCTAGAGGGGTAATCAGGAATAGGATTAGAATAGGTCTTGATACTATGATGTGGATTGATTTTTGGCTTCCAAATGGTCCACTTTATTCTCAGCTGGGGCTTTCTAAGGTGAAAATTCTTCAACTTGACACAAGTGTCAAAGTTGATAGCCTAATTTCCAACTCTCAGTGGTCAATTCCAGCCTCTCTTCAACAGATTCCTTTCTTTAATTCCAACTCCTTCAATTCTCAGTTACATAGCTTGCATTCCCCCTCAGTTTCACCTGACTTGATTGAATGTTTACCAAGTTTAACCACTGGCTTTTCATAGAGGACCACAATGGATTACTTCTGCCCTCCCTCATTATCATTTAGTTGGCACAAACTTGTTTGGTTCAGGCACAACATTTCAAAACACAGTCATATTTTCTGGATGGTTGTCAAAGAGAGACTTTACACTATTGAGTTAAAGCCTATGCAACATAAACACTACACCAATAGATGTTACCTTTGTATGTCTGGTTGGGAGTCATTGGATCGCCTATTCTTCAAGTGCTCATTTAGTAGCTCAGTTTGGGAATTCATACAGAATGTTACTGGGTTCTACATTAGGCCAAATTTGTGGACTGATCTCATTTCATGGTGTTCATCCAACTGGCAAATGAATCATTTCACATTGCATAAACTCTTGCTCTCGGCTGCTGTTTACTTTATCTGGTTTGAAAGAAATGCCAGGGCCTTTAGAAATAAGGATTCCAGTGCTCAACACATCATTTAGCTCATCAAAAGTTGCATCAAATCAAGACTATCATCACTGGTTTTGAAGAAGGAGGCTGACCTTAACCAAAAGCATTCAATGGAGGATATGCAGAAGATATTCCTTAATGGATGTGCATTTGCTGGCTGCCACACATGGCTTCTTTCAGATGATTAATCAATTCTGGAGGTTGTTTTATAGGACTTAGAGATGTTCAGTCCAAGTTGGTGTTGATGTATACTACTGTTTGGTGATGTTTTTGTTTGTTCATTTTTGGTTTTTGTTTTGCTGTTCACTCCCTAAGTATGGGGGTATCCTGTACATTCTATTCTTTTCTTTCTTAATATATGCTTACCTTTTAACTAAAAAAAAAAATATCAATAGTTCATTTTTTTTTTTACATTGAATTAGTTTATATGTTTTAAGTTTTTCATTTCTGGATTCATACATTTAGAGTAGACATGTTAACAACGCACAAACAAAATATATAAATTTTACGATAAAAAAATTAATAAAAGTATTAAATAATTTAAGTTATAGAATAATTTGGTCCTATGCTCCAACAAAGTCTTCAATTGGATAAAAATATATATAAAGAGAGGAGGAAAATATGTGAGAAATAAGGGGGAAAAAAAAAGCTAATAGTCTTAGGAAAATATGAAAAGTTCCACTAATTCTCACTGGTTAAATATATACTTAATACTTAATATATTTTTAATACTTACTGGTTTAATGATAATGAGGATAAATATGTGTGTGTGTGTACGGATGAGAGAGAGAGAGAGAGAGAGAGAAAAAAAAAAAAATTGATAGGGAAGGATAGACATCTTTTAAGCCAACTATTGAATTTTGTAGATTGGTTGAGCTCTAATAATTGAAGGAAATGAAATATTTGGGTAGGTTATAATATATAAAGAAAAAAAAATTTTGAGTCCCATAAAAGGAAGGTGACCAAAGATATCTTTTAGGTCTACTGTCAAATTAATCTCTTTTATAATTGAATGAAATAATATATATTTTTTTAAAATTATAATATATATAAAAATAAAAAATTTTGAAACCTTTCTATTGACTGAAATCTTAGGCAACCCTTTAATTCAACTAAGATTCCAATTGACCTGTGGGAGCCTTGCCAAGAAATTAACAAGCTCTACTTTGTTGGTTTAAACACCTCATGGGTTTCCTTTCTACCTCAATTATTGTGTTTTAGTATGATCAACACATCTGGAATAATAAACTAGACTTTTGGTAAGTAACAACATGCTTTTCAGTGAAATTCCATCTGTTGCTATATAGAGACACAACTCATATTTAGACAAAGAATTAAAAAAAATAAAAAGAGTTCTAAAAAGTACAACTGATACTTAGACAAGGAAGGGGATCAAAAAAAGTAAAAAGAGTTCAGAAAAGTATAATTGATATTTAGAAAAAGAATCAAAAAAAGTAAAAAGAGTCCTGAAAAGTATTTGAGCTAAAGGAGTAAGAGAGAAGTAAACAAGATTTTCCAAACTAATTTTTTTCAAAACCATCTTTATTAATTATTAAAATGGACCTATCTATGAAAATAATAATAATAAATAATAAATAAATAATTTTGATTAGAAAATCTCCAACATATATGCCATTAAATGTACTTCTCATGTTTTTTTGACTCAAAATTTAGAAGACAAAAATGATTTGCAAGAGTAGTATATACTGAATTGCATAAAAAGAAACCCTCTTGTGGATTTGGGTCATTAGAATGTGTTAATGTGTAAAATGCTTTTTTAAAGGTTTCGAATTGAAAGAGTTAAGACTGTCACTTACTACTTTTTTTAGTTGGCAGACCAAATATGCATTAGGTTGGTGACTTTTGGAGACCAAAATGGTCCATTTGGTAATTTTAATTTCAACAATGGGACCCATTTGATTTTTATGATACTTCGGTGGAACTCATTTTCCAATTGCAAATTGTTTTCAGCAATATTTGGTCAAGAGTCCACCACACCAATATAAAGTAGGACCATCCATGTGCACTCCCATCCACTACTTTTACCCTTAGGATATGTTTGGTACAGTGAATTTGAAGGGGGAGGATAAGATTAGTTATGAGGGAAAGGGAAGGAGAGGGAAGGGAAGGATTATTTTAACCCTCCATTGTGTTTGGTTAGTCAATGAAGGAAAAGAAAAGAAAGGATAATAATTATGTTTGGGAGAAGAAAGGAAAGGGAAGAATAATAATAAATTTACTATTATACCCTTATTATATATATATATATATATATATATATATATATAGTATACCTGCAAAAAAAAAAAAAACAGCAAATCATTTCAGCTCCCCATTCTCGCCTCCATCCCCATTATATATATATATAATAAAAGGAAAGAAACAAGAAAAGGAAAGAAAAATTTCTTTCTTGAACAAGGGCGATCCAGATCCGGCTGTAGCACCTTCGTTCTTGAAGGTTCCGATCCAGGGCAAATCATTTCAGCCTTCCCAATCTCGGCCTCCATCTCTATTATCGTTCTCAACTCTTTCTCTCTCTCTCTCTCTCTCTCTACAAGATTCAGAAGTTCAAAACCCAAACCCATATATTTCAATTTATCTTTCTGTCTGCAAGAATCAAAAATTCAAAACCCGTATCAGTATATCAGATTGTTCAGAAAATCAAAACCCATATCTTTCAAGTTTCCATCGTCGCTGTTCCAGTTCGGGTTCGCCATCGCCGCTGTTCCAGTTCGGGTTCGCCGTTGCCCGCCGTCTCTCCATTCTTTCTGCAACTGCTATCTTGTATGTATATTGATTTGAGGGTAAAATTGGCATCATCAACCATTACCTTCCCTTTCCTTCCATTTCCTCCCATTTTTGGGAGGTTAAACAAATCACTGTAGAAGGCTATGCATAACCCTCCAAACCCTTCCCTTTCCTTCCTTTCCCTTCCACCCATTTTACCCAAACACAGTTTTTTAGTTACCCTCCATCACCTTCCCTTCCCTTTTCTCCCATTTCTACTCTACCAAACTGAGCCTTAAACATGGGAACCTAAATTTTTACAAAAGGTTAGCCACGTGTTTCAATATTTATAAAAGACAACTGTGATTAAGGTCTTACAAAATTTTCAACAAGAACCTAAAAGAATTTTAAGGTTTATGTTCCAAAGTTTTACATTCAAAAATGCCATCAATGGCAAGTGAAAATTTAGTATTGGCTTTGGCGAATAAATTTTCATTCTTGGATTTTTATTTATTTATATTCTTTTAATGCTTATGTGAAAATTTAAATTTGAATAGAGATGACTTGAAGAATAAAAATTAAATTTTCACAGCAATCAAACATATAGTAAATAAGAAGTTTACTATAAAATATTAAGAAAAGCTCATATTAAGAATGAGACGTAACTGAAACGAAGATTAGTTTAATTGAAGAATGAATTTTTTTTTTGTTACCTTTGGAAGGCAAGAATTATAGATATTTTTTAAATTCTAAATATTTGTCTTCCACATCAAATAATTTAAAAGTAATAAATTATAAATAAAATAAAATAAAATAAACTAAAATGGGAACAAAGTGAAATTTGATTGGGCCTTTTTTCCAAGTGGGGCCTAAGCAATTGCCTAAGGATGGTAGCTTTACCCGTACCCTAACTTTAGTGGTGGCTTTTCTTTTTAATTCACTTAGTAGTTTCTTCTCTTTTCTTTTGTACATGAAACAATGTTGACTAAAATTATCTTTAGAGTTGATTTATCACGATTTAGCAATCATAATATTCCAAAGTTTGCAATCATGATATTTGTTAGTCAAAAGTAGAAGCTAGTTTGTGGTTTCTTCTCTTTTTTATTTATTTATTTATTTATTTATTTTTTGGGATAAAAAGTAACAAGTTAGAAGTTACCTAAAAGACTTTCCTCAAACCCTAGCTCCTGGTCTATCAAACCATGTATCTAGCTTCTATAAAAGCTTGTTTTAATACACCTTGAAAATCAAAAACAATTCAGGAGGACTGGTAATAACTTCACTTTTCTTCTTAGCTATCTGTTCCTTTATTTTTCATCTTCATGATTGTTATCTTTTGTAATACCTTCACTTTTCTTCTTAGTTTGATATTCATTTCTTTTAATCTTCAGATTAATTTGCCCTAGACCTAAATCTCATGGCCGATACTGCAACAACATTCCTCTCTTCTCCACCCGGTATAGGAAGGAACTTCACCGGACAGTATAATGTAGCATTTGTCACCACGAGATACGACTTCTCTCAAAGTATGCCCACTAGTCGCCATGCCATTCTCGCCTTCATTGTTCCGATTGCCATCAACTATCTCGAATTGATGTACCAAGGAAAGGATAAATCTCCATTCCAAACACACCCCAAGAGCATGCAGGTCAGCATTGTTAGTTTGCTCATATACTGCTTGGCATACGACGCTAAGCTGAGATTTTCTTCTACTCATCCAACTTTTGCCCTCGTTCTTCGTCGTGTTATGGTGCTGTTTGGTTCACTGACAGTGGTGTCTCTGGCATCAATTCTCTTCGCGGAGTACTCCATAATTAGGTTGGTTTTATACTTGCTTTACATCTTGTTTTCTGCAAGTGAATTGCTGAACAGACAACTTCAAATGCTGTGGAATTGGCTCCACCAGAGAATTATGGCCAAACTTCGGTACTATATGTTGCATGTTCCCCAGAGGCACACTATAGATATACTCCCTGTATAACAGAAGAGTTTAGTTTGTTTGGTTAAGAGTTTAGTCTCAACCAATCTACAGTAGTCTCTTGTAATCACCCCCGTTTTTTTTTTTTTTGATGCATAATCCTGTAAGTCCCCTTAATTGTCAAAGACTACATATGTCGTCTGGTATGACTGGGTTAGGATATCAACATCACCTGTGTGAAACATCAGAAAGATTATTATTCATCTTATCTTTTCCTTTTTCTCCCATTCTTTGTCATGAAATTTTCTTAACTTTTTACATGCAACAAACCATGTTAAGATGATACCCCAACAATTATTGTGAATTTGGGGCTACGCAAAAAAATTGTCAGAGATTATGATTTTTTGGGGTCACACTTCTGTTGCCATACTCAACGAACACTCAGCCGGCACCCTTCTCAAGTCCTAGAGAATTAGTCGTGGCAAAGCCTCGGATATCCCGGATCATCCAAAGGAAAAAAAAAAAAAGTGTAATGACCACTAAATGTATAACATAATTTAGTCATGCATGTTCCAAACTTAAAATAACCACTAAATTCAAAATGTTGTTAAGATACGCTTAATTTATCATTTTGTCCCTGAAAAAAAAAAAAGGGCGAAGTTTAAAAAGAAAAAGAAACTTTTAGGGGTGATTTGCAGAATTTCTTAATACTGTAAGGGGTTATGTGCAAAAAAAAAATTGAGGGGTAATTTATGAAATTATGAAAGTTGGGTTTTTTTTTTGAAGTTTAGCAAAAAGGTATTATAAGAATTTTACAGCTTAAAATCATATTTGCTATGCACGTGATACCAGGACGTCCATTCCGTGGGCCGGGTCAGTTGATTTGCAACATTTTTTACTACTTTCAGAATGTTATTTGTAAAATCGAAAGTTGAGGCCCTGAGGGAGCAATATACGAGATCGTGAAAGTTGAGGATTATTTGTTATATTCATTGCCGGACAATACTTGTATTCAATACTTGGATGAAGTTTGTCCAACCTACCTGGCCTCAATTAGGGAATGATAAGTGTCTATGAACACTATTGAACTTAAGTTGGGTAATACCCAACTTAAATGGGTTTGACCCGCAGAACACTTTTATTTATTTTTATTTTTTTATCTTTGCTTTCAGAAGATCGCTCCCTTTACTCTCTCTCCTAAAATCTACAGCGATAGCCCATCAATCTCACCCACCAAACACAACCATCAATTCTAAACACAACAGCCATCACCAATTAGTCCCATATATACCCAAATAGCAGTCCCTAATCTAGAGATCGAGAGACGTATTCGCAGGCCACTATCGCCACTATCTCCGTCGGACTGAACTTCGAGCACAGACTACCATCGCCGGAATGAACTTCTCTGACCACTCGCTGTCATGCGCTCATACGAGTAGATATAACACTTTTTACACGCGCACACATGCCTCTTCTTCTTCGGCGATTGCAATACAAGCTCAGATCCAAACCCTTCACAAATTGTTTCCATCCAATTGACTGGCTGCAAATCCTCCATTCTCTCTGACACCCTGAAAAAGATCTCAACTGTCAAGGTAAAGGACTGGGATGGGTTGATGAGGAACTGGGACGACGTGGAGGAGGAGATTGAGGAAGATGTTTGTAGAGAGAGGAAGGATAAAAACTCATAAATGGGTTTGACCCGAAAATATATGGGCAACGCCCAATTTACTTTTATATTTATTATAAACATGTGTCTACATTCTATTGGGCTACGCACCTAAGTTGGACAAACTTCATCCAACCAAGTTGGATGCAAGTATTGTCCTTCATTACCTCTTTTTCCCTCTCTTGACATTCCTTTGTCACGACATAGGTTGGAAAAATGCGAATCTTCTTGTGGATTTGAGGCATACGCAAATGGTTGGTGTCAAATCTTTTGAATTTTTTTTCTTTTTAAAGGTTTAGGGATTTAAAAGAGACATTTCCTTTCTAGGGTATTTGATTGGCCACAATGGGAACTGTTTTGGAATTCCCTTGCCACCATGTTAGTAATTAAACATTCTCAAGTAATACCATCCTTGGGCCACCAAGCATTACTTTTACACCACAAATGTAAGTCCAAACTCTTAAAACATTTGTTCTTAGAAGTACATTTAGCCATTATGCAGTAGTCTAATCGGTAGAGTGTCAACCTTTATGAGTAGTTGCTTGGGTTTGAGATTAAATAAGAAATTCAGACTCCCACTTGGGCATAAACCCTTCTCAAGTAGATCTGTCAACGGGTTGGATTCGGATCGGATCTGGCTTGATTTGATCCAAGTCTGATACACATTTTACTTTTCATAATCAATTTTTTTTTTTTTTTTTTTTTTTTAAATTAATTTGGTAACAATGTTTTCAAAACACTTCTATTACTAATTTTACAATAATATTCATATTAATTAATATAATGTTATAATAGCAACTTTATTAGGTTTAATTATTTTTAAAAAAATAAAAAGAACAAAATTGTCTAATAAAAAAGAGTTATCTAAAATATCCAACCTCTACTCAGAACGTAATTTTAAAAGTTCCAAATTCTAACTTCATTCAAACGCTGTACTGAACTAAATTTGATGACCATTAAAAACACATATGATGGTTACAAAACACATTTAAACGCAATTTTTCAAAGTAAAAGCGTTTTTAAGCACTAGATAAGCAATTGCAAACAGACTCTAAACCAGAAGAAAAAATTAAAATAAAATTGGTACTAAAAATGTTATATGATCACATTATCCTTATTAAAATGATTTCACTTTTATCATCTGCTTATCCATATTACAATAATTTCATTGTAAAAAAAAAAAATCAGTTCAAAATATTTCAAACTAAAATTTACACATCAATGAAATTTGTCAGTTTATTTTGACCAAAGCAACACAATTGTATCGGAATGTAAATGTTTGATTAATTTATGCATATAATTTGTTATAAATGAAATTTGTAAAATTATATTAAAATTCGTTTTCAAAGTATGAGATATGTGTTTTGCTATTTATAAGAGATGTATAGAGCTTAAAACAACCATAATAAAGTTTCCAACAAAAAGACAATGGAACCTTGAAAATTTAAGTAATGAATTCGAGTTTCTTTGTTCATTTCTCTTTTTTCATCAGAACCATTCTTGGTTTTCTTCTCAGATCTCTAGATCCATTTTTATTGAGGTGGTCTTATTACACCTCTTCATAAATCAAGGTTGCTGCTACTCGCTTCGGATCTTCGGATTCATTTTTTAATGAGGTTGTCTTCTTACACCTCTTCATCAATTGAGGCTGTTGTTACTCGTCTTGTGATCATTGGATCTATTTTTCATTGAAGTCATCTTGTTACACCTCTCCATCATCTGCACTTGCTGCTACACGTCATCTTAATGGCAAGTTGGACATTCATGTCTTATTTTCTTCATACTTTGTTTCTCTATTCAATTTTAACTTAGTATAAGAGCAAGTTTATTGTACCTTACTCTAGATCATTCTTCCGCTCATTTCATCTTGATTAATTTTTTCTCCATTATCAAATTATTGGGCAAAAATTATTGATTTTTTTGCCATCATTTTGCACATTGCATCATTTCGTGCATTTTATTCTTCATGTCAACTGAATAGTGACATTATCAAATGAGTCTCTTCGTGACCATATCATCGGGGGGAGCCTCTACACCAAATATTATCATATATTTTCATCTTGTTGTCGTTGCAGAGTTATTTTTTGTATGTTTAAATGCATATTGTTAACTATATGCCAAATTTCTAATGAAGTGTTCAGAATCATGTTTTTCACTCTTGCAGACCCTATATTCACTTGCGTATATCTTTACCAAATCGTTAGAAAAAGATCTATTTCATGATTTGATATGCAAGCTGAACGTTATTTTCATACAGGTTCCACCTTGAGGGGGAGTGTTAAAGTTACTATACTTGAGTAACAAGTTTTTACTAATAGGACTGATTGATTGTTACCATATTTTTCTTTTGACTTTCTTTGAAGTTTTTCATTTATAATCATATTCTTGTAAAGTAAGAATACTTGTAAAGTAAGTCTTTGTTATTATTTGTTTACAACTATTTTCTAACTCACCTATAAATAGAGGTATGTATTTATAAACACGATTAAGAGAGTTCATAATAAAAAGTGATGTAACCCTTTGGACTTTATGTGTCGTGAATGTAAGCTCTGGTGGCTGAACCACGTTATATTCGTGCTTTGTTCTATCTTATTTTTCTCTTCAAATTTTTTATATATTTTAACATGTTTCAAAGTTTTTCTTTAAAAAAAAAAGAAGTCAATGTCAAGTGAAAATATAGTATTGGATTTGGGGAATAAAATTTCATTTTTGGACAATTTTTTTATTTTTTTATGTTCTTTTAATGATTTTGGGAAAATTTTAAATTTGACCTAGACTATGACTTGAAGGATGAAAAATTAAATTTTTAATAACAATCAAACGTATGGTAAAGAAGAAGTTTACAAGTGAAAAGATAATAAAAGTTAGAAGAATTGACAATAATAAGGAAGGTTATATTAGAAATGAGATGTAAGTTTAATTAAATTTAAAAATGATAAAGAGTATATTTTTTAAAATGGTTTTAGGTCTTTAATAAACATCTTGTTTAATAATTTAATTGAACTTTTAATTTTGAACAAATTAAGCATATTCACTTAAGTGCATAAAATAATAATAATAATAATAAAAAGTGCGTTTATTGACAAATTTTGAATATTACTGAAAATGATAAGTATTAGGAGTAAAAGTTTAAATGACAAAGACATTACTAATCACTATGTTAAATTTTTTTTTCTAAAAAAATAATAATTATTTAATTACTATTTAAATTTCAGTTAAATTTTTAGTAGTAATAAGTTTATTATGTGCCTAGGTTGGGCCCCATTGACTATTTTAATTCTCAAGTATTTCCAGTAGTTCGAATGGAATCGATATATGCAAATGAATGGAATCGATATATGCAAAGAATATACTCTTACCATGACAAATAGATCCGAATTTTTCATACCTTATTTGGAGACTCAAAATCGTCCTTCAACATGTTTTCTAACTTTTGGAGAATGTTTTTCTTCAATACATGTAATGATTTTTCTTCCCTTTCTATAGTTCCTTATATACTAATATTTTTTTTGTAATATACTCTTAAGTTATGTTTGGCTCCAAATCATATAAAATGGGAGTAAATTCAAAAGTGAAAGCGTGAAAGTAGTAGAATTAAGTCATAAGTTGTGAGAATTTGAATGAGTACGCGTGAGAATAGGAGTGCACTCGAAACGTGAGAGCGAAACCTGTTGAGAAGATTGTGACTTAGATTTGGCCACATAAAATTAGAATCTTAGAATTGAATTCGATAAAATTGAAGAAAAATTTTGATTTAATTTTTTAGTTTATTTTTCTTCAATTTCAATTTCAGAACCATAAATTTTAGTGTCATGCGAGTTGTTGTTCTCTAATTTTTTGACTCAAAAAATTAGAAGACAGAAAAGATTAAAAAAAAAAAAAATGTAGTGAGTTGCATAAATATAAATCTTCTTGTGGATTTGGGTCCAACTCTTTAGCTTTAACTTTTTCTTTCTTAGACGTTTGTGGAGCTCGGAAGATTGGTGATTAAAGTATCCAGAACTAAATGTGATGATTCCAAACCAAGATGGTACATTGGTCTCACTCTAATAACAATGGAAAACATTTGTTCTTTTCGATAATTCAAGCCAACCTATCTTGCAATTCGTCCCAAACTCTCATACACCATACTACCATTTTTCTCTATAAAAGCTTGTTTTAATGCACATTGAAAATCAAATTGTTCTCTACCTTCAGTACTTCTCTTCCTAGTTTACTCAACATTTCCTTTCATCTTCAGATTTTCGATTAAAATCTTATGGCCTGTACTGCAACAACAGTCCTCTCTCTGCCCCACATACGAAGGAATTTCAGTGGACAGTTGAATGTAGCATTTGTCACCACGAGATACTACTTCTCTGAAGGACTACTGCGTATGCCCACAAGTCGCCATGCCATTCTCGGCTTCATTGTTCCCATTACCATCAACTTTCTCGAATTGATGTACCAAGGAAAGGGAAAAACTCCATTCGAAACGAACCCAAAAACCATGCTGCTCGCCACTGTTAGCTTGCTCGTGTATTGCTTGGCGTACGATGCTAAGCTGAGATGTTCTTCAACTCATCCAACTCATGCCCTTGTTCTTCGTCGTGGTTTGGTGGTGTTTGGTTCGCTGGCAGTGGTGTCTCTGGCATCAGTCCTCTTTGCGGACTCCATTAGGCCGGTTCTATACTTGCTTTACATCTTGTTTTCAGCAAGCGAATTGCTGAACCGACAACTTCAAATGCTGTGGAATTGGCTCCACCAGATAATCATGGCCAAAATTCAGCAACTGTTTCGTGCTCCTGAGAGACACACTATAGATATACTCCCCGTATGACACAAGGACATTAAGCAACACTTGACCTGTGTTCAAGGTTGGGGTTCAAATAACACTACCCGAAAAAAAAAAAAAACACACACACACACACAGAGACAGTATACTGCGTTAGCTTGGTTAATACATACTGATACTGAGATTTAGAATAAAGAAGAAAAATAAGAAAAAAAACTGAGGCCTTGACCATAAAATGTGGTCTCACCCAATATTGTACAGTGTCCTGTAAGTCCTCGTGTCAAAGAGTGCGTTGTGTGCGAACTGTGTGTGAAGCATCAGAAAGATTATTATTCATCTGCTCTTTCCTTTTTCTCCTACTCTTTGTCATGAAAATCTGAATATTTTACATGCACCAAAGTATGGTAAGATGATATCCCAACAACTGTTCTGAATTTGGGTTGGGGCAGGCCGGGTTCACTAGTGTTGCAAGTCAAATTGTTTTGTTTGGTTTCTGAGAAAGTACAGGGAAAGGGGAAGAAAACAAATGTTCCTAAATTGCCCATCTATTAAAGAAAAAAAAAAAAAAAAAAATCGGGTCAATTGTGTGAAAAAATTCCAAATTAATAAAACATTATTGTCTAATTTTCTTTTATTGTATATATATAAAAAAAAAAAAAAAAAAATCCCAAATTAACAAAGCATTCTGCCCATTTCTCTTCTATTGCATATCATATATGGAAATCATAAATATACAGTAATTGAGAAAAAAAAAAAAAGTGCGACCCCTAACCCTGCTGTGGCACAGGCTAAAATCAAAATCCAAAAAAGTGAAGATTCATATTTTAAAGCGTGCAATTTCTTCATTAATTGGTTTGATCTAATAATCCATTCGGTTTTTATTTGAAGAATCAAATAGAAAATAGTTCAAGTAATGGGGTACACTATAATATATAGTTTGAGGAAAGTCATACGTAATTTCCAAGCTTTAAAATGCACGGAATAAAATATTCAGAAAAGTTCATATGGTTTAAGAGTTTAGACTTAAACAGTGATGAGTGATTGGAGCTTCCTGTGATTGTTAAATTCTATCCGTTTTGAGTTGCAGGACATACAAAATTTTGTTCTATCCGGTTGAGCTGCAGGACATACAAAATATATATATATATATATGGGTCCCATTGTTGACAATGGAAAAGAATTTGACACCTTGACTCCACAGACACTACAGTAGATGTCGCTTTAATAGTTTTAGGTTCAGATTCTTGGGTGCATCGACACTACAAAAGCTTGGTTTAGAGATTTCCCTCACAGGCCAATTCAAGCCCGTGATGTTGACACAGTTTAATGTAGCATTTATCGACACGAGATATGGGCACACCAGTGGCTAGCCTGGCCACAGCAGAGGGAAGTGGGGGCAACTGCCAACTGCCCCACTGAATTTTTAATTTTGTATGAAAAAATTTAGACAAATTACACAAAGGAACCTTCAGATTTTTAACTTGTACACGTAGATAGAAGGTGGCCACAATATAACAGAAAAGTCCAAATTAACTGTTTGTGGTTAGTGGATTGATATGAATTTAAATTTTTGTCCTTAGAGTTAAACTATTTGTTTTATAAAAAAATTTAAATTTTTTTGTGTATTGTTAAAGTTACAATTTTGCCCCTAAAACTCCATCACTAAATTGCAAAAACTACAAAATTATTTGCAAAAGAACCAATCACAGACCCAAATCCAACCACAGAGCCACAAACCCAAATCCAACCACAGAGCCACAAATCATTCGGACCTCATCACAGTCGAGTGGCCCGAGTCCTCTGTTCCAAGCTCGCCGGTCTGTCACTGCCATCACCACACAACTCTCCACAGTCCGAGCTCAACCTTGCTCACTGCTGCCTCCATCACAACCAACATCCGCCACAGCCAAGTGATGAGAGCTGAAAAGTACACATTTAAACCCCTTAAGCTTGAGAATTCTAGGACATTTATCTATCTTATTTACCCGTTTTAGTACTTATTTGTGTTTTTGTCTATTTCAGGTCAATAATGTTAAAATGGGCTAAAAATGAGTTCTTAAGGCCTTTTTGGAGTCAAACTAAGTCTTAGCGATGATCCGGAGCAAAAAGAGGCTGATTTGGAGCAAAAAAAAGTTGATACTGAAAAGCTGAAAAGTTGGATGGATCGCAGAAAAAGTTGAATCGATCGAACTTTTAGTTGGATCGATCAGAAAAGTTGGATCGATCGAAAAATAAGTTGGATCGATCGAAAAAGTTGGATCGATCGAAAAATAAGTTGGATCGATCGAAAATAAGTTGGATCGATCAAACTGGACATGCTGGCAGCAAGCTGTCACTTTTTCCGTGCGCGCCCAAAAGTTCACCTACCAAAAAGTTGCGGGATTAGATATTTTTGGGCATATATTCTAGACTCAGTGACTAAGAAAAGGACCTTCTATATAAAGGGAAGCAACCCATTTGTAAAAGGGGATTCTTTAGGCTTTTTATCATTTTTTATTTTCTACATTGTAATTTTTATTTTCTCTAGAAAAGTTAGAGATTAGGGTTAGAAGAAAAGAGAGAAATGGAGGCACATCTCAAGAACACATCTCTAAATCCACTAACTCTCCATCTCTAGAGCTTCAAAGAAGAAGAAGAAGAAGAGGAAGAAGAAGATGGAGCCATGTTTGGAGCTTGATTCCATGACTACATCCACCTCCTCCATGATTGACTAAATCTACATTTAGGGCTTGGATGAGCCCTAAGTCTTGTGTAATCTAAACCCTTGTATTTCTATTTTTGGGGATTTTTATATATATTGTTGTGATTAGTGTTCTAGCCTTGTGAATGTCATGAATCTTGTTTTATTTCTATGATTTCCATGGTCTAATTCTTCCTATTAATTCTCTAGTTTATTTACATGTCTATGTGTGATTAAATTAGGAATTATGTCTCACATGATTCATATGGGTTAATTCTTCTATTGATTCTCTATTTTAATTACATGTTGTCTTATGTGTGATTATTTAGGGAATTGATCTCTACACTAGTTTTTTTATATTAATTGCATGTCTATATGTAATTGATTGAAAATCTAGTGATGGCTAGACATTAGTGCTTAATGGAATGCTCTTGTTATGTCTCTTAATGGTTCATACTTATTCCTTGATGGATTGTGCCTCTTCTTTAGTTTATTTTCATGCTAGTAGTGTAGTTGTAGTGTAGTGTTAGATGAGGGAGACAATTCATGCTTGTTCTTTGATGTTCCATGCTTTTGAATGCAAGAAGCATATGCTCTAATATTGTGGTGTAATGGAATTTTGAGCGTAATGAAGGATTAATGACTTGTTATGATATATTGTATCTTTCACATGTGTTTAGACAATATATTCTTCCCCCAATAGATATATTGTGGCCTCTCACATGATGTTTAGACAATACATGTTTAACTAAGTCATCCTTGTGAATTATTTGGACTATGAGCTTAATGAAAGGTTTAATGACTTGATTTGATATTTTGTTCTCTTCACATGTTGTCTAGACAATATATTCCTCTTCCAATAGATATATTGTAGCCTTTCACATGTTGTTTAGACATTATACACTTGTTGAGTCACCTTTGCTAGTCAAACCAATTTTGTTCACAACAATATATTCCCCATTAATGGAAAGCAAGAGGTTAATTAGATGAGCTTAGTGGTGATTCCAACACCCTAAGTTCTCTCTTCTCATCTCTTAAATCCCTATCTCTACTTAGTTTTATTTTTATTGCATTTTAATTAATTCTTTTCTAGAAGTAATCAACCAACCCAACTCTCTTTTGCAATCATTTGGTACGCTAGAGTCGAAGTTGAAATTCCAACACGTATAATCCCTTGGGACGATCCCTACTCACTCTTGCTACGTTAGTAGTGGTGTTGGTAGTGGTTTTTATAAATTTAAATTTGACATAAAAGGCTTTTCTTGAACCACACATTCACTACATTTAGTTTGGCGTATTGGAACGGCCGTCGTCAGATTTTGGCGCCGTTGCCGGGGATTAACGGCTTTGTTGGAATTAAACTAGACAATAGTGTTCATTAGATTGCTTCTATTTTTTTTTTATTTTCCATTATATATTCTTTTCTCGTGATTCTCATTATTATTTGTTCAATTAGGTACTTGACTACAAGGAATGCGAACTTTGGAACTTAAAGCAATCATTGGAGCTTAAAAGCTAAATTTGGAGTTGAAGTGCTAAAGGACCATTGTGAGCAATTATTGGCACTCTTGTATTTTAATTGTTTCACTTCTTTGTATGCTTGTGATAGCCCTTGTTGAGGCTCATTTTATTGCTAAATTTTTGTCCAAGCATAGGCCCTTGTTGAGGCCAATTTTTTTTTCTTGCATTTGGGTTTTAATTGTGAATGGAGGAATTGTTTGATCCAAGTTTAGGGGGGAATTACATCCCTTCACCTTATGCTCCTCCATCATGTTTTAATCCTTATGAGATTGAGTCCAATTCATTTCATGCATCATCTTATTATGGACTTGATCACTCATTTAATCCTTCTTGTGACTATTACCCTCCCCCACCATTTTATGATGAATCAATTCCACCACCTTCTAAGTACTCACCGGATTTGAAGAAAAAGTGTTAGCTTTACTTGATGTGCATATTTCACACACTTCACTTATTAATTCTCATTCTCAAACTTTAGCCAATTTAGAAGCTCAAGTTGAGCAAATTGCAAGTACTCTTTCTCATCAAGAAGAGGAGGAAGAGGCAAATGAAAAAATAGCAAGAACTTCAATGAATATAGATGAGGATGATGAGAGTGAGGAGAATGAAACAAGTGAGCTAATGCATAACACTCTATCTTGTATAAAGGAGGAAGTGGCAAGTGAGTTAGTGGCTAATCCAATAGAACATAACATGATTAATGAGGACTTTCCTTGTTTTGATTATGATTTTATCTATGATAAGGCTACTCTAGAGAGTGAGGAGATGTTGACCACACTTGAGGTAGGAGAGAAGGAGGATGAACTTGTTGAAGAGGGCCTTCCTTCTATTATCTCTAATGACCCTCTTGAGGAATGTCTTTTGGAAATGTATAAAAATTGTGGTTTTGACTTTAAAAACTCTAAAAATGAAATAAACTCTCTAATGGACTCTTTAGCTTACTTAGAAGGTGAGGAAATGGTAATTTATGAGGAGGAGAAGAGGGATGAAGAGAGGGTGTTTCTTATTAATCCAAATGAGTCTTTGAAAGACAATGCCTCACCAATTATCAATATGGATGATCATTTGAATGTGTTTCAAGAACACAACAAAGAGGCAAGCCTAACCATGATTGATTTTGTTTTCAAGACCGCGGATGAAAGGAACAATATCATCTCTTTTATTTCTTTTCAAGTCATTCTTTTGGAGGATGATTTTATTGTCATAAGTGGGACATTAAATGAGAAAAGTGAAAAGAGGGTCAATAAGGATGTTTCATATCCAGTTTTTAATTCATTTGATTAGTGAGTTGACCTAACGTCTTGTTAGAGACGTTAAACACTAGTATTCGTAGAGTTTCACAACTCTATTCCTCCCTCATTTCTTTTTATTTTTCATTCTTGTGTACATTCTTCCATCTATTTTTCAAATTTTCATTCTTGTTACCATCATTGGGGTTTAGCATAGGATTTTCTGCACTTTCAGTTCCAAATTAGACATTTGGTGCCAGTTCGATCGATCACAAGAGCACCTTTGATCGATCGAATTGTTCTTCGATCGATCCAATAATCGATTCGATCGATCGAACTCCACTTGAGTCCCAACACTTAGAAAAATTTTTGAGCTTTCATCAATTCTGAAAGTGCTTGCTCTCGGGATCTCCAGGATTTTCACTGTTCGATCGATCCAACTACAATTTCGATCGATCGAAGAGTACTTCGATCGATCCAATTTCTCAGTTCGATCGATCCAGAGTTCCAACACTTAGAAAATTTTTGGACATGTTTCAATTCTGAAAATGCATGCTCTCGGGATCTCCAAAATTTTACATGTTCGATCGATCGAATTTCATCTCAGATCGATCACGGCTATGTTCGATCGATCGAACTTCATCTTCGATCGATCACAACTTTGCCCCTTTGACCCTTTCACTTTTTGACTTTTTCCTATTTCTATTTTTATTTTATTTTATTTTTTTATTTTATTTTATTTCATTTAGTTACCTCTCTCTCTTGACTAAAAAAAAAAAAAAAAGAAGAAATTTTTGGAAATTTGTTAAAAACACAAAAATATTTTTGTTAATTTTATTTTATTTTCAAAAATTTCAAAAAGATTTTTATTTTATTTTCATTTTTACTTTTATTTCCAAGCTTTATTTTTATTTTTATTTCAAATATTTAAAATTAAAAAAAATCAAAAAAAATCAAATCCCAAAAATATTTTTCTTTTATTTTATTTTATTTCCTTTTATCTTATTTCCAAAAATCCAAAAATATTTTGTTTAACTTTAATTTTTAATTCTTCTAACTTATCGAAAAAAAAAAAAAATCTTTGCATTCCTTATTTTCTTACATTTTTATTTATTTGCCTTTTTATTTTTGTTTGTGTACATATTTGTTTTGTCTAAGAAAATAATAATAAAAAAAAAGACGGTTTTTCAAAGAAGCATTTCGGCTTGCTAGAGACGTTAAACTTAGCACCCATTTTGCATATTTCTTACATTTTTCATTTTTCTTTGCATGTTTTCACATATATATTAAAAAAAAAAAATTAAAAAAAATAAATAAAAATGATGAATGAAAAACAAAACGTAAGAAAATTTTGTATATACTTGCATTGTACATATTCTTTCCATTTGTTTTACATTGTACATATTCCTTTTTCATTTTTTGCGTTGTACATATTCTTTCATTACATTTTGTCTTATTTAATTTTCTTTTTATATTTTGTTCATGCATTTTATTCTTTGTTTTTCTTGCATTTTGTATATACTTGCTTTCATTAAGTGAAAAATATAAAAAGATTTATCATTGTGCCCTTATGTGTAGTCATGCATACTTTATGCTTTAGTTAGGATTTGATCTTATATCTCTCTTGCATCATGTGTTACATTACCTTAGAATGCTTGATTTGATTATTCTTATCCCATTTGATATTTGATGTGAGTTTGCTAGCGTGGTTATTCAAGTAGGTTGTTGATTCCAAGTTTGGGGGAGACGTCTTTCGAATTGGATCATGACCGGGCTTCATGTCTACACCACCACGGTATACTCTTTCCACTTTTTTTTTCCATTATTCTCATTGCACATTGAGGACAATGTGCGGTTTAAGTTTGGGGGTAAGGTGTCTTGTTGCATTCTACTTAAGATTTGAGCTTTAAATGCATGATTGAGATTTGAGATTGATGTTAACTATGATTTTGATCTTTTGAGGACTATATTGCTTAAAATTTAAAAATTGCTGGACTTGAGAGTCCAATACTCCTTGTATGCCTTTTGAATGCCATTTAGGAGTAAATTTTTCAAAAATTAATATATTGCTTGCATTTGTGGTCCACATCATCCTGAATTTGTGATTGTTTTGAGATTCATTCTAGGATTCTACACTAGCACCGGTGCACACTAGCATTCATTTGTGGGGTACATACTTTGTTGATTATTGAATTGGTTATATCCCAATTGGGCTAGTAGTACATTAAAAGCTTTCATTCTTGATAAAGGTGGATAACAACCCCTTTTCATTGAGTAGCCGGGATTCTTGCCTCATTAAGCAATGAACTTCTCGCGCCGAAAGGTGGAAGGCCCAAACTTTAGGTTAATAATTTATTCAAAAAAAAAAAAAAAAAAAAAAAAAGAGAAAAAGTTGCAAAAGTAATAAAAGTGAGGACTTCTCCCAAAAGGTGAGAAGTAGGAAATGATTAGATGGTTGTTGTCTTGATTTGTAGCCTAGTTGATTTGAGTTTGTAAGTCCGTAGGGGTGTCTTAACACCTAATGCCCTAAAGCCATCTGGTTTGGGAGTCATTGACCTAACGCTCGCTACATGAATCTTCTAGAAAGCTTAAGAGATCAACACATTGCACAATATTTCCATCTTTGATCCTCAATAAAAAAAATAAAAAAAAATAGAGTGAAAAGAATAAGCGCACCTAGAAGAATAAAGCTTTAATAAAAGGTCCACTCTCTTATCTTGATGATCGGTACTAGATTTGTGTGCTAGTTTGAGGGTAAGGATGTGATTACTTCTCTAGTTGGCTAAGATAGCAACACACTTGATGCCGGACCTCTCACATGGATTCTAGACTTGTTTCGATTTTCATGATCATTTTCTTGATGTGTGGAGGACCATACTTGCTTATTTAATATTGAGATTTTGGGAGATTGCTTGGAAATGGTTGAAAAATTGCATACTTGAGGTAGTTTTCTTCCAATGCTTGTTTGCAATATTGGTGCCTCTTTTAAAAGAATGAGCTTAATGTTTGTGGGTATCATTTCTAGAAACCCTCACGAGACTTCACTCGTCCACTAGGGGTAACCTAGGGGTTTAAAAGACTTGTTGCATATGTTAAATGCAATTGTGTTCCCTACGAAAGTGGCGCTATCATTTTATTGCTTTCTAGTTCATAGTTGTTTAATTGTTCATTTCATTCCTTACTTCGTAGTTCATTGCTAGGGACTAGCAATATTTAAGTTTGGGGGTGTGATGAGAGCTGAAAAGTACACATTTAAACCCCTTAAGCTTGAGTATTCTAGGACCTTTATCTATCTTATTTACCCGTTTTAGTACTTATTTGTGTTTTTGTCTATTTCAGGTCAATAATGTTAAAATGGGCTAAAAATGAGTTCTTAAGGCCTTTTTGGAGTCAAACTAAGTCTTAGCGATAATCCGGAGCAAAAAGAGGCTGATTTGGAGCAAAAAGAAGCTGATACTGAAAAGCTGAAAAGTTGGATGGATCGCAGAAAAAGTTGGATCGATCGAACTTTTAGTTGGATCGATCAGAAAAGTTGGATCGATCAGAAAAGTTGGATCGATCGAAAAATAAGTTGGATCGATCGAAAAAGTTGGATCGATCGAAAAATAAGTTCGATCGATCGAAAAAGTTGGATCGATCGAAAATAAGTTGGATCAATCGAACTGGACATACTGGCAGCAAGCTGTCACTTTTTCCGTGCGCGCCCAAAAGTTCACCTACCAAAAAGTTGCGGGATTAGATATTTTTGGGCATATATTCTAGACTTAGTAACTAAGAAAAGGACCTTTTATATAAAGGGAAGCAACCCATTTGTAAAAGGGGATTCTTTAGGCTTTTTATCATTTTTTATTTTCTACATTGTAATTTTTATTTTCTCTAGAAAAGTTAGAGATTAGGGTTAGAAGAAAAGAGAGAAGTGGAGGCACATCTCAAGAACACATCTCTAAATCCACTAACTCTCCATCTCTAGAGCTTCAAAGAAGAAGAAGAAGAAGAGGAAGAAGAAGATGGAGCCATGTTTGGAGCTTGATTCCATGACTACATCCACCTCCTCCATGATTGACTAGATCTACACTTAGGGCTTGGATGAGCCCTAAGTCTTGTGTAATCTAAACCCTTGTATTTCTATTTTTGGGGATTTTTATATATATTGTTGTGATTAGTGTTCTAGCCTTGTGAATGTCATGAATCTTGTTTTATTTCTATGATTTCCATGGTCTAATTCTTCCTATTAATTCTCTAGTTTATTTACATGTCTATGTGTGATTAAATTAGGAATTATGTCTCACATGATTCATATGGGTTAATTCTTCCATTGATTCTCTATTTTAATTACATGTTGTCTTATGTGTGATTATTTGGGGAATTGATCTCTACACTAGTTTTTCTATATTAATTGCATGTCTATGTGTGATTGATTGAAAATCTAGTGATGGCTAGACATTAGTGCTTAATGGAATGCTCTTGTTATGTCTCTTAATGGTTCATACTTATTCCTTGATGGATTGTGCCTCTTCTTTAGTTTATTTTCATGCTAGTAGTGTAGTTGTAGTGTAGTGTTAGATGAGGGAGACAATTCATGCTTGTTCTTTGATGTTCCATGCTTTTGAATGCAAGAAGCATATGCTCTAATATTGTGGTGTAATGGAATTTTGAGCGTAATGAAGGATTAATGACTTGTTATGATATATTGTATCTTTCACATGTGTTTAGACAATATATTCTTCTCCCAATAGATATATTGTGGCCTCTCACATGATGTTTAGACAATACATGTTTAACTAAGTCATCATTGTGAATTATTTGGACTATGAGCTTAATGAAAGGTTTAATGACTTGATTTGATATTTTGTTCTCTTCACATGTTGTCTAGACAATATATTCTTCTTCCAATAGATATATTGTAGCCTTTCACATGTTGTTTAGACATTATACACTTGTTGAGTCACCTTTGCTAGTCAAACCAATTTTGTTCACAACAATGTATTCCCCATTAATGGAAAGCAAGTGGTTAATTACATGAGCTTAGTGGTGATTCCAACACCCTAAGTTCTCTCTTCTCATCTCTTAAATCCCTATCTCTACTTAGTTTTATTTTTATTGCATTTTAATTAATTCTTTTCTAGAAGTAATCAACCAACCCAACTCTCTTTTGCAATCATTTGGTACGCTAGAGTCGAAGTTGAAATTTCAACACGTATAATCCCTTGAGACGATCCCTACTCACTCTTGCTACGTTAGTAGTGGTGTTGGTAGTGGTTTTTATAAATTTAAATTTGACATAAAAGGCTTTTCTTGAACCACACATTCACTACATTTAGTTTGGCGTATTGGAACAGCCGTCGTTACCAAGCTCATCCCATCCGAGCTCGCCGTCGCCTCCATCACAGCCGACATTGGCCGAGCCCATCAAAGCCGACCTCGCTGCCATCTTCTCTCTCCTCCAATCTCTCTCTTTGCACAGACCCATCCAGCACAACATTCAGGATTGGAGTGAAACGAATTACAAATGACGTCCTCACAATGGACCTCAACTATAAGGCTATGGTCACCGAGTTGTCTGTCGTCCCCGCCGTCCCCATCTCTCCACCATCCGAACTCTTTGCCATCGATCTTTCTGAGCACTGCCGCGAGTCATTCACGGACACCTCCGGTGAGATTGAATCGACCAGAAAGGACTCAGACGGCACTGCGAAGATGGAGGAGGTGGCAATGCAAGCAGCGATAGTGGATGCCGTTGGGAATTTGGGACTGTTCGGGGGCGATGTACTTCGAATCGGCAAGTTTACTGAACGAAGAGGCATGGCATGGTTGGAACGTCGGTGATGGCAGTTCGCAGTCACGGTTCTGGCAGCGTTAAGGGACGGCGAGCAAGGTCTAATCCTCGGACCAGAGAGGATTCTGGCGGGTGAGCAAGAGGGGCCTTGACGCTGATGGATGATTTTCCGGTGACTTGGCTCGGCGTCGTCCCAACTTCTTTCCTCTCCTTGAAAACGTATGATTCGATTGATGTTTAGAGAGAGAAAAGATGAGTGATGTGGTAGGGAAGATGGGGCGCAACAGGTGCAAAAATGAAACTTCTCAAAATACAATATCTTTTGTTTTTTTTATTAAAAATAAATACTTTAATTTTAAGGTTAAAAATGTAAATTTATATTATTTTTTGTGGTCAAACGGTCAATATAGACCTTTGTGTAATATTGCTATAACTTCTATCTACATGCACAAAATCGAAACCTCGTGAGTGGTTTGTGTAATTTGCCTAAAAGATTTTTATACTCGTATAATTATTCCTTCTAAAATTCAATACTGCACACATATATATATATATATATATATATATATATATATATATTGTATATATATAACCAAAAGTTCATTTACGGTTTTATAAATTATTACTTTCCCACAAAATATGAATTTTTTTTTACTGTTTCAAAATATTATATTATTTCCCACTTTCTTAAAATAAAAAAAATAAAAAAGTAAAAAATAAAAATTTATCAAAATATTCTTTCACACTTTTGACTTTACCACAAACAAATGAATTGTTTCCATCACATTTTCTTTTCCGCAAATCTTCAATATTTTACAAAAAAAACCCATTTATTTTAGATCTTGTTGTTTTCTCAAAATTTAGTTTGTGTTACTAATTACTAATGCTGCCCAAATAAATGAAATCACAGATTTACTTACTTTATTAAATTATGAATGTTTTAATTTTTAAATATATTGTTTTAATTCAAATTATATATATATATATATATATATATATATATATATATATATTGTCCATTTATTTAAAAACTTAAGTTGGTAGATAGTACTGCATACCCACCTATTTATACACACTCCAACCACCATCCAAAACTGATGTGGAACAAATCAATCCCACTTGTAACACCATGCCATTATCGACTTCATTGTTCCGATTACCATCAACTTTCTGGAATGGATGTACCAAAGAAAGGGGAGAACTCCATTTGAAACGCACCCAAAAACCGTGCCGCTCACCATATATTGTTAGTTTTCTCGTATATTGCTTTGCATACGATGCTAAGCTGAGATGTTCATCAACTCATCCAACTCATGCCCTTGTTCTTCGTCGTACTATGGTACTGTTTGGTTCGCTGGCAGTGGCATCTCTGGCACCAATTCTCTTTACAGGCTCCATTAGGCCGGTTCTATACTTGCTTTACACCTTGTTTTCAGCAAGCAAATTGCTAAACCAGCCGCTTCAAATGCTGTGGAATTGGCTCCGCCAGAAAATCATGGCCAAAATTAACCAAGTGTTGCATGCTCCTGAGAGGCACACTATAAAATATAGTCCCTGTATGACACAAGGAAATTAATCAACAGCCTGTTTGTTCTAGGTGGTAACCCGGACCATTAATTGTCCTATATATGTTGAAGGTTGGGGTTCAAGTACACTGAGATTTTGAGTAAAAAAGATACCCTGTATTACTGAGAGTGTCTAGTTCTGTTTGGTTAATACATACACACTGAGATTTTGAGCAAAGAAGATAAAAGTAAAGGAGGCCCTGATCATCAAATATTGGTCTCAACCAATCTACAGAGCCTTTAAGTCCCATTTCAATGAGTGTGTTCTGTGGTAAAACTAGTTTAGTAGATCAACTGTGATTCTGTGAACCATCAAAATGACTATCATTCATTCTCTCATTCCTTTTCTGATCCCATCTTTTTGTCATGAAAATCTGAATTTTTTACGAGCACCAAAGCATGGTGAGATGATATCCCAACAACAGTTCTAAATTCGAGGCTAGGCAAGAAATTCAGTCTCCCACCGAGGAACTAAACAGTTCCCAAGTGGCGAATGTAACCATAAATCCCAAAAGTAAACCACTAGGTCAGTAGGACCCAAAATTTAGCGATATAGACATGACTTCATTACTCAACCTGCAGTATATATGCATCACCAAATTCATCATAACAAAGCAAGCTTTTGCTCAAGGAGTTTTAAATAATCTGGGGAAAAAAGAGGGAAGATATCTCCCACGAAAAATTAGTTCTCTTCCGAAGTTCTTTGACGATAGACAGAAGCTGAACGTTCACCTTAACAAACAAGCTCTTACTGCCCAATTTTTGGGCATCAGAGACAGAAATATGCAGAATGAAAACCACAAAAGAAAAAAAAATCGCCCAATCAGTGCTCGTCCAAGGATATATATATATATATATATATATATATATATATATATATATATATATATAGTGGTTGTTCATTCCTTCCTCAAATATATGAGAGTTCTACATTTGTGGGTTATAACAGAAAGACTTCTGAACATGGAACTACTAAAATCTTCTGTGAAAATTAAACATGGGATTTGTTAATGCTTAAATTCTGTCTAAAGCAGAAGATATAACAAACTGAAGAAAGATATAACCTGGTGCATGAAATGGTGAAGATTTTAGTAATTTCTTACTACACATTTTCTTTTAGTAAGTAGGTTAGGAGCACATTTTAATATTGATTTCTGAAAAAAAAAAAAAAAAAAACAGCTTATTAAGCACATTTTCCTTGAAGATCCAACAAGGAAAACTAATATCGAACTCGAATCCATTATTGTCATGTAACAAGTTATTAACTGGAAATCCCATCAGCACTGACCTATCCTAAAGATCAAAGCAATGTGCAGGGCAAAGCCAGGATTTCAATACAGGGGCACAGTTAAAAAAAAAAATTCAACTAATATTGATATAACATGCAAAAAGAATAATTTTAAGAAAGAAAATTGAGATATATTTGAAGGAAAAAATTTAGTGTATGATTCAAAAAGGAAAATTTGATTTTTTTTAAAAGAAATTTAAGGAATTTAAAGAACAAAGAAAAAAAAAGTTAAATACTTTTAAAAATTTAGTGGGCGTGATATATAATTTTTATATATACTTAAAAAAAATTAAAAATTTACTATATATATTCTATAGGGCAGGCCTTAATTGGCTCCGCTTTGGCCAAATGGTCTTTTGAATGCATCTAGGTCTGGTTGTTTCAAGTTTTGCTTTTAAATGTCATTTTTCACGCTTTTGAGATTTGATAGGTCATATTTTGCATCGGGGATATTTTGAAGTCGTGGGTCATTGTAGCGCATCCTAATAGGTATATTACGTTTACGTGCATGATCATTTTTGAGCAAAACCCTTTCTTTGGTGTGGCAAAGCGAGTGTGTGAGAGAGAGGAGGACCCAAGAACGACTCAATATAATTTAAGACTATAGGAGAAAAAATTGAAGTGACCTTATAATATAATCTACCTATATGTTCACGTTAGTAATATGCTCATTAGTTATTTTGTGACTTTTAAACTTAACACTATAATTTTTTCAGTATCTAATTCCATCATTAGTTAATTGATTTGTGTTACATTTTAAATTAAACTACTTGCAATAAAAATAAAACCCCCTATTTAAATCTTTTGAATACACAAGCTATTTTCTATCATGCTTCTCTCCATTTGGTAATTTTCAAACATAATATGTAGCTGAAAAAATGCCTAAGATTTCAAGGTAATAGATATTTGCTAGAATAGAATATAATTTTTGATTAAGATATTCATTTGTTATTTTACTTGTTTCACTTTCTTTCATTTTTTTTTTCTTTATAAAGATTTTTCTTACTACACATTTGATTATTAATATCTGTTTCTTTCACCGTATAATCTTATGATTCGACTTAATTGTTCATTTGTTAAATTTTCACCTAATTTTTTTTGCTATGTTCTGATTATTAGCTGTAATAACAAATTTATCAATATCCCATTTTTTTTTTTTTTTTACAATGAATTAGTTTATATGTTTTAAGTTTTTCATTTCCGGATTCATACATTTACTGTAGACATGTTGACAAAACAAAATATATAATTTTACGATCAAAAATTTAATAAAAGTATTAAATAATTTAAGTTATAGAATAATTTGGTCATATGCTACAACAAAGTCTTCAATTGGATGAAAAAAAATATAAAGAGAGGGTGAAAATATGTGAGAAATAAGAGGCAAAAAAAGAAGAACAGAAAGATAAAAGTTAATAGGAGTCTTAGGAAAATATGAAAAGTTCCACTAATTCTCACTGGTTAAATATATACTTAATACTTTTTTCATAAATATATATTTAATACTTACTGGTTTAATGATAATGAGGATATATATGTATGTATGTATGTACGGCTGAGGCAATTAGGATAAGAGAGAGAAAAAAAAGAGTTGATAGAAGGATAGACATTTTATAAGCCAAATATATATTGAACTTTCTATATTAGTTGAGGTCTAAGGTAGAAGGAAATGAAATTTTTATATAGGTTATAATATATAAAGGAAAAAGAAATTTGAACCCCCAAAATAGAAGGTGACCAAGATATCTGTTATCAAATCTCTTTATTAGTTCAGCTTTTATAATTGAATGAAATAATTTTTCTAAAAAAGTTATAATATATATATAAATAAAAAATTTTGAGACTTTTTTATTGGGCAACCGCCTAACTCACCTAAGATTTTTGTAGGCACTGGGAGCCTTGCCAAGAAATTAACAAGCTCAACTTTGCTGGTTTAAACATCTCATGAGTTTCCTTTCTACCTCAATTATTGTGCTTTAATATGATCAACACATCTGGAATAATAAACTAGACTTTAGGTAAAGTAACAAACATGCTTTTCAGTGAAATTCCGTCTAGACAACTGGTGCAACAAGGGGTTTAGATTGATCTGTTGTTGTAGTTCAAAGTTGCACAAGGAACTGATATTTACACAAAGAATCAAAAAAGTAAAAAGAGTTCTGAAAAGTATTTGAGCTAAAAGAGTAATTCAGAGAGAAGTAAACAAGATTTTCGACCTTTATTAATTATTAAAATGGATCTATCTATGCAAATAAATAATAATAAATAATAAATCAAAAAATTTGAGAAGGCCATGCCCTCCCTGGACTTGAACCCTAACTCTCAACTTTTAAGAGATAAAAGAGATATTATGATATTATATATAGTCCTTGGTTATAAGTTCTATTTATAGTGAAATTAGTCCTTGGTTCTAAGTCTGCTATTTATAGTGAAATTGCTGAAATTGGTTCCTATTATAAACACACTTTCGTACAAGTTGAGTTGATTTATCATTCATAACTTTTTCTTTAAAATTTTTCCTAAACCTATTTACCTGGCATAACTTATGTGCTTGATGACAAAGAGAAAGATGTATACAGCACCGGAAATTATTGCACAATCAATTATTAGTCTCGGGATTGTTGATCATAATCGATCACTAGTTGATATTTTAAATAAAAAAATTAAATAAAATTGACATAAAACTAACACATTTGTTTACCTATCAATTAATAATTGACCCGAGAACAATGAAGGAGAGCATGGTGCTACACGTAACCAGGTCCAGACATAATAAGAATATATGTAATAATTTCTCACAAGAATATATGTAATAATTTCTCACATCAAATATGATATAAATATAATAATACAATAGGGAGCCGATAGTACCTTGTGTGCAAATAAATTGTTAAAGAATATCAGCTACTTCTATAATAAATAAATTCCTTTTTTTTTTTTCATACCTAATTTGGGGAGAGAAAATCTCCAACATGCATTCAAACTTCTCGATTTTTGAGTTCCTTCTTATATGCCATAAATGTGCTTCTCATGTTTTTTTTGACTCAAATTTTAGAAGACAAAAATGATTTGCAAGAGTAGGATATACTTTCTTTCTTTTTCTTTTTTTTTTTAATTTACTTAGTAGTATATACTGAATTGCATAAAAAATAAAGCCTCTTGTGAAGTTTAAATGCTTTTTTAAAGGTTTCGAATTGAAAGAGTTAAGACTGACATTTACGTTTTTTTAGTCATTATGTTTGCAGACCAAATATCCATTCGGTAGGTGACTTTTGCAAACCAAAATGGCCCATTTGGTATTTTAATTTCAACAATGGGACCCATTTTCATTTGGTTGGTGACTTTTCCATTTGATTTTTATGATACGTCAGTGGAACTCATTTTCCAATTGCAAATCGTTTTCAGCAAAATTTGGTCAAGAGTCCACCCAGATAAAGTTACGAAACATTCACAAGTAGGACCATGCATGTGCACTTCAAATCACTACTTTTGTTTTACCCTTAAACATGGAAACCTAAATTTTTAACCACCAGCAACTGCTGTAGGCTGGGGATATTTTTTGAAATGACGATGGTTCGAATTGTCGTAGAAAGAAATGAGTTTGTAATTAAGTTTCTTGTTAATGAAAAAAAATAAAAATAAATTTTTTTCTTAACAATCATTTTGCTTTCAAAATCAATCCTATAAAAAAAATAAAAAATAAAATTTAAGATGCATGTGTGAATTTATCGATAAGTCTCCGTATTGATCAATCGACGAACCATGTTTCTTCCGGTTCTTTTTGGATGTCTTCCAATCTATCATTTAACTATAAAATTCTTGTATAATACTAAGCCTCTTTCAAAAGGTTAGATATGTGTTTCAATATTTATACAAGAAAACAGTACAGAGTTGAAAACAACTGTGATCGGGCCAGCTATATATTAGTAGAAATGTAAGGTAATAAAAAAAATCATTCTTCAACTAAACTAATCTTTTTTTCAGTTACATATCATTTTAATATAGCTTTCCTTAATATTATAGTAAACTTCTTATTTACTAAAATATGTTTGATTGTTGTGAAAATTTTAATTTTCATTCTTCAAGTCATCTCTATTCAAATTTAAATTTTCACATACGCATTAAAAGAACATAAAAAAAAAAAAAAAAAAAAAAAAAATCCAAGAAGTATTTTATCCTCCAAAGCCAATATTGAAGAATGATAGATAATTTTTAAATTCAAAAGATTTGTGATTCCACATGAAATAATTGAAAAGCAATAAACTAAAATGGGAACAAAGTGAAATTTGATTGGGCCTTTTTTTTCCAAGTGGGACCTAAGCAATTGCCTAAGGATGTTATCTTTATCTGTACCCTAATTTTAGTGGAGGCTTTTCTTTTTTATTCACTTTAGTAGGATTGCTGAAATTCTGAACACTCTACAAGAAAGAATGTTGTCTAGAGTTATCTTTAGAGTTGATTTATCATGATTTAGCAATCATAATATTCCAAAGTTTAGCAATCATAATATTTGTTAGTCAAAAGTGAAACAAGAAGTTTGAAGTTTCTTCTTTTTTTTCTTTTTTTTTTTTAGATAAAAGGTAACAAGTTGGAAGTTACCTAAAAGGCTTAATTTCCTCAAACCCTAGCTCTATCAAACCATGTGTATCTTCTATAAAAGCTTGTTTTAATACATGCACCTTGAAAATCAACAGCAATTCATGAGGAGGACTGGTAATAACTTCACTTTTCTTCTTAGCTTTCTTTTCCTTTATTTTTCATCTTCATGATTGATATCTTTTGTAATACCTTCATTTTTCTTCTTAGTTTACTATTCATTTCTTTTCAATCTTCAGACTATTTTGTGCTAGACCTAAATCTCATGGCCGATACTGCAAGAATATTCCTCTCTTCTCCACCTGGTATACCAAGGAACTTCACCGGACAGTATAATGTAGCATTTGTCACCACGAGATACGACTTCTCTCAAAGTATGCCCACCAGTCGCCATGCCATTCTCGCCTTCATTGTTCCGATTACCATCAACTATCTGGAGTTGATGTACCAAGGAAAGGATAAATCTCCATTCCAAACACAACCCAAGAGCATGCTGGTGAGCATTGTTAGTTTGCTCATATACTGCTTGGCATACAACGCTAAGCTGAGATTTTCTTCCACTCATCCAACTTTTGCCCTTGTTCTTCGTCGTGTTATGGTGTTGTTTGGTTCACTGGCAGTGGTGTCTCTAGCATCAATTCTCTTTGCAGAGTACTCCATAATTAGGTTGGTTTTATACTTGCTTTACATCTTGTTTTCTGCAAGCGAATTGCTGAGCCGACAACTTCAAATGCTGTGGAATTGGCTACACCAGAGAATTATGGCCAAACTTCAGTCCCATATGTTGCATGTTCCCCAGAGGCACACTATATATATACTCCCTGTATAACAGAAGAGTTTAGTTTGTTTGGTTAATAAATAGATACAAAAACTAGGGAGGTCCTGACCATCAAAATATTGGTCTCAACCAATCTACAGTAGTGTCTTGTAAGTCCCCTTAATTGTCAAAGAATATATATATGTTGTATGGTACGACTGGTTTAGGATATCAACATCACCTGTGTGAAACATGAGAAAGATTATTATTCGTCTTATCTTTTCCTTTTTCTCCCATTCTTTGTCATGAAATTTTGTGAACTTTTTACATGCACCAAACTATGCTAAGATGATACCCCAACAATTGTTCTCCGACTGACGCGCAAGTGTAATGAAAACTAGGAGTTTACGATTTTTTTGGGTCACACCTCTGCTGCCACACTCAACGACACCCGGCCTGGCGCCCTTCCTGACTCCTCGGAGATTAGTCAGGGCGAAGTCTCGGATACCCCAAGTATAAAAAAAAAAAAAAAAAAGAGTATAATGACCATTAAATTTATAACATAATTTAGTCATGTTCCAAACTTAAAATAACCACTAAATTCATAATGTTGTTAAGATGTGCCTAATTTATCATTTTATCCTTGAAAAAAAAAAAGAAGGTAAAGTTCAAAAAGAAAAAGAAAAGAAAAGAAACTTTTAGGGGTGATTTGCAAAATTTCTTAATATTTTAAGGGGTTATGTGCAAAAAATAAAAGTTGAGGGGGTAATTTATGAAATAATGAAAGTTGGGTTTTTCAAATTTTAACAGGAACAATGCTTGCCTTAGGCTAAATAAGAAGAAACCTTCTTCTTATGATGAGGTGACCCAATAAAACATCAACATGTGTTAAAGTTTTAAAAGAAAAGAAACTAATCATTCCCTGTTTTTCTCTCACATAACGATATATATTACTCTTGTGTTTTGAATCTAAAATCAAACAATGTTTTTCACTTTAGTGAATCAGACCACGTGAGTTGTGAGTTGAATTGATCAATGATGATGTCTTCATCTTAGGACAAGTAGTTCACCATTCCACCGCGCTAATAGCCTTTGAGTCCGTACCCCTCTACATCGATGTCGTCCTTTATGGATAATGGTGGTGGTGGGCTAATGTATCGCTCGTGTTCATCTTCGGTGGTATCATTTTACGGCTCCGGCAATGGGTTCAACTCCAAATTCATGACACTGAGTTGGAATTTTGAGCAATCCCATGGAGCTCGTACGCTAGTGGCTTTCCCGTCGTAGGAGGAGCCAATTGAATAGCCTGTGGATAATTTTTGAAGTTTTTATTACTTGTAGTCATCATTTAAAAAAAAATAAAATAAAAACAACTTAAACACGTGTTGATATTTTATTGGCCACCTCATCATAAGAAGGAAATTCCTTTTTATGTGCCTAAGGCAAACATTGTTCGTTTAACAAAAATAAAAAATAAAAGGTATTATAAGAATTTTACAACTTAAAATCATATTTGCTATGCACATGATGCGATTACATCCATTCCGTAATAGTCTGGAAAGGTCAGGTGAGTAATTTGCAACATTTTTTACTACTTTGTAAAATTGAAAGTTGAGGCCCTGAGGGAGCAATATACGAATCTTCTTCCCTTTCTTTAGTTCCCTTTGTCATGCGTGCCAGAGGTTGGACAAAAACTAAATCTTCTTGTGGATTTGAGTCATACCCAAAGTGTTGGTGTCAAATCTTTTTTCATTTTTTCTTTTTAAAGGTTTAGGGTTTGAAAGAGACTTTCCTTTCTGGGGCATTTGATTGGCCACAATCGGAATAATTAAAGTAATTAAACATTCACAAGTAGTACCACCATCCATGTGCCACCAAGCAATACTTTTACACCACAAATGTATGTCCAAACTCTTAAAACATTTGTTCTTAAAAAGTACATTTAGCCATTATGCAGTAGTATAATAGGTAGAGCGTCAGTTTACGAGCTGTTGCTGGGGTTTGAGGCTAGATAAGAAATTCGAACTTTAACTTGGGCACTAAATTCTTTTGAAGTAGACCTCTCAATGGGTCGAATTCGGATCGAATCTGGCTTGATTCAATTCAAATCTGATACACATTTTACTTGATCCGATTCGATCCGATAATTCGACGGATTTTTTGTAAATAAATTCACATCCTATTTGTTAATAAACGAATATTAGATTCGAAAAAAGTATAAATTTTTATTTATTAAAAAAAAAAAGAAAAAAAATAATGTTAAAAGAGAATAATAAAAAAAAAGATTAGAAAAAATGATAGAAAACAAAAGATAAAAAATATATATACATGAAAGGAAAAGAAAGAAAGAAAAAAAAATAGATCATTTACTCTTTATTAATGAATAAATATTATGACATTATTAATATGTATATTAAAAGATTTATTAGTACGTGGGTGACAACACCACACTATTGTACATATAGAATGATGATTATTCTTATTATTTATTTTACATTTAATATAAATTTGATAGGAGTATTGTGTGTATTGTGATAGGGAGAGAGAGTGTGTGTGTGTGACCCCCTATTAGGCGAGAAGCTTTACCACTGTCAAGACTACATAGTCCACCCAAGTCCCAGATAAGTAATGAATCATTCCCAGAAGCGCAGACCCAGGTCCCAGATAAAGTAATGAAATATGAATCATTCCCAATTGCAATCTCAGCACTACTTTGTCACTTTGCACAAAAATACAAGTCCAGATACAAACTTGTTTAGAATATTTTCTTACTGTACGACTTTAAAACTAAGAAATTACCCAACACTTTCCTCAAACCATCGTCTCTATATAAACTAGTTTTAATACGCATTGAAATTCAACTCTAATTCAAGAGAACTGGTAATATATATATACACACACACACACACACACATTCACTTCTCTTCTAAGTTTACTGAACATTTCATTTCATTTTCATGATAGTTACATTGTGCTAACTCAGATATTTTCTTCAGATTTGTGATCAAAATCCTGTGGTCGATACTGCAACAACATTCCCTTCTATGCCCCGCATACAAAGGAATTTCACTGGACAGTTCAATGTGGCATTTATCGCCATGTCTGAAGGACCACGTATGCCCACCACTCGCCATGCCATTCTCGCCTTCACTCTTCCAATTACCATCAACTATCTCGAATTGATGTACCAAGGAGAGGATAATCTCCACTTGATACACACCCCAAAAGCATGCGCGTCAGCATTGTTAGTTTGCTCATATACTGCTTGGCATACGATGCTAAGCTGAGATTTTCTTCTACTCATCCAACTTATGCCCTTGTTCTTCGTCGTAGTATGGTGTTGTTTGGTTTGCTAGCAGTGGTGTCTTTGGCATCAGTCCTCTTTGCAGACTCCATTAGGTAGGCCGGTTTTATACTTGCTTTACGTCTTGTTTTCAGCAAGCGAATTTTTGAACCGACAACTTCAAATGCTGTGGAATTGGCTCCACCAGAAAATCATGGGCAAACTTCACCATAGATGGAATGTTCCTGAAAGGCACACTACATATATACTCCCTGTATAAATATATATATATATATATACACACACTACCTGTATTCTTGAGAGTTTAGTTTGTTTGGTTAATACATACCAATACTCTGAGATTTCAAGTAAAACAAAAATAAAAAAACAAAACAAAAAAAAACACCAAGGAGGCCCTGACCATCAAATGTTGGTCTCAACAAATCTATAGTGTCTTGTAGTCCCCGTGTCAAAGAGTGTGTTGTCTGGTATGACTAGTGGTATGATCAACTGTGTAAAGCATCAGAAAGATTATTATTCATCTTCTCTTTCCTTTTTCTCACATCCTTTCTTTGTCATGAAAATTTCTGAATTTTTTACATGCACCCAAAGCAGGGTAAGATGATATCCCAACAACTGTTCTGAATTTGAGGCTAGGCAACAAATTCGGTCTCCGACTGAGACACTAAATCATTCGGAATTCATCAGTAGGTCTCAAAATTTAGCAATTTAGACAAGACTTCATAACTCAAGCTGCAGTATATATGCATCAGCAAATTCATCATAACAAAGCTTTTACTCATGGAGTTTTATATAATCTGGGAAAAAATGAAGATACCTCAAAGGTTAGATCGCTTCAGAAGTTCTTTGACAATAGATACAGGCTGAATGATCAACTGAACAGACAAACTAATCAGTGCCCGACAGCCCGTCCAAGGATAAATATTAAGTTGTTCTTCATTCCTTTCTGAAATATAGAAAAATTCTACATTTGCAACTTATAATTGAAAGATTTCTAGACATGGAACTACTGAAATCTTCTGCGAATAGAAACATGGGATTTGTTAACGCTTAAATGATCACAGCATAATATATAGACTAATTCTGTCTAAAGCAGAAGACATAACAAAACACAGAATGTTGAAATTTTGATTAATTTCTGACAGAAATTGCCACAAACTACGAGGTAAGAACTGATATTTTCTTTCAGTAAGTAGGTCAGGAGGACATTAACTTAACGATTCCTGAAAAAACCAGCTTATTAAGAAGATTCCATACAGAAACAAATACTGAACATTATTGTCATGTATTAACAGGAAATCCCTAGAGCCCATCACCACTGAGCTAATCCTAAACATCAAGGCAGCACTTAACCTTTAGACTGCATAGATGGGCTGGTGCTCGATTTCAATGCCAGACTGCTAGATGCAGTTGCTTGAAAAGCAGACTAACTAATGGGGCCCTTGAGCAGTTCATGAGAGAGGAGAGAGGAGGACCTTACCTTCGCACGAAATTAACAAGCTCAACTTTGACAAGCCAACCAACACATCTACATTGATTGGGCTCTTTGAATGCATTGCGGTTGGTTTAAACACCTCATGGGTTTTCCTTTTTAGCTGGCTCCATATTGAATACTTACCAAAATGGAAAAGAAAAGCCAGAAGATGGGAGAGACATAAACAGGAAATTAATACAACCGGGGTACCGGCATGTTGAGCTACCTGGCTTTGGAAGGACAAATTCCCCATCACTGGACTTGACAAAATCCATTGATTTAAATCCTTCATCCAAAGCAGTAGGAGCAGCCAACAAATATTGCTATGTGTCTCAGCTCGTGGAGGATCAACAACAAAGAAATCCTCTGACACCATTGGTGAGTCGACTGACTGCAGAAATGCAAGAAAAAGCAAGGATATAAAAGCAATATATAATGAGGAGAAAATATATATCTATATATAAAAGAAAAAGTGACTTAAAAAAATACCAATTTGCATGGATCTAAAGCAGCAACTTAATCACGGAGATCTTAAAATGTTATTTCAGAAATAAAACTACTTCTCCCCTAAAGGCATAAAACAACAGAACTATACATATAAGATGCACATTGGAACCGTAAGGAAGCAGAAGTCATTTTGGCAGGTCAAGTAAAATATAATTAGTTAACAATAAAAGGACAAATATTATTATTTACATGTGTCACAAAAACAATAAACCAAAATCATCCAATAGAACTTCCTTTTTTTGAACCCAGGGCCGCAACAGACAGCCAATCCACTTGCATTTATATCACATTTCATGCACATGATCATGTCAGAATTTCTTTCTACAAGTATGGATGTGATTGGAAAATCTCATAAAATAATTATCTCATTAGTAACGAGTAGAAACAACAATTCTGGCATCCATAACTACAGAGAATCGTCATTAAAGATATAGGTATTAGTTACCAACTTACCACAAAATACATATGTATGCATGGTTAGGTGTCTGAATTATGAATCTCTGTATAGAGAGAAATAAACTAATTCGATAGATCGTCTTTTCCTCCTTGACATGTTGCTTTGCTTTGCCTAAGGAAATATTTCTGGGCATGGCAGGCAACGTGTGGGCGTTTTTGATATCACATAATGGTGTTCTATTCTTCTCCAATCACTTCTGCCGAACATTTGCCAGCAACATAGAAACATCATTTCCTCTTAAGTCCATGGAAGTACACATGTTTCAAAAAGCAAACAGGCATTCACAGAAATTGATGTATCGCAAAAAAAAATAATAATAAAAAAAATAAAAATCAGCGAGAAGAACTAGGAAAGCTTATCAAAATTGTAATTCAGTTCTAAGCAGCCAATATATACACAAAAAGAGAACTCATGGTGGCATTGGAAAAAATTCAAGTTAACAAAGCACGAAATTTACCACATAAAGCTACTCAAAAGAAAAAAGGATGGTGGGGGGTAATATGTTTCCTTGCCCTCATTAGATTGACCTCCTCTAAGAGAACTCCTTCCCTGCTCTTATGATTTCAGGGGGCAAATGGAAGAAATTCAATTTTCTCAATCAGAGATTGTATTCTTTAATCTGTTGGAGCTTCATAGATATCAATATATAGGTCAGAACCCTTATATGGGGCAATAAAAATGCTTCCAAATCCCAAGACACTGGCCAATTCAGATCTGGAACGAGGTTCAAGGGTCATATTTACATCTCAACGTCTACTAAAGTATTATTTTCTTTTTCTTCTTAAGTTGTTCATCGGGGTGAAATTTGAACCAATTATTGCAGAATTAACAGTTCTATCTAAGTGCGTGCTTGTTTTGGCATGAAAATTAGAGGTTATAATCACATCAAAGATCCAATCTTTTAAATTTTGTAAGTTCTATCCGAGTGTGAGTGTGTCTGTGTGTATATATATATATATATATATATATATATATATATATAAGGACATACATGTAAAAGAACTGAAATTTACTTGCCTGCGACTCTTAACGACCTCAATGATGTGATTCCAGACTGAAAATAGAAGCTCTTTGGGGCTCAAAACCCTAAATTTGGGCAACTGCAGAGACAGCAACCCCATGGTGATTAGTGATCCAGAATGGGAGGGACAATTAGGGCTCGATTGTATCGCAGCCATCAAAAGAGCGTTCTTGAACTCGGACAACTGAACTCACTGTGTGGGGGCGTACCAGAAAAACTTCTCGTAGGGTTTGTTGTGACCTGCATTGGGCGAATTGGGCTGGCAGGGAATTCCTTGACATGGGGAGGAATAAAATGGAATGTCGGAGACGAAGAAGAGGAGATCTTCATATAGCAACGTCGGCAAATTTTGATTGGATTGGGTTGGGTTGGGTTGCTGTACAGCCACCTCTGGTTGCTGAGAAGATACAGGAAACTAAAAAAGAAGGGTATTTTACACAAATCTTTCCTATGGTTTATTATAATTATAGGAATCTCCCTTATTGTTTTAAAATTACACAAACCTTCTCTAAGAATGCAAATAATCTACACGATCCTCCCTTAGGTATGACGGATCATTAAAAATACTAATGGAGCTGTCAAAATTACTGAAATACCCTCTCCTTGGCATCTGAAATTACTAAACTACCCCCCTATACATATAATTTGTAATTTTGTCAGTTATACAGCTGCCTATACATATAATTTGTAATTTGGAAGGAAAATTGTTATCAATGAGATCGTGTATTGAACACTTTGTGAGAGAGAGAGAGAAAGAGAACGAACGTTTAGTCTACCAAAAATTTTGGGCTTGAAAAAAAAAAAACGGTAGGTTAATGAAATTATTGTGGTCTTCTCTCTCAGTCAATAATTTCTCTCTCTAGGGTTTTGGGTTTCGAATTTGTAATTGCAGCCAAAAATTTAGGGCTTAAAAAAAAAAAAAAAAAAAAAAAAAAGAAAAAGAACGGTAGGTTAATGAAATTATTGTGGTCTTCTTTCTCAGTCAATAATTTCTCTCTGTAAGGTTTTGGGTTTCGAATTTGTAGTTGCAAAAAAAAATTTAGGGCTTGAAAAAAAAAAAAAAAAAAAAGGTAGGTTAATGAAATTATTGTGGTCTTTTCTCTTAGTCAATAATTTAACTCTCTCGGGTTTTGGGTTTCGAATTTGTAGTTGCAGAAAAGGAAGTATAATTTGTAATTTGGAAGGAAAATTGCCATCAAACAGAAATTTAGCCGTGTAGTAACCCAGGTTAGCATGATTGGGTGACTGGAGCTCTATTGAGAGAGGAGAGATAGAACGAACTTGGTCCGCCAAAAATTTAGGGCTTGAATGGAAAAAAAAAAAAAGAAGAAAAAAAAAAAAACAGTAGGTTAATGAAATTATTGTGGTCTTCTCTTTCAGTCAATAATTTCTCTCTCTAGGGTTTTAGGTTTCGAATTTGTAGTTGCAAGAAAGGAAGAAGAAGAAAAGATGATTGAGGTGGTATTGAACAATCGATTGGGGAAAAAGGTTCGTGTGAAGTGTAACGACGACGACACCATCGGTGACCTCAAGAAGCTCGTCGCAGCCTAGACCGGCACTCGCGCTGATAAGATCCGCATCCAGAAGTCATAGCCCAGAATGATCGCTTATTTGTTTGCAAGTAAACACAAGTTTGATTGTTCTTCTTACAGAAAATTATATATGTGTGTGTGTATATATATATTTTAAATATAATATAAAATTATATAGCCAAGGGTATTTTTGAGATTTTAGTAAAAATAATAATTGTTGTCATCATTTTCCGTCATTGACTCTAACAGAGGGAGGTCCGTGTAGATTATTTTGATTCTTAAAAGAGGTCTGCATAATTTCTGAAATATGAGGAGATGTCTCTGTAATTATGATAAATTACCCAAAAAGAAAAGAAAATAGATGTTTTTACTCTATGTGGACTCGGGAGCTTACTAGTTGATTTGGACATGGGAGACAAATTTTGACACAACTCAACACGACACGAGTTAAGTGAGTTTGAGTTGACCTTAAACGTGTCCAGGTTGTATGTAAACGGGTCGACACGATTAACTATTTTAGTTAATCCTGTCGTGTTTGGGTTGAAAGGATTGAGGAGTTCAACCCGTGTAATCTGTTTATACCGATTAACTATACAAGTCATAAACAAAATTTTATTTAAATTTTAAAATAATTATCTAAACTTGTATCTTATAATTTATTATTTTGTAAACTATAGATTATTTAGTAATTTGATTAGATTGAAAGTTATATTTTTATACTATTTATTATTTGATTGAGTATTATTAATAATTTAAAGGGTAAAATGCAAAAAATTCTCCTGAATTATTGGCTTTTTGCAACTAACCTTCTTGAGCTAAAGATTGCTCCCCTAAACTATTGATTGTTACAATTAAGGACAAATTCATCACAAAAGACTATTTTACCCTTTGTTATTAAATTTGACATTTCTTATTAAATTATTTTTATTATATTTTCTCTTATTTAAATATTAATTATACCATTTACCTTAATTTTATAATTAGTATCAATTGATTATAAAATTGAAAAAAAAAAATAAATAAATTTGTAGCTATCATTTTCTAAAATGATTAACTTATTATAATAAAACTTATTATACTCACTTTAAAAAAAATTAGTATAAAAAAATATCTTCTTTCAAACAATATTCATGAAAATTAATAAATTACGTAAATAAAAATTATCTTCTTTTTAATGCAATATATTCATGAAAATTAAGAAATTACTTAAATTGTTCAAAATTTTCTATTAAAGATTTTTATTTAAATAATTAATTTAAAAAATTAAAGACAAACTTATGCAAATTTAATGGAGAATATTTCATCAAATTAGTATAAATTTTTTTCATAATTTATTTTAACAAGAAAAATATATCCAGTGTAATTCAATAAGAAATGGTATTATGGTCATTTAATAATAAAAAATAGGTAAGACAATGAGGCATTTTGCAACTAAATGTGATAGTTTAGAGAGTTTTATGCACAAAACATAATTCAAGAGGGTTATTTGTAAATTTAGACATAGTTAAGGGGATTTTTTTTGCACTTTACCCTAATTTAAATAATATAGTAATTTATTTTAATAAATAGATCATTAAACAGATTACACGTGAAACCCGTTTAATAATCAAATCGGGTTAGTATTGAGGGTTCTTGACACGATTATTAAACGGGTCGTATTCGTATTGAGTTGTTTAGTATAATATATTTAAGTTGATACGACACAATTATGACCCACGAACACAAATTGCCACCTAAATTTGATGTAAATAGATTGTGTTGTCCTAGCCTTAACTTTTCAAATACACCTATGCTATTTTGTATTTGGGAGCAAGGAACATCCACGTCTTAAAAAAACAATTTTAATTTTAACGAATTCACTAATTTTTCTTCAATTCCAATTTCAAAATATTTAAAAACTAACTCCAATTTCAATACACCAATTTACTAATATTTCTTCACCAACTTCAATTTCAAAGTGCTAATACTTCCAAAACATAGCACGAAAATTTATTTTAGTAGTAAACATAATTAATGATAAAAGTCACTAGCTAATTTAATATTCATATTATGTAATAGTTGGAAGCTGCCAAAGCGACCTAACCATAATGATTGATGAATATTAATTTTAGTAGTAGACATAATTGCAATATTTCATGAATTATTGATGCTCATGATTTCTTGTGATATTCATGAATATTGAGTTTTATTTTATCATGATAAATAATTTCCCAAAGGGAATTGATGTTCAAGTGATTAAATGAATATTAAATAATTATGTATTTTTTTAATTGGGTAGATGTACGATATCCAAAGGTAACTTATCTGTTTAATTAAATAATGCATCACCAATAAAAGTATACATATAAATACATGTAAGTATCATTATTAGTATTTTATAGTTGTCACCTAAAGGGGTACTATAGTTATACATTGTATTTATATATTTAAGTTATACATATGTGTTGTTAACTCAAAGCATTATTGTTGTGAGTATTTTATCTTATTATGTTTGTTTTATTGCATTCTTTAATTCGCATGCTACATCTGTTCTGATTTTTAATAGGACTAATTTCTCATAATGGAATGAGTAAATCAAGTTCAAAATTTAGATGTGCTAAACTTGATTTAGCATTTTAAATTAAGAAAAGATTCTCTATAAAGCTTGAGAGAGATCGAACAGATTAAACATTATGGTTATGCGAATAATTGTTCCCCATAGTGATAGTGTTAAGGAATATTTAACTAGAATAATGTTTTCGTATTCTAGATAAGCATTAAAACGAAAATTATTGATTGATATCACTACTATGCATTTTTTTTTATACTCGTACCATGTATGAGCATGTGTTTTGGGATGACTAATGCTGCTACAAAATTAAGAACCTTAGGGATGATTGTTGATGAGAATTTTCTCGTTCAATTTATTCTCAATTTCTTGTCTACTCAGTGTGGGTCATTTCGAATTAACACTGTTAAGACAAGTGAAAAGTGAATAAATTGACCATTATGACCATTATGTCAATTTATGAGAAAAGAAGGCTTAACTAATAAAGTAATCACTATCTTCATCTCATAACTCAATAAGTTAGAAATTGTTTTTTTTTTTTGGTAAAAAGCTTGAAAGGGCATTAAGTGAGCAATACCCAAAAATAAAAGACTTTGGTCAATCTAGTAAAAGAAATGAATGTAATAAAAGAATGATTTGAAAAAAAATAAAGAATGATTTAAAAGAAATATTACATGATACATAAAGAATGATTCGAAAAAAAAATTGGTAAGCCTTTGGCTTTTATATATTTCGAATTACTTATTTAATTTTTTTCTAATACATGATGGGTTGACTTAAGTATTAATGTTTATATTTCTAATAGATGCAATGATTTCTTATGGCCTAAATCACAAATTCAAATAAAAATTTCTTATTTATGAGAATTAGGAAAAAGTTTTATTGAAACCATTGAGACATTTTGTTTAGTTTTAGATGTTGGATTTTATTTCAATTGTTTTAAACTCTTTATGTTTCTTCAATTTCCCATAATTTGATTTTATTTCAAAACTTTATGTTAATTATTTTTCCTTTAAATTTAATTTCAATTTGGTTTGTGTACCTCTATCATTGACCAATCATAATATCCTATACCTAAGTACAGAAAATGCCACATCATTCTACTGATAACATCACATTTTTTTCATTAATTGAGTTACACTTAATTCCAATATTATGATACAAGGTCGAAAAGGTTTTAATAAATAAACTATTAAGTTTAAATTTACAGAAATCATCAACAAGAATACCATAACTCAAAAATTAAAATTTCTTAAATAAACATCAAACAGTTTGGTTTGGTTTACTAATGGTTTGGTTTAATCACAGTTCTAAATTTGTGAAACCGTAAATATACGGTTTGGTCACGGTTTGAGGTCCTTTAGGACCAAACTAGACCGAACTAACCGTTATATTATATGTGTGTGTGTGTGTGTGTGTGTGTGTGTTTGTGTTTATTTATATGGGCCAACTACAAAAAAACACCCTCCAAGTATGCTTATAGTGCATATCACACCCCTCCCGTGCAAAAAATAACCTTCAAATTTCAATTTGGTGCAATCAAGTCCATCTGGTACATTTAAAACCAAAATTGACTAAAATACCCATAGTCAACAATTTTATAAAATATAGAAAAATACAAAATTTTGTAAAAAGACCAAAAAAGACAATAAACAGTGGCTTCGTCTTTTTGCACACCCATTCTGCTATTCGTGTCAGAGTTTCAAATTGCTGTTTCCACCTCCATGACTGTCCTGATCCCCGGCTTCAACGAGAGCCAGAAACCCCATCTTCGGCCGCTGTCAAAATTAAAACCCCTCATCTTCTTTGTAAGCCTCCGATTTTGTCTTCATTATCACCTCCCATTCCTCTCTCTCTCTCTCAAGAACCACAATACAACTCCCAGAAGCACCTTCCCTTGAAAAACCATATATACCCACCTATCCAATACTATCTAGGAGAAAAATTAAAACGACTCTTACCTACGGTTAAGAATAAAGAGATTATCGTCCAATGATTCATCAGATGCCAAGGAAACAAAAAAGATTCTGAGTTCAATTTATCAGACTTTATGTCAACGTCTCTCTTCATCCAAAGCTTATCCATGATCTAGCTCCATAGTGAATCATTTTCCTTACTAGCATTGTTGATCGGATAGAGTGTCTCCAAAACCGTACTCTTCGTATCAGCCCTCCTGATGGCATGGTTATTCAGTGTCGGATATGAACAAAAGTTACAAAATAAATGCTGAATTAATTATTGGAAGACATTAAAAATAAGAGAAGTAATAGCATATATGGCAACATCATAACAAAAAGTGTCCCAGCACCTCATTTTTTCCAAATTTTAAGATCAAAAAATCAAAAGGGGAAATACTTGCATAAATCCATGCAAAAAATTCTGAAACAAATCACACATACCCACTTGTCTAACTCTCCTGTTTCATATAAATCCCTCTCTTTCTATGTTTCAAGAAAAAACAGAGCAACCCCATATACCCACTTGTCCAACTTTTTTGTTTCATATATGACGATGGACGTTCCTTGTAATACCCTAGTTTTTAAAAGGATAAAATGGGAATTTAATTTTAATTATCTAAGTGACTTATGTACTTATTTGACTAGTTGTGTTTATTGTATTTGTTTAAATTAATTGATTGATTAATTGTGTGTTTAAATTAATATTGTTTTAAGTGTGTTTTATTTTATTATTCATTTGACTTGAAATTGTATGTGTGTTCTGTGTGGTTTTTAGTCATAATTATTTATTTATTTTCCTTAATTATGTTTAAGGGTAATTAATTAATTAGTTAGTTAATTTTTATTCCAGATATATGTTTAATGAACGTAACTATTGTGGTCACTTGTTTATTACCATGTTGGGTGATAATTAGGTTTAGGGTGTTATGATTAAGTAATTAGGTAGCCGACTTGTAGTTGAGCTGGACTTAGGGTTAGGATTACTGGATTTGGGATTAGGGTTTCAGAGGAGTCTATATATATATAACGCTATATGTTGCAAGGGTTTTTAGGAGAAAACCCTATTCACGTAGGGGTAATTTAAGAGGAAAAACAGAGATACCTAGAGAGGGTTATACACACTTCAATGTGTATATTCTTGTGTAGTCTGCAAGGGTTAAAATAAAACATTATTCACGTAGTATTAATCTACGAAGCTAAGAAGGAAGAACAGAGGAATGGAACAATGGTCAGAGGTGGGAGCAGTATAAGAGAATTCTGAAACTTAGAGACGATGCTGCTGTAAGGTTTCAAAACGAAATCTAAAGGCAAGTTTCATTCTCTCCTTCCTGTAAACTTGTGTTCTGTGCATTCTTTATAGTCTCCAGGGACTAATTAAACTTTTAAAAATATTCATGATTGATGCATAATATATCAGACTGTAATCTGTTTATGGTTTAGATCACTGAAATTTGGTTCTTGCATAAAACTGTGTTGAGTATGGTTTTAAACTTCTGTAAATTTATTCGTAAGGAGTTTCTAGGATGGTTTGGACTACAATTTAACACTGAAAACTTTAAAACGAATTGTTGATATATGTTTCAGACTTTAAACTGTTCGTATGCTTAGTTAAACTGAATTTGGTTTTTCTTGCATAAACTGTTGTGTGCAGTTTAAGTTCTTTGTCAATCGGTTCACACTGGAATAAGAGGAGTCTCTAGGGGTTTAAGAACTTTAAATTGATCTCTAATAATCTTAAGAAGTCTGGAATAGGATATTGGACGTCGCCGAAAACACAGAAGGTAACCGGACGAAGCAGAAAAGAAGTTGGAGCAGAGGAGAAGGCTCAAAGGAGGAGAGAGGCGGCTCCAGAAGGTGGGAGCCGGCTTCCCCCCTTCATAGAGCCGGCTCCAAGGGGTTAGGGAGCCGGCTCTAAGGTAAAAAGAGCCTGCTCTTGATTTTTAGAGCAGGCTCCTTTGGTTGGGTCTTGTTTGGGTGCGTTCTGGAATTTGTCTGGGCACTTTTGGGCCATGTTTAGGATTTTTAAATGGTTTCAGGGACTGGAATGAAAATTCTAAAAGTAATTTCAAGGGATGTTAAACCATCTAAGTGTATGATTTGGTTCATAGGGCAAATGGAATAAACAGTGAAAAATAAGCGACTGTGTACGCTGCTAACGGATCGGAAGGACTAAGTTGCTAAGTCTTGTTTTAAAAATTTAACGGATGGTAGCATGGACTTTAAACATGATATTGGGCTATATTGGAGCCACACTTTATAAATTAATGTTTTTATATTCATGGATTTAACCGTAGGAAAGTTCCATGGTGCAGGCTGTTAATGGAAGGAATGGGTTTAATTGCCCAGTTTAATTTCAGCGGTTTAACGGAGTATATATATCTTTATAAATTTTATTATGGTAGTATGCTAGGATCATTTATATATCATGGTTGATCTATGCATACCTTGGATATTAATTAATGAAATACAAATTCTTTTTCTGCGATATATGGAGTTAAGCTCGGATAGTAATTGCTGTGATATTAAGCACTATTCTACAATTACTTGGATTATAGTTTGGACTTAAATTTCTAAACTAATATTTGGGTTCTGTTAATTTAATTAGATGTTGGCCTGGAATTAATCGAAGAAATAACTATATATATATTTTCTGTCAATTACATAAATGGATGTTGGATTTTAACTTGGTGAACTATTAAACCTTGTCTTGATTAGTTACGTAAATGGATTCTGGATTGCTAGTTGATGAACTGTTTAAATTATGTATATCAACTATTTGGATTACGTGGATATGATTTGATGAACTGCTTAAAATGTTGCATCATTCAAGGATCATTTGCATTATATGTACCGGTATGGGACGGTGACATATTAGGGATAGATTAGATCAAAAAGCTAAGTCCTACCCCTTCATACATAAGGAATGGATTAACTAAAACAGTTAAATCCTACATGGATGCATGTCCTGTCAACTAAAACAGTTGAACGACATAATGGATATTTGTTTTATCTTTCTGCACTAGGAAGGAATTTATATATATATTTATGGTACCGTGATACGAGCTTTAGTCTCCTGATCACGGTTAGGGTGCGTATATCGCAAAGGTTGAGTAGCTGGATATAACTAACGTTCCCTGGTAGGTCTAGGTACTTGGCCGCTGAAAAGCGTGTTTTATAGGTCACCTTCTACTCAGGCTGAATTATGTTATAGGCTAGTGAGCATCCTATAGTGTGTATATATATATATGGACTATTGTAGATATTGCCGAGCTATCCAGGATGTATTTGCGTATCGGGTTTATGTACGGATTATAGTAGATTGGAACTTGCATGTGGGCCTGACCCACTCCTATTTTTCAGGTGTTCGTGAGTACCAGGCTTAGGGTTTGATCGTGGTGATGCAGATACAGTCACTCACTCTTCCGACTTCTTAGGATATTCTTTCTTATTTTGGTTTTGGATTTTAATTCTGTAAATGTTTTACCAGTTGGAATTATTAGGGGTCCACTAGATGGATTCCCGAGTTATACAAATTTGACGGATTTAAACGTTATTAATTTATTATTTAAGGTTCAAGGATTTTCGTTTTAGTTTCTTTCAGCGCATTATTAGTTTATTTTTAATTCAGTTTTATTCTTACTTGGTTACATATTAATTGTCTGATATTCCTCGGATCTGTGCTCAGACTTGATCACCCATGGCTCTAGAAACGAGGGGTATCACATTCCTATACGCCAAAATAATGTAATGAATATGCGGTTCAAGAAAAACCTTTTAGGTCAAATTTAAATTTATAAAAACCACTACCACCACTACTACTAATGTAGCAAGAGTAAGTAGAGATCGTCCCAAGGGATTATACATGTTAGAATTTAACTTTGACTTTAATGTATCACAAAATTGAAAAGAGATTTGATGAGATGATTAAACTACTTCAATTAATAAAAATGAAATTAAAATAAAACTAAGTTGAGATAGGGATTTAAGAGATATGAAGAGAGGTCTTAGGGTGTTGGAATCACCACTAAGCTCATGTAATTAACCATTTGCTTTCCATTAATGGGGAATACATTATTGTAAACAAAATGTGACTACCAATTGCAATATTAAGCATGGACCATCAAATTCATGTATGAATTGTCTACCTAACCAACAAATAAACTAAGTGTAAATCAACCCATCAAATCTAAGCATGACCCATCAAACTAGTCACAATTGTAGCACACATCAATCTAGAGAATCATGAAATTTGCAATAATAAGCCATGAAATATCAAATCAAGTATAGATTGTCTACCTACCTACAAACATGAATTAAATTGTAAAACAACCCATCAAGTATAAGTATAATCCATTAAATTAATTGACAAATTCATTCAATGAAAACCATGTCTAGCCATCACTAGATCCTTAATTAATTACACATAGATATGCAACCAACATAGAGAACTAGTGTAGAGATTAATTCCCAAATAATCACACATAAGACAACATGTAATCAATTAGAGAATCAATATAAAGAATTAATCCATATGAATCATGTAAGACATAATTCCTAATTTAATCACACATAGACATGTAAATAAACTAGAGAATTAATAGGAAGAATTAAACCATAGAAATCATAGAAATATACCAAGATTCATTAAATTCACAAGGCTAGAACACTAATCACAACAATATATAAAAATCCCCAAAAATAGAAATACAAGGGCTTAGATTACACAAGACTTAGGGCTCATCCAAGCCCTAAGTGTAGATCTAGTTAATTATGGAGGAGGTGGATATGGTCATGAAACTGTAATACCCCAAGTTTTAAAAAGGATAAAATAGGAATTTAATTTTGATTTTTATGTAAATTATGTGACTTGATTAATTGATTATTTGTGAATATGTAAATTAATTGGTTAATTTTAAATTGTATCTATTTTACTTTATTTGTCTGTGTTACTTTAATTATTTAATTGTGATTTAATTTAATTAATTAAAAATAGGTTAAATGACGTGTGTTTTATTATGACTTATTTGGTATATATTTTGTATGGTTGTGTATATAGTTTAGGATTAGGGTTTTCTTTTATGGACATCAATTAGCCGACTTGTAAATTTAGTTGAAATTAAAAGTAGATTAATTCAAGGCCTATAAATAGAACAAGTATACGTCTTCTAGGGTTGGCAAAACCCTATGCACGTAATAGTTTCTGAGAAGGAAAACAGAGGTGGTTTTGAGAGGAAAAACAGAGAGATACAGGGAGAAACAAAGAGAGATAGGATAAGAAGGCTAGTGTTTGTGTTAGACCAAGGTTGGACCAAGGAAAAGGAAGGAGTGGTTGTTCGTTGGTGAAGTCAAGAACAACAAAGGTGGAACAACAATCTAGGACGTTGACGGAAAATTCAGAGACAATGATTTGGAGTTTCAAAGCTGAAACTCACGGCAAGTCTCTATTCTATTTCTTTCCCCTAAACATGTGTTCTGTGCATGCCTAGCTAGACTCCAGGGGTTTAATAAATGCTAAAATTGAGTAATTATGCATACTTAGTTGGATTAAAATAGAGGGTGTATGACTTTGTTTTCATATTCCTGTTTTGAATGATTCTGAAATTTGTTGATGCACGATTGATGTTTAAATTTAATCTTTGCATGTTAAAATATCTAAAATAGTTTAGTATGGATGTATGGGACTTAGGTTGAAGCTTAGAGGCTTTAACTATGGAGTTTTAGGGTTTACAGAGGTTGAACAGATGAAGAATATGACTTCAGCACCAACTCAGCCGACTAAGTTGGCAACTCAGCCAGCTAAGTTGGACCGCGACCTGGATGTTGGTTTTAATTGCCCAGAATTATTTCTAAACCTATTTTAATTAATCTAAATGGGTTTAATGTACTTAGGAAGATCCCAGAATGCATCTTATATTTATATATGCTAAGAAGGTGGATGGTTTGGAAATTTAAATAACTTATATGTTGTTTAGATCGGATGGAAGGGTAAATTTAATTGCTCTGACAATTGAAAATAACCATGCTTGTGTTGGAACAAATAGATATTTAACTTGTTTTTAATTATGTCAATTTATGGACGGTAGAGGATTTAAACGCTTAGACTTATGTTAGCATTTTAAGGATTGGAATATGATTATTAGGCTTTACAATGAATGCTTAATATTGTTGGGTATGTGTTAATTTATATTGAGGCATATTTTGGAATATGATTGATGAGTTACTAATATTGCTTTGTCAATTATACGGACTTGTGTGTTGTATGCACCGGTATGGGACGGTGGCATACTAGGGACGGAGTAGTTTCAAAATACTACATCATACTTATACGGAATAAGGGAATGGATTATAAATATAAAATCCTACTTATATTTAAGTCTGTGCAGCTGAACAAGCTGAACGACTAGCTGAATTTCTTTTGTATTTATAGAGAGTTGATATTTACTTTCATTGTCTGTATTATCAATTATTGGATGTATGGATTGTGTGCACCGGTATGGGACGGTGGCATACCAATGACGGATTTGTTTCAAAATACTAAATCTTACTTATACGGAATAAAGGAATGGATTATAAAATAAATCCTACTTGTATTTAAGTCAAAGAAGCTGCATAAGCTGAATGACTAACTGGATTTCTTATGGATGGATGTGATAGGACTTTAAATATATGATTATGGTACCACGATATGAGCTTGAGTCTCATGATCGTCGGTTAGGGTGCGTCTATGCAGTAGGATGCGTAGCTGGCTGTGAGGATTGAGGTATACCCTGTTAGGCTTAGGTACTCATGCCCACTCAGGTGCGTTTTGCGTGATGCCTTCTTTTCAGGTTGAGACCCTCTTCATAGTTTAGTGAGAGTCCAGTAGTGTGGATATACTTATGTATGAACTATTAGATATTTTTGAGTTATCTAGGATGTATCTATGTATTGGGTTTCTGTATAGATTGTAGTAGGATAGGACTTGCATGTGGGCCTGACCCACTCTTTTATTTTCAGGTGTTCGTCAGTTCCAAGGTTAGAGCTTGGACGTGCAGAGCAGATACAGACACTCATTCTTCCGACTATGTAGGACTACTCTCTATGTTTAGTTTTATGTTTCATTTCAGTTGTTTTAGTTTTCAGTTTGGGATTTTATTGGAGGTCCACCGGATGGATTCCCGAGTTGTTAAACTTATGGAGTTTTGGAGTATCGGATTTTAATAATTATATTTTAAGGATTTTATTTTTAGTTTTTTTCAGCGTTATTATTTATTTTTTCTTAATTTGTTTTGTATTCTGTGCTCGTTTTAAATATTAATTGTTTGGTATCTCTCGGATTTGTGCTCGGACTTGATCACCCGTGACTCTAGAATCAAGGGGTATCACAGTTGGTATCAGAGCACTCCAGGTTCTAGTGTCCTTAGGAGTGTCTTTCGTTATAGGGCTTCCACGTTGCGTCTCATAAAACTTAGAGCCATGTTAGGATTCGTTGTACTCTTTTACGGTTCGTTAGGAGGAAGGGCTGATGTCAATTATATTTCATAATTATGGAATAGTTGACACTAAGAGCACGAAGGGGTCCAAGGCAATAGCGATACAGACCTAAAGGAGTAAAGAAGTACGTTATCGAGTTCTTTGTCAGAAGCAGAACTTGAGATCGAAGGTTTAGTTTCGATTGGCATTACTTTTAGAAGTATAAGCCAAGGAAGGATTTAGGAGTGTGTTTTAGGTCACCGCATGAAGGGACCAACACGATTTCAGTTGTTCTCATAAAGGAGACAAACGAGGAATAGGAATCCGAAGAAGATTCTAGTGGAGTAGTTTTCAACATACCTAAGAAAGGGGGTATTAAATTTTGGGAAAAAAAAAAAATCAAGGATCACATGAGAGTGACTTGTTCGCTAGTAGTATAGTGAACGATACTTGTAGAAGTGGAGTGGATCGACTTGCATATAGCTAACCTTTCGGATTACCTTTAGAAAAGGTAGATAAAGTGAACTCTTCAGGAGTTTAGGATTGGATGGAGTTCCTATCGGAACGCAGCAAGGATTTTGTATCATGTTCCAGAGGATATAGGGATTAGGTTGGGACGGTCTCAGTTGCTTTCTTAAAGTTACATCAGACGGTTTGCTTTCCCTGTATAAGGAGGATGAATGTTAAGCCTTTGGAATTTGCTGAGGCGAATGGATTTTGTTTTGAGCTATGATTTGAGCTTATGTTTTGAGGTTGGATGATTACCTCTGGAATGGAAAAGGAAATTGTGAACCAATCAAGTAAAGTCGATTTCTAAAAGAAATTTTACTTTGCTAGGAGGAACGATGTGTTACGTAGGATTGTACTGTGTTTTTTTTTAGTTTTTATTATTGTGTGTACATTATGTGTTTCCTTTTCATTAATTATTTAGGATCGGAAATACGGTTTAGTTGGAGATACATGAGTGATCAGTTAACTACCGTTTTGGAGGAATAGCGTTAATTACGCTAGGATTTTGGGCATGTGGTCGTAGGATTTGGGAAGTATACCTAACTTTAGCAAATTTAATGAACCTAGACATATGTAGTTATAGTATGTTTACAGGATGGGATAAGTAAACTGGCAGTTCGAGTCAAATGATATAGATTCATTTGATAAACTGTAACGTCATGATGGTTTATCGGAGGAACTAACTTGACTCTTGGGAAATTTTAAACGGGTGTCCCAAGTTAGCAGGAGGATTTAGTATTAGTTTAAGTACTTATTGGAACGACACCGACTGAGGATAGTAGACGGATTGACTAGTCATCAGTCAATTCTTAATCAAGAATTTTATTTTCATTAGGGGGTGTCATTAGGAGGAGGTGCTTGAGTTGCATATTAAGGAGGAGGCAAAGTCATTCATTTGCACAACTAATATGATGAAAAAAAAAAAAAAAAAAAATTTATTTTTTTTTAGGTCACAGTTCGCAACAAATAGTTGTTGCTGGGAATTGTTGACTATATGGAGGATGGAAAGAATCCATGTTCTTTTGAAGTTAGACAGGAAGTCTAATAGACACTTACTTGTGTTAGGAAGTAGGGTGTCAAAGACATGAAGGTGGGATCGAACACCTAAATATAGAAGTTGGTGTTACCAGACTAACGATACTTTTGTTGGACAAATTGGAAGGGAGATATACGAACTGAGGTTCGTAACTCTTAGTTCTTTATTGCACCTGGATGAAACATAATGCTTCACAGAGGGAAGCAGATGTTTGGAGGGCAGGTAGGAGGAAGGATATAAGGATTTTTGTCTCAAAGTCTGATATCTAGTAGATAATCTAGATGGACTGTCAGAGATCATTAGATCCTTGCAGCCACTTCTTATACTAGAGCGGGACTGACAGAGAAGTTTCACTGATCTAGATGAGAGATCGATGATTCTACACAAGGGTCAGGATTGTGGTTAGGATATTGTTTGACTGATAAAATTAAATCAGCTTCATTTTGTCTATTTTGGAACTGGTAAGATATCAATTCCTACGAATAACACATATCACGAGACGGCTTGGATGGATAGATGTGGTGATTCACACTTTGCATTAAGTTTCGTTTGGTGGAAGTAATAGGGAGGAGGATGATCTTATCCACCGATATGGTAATTGAACCTGCGGTGGTTATTGCGTAATCCGTTGCATTTTAGCATGTGGAAATAACAACACCTGCTATTACCCGGGAAATGGAAGCGGTCAACGTGGAATATTTTAGCTAACCCCACAGGAGGTATTACTTTACTCAGATGAGTTTAGGATACTAAAGGGGGATTGGTAGTTGTCTTCCGGATTCCAGGAAGGTCGGAGTGACTGAGATGTAAGATTCCTAAATTTTACGGTACAGTCCAATGGTTAGTAGTTGCAGTATGACATATTTGGTTCGTTTTGGTGAGCCGGTATGGATAGAGACATGTACATCATTGTCTCCAAGTGTATCACCTGTTAGCAAGGTGGGAAATTTATGCTTGGATATATTGGAGGTTTTAGCCACTTCTTATCTCAAAATGGGAGTAGGACTACTCAGGATGGGATGGTTGGTAGAAATTACCGCCATTGGTTGGGAATTTTAGTTTTATATGGATTAAGGGGGTGGATAGAACACGTTTGCTTGTGGACACTAATTCTAGTAGTGTTTACTTTGGCATTTGGTATCAGTTCTATATTGCACTGATAATGGAGTTATTGCATGTGGTTATTTCTTATGATAGATAACTGGTGCTATGTCAAAGGAGTTTTTGAAGATGTTGGAGCAACAACTATGCTTCGCATCTCTAGACGGGAAATTTGGTCGAAATATTATATTTAATCATAACGGATATGCTTAGGATATATATCCTGGGTTTGCATGGGTAATTGAAAGTGTTATGTCGCTTTCCAGTTACTTCCTGGGCTATCGATGGCACAAGGAGGGTGGTGCGACAACGTTTGGGGTTTTTGGCTATTATGTAGTGCAGATCTCTCACTCGTTGGTCTGGCATGGAAGCGAGATTATATAATAAGACCTTGCCTTTATTTAAGGATACATCGGGGATAAATACTCTCTTTTAGTATAGATTGCGCGTTGGAGGCGGCAGTCGGGGATAAATATAGGAGTTTTCTATCAGGAAATGGTTATTTGAGAGGACTTTTGTATAGGAAGCAATGGGTTTTGGAACAAGGTCAGGGTTACGTATTACGCTGACTTTTCATGGATTTTGCTTATCGACTTAGGCAGTCGTCTATTGCTTAGCATTACCAATTAGCTAGCGCTGGATGCATAAGAATTTTATGCGTCTATTCTATGGAACTTGGAGGAATAGAAATCGTTACCCTTCACTACATATTGGGTAAGATTGGATCGTTGATAGATACAACCTAAGCGTTGTATATTTATGCCATTTCTTATCTATAGAAACTTAGTATATTGTTGGATATGTTGGAATTTGGTGGAGCTCATCTAAAGAGGCTGTGCTACACGAAAATGGAAATGTATTTTACAAAGCCATTAGTTCAGAGTTTCGTGAATTCCAAGGACGGAATTCCTTTTGTTAAGGGGGAATAATGTAATACCCCGAGTTTTAAAAAGGATAAAATGGGAATTTAATTTTGATTTTTATGTAAATTATGTGACTTGATTAATTGATTATTTGTGAATATGTAAATTAATTGGTTAATTTTAAATTGTATTTATTTTATTTTATTTGTCTGTGTTACTTTAATTATTTAATTGTGATTTAATTTAATTAATTAAAAGTAGGTTAAATGACGTGTGTTTTATTATGACTTATTTAGTATATATTTAGTATAGTTATATATATAGTTTAGGATTAGGGTTTTCTTTTATGGAGATCAATTAGCCGACTTGTAAATTTAGTTGAAATTAAAAGTAGATTAATTCAAGGCCTATAAATAAAACAATTATACGTCTTCTAGGGTTGGCAAAACCCTATGCACGTAATAGTTTCTGAGAAGGAAAACAGAGGTGGTTTTGAGAGGAAAAACAGAGAGATATAGGGAGAAACAGAGAGGATATTAGAGGAAGGCTCGTGTTTGGGTTAGACCAAGGAAGAGGAAGGAGTGGTTGTTCGTTGGTGAAGTCAAGAGCAACAAAGGTGGAACAACAGTCTAGGACGTTGACGGAAAATTCAGAGACGGTGATTTGGAGTTTCAAAGCTAAAACTCAAGGCAAGTCACTATTCTATCTCTTTCTCCTAAACCTGTGTTCTGTGCATGCCTAGCTAGACTCCAGGGGTTTAATGAATGCTAAAATTGAGTAATTATGCATGCTTAGTTGGATTAAAATAGAGGGTGTATGACTTTATTTTCATATTCCTGTTTTGAATGATTCTGAAATTTCTTGATGCACGATTGATGTTTAAATTTAATCTTTGCATGTTAAAACATCTAAAATAGTTTAGTATGGACGTATGGGACTTGGGTTGAAGCTTAGAGGCTTTAACTATGGAGTTTTAGGGTTTACAGAGGTTGAACAGACGAAGAAGATGACTTCAGCACCAACTCAGCCGACTAAGTTGGCAACTCAGCCGACTAAGTTGGCAACTCAACCAGCTAAGTTGGACCGCGACCTGGATGTTGGTTTTAATTGCCCATAATTATTTCTAAACCTATTTTAATTAATATAAATGGGTTTAATGGACTTAGGAAGATCCGAGAATGCATTTTATATTTATATATGCTAAGAAGGTGGATGGTTTGGAAATTTAAATAACTTATATGTTGTTTAGATCGGATGGAAGGGTAAATTTAATTACTCTGACAATTGAAAATAACCATGCTTGTGTTGGAACAAATAGATATTTAACTTTCTTTTAATTATGTCAATTTATGGACGGTAGAGGATTTAAATACTTAGACTTATGTTAGCATTTTAAGGATTGGAATATGATTGTTAAGCTCTACAATGAATGCCTAATATTGTTGGATATGTGTTAATTTATATTGAGGCATATTTTGGAATATGATTGATGAGTTACTAATATTGCTTTGTTAATTATATGGACTTGTGTGTTGTATGCACCGGTATGGGACGGTTGCATACTAAGGACGGAGTAGTTTTAAAATACTACATCCTACCTATACGGAATAAGGGAATGGATTATAAATATAAAATCCTACTTATATTTAAATCTGTGCAGCTGAACAATCTGAACAACTAACTGGATTTCTTTTGGATTTATAGATAGTTGATATTTACTTTCATTGTCTGTATTATCAACTATTGGATGTATGGATTGTGTGCACCGGTATGGGACGGTGGCATACCAAGGGCGGATTTGTTTCAAAATACTAAATTCTATTTATACAGAATAAAGGAATGGATTATAAAATAAATCCTACTCGTATTTAAGTCAAAGAAGCTGCATAAGCTGAATGACTAACTGGATTTCTTATGAATGGATGTGATAGGACTTTAAATATATGATTATGGTACCACGATATGAGCTTGAGTCTCATGATTGTCGGTTAGGGTGCGTATATGCAGTAGGGTGCGTAGCTGGCTGTGAGGGTTGAGGTATACCCTGTTAGGCTTAAGTCCTCATGCCCACTCAGGTGCGTTTTGCGTGATGCCTTCTATTCAGGTTAAAACCCTCTTCATAGTCTAGTGAGAGTCTAGTAGTGTGGATATACTTATGTACGAACTGTTAGATATTGTTGAGTTATCTAGGATGTATCTATGTATCGGGTTTCTGTATAGATCGTAGTAGGATAGGACTTGCATGTGGGCCTGACCCACTCTTTTATTTTCAGGTGTTCGTCAGTTCCAGGGTTAGAGCTTGGATGTGCAGAGCAGATATAGACACTCATTCTTCCAACTATGTAGGACTACTCTCTATGTTTAGTTTTATGTTTCATTTCAGTTGTTTCAGTTTTCAGTTTGGGATTTTATTGGGGGTTCACCGGATGGATTCCCGAGTTGTTAAACTTATGGAGTTTTGGAGTATCGGATTTTAATAATTATATTTTAAGGATTTTATTTTTAGTTTCTTTAAGCGTTATTATTTATTTCTTCTTAATTCGTTTTGTATTCTGTGTTCGTTTTAAATATTAATTGTTTGGTATCTCTCGGATCTGTGCTCGGACTTGATCACCTGTGGCTCTAGAATCGAGGGGTATCACAGAAACCCTCAAGAGCAAGCTCCAAACATGGCTCCATCTTCTTCTTTGAAGCTCTAGAGAGAGTGAGAGAGTGTGGATCTAGAGATGGGTCCTTGAGATATGCCTCCACTTCCCTCTTTTCTTCTAACCCTAATCTCTAACTTTTTTAGAGAAAAAAATTAAAATTATAATATAAAAGTAAAATGATGAAAAAGCTCCTTTACAAAATGGGTCACTTCCCTTTAAATAGAAGTTCCTTTTCTTAGTCATTAAGTCAGAAATATAGCCCCAAAAAATATATAATCCCACAACTATGTGGTAGGTAGAAATCGGCGCGCTCGGGAATTAGACAGCTCACTGCCAGCACATTTTCGATCGATCAGACTTTTCTTCGATCGATCAGAGTTTGTTCGATCGATCCAACTTTTGATCGATCTGGGTTCGATCGATCCAAATCTGATCGTTCTCACTTTTCTCAGATTTATCAGACTTTTCTCAGATCTATCCAACTTGGTAGTTTTTCAGTATCAGCCTCATTTTGCTCCAAATTAGCCTCATTTTGCTCCAAATTCTCACAAAGACTTAGTTTGACTCCAAAAAGGCCTTAAGAAACTATTTTTAGCTCGTTTTAGCTTTATTGACCTAAAAAGAGAAATAACACAAAATTAGTCTAAAACGGGAAAATAAGATAGATAAAGGTCCTAGAACATTCAAACTTAAGGGATTTAAATGCACACTTTTCAGCGCTCATCACACCCCCAGACTTAAATATTGCTAGTCACTAGCAATGAACTACGAAGTAAAAGAATAAAATGAATAACTAAACAACTATGAACTAAAAAGTAATAAATGGATAACGCCACTTTCGTAGGGAACACGATTACATTTAACATATGCAATAAGCCTTTTAAACCCCTAGGTTACCCCTAGTGGACGAGTGAAGTCTCGTAAGGATTTCCAGAAATAATACCCACAAACATTAAGCTCATTATCACAAAAGAGACACCAATATTGCAAACAAGTATTGGGAGAAAACTATCTCAAGTATGCAATTTTTCAACCATTTCCAAGCAACCTCCCAAAATTTTAACATCAAGCAAGCAAATATGGTCCTCCACACATCAAGAAAATGATCATGAAAATCTGAACAACTCTAGAATTCTTTTTGAGTGGACCGGCATCAAGTATGTTGCTATCTTAGCCAACTAAAAAATGGTCACATCCTTACCCTCAAACTAGCACACAAATCTAGTACCGATCATCAAGACAAAAAGTGGACCTTTTATTAAAGCTTTACTGTTCTAGGTGCGCTTATTCTTTTCACTCATTTTTTTATTTTTATTTTATTTTTATTTTTTATTTTGGATCAAGGATGGAAGTATGGTGCAATATATTGATCTATTTTGCTTTCTAGCGATTTATGAGGTCGAGCGTTATGTCAATAACTCTTAAACCAGACGGCTTTAGGGCACTAGGTGTTTAAACACCCCTGAGGACTTACAAACTCAAATCAACTAGGCTACAAATCAAAACAATCTCCATCTAATCATTTCCCACTTCTCACCTTTTGAGAGAAGTCCGCACTTTTTTTTATTGCTTTTGCAACTTCTACTTCTTTCTTTTTTTTTTTTTCTTTTTTTTTTTTTTTTTTTTTTTTTTTTCAATTATTAACCTAGAGTTTGGGCCCTCCACCTTTCGGCGCGAGAAGTTCAGTGCTTAATGAGTCTAGAATCCCGGCTACTTAGTGAAAATAGGTTGTTACCCACCTTTATCAAAATGAAAGCTTTCAATGCACTACTAGCCCAATTGGGATATAACCAATTCAATAATCAACAAAGCATGTACCCCACAAATGAATGCTAGTGTGTTCCTGTGCTAGTGTAGAATCCTAGAGTGAATCTCAAAATAATCACAAAATCAGGATGATGTGGACCACAAATGCAAGCAAAATATTAAATTTTAAAAAAATTTACTCCTAAATGGCATCCACAAGGCATACAAGGAGTATTAAACTCTCAGGTCAAGCAATTTTTAAATTTTAAGCAATATAGTCCTCAAAAGATCAAAATTATAGTTAACATCAATCTCAAATCTCAATCATACATTTAAAGCTCAACTTTGAGTAGAATGCAACAAATTCACCTTACCCCCAAACTTAAACTGCATATTGTCCTCAATATGCAATGAGAATAATGGAAAAGATGAAAAGAGTATACCGTGTGGCGAAAACATGAAGCCCGGCAATGATCCAATATGAAAAGGGTCTCCCCCAAACTTGGAATCAACAACCTATTTGAATAACCACACTAGCAAACTCACATCAAATATCAAATGGGATAAGAATAATCAAATCATACATTCTAAGGCAATATAATACAAGATGAAAGAGAGATATGAGACTAAGCCCTAACTAGAGCATGAAAGTAGCATGATTACACATAAAGGCACAACGGTGAAAAGTTTTTATATTTTTCTTTTTATGAAAGCAAGTATATACAAAATGCAAGAAAAACAAATAATAAAATGCATGAACAAAATAAAAGAAAAAGAAAAATAAAGAAGGTAAAATGTAATGAAAAAATATATACAAAACAAGAAATAGAAAACAAAAAGTAAGAAAGGATGCAAGAACAAAATAATGAAAAATGAAAATAATTATTATTATTATATTTTTTTTATTTTTTTGACATAACAAGTATATACACACACAAAAATAAAAAGGCAAGTAAATAAAAATGAAAGAAGTAAAAATATAAGGAAATAAAGAATGTAAAGAAATAATAATATATATATATTTTTTTGGTTGGATCGATCATAGAAAACTTGGATCGATCAGGGGAATGTTGGATCGATCATAAAAAAATTCGAACGATGGGACCGAAAGCATGCATTTTGTGTTTCTGAAATTCTCAGAACTTTCGATCGATCTAACATAAGTTCGATCAATCTAACATAAGTTCGATCAATCCAACAAAAGTTCGATCGATTTAACATTAAGTTGGATGGATCCAACATTTTTAAAAAAAAAAAAAAAAAATTTAAGATTCAAAATAAAGTCAACCAAAAAAACAGAGATCGACCAATCCCAGATCGATCTAGAAGAGGCTCAGATCGATCGAAAATGCAAAAACTTGCATACAAGTTCGAACAATGCAACAGAGAGGCCTTTTTCAGGGGGTTCAAAATTTTTTCTAAGTGTTGGAATTGAAGATCGATCCAAGAGGGGGTTGGATCGATCTTGGAACTTAAGATCGATCAGATAGGAACTTCGCACGATAAGACAGAGAGCTGTTTTATGCAGGAAATCTTCGCACGATCAAATAGAGAGATGATTTGGATGCAGGTATGGAGTTCGATCTATTGAACTTCTTCTGAGATTGATTGAACATGCACAGAATGCCTATTTTCAACATGAAAGTGCATACAATCTAAATCAAAGTTTTTATCCATGTGTATTAACCCAAAAAAAATTATTAGACGTCGCAAGAAATGAAAGATAAAAAGAATGGGAGAGGAATAGAGTTAAAAACTTTACGAATGCTAGTGTTTAACGTCTCTAGCAAGACGTTGGGTCAACTCACTAATCAAAAGAATCAAAAACCGGATATGAAACATCCTTATTGATCCTCTTTTCACTTTTCTCACTTAATGTCCCACTTATGACAATGAAATCATCCTTCAAAAGAATGACTTGGAAAGAAATAAAAGAGATGATATTGTTCCTTTCATCCACGGTCTTGAAAACAAAATCAATCATGGTTGGTCTTGCCTCTTTGTTGTGTTCTTGAAACACATTCAAAGTATCATTCACTTTGATAATTGGTGAGGCATTGTCTTTCAAAGACTCATTTGGAATATCAAGAAACACCTTCTCTTCATCCCTCTTCTCTTCCTAAAAAATAACCATCTCCTCACCTTCCAAGTTAGCTAAGAAATCCATTAGAGAGTTTACTTCATTTTTAGAGCTTTCAAGGTCAAAACCACAATTTTTATACATCTCAAAAAGACATGTCTCAAGAGGGTCTTTGGAGATAATAGAAGGAAGGTTCTCTTTAACAAATTCCTCCTCCTCTTCTCCTACCTCTATAGTGGTGAATATCTCCTCACTCTCTAAAGTATCAATGGTGGAGATAAAATCATAATCAAAACAAGGAAAGTCCTCATTAATCATATTATGCTCTATTGGACTAGCCACCAACTAACTTGCCACTTCTTCCTCTATACAAGATAGAGTGCTAGGCATTAACTCACTTGCTACTTCTTCCTCACTCTCCTCATCTTCATTTATATACATTAAAGTTCTTACCATTTTTTCATTTGCTTCTTCCTCCTCCTCTTGATGAGAAAGAGTACTTGCAATTTGCTTAACTTGAGCTTCAAGCTTGGCTAAGTTTGAGAATGAGAATTAATAAGTGGAGTTTGTGAAGTATGCACATCAAGTAAAACTAATATTTTTTCTTCAAATCCGGGTGAGTACCTAGAAGGTGGTTGAATTGGTTCATCATAAAATGGTGGGGGAGAGTAGTAGTCATAAGAAGAATTAAAAGAGTGATTAAGTCCATGACAAAATGATGCATGTTGAAATGAATTGGACTCAACCTCATAAGGATCAAAATATGGTGGAGGGACATAAGGTGAGGGGAAGTAATTTTCCCCTAAACTTGGATCAAACAATTCCTCCATTCATAATTAAAATCCAAATGCAAGAAAAAAAATTGGCCTCCACACGAGCCGATGCTTGGACAAAAATTTAAAGTAATGAATTTAGTTTCAACAAGAGCTATCACAAGCATGCAAAGAAGTGAAACAATTAAACTACGAGATTTTCAAGAAATGCTCACAAAGGTCCTTAAGCAACTTCAAATTCCAATGCTAGCTTCAAGCTCCAATGATTGCTTTAAGATCCAATATTTGTCTTCCTTGTAGTCAAGTACTTAATTAACAAATAATAATGAGAACAAGAGATAAAAATATACAATGAAAAATAAAATAAAAATAGAAGCAATCAAATGAACACTATTATCTAGTCTAATTCCAACAAAACCGTTAATCCCCGGCAACGGCGCCAAAATTTGACGATGGCCGTTCCTATACGCCAAAATAATGTAGTGAATGTGCGGTTCAATAACAGCCTTTTAGGTCAAATTTAAATTTATAAAAACCACTACCACTAACGTAGCAAGAGTGAGTAGGGATCGTCCTAAGGAATTATACGTGTTAGAATTTAACTTTGACTTTAATGTATCATAAGATTGCAAAGAGATTTGATGAGATGATTAAACTACTTCAAGTAATGAAAATACAATTAAAATAAAACTAAGTTGAGATAGGGATTTAAGAGATATGAAGAGAGGTCTTAGGGTGTTGAAATCACCACTAAACTCATGTAATTAACCACTTGCTTTCCATTAATGGGGAATACATTGTTGTGAACAAAATACGACTACCAATTGCAATATTAAGCATGGACCATCAAATTCATGTATGAATTGTCTACTTAACCAACAAATAAACTAAGTGTAGAATAACCCATCAAATCTAAGCATGACCTATCAAATTAGTCATAATTGTAGCACACATTAATTTAGAGAATCATGAAATTTGCAATAATAAGCAATGAAATATCAAATCAAGTATAAATTGTCTACATACCTATAAACATGAATTAAATTGTAGAACAACCCATCAAACATAGGTATAATCCATTAAATTAATTGACAAATCCATTCAATGAAAACCATGTCCAGCCATCACTAGATCCTTAATTAATTACACATAGACATGCAACCAACATAGAGAACTAGTGTAGAGATTAATTCCCAAATAATCACAAATAAGATAATATGTAATCAAATAGAGAATCAATAGAAAGAATTAATCCATATGAATCATGTAAGAAATAATTCCTAATTTAATCACACATAGACATGTAAATAAACTAGAGAATTAATAGGAAGAATTAAACCATAGAAATCATAGAAATATACCAAGATTCATTAAATTCACAAGGCTAGAATACTAATCATAACAATATATAAAAATCCCCAAAAATAGAAATACAAAGGTTTAGATTACACAAGACTTAGGGCTCATCCAAGCCCTAAGTGTAGATCTAGCCAATCATGGAGGAGGTGGATGTGGTCATGAAACCCTCAAGAGTAAGATCCAAACATGGCTTCATCTTCTTCTTCCTCTTCTTCTTCTTCTTCTTTGAAGCTCTAGAGAGAGTGTGTGTAGATCTAGAGATGGGTCCTTGAGATGTGCCTCCACTTCCCTCTTTTCTTCTAACCCTAATCTCTAACTTTTTTAGAGAGGGAAATTAAAATTACAATGTAAAAGTACAATGATGAAAAAGCTCCTTTACAAAATGGGTCACTTCCCTTTAAATAGAAGTCATTTTCTTAGTCATCAAGTCAGAAATATAGCCCCAAAAATATCTAATTCGCAACTATGTGGTAGGTAGAAATCGGCGTGCTCGGGAATTAGACAGCTCACTGCTAGCACATTTTCGATTGATCAGACTTTTCTTTGGGTTCGATCGATCCAACTCTGATCGATCTCACTTTTCTCAGATCTATCAGACTTTTCTCAGATCTATCAGACTTTTCTCAGATCTATCCAACTTGGCAGTTTTTCAGCATCAGCCTCCTTTTGCTCCAAATTCTTACAAAGACTTAGTTTGACTCCAAAAAGGCCTTAAGAAACCATTTTTAGCTCGTTTTAGTTTTATTGACCTAAAAGGGAAATAACACAAAATTAGTCTAAAGCGAGAAAATAAGATAGATAAAAGTCTTATAACATTCAAGCTTAAGGGGTTTAAATGCGCACTTTTCAGCGCTCATCAATATAAATCCGTCTCTCTGTTTAGCTTGTTGCAGAAGAGATGGTGCGCTATTAGAGATACCGCCAACTGAGAAAAGGTGAAGTGGCTGTTTTCGAAGAATATAAGGAGTCACAAGCCTTAGTTTTTGTCTTTGGAAACCATGTTTACAACAAGAAAAGAGCAAGGCCTAAACAATCCAATTCAACTTCCTCAATTTGGATCTTAACTGGACTCAAAATTTTGGTTGGCTCAGAGTTCCTGTCATTAATAAAAAAATAAAATAAAATAAAAATAAATAAAATTTGATCTTCTCTATTATGTTTCGATTGAGTTTTGCAGAGAGTAGAGAGAGAAAAATGGGTATTTTAGGAAAATTAAAAAGGCAAAATGGGTATTACAATAATAATTTATGTCATATTTTTGACAGTGTGGTAATTTTGCATAATTTCAAAAGATTAGGTGTGTTTATTGCACACCTTTTTAAACAGGGGGTAAAAGTATTACATAAAGTATACTTGAGGGGTATTTTCTGTACTTACCCCTTATATATATATATATATTAAATTATACGGTGTATATAATATAATATAATCCTACAATTCAAATTACTTAGAAATTTATAACAACTATCAATCCTATGGTCCACTCTTAATTTTCTTAGGTCTTATCAATTTATTATATGATTTTTAAATTTTTTTTAGTGGTTCGATTTTGAATTGTGGCTGATTATTTGTTGTTAAATTAATAATTCTAAATGTATTAGATTATTAGCAATTCTGAATTTATTTACTTTAGTTCCAAAAGTGTTAGATAATAATGAATTAAAAATTCTGAATGTGTTGGTAACTTGGTTTTATAATTGTGTATGTGAATTTTGAAATATGAATACTTCAGTTAAAAAAAAAAAAAAAAAAAAAAAACTATGAAATCGAACCGAACCAATTTGGTTTTTCACAATTTGGTTTGATTTGGTCCCTTTGGTCAAATGATTTAGTTTGGCTCCAAATTTTATGAATTTACTAAAATTGATTTGATTTTAAAAAACTCTTAAATCGATCCAAATCAAACATACGCCTATTTAGTCAATGAGTCCATGGTAGGGCCTAGAATCACTTGAATAAGTTAATAATTTAAGTTATTAGAGCCTATCAATCCTTTTGGAATCTTTTCATGCCTAAGCAAATGCCCCCAACATCTTTAATTATCACTTAGAGAGAGACACGGAGAGAGAGGAAAAAGGAAACACCAAAAGGGAGAAAGTGATTTGAAAGCCAAACAACCTGCTTTTGGAAGCATTATCCTCGAGCCCTCGAATTGTGAAATGTCTTCTACCCTCTTCTTAGTCTCCAGAAAAAATAAAAAAAGGCATAGATGAAAATGTGATGGCATTGTCTTATGTAATTTCATTTTATCACCTCCCTATATTTTCAACTCCTCTCGACTCTTCTATACCTTCTCCAGCTCATACTTCAATGGATGATTATTAATATTTTCTATATACTTAATATTTATTTTCTAATTATTTACCTATTTTATCTTGACTCGCCCATTGTCGCCGAATGTGAAAAGGAGGTGGGTTGGTGTCAGGTAGATATTGGTTATACGGTGCTGTTCATATAATGCCGCAAGTATATATCTTGAAAGGTTCAGATGTGTCCAATGCATTGGACGCGCTCAATCTTTACTCACAAGAGCATACAAAGTCAACCAATTTTTCTTCGTATTCTCGGAGGACAATGCCTTCGATCTAATATGGATCTACTTCAAAATTTTAATAGGACTTACTCTATATTTGTTATTTTCTAAAAGTAATAAGGACTGCCAAGAGTTATTTTTCTTTCATTGAATTTAAATTTTCGAAAACAAAATAAATAGGGCGTTAATGAATTTTTGAGTAGTCACATGTAAGGTTTTTATACTATAACATTAATAAATTATTAAGAAACCTCTAAATAAGTTTTTTATGCTCAAGGAACTGATATTTAGGCAAAGAAGCAAACAAGTAAAAAGAGTTCTGACAAGTATTTGAGCTAAAAGAGTAAGAGAGAAGTAAACAAGATTTTCCAAAAGAATTTTTTTTTAAATCCACCTTTAATTATTAATTATTAAATGGACCTATCTATGCAAATAATAATAAAAAATAATAAATCAAAAATTTTGGGAAGGCATGCCTCTCTAGTCCCTATGGGGACTTGAGCCTTAACTAAGAGATAAAAGGGACATCATTATATTATATATATAGTCTTGGTTATAAGTCTGCTATTTATAGTGAAATTGCTGAAATTGGTTCCTATTATAAACACGCTTTCGTACAAGAAATAATATTATCTAAAGTTGAGTTGATTTTTCATTCGTGACTTTTTCTTTTTAATTTTTCCTAAACCAACCAGGCATAACTTATGTGCTTGATGACAAAGAGAAATATGTATACTATATTATTGCATGGTCTCAGAATTGTTGATCTCAATTAATTACTAGTTGACATGTAAGTAAAAAATTAAATAAAATTGATATAAAACTAACATATTTGTTTACCTATCAACAAATAATTGATTCGAGAGTCATGAGGGGGAGTATGATCGCAAGACAGAAACTTAAAAGAATTGACAGAAGGTTACTGCGAAGAATGGAACCTGCCTCTTAATTTGACTCAACACTAAAAAACTTACCAAGTCTAAACATGATAAAAATTGAAGAGATTATGTAATAATTTCTCACATCACATATAATATAAATACTGCATATAATAATACAATAGGGAGCAGATACTAACTTGTGTGCAAATAAATTGTTAAACAGTATCAACCACTTCTATACTAATCAAAAAAAAAAAATATCAACCACTTCTGTAACAAATAAATTTTTCTTTTTTCTCATAGCTAATTTGGGGAGAGAAAATCTTCAACATGCATTCAAACTTCTTGATTTTTGAGTTCATTCTTATATGCCATAAATTTGCTGCTCGTGTTTTTTTGACTCAAAATTTTAGAAGACAAAAATGATTTGCAAGAGTTGTATATACTGAATTGCATTAAAATATAGCCTCTGGTGGATTTGGGTCATTAGAATGTGTTAATGTGACAACGTTTAGTTTAAATGCTCTTTTAAAGGTGGAGTTAAGACTGACAGATACTACTTTTTTTAGTCATTATAGTTTGCAGACCAAATATCCATTTGGTTCTCTAATTTCAACAATGGGACCCATTTGATTTTTATGATGCTCCAGTGCAACTCATTTTCCAATTGCAAATCGTTTTCAGCAATATTCGGTCAAGAGGCCAGTCGTCCACCCAGATAAAGTTATGAAACATTCACAAGTAGGACCATCCATGTGCACTTCATCACTACTTTTACCCTAAACATGGAAATCTAAATTCTTAACAACCAGCAACTGCTGTAGGCTGGGGATATTTTCTGAAATGATGAGACTTCGAATTTTCATACAAAGAATCGAGTATGTTAAAAACAATCTCTTAACAATTATTTTGCTTTTAAAATAAATAAATTCTTCAAATGAGGAAGATTCTTGTGTGAATTCATCGTAGAGTCTCCATATTAGTCTTTCAATTTTTTTGTTGTGAATGGTTTGATTCGCCGAACCATGCTTCTTCCACCTTTTTTTTTTTTTTTTTGAAGTTGAATTCTTCCAATCTATCATTTAACCATAAAATTCTTGTATAATGGTAGGCCTTTCCTCTTTCAAAAGATTAAATATGTGTTTCAATATTTACACAAGAAAACTGTAGAGAGTTGAAAAGAACTATGATCAGGGCAAGCTATGGATTAGTTGAGACCTAAGACAAAAGTTTGGACATTCATACTAAATTTTTTGAAATTATTCTAAGGTCTTATAAAATTTTCAACAAGAACCTAAAAAAATTCAAGCAACGGATATTGAGTTTCTTAATGGTTTATGTTCCAAAATTTTTCATTCAAAAATGCATCAATGGCAAGTGAAAATCTAGTATTGGCTATTTACCTAAAAAAAAAACAAAATTAGTATTGGCTTTGGCGAATAAATTTTCATTCTTGGATTTTTACTTACTTATTTATTTATGTTCTTTTAATGCTTATGTAAAAATTTAAATTTGAATAGAGATGATTTGAAGAATGAAAATTAAAATTTTTACAACAATCAAACATATAGTAAATAAGAAGTTTACTATAATATTAAGGAAATCTATATTAAAATTGAGATGTAACTGAAACGAAGTTTACTTTAATTGAAGAATGAATTTTTTTTTTTCTTTCTTACCTTTAGAAGGTAAGAATGATAGATATTTTTTAAATTCAAAATATTTGTCATTCCACATCAAATAATTTTATTTTTCTTTCTTAGTTGGTAAACACAATTACATGTCTCTTCTGAAATTTGAACCCTTAACCTTCCTTTAAGAAGTAAGAGGTAGATATCGCTAAGTCACTGACCCGTTGGTCACATAAAATAATTAAAAAGTAATAAATTATAAAAAAAAATAAACTAAAATGGGAACAAAGTGAAATTTGATTGGGGATCCTTTTTTTTTTTTTTTTTCAAGTGGGACCTAAGCAAATAAATTATCAAATATTTATGTTCTTTTAATGCTTATGTGAAAATTTCAATTTGAAAAGAGATGACTTGAATAATGAAAATTAAAATTTTCACAACAATCAAACATATAGTAAATAAGAAGTTTACTTATAATATTAAGGAAAACTATATTAAAAATGAACAATGCTTGTCTTAGACAACATAAGAAGGAACTTTCTTATTTTGATGAGGTGGCTTAATAAAATATCAACAGGTGTTAAAGTTTTAAAAGAAAAAACAGTGATGACTACAGGGAATAAAAACTAATCATTTCCTCTCTCTCATGTAGCGATATATATATTACTTTTGTGTTTTGAATCTAAAATCAAATAAACAAAATTTAGAGACAATAGAATCTAAACCTGCAAGTTGTTATTGGTTCCAATATCAAGCTTCAATAACCTCTTTGAGAATCAGAAAAAAGAAACAAATAAAAAAATTATCAATTACAGTACAAATCTAATAGACAATTAGAGAATATCTAAATACAATATTTAATAGACAATTACAAAACATCTAAATAACCACACACATATACAGATATTGCCAGAGGAAGTAAAATTGACTATTGATGTTCTAGAGAAAGATATTTACCGAGTAAAGATAATTGAGTGACTCGTACGATTTTGAAGATCAAACGGTTGATTAAAAATCAGTAAACTTTGTGAATTTATGATGGTGGTGATGTACGAAAATTAAAAAGGAACATTGTTTGATTTTAGATTCAAAACACAAAAGTAATATATATTACTGCGTGAGAGCGAAAGAGGGAAGGATCAGTTTCTATTCCATGTAATCATCATATTTTTTTTTTAAACTTTAACACCTGTTGATATTTTATTGGGTCGCCTCATCATAAGAAAAAAGTATATTCTTATGCAGCCTATGGTATGCGTTGTTCATATTAAAAATGAGATGTAACTTAATCGAAGATTAGTTTAATTCAAGAATGATTTTTTTTTTCTTAAGAATGATAGATATTTTTTAAATTCAAAATATTTGTCATTCCACATCAAATAATTGAAAAGTAATAAATTATAAAATAAAATAAAAAACTAAAATGGGAACAAAGTGAAATTTGATTGGGCCTTTATTTTTTCAAGTGGGGGTAAGCAATTGCCTAAGGATGGTATCTTTAGTAGGATTGCTGAAATTCTGAACACTCTACAAGAAAGAATGTTGTCTAAAGTTATCTTTAGAGTTGATTTATCATTATTTAGCAATCATAATATTCCAAAGTTTAGCAAATCATAATAATTGTTAGTCAAAAGTGAAACAAGAAGTTTGAAGTTTCTTCTTTTCTTTTTCTGTTTTTTTTTTTTGGATAAAAGGTAACAAGTTAGAAGTTACCTACAAGGCTTTCCTCAAACCCTAGCTCAAAGGCTATCAAATCATGTATATCTTCTATAAAAGCTTGTTTTAATACACCTTGAAAATCAACAACAATTCAGGAGGACAGGTAATAACTCCACTTTTCTTCTTAGCTCTATTTTCCTTTATTTTTCATCTTCATGATTGTTATCTTTTGTAATACCTTCACTTTTCTTCTTAGTTTACTACTCATTTCTTTTCAATTTTCAGATTAATTTGAGCTGGACCTAAATCTCATGGCCGATACTGCAACAACATTCCTCTCTTCTCCACCCGGTATACGAAGGAACTTCACTGGACAGTATAATGTAGCATTTGTCACCACGAGATACGACTTCTCTCAAAGTATGCCCGCTAGTCGCCATGCCATTCTCGCCTTCATTGTTCCGATTACCATCAATTATCTCGAATTGATGTACCAAGGAAAGGATAAATCTCCATTCCAAACACACCCCAAGAGCATGCAGGTCAGCATTGTTAGTTTGCTCATATACTGCTTGGCATACGACGCTAAGCTGAGATTTTCTTCTACTCATCCAACTTATGCGCTTGTTCTTCGTCGTGGTATGGTGCTGTTTGGTTCACTAGCAGTGCTGTCTATGGCATCAATTCTCTTCGCAGAGTACTCCATAATTAGGTTGGTTTTGTACTTGCTTTACATCTTGTTTTCTGCAAGCGAATTGCTGAGCCGACAACTTCAAATGCTGTGGAATTGGCTCCACCAGAAAATTATGGCCAAACTTCAGTACCATATGTTGCATGTTCCCCAGAGGCACACTATAGATATACTCCCTGTATAACAGGAGAGTTTAGTTTGTTTGGTTAATATATACTTACAAAAACTAGGGAGGTCCTGACCATCAAAGTATTGGTCTCAACCAATCTACAGTAGTCTCTTGTAAGTCCCCTTAATTGTCAAAGAATATATATATGTTGTCTGGTATGACTGGTTTAGGATATCGTACATCACCTGTGTGAAAAACATCAGAAAGATTATTATTCATCTTATCTTTTCCTTTTTCTCCTATTCTTTGTCATGAAATTTTCTGAAATGTTTACATGCACCAACCCTGTTAAGATGATACCCCAACAATTGTTCTCCGAATGACGCGCAAGTGTAATGAAAACTAGGAGCTTAAGAGTTTTTTTGGGTCACACCTCTGCTGCCACACTCAACAACACCTGGTCCGGCGCTCTTCCTAAGTAACCTCGGATACCCAGAGTAGAAAAAAAAAAAAAAAAAGAAAAAAAAAAAAGAAACATAATTTTGTCATGTTCCAAACTTAAAATAACCACTAAATTCAAAATTTTGTTAAGATGCGCCTAATTTATCATTTTATCCCTGAAAAAAAAGGGTAAAGTTCAAAAAGAAAAAGAAAAGAAAAAATAAAAGAAAAGAAACTTTTAGGGGTGATTTGCAGAATTTATTAATATTTTAAGGGGTTATGTACAAAAAAATAAAAGTTGAGGGGGTAATTTATGAAATTATGAAAGTTGGGTTTTTGGATGTTTAACAAAAAGGGTATTATTAAAATTTTACAACTTAAAATCATATTTGCCATGCACATGATGCGAGATTACATTCATTTCGTAACAGTCTGGAAAGGTCAAGTAAGTAAGTGATTTGCAACATTTTTTACTACTTTAAGAATATTATTTGTAAAATCCAAAGTTGAGGTCAATATACTAATCTTCTTTCCTTTCTTGAGTTCCCTTTGTCATGCCAAAAGAAATCTTCTTGTGGATTTGAGTCAGACCCAAAGTGTTGGTGTCAAATCTTTTGAATTTTTTCTTTTTAAAGGTTTAGGGATTGAAAGAGACATTTCCTTTCTGGGGCATTTGATTGGCCACAAAGGGAACTGTTTTGGAATTCCTTTGCCACCATGTTAAGCAAGACTCAAGATTCCACCGGGGATAAAGTAGTTAAGCATTCACAAGTAGTACCATCCATGTGCCACCAAGCATTACTTTTACACCACAAATGTAAGGACAAACTGTTAAAACATTTGATTTCTTAAAAGTACATTTAGCAATTATGCAGTACTCTAATAGGTAGTGTGTCAATTTTTACGAGCGGTTGCCTGATTTTAAGACTAGATAAGAAATGCAGACTCCGACTTGGACACTAAACCCTTATGAAGTAGGCCTACCAATGGGTCGAATTGGATCTGGTTAAAGTAGAACTGTCAACGAGTTGAATTCGGATTGGATTGGATCTGGCTTGATCCGATCCAAATCCGATATACAATTTACTTGATCCGATTCGATTTGATAATCCAACGGATTTTTTGTAAGTGAATCCATATCTGATTTGTTAATAAACGAATATCCGATCCGACAAAAGTATAATTATTATTTTTATATATATAAAAAGAAAAAAAATAATGTCAAAAGAGAATAAAAAACAATGATTAGAACAAAAAAAAAAATGATAGAAAACAAAAGATAAATAAAATATGAAAGGAAAAGATAGAAAAAAATAGAACATTTACTCTTTATTAATGAATAAATATTATGACATTATTAATATGTATACTAAGAGATTTATTAGGATGTGGATGAGAACACCACACTACGGTACATATAGCATTATGATTATTATTATTATTATTATTATTTTACATCTAATATAAATTTGATAGGAGTATTGTATATATATAATTGGATCGGATTATTATCGGATTGGAACAACATAAATCCATATCCAATTTATTAAGGTATCGGATTATCGGATTTGGATCGTAATCGGATTATCATATTTTTTAGTCAATCCGTATCCGTGTAATCGGATCGGATTAAGATTCAATCCATTGACAAGTCTTTTATGAAGAACAATATTTAAGTCCCCACCAGTGAGAATATACAATGTTCTCACCTGGACCAATAACAAGTTAATACATTCTCTTGAATTACCAAATCAGAGATGTAGGATACATGTTTAATTACCAAATCAACAGTAGAGGTACATACATGCACTATTTATGATTTAGTAATAAAAAAAACGTGTTTATTTATTATTGGTTTACATAAACGGTGAGAAAGGTATATATCCCACCAATAATTACATACATAATGTCCTATTCTGAAGTGGTGGTTTTTTTTGTTATTTTTGAAAATTTTCTGAAGTGGTGGTTGTAACCACAAATCCCAATCGATTTAGACAATACTTCATGACTCAATCTGCAGTATATCATTTCAATTCAACCACACATACAAGTGAAGTTGGAGTATTATTTAAAATAATATTTTAAGGAACGGTGAATGAGAAATATTTTATTTTTATTTATTCTTTTACAGTGGTTAAAGTTTGGCCCAACAGACATAGGTATGTCAATTTATTCCAGAGTAATCTCACTTTCTAATCATTTCTAATTTTTCTATCTAATCATCTCTGGAGGGAATCAATCTGATATAATATCTCACCCTTTTTTTATTTTAATTTTTTCAACCAGTTTGAAAAACTTATAAATAAGAGAACCATGCTATGCTGAACTTCCTTTCACATGTATTATAGGTTCCTACTAAAAACACACTTTTGTACAAGAAGACGATATTCTCTAGTATCACAGTATTACTTATAGATTGAATGAAAACCATTTAAAATTTGGGAATTTTGAGTTTCTGCAAAGGCCCAATTCTTTTTTGTTGAATTTAATATGGGTGATATCGGCTCTTCAAAAAAATACTATTGTGCTCTATCTATTCTTTTATTAAATAAAATGATAAAATAAGTCTAAATCAAACTTTCTTAGACTAACCTTTCTTTTCTCTTTTTTTCCCCTAAAAATCATTCTTTCCTTTTCTTCCTTCCTTTCATGTTTCCTTGATTTCATTGCCATATTGCGACATCAACTCATTTTCTTGAATTCCTTCTTATATTCTTCCCATAGCGCTTTATAATCCACTACCTATAAATTTAATCCTCCCATCTGACATGTACCAAAAAAAAAAAAAAAAAAAATCGAGAGTGACCTCTATTAGGCGAGAAACTTTACCACTAGACTATCCCTTCGGATAAAGTCAAGACTCCAGAGTCCACCCAAGTCCCAAATAAAGTAATGAATCATTCCCAGGTGCAGACCCAGGTCCCAGATAAAGTAATGAAATATGAATCATTCCCAAGTGCAATCTAGGCACTACTTTGTCACTTTGAACTAAAAATACAAGTCCAGATATAAACTTGTTTAGAATGTTTTCTTACTGTACGACTTTAAAGCTAAGAAATTACCCATCACTTCCCTCAAACCATGTCTCTATATAAACCCCTTTTTTTTTTTTTGGCAACTGAATATATATATGAATAGAATAATTACAAGCAGGCCTTTGGCAGAGACCAACCCCCATGGAGGGGAAAACAAAGCCCAAATAGGTAAGCCCAATCCAGAGTGCTGAGAAGCCTAACCTAGCCCAGTCCAAACAGATACAACAAACAAGTATTAACGGATCAAACCGTTAATGGTGGTTCCAGTGAAGCAATTCCGGTGAAGCAATGATGATGAGTTGCATCTGCAACTCAAGAAGCAAGATCAGGTGGAAAAGGTGGCGGATGGCAACAAGATGGAGACAGGTTCTACTCACAGAGGATTTTCCGAGAGCTTGAACAATCATGAAGGAATCCCAGCTTCAGAATCGATTTTATGGTGTAGCAAATTTTGTTTGAGACCACTCTAGTGGAAGACTTTTTCCTCTTAAAGATTCTTTCGTTCCTCTCTTCCCATGTGTGGTAGATCAAAGTTGAGAGACATACCTTTCGCAGAAGGTTCTGTGCTGAATTCCTATTCCATTGTGAGGAGAGCCATCTAATTAGGTTTTCCCAATTCACATTCGGCGTAATTAGGTTGCATCTGTCACGGATGAATCACCAGATACGAGAGACAAAAGAACACTTGAAGAAAAGATGATAATGGGATTCTTGGCTGCTGTTGCATAGAACACACATGTTGTGATGAAGTGCCATTGCTTTGGAGTCCAGGGTAGGTAATCTTGATTGCACAGCTAACCACATATTGAATTTCATGCGAGGAATTGTAAGAGCCTTCCATACCAAGTTGAACCAATGAACTACTGGGGATTGACCTGCAAGAAATAAGGTGGTTTCCTTCAAGTTGTACTCACCAGAATTGGAAGCTATCCAGGAGAGCTTGTCATTTCTTGTGGAGCATGGTGGAGGCAGAGATAGTAGCTCAGGGATTACAGTTGATAGACATTCAGGAAAGGACTAAGTAGAATTGACAATGAAGATGTTGACTTTGATATTGACATTAAATCCAATCTCTATGAGTGTGGATAGTGGAAACCTTGTGCATTGAGGACCACCAATGCTCCAGTTATCCCACCAAAAGAGTGTTTCATTGCCATTACCAACTCTGTGCTTGATCAGCTACCTTGCATAGTGCCTTAGCTGCAGTATTTTCCTCCAATTCCAAGAACATGACTGTGGAATATTAGTGGACCAAATATTGCTGGACTTAATTAAGTGTGTGTTACACCATGATATCCAAAGCCTGTCCTTGTCACCAGTTTTCAAATCCCAAATGTGGTGAAGAATGCCAGCTTTGTTAGCCAATTCAAGGTTAGAGATGCCCAGGCCACCACTTTCCTTTGGTCTACAAACTTTGTCCCAAGAAACCTTAGCTCCAGATGACTTCATTTCAGGCCGTGACCATAAAAAGGATCTAAGTATCTGGTTCAATTCATTGATAATTGCCTTTGGGAGAAGGAAGATGCTGCACAAGTAAATGGGATGATACAAGGACAGATTTGATGAGTTCCAACCTCCCAGCATAAGAAAGGCTTCTAGAGGTCTAGTGGGATACTCTACTTGTCAACTTTTCAATGAGTAAATTGCAGTGGACAGACTTTAGGTTTGTAGATATCAATGGAATGCCAAGATACTTCACTGGAAGAGCCCCAACTCCAATACCAAGTAGCTCAGAACTGGTAATACACATTGAAATTCAACAGAACTGGTAATACACACACACACACACACACACACACACACACACACACATTCACTTCTCTTCTAAGTTTACTGAAGTTGAATGCTTCCAATCCCTCATTTAACTATAAAATTCTTAGGCCTCTTTCAAAAGGTTAGATATGTGTTTCAATATTTATAAAGACAACAGTAGAGAGTTGAAAACAACTGTGATCAGGGCAAGCTATATATATTAGTAGAGAGACCTAAGATAAAAGTTTGGGCATTCTTACTAAATTTTTTGAAACTATTCTAAGGTCTTATAAAATTTTCAACAAGAACCTAAAAAAATTCAAGCAACGGATATTGAGTTTCTTAATGGTTTATGTTACAAAGTTTTTCATACAAAAATGCCATCAATGGCAAGTGAAAATTTAGTATTGGCTTTGGCGAATAAATTTTCATTATTTGAACATAAAATATCCTAATTAAAAAAAGAAACAAAAAAGGAAACAAAGTGAAATTTGATTGGACCTTTTTTTTCAAGTGGGGGGCCTAAGCAATTGCCCAAGGATGGTAGCTTTATCCGTACCCTAATTTTAGTGGGGACTTTTCTTTTTAATTCACTTTAGTAGGATTGCTGAAATTCTGAACACTCTTTTGTACAAGGAAGAATGTTGTCTAAAGTTATTTTTAGAGTTGATTTATCATGATTGCTAATATTCCAAAGTTAGCAATCATAATAATTGTTAGTCAAAAGAGAAACAAGAAGTTTGAAGTTTCTTCTTCATTTTTTTTTTTTTTTTTTTTTTTTTTTTTTTTTTTTGGGATATTAGGTAACAAGTTAGAAGTTACCTAAAAGACTTTCCTCAGACCCTAGCTCAAAGGCTATGAAACCATGTATATCTTCTATAAAAGCTTGTTTTAATACACCTTGAAAATCAACAACAATTCAGGAGGACTGGTAATAACTTCACTTTTCTTTTCCTTTATTTTTCATCTTCATGATTGTTATCTTTTGTAATACCCTCACTTTTCTTCTTAGTTTACTATTCATTTCTTTTCAATCTTCAGATTAATTTGAGCTAGACCTAAATCTCATGGCCGATACTGCAAGAACATTCCTCTCTTCTAATTATCGAAAAAAAAAAAAAAAAAAAAAAAAAAACATTCCTCTCTTCTCCACCCGGTATACGAAGGAATTTCACCGGACAGTATAATGTAGCATTTGTCACCACGAGGTACGACTTCTCTCAATGTATGCCCACTAGTCGCCATGCCATTCTCGCCTTCATTCCGATTGCCATCAACTATCTAGAATTGATGTACCAAGGAAATGATAAATCTCCATTCCAAACACACCCCAAGAGCATGCAGGTCAGCATTGTTAGTTTGCTCATATACTGCTTGGCATACAAAGCTAAGCTGAGATTTTCTTCTACTCATCCAACTTATCCGCTTGTTCTTCGTCGTGTTATGGTGCTGTTTGGTTCACTGGCAGTGGTGTCTATGGCATCAATTCTCTTCGCGGAGTACTCCATAATTAGGTCGGTTTTGTACTTGCTTTACATCTTGTTTTCTGCAAGCGAATTGCTGAGCCGACAACTTCAAATGCTGTGGAATTGGCTCCACCAGAGAATAATGGCAAAACTTCAGTACCATATGTTGCATGTTCCCCAGAGGCACACTATAGATATACTCCCTGTATAACAGAAGAGTTTAGTTTGTTTGGTTTAACATATACATACAAAAACTAGGGAGGTCCTGACCATCAAAGTATTGGTCTCTTGTAAGTCCCCTTAATTGTCAAAGAATATATATGTTGTATGGTATGACTGGTTTAGGAGATCAACATCACCTGTGTGAAACGTCAGAAAGATTATTATTCATCTTATCTTTTACTTTTTCTCCCATTCGTTGTCATGAAATTTTGTGAACTTTTTACGTGCACCAAACCATGTTAAGAGGATACCCCAACAGTTTTTCCCCAACTGACGCGCAAGTGTAATGAAAACTAGGAGTTTACGATTTTTTGGGGTCACACCTTTGCTGCCACACTCAACGATACTCGGCCTTATGCCCTTCCTGAGTCTTCAAGAATTAATAGGGGCAAAGCCTCGGATACATCAAGTAAAAAAAAAAAAAAAAAGAGTGTAATGATCATTAAATTTATAACATAATTTAGTCATGTTCAAAACTTAAAATAACCACTAAATTCAAAATGTTGTTAAGATGCGCCCAATTTATCATTTTATCCCTGAAAAAAAAGGGGGGTAAAGTTCAAAAAGAAAAAAGAAAAGAAGAAACTTTTAGGGGTGATTTGCAGAATTTCTTAATATTTTAAGGGGTTATGTACAAAAAAAAAAAAAAAGTTGAGGGGGGGTAATTTATGAAATTATGAAAGTTGAGTTTTTTTAAGTTTAACCAAAAGGGTATTATAAGAATTTTACAACTTAAAATCATATGTTATATCCATTCCGAAGGTCAGGTGGGTGATTTGCAACATTTTTTACTACTTTAAGAATGTTATTTGTTAATACTTTAAAAAAAAATTGAGGGGGTAATTTATGAAATTATGAAAGTTGGGTTTTTTTTTTAAAGTTTAACCAAAAAGGGTATTATAAGAATTTTACAACTTAAAATCATACTCCGTTCGTCCTATAAAAAGTGTCATATTTGGAGAATCGTGACTCACCATGGTTTCCCGAACATGGTGAGTCGTGACGGTTTTTTAAATTGTGACTCACCACTATCTAAAAAAAAGTGTTGCCATGCTTTTCCAAATATAACATTTTTTTATGGGACGGAGGGAGTATTTGCCATGCTTGTGACACCATTACATCCATTTTGTAAAAGTATGTGAAAGGTCAAGTTAGTGATTTGCAACATTTTTTACTACTTTAAGAATGTTATTTGTAAAATCAAAAGTTGAGGCCCCGAGGGAGCAATGTTCGAATCTTCTTCCCTTTCTTGAGCTCCCCTTGTCGTGCATGCCATGGGTTGGACAAAAACAAATCTTCCTGTGGATTTGAGTCATACCCAAAGTGTTGGTGTCAAATCTTTTGATTTTTTTTTTTTTAAAGGTTTAGGGTTTGAAAAAGACATTTCCTTTCTGGGGCATTTGATTGGCCACAAAGGGAACTGTTTTGGAATTCCTTTGGCACCACCGGGGATAAAGTAATTAAACATTCACAAGTAGTACCATCCATGTGCCACGATGGCAATTTGACTCGTTCTTGTGGTTAACAGTCCTGCCGCATCCCCTTTTTGACGATTTTGAAAAAATGTTTAGCTTGTTTGGACAGGAATGGTTTGATGTAATAAAAATTCGCGTGGGTTTGGTGCGGGAGCAGGGGGAGATTGTCCCACCCCCTTTAGATAGACAAATTTCTTAAATACCCTTATTTCATTAGTATATATATTTCCCAATATATTTATTAAGTACCATATATAACAATATTAAAGTAACAAATGAATTTGATTAGAAAGAAAATTGTAATGGTGAAAAACTGAAGATGAGGGAAAAGAAAAAAGAATAAATCTATTTCAACAATAAATAAATTATGGTCTTTAACGGGGCGGGACGGGTACCCGCGAGGATAAAAATGTTAAACGGTTGCAGGAATGGGGTGAAAAATTTCCCTATTTTTACGATTTTGGGCCGGGACGGAAGCGGAGTTTTAAAACGGTTGCGGGGCGGGGAGGATACACCCCGCAAATGTAATTCCAAATTCTTAAAGGAGATACCATTATATTATATATAGTCCTTGGCTATAAATCTATGGTATTTCTAGTGACATTTCTGAAATTTGTTCCTATTAAAAACACACTTTTGTACAAGAAAGAATATTTCTCCTTCTTTCCATTATTTCTTATATGCCATACATGTACTTTTCATGGTTCTTTTGACTTAAAAATTTAGAAGACGAAAATGTCTTGTAAGGTAAATCCTCTTGTGGATTTGGGTGATGCTTAATAATGTGACAACTCTTTAATGTTTTCTATTGGTTTGCGGATTGAAAGCGTGAGAGTGACATTTATTTACGATCTGGGGCGATTAGTCATTATTGGAGGCTAATTTTAGATCAGCTTTGGAATATTTGGTTTTACATGTAAATAGGGGCAAAAATATCCATCAAAGTTGGTGAGTTTTGCAAACCAAAATCACCCATTTGGTATTTTTCAACAATGCGACCTACTTGATTTTTTCCATGAGTCAAAAGTTAAAATAAATGGAAGTAGTACTTTACTCATATATATCTATTTTTTTTTTTTCATCTGGATTTAATGTGGGACTTACAGTATTTTTTTTCATTCGAACTCGCAACATCCTCGTTGCGGTCGGGCCACCCTGCTTACTTGGGAGGACTTCTCCTGTCCGAACGTTTGGGTGACACCAAATAAAAGATTAGATATGTCTCTTATACCAATTGTAATGAGTTGGGTATTTTACTATTTGACCAAAAATTTGAACTATTAAGTATAGCTAGCAATCAATCCATTTTGTTATATATATATATATTTTCATTCGGATCCGACGTGATCGCTGAAGAAGTTGAATGCTCCCATCTCTCACTTGGTGAAATTGGTGTTGTATAATAATGATAATAATATGCATTTTGGGTTGGGCCATGCCGGGTTCACAATTGTTATAAGCCTAATGTTGTGTTTGGCTTTTAAAAAAAAAAAAAAAAAAAAATTTTTTTTTTTTTTACATAGCGAGAAGGGTTAAAAATTAGTCGAAGTCTACAAAATTTATCAAAAGTACTAACCTAAAATTTACCGAAAATACTAACCCACTGAACTATCGATGCATTTACGCCAGTTGACAGTTGTAAAAAGCTAATTGAGTTGGTGCATAGATTGTGATATTTCCATATTCAACTTAAAAAATTTCGAATAAGCTTTAGGTTAACCTCATCATAATTGTGATAACTCTCCTTTTAAGTTAATAATATTATGAAAAAACAATAATACACAAGTTATATGATCACATTATTCATATTAAAATGGGTAAAGTACACTAAACCCTCCTGAACAATGACCCAATTACAACAAACCCCCCTGAATTAAGTTAAACCCGCTTGAACTATCATTTTGTTACACTAAAGGCCAAATAGTCAGTCAGCCGTTAACCGAAAAAGTAAATTACCATTTAGCCCTTAAGTTGAAGATGCTGTTTTTAGTTCTATCCAACTTAGCTGCTGATATGGCAAATACAACTCAATATAGGTCCAATAGAAAAGTGACAGCACATCAACCTTATCAACCTTGTTCAGATTTATTTGAATTCTAGCGCCAACACTCCCTTCCTTCTTCATCTATTTCATTATTGTCCTTACAAATCTAAAATAGAAAATTTCAGGTGAGCAATTCTTGAATAGATTCACCATACCGATCCTTATCACTAAGTTGTCTCCATCACGCACCAAATCGATAAACCCAAAATCACTGTTCTATGTCGAAACTTAGTACCCTTCAATTTTCTGCACATCTGCATCCTCCTCTATTTCTCTTGCATTTTATGTGCATATCAGTATATGTATATGTATTGCTTTTCATATTTACGTATGTCTCTGGACCATTTATGATATTTTCCTCTTTAATTGGACCAACCGGTTTTCCATCCCTTCCCAGATCAAACTAGAACCACAAACTCACTTCTTTGTCTCACATTAGAAGCCTTCCCCTGCAACGCCTCAGTTTCCATTGGCGGATCTTCTTGTTGCGGTACCAGAGGTCCAGAACCGTGACCATGATTTTTTCGGTGAACTCAATCGCTGACATGTTGTATAGTTTCCGGCTTAGCTCCGACGAGTCCCCATTTTTTTTAGATGTTTATTTTGGTTTGAATCTCCCCGAATTTCATCAAAACAGAAGAAAAAACCAGATTTCAAATCTTGAGTTCCAAGAAAATATGGAGATCTAAAGCAAACCCATCTCTCCTTAATAATAAATTTCAAGGAAAATTTGAAGATTCAAAGCAATGGGGTTTTCAATTGCCCATGGTTTGTTGACCATGAAAAGCTGCAGCTGGAGTTGAGGGTTTTCAAGTTGTTGCATTCCCACAAATTGACACATTGCGGCTATATGTCGGTAAATTGGTTTACAAGTGAGCAACTGAGCATTATATATGGGTTTTGTAAGAAACTAATCATGTTTGGTCTTGGGTTTGTGATTCGGTATTGCTATAGAGATGATTTGAATATGGTTTGGAGTATGTGGGTTTTCAACTGTTGTACTTAGTGAATCATCGGCTGGTTCATTTCCCACCGGAACCATCATAGCTGGTAAGACGACGACTTCTCAGATGATAGGTGCTTCACAATGCAGTAAATGGAAAAGTGATTCTCCTCGATATATATATATACACACATACATAGTCCTGTTCAGTTGCTTCCTAGTGTGTAAGAAACAGTATAATCGACTTTTATTTCAGTCGTTGAATACCAAAATTGAAAACAACTAAGTTTTTTATTTTTTAAAACTTCAAAACCACTCAATTTGAGTGTTTTAAATAAAATAAAACACCTTAAAATAATGAAGTATTAATAATAAAAAAAATTTAATTATATAATAACAAACAATTCTCATCTAATAATAAAAAATTTGGAGAACTGGAAGGATATTTAACTAGCAAATATACGACAACAGTGAAACTTGTCAACAAAGTAACAAAAAATAAATACAACGTAACACCAAGCCAAGAAACAGAGGGTTCCCATATAAAATTGAGTCATGCGTATCCCGACAAAGAACATGTCAAGCATGCAAAGAGGAACCATGGACAAGACTCAAGAGGGTACACAACAAAAATTTAACAGGACAAAAACATGAAATTTGTAAGAAACTCCAGTATTTTTGAGCAAGACAAATGATGGGTAACAAATGTGAACGTCAATACCAGCATTTTCTAAACAATTTAGGCCCTTTTACTATTGAAATACAATTTATTTAAATTGACAAAAACAGTACCAATCTAGTAAGACCATTAAATGAAAAAGAAATCCAACCTTCGAAAGGTGTACAAGTACTAGATAAAGAATTATTGCAAATTCTATTAAATCTTTAACAGAATCCACATTCCAATTAATAACAAGCTTAAAAAAATAGAGAACTAAATGTAATTACTATGAATTTTCATGTATTTGGTAGTAAGCTAGATCAATATTCAAAACTTGATTGCAAGTTTGTAAGAAATCCACATTCAAATGATTTTAGTGGAAGTATTTATTTTTTTTATTATTAGTACCTCTTTATTATATGGTATTTTATTTTATTTAAAACACTGAAATTGATTGATTTTAGAGTCTTAAAAAACAAAAAACAAATAATATAGTTGTTTTCAATTTCTATTATTGGATAATAAGTCTCGTATATTACTCCCTGCACACCGGGAGCAACTGAACAGGCCTCTCTCTCTCTCTCTCTATATATATATATATATATATATATATATATATATTTGTGCTCTTAAAGGGTCAATTTGTCTTTTTAGAATTTTTGCCTCATCACGTGACAAACCTGCCTTAATTTCTGTTAGATTTTAAATGGTGACTTAACCTTGGCAACAAACTGGATAGTTTAGGGGGTTAAGTGTTTTTTTGATAGTTTAGGGAGAGTTTCTTGAGAGAGAAAAGAAAGCTTAGGGGGTTTAGTGCACTTTACCCTATTAAAATAATTTCACTTTCATCATCACATTATCCTTATTAAAATAGTTTTTGGGTGAGCAATAATGTATTTTGATATGAACTTTTAACTGTAATAGTCTCATACAAATATACAATTCTCCTTCAAAAAGTTGGAGATGTGTTTCGATATTTTATAAAACAAAAAAAGAGCAGAGAACTCAAAAACTCAAAATAACAATGGTTATCTAACCTGGTTCAATATTAGTAAAGACCTAAGATAAAATTCTGGGCATTCTATGATTAAACATAACAAACGGGTAATGGCCTAGCGGTATCAGGCTCCTACTTTCTAAAGAGAGGTCAGGAGTTCAAGTTTAGGCTTAAGTATCAACTAAAAAAATAATAAATAAAATAAATAAAACATAAGAAGCCATACATGGACTATTTTACAATATCATACTAGCTCACATGCTTTCAAAAAAACAAACCCTCAAATATGCATAATAAGATAGGGATAAAAAAAAAAAAAAAAACTTCTAATATATCCTTCTATTGTAATGTAAAACCTGTTAGCTATCAAATTTTTAAGAAACTATTTTTAATTGAATGAATGAAAAATTATCACCAACAGGTCAGTTGCCTAGCGGTATCAACCCCTTACCTCTCAAAGAGAGGTTAGAAGTTCAAGTCTCAGAAGGGACATGTTTGTTAGAACCAACTAGGAAAAGCAAAAAAGAAGAGAAAAATCTACTCTTTCCTAAAAAAAATATTTACAATTTATTTTGTTCTTCTCATGTTTCTTGGCTCAAAACAATTGTTGCTGTGGATTTAGGTCGTACCCAAAGTGTTGGTATCTTATACTTTATTTTCAAATGTGAAAGCGATGAAAGAGGAGTCCATTTCCTTTCTCGGGCATTTCCTTTATTTTCAACAGTTTCCTGAAAGAGGCATTTCCTTTCTCGGGCATTTGATTGGCCGGAACCGTTTTGTAATTCCTCTGCACCACGCAAGACTCAGGAGTCCATGTAGTACAATCCATGTGCCGCCAAATGGTACCAAAAACCCCACTATCTGAAGACTTTAAAAAGAAAAAATAAAGACTTTAAAGCAGAAGAAGTTACCCAAGACTTTCCTCAAACCAACATCTCTAGAAAAAGCCCACTATTTTGACACACCTTCACTTTCTTCTTATAGTTTACTATAAATTTCCTTTCATCTTTGAGATTTATGTCATGTGCTAACTCAAGTACCCTCTTCAGATTTGTGTTCCAAATCCTTTCCTTATTCATTTCCTCCTTTCATTTCGAGATTTATATCTTGTGCTAACTCAAGTACCCTCTTCAGATTTGTCCTCCAAATCCTTTACTATTCATTTCCTTTCATCTTCAATATTGATATATTGTGCTAGCTCAAGTAGCTTCCACAGATTTGTGCTCCGAATCCTATGGCCGATACTGCAAGAACATTCCACTCTCTGCCCCACATACGAAGGAACTTCACCGGACAGTTCAACATGGCATTTATGGCCACGAGATACTACTTCTCTCAAGGACCATGTATACCCACTACTCGCCAAGCCATTCTCGCCTTCATTGTTCCAATTATCATCAACTATCTCGAATTGATGTACCAAGGAAAGGATAAATCTCCATTTGAAACACACCCCAAGAGCATGCAGGCCAGCATTGTTAGTTTGCTCATATACTGCTTGGCATTCGATGCTAAGCTGAGATTTTCTTCTACTCATCCAACTTTTGCCCTTGTTCTTCGTCGTAGTATGGTGCTGTTTGGTTCACTGGCAGTGGTATCTCTGGCATCAATTCTCTTTGCAGACTCCATTAGGCCAGTTCTATACTTGTTATACATCTTGTTTTCAGCAAGCAAATTGCTAAACCGACAACTTCAAATTCTGTGGAATTGGCTCCACCAGAGAATCATGGCCGAACTTCACCATAGATTGCATGTACCTGAAAGGCACACTATAGGTATACTCCCTGTATAAGAGAAGGAAATTAAGCAACAGTCTGTTGTCCTAGGTGGTAACCCGGACTTTGTCTGGTATTCAAGGTTAGGGTACAAACACCAGTACCTGTCTCTGTGAGAGTTTATTTTAGTGAACATATACTCTGATGTTTCAGTAAAAAAGAACAAAAAAAAAACTGATGTGGCCCCTGCCATCAAATATTGGACTTAACCAACCTGCAGAGTCTTGCAAACAGTTTCCTGTTATGAACGAAGAAAATCAAGCAGAGTTCATTGTCCTAGTGGAATCCAGGACTTTGTCCCGTGTGTTCAAATACCAGTAGGTGTCCTCAATAAGAAGAAATTTAAGGTGGCTCGGACCAGACCAATCTATAGATTCTTAAGCAATTTAAAGTCCCTATAATCTGTCAAAATGCGTCTGATATGCCTGGTTTAGGAGGTCAACTGTACAATGCAACACCTTTATGAATGTGGAGGAATGCCTCTACTTTTCTCTTGTACTGAACTCTTATCTTTGGAATGAAATCAAACACATTTAAGAAAAGAAAAAAAAATTATAAATTCTCTCTCTATTTTTTTTCATGAATTTCAGAACTTCCATATGCATCAAAGGATGGTAAGATGACATACCAGGAACTGTTCCGAGTTTAAGGGTAGGGAAGAAATTTGACCTCGAACTGATGTACTAGACCATTCCAAAGTGATGGATGTAGCCACAAAGCCCAGAACCACATCCTTAGATCCCAAAATTCAGCTACAAGTTTTCCCAAGTAATCCTATCTTATGTACTCTTTTACCTGCTTACGCATTCATAGATAAGACGTTACTCAAGCTGTGAGTCACACAATTATCCTCAATACATTGCAGGATTTATCATAACAATAACTTTTGCTCATAAGACCTACATTTTTCAATAGAGATCGCAATCCAGACAAAATGAAGTGTTCCCCAAAAATAAACGAGATTTTTTTTTTAGAAGCTCATTGCAGAATAGGCAAAGGCAGAAAGATTGTCTGAACATATAAGCTATAATTACTCAGTTATTCTTACATCAGAGACCAATATGCAGCATGAAAACCAAAAAGAATAGGTTTACCATTGAAAAACTAATTAGTGCCCATCCAAGGATAAACAAATATCCTGGTTCTTGATCCCTTCCCGAAACATAGAAAAATTCTAACATAATGTAGGTACAACACAAACACTTCCACACACGAAAATAATGGAATCTTCTGCCAAAAGAAATATAGAATTTGTTACTGTTTAGATATGATCGCAGCACAACAGAGAGGCATACCTCCCAAAAGGCAGAAGACATAATAAACTGAAGGACGAAAAAGGATAACTTGGCACAAAATGTTAAGATTTAATTAATTTCTGACAAAAGTTGAAACAACTCACAAGGTAGGAATTCAGAATGGGAGGGACAATTAGGGTTCAATTACCCTTCCTTGCCAATGAGTCTGGTAACCCATCTTCACCATCTTTTTGGTATGTCCAAACTGTTGTTCCGCAATCTTCCTCTAAAGCATATAAATAGTTTTTTACATTACCATTGTACCCAGATAGTAGAGACCCACATTATTTTAGGCTATGCTCAAGTCATTAAAGCAAGCAAATATTTGGGCATGGTCCAAAATAAATATTTGCTCGGCCAAAAAGAAGAATATAATCTAATCTTTATGACAAAGAGAGACAACCCAAACAAACTTTAGAATGTAGAACTACTAAGAAATTCAATTATTCTCCCCAAGAACTAAGATACACGGAGAGAAATGCCGCTATGAATATGAAAATTAAAAAAGATCCAATTGAAATAAGAACCAATTGTTGCAGAACTAACAGTTCTATCTAATTGCGTGCGTGTTTTGGTATGAAAATTAAAAGGTTATAATGACACCAAAGATTTAATCTTTAATATTTTCTAAGTTCTATCCGTGCGTGTTTATATATATATATATACATGTAGAAGAACTGAAATTTACTTGCCTGTGACTCTGAACGAGCTCAATGATGTGATTCCAGATAGAAAATCGAAGCTCTTTGAGCTCAAAACCCTATATTTGGGACAACGAGCAACCCCATGGTGATTAGTGATCCAGAATGGGAGGGACAATTAGGGTTCGATTGAGTATCGCAGCCAACAAAAGAGCGTTCTTGAACTCGGACAACTGGTTGCTGAACCCAGTGTGTGGGGGCGTACCAGAGAAACTTCTCTCCTAGGGTTTGCTGTGACCTGCATTGAGGGAATTGGGCCGGTTGGGAATTCCTCCACATGGGGAGGAGTGAAATGGACATGTGAGTGTTGGAGACGAAGAAGAAGAGGAGAGAGACTGGGAGGAGAGAACATCCCCCCAAGTTTGACTCTCCACATCTCCATATAGCAACGTCAGCCAATTTTTATTGGTGTGGGTTGGGTTGGGCTGGCCCTGGGCTGGGCTCACTTGCTTTAGAGTCTACTCATCTGTTTGGTTGCTGAAGATACAGGAAACAAAAACATAAATTTTTTTATTTTTTTATTTTATTTTATTTTTTTTTGTGTGTGGAATCGGGAGCAAGTGAAAGATGTTGATTTGAAGTATATAGATTGTGTTGTCCCTAGATTCAACCTCAACTTTTGAAATACACCTATGCTATTTTGCGTTTGGGAGCATCCACATCTTAGAAAAGCAATTTTAATTCCAACAAATTCACTAATTTTTCTTTGATTTTAATTTCAAAATATTAAAAAACTAACTACAATTTCAATACACCAATTTACTAAGAGCACCTCCAGCGATTGTGTGTATGCCCATCATTCTGATCGCGCAGGAGTTGCTTTTAGGTTTGAAGAAGAAGATATATATATATATATATTTTTTGATGTCTCATAATATATTTATATAAAAAAATTTGGACTACTTGTCTTTAATTCCAGCCATTATTTTATATATTTTGTGTAAAAATATATCTGTTAATAACAATCAACCACGTGTCTCCACATAATTTATACAAAGCTACTTAATATCGAATTGATTCATTAATAAAATGAGAAAAGGAAGAAGAAAGAAAATATGTTATGTGACTGTATAAAATAATAGTATAAAATACATAATAATTTTATACATTTATATATCTTAAGAGATTATTAAAGATAAAAAGAAATTAAAACATTATACGTAACAATGTATATATTACGTGACTGTATAAAATACATAATAATTTTATATATTTATATATCTTAAGAGACTATTAAAGATAAAAAGAAATTAAAACATTATACATAACAGTGTTTATGCTTTAACACATTTTCACTAACTTCAATTCGAAAGTGCTAATACTTCAATTGGTCACTTTGAATTGATTTACATGGAATCAAACTGCAATTTGTCCATAAATTTTTAACCAAAAAAAAAAAATTTGTCCACAAATTCCGGGGTGGGCCATGGCAAGGAATCTATACTCTTGTCATCCATTTTCTTACCAAAATTCACTTCAATAATCAATATCTCCTTAAATCTTAAATGAAAGTGGGCCTATTTCATCCTTAAATGACATTTATTATTATTATTATTATTTTATGATGATGTGTAATAAGAAGAGTTATTTCAAACTTTAATCGAATACGGGTAAATCACTTTTCATATCCAAAACGAACAAGTAGAAGGCCGAATAAACACGGCCGAAGGAGTATAATTAGGGCGCAACATATCACATCATTGATATGTTCACCTACTAAAATACAACATTCAATAAAATTAATTTCCATCTATTTATAAAAATTAGGATAATGTTTCAATTCTTATCCATCAAGACAAATTGTGTTCCGCGCACTAAGAATAAGTGTAAATCATTGTTCATATGCAAAATAAACAAATATAAGACAGATGGAGTATAACTAGAGCCCGACATATCACATCATTGGTATATTCACCTATGCAAAATAAACAAATATAAGACAGATGGAGTATAACTAGAGCCCGACATATCACATCATTGGTATATTCACCTATGCAAAATAAACAAATATAAGACAGATGGAGTATAACTAGAGCCCGACATATCACATCATTGGTATATTCACCGACTAGAATACAACATTCAATAAAATTGGTTTCCATCTATTTAAAAAAATTAGGATAATGCTTGAGTCCTTGCCCGTCAGGACAGAGTATGACATGCACACTAACGTGTCCTAATAAGATTGACACCTCTTTTAAACTTACAAAAATATAAAACATGGGTAATACTCATTTTTTTGGATTAAACCCGAGGGATCTAATTTTTTTCCTTTCTTTGTTCTCATTTGTGTAATCTCACATGTTTGGAGATTGAACAACCGTGTGGAGTTATTTTTTTTGTGATTGCACCCGTTATTAAATCTTATGTATTCCAGAGCTGGGCTTTTTTGTGACTCTAGATAGGATGAAGAGAAGTTACTTCTCTAGTATTTGTAAATCAGATTATTATTCTGGGCCGTTGCTTTTCTTTTAGAAGAACTCTTTGTTTATATGTATTTGTTGTCAATCAGATTATTATTATTGTCTCATTGCTGCCTAGGAATTCTTTGTTTATCTGTATTTGATGTCTGCTATAAGATGGCTAGTTTGGGGGGCAAGGCAAAATCAATGCAAAGAAAGCCCGGTCCTCTTTCAAACAATTTCCGTCTTTGTGTGTATATGTCTTTTTTTATACTGATAAAAAAAATTATGCACACAATTTATCTATGACAAATCACTAGAATGCATTCCGTAATTTTCGTGGCTAATTTCTTGTGTTAGTCTGGTTCATTACTCAAATTTTTATTAATTTGAGTATCACTGTGTCAATGTTATACATTGTACAAATAAGGTAGAAAAAGCAGAATTGAGTGAAAAAAAGGAATGACTTTTATATGTAGCATGTATAAAAAACAGGTAAGGTAGATTGTGAAAAGAGAGAAATATAAATGAATAGTTCAATTTTTTTTTAAGGAAAATAAAAAATAACAGAAAAAGATAGGAAACACATTTTTCCATGAATTGTTCTATAGAAACATAATTAAAAGAAGATACATTCAAAGTTGAGTAATTTAAAAATTATTTCTTTTTTTTTTTTTTTTTTTTTTTTGAATTTTTATGATTCTAAAAAGTAGAGGTCTGGTAGGGAATATTAGGGTTTGGAATGATTGGCGGCTGGAACTATAGGGAAAAGAAATATGCGAACTATGTGAGCGAGATACACAGATGAAAACAGAAAAAAGAAAGAAAATAGATGGTTTAACACACACAAAATATATATAACTCATGTTTTGTATTTTTTAAAGTTTAAAAGAGGTGTCAACATATTATTAAGACATGTTAGTGTGCAGGACACAATCTGTCCTGATGTGTAGGATTGCAGCATTACCCAAACAAGAGCTCCTCTCAATAAATTAATATGATGCCATTTTCATTGAGTAAGCATACTAATAAAGTGTTATACTTACTCACCCAATATCTTCTCCGCATCAAAATAATTTCGTCTTCAAATCTTCTAAGACATCATTCTTTGGAAAAAGGTTACAATTTCTACCTTACCGCGAAATATGTGTGCCTAGTTAGAAAGTTGTCTTGACATGTCCGTCTTTCTTTGGAGGTTACAATTTCTCTTTCACCATAATATATGTCTGCCAATTTAGACACCATGATATTTCTTTGGAATAACCACAGTGTGCCTATTCCAGAAATCTGACACCATGATCTTTCTCTAGAAAAAAGGTTACAATTTCTATCTTACCATAATATGTGTGTGCCAATTCAGAAGGTTGACTTGGGGCCATTGGTGATCTTAATTCTTAAGCACATGTAAATTGTTCAAGAATGTTAACCATTACTATGACAAATAAATTTAAAAATTGTTCCCCCCACTCCCCAAATATATATATATATATATATATATATATATATATATATATATATATAATTTTAAAATTTTCATATTTAAATACAATGACATCCCCTAAATTTGGCCTAATTTCAAGTGGAGAATTTTTTTTAATTTTTTTTTTCTTTTCCTAATAACGGTTTTTCTTCAAGGCATTAATGCTGCTGCTTCTTCCCTTTTCTTGAATTCCTTCTTATATGCCAGACATGACATGACTACTACTCATGTTGAGAGTGCATCGACTTTGTGGTGAGTGACTTTGCACCCATTTGGTATATTAATTTCTACAATGGTACCCATTTGTATTTTCCAGGTAATCCAATGAAGACCAAATTTGCAATTCGTTTGCAACAATGGGGTTAGAGATGGCAAAATATTTCACCCCGTCAAGCACCTGCATCACCTCGTCTTATTTAGAACGTTAAATGATTTTGGGGTTAGAATAAAAGTTAGAATTGAAAATCTGCATAGTTACGAGGTGGGATGGGAAAGGTCCACCCGCCCCACCCATTTATAGTAATAAATTATAATTTTGTACTTATATTTTGTTTTATATTCCCAATTCAATAATATGAGATATATATTAAACAAATCATAATTTATTCTTTTTCAATCACTAAATATTTTTTTGCATTATTCTTATTTGAGTATTTTTATGTATTATTTTGATGTTTTTACAATATTAAGTTTAAAATTCTAACTGAAAAGTTGAATTTTATTTTTATCTGAAAAAGAAAAAAAAAAAAAAAATTATCACAGTTTAAAATTTTATTTTATTATTTAGTTTGTTAGATTTATAATAAAATTACGAAACTACTCTACAAAATTTGCCTTTGCCTCCACTCCTGCCCCACCTCCCCCGTCCGTAAACAAAATTAGAATGAAAATGAGGGTAACTATGCTAAACGTGAATAGGATGGCATTGGCCGCCCCATTACCATTCTAAATGGGGTCAAGATTCGAGAGTCGATAAATGACCAACACCTGTACGAATCATTCCCCAAGTACAATCTAAGCACTACTCTGTCACTTTGCACTAAAAATGCAAGATTCAAATAGCATTTGAGCCGTACACATAAATGAATCTCACTGTACGGACTTTAAAGTTAAGAAATTACCCAACACTTTCCTCAAACCATCGTCTCTATATAAACTAGTTTTAGTACACATTGATATTCAACTCTAATTCAACAGAACTGGTAATATATACATTCACTTCTCTTCCTAATTTACAGAACATTTCCTTTCACGTTCATGATAGTTATATTGTGCTAACTCAAGTATTTTCTTCAGATTTGTGATCAAAATTCAATGGCTGATACTGCCACAACATTTCTTTCTATGCCCCGCATACCAAGGAATTTCACTGGACAGTTCAATGTGGCATTTTTCGGCCCGAGATACTATTTCTCTGAACCACCACGATTGCCCACTACTCGCCATGCCATTCTTGCCTTCATTGTTCCAATTACCATCAACTATCTCGAATTGATGTATCAAGGAAAGAATAAATCTCCATTTGAGACGCACCCCAAAAGCATACAGGTCAGCATTGTTAGTTTGCTCATATACTGCTTGGCATACGATGCTAAGCTGAGATTTTCTTCTACTCGTCCAACATATGCCCCCCTTGTTCTTCGTCGTAGTATGATGTTGTTTGGTTCGCTAGCAGTGGTGTCTCTGGCATCAGTCCTCTTTGCAGACTCCATTAGGCCGGTTCTATACCTGCTTTACGTCTTGTTTTCAGCAAGCGAATTGCTGAACCGACAACTTCAAAAGTTGTGGAATTGGCTCCACCAGAAAATCATGGCCAAACTTCACCATAGATGGCATGTTCCTGAAAGGCAAACTACTTATATACTCCCTGTATAAATATATATATATACATAAACACACACTACCTGTATTCCCGAGAGTTTAGTTTGTTTGGTTAATACATTCCAATACCCTACGAAAAAAACAGAAAAAAAATAAGGCGGCCCTGACCATCAGATGTTGGTCTACAGTCCTCAACCAATCTACAGAGTCTTGTAAGTCCCTGTGTCAAGGAGTGTGCGGTCTGGTATGACTAGTGATATGATCAATGGTGTAAAGCATCAGAAAGATTATTAATCTTCTCTTTCCTTTTCTCCCATTCTCTCTTTGTCATGAAAATTTCTGAATTTTTTACATGCACCCAAAGCATGGTAAGGTGATATCCCAACAAATGTTCTGAATTTGAGCCTAGGCAACAAATTTGGTCTCCGACTGAGGCACTCAATCATTATGAATTCATCAATAGGTCTCAAAACTTAGCAATTTAGACAAGACTACATAACTCAAGCTGCGCGGTATATATGCATCACCAAATTCATCATAACAAAGCTTTTGCTCATGGAGTTTTATATAATCTGGGAAAAAAAATGAAGATTTCTCCCCAAGAATGGTTAGTTCTCTTCAGAAGTCTTTTGGCAATACACACAGATTGAATGCGCACCTGAAAAGACAAACGAATCAGTGCCCATCCAAGGATAAATAATTTAGTGGTTCTTCATTCCGTCCTGAAATATTAGAAAAGTTCTACATTAGAAGAATATAATATAAAAGATTTTAGATGTAGAACTACTGAAGTCTCCTGCCAAAAGAAACATGAGATTTGTTAATGCTTAAATGATCACAACATAATATATAGAATAATTCTGTCTAAAGCAGAAGACATAACAAACTGAAGAAAAATACAACTTCATAGGAAATCTTGAAAATTTGATTAATTTCTGACAGAAATTGCCACAAACTACAAGGTAAGAACTGACATTTTCTTTCAGTAAGTAGGTAAGGAGGACATCAAGTTAATGATTTCTGAAAAAACCAACTCATTAAGAAGATTCAACAAAGAAAACTAATACTTAACATTATTGTCGTGTATTAACAGGAAATCCCTAGAGCCCATCAACACTGAACAGTCCTAAACATCAAGGCAGCACTTAACCTTTAGACTGCATAGATGGGCCAGTGGTCAATTTCATGCCAGAACTGCTAGATGCAGTTGCACGACAGAATTGCTTGACACAGTTGTATGGAAAACAGAGAAGGACCTTGCCTTGCCAAGAAATTAACAAGCTCAACTTTGACAAGCCAACCAACTCATCTACATTCTTTGGACTCTTTAAATGCACTGCTGTTGGTTTAAACATGTAACAACCAACTCCACCACATGGTATGATATTGTCCGCTTTAGACCTAAGTCTGCACGGTTTTGCTCTTGGGTTATACCCCAAAAGACATCTTACCAATAACACCACCACATATAAGCACTTCACCGTTCCCTTACCCAATCGATGTGGGATTGTGCACTCGTAACTCGCCTAATGTGATAGTCTGTTAGTGCCTCGCACCCACCCACGCCACACCCGCCCACAAAGTCGTCACAAAACACCTCGTGAGTTTTCCTTTTTAGCTGGCTCCATATTGTATCCTTACCAAAATGGAAAAGAAAGCAAGAAGATATTGCTGTGTCTCAGCTTGGAAAAGAAAGCAAGAAAATATATATAGGAAATTGAGCTACCTGGCTTTGGAAGGACAAATTCCCCGTCACTGGACTTGACAAAATCCATTGATTGAAATTCTTCATCCAAAGCAGTAGGAGCAGCCAACAGATATTGCTGTGCCTCAGCTTGTGGAGGATTAACAGCAAAGAAATCCTCTGATGCAATTGGTGAGTCGACTGACTGCAGAGATCCAAGAAAAAACAAGATTATATAAGCAATAATAATGAGGAGGAATATATATATATATATAAAGTGACTTAAAAAATACAAAATATGTATGGATCTAAAGCAGCAACTAAATCACAGAGATCTTAATATGTTATTTCCGAAATAAATTATTTCTCTCCTAAAGGTTTTAAACAACAGAATTATACACATAAGATGCACATTGGAACTATAAGGAAGCACGCCGAAGTCATTTTGGCAGGTCAAATAAAATATAATTAGTAAACAATAAAAGGACAAATATTATTATTTACACGTGTCTCAAAAACAATAAACCAAAATCATTCAACAGAAAACAGAGAGCCAATCCTAATTATATCACATTTCATGCGCATGATCATGTCAGAAATTCTTTCTACAAGTATGGATGGCGATTGGAAAATCTCATTAAAAAAATTATCTCATCAGAAACGAGTAGAAGCAACAATTCTGACATCCATAACTATAGAGAATCTTCATTAAAGATATAGGTATTAGTTACCACAATATATATATATATATATATATATGCATGGTTAAGTTCCTGTATCATGAATCTGTGTATAGAGAGAAGCATTGAATGTTTGAGTCCTTAAAGCAATCAAAGTCCATGTCCACCCTGCAACACATAAATGCAAAGACTCCAAAATCAATTACCCGAACAGCAGAAGCAGACACCAGTGATGAAATATCAGCCATGAATATGTACCAGCAAACACAAGAAAAGTAAATACTCGATTAATTTTCCTAAATCAAGCTTTGATGTGGAAAAAAGAAGAATCTAGTGAAATCTTTATGATAAACAAAGCCAACCCCAACAAACCTAAAACTGCAGAATTATTAAGAAATTCAATTATTCTAACCAAGAACAAAGATACACACAGAAATACTGCTTTAATAAACATGAAAACTACAGAATACCCAATTGAAATGAGAACCAATTATTGCAGAATCAACAGTTCTATCTAAGTGATTGTGTGTCATTGAAAATTTTGAAAGTTCTAGCAGGCAATAGAGATTTATAAATAAAAGTACACACATATGGCTTAAATTTAATTGCCAACGACTCTGAACGAGCTCAATGAGGTGATTCCAGACAGAAAATCGAAGCTCTTTGGGGCTCAAAACCCTAGAAATTTTGGGGCAACTCCAGAGAATTAGCAACCCCACGGTGATCCAGAATGGGAGGGACAATTAGGGTTCGATTGGGGGAATTGTGCTGCAACAAAGGAACTTCTGTCCTAGGGTTTGCTGTGACCTGCATTGGGGGAATTGTGCTGGCTGGGATTTCTAAAAAATGAGGTGCCTGTAGGAGATGAAGTGGGGGAGAGAGAATCCGTGAGAGAGTTCAAGTTGTTGTTTCTAATAAATTTCTCGAAATGATCTTCTTCTACTTGTTGCTTCTGTTGAAGTTGAAAGCTTCCGTTTCTCCTCTTTGAGTGTTTTTTGGGACGGTGTCATCTCTCCTGCGACAGTCTCATATTTCATTGAAAGCTTACAGGAAAAGATACAGGAAAATACAGGAAAAGAAAAGAATTGATCCTGGCTGGTTAATATGTTGATTTGAAGTGGCATAGATTGTGTTGTCTCAAGATCAACTCACACTTTTCAAATTGTAAATTTGAGAATAAACTTATATTTGTATTTTATTTTTTTTCAGCTCCGGTGTAACCTATGCTATTTTTGACGTAACCTATGCTAGTATGCAATGTTTGTTTTCTGAATGAGTTGATTATTCATAATTTTTTCTTTTTAATTTTCCGGAGTATAAAACTATGTGGAGTCGAGTCGATGACAAAGAAAAAGAGAGGTATATGACACATGATAAAAAATGCAGGCTGCAAAGGGGATAGACATAAATACATAAATAAAAATATTACTGTATAAATTAATATTAGGTTTTTATATTTACTACTATTTGAATCAGAATTTTTTTTTTTTTTTTTTTTTAAAATTCTTCCACTTCCTACCACGTCAAATCAAAAGAATTTCTGGCTGAGTGAGTCCACTTGCATAGTTTGAGGAAAGTCATAGGTAATTTCTAACCTGAATAAAAATATTCAGAAGGATGCAAAATGGTTGTTTGAGACTAGCTTGACAGTTCGGACTTGCATTTTTCAATGCTAAAATAGTGATTGGAGCTACCTTTGATCTTTGATTGTGAAATTCAGCTTAAAATATTGTTGCATTAGGAGAAAGGTTCGAGACATATTTTGCTAGTTAGAGTAGTCCGTCATTTGTAATTTGTAAAGCATCTATTAGATATCGGCCTCATTGGTATACAAGCTTCTGTCCAACCACTCTAAACCAATACAATTTGGTAATTATTCTCTTGTAGTCTACTACACAATGTGCAATAATATTTTGCCTACATCGTCTAATCAAGAGGACTAGTAACTAGTTTACTGTATATATATATATATATATATACACACACATTCATTTCCTTTCATCTTCATGATTCTTATCTTTGTGCTAACTGCTAACTCAAGTATTATCTTCAGATTTGTGCTCTAAATCTTATGGCCGATACTGCAACAACATTCCTCTCTATGCCCCGCATACAAAGGAACTTCACTGGACAGTTCAATGTGGCATTTATGGCCACGAGATACGTACTACTTCTCTGAAGAACTACTGCATATGCCCACTAGTCGCCATGCCATTCTCGGCTTCATTGTTCCAATTACCATCAACTTTCTCGAATTGATGTACCAAGGAAAGGGAAAAACTCCATTTGAAACGCACCCAAAAACCATGCTGCTCACCATTGTTAGCTTGCTCGTATATTGCTTGGCAGACGATGCTAAGCTGAGATGTTCTTCAACTCATCCAACTCATGCCCTTGTTCTTCGTCGTGGTAAGGTGCTGTTTGGTGCACTGGCAGTGATTTCTCTGGCATCAATTCTCTTCGCAGACTCCATTAGGGATCAACTCATGCCCTTGTTCTATACTTAATTGCTTTACATCCTGTTTTCAGGGAGTGAATTGCTGAACCGACAACTTCAAATGCTGTGGAATTGGCTCCACCAGAGAATCATGGCCAAACTTCACCATAGATGGCATGCTCCTGAAAGACACACTATAGATATACTCCCTGTATAACACAAGAAAATTAAGCAACAGGCTTGTGTCCTGCATTCAAGGTTGGGATTCAAACAACACTTCGTGTTTATATACCCCAAAAATAAAAAATAAATAATAAAAAAAGGAAAACTACCCTGTATTCCGGAGAGTTCAGTTTGCTTGGTTAATTCATACTGATACTCTGAGATTTCGAATAAAATAATAATAATAATAATAATAATAATAATAATAAGGAGGCCCTGACCATCAAATGTGGTCTCAACCAATGGACATAGTCCTGTACGTCCCGGTGTCAAAGACTCTGTTGTGTGGTATGGCTAGATTGGGAGGTCAACCGTGTGAAGCATCAGAAAGATTATTATTCATCTTCTCTTTCCTTTTTCTCCCATTCTTTGTCATGAAAATTTCTGAACTTTTTACATGCACCAAAAGCATGGCAAGATGATATCCCAACTGTTTCTGAATTTGAGGCTGGGCAAGAAATTCAGTCTCCAACTTGGGCACTAAACCGTTCCCAAGTGGTGGGAATAACCACAAATCCGAAAAGTAAATCACTAGGTCCCAAAATTTAGACAACACTTTGTAACTCAAACTGGAGTATATATGATGCATCAAATTCATCATAACAGTTTTTTTGGTCACGCTTCGGAAAAAAAAAAATTTTGAAGATACCTCCCAAGGAAAAGAAAGTTATCTTCAGAAGTTCTTTAACAATAGACATGGACTGAATGTTCACCTGAATACAGGAATGGACCTAGTAGCAAGTGAGGGGGACAATTGCCCCTCTGAATTTTTAATTTTTCACTAATATACCATGCTATTTGTTCTTTTTTTTTTTTAATAAATACCCCTAAAATATTGCTAATGCCCTTCTTGAAATTATTACAAAATTTCAACTTTGCCCCCCTTATCTAAAGTTCTAGGTCCGTGCCTGCCTGAATAGACAAGCTCCTACTACCCAATTTCATGAAAACTAGAAGGAAAATTTTTGCCTAATCAGTGCTCGTACAAGGATGAATAATATATAGTGGTTGTTCATTCCTTCCGCAAATATAGAAAAATTCTACATTTGTAGGTTATAATAGAAAGACTTATAGAGATGGAACTATTGAAATCTTCAGTGAGACTAAACATAGGATTTGTTAATGCACGCGCGCGCGTGTGTGTGTGTGAGTGAGAGAGAGTGAGAGAACCTTGCCTTGTCAAGAAATTAACAAGCTTAACTTTGACAAGCCAACCAACTCATCATATACATTGATTGGGCTGTTTGAAAAAAATGCATTGCTATTTACCCAAAAATGAAGATGCATTGCTGTTGGTTTAAACACCTCATGAGTTTCCGTTTTAGCTTAATTAACAGTTTTATCCAACTGATTGCGTGTTTTGCCAGAAAATTAGAGGTTCTAATCACACAAAATTATAGTCTTTGAAAATTTTAAGGTCTACAAAGGAATAAAATATTTATAAATGCGTATATATACATTATACACATACATGTAAGAGAAATTAGATTAACTTGCCAATGACTCTGAACAAGTTCAATGACGTGATTAAAATCAAGCTCTTTGGGGCTCAAACCACTAAATTTGGGACAACTACAGAGAGCCACCCCATGGTGATTGGTGATCCAGAATGGGTGGGACAATTAGGGTTCCATCGAGTATCGCAGCCATCAAAATACCCTAAATTTGGAGGTTTTTTTTGGAATTTATGTTTCACAAAAAGTTGCTCATGTGCATTAGAGCATCTTTAACAGTACGATAAAATATTATTAAAATTTACACTGCCACAACACAAAAAGTATAAAGGAACGTAATTTTTTAATTCATCATTTATGTAAAGTACAAATACGTGAATATAGCCTTATAAATTATGTTCAATTAATTTATGAAGTACAAATAAGGTAAAAATTATGTTCTTTTTAATATACCCTTGTACCAAAATTTTGATTGCGACTAGAAATCTATATTCTCTCTCAATCATCAACTTGTCTGTGAATTAATTGGAGAGACTTTTTCGAATTGAAATAAAAAAATTTAAATATAGTAAGAAATGTTCTCGAATTGCCTTCCCATAAAATCAAAACCCTAATAAGATAAATGATCCATATAGATTATTTTTTGAGTCACGTATACAGAATTTCCTAATACAGCATTAATTAAATCAGCAACCACAAATGAAAGAGGGAGTGAGCCAGTAAATTGCCACCATGGCACCTACCTAGTGGCAGACAGTGGAGAGGAATCCTGTGTTCGGAAATGACTACGTTTCACGTCATCATGATTATACTAAAACAATGGCATAATTTTAAAATAATTTAATATTGCGACAAACTAAAATTTTTAAACCAGTAAGAATGTGTGAGAGGAGGGTATCTTTTCCTGTTGGAGTTAGGAAGCTTCCATATCTCCTTTGGTGGTGTTGTATGATGATTATTGATTACATACATTGTTATATGTTAGATGACGTGTCATTCACATCATCATTCATGGCTTTCTTGGATAGGAATCATTTGTTTGGCTATGAGGAGCGGTGTTAGTCATTCAATTATATAAATCATATTTATTTATTTATTAATCTATTATTTTTATTATTTTTACCATTTCAAAGGCACAAAGGTCAAATTATCAATGACGATTCAAAAGCAAAAGCCAAGCAAAAATGAGCACACAAATTTTAAAGCAATACAAGAAAAATTATTAAACAAGCTCCAAATTTATTGAAAAAGAGAGTCAAAGCTCCGCAACGAAAATCACAAGGGAGAAGCGTAGCAACAGAAGTGACCCAAGAGCCTGGCCATTATCAAAACAGCAGCTTCAAAGCTATATCCACAAGGCGTTGCCAACTGGAAAAAGACTATCCAAAACCGCATAATTATAGATCATTGTATTGAGTAAGTTTGGATACATCAAGTATTTTGAATGAATGAGTGAGTCATTGGGTGTAATTGGAATTATTTTATCTTTTTCCGTAAGCAAAGTTTTGAGCCAAACGAAGTCAATCTTATCTTTTTTGTGTGCGTACCTATTTTATATTCTTGTCATTAATTTTTTCTTGTTCTCATAAATTTCTATGTTTAACTTTTATACGTTTCAAGTTGGCATGGGTTCACTAGCTTTTAGAGTCTCCTCTTTTGTTCGGTTGCTTAGAAGATACGGAAAGATTATAGTAGATAATTGATTATTTGTAATTAAAGATAGAGAGAGACAAAACCGTAATTATTAAAAAATTAATTTTAATTCTAATAAATTTACGATTTTGTTTTTTAAATTTAAATTTCAAAGTATCAAAATTATTTTCGAAATCAATGTTTGGATTTAATGTTTCATTAGTTTCAATTTCAATTTCAATTCCAAAATATCGATGCTTCCAAACGGAACATCATAAAGACTTTGAAACCACTCCTCCGGAAAGGGTTTAAACACATCTCATTGCTGTTATTTGGTCATTTTTGTACAACAAGAATATTCTCAAAAGTTACCATTAAGTGTGCATTATTTATGTGAAATCAAATTGTAATGTGTCCCCAAATTTCAAGGTGGGCCATGACAAGTACTATTCTTCTTCTTCTTCTTCTTCTTCTTTCTTTCTTTTATTTTCTTTTATTTTTTTTTATTTTTTATTTTTTCATGATGATGGCAAGCACTACTTGGCAAGTGGAAGAACTATAGAATTTTGCCACGTTTTAGGGAGTGGTATTAAATGATCTGGTCCATTTCAAATTGAAAAAAAAATTCCTAGAGTAGTACATATGTTTTCGTTTTAACATTTTTTTCTTTTAATTTGTCCCAAAATATTTGTACCCTTCCTGAAGTCAAAGCAAAGTAAATGCAAATCTTTCCATGATTGTGCATTAAATATTCAAAAATCCCTTCAACTTTATAATATACAATTATACATATTTAAAGTTGAAATGACAACTAATTCTGAAAGAGAAAATGCATACTGTTAAAAAAATAAAATAAAAAAATAAATTAAAAAAAAAAACCAAAAAGGGGCAATTATATAGGACGGAGGGATAAAATAGCATTTAGTTTAATGGTAAAACACCCCTAATTCTAAAAAGGAGGGAAAGTGTTCGAACTCAAGTTTGGACAAAAAATTTATGTAAATGTGTCTCTTGTCAATAATATAAACACATACGTAATAATACATCATTTATATGTTCACCCAATTAAAATACAACATTCAATAAAAAGGAACACGAAAACAATAAAATATAAGTCACTTTAGTGAGAATAGACACGAGAGCAACACTCCCTTTATAAGAATTGTATGACTTCAAGTATCACCTATGTATAAAAGTTGTTCTCTACAAATTACTATGATGCGTTTTCATTTATTGAACATACTTAATAACTAATAGGCTCACCCAAAATCTTTTCCAAGTCGTAGATGCGTCAAAATATTTTGGTATTCAAATCTTGAAGCCATGATCATTCTTTGGAAAAAGGTTACAATTTCTATCTCATCATAGTATGTGAATTTATGTGAATGTGTTTTTGTTAATAATATATAAGCACGCGCGCAATAACATGGTGTTAATATATTTACCCAATTAAAATACAACATACAATAAAACCGGTTTTACCTAAGTCACATAGAGCGATTGCAAGAACGGAAACACAAAAATGACAAAATATAAGTCATATTAGTAAGAATTGACACGAGATAAACACTCCATTTACAAAAATTGTGTGACTTAAAGGATCACCTATGTATAAAAGTTGCTCTCAACAAATTATTATGATGCGTTTTCATTTAGTGAACATACACTACCGTGTTATACTGACTCACTCAAAATCTTTTCCAAGTCGTAGATGCGTCAAAATGTTTTGGTCTTCAAATCTTCAAGCCATGATCATTCTTTAAAAAAAGGTTACAATTTCTATCCCGACATGGTATGTTTGCCTATTCAAAAAGTTTTAATTTTTTATTTTTATTCAAAAAGTTGAGACACCATAATCATCCTTTGGATTACCATAGGCCTGCCTATTCAAAAAGTTGACATGGTCCCGTTGGTGTGATCTTAATTCTTAAACACCTGTAAATTGTTAAAGAATGTTAAACATTACTATGACAAATAAATTCGGATCGTGCTCAAAGTGTTAATCTGACAATTGGGTCAAGACTCAAAAGAGTCCACCCAGATTCCAGATAAACTTATTAAATCATTCCCAAGTGCAATCTAAGCACTACATTTTCACTTTGCACTAAAAATGCAAGTCCAGATTCTAATACCATTTGAACCATTGACAGAATATTTTTCTTACCGTCCAGACTTTAAAGCTAAGAAATTACCCAACACTTTCCTCAAACCATCGTCAATATATAAACTTGTTTCAATACACATTGAAAATCAACTCTAATTCAAGAGGACTTGTAATATATACATTCACTTCTCTAGCTTCTTAGTTTACTGCACATTTCCTTTAATCTTCATGATTGCTATACTGTGCTAACTCTTAAGTATTTTTCTGTAGATTTGTGATCAAAATTTCATGGCCGATACTCCAACAACATTTCTCTCTATGCCCAGCATACAAATAAATTTCATTGGACAGTTCAATGTGGCATGTATTGCCCCGAGATACTACCACTACTACCCTGAAGGACCGTGCATGCCCACTAGTCGCCAGACTCGCCATGCCATTCTCGCCTTCATGGTTCCAATTACCATCAACTTTCTTGAATTGATGTACCAAGGAAAGAGTAAATCTCCATTTGAAACACATCCCAAAAGCATACGGGTCAGCATTTTTAGTTTGCTCATATACTGCTTGGCATACTATGCTAAGCTGAGATTTCCTTCTACTCATCCAACTTATGCCCTTGTTCTTCGTCGTGGTATGGTGTTGTTTGGCTCGCTAGCAGTGGTTTCTCTGGCATCAGTCCTCTTTGCAGACTCCATTAGGCCGGTTCTATACTTGCTTTACGTCTTGTTTTCAGTAAGCGAATTGCTGAACCCACAACTTCAAATCCTGTGGAATTGGCTCCACCAGAAAATCATGGCCAAACTTCACCATAGATGGCATGTTCCTGAAAGGCACACTAGATATATACTCCCTGTATAAATATATAATATATATACACTACCTGTATTCCTGAGAGTTTAGTTTGTTTGGTTAATACATACCAATACTCTGAGATTTCAAGTAAAAAAAAAAATACTAAAAAGGAGGCCCTGACCATCAAATGTTGTTTTCAAGTCCTCAACCAATCTACAGAGTCTTATAAGTCCCCATGGTTAAAGAGTGTGTTGTCTGGTATGACTAGAGTGGTATGCTCAACCGTGTAAAGCATCAGAAAGATTATTATCCATCTTCTTTTTCCCCTTCTCCCATTATTTCTTTGTCATGAAAATTTCTGAATTTTTTACATCCACCCAAAGCATGGTAAGATTATATCCCTACAACTGTTCTGAACTTGAGGCTAGGCAACAAATTCGGTCTCTGACTGAGGCACTAAATCATTCTGAATTCATCTAGACAAGACTTCATAACTCAAGCTGCAGTATACATGCATCACCAAATTCATCATAACAAAGATTTTACTCATGGAGTTTTATATAATCTTGGGTAAAAAGGAAGATATTTCCCCATGACAGATTAGTTCTCTTCAGAAGTCTTTTGACAATAGACACAGGTCGAATGTTCAGCTGAACAGACAAACTGATTAGTGCCCGTCCAAGGATAAATATTTAGTGGTACTTCATTCCTTCCTGAAATATAGAAAAATTATACATTTGCAGGTTATAATAGAAATTTTCTAGACATGGAACAACTGATATCTTCTGTGAAAAGAAACATGGGATTTGTTAATGCTTAAATGACCACAGCATAATACAGAATAATTCTGTCTAAAGCAGAAGACATAACAAACTGACGAAAGATATAATTTGACACAATGTTGAAAATTTGATTAGTTTCTGCCAGAAATTGCCACAAACTACAAGGTAAGAACTGACATTTTCTTTCAGTAATTAGGTCAGGAGGACATTAAGTAATGATTCCTGAAAAAACCAGCTTATTAAGAATATTCAACTAAGAAAACTAATACTGAGAATTACTGTCTTGTAGTAATAGGAAATCCCTAGAGCCCATCACCACTTAGCTAATCCTAAACATCAAGGTAGCACTGAACCTTTAGACTGCGTAGATGGGCTAGATGCAGTTGCATGGAAAGCAGTCTGCCAAGTAAAGCGCTTGAGAAATTTCTAAGAGAGAAGATAGGAGGACCTTGCCTTGCCAAGAAATTAACAAGCTCAACTTTGACAAGCCAACCAAGCCATCTACATTGATTGGGCTCTTTGAATGCATTGCTGCTGGTTTAAACACCTCATGAGTGTTCCTTTTTAGCTGGCAACATATTGTATCCTTACCAAAATGGAAAAGAAATCAAGAAGATGGGAGAGATATAAACAGAAACTTAATACCACAGGGAACCAGTATGTTTAGCTTAAGGTACCTGGCTTTAGAAGGACAAATTCCCCATCACTGGACTTGACAAAATCCTTTGATTAAAATTCTTCATCCAAAGCAGTAGGAGCAATTGGTGAGTTGACCGACTAACTGCAGAAATGCAAGAAAAAGCAAGGATATATAAGCAATAAAAAATGAGGGAAAAAAAAAAAGTTACTTACAAAATGCCAAATTTGCATGGATCTAAAGCAGCAACTTAATCACAGAGATCTTAGTATGTTATTTCAGAAAGAAACTACTTCTCTCCTAAAGGCTTTAAACAATAGAATTATACACATAAGATGTACATTGGAACCGCAAGGAAGCAGAAGTCATTTTGGCAGGTCAAGTAAAATATAATTAGTTAACAATAAAAGGACAAATATTATTATTTACATGTGTCTCAAAAACAATAACCCCAAATCATCCAACATAACTTTTTGTTTTGGCACCGAGGGCCAGTAACAGACAGCCAATCCTCTTGCATTTATATCACATTTCATTCGCATGATCACGTCAGAAATTCTTTCTACATGTATGGATGGTGATTGGAAAATCTCATAAAAAAATTATCTCATAGAAGCAACAATTCTGGCATCCATAACTATAGAGAATCTTCATTAAAGATATAGGTATTAGTTACCACAAAGTATATATGTATGCATGGTTAGGTGCCTGTATCATGAATCTGTGTATAGAGAGAAATATAATAATTTCATCTGTTACAATATCAAACAGGCTAGATCGTCTTTTCCTCCATGACATGTTGCTTTGCCTGAGGAAATATTTCTGGGCATGGCAGGCCACATGTGTGGGCGTTTTTTATATCACATAATTGTGTGCTATTCCTCTCCAATCACCTCTACCGAGTATTTGCAAGCCAAGTATAAACATCCTATCCTCTAGCGTCCATGGAATTACACATGTTTCAAAAGGCAAACAGGCACAGTACAGAAAAAAACAATGGTTGTATCACAAAAAATAATTTTTTCAGCGAGATGAACTAGGAAAGCTAATCATAATGGTAATTCAGTTCTAAGCAGCCAATAGATGCACAAAAAGTGAACTCATGGTGGCATTAGAAAAAACTTAGGTTAATAAGCAAAAGGTGTTTCTGGTTCCCGCCAAAACCACGAAATTTACCACATAAAGCAGCGCAAAAGAAAAAAAACAGGGTGGGGGGAGTATGTTTCCTTGCCCTCATTAGGTCGACATCCTCAAAGCAAACTCCTTCCCTGCTCTTATGATTTCAGGGGGCAAATGGAAGAAATTCAACATTCTCAATCAGAGATTGTATTCTTTAATCTGTTGGAGCTTCATGGATATCAATATATAGCTCAGAACCCTTATATGGGACAGTAAAAATGCTTCCAAATGCCAAGACAGTGGCCAATTCAGATATGGAACGAGGTCCAAGGGACTTATATACTCCTAAAGTACGAAATTTTATTTTTCTTGTTCATTGGGTTGTAATGAGTCTGGTAACCCATGTTCACCGATTTTTTGGCATGTCCAAACTGTTGTTTTGCAATCTTCATCTAAAGCATATAAACAATTATTTAATTACCATTGTACACAGATAGTAGAGACCCACATAGCTTTAGTGCGTCAAACAAAGAGTATTGAATGTTTTGAGTCATTAAAGCAAGCAAAGTCCCTGTTCACCCCGCACCATGTAGATACAAAGACTCTAAAATTAATTACCCAAACCGCAGAATCAGACACTAGTGATGAAAAATCAATTATGTCAGCCATGGATATGTATGTACCTGCAACCACAAGAAAAGTAAAAAAAAAAAATCGTGCATGGTCCTAAATCAAGCTTTGATGTGGAAAAAAAAATAATCTAGTGATATCTTTATGATATATAGAGACAATTCAAACAACTTTAAAAATGTAGAATTATTAAGAAATTCATTTTTCTACAGTAAATTTATTAAGAAATTCAATTATTCTAGCCAAGAACTAAGATACTAAGAGAGAAATGATGCTATAAACATGAAAACTAAAGAAGACCAAATTGTAATGAGAACCAAATAATGAAGAATTAACAGTTCTATCCAAGTGCGTGCTTGTTTTGGCATGAAAATTAGAAGGTTAAAATCACATCAAAGATCCTATCTTTTTTTTGTAAGTTCTATCCGAGTGCGTGTATGTGTGTAACTGTATATATATATATATATATATATATATATATATATATATATATAAACTGAAATTAACTTGCCTGCGACTCTGAACGAGCTCAATGATGTGATTCCAGACAGAAAATCGAAGCTCTTTGGGGGCTCAAAACCTAAATTTCAGAATCGGAGGGGCAATTAGGGATCGATTGAGTATCGCGGCCATCAAAAGAGCGTTCTTGAACTCGGAAAACTAGTTGCTGAACCCACAGTGTGGGGGCATACCAGAGGAACTTCTCTCCTAGGGTTTGCAGTGACCTGCATTGGGGGAATTGGGCTGGTTGGGAATCCTTGGGGAGGAGATAATTGGAAAAGTGCCTGTAGGAGATGAAGAAGAGGAGATAGATAATAGGAGGGTGAGGAGAGAGATTGGGAAGGTCTCTTCTTCCACTTGTCGCTTCTGTTGAAGTTGAAAGCTTCCATTTCTCTCCTCTGGTGTTGTATAGCGAAACCGCTAAACATGCATTAATTGATAATTATTTTGGGGTCAGCATAAAAATAGTGCTAATGATGTATATTTGTTATTTAACGGATTTTCATAGGTACCACTTTTTATAAATGGAAATATTACTTTTTATGTTGCACAAAAAAATAGTATTTATGTGCATAAAAAGTGATACCTTGTAGTTGCAATTTTTCGTATTCGAACACTTAATGAAATAAATCAAAGGAATTAAGAACAATACAATAGAGACAATAGACAATTTTGACATGAGAGAACTGTACGATTGAAATTCCATGGATTCCCTTTCTTATTCATGCTTTACTAAGCTTGTACAGAGAATTACATGGAGCCGTTACTGGCAGTTTTTGGAACGTGTGCAGTTTTTGGCCCTCGATATTGTGGCCCTTTTCTTTTATGGTGGGCGTTATGGAATTATAGGCTAATCGTGCTTGGGCTGTCTCCTGACTCGTTTTATGTCAAGTGGAGCGTCCTTCGTTAATAGGGCCGACTTGACATATTTGTGGACCTGTAATAGTGGGGCTTCTAATTGGTAATGGGCTTCTGCGTGATCTCAGTTAGTAATGGACTATACATTCATTGACACGTGGTATGCTTTCAAGAAGTAGGGAAGTTTTTGCGGTTGTTACCGCTTATCATTACCATTTGTGCTTCTGATTTTTGGGGTCTCGTGCTAGCCTAGCACTTCGTTATCTGCTTCATCTTGTCTATATATATTGTGTTATTCTCATATTCCCTCTTTCTGTCATTATGAGTCAAGAAAATAGTGAATGAACTCACAGTGCTCATATGTCTGATTCTGAGTCGAGGACTACGGCGGTGAATTCGAGTTATTATGACGAGGGTCCCATAATCCTTCCTTGGATATCATAGAAAGGAAGTCTATTTCAATTGCTCAATTGAGAAAGAAAAACTGTGTTCTTTGGGCATCATTTCGATCCAATGTTTCATCGAACGGTTGCCGTGGAACCCTCTGCTGGAGGGGAGGGTTATTGAGTCCGAGCGCCAGAGGTGGATCTTCGTTCGGACACTCGGGGTTGTGGGTCGGTCGACGGATCATTCTGTCGAGCATTGACTCGAAGTCCTTCATTCTCCTAGCGTAGAGCGCTTAACAATTAATTATTATAAGAATATTTCAATCTTTTTTTTTTTTTTTGGCACCAAGGGCCGGTAACAGGCAGCCAATCCTCTTGCATTTATATCACATTTCATTCGCATGATCAAGTCAGAAATTCTTTCTACATGTATGGATGGTGATTGGAAAATCTCATAAAAAAATTATCTCATAGAAGCAACAATTCTGGCATCCATCCATAACTATAGAGAGTCTTCATTAAAGATATAAGTATTAGTTACCATAAAGTATATATATATATGTATGCATGGTTAGGTGCCTGTATCATGAATCTGTGTATAGAGAGAAATATACTAATTCCATCTGTTACAATATCAAACAGGCTAGATTGTCTTTTCCTCCATGAAATGTTGCTTTGCCTGAGGAAATATTTCTGGGCATGGCAGGCCACATGTGTGGACATTTCCTCTCCAATCACCTCTGCCGAGCATTTGCAAGCCAAGTATAAACATCCTATCCTCTTTAAGTCCATGGAATTACGCATGTTTCAACAGGCAAACGGGCACAGTACAGAAAAAATAATGAATGTTTGAGTCCTTAAAGCAATCAAAGTCCATGTACACCCTGCAACACATAGATGCAAAGACTCTAAAATCAATTACCCGAACCGCAGAAGCAGACACCAGAGATATATGAAAGATCAATTATATCAGCCATAAATATGTACCCGCAAACACAAGAAAAGTAAATATTCGATTAATTTTCCTTAATCAAGCTTTGATGTGGAAAAAAGAAGAATCTAGTGAAATCTTTATGATAAACAAAGCCAATCCCAACAAACCTAAAACTGTAGAATTATTAAGAAATTCAATTATTGTACCCAAGAACAAAGATACACCAAGAGAAATACTGCTTTAATAAAACTGTTAAAGTTTAGTGTACTAGATGTAAAATAGGAACATGGAGAAAGAAAATAACACAATTATCTCGCGAAAAAAAAAATAATAATAAAATAAAATAAAATAAAAGAAAAAGAAAAAGAAGAATGATATACATGGTTCAGTACTAAGGCCTACATCCATATATGAAGAGCTACTAAGACTACATTTTTCTTACTTGTACTTCTTGATATGTTTATATTGTATTGATACACAATATATATATAAGATAAAGTTAACAAAAAAAAAAAAAAAATTAAGGAGGTAAATCAAACCCAAAATATTATACATATATAAAAGAGGAAAGAATGGAACAAAAGGAATAAATGAATAAGGAAAGAAAGAAAACCGATTATATATATATATATATTATATCTAAGTGATTGGTCTTTGAAAATTTGAAAGTTCTAGCAGGCAATAGAGATTTATATATAAAAGTACACACATATGGCTTAAATTTAATTGCCAACGACTCTGAACGAGCTCAATGAGGTGATTCCAGACAGAAAATCGAAGCTCTTTGGGGCTCAAAACCCTAGAAATTTTGGGGCAACTCCAGAGAACAACCGCACGGTGATCCAGAATGGGGGGACAATTAGGGTTCGATTGGGGGAATTGTGCTGCACCAAAGGACGTCTGTCCTAGGGTTTGCTGTGACCTGCATTGGGGGAATTGTGCTGGCTGGGATTTCTCGAAATGAGGTGCCTGCAAGAGATGAAGCGGAGGAGAGAGAATCCGTGAGAGAGTTCAAGTTGTTGCTTCTAATAAATTTCTCGAAATGATCTTCTTCTACTTGTTGCTGGCTTCTGTTGAAGTTGAAACCTTCCATTTCTCCTCTTGAGTGTTTTTTGGGACGGTGTCATCTCTCCTGCGACAGTCTCATATTTCATTGAAAGCTTACTCTTCTGTTTGGTTGCTGAGAAGATACAGGAAAAGAGAGGAATTAATCAACTCTGGAGCTTACTAGGTAAGAAGAAATTATAATCCTGGCCGGTTAATATGTTGATTTGAAGTGCGATTGATTGTGTAGTCTCAGGATCAATTCACACTTTTCAAATGGTAAATTTGCAAATAAACCTATATTTGTATTTAATTTATTTAATTTTTATTTTTTTCCGGATGTAACCTATGCTATTTTTTATAACCTATGCTAGTATGCTATGTTTGTATTCTGAATGAGTTGATTGATTATTCGTAATTTTTTCTTTTTGATTTTCCAACACCAACCATGCATAAATTATGTGGAGTCGAGCTCATGAGAAAGAAAAAAGAGAGGTATATGACACATGATATAAAATATACACGGGTGCATGGTTAAGTGCCTATATCACGAATCTGTATATAGATAAAATTATACGAACTTCATCTGTTACAATATCAAACAGGCTACATCGTATTTTCCTTTTTGACAAAGAGTATTGAGAAAAAGAATTTGATTGAAAAATTATTAATACGAAAAAAATATAGCAAAAAAGAAAAAGAAATGTGTACGTGGTACACTATAATATATTCATACATTTGAATTTGTTTTATTTTGTGTAGTTGTATTGTTTAAAATGCACATTCTTTTTTCTCTTTAATTTTATACAAAATCCAACTTTATATAAATGTTCATCAAGAACAATTATAAATACATAAATTAATATTAGGTTTTTTTATTTACTACGTACTATTTGAATCAGAATTTTTTTTTTAATTCTTCCACTTCCTTCCCCGTCAAATCACATGAATTTCTGGCCGAGTCCACTTGGTTAGCGAAAGTCATAGGTAATTTCTAACCTGAATTAAATATTGCTGCATTTAGGAGAAAGGTTCGACACATATTTTGCTAGTTAGAGTAGTCCGTCATTTGTAATTTTGTAAAGCATCTATTAGATATCGGCCTCATTGGTATACAAGCTTCAGTCCAACCACTCTAATCCAATACAATTTGGTAAGTCTACTACAATTGACGTGCAATAATATTTTGCCTACATCGTCTAATCCAATAGGACTGGTAACACATTCACTTCTCCTATTTCTTAGTTTACTATATATATATATATATATAATCCAATACAATTTGGTAAAAATTCTCTTGTGGTCTACTACAATTGACGTGCAATAATATTTTGCCTACATCGTCTAATCCAAGAGGACAAGTTACGCATTCACTTCTCCTATTTCTTAGTTTACTATACACACACACACACATTCATTTCCTTTCATCTTCATGATTCTTATCTTTGTGCTAACTCAAGAATTATCTTTAGATTTGTGCTCTAAATCTCATGGCCGATACTGCAACAACATTCCTCTCTATGCCCCCAATACAAAGGAACTTCACTGGACAGTTCAATGTGGCATTTATGGCCACGAGATACGTACTACTTCTCTGAAGAACTACTGCATATGCCCACTAGTCGCCATGCCATTCTCGGCTTCATTGTTCCGATTACCATCAACTTTCCCGAATTGATGTACCAAGGAAAGGGCGAAACTCCATTCGAAAAGCACCCAAAAAACATGCTCCTCGCCATTGTTAGTTTGCTCATGTATTGCTTGGCCTACGATGCTAAGTTGAGATGTTCTTTCACTCATCCAACTTATGCCCTTGTTCTTCGCCGTGGTATGGTGCTATTCGGTTCATTGGCAGGGGTATCTATGGCATCAATTCTCTTCGGAGACTCCATTAGGCTGGTTCTATCCTTGCTTTATATATTGTTTTCAGTGAGTGAATTGCTGAACCGACAACTTCAAATGCTGTGGAATTGGCATCCACCAACGAATCAAGGCCAAAATTCACCATATGTCACATGTTCCTGAAAGGCACACTATAGATATACTCCCTGTATAGCACAAGGAAATTAAGCAACAGACTGTGTCCTGCATTCAAGGTTGGGATTCAAACAACACTACCCTGTGTTTGTATACCCCAAAAAAAAAAAAAAAAAAGGAAAACTACCCTGTATTCCGGAGAGTTCAGTTTGCTTGGTTAATACATACTGATACTCTGAGATTTCGAATAAAGAAGAAAAATAAATAAATAAATAAATAAGGAGGCCCTGACCATCAAATGTGGTCTCAACCAATGTACAGAGTCCTGTAAGTCCCGGTGTCAGGGACTGTGTTGTGTGGTATGACTAGTTTGGGAGGTCAACCACACAATTTCTGAACTTTCTTTTTTCTCTCATTCTCTGTCATGAAAATTTCTGAACTTTTTACATGCACCAAAAGCATGGCAAGATGATATCCCAACTGTTTCTGAATTTGAGGCTGGGCAACTAGGTCCCAAAATTTAGCAAATTTAGACAAGACTTTGTAACTCAAGCTGCTGTCTATATGATGCATCAAATTCATCATAACAAAGTTTTTTTGGTCACGGTTCGGAAAAAAAAAATATGAAGATACCTCCCAAGGAAAAGAAAGTTATCTTCATAAGTTCTTTAACAATAGGCATAGGCTGAATGTTCACCTGAATAGACAAGCTCTTACTACCCAATTTCATGAAAACCAGAAGGAAAATTTTTGCCTAATCAGTGCTCGTACAAGGATGAATATATAGTGGTTGTTCATTCCTTTCTCAAATATAGAAAAATTCTACACTTATCAAAATATATATATATATATATATATATATAGAAAAATTCTACATTTGTAGGTTATTATAGAAAGACTTCTAGACATGGAACTATTGAAATCTTCAGTGAAACTAAAGATAGGATTTGTTAATGCGCGTGTGAGAGAGAAAGAACCCTGCCTTGTCAAGAAATTAACAAGCTTAACTTTGACAAGCCAACCAACTCATCATATACATTGATTGGGCTGTTTAAAAAAAATGCATTGCTATTTACCCCCCAAAAAAAAAAAAAAAGATGCATTGCTGTTGGTTTAAACACCTCACGAGTTTCCTTTTTAGCTTAATTAACGGTTCTATCCAAGTGATTGCGTGTTTTAGCAGAAAATTAGAAGGTTCTAATCACACAAAAATCAAGTCTTTGAAAATTTTAAGTTCTTTAAGGGAATAAAAATATTTATGTGTGTGTGTGTATATATATATATACTATACATTATACACATTCGTGTAAGAGAGATCAGATTAACTTGCCAGCGACTCTGAACGAGCTCAATGATGTGATTCCAAACCAGGGCGAACCTAGAACTTTAGGTAAGTGGGGGCAAGACTGAAATTTTATAATAATTTCAGGGGGGCATTAGAAATATTTTAGGGGTATATATTGAAAAAAAAAATAAAAAATAGCAAGGTATATTAGTAAAAAATTAAAAATTTGGGGGGGGGGGGGGGGGGGGGTGGGGGGTTGTTACTAGGTCCGTCCCTATTCTAGCAGAAATCGAAGCTCTTTGGGGCTCAAACCCTAAATTTGGGGCAACTATAAAGAGCCACCCCATGGTGATTGGTGATCCAGAATGGGTTTGATCGAGTATCACAGCCATCCATCAAAATAACGTTCTTGAACTTGGACAATTGGTTGTGGAACTCCACTGTGTGGGGGTGTACCAGAGAAACTTCTCTCCCAGGGTTCGCTGTGACCCGTATTGAGGGAATTTGGGCAAGTTGGGAATTCCACGAAAGTGTGAGGAGAGAATTGGAAATGTGGGATCTCATCAGTTAAAATTGGTGTGGGACCTAAGTTACATAAAGTCAGAGTGGGAGCGAGAGCGAATTCGAGAACGGGAGAGAGAGTGTGAGCGTGAGAGCGGCAGAATTAAGTCATATGTAGTGAGAATTTGAGTGAGAGCGCGCACGAATCGTGAGAGCAAGAGCGTGCTTAGAGCGTAACATCGACATCTGTTGAGAAGGACTGTAGAACTTAGTGTGGGACTCACCATGTGACAACCCGACACTACAAAACATTGGGCTTTTTCTGTTCGTTACATTTAGGGTCCGTTCGGGAACCATAGTTACTTTATGCTTTTGCTTTAATTCAAAGTAGAAGTAATGTTTCTGTTTTACAGTGTGTTGAATACTATTTCGAAACTTATTTGGTAACGTAAATTTGTTAGAAGATTTTTACAAGCAAAAACGAAAATATGTTTGGTAAAAAGTGTTGCAAATTTAAAATTTTGAATGACTAGTTAAAAATGTTATTTTAATTATTATTATTATTATTTTAACAGTGACAAATAAAAGCATCATTTTGATATCAAATAGTAGGTCTGACAATTCAAAGTAGTGTAAAAATCATTTAGTATAGCCTTAACCCTAAATTTTTTATTGCGACCAAAAATCTGTTTTCTCAATCATCCACTTGTGATACAATTCGCGAAGCCAGTGAATTGGAGAGACATTTTCTTATTGAAATAAATGAATTTAAATAAGAGATGTTTTGGAATTGCCCTCCCATAAAATCAAAACCCTAAGATAAATGATACATACAGATATCTTTTGAGTCACGTCACTCACGTATACACAATTTCCTTTTACAACATTAATTAAATCTGAAACCACAAATGAAAGAGGGTGTGTGCCGGTAAATTGCCCACAGTTGCAGGTGGCACCTAGCTAGTGGTGCACAGTGGAGAGGAATCCGGTGTTCTGAAATGACTGCGTTTCACGTCATCATGATTACTAAAAGAATGACATAATTTTAAAATAATTTAATATTGTGACAAAGTAAAATTTTAAGTTATGATAAGCATTTGAACTGAGTAAGAATGTGCGAGAGAAGGGTTATCTTTTCCACGTGTTGGTTTTTGTTTTTTGCCATCATGCTAGCAAAAGTGGAGGAATCTCAACAGGAGAAAAGGATTTTAAAAAGAAGAATATTCTCAGTGCTGTACTTTGGTCATTTTTGTACAACAAGAATATTCTCAAAAGTTACCCCGAAATGATTTTTTCATAATTAAGCGTGCATGATTTATGTGGAATCAAATTGTAATCTGTCCCCAAATTTCTAGGTGGGCCATGGCACTGATAGAACTATAAAAAAAAAAAAAAAAGGTTTTAGCGTGTGATATTAAATAATTTAGTCATTTGGATAAGAAATTATTAATTGATCTTTCATTATTAATACTTGATGAATTAATTCAATTCAGACTCAACTGAAAAAAAAGTCTTATAAGAATGTATTAATATATTATAAAAAAAATTTAAAATAATTGAACTAATTCATTAAATATCAAATGATTCAAAATCATTTAATAATTTCTTCAAAACTCAATACAATATAATATTGTCAAGGTAAGCGAGATGTTTGGATAAAAGCATGTTAGTGTCTGTTATCCCTGGAGTAGTACATATTTTTTCATCTTAACATATCTTCTTTTTAGTTTGTCCCAAAATATTTGTACCTTAGTTGAAGTAAAGTAAATGCAAATCTTTCCATGCTTTAACTATTCAAAAATCCCATCAAATTTATAATATACATATTTAAAGTTGACATGACAACTAATTTAAAAAGGGGAGAATGCATTTTTGTATGACCTCATTAAACCATTCTTATACAAAAAATAATAATAATAAATTAAAAAAATTGAACAACAATATAAGACGGAGGGATCAAATGGCATCTAGTCTAATGGCATAATCTCCCTATCCTTAAAGAGGAGGGGAGGAGTTTGAAACCGAATGTGGACAAAAAATTTATCTGAATGTGTTATTGTCAATAATATACACACGCGTGCGTAATAACACGTCATTAATGTGTTCATCCAAATAAAATACAGCATTTAATAAAATTGGTCTTACCTAAGTCACATAAAACAGATGCAAGAACATGAAAATGACAAAATATAAATTACATTAATGAGATTCGGCACGAGAGCAACACTCCCATTACAAGAATTGTGTAACTTAATGTATCATAAACTATGTATAAAAGTTACTCTCAACAAATTACTATTATGCATTTTCATTTATTGGGCATGCTAATAACTAATAACGTGTTATACTGTCTCATCATAATATGTGTGCCTATTTAGAAAGTTGTCTGGATACCATGATCTTTTCTTTGAAAACGGTTACAATTTCCATCTCATCATAGTGTGTGTGCCTATTCAAAAAGTTTTTTATTTTTTATTTTTTAAAAAGGTAAATTTCTATTCAAAAAGTTGACACCATAACCTTCCTTTGCATTTTTTTAAGTTAAATTTCTATTCAAAAAGTTGACACCATAATCTTCCTTTGGATTACCATAGGTGTGCCTATTCAAAAAGTTGACAGGGGCCCCATTGGTGTGATCTTAATTCTTAAACACCTGTAAATTGTTAAAGAATGTTAAACATTACTATGACAAATAAATTTAAAAAATTTCCATACCCAATAAATCTTCTTCTGAATTTGGATCATGCTTAAAGTGTTAATGTGACAACTCTATAAGTTTTAATTTATTGAAATTTGCACACCATAAATTGATTTGGTGAGTGACTTTGCAAATCAAGATAACCCATTTTGCTATTTTTGTTTTTTCCGATAATCCAGTGAAAACCCATTTTGCAATTTCGTTATCAACAATTGGGTCAAGACTCAAAGGAGTCCACCCAGATCCCAGATAAATTATTAAATCATTCCCAAAGCACTAATCTTTCACTTTGCACTAAAAATGCAAGTCCATATTCTAATAGCATTTGAACCATTCACACAATATTTTTCTTACTGTACCACTTTTAAGCTAAGAAATTACCCAACACTTTCCTCAAACCATCGTCAATATATAAACTTGTTTCAATACACATTGAAAATCAACTCTAATTCAAGAGGACTGGTAATATATACATTCACTTCTCTAGCTTCTTAGTTTACTGCACATTTCCTTTTATCTTCATGGTTGCTATACCGTGCTAACTCTTCAAGTATTTATCTGTAGATTTGTGATCAAAATTTCATGGCCGATACTCCAACAACATTTCTCTCTATGCCCAGCATACAAATAAATTTCATTGGACAGTTCAATGTGGCATGTATTGCCCCGAGAAACTACTACCACTTCTCTGAAGGACCATGTATGCCCACTAGTCGCCAGACTCGCCATGCCATTCTCGCCTTCATGGTTCCAATTACCATCAACTTTCTCGAATTGATGTACCAAGGAAAGAGTAAATCTCCATTTGAAACACATCCCAAAAGCATACGGGTCAGCATTTTTAGTTTGCTCATATACTGCTTGGCATACTATGCTAAGCTGAGATTTCCTTCTACTCATCCAACTTATGCCCTTGTTCTTCGTCGTGGTATGGTGTTGTTTGGCTCGCTAGCAGTGGTTTCTCTGGCATCAGTCCTCTTTGCAGACTCCATTAGGCCGGTTCTATACTTGCTTTACGTCTTGTTTTCAGTAAGCGAATTGCTGAACGCAAAACTTCAAATGCTGTGGAATTGGCTCCACCAGAAAATCATGGCCAAACTTCATCATAGATGGCATGTTCCTGAAAGGCACACTAGATATATACTCCCTGTATAAATATATAATATATATACACACTACCTGCATTCCTGAGAGTTTAGTAAAAAAAAAAAAGGGTAAAAGAAAAACAACACCGCCACAAACTAAGGAGGCCCTGACCATCAAATGTTGTTCTCAAGTCCTCAACCAATCTACAGAGTCTTGTAAGTCCCCGTGTCAAAGAGTGTGTTGTCTGGTATGACTAGAGTGGTATGCTTAACCGTGTAAAGCATCAGAAAGATTATTATCTATCTTCTTTTTCTCCTTCTCCCATTATTTCTTTGTCATGAAAATTTCTGAATTTTTTACATCCACCCAAAGCATGGTAAGATGATATCCCAACAACTGTTCTGAACTTGAGGCTAGGCAACAAATTCGGTCTCCGACTGAGGCACTAAATCATTCTGAATTCATCAGTAGGTCTCCAATTTTAGTTATTTAGACAAGACTTCATAACTCAAGCTGCAGTATATACGCATCACCAAATTCATCATAACAAAGATTTTACTCATGGAGTTTTATATAATCTTGGGGAAAAATGAAGATATTTCCCCATGAAAGATTAGTTCAGTCTTTTGACAATAGACACAGGTTGAATGTTCAGCTGAACAGACAAACTAATCAGTGCCTGTCCAAGGATAAATATTTAGTGGTTCTTCATTCCTTCCTGAAATATAGAAAAATTATACATTTGCAGGTTATAATAAAAATTTTCTAGACATGGAACAACTGATATCTTCTGTGAAAAGAAACATGGGATTTGTTAATGCTTAAATGACCACAGCATAATACAGAATAATTCTGTCTAAAGCAGAAGACATAACAAACTGACGAAAGATATAACTTGACACAAAATGTTGAAAATTTGATTAGTTTCTGACAGAAATTGCCACAAACTACAAGGTAAGAACTGACATTTTCTTTCAGTAAGTAGGTCAGGAGGACATTAAGTCAATGATTCTTGAAAAAACCAGCTTATTAAGAAGATTCAACAAAGAAAACTAATACTGAGTATTATTGTCATGTATTAACAGGAAATCCCTAGAGCCCATCACCAGTTCACCACTTAGCTAATCCTAAACATCAAGGCAGCACTTAACCTTTAGACTGCATAGATGGGCTAGATGCAGTTGCATGGAAAGCAGTCTGCCTAGTAAAGCGCTTGAGAAGTTTCTAAGAGAGAAGATAGGAGGACCTTGCCTTGCCAAGAAATTAACAAGATCAACTTTGACAAGCCAACCAAGTCATCTACATTGATTGGGCTCTTTGAATGCATTGCTGTTGGTTTAAACACCTCATGAGTTTTCCGTTTTAGCTGGCAACATATTGTATCCTTACCAAAATGGAAAAGAAAGCAAGAAGATGGGAGAGACATAAACAGGAAATTATTACAACAGGGTACCAGTATGTTTAGCTTAAGCTACCTGGCTTTAGAAGGACAAATTCCCCATCACTGGACTTGACAAAATCCATTGATTGAAATTCTTCATCCAAAGCAGTAGGAGCAATTGGTGAGTCGACTAACTGCAGAAATGCAAGAAATTAAAAACAAGGATATATAAGCAATAAATAATGAGGAGGAAAAAAATAATAATAAAAAAGAAAAGAAAAAGTTACTTACAAAATGCCAAATTTGCATGGATCTAATGCAGCAACTTAATCACAGAGATCTTAGTATGTTATTTCAGAAAGAAACTACTTCTCTCCTAAAGGCTTTAAACAATAGAATTATACACATGAGATGTACATTGGAACCGCAAGGAAGAAGAAGTCATTTTGGCAGGTCAAGTAAAATATAATTAGTTAACAATAAAAGGACAAATATTATTATTTACATGTGTCTCAAAAACAATAAACCCAAATCATCCAACATAACCTCTTTTTTTTTTTTAGGTACCAAGGGCCAGTAACAGACAGCCAATCCTCTTGCATTTATATCACGTTTCATTCGCATGATCATGTCAGAAATTCTTTCTACATGTATGAATGGTGATTGGAAAATCTCATAGAAGCAACAATTCTGGCATCCAAAACTATAGAGAATCTTCATTAAAGATGTAAGTATTAGTTACCACAAAGTATATATGTCTGCATGGTTAGGTGCCTGTATCATGAATCTGTGTATAGAGAGAAATATACTACTTCCATCTGTCACAATATCAAACAGGCTAGATTGTCTCTTCCTCCATGAAATGTTGCTTTGCCTGAGGAAATATTTCTGGGCATGGCAGGCCACATGTGTGGGCATTTTTTATATCACATAATTGTGTGCTATTCCTCTCCAATCACCTCTGCCAAGCATTTGCAAGCCAAAAGGCAAACAAGCACAGTACAAAAAAAAACAATGGATGTATCACAAAAAATAATTTTTTCAGCGAGATGAACTAGGAAATCTAATCATAATGGTAATTCTGTTCTAAGCAGCCAATAGATGCACAAAAAGTGAACTCATGGTGGCGTTAGAAAAAACTTAAGTTAATAAGCAATAGGTGTTTCTGGTTCCTGCCAAAACCACGAAATTTACCACATAAAGCTGCTCAAAAGAAAGAAAAAAAAAGGGGGTGGGGGGAATATGTTTCCTTGCCCTCATTAGATCGACATCCTCTAAGCAAACTCCTTCCCTGCTCTTATGATTTCAGGGGGCAAATGGAAGAAATTCAACATTCTCAATCAGAGATTGTATTCGTTAATCTGTTGGAGCTTCATGGATATCAACATAAAGCTCAGAACCCTTACATGTTCCAAATGCCAAGACAGTGGCCAATTCAGATATGGAATGAGGTCAGGGACTTGTATACATCTCGACGTCTCCTAAAGTATGAAATTTTCTTTTTCTTGTTCATCAGGTTGGAATGAGTCTGGTAACCCATTTTCACCAATTGTTTGGCATGTCCAAACTGTTGTTTTGCAATCTTAATCTAAAGCATATAAACAATTATTTAATTACCATTGTACACAGATAGTAGAGACACGCATAGCTTTAGGGCGTCAAACAAAGAGTATTGAATGTTTTGAGTCATTAAAGCAAGCAAAGTCCATGTTCACCCCGCACCAGGTAGATACAAAGACCTTAAAATTAATTACCCAAACGGCAGAATCAGACACTAGTGATGAAAAATCAATTATGTCAGCCATGGATATGTACGTGCATGGCCCTAAATCAAGCTTTGATGTGGAAAAAAGAATAATCTAGTGATATCTTTATGATAAATAGAGACAATTCAAACAAATTTTAAAATGTAGAATTATTAAGAAATTCATTTTTCTACAGTAGAATTATTAAGAAATTCAATTATTCTACCCAAGAAATAAGATACCCTGAGAGAAATGCTACTACAGACATGAAAACTAAAGAAGACCCAATTGTAATGAGAACCAAATAATGCAGAATTAACAGTTCTATCCAAGTGAGTGTTTGTTTTGGCATGAAAATTAGAAGGTTAAAATCACATCAAAGATCCTATCTTTTAAATTTTGTAAGTTCTATCCAAGTGTGTGTGTATATATAACGGCTTACATGTAAAGGAACCGAAATTTACTTGCCTGTGACTCTGAACGAGCTCAATGATGTGATTCCAGACAGAAAATCGAAGCTCTTTGGGGGCTCAAAACCTAAATTTGGAGCAACTGCCGAGAGCAACCGCATGGTAATCCAGAATCGGAGGGACAATTAGGGATCGATTGAGTATCGCGGCCATCAAAAGAGCGTTCTTGAACTCGGAAAACTAGTTGCTGAACCCACAGTGTGGGGGCGTACCAGAGGAACTTCTCTCCTAGGGTTTGCTGTGACCTGCATTGGGGGAATTGGGCTGGTTGGGAATTCCTTGGGGAGGAGATAATTGGAAAAGTGCCTGTAGGAGATGAAGAAGAGGAGAGAGGGAATAGGAGGGTGAGGAGAGATATTGGGAGGGTCTCTTCTTCCACTGGTCGCTTCTGTTGAAGCTGAAACCTTCCATTTCTCTCCTTTGGTGTTTTATAGCGAAACCGCGAAACATACATTGATTGGTATACATTTTGGGCTGGGTGGGTTCAGCATTTTTAAAAGCCTAATGTTCTGTTCGGTTGCCTAGAAATTTGTTGCAAGTCTAGCCCTCTTGTTTGGTTGCCGAGAAATTACAGCGGAAGGAAAACAAATGTTCCTAAATTGCATATTTAGTAAAGAAAAGAAAATAGATGTCTACAATCTTAAGATTGTCAATGAAAAAGGAAAGAAAATAAATGTTAATTTTACTTATTAAAAAATTATTAGTAACATTCACCATAATGAATGAGGAGTACATTATAATACACACACATTTGAATTCGTTTTGTATTGCATAGTTAGTGTTTAAAATATACATTCTTTTTCTCCTAATTTTTATGAAAATCTTTCTTAATTATAAAATTTCATCGAGAACCATTATAAATGTAATAAACAAAATATTATCAATTAATATCAAGTCATATTTATTGTTTTGATCAGAGGAAAGTCACAGGTAATTTCTAAGCTTTAAAATGTACGGAATAAAATATTCAAAAGAGTTCAAATGGTTTAAGAGTATGGACTCGTCAATTTTTAATGCAAAAACAGTGCTTGAAGCTTGATCGAAGTTCGTTCGAATATTCTTGTTGCACTGATATTGTTGCAGACATGAAAACAGGAATCAAAATGACATTCACACGTCTGATTCACCAAACCTTTTAAGGGGTAATATACTGTAGATGTCGCTTTAAAAAGATAATAAATAAAATAAATAAAATAAAACTTAGTTTCCATCTAAATTACAAAAGCTTGTTTTAGAGATTGGTATTCAACCCTCTCCAACCAGACAAAAATAAATAATAATTATAGACATTGGTAGCTCATTCAACATTCACTCTTCTTTCTTAGTTTACTTTATATATTCATGATTCATATCCTGTGCTAACTTAAGTATTATCTTCAGATTTGTAATCAAAATCTTATGGCCGATACTGCAAGAACATTCCTCTCCATGCCCTGCATACGAATGAACTTCACTGGACAGTTAAATGTAGCATTCATCACCGGGAGATACTTCTCCGAAGGACCGTCCATGCCCACTAGTCGACATGCCATTCTCGGATTCATTGTTCCGATTACCATCAACTTTCTCGAATTGATGTACCAAGGAAAGGGGAAAACTCCATTTGAAACGCACCCAAAAACCATGCTGGTCACCATTGTTAGTTTGCTCATATATTGCTTGGCATACGATGCTAAGCTGAGATGTTGTTCTACTCATCCAACTCATGCCCTTGTTCTTCGTCGTGGTATGGTGCTGTTTGGTGCGCTGGCAGTGGTATCTCTGGCATCAATTCTCTTGCCAGGCTCCATTAGGCCGGTTCTATACTTGCTTTACATCTTGTTTTCAGTGAGTGAATTGCTGAACCGACAACTTCAAATGCTTTGGAATTGGCTCCACCAACAGATCCGGGCCAAACTTCACCATAGATGGCATGCTCCTGAAAGGCACACTATAGATATACTCCCTGTATAACACAAGGAAATTAAGCAAGATGGTATCGCAAACAGTGTCCTGAGTTCAAGGTATTCAAACAACACTACCCTGTGTTTATATACCCCAAAAATAAAGAAGAATAAAAAAAGGAAAACTACCCTGTATTCCAGATAGTTCAGTTTGCTTGGTTAATACATCCTGATACTTAGATTACGAATAAAGAAGAAAAATAAAAGTGACCATCAAATGTGGTCTCAACCAATGTTCAGAGTCCTGTAAGTCCCCGTGTCAAAGACTGTGTTGGGTGGTATGACTAGTTTGGGAGGTCAACTGTGTGAAGCATCAGAAAGATTATTATTCATCTTCTCTTTTCTTTTTCTCCCATTCTTTGTCATGAAAATTTCTGAACTTTTTACATGCACCAAAGCATGGCAAGGATGATATGCCAACTGTTCTGAATTTCAGGCTAGCCAAGAAATTCAGTCTCCGACTGAGGTACTAAACCGTTCGAAAGTGGTGAGTGTAACCACAAATCCCAAAAGTAAATCACTATCCCCAAAATAGACTTGATAACTCAACCGGCAGCACATATGCTGCACCAAATTCATCGTAACAAAGCTTTTGATCAAGGAGTTTTATATAATCCGGGGAAAAAAAATGAAGATATCTCCCCACGAAAGCTTCGTTCTCTTCAGAAGTTCTTCGAGAATAGACAAAGGCTGACTGTTCACCTGAACAAACAAGCTCTTACTGCCCAATTTTTTGGGCATCAGAGACAAATAAGCAGCATGAAAACCAAAAAGAAAAAAATCGCCTAATCATTGCTCGTCCAAGGATAAATATATAGTGGTTGTTCATTAATTCCTTCCTCAAATATAGAAAATTCAACATTTGTAGGTTATAATAGACTTCTAGACATGGAACTACTGAAATCTTCTGCGAACCTATTCATAGGATTTGTTAATGCTTAAATGATCACAACATAATTTATAGCATAATTCAGTTTAAAGCAGAAGACACAACAAACCGAAGAAAGATATAACTTGACAAGATTTGAATAATTTCCAACTACACATTTTTTTCAGTAAGTAGGTAAGGAGGACACTGATTCATTATTCCTGAAGAAAACCAGCTTATTAAGACGATCAAACAAAGAAAACTAATACTGAACTCGAACCAGACTACGCATTATTTTTTTCGATAATTAGACTACGCATTATTGTCGTGTATTAAGTTTTTAACAGGAAATCCCATCAGCACTGAGCTATCCTAAACATCAAAGCAGCAATTAACCTTTAGACTGCATAACTTTGACAAGCCAGCCAACTCATATACATTCATTGGGCTCTTTGAATGCATTGTTGTTGGTTTGCTAGTTTAATTAACAGTTCTAGGGATTGCGTCAAAATCCAATCTTTGATTTTTTGTTAAGGGATTTTTTTTTTCAACTGAAAATTTTAAGTTCTACATGGGAATAGAGAGTGTGTATTATACACATACATGCAAGAGAGATCAGATTAAGTTGATTAACTTGCCTGTGACTCTGAACGAGGTCAATGGTGTGATTCTGGACAGAAGTTCGAAACTCTTTGGGGGCTCCAAACCCTAAATTTGGGGCAACTGCCGAGAGCAACCGAGTGGCGATCCAGAATCGGAGGGACAATTAGGGTTCGACTGAGTATCGCGGCCATCAAAAGAGCGTTCTTGAACTTGGACAACTGGTCGCTGAATCCACTGTGTGGGGGCGTACCAGAGAAACTTCTCTCCTAGGGTTTGCAGTGACCTACATTGGGAGAATTGGGCTGGCTGGGAATTCCTTGAAATGGGGAGGGGAGAATTGGAAAAGTACCTGTAGGAGATGAAGATGAGGAGAGAGAAAGATTAGGGTGGGGGGAGAGATTGGGAGGAGTATATATCTATGCTATTATTAAGTGTGCAAAGTGTATTATTAAGTGTGCAAAGTGTTTCAGTGTTTTAGTATTTATTTATTAATTGATATAAATTCTATAACACTCAAAATTACCTAATAAAATTAAAATTTAATTCAAATTAACAAAATATAAAAAGAATTTAATTCAAATTATAAAGTTCTACATTGATTTTAATTTTTTTTCACTTGTTTGTCGTTTCTATTGAAATTGAAAGTTTCCCTCTCTTTGGTGTTGTATAATGATTACATACATTGATATACATTTTGGGTTGGCTAGGGGTTGGACCGACCGAGTTCAGTAGCTTCTAAAGTCTACTCTCATTGTTTTTTGTTTTTTTCCTTGCTCTTCTCCTGTTTGGCTGCTGAGAAAATAATGAAAATGGAAAGAAAATTGATGTATGGATCGTCTACTTGCATCCCTGTTGTAACTTCATGCAAGGATTTTTAACACTCGTTAATCATGTTTTAACATAATTGTTTATCATTTCAACAATAAAATTAAAACGATAAAACACGAAATAATACGTTATAATTTATATCATTGTGTTTGGAAGTATTGAACTAACGTTTTGAATCTGAGAGTATTAAAAATTTCTCTAAATTCAAATTCAAGATGGTTTGGACTAAATTTTTTAAAATATTAAACTTAAAGTATTTATCCGGTGCTATCAAACATATTAATAATTTGTTTTAATATAATATTTCGTATATTGAAAACCAGGTGAACTGGAATATAATTTAAGTGCAAGGAAGAAAATCTATCCTGACAAGTTAAGATCTAAGTCACACAATTTTTGTTAATAGACATCACTCTCACGCTTTGAACGTATTCTCACTCTCGCTTATATTCCTGCTTCAACTATACGTGACTTAAGTTAAGATGTTAGATTCGAAGCATACAAATTGTGTTTTTTCTAGATTAACTATTGAAATACTTAAAACCTATGCTATTTCTAGTCAAGGCTTCTATTAGAATTTATGAAATTGGTTCCTATTACACACTTGAGTAGAAGAAGAATATTCTAAAAAAGTTACCTCTGAATTGATGGTATCTTTCACAATCAAACCTACGTGGAGTCGAATTGTAATGTGCCTGCAAATTCCGAGGTGGGGGGCATGGCAAAAACGTGTAATGATGTTTTTTTGGTGATCTTTATTTCTTTTTCTTTCCCTTTTCCTTTCCCATTTCTCATCAAACAAACAGTAAAGTTTTCACGGAGGGAGAATGATATGTTAATTAGTTTAATTATTGGTAGCTCTTTTTATCCCCACGTCTCTTATCCTTGGGTGGTCCTTCTCCACTAGGAGTGTTTTTCTTTTTTTTTTTTGGTAGCTCTTTTTATCCCCACGTCTCTTATCCTTGGGTGGTCCTTCTCCACTAGGAGTGTTTTTCTTTTTTTTTTTTGGTCCAAAAAAAAAAATTTTGCTACTTCAACCTTTTTCAAATTACTTCTTGTATGATTTGTTTCTTGATTTATTTTATTTATTTATTATTATTACATTTTTGTGGAAGATGGTAATGTTGAATTTCTTTGAGCACTTCATAATTCACCACTAGACTCATATAATTCTCTGTCCTGCTTGACATGACACTCACCTCATGCCACTTGATGGCATAAAGCGAAAAAGGGACAATGAGGTAATCGATTTCCGTCACTAGGTATGCAACACGGGAACCAAACTTGCTGAGCCTGTGCAAACCAAACACCACCCCACATGCCGAAACGTAACTTAGAACTCACAAAGGGTGTTGGTTGATTAAAACAGTAGGACAATGGTAATGAAAGTCGAAATCCGCTAAGGAATATCAATAAACATAAGAAAATAAACTTAGAAGATTCTCTTAGTAACGACAAGTGAATCATGGCCACTCGAAATATAATCTAGAGACAGGTCCTCAATGAGGGATTGGCCCCAAGTACCCTAAGAAGGGGTGCCGAAGAGGGTGAGAGTCCATACCCTATCTCACCATTAAATGTTGTCTACGAGACATATTCAGACTCCTTAACATTGTCATCAGCCACCATGTTCGGTTCAGGAATTTTAACTAGATTCCCTTTCAAAGTTACTTGGGAAAAGTTCTAGAAGGTGGCCTCAAGAAGATTCAAACTCTCAACCCCCAAGATGTGAGGTCAAAGACACTAAACTATCCCAAAAATCTACAAAACAAATGTATTGAGTTGGAGAAAAATATGTCTTCTCGTGGATTTGGGTCATGCTCAAAGTGTTAATGTGAACTCTCCAGTTTTAATTTTCTTAAGAGATTCCGGATGGAAAAGGTTGAGACTTGAGAGTGGACATCGACTTTGTGGGGGGAGATTAATCATTGAATTTGCAGATCACAAATTGATTTGGTAAGTGACTTTGCAAACCAAATGTATATACATTCACTTTCTTAGCTAGATTCCCATTTGGTATTTTAATTTCAATAATGGAACCATTTGTTTTTTCCGATAATCCAATGAAAACTCATTGTTGCAATTCGTTTGCAACAATGGGATCAAGACTCAAAAGAGTCCACCGAGGTCCCATATAAAGTTATGAATCAATCCCAACTGCAAAAGTGCAATCTAAGCACTACTTTTTCACTTTGCACTAAAAATGCAAGTCCAGATTCTAATAGCATTTGAACCGTTCAGAACATTTTCTAACTGTACGACTTTAAGGCTAAGAAACTACCCAACACTTTCCTCAAACCATCGTCTCTATATAAACTTGTTCTAATACACATTGAAATTCAACTCTAATTCAAGAGAACTGGTAATATGTATATACATTCACTTCTCTTCTAAGTTTACTGACATTTCATTTCATTTTCATGATAGTTACATTGTGCTAACTCAAATATTTTCTTCAGATTTGTGATCAAAATCCTATGGCCAATACTGCAACAACATTCCACTCTCTGCCCTGCATACAGAGGAATTTCACTGGAAAGTTCAATGTGGCATTTAATGCCCCGAGATACTACTTCTCTGAAGGACCGTGTATGCCCACTACTCGCCATGCTATTCTCGTCTTCATTGTTCCAATTACCATCAACTATCTCGAATTGATGTACCAAGGAAAGGATAAATCTCCATTTGAAACACACCCCAAAAGCATACGGGTCAGCATTGTTAGTTTGCTCATATACTGCTTGGCATACGATGCTAGGCTGAGATTTTCTTCTACGAATCCAACTTATGCCCTTGTTCTTCGTCGTAGTATGGTGCTGTTTGGTTCCCTGGCAGTGGTATCTCTGAAATCAATTCTCTTTGCAGACTCCATTAGGCCGGTTCTATACTTTCTTTATATCTTGTTTTCAGCAAGCGAATTGCTGAGCCAACAACTTCAAATGCTGTGGAATTGGCTCCACCAGAGAATCATGGCCTACATTCACAATATATTGCATGCTCCTGAGAGGCACACTATAGATATACTCCCTGCATAACAGTAGCAAATTAAGCAACATCCTGTTGTTCCAGCTGGTAAACCCGACTGGTATCCTGTGTTCAAGGTTGGGGTTCAAATAACACTACCCTTAGTATTTTATTTACCCAAAATGTAATGACCCACTCCACCACATGGTATGATATTGTCCGCTTGGGCCTGAGCTCGCATAGTTTTGCTCTTGAGCTTCACCCCAAAAGGCCTCATACTAATTGGAGATGACACACTTACATATAAGTACTTCACCTTTTCTTTACCCAGGCGATATGGGACTGTGCACCCATAACTCGCCAGTGTGGTAGTCTGACAGTGTCTCTCACACCCGCCCACGGCACACTCACCCACAAGGTCATCACAATCCACCCCCCTCGGAGGCCCGACGTCCTCGTTGGCACACTTCCGGCTGGGTCAGGCTCTGATACCATTTGTAACGACCCACTCCACCATATGGTATGATATTGCCCGCTTTGGGCCTGAGCCCGCACGGTTTTGCTCTTGAGCTTCACCCCAAAAGGCCTCATACCAATTGGAGATGATACACTTACATATAAGCACTTCACCTTTCCTCTACCTAGGCGATGTGGGACTGTGCACCCGTAACTCGCTAGTGTGGTAGCCTGACAGTGTCTCTCGCACCCGCCCACGGCACACCCGCCCAGTCCCACATCGCCTGGGTAGAGAAAAGGTGAAGTGCTTATATGTAAGTGTGTCATCTTCAATTGGTATGAGGCATTTTGGGGTGAAATTCAAGAGCAAAACCGTGCAAGCTCAGGCCCAAAGCGGATAATATCATACTATGTGGTGGAGTGGATCGTTACAAATGGTATCAGAGCCTGACCCAGCCGGAAGTGTTCCGACGGGGACGTCGAGTCTCCAAGGGAAGTGGATTGTGATGACTCTGTGGGCGGGTGTGCCGTGGGCGGGTGCGAGAGACACTGTCAGGCTACAACACTAGCGAGTTACGGGTGCACAAGTCCCACATCGCCTGGGTAGAGGAAAGGTGAAGTGCTTATATATAAATGTGTCATCTCTAATTGGTATGAGGCCTTTTGGGGTGAAGCCCAAGAGCAAAACCGTGCTGGCTTAGGCCCAAAACGGACAATATCATACCATGTAATGGAGTGAGTCGTTATAAATGGTATCAGAGTCTGACCCAGCCGGAAGTGTGCCGACGGGAACGTCGGGCCTCCAAGGGGATGGATTGTGATGACCTTGTGGGCGGGTGTGCCGTGGGCGGGTGCGACAGACACTGTCAGGCTACCATACTGGCGAGTTACGGGTGCACAGTCCCATATCGCCTGGGTAGAGGAAAGGTGAAGTGCTTATATGTAAGAGTGTCACCTCCAATTGGTATGAGGCCTTTTGGGGTGAAGCCCAAGAGCAAAACCGTGCGGGCTCAGGCACAAAGCGAATAATACCATACCATGTGGTGGAGTGGGTCGTTACACAAAAGAACACTACCTTGTTTTTCTACGAGTTTAGTTTGCTTGCTTAATATATACTGATAGTCTGAAATTTGAAAAAATTGAGGCCCTCACCATCAAATATTGGTCTCAACCCATCCACAGTGTCTTGTAAGTCCTCATGTCAGAGTATGTTGTCTTGTATTACTAATTTAAGAAACCAATTGTGTGAAGCATCGGAAAGATTATTATTTATCTACTCTTATTTTTCTCCATTCTTTATCACGAATTTCTGAACTTATTATATGCTCCAAAGCATGGTAAGATGATATCCCAACAATTGTTCTAATTTTGAGACTAGACAAGAACTTCGGTCTCTGACAGACACGCAAGGGTCTGTTTGTCGTTACTGTTGTAATGAGTAAAGCACTTTTATCAATAGAGCTGCCATAAAATTGTTGTCAATAAAAAGCATGTTAGGTTTTTGCTCAGTAAAGCATTTTACAAAGTATTTTTCACTATTAGAGCACTTTTTAATTTGTTTAGTAACAATATCGTGTAAAACGCTTTTATTACTAATTTTCCAGTAATGCCCCTTAATGGATGTTCTCATATTTGGTAATTGTAAAACTTTATGAAAGAAATGAAAAAATTATCTTTACAAAAAATAAAAATGGATAAATATTTCCAAGGAAAAACAGTACTCTAAAATATAGAACCTATACTCAATTTTTAAACGCTAAAAATTTTAACTTCATTCAAAAGGACATAAAATCTCTATCATTTAAAAGTGCTTTTTTGGGTTACCAAAAACACTTCAAAGAAAATTTTAAAATGATTAGTCTACTATTCTAACTAAGAATAAAGAACTAAATATATTTTAAACTTGTAACTGGACATAGGGAAAGAACTCCTGGTATATATGAGCTTGAGATAATTGTAATTAGGAGTTATTAGCTCCTCTAAAATTTTGGGGAAAGAGAAAGGGAAACTACATATAGACTCATCAATCAATCAGTTCACACGCTTGAGAATCAGGTAAGTGATATTCTATCTAATTTAGCAAGTTCATCGTGTATTCATGTTCTAGGAATATGTATATCTTAATTTAATTGGTTTGATGAACTCAAAAAATACATGGGTTACAAATAATCTTATATTCATGTGTATAAGATTGTCCAATCTTTGATATTTTGTAAAGGGATTTTTTTTGTCAAATGAAAATTCTAAGTTCTACATGGGAATAGAGTGTGTGTATTATACACATACATGTAAGAGAGATCAGATTAAGTTGATTAACTTGCCTGTGACTCTGAACGAGGTCAATGGTGTGATTCTGGACAGAAGTTCGAAACTCTTTGGGGGCTCCAAACCCTAAATTTGGGGCAACTGCCGAGAGCAACCGAATGGCGATCCAGAATCGGAGGGACAATTAGTGTTCGATTGAGTATAGCGGCCATCAAAAGTGCGTTCTTGAACCCGGACAACTGGTCACTGAATCCACTGTGTGGGGGCGTACCAGAGAAACTTATCTACTAGGGTTTGCAGTGACCTACATTGGGAGAATTGGGCTGGCTGGGAATTCCTTGAAATGGGGAGGTGAGAATTGGAAAAGTACCTGTAGGAGATGAAGATGAGGGGGGAGAGAGAGTAGGGTGAGGAGAGAGAATGGGAGGATTGAGAATCTGTGAGAGGAGGGTCTCCTCTTCCACTTGATATACATTTTGGTTTGCCTTGAGTTGGACGGACCGAGTTCACTAGCTTCTAAAGTCTACTCTCCTGGTTGTTTTTTTTCCCTTGCTCTTCTCCTGTTTTGCTGCTGAGAAAATAATGAAAATTGAAAGAAATTGAAAGAAAACAGATGTATGGGTCGTGGGCGCGAATCCTCTCCATGGCACCTCTCACTGGAGGGTGTCTATGGCGGATCCAATGGCTGGAATGAAGCGGAAGTTAGCTTGCCACGTCATTGCCTTGTCGGTGATGACGAAGTGCCAAGTCAACAGTGATTTTTGAAATTTACTTTTTTTTACCATATACGAATACTGCAGACAAAATACATATTTACCATATACGAATACAATATACAAAAATTATACGTAGGATCCAAATACATATTTACTTACCTAAATAAACTTTTTACTTTTACTTCTTCTCTTTTCTTCATATTCTTCTTCTCCGAGCTTCTATACTCTTTTTCTTCCTTCATCGTCCTTTGGTTTTCCGTCCGAACCGTGTGCCTTCGGCGGCTTCCCTTTGGTTACTAACGCTTTTACTTTCTTCAAAAGTAAAATCATGATTTTGATTTCTTAAACTGAAATAGAAAGTAAAATAATGTTTAGTAATATCTCAAATTCATTAAAATTTTGAAAGCAAAATAACAAAAATCAAGTTTAATAATTATGATTTTGTTTTTGTTTTTTTTTGTTTTTTTTTTTTGTTTTTTTTGTTTTTGTGTTTTTTATCATCACCTGCATACCGAGTTCTATCATCTACCCAATCCCACCTTCCCCGGTTCATATTCAGGTTCGCATCCACCACCACCTCCCATCATAGCTTTCAAACATCAACAATCTTAGCACAAACCTATTTCGATCAACACAAAATTAAGGGCCTGTTTGATTTCCCAATTCAGCGCTGAATGCAGAAAACGGTAAGTGATTTTAAAAAATAAGCGTGTTTGATAAAATTTTAGGACATCGCTTAATATGGTAATTACCGCTTAAAAGGGGCTAAAATTTTAAGCGTTGGAAAGGTTGCTTATAGCTTATCACAAAACACGGTAAGTGGTTGGGTTTAAAAAATAAATTTCTAATGACTACTCTTCCCTCATATAATTGCATTCTCTCTTTTAGGGTTTCTGTTTGCAATTTCTCTTGGGTTTTTGTTACTTATACATGATAGAACAAATTCGTAAAAAATATTTTACCTATAATATTTTAAACATGACAAATAGCCTTTTGGTTATATTTAAATTGATTCATATATATTTAGTTGCTGCTTGCTGCTTGCTGCTAATGAAAATGAATTTCATTGAACAAATTCCAAAAAAATAAAAAAACATAATTCTACCTAATATATTTTAAACTATTACCATTCATATTGATTCACTATATATATATAAAATAATTATTTATATAAGAATTTTATTCAATTTCACGTACTTTCTTTAATTTTGTTAACACCATTTTTGTACCCTACATAAATATTATGTAATTATTTATATTTTAAACTGTTTTTACTACTAGTTTTTTAGTAATAATATTTTTGAATATTTATTTATCATGCAAGAAAAAAAAATATTTACTTATCATATACTTTATTAACCATTTTAAACATATTACATTGTAGATAAATATTATTTGTGTGATGTTGCATACACACACACACCCGAAGATTTATGGTACCTTATCGTAATATATGATTTTGGTTAGTCGACTTCGAAATGGTGGTCGTCCTAGAACAAAAGAATAGCTATTTAACCATGCACATGCCAAGCTAAGGAATGTGATTGAACGGACATTTGGAGTATTAAAGTCCCGTTTTCCAATCTTGAAAAGGATGGCACCTTATACATTTGAAGTGCAAAGGAATATTGTTATTGCTTGTGTGGCTATTCACAATTACCTTTGAAAAATTATCGTCACGGATGAACTTTTTGAACAGTATGAGACTGAGGATTTGCAATTTGAGACTCCACCTAATATTGCTAGAAATTTGACATCCTCTTAAATTTACACCACAGAAAGGTAATCCGATCAAGTGTTTATGGTTAATTTGCGTAACCAAATTGCAAATGACTTGTTTAGTTCTCGAGTTTAAAATTTTATATGTTTAATTTAATGTGACATTTTTGAGACATTCACATTTTTAATGAGTACTGCTTGAATAATGTTAATTATTTAAGTTTGAATTTATATTTTTTTATGATTATATTAGACATTAATATTTATTGTTAAATTGATATATTTCATTGAGTGAATGTGGTTGTTTTATTAGTATTTTTGTATTATAAATATAAAACTATTATGAGTATAGATATTAAGGGCAAAAATATAATATGTACAACTTTCAAACTTCAGCTTTTGTATTTAACAAATAATCTTAATGAATTTAGCGCTTAAAATTAAAACGTTATCAAACAGGTTTTTAAATTAATACATTCAGCGCTTAAAGTTTCAGCGCTTAAAATTCAGTACTTGAAATTTTTAGTGTTTAATTTTCAGTTTTATCGAACAACACCTAAATGTTTTTCAGAACCCATATAATTGCAATTGCTCTAATCACAGTGTCAAAAAACAAAACAAAAACAAAAACTGTGATCCCGCCACCGTGAAGACTTCTTGGGGTTGTTGTGAGCTCTCTTCTTCGCTGGCAATGGCGACGTTGAAATCAAATAGTACGACTCTACGCTACGATGGGGTTATTGTGAGCTCTTTCATGCGTTACGACTCCGAAGTCCTCTCCGTCATCGGTCACCACTTGCCGTTGGACGATTCCAAGCTTGTAATGGTGTGAGCTGGCGTGATGAGATGATGGGTCAACAGTTAGAGGAGGAAGGGGTTTCAGTCTTCAATGGATGATCGGTGGCGTTTGGTAGCAGTTTGTGGTGGCAGAGAGAAGAAGATAGAGGAGTTGGTGTCCCCTCCGTCACCCATCGCCTAAACCCAAAATTGCAGTGGTTGTGGCGTCGGTCTTTTGGGTCTTGGTAATACCTGAGGAGGATGGGTTAGAGGAAGAAAGAGGGCTTTGGTGGGATAAGTGCGCTACAGTGCAGAAAGTAATTTCTATCTACAGTAGAGAAATTAAAGAAAGTATCAAATTGTCACTTTCTCTTTTCTTTGTAAAAAGATAAAGTACTTTCCGAAAGTTGAAAAGTGAAATTACATTATTGAACATGATTTCTATTTTTGATTCCTTATTTTAGGAATTGACAGTATAATTCCTGTTACTAAACAGGGCCCAATTGGTCATTCAGTTTTTACTTTACTTCCTCAGCTTCTGTTATCTTCTTCTTGCTTCACCTTCTCTTCCCTCATTCTTCCTTCATTCTCCCACCTCTGGTTCGTCTCGTTTTCCCTTCGAGCCGGTATCGTATTTTCGTTTGTCCGTCTTCCCTTTGGTTTGTGCAATAGCAGTTGTTGTTGTTCAGTTATTGTTGTTGTTGCATCTTATTCCGTCAAAAGTGGTAAAGTAATCCTGTGATTTTGTGAGGGTTTTATACATTTGGCGAAATATAATGGCAAGGAAAAAAACTATAGCAAAGAAGAAATTGGAAAAGAAATCGATATCTAAAACAATGAACAAAGAAGATATTGTAGGTGGTGAGCAGAAATTGGTGAAACCGCCTCCCTCAGTCTTCGTCATATATAGGTAAAATTGATTGATTATATAAAATTTGATTGATTAAATTAGTGTTTTTAATTTTAGTTGTAGAACTGTAAATTCACATTGTATTAATTTTAGTTGTATAACTGTAAATACACATGTTAGTATGCAATTCGTAATACACCAATGTTGAAAGAATTTGTGGTTGTTATTTTTATAAAAATATGAAATGAAAAATGAAGCGTATCTTATTTATTCAAATAAGAAGTATAATACACATACATATGTTAGGAAGGTTTGTTAATGTACTATGCAATTCATAATACACAGATGTTGAAAGAATTTGTGATTGTTATTTTTATAGAAATATGAAATGAAAAATGAAGCTGTCAAATGGAAAGTAATGGTGGTCTTGAAATTTTCATGGGCATTAGGCTGAAGGTTTTGAGGTTATAAATGCTGCCCAAATTTGCAGGCTACCAGGTGAAAGGGTTTTTGAAAAAAAAAAAAAAAAACATAATTACTTTTTTTTCATAATTGTGGTTATATATAAAAAAGAAAAAAGATATTTACAAGTGCACAGAAGGCATTCCCTCAGATAAATGAACATAAAAACCTAAAAAAGAAAATGGATACAAGCATCCAAAAACTCCAAAAGAAAAGTAATGGATAAAAAACTCCACTACCAAAACCAAGAATAGCAAACCAATGAATCCAAAAATAACAACTCAAAAAACAGAAAATGCAGACCCTTGTAATCAGTTCATGGTAACAAAATAGCAACAAAAAATACAGTTCCTAGAATCTCCACTGCAGCAAAGCACAAACAAAAGACAGCAACAAAAAACCACTGCCAACCTCCTCCTACCGTATCCAAATAGATCCATAGGCAAAAATCTTTAAGAAAAATACCATTTTCAAAACATCATAGAGAATCCTAATTTATATAGTAATATCTTGTAAGGTAGCATTTTGTACTATGAGAACATCAAAAAAGATGTGTTTAGCCACTGAATTAGAAATAGTGCAAACATCCAAATGTAATCTAGCATTTCTTTCCTTACAAATAGCCCACAAAAATGCTGTAAATAAACTTTTCAGAACCCTTTAATTCTGGTACTAAGAATTAAACCAGAGAAAAAGCTCTCAAACTGTATTAACAGCTGCAAACAATTCCATATTCCAATGCAAGACTTCACCAATCCATTTCCAATAATTCTGAGAAAAGGCACAATTATTGAATATATGATCCATAGTATCCAAAACTTGAAGACATAATGAGCATCTTGAAGCCAAAGATAGCTTTCTTCTCTATAACTTCAACATATTAGGGAGTTTATTCTGCAACACCAGTACTGCAATTAGAGACCACCGAGGCCTAGCCTTACCCTAAACCAGTTTATACCACTGTACTTCAACATTTGGAACTCTGCAACATCCCATACTCTCTTAAAAGAAAATAAACCACCATTCCATATCAGTTTATCTGGTTTAGACTGAATGCTGATAGTGTCAAGATAAGCCCTGAAAGGAAAAAACAAATCATCTTGCAACAGAGCAAAATTCCAGCCTCTATTTAGCATAATACTTTAGATTAAAACATCCATGTGTAAACATAACCTTCTAGCCAGCCTATGACCAAAATTTTGTGCAATTATTAACCCCTCACACTAAAGGTCAAGAAATAATTTAATTTTCTGGCTACTTCCAACTTGATAAGAAATAAATGTCAACATAGTATTTCTAGCCTCTACAATAGCCTTCCAAATGACATAATTAGAACTTCTTGGTACCGCATTCTAAAAAGTTGAGTTAGCACAATATTTTTGACGAAACCAAGACACCCACAGCCTATCCTTACTCAGTAAAAAGTCCCAAGCCAACACAACTCTAGACACTCTTTGAAGATCAGACAGCTTTATAAGCCCAAAACCTCCTTCAGATTTTGTATTTGTAATAATATCCCACTTCAACAGATGTATTTTATTAGCATAAGCAGTACTCCCCCAAAAAAAATCTCTACATTGTTTTTGAATTTGATTTGTCACAGCCACAAGGACAGTAAAACTACTACACTAGTAAAGAAAGATAGGATTCACCACTGTTTTTATCAACTCCAACTTACCAGCAAGAGACAATAGCTTAGTATTCCAATGAGAAATCTTTTTAATAACCTTATCAACCAGATATTTAAAATTATTCCTTTTAAGACCTGAAGAACACAAAGGTAGGCGTAAAACATAATTAGTATACAATTTGTATTGCATATTATCTTGTGTTGTTGGTCATGGTAGGAAAGTTAGTTTGTTGATGCAATATACATTCATTTAATAACTATTGAGTCCTCTAAAAAGTTGATAATAATTTCTTTATTATGATTAAAGGTCGGACTATATAGCGAAGTATTGGAAAGCAAACCAAAAACTGGGAAGGATGTCTAAGGCTTTGATGAATTTAGTGCACAATGGTTGCAGAATGACATGGAATGCTATGTCGGCTAATGAGAAAGAATCATGGGTAAAAGAAAGGAAAAGATTAAAGGAAGAGTATGACAACCTCGCTTAAGAAAAAAGAGCTCCCATAAAAGAGAAGGGAATTATATTTAGTTGTAATGATTTAATTTTATGGCTAAGGGAAAGGAAAAGATTATATGCATGATGTTTGTTTTTTAATAGTATGGCTTTGAAGCAGAAGAAAAAGGGAAAAAAAAATTGCTTAGCCAGGTGCGTGGCACAGATGTGCGGTTTTGAAGTTTGTTCAAGCAGTTACACAGCTTGATGAAGAAAAGAGAAAAGCTATGGAGGACATTGGTTTTGGAAATTTGTTGAAGCTGAAATGTACATATATGTCTCATGACTTATGCATGTATTTACTAAAGAATTGTGAGGCCGATAATTGTCACATAAGAGTTGAGGACGGAGGGTTTATGTCCATACATTCAGCTGATGTGCACTACATCCTTGGCATACCATTTGGAGTTCCCAATGTGCCCACACATGTCCACTTTTATGATGCGGAGTGGATAGATGAAGCTGGTTACTTCGACATAGGCGGAATTCATGATGAGTTATTGTTTGACCATGTTTTAAACTTAAAGGCAAGTGATCAATTCAAGAGAGGATTTGTCCTCTTTGCTTGCTCCACTTTACTAAGTCCTACTGGCAGAAATACATGCCACTAGGGCTTGTTGAAAAGTGTGGATGATGTTAATGTTATCAGTACTTATAATTAGTGCCGCTATGTCCGTGATTGTTTGTTAAGAACTATGAAACCACGTACAAGTGGGAAGCTGAAAAAGTCATATGGTGGTTGTTTGATGTTTTTACAGGTTCATTGCTTTCATTGCTTTTCTTTTCTTCAGATTTCCTTTTTCTTTTCTTTAGATTTCCTTTTTATTTACTTTATTTGTTCTAATTGAAAATAGTTACTTTATATGATGCGCTGTGAGATAGAATATGAAGGTTACCTAAAGGGAGATATTAAAGCCCTTGATTTTTGCACCACAGAAATTTTTCGGTCACGCGTAAGATGGGAATTGGGTAATGGAGGTTTTGGTCGTGGACAGGTAATTGAAGTTTTGGTTGTGAACAGGAAATTTATTTTGTTATATGATAATGTAATGACTGACTTATGTATTTTCATATGGAATTTGAATAGTTAGTGCCTCTTAAGACGAAGACATGTAGTAGAAGTAGAGGCCATGATGGTGCAACCGAAGATGGCTCGGCCCCTTCTCCGTCTAATTCATTAACCTTTGAATATGATGATTATGAATGTTCTGACTCAGAGGTGGATGTAATCATTTAGTTAGTGAAATGCATTTCATGTATGTAGAATATTTGTTTTAAAATTTATGGATGTCATTGAACTATATATACACAGGTTTGCATTAAAAAAGTTAAGATGGGCATTGCATTAGTAGAATTTAATGTAAGAAATTCGAAGAGGAGTGTAGGAAAATTGTTGATTGCATTGAAGAAGCATGAAATTCGAAAAAAAGCAAAACTGTCTGGGGACAACAATGGCAACAGTAGCAATGTAGGTGGGGAATGTGAAGATGATAACAGAGCTGGTAAGGATGGGGATGTTGAACCGGTTGACAAAGTAGGTGAAGATGATAACAGAGGTGGTAAGGATGGGCATGTTGAGCCGGTTGACAAAGTAGGTGAAGATGATAGCAGAGGTGCTAAGAATTGTGCAACAAATGATGAATCTGATGATGAAGACTGTAGTGGTGAGAATGAAATAGTGGCCGAGGGAAGTGGTTCAAATAATAGTGAAGATGAATCGCATGTGAGTGAGAAAAATAATGGAAGAAGTGACCATGAGTCCAATAATGCGGAGGGTGAAAAAAATAAGGGTCGTTCTACTCTTAGGCAGAAGGTGTTGCTAACCACGGAGCACAAAAATGATTTAAATGAGGTTATTGATTTAAGAAATATTGAAGAAGGAACAAGTGATGTAAAAGATAAAAAGGGAAAGGGGAAGAGTAAATTGAAAGGTGAAAAATATTTTTTCTATCCATATGTATACAAAGGCAGCAAAATGGTTAATCTGACTACGGAGCAAAACATGTTGTTGACATATGTGGCAAATGCTGAGGCAGATGAATCGTAAGTTTTCCAATGCACCGACTTTTATTAGGTTGGTTATTTCATTTGAATGCTTAGTATATATTAAAGGTACATTTAGTTAAAATTGAGCTAATATTGCCTTAATATATTTAGATTTGTGGATCATATAGATAGCAGGATATTTGTTCAAAATGGATTGCATGAGTATGATATTGAATTGTTAAGCCTTGTTATGGTTGCTGGCAAATTGTTTTGTTGGCTCCTTTATAGCCATACCCCCAAAATGACAAGAATAATAACAATCTGTATAGAATAAGTTTCCCATTAATGAGATGAAAAATCAGTTAAAATGATGCATATATATATATATATATATATATATATATATATATATATATAGTTTCCCATTTTGCAATAAAAAGTAAAAGCCAGATAAATAAATAAATATATATATAGAAACTAGGAATATATATATGTATATATATATTTAGAATATATAGGGAGCTAATACAATATCATTTCATGATGTCCGATGCAGCCTGTGTCTTGATTTATGAAATAAATCCTGTATTTAGAATCTAAGCCCTCATGAAATTCTGATTTCATTCTAATGGTTTATTATGTAGAATTCACCCTAATGCTTTGGAGTATACATCTTTTGGAAAGCCTAATCCATCTGTATATAAGAATACTGAAACTGAATTGATGATTGCACTTTTGTCCCTTTCACATCTCAATGTGTTAAGGTCAGTTATGGTTGCTGGCAAATTATCTTGTTGGCTGTTTTATATTCATACCCCCAAAATGACAGGAATGACAACAATTTGTATAGAATGAGTTTCCCATTAATGAGATGCAAAATTAGTGAAAATGATGCATTTAGCAATAAAAATTAAAAGGCATGCATTAAAAGAATTCCATCATCTTCAAGATTTAGCAAAACCTGAGATAATAGACTCTTATTGTGTTTGACTGTGGATATGTGAACAACCACTTCTCTATCACTTAGTTGACTTGCTGAGACAACAGATAGAAAGTTTTGAATATTCTCCACTACTTGTCATTACTTTTCAATACTATTTGTATCTTCTTGCCTAGACACCATTGACAAAAGCTCTTCCTTCTTGTGAAGAAGTCTCTCCACTTCCTTTTGTAGCTCTGGTATGTATTTTATCACACGTGACACTGTTTCTGGAATGCTTAATTTTTTATGCAACAAAACATCAACACCATATATGAATAAACTATATATATCTGTGTATTGTATTCTTTGTTATACAAAAAATGTTTCAGAGCAAAAGTTCTTTGTTGAAGTTGCCTCAAATGTGTGTGTGAGTTGTATCATACATATAGCTAGTCATCCTTTATTTTTGTGGTCTTTAACTCTTTGGTCAAGATTTCGAGACTGGTATCTAAGGAGATTAATCAGGTTAGTAACATAGTTTCATCATCACAAACTGAATTGATGATTACACTTTGGACAGGAATGACAACAATCTCTATAGAATGAGTTTCATATTCAGTGTTTGGTTGTACCATACAAATTATGCTTTAATTCCAATGGTTTACTTTTATGCTTCTTCATTAAGTCAATTGAGCTAATAGTGGCTTAATATATTTAGACTTCTGAATCATATATATAGCAGAATATTTGTTCAAAATGAAACTGAATTCTTAAGCTTTGTTGTTCATTGTGTCAGTGAAAGAATTCTTTCCATGTACGATAATATCGTATCTCACCATGAGATTCATAGTGTCTTCGTTGATAACTGAGTGTCCAATGATATGAGTTAAATTAACTTTGTAAATTGTTTATACATATGTATTAATGTTAATTGAATTCCTTTAATATGTATGTAAAAAATCTATAATTTTACAGGTAATAAATTACTTTGGGAATATGTTAAATAACAACCAAGGATCCAAGAGGGACAGGTACTACTTTAGTAGTAGAGTCATCCAGTTAATCAGTGAATTCAAGGTAAGGGATTTAAAAAAAAAAAATCTGAACACATCAATCGCCTTAAAGAAGTATGGGAAAAATTCAAGAAGCATGGTGAGTACTGTTTTCTACCTGATGTGAACACAGCAAAACTGGTTAGTGTGTTTTTGTATTGTTTACTCAATAATCTTGTAAACCTTACTTTTACTATTCATTAACTTTATATACTTACTTTGCTGCAGTTATTTTTCCATGCATGCATAGAACCACATTGGTTACTATTTGTTGTCAACTGTCCGAAGAAGACGGTTGATTACCTTTGTTCATTGGGAAGGCCCCATAAATATATAGATTATGTTAAAGTGTTGGTACGTATATTTAGTTTGTCTTGATCTAATTGATTATGAATGAACATTTATCATTTACAAAATATTGGTATGTACAATAGAAAGAGTTTATTGGGATTGTGTTTAAGGAAGATTTTATAGTATTTCTGCCCAACACACCAAGGGCAATACCCAGACAACAAGATAGGTAAGAATAATTTATTTTGTATTTAATTACAAAACTGCCCTGTACATTTATATAGGTAATTACTTTCAATTAAAAAATGTTTGCATTGCAGTGCATCATGTGGAGTATTTGTGATGAGGTTTATGGAGCTGGAATGGGAAATGTTGTAAGTAAAAAATGTGATAACTTATTCGTACAATACAATGCATGTAATTAAATTAATGGTTACATTTCACTTTTACTTTATGATGAATTAACTAAAAGTTTTATACTTTTCATAATGTTGCAGACAGACGCGAAGGCAATGTGTTCTGAAATACTCCTCTAGCTCTTGGATGATGATAGAAATGAAAGAAGACTAGATTTGTACATCCTGTTAATATGGTACAATTAATTTGTATTGATGTGGTACAATTGATGGCAGTCAATTTTTTTGAAATGTTATGGGACTTTTATATAAATTTCATTAATTAGACATCAGAATGTTTGAGTACTATGTGTTACAACATATTTTTATATAATATAAAATTTATCTTAACATACATCACAACTTTTATTTAAAATGTTCAATGCAAGTAAACACTTGATAGAACCAGTAATGAAGGAACCAATTTAAAACACCCCATTTAGCTGACACTTGGTTTAAGTAAATATATGTATTACGACTAATTTAGAGCAAAAGAAGTTGAAGGGACCGTAGAAGGAATCATTAAATACGCATCATAATTTTTTACTAATACATGTTACAATATAATTGTATATAATATATGAATTCTTTGTTAACATCATCTGAATTTTTAATTACGAAGTTGAAGGTAAGTGTTAAATACGCATCATAATTTTTTACTAATATGTGTTACAATATTATTGTATATAATATATGAATTCTTTGTTAACATCATCACAACTTTTAATTACGAAGTTGAAGGTAAGTGTTAAATACGCATCATAATTTTTACTAATATGTGTTACAAAATTATTGTATATAATATATGAATTCTTTGTTAACATAATCATAACTTTTAATTACGAAGTTGAAGGTAAGTGTTAAATACCCATCAGATATTTTTACTAATATATGTTATAACATAAATGTATATAATATAAGAATTCTTTGTTAACATCATCACAACATTTATTTACGAAGTTGAAGGTAACTGTTAAATACGCATAATAATTTTTTACTAATATGTGTTACAACATCATTGTATATAATATAAGAATTCTTTGTTAACATCGTCACAACTTTTAATTACGAAGTTAAAGGTAAGTGTTAAATACCCATCAGACTTTTTTACTATATGTGTTACAAAATAATTGGGCATAACATATGAATTATTTCTTAACATGAATCCGAATATTTCATTGATGCAACAACACCTGAATGAGTAAAATCACTGCCAGTCCAAAAAAAAAAAATTAAACCTACAAGAAAGAAAATAAACAAAGCTTTTGCGATTGACAAACGTATATTTAGAAGATCGGCATCTGCAGTCGTTGTTGTTGCACGGGCAACAACGTTTTCAACCGTGGATGATGGATTGATCCACACAAAAAAAGAACAACGCCTTTCTGCACAATTAAAGAATCGCCTCCTAGGATTCTCTTTGGTCTTTGAAACATGCAAACGACTCCTTTCTCCACATAAACAAATTGGATTGTCAACAGTACCTCTACGACGTACACCAGTGTTGCTCGATGACGCCATTGAAGACAGTTGATATAAGTATGCAGTAAAAAAGTACACACCTTAGACCAAAGAGAGAAACTACACGGCTCCTTCGTTAGAGAAAAGTGGAATAAGACTGATGATTAGAAGGTTTTAAGGCTATGTATTTCGGATTGTGTCTCCGTTTCTGGTTCTTTGTGTGTGTGTGTGTATATATATATATACATGTAGCTGTGTGTGTGTGTTTGTGTATTTATAACGGCTCTATAACGGTTCATTTTCAACTGTTCAAATTGAAGGGTCAGTAATTAGTTTGAAAGTGTTTAAAATAATTATTTTTGATTACAATAAAATAATTTTTCTATTGAATGCAATATTGATTGTCAAAATGGGTTTGTATTCCGGGAAATCAATAAAGAGAAAGAAGAAAAAATAGATGGCTTTAGTTAAAGTTAAATAAACTTTCGTTAAAAAAACAAATACTCTAGGCATGTATCTACATTCCACGTTCCCAAAGGAACTACAGTAGAGTTGGGAACAACAAAACTGTTGTTACATTCGCATCATCCCTTCTTCATATTTACTTACATTGGTATCGTACTTCCTTCCCTTCATATTTAGAAAGAGGTGCTAACGGAACTACAAAGGAACTATAAAAGAGTTGGGACCAACAAAACGGTTGTTACATTCGCATCATCCCTTCTTCATATTTACTTACATTGGCATCATACTTCCTTCCCTTCATCTTTAGAAGGAGGTACTGCCAGACCCGCCGTGGGCTTCGTCGTCATCATTTTCCAGCAAGTTTAGACCACGTTCCACTAGTATCATTCCATCCTCCATCCAGTTCACCATCTGTATGAGGCGGGCCAATTTTTCCATTACCGACTGGGAAAGGTTTTCATCGCTACTTTCCAACAAAGTAGTGGTTGGTGGAGGATAGGGGAGTGGTGGAGGAGGAAGACTTGGTTTCCTGTTCCTTACTACTCTTCTCCTTCCTACTCTTCCTCTTCTTCCTCTACTGTTACCATTTCCACCTACTGAACTAGACATTGCTATGTCGTACTTATCTTGTGTGTTGATACTGAGGTTTTATAGAGGCTACGGTTGTTTCATTCATAGGAAATTATCCATTAATCAAAATTGATATGCAAAGATTGCATATCTAACCAACCAGATATGCTACATTGAAATTGTCACCCTTTCCAATCACTTTACATTTATCACATGAATTGCTGACGTCCCTTATGTGTAGCATCTGTGACACGCATTAATTAAATTTGTTTATCAATTTAAGGCAGAACATTAAAATAACATATATCAGAATGTTTGACTAATAAGTGTTACAACATAATTGTATATAATATATGCATTTCTTCTTAACATGCATCACAACTTTTGTTAACATGCATCACTACTTTTACTAACGAAGTTGAAAGTAAGTAACATTAAAGACAGAAAATTAAACTAACATATATCACATAGCAAATATAACATACTTCAACATCAAATACATTTTATTCATAGAATTGCAGTATGAATTTAAGGCAGTAAATTAAAGTAACATATATCACATTACAAATATAACATAAATAAATACCAGTATTACCCAAACAAGCCATCTACGCAATCTAGCGGAAATTGCCCTTGCAAAAGCATCGGATTTAAATCACACCAACACCGGTTGCATTTGATGATACCCTCGTTAAAGATCCAGCAATTCCAGTCAATGTGGTTGCCTTCAGGACAGCAATGAGGAACATGTATAAAGAAATTGCGATTCTAAGAAGATCTTAATTTAATAATTGTTAACATCTTTCTCCGCGTATACTTCATAAAAGTGCAAAGTATATCATTTGTCCTCAATAATGATAATAAATTAATCCCCGCATCCTTGTTCACTTCATTAGATAATAATAATGCAATACATATAGGATATGTCGACTCGTAAACATTTGTGCGGAAGAAAGCCAACCCTTTTATTTTGTTGTAACCAATCCAATCAACCTTGTTAAAAAAACTTATCATGTCAACTTATGAAAGAAAGAAATTATGTAGTCTTTAAAAAACATATTATGTTCGTACACTTACCACTCCCCTAATAAATCTTGCCACATTATTCCTAGACTGAAGACATTGTTGGAGGTACATAGTTCTTGCTGTGATAACATTTTCTGGTCCATTAAGTGCAAGTATTTGAATTGTTTCTTCGTAACGATGTATATTTCTGGTCCACAATGCAGTGCTTATTGCATCGGTTTTCCATAATGGTAGGAGAAAAATAAAGCCATGATTCGTGAATTTTATGTTAAACAAAAATCAAACTGATGACAACAATTGTGCATAATTAAATAAATAGAATTAATGAACAGAACTCACCAAGCATGCTTGTCATGATTGCTTATAAAAACTATACGATTAATTCGATGGACAACATCTCCAATCGCAAGTTCAAGAAATATATCCATAGACTTTAATGTAATTTATAAGATGACAACGATATAAATAGACGTAAATTGTAAGAGCGGTTGACAATAAAACCGTCTCATACTTAGTGTTTGTCAATATCACGTCTCTTACAAATATTGTGTAAGTTGAAATGGTACTAGCAGAGGTTATACAAGTAAGTCAGAAAAACAATTCAAACATTGGTAATAAGTGACTAGTAATTTTCATTACAATAAAGTAAGGTGGAAGTACATCAATAGGAATTATTTCTTTTTTCCATATCTTGGAGGTGGAATTACGAAGTCATCATCTCCCGGGTCAGAAAAATCCGACAAATCAGAATCTGATTTCAAATTTGGGTCATTCAAAATGTAGGCAATTTGTTTTGTTGGATCTTCATATGTTTCTTTAGCTTCATTGACTTTCTCCACCTTATGACGTCTCACATAAAGTTGACGGATTTCATGGTTAATCTGAGTAATGATGGAATACATATTTGAAGTACCTACTAGCTTCATTTCAAGTGAACGTGGTCTTGGAATGGGTAGACCTGCTCGTCTACACTCTGCAATAATTACACTCCTCGCATTTGTTAACTCCTTATACTTAATAAGCTATTCTGGTTGCCATTTAACTTGAGACACCTGTGGAGGTGGACGGACTGCATCAGGTTGAATATCTTGTAGTACCTCACCTTCACTTTTTACCACTTCAGCATGACAGTGGGAATTCCATCTGTTGAAGGCCTCGATAGCATCCTCAATAGCGTCTGCATGAGTAGTATAAGGATAATACTTCGCATCAGGATACCCTCGTGTTTGTGCCTTTGCGTTTGCCAACTTCCTGTATATACCCACATTCCGGCCCTTGAAAACAACACAAAACCGGCGTGCACCCATTGCTTATACAAAATATGTGATATAAATATGAGACGAAAGATATGAAGATGAAGAATCCCTGAATATTTAAACACCAACTTCAGCAAAGGTAAGACATAACTTGGCTCTTTAATGTTCTTACCAAACCATAATTAATTGTCCAAACAACTACCAATGTAGGTGGAAAGTAATTGTCCAAACAAACCATAGCCACTTTACAGCTCTTACCAGACATGTCAACTTCACCAAACCAAAATATTTAATGTGCAATAATAAATGCAATCTACATAAATAAACTATAAAAATTCTTTCTAAGATCACATAGGAAGTAAAAGATTTCAGTTCATACACGTTCTTCAATAACATATTTGTACCAAAAGAAATAAATGCACCAAATTTTAAAGTCCTTGAGAATATTGTGCTTATTTCCAAGAGAGTTGTTGGTGAAATGTCTGATTCATGTTTGCCATTGGCACAGGGGACATTGGCGTAACATTTAATTGACGTACAGCTTCTACATCAACTCCCTTTTAGTATCATGATTCACACAAAATAATATATAAGTTGTTAGCAATTTCAACTGCAAATGTTTTTAAAATTTGGCCCTTATGAACATAATATGCACTTAAGAATGTGAATGGAGTACTTAAGAAATAATTGCTTTAAGAATTGATTGCAAAAATGCTTTCCTCCATCACTAATCATTGCTCTTGGCATACCAAAACGAGTGAATATGTTAGATTTAATGAATTGAACAACCATAGAGTGGTCATTGGTTTTGGTAGCATAAGCCTCCACCTATTTAGAAACATAATCAACGGCAAGCAAAATGTATTGAAATCTATAAGACATAGGAAAAAGACCCATAAAATCAATACTCCAAATATCAAAGATTTCAACAATAAGAATATTTGTCAAGGGTATCATATCTCTTCTCGACATTGATCCCATTTTTTGACATCTTTCACACTCCTTGCAAAATTATAGGCATCTCTATGAATTGTAGGCCAAAATAACCCACTTTGAAGTACCTTCAAAGCGGTCTTCTTTGCACTAAAATGCCCACCACATGCAAGGGTATGGTAAAACACAAGCATACTTGGAATTTCACTCTTTGGAATGCATCTTCTCACAATTTGATCTGGATAATATCGAAACAAGACAGGATCTTCCCAATAGTAATTCTGGATGTTTGCAAAGAAACGCTTCTTTGCTTGCTTTGACTAATTGGTCGGAAGCTTGCCAATTGCAAAAAAATTCACGATGTCGGTAAACCAAGGCATTTATCCATTAGAAACTTGGAATAGTTGTTCATCTAGAAATGAATCATGAATTGGTGGGCCAGGGAAGATTCTACCACTAATCTTAAAAGATGATCGGCAACCACATTTTCGGTGCCTTTCTTATCTTTGATTTCAAAATTAAATTCTTGAAAAAGCAAAATCCATCTTATCAAATGAGGCTTTGTTTCCTTCTTAGTCAAAAGGTGCCTTAAAGCAGCATGATCGGAATAGACAATGACTTTTGACCCTAAGAGATAGGACCGAAATTTATCAAGAGTATACACTACGACAAGTAATTCCTTCTCGGTAGTGGAGTAATTCAATTGAGCTCCCGAGAGGGTCTTGCTTGCATAGTATACGGTGCATGGAAGTTTTCCTACCCTTTGCCCCAAAACTGCTCCCATGGTATTGTCAGAGGCATCACACATGATTTCAAATGGTAATGACCAATTGGGAGGTTGCATAATAGAAGCAGATGACAATAAGTCGCGCAATTTATGAAAAACATCAAGGCATTCTTGATCAAAGACAAATGGAGTTTCCTTGGTAAAAAGATTGCACAAGGGTCTAGCAATTTTGTTAGAGTCTTTGATGAAACGGCGATAGAAGCCAGCATGACCTAAAAAGGAGCAAACCTCTCTCACCATAGAAGGTGGAGACAATTCAGAAATAAGCTCAACTTTCGCTTTATCAACCTCAATTCCCCTTTTTGAGATGACATGACCCAAAACAATACCATTTTGAACCATAAAATGGCTCTTTTCCCAACTAAGAACAAGGTTTGTTTCACGACATCTTTTAAGCACCAAATTTAGATTTTTGAGGCATGCATCAAATGAAGACCCAAAGACAGAAAAATCATCCATAAAGACCTCTAGATACTTTTCCACCATATCTGAGAAAATTGACATCATACACCTTTGGAATGTTGCGGGAGCATTGCACAAACCAAAAGGCATCCATCTATAAGCAAATGTGCCAAAAGGACAAGTAAATGTGGTTTTCTCTTGGTCTAGAGGGTCAAGGGCTACTTAATTATAACCCGAATAGCCAACAAGAAAGCAATAATATTGTTGCCCGGCCAATCTCTTTAGAATTTGATCAATGAATGGCAAAGGGAAGTGATCTTTTCTAGTGGTGGCATTTAATTTATGGTAATCAATGCATACACGCCATGAATTGGCGGTGCGCTTAGAAATTGCCTCACCCTTTGAGTTTTCAACCACCATAATCCCCGATTTCTTGGGAACTACTTGAGTTGGACTCACCCATTTGCTATCAGAGATTGGATAAATGATACCGGCATCTAAGAGCTTAACAACTTTTTTTTTAACCACTTCTTTTATGTTTGGGTTTAATCTCATTTGGGCATCCTAAAAGGTTTTGCATTCTCTTCCATAAGAATGCGATGCATACAAATGGAAGGGTTAATTCCTTTTAGATCTGCCACACTTCATCCAATAGCTTCCTTATTTTCTTTAAGCACATCTAAAAGAGAATTCTTTTGATCTTTTTCAATATTTGAAGAGATGATGACTGGAAGAGTCTCTTTTGGGAGGGAGAATTTTAAGCTCAGGAGTGGGTGGAGATACCAAAGATGAGACCGGTGGAGTGCTAGAGAGTAGAGGAAGATGTTCATTTAAAGTTTTCCAAGGTGGAAAATCCAAACTTGCAACGGATTCAATTAGGTCATTAACCTCGCTCATTGATCATTCATTATCAAACCCACAACTTTCATACATTTCAAGGAGACAAGATGCAAGAGGATCCTTGGCTAAAAGAAATGAAAAATTGTCATCGGTTGGTTTTTTTATAACCATGGAAGGAATGGACTCCTCCACAATCTCATCTAAGACATCTATGAAGCAACACTCTTCTTCATCTATGGGATGTCGACTTGCATTGAATACATTAAGCTTAACCATCATGTTACCAAAAGAAAGGTCCATAATCCCGGATCTACAATTGATAGTTGCATTTGCAATGGCAAGAAATGGCCTTCCCAAGATAATTGGGATGTGATTGGTAGGATTAGAAACTGATTCGGTATCAAGGACCACAAAATCAACCAGGAAATAGAACTTGTCAACCTTGATGAGAATATCCTCAACCATGCCCCTAGGAGTTTTACTGGATCTATCGGCTAATTGAAGTACCACCGAGGTTGGCTTCTACTCATTCAAACCTAGTTAGACATACACGGAGTAAGGAATCAAATTGACACTTGCCCCTAAGTCAAGAAGAGCTTTATGAACTTCATGGTTTCCAATTACACATGAGATGGTCGAAGCACTGGGATATTTGAACTTAGGTGGAGTGTTATGTTGAATGATGAAGCTCACTTGCTTTGTTAGGAACACTTTTTTAGGGCATTGTCCCTTGCTCTTCCTCTTTTGCGTACAAAGATCTTTCAAATTTTTTGAATAAGGCAGAATTTGCCTAATTGCATCCAAGAGAGGAAGATTTATGTTAACTTGTTTAAAGACCTCCATCATGTCATGGATTTTTCCTTCTTACCTCCCAAAAAGCGAAGTCCCTTTCAAAATATAAGGAAATTGAGCTTTTGGCTCATAAGACCTTGCAACTTGAGGAGATGATGAAGAAGGTTGAGATTTCTTGATGATGACACTTTCCTTCAAGGAAGTAGGAGTAGGGTTGGAAACGGAACGGGTGTCAACTTTTGGTTATATCGGTTCACTATCTTCAATTGGTTGTTCAACCTTATTGTCAACTTGCCTACCACTTCTCAAAGTAGTAATAGCTTGCACTTACTTTTGGGAGGGACACCCTGATGTAGAGTTTGCTTCCACAAGATATTGGGCTTTTGGGTTCCTTTCGGGTTGACTAGGCAATTTACCAATTCTCTCGCATTCAATGCATTAGCTATCATCCTGATTTGAGACTCAAGCTTTGATATCGATTGAGAATGAGAATGCAACAAATTGGTGTTCATTTCCAAACTATCCAAAGCCACTAAGACCTTATCTTCAAATGTGGAGTTGCTAGAAAGTGCATAAGGATGATTAAAGCTACTTTGAGAATTATAAGCTTGAGGATGAGAGAAATGATTCATTCTTTAATGATAAGAAGAAGATGAAACAAATCCTTTTGAACTTTTATTTCTTTGATGAGGAGGAATATATCGGTTTTGAAAATTTTTAGCTTAAAAAGGATTTGAATGTTTATTCCACACCAGAACATAAACATTTGGAAGAGGATGAGCAAATGCGGCATTGACTTGTTCATAGTGTTCATCAAGCACATGTCCATGGGGACAACTGGAAGTAGTATGCAATAAACTTGAACAAGTCATGCATGGCTCACAAGAATGATGAATATGATGATTAAGAAGAGGAGATGATTGATTTATCGATTGTTGACTCAATAAAAATTGATCAAGTTTTTGAGTGAGAGTTTTGACCTCGGTAACAATCTCCATTGGACTCTCAATTTGACCTACTTTCAAATTTCTCTTTTTGTTATTAGAGTCATGACTCAACCAAGAAGTATGAGACTTATGCAATGAATTTTCACTTATTTTCTCAAAAAGGTGCCAAACATCATCCTCATGTTTTCTGAAATATTAACCTCCACATGATGTATTAACAATGTCTTTATATTCAGATAGACTTTCATAGAAATATTGAACCATTTGCCATTTAGGAATGCCATGGTGTAGGCATTTCCTTAGCAAGTCATTCAATCTTTCCCATGCCTCATGTAAAAGTTCTCCTTCCCCTTAAGAAAATTCTCTAATGGTGGTTCTCACTGAATTGGTCAAACTTACGGGGTAAAATTTTTTCAAAAATTCATTTTGCATTTGTATCCAAGAAGTTATTGAATTTCCCCCCAAATTGTTGAACCAATGTTTCGCCTTACTTTTAAGAGTAAATGGGAAGAGAAGTAATCTAAGAACTTCCTCTAGGACATTCATGTATTTCACGATGGAACATATATCATGAAATTCATCAAGATGTTTGTAAGGTTCCTCATTATTTAAGCCATAGAAAAGTGGATACATTTGAATAGTCTAGGGCTTAATTTCATAATGATTTGCCCAAAAATTAGGAAGCAAGATGCAAGTTGGTGAATGATATTCATAAAGGTTGTAATGATCACGAAGGATCATTGGAAGAATTGGAGCTTAAACTCCGAGAGGAAATTGATTGAAAGACGGATGTTCCATGAAATTCGGGTCTAAATAACCAAGATGACCCTCTAGATTTTTCATTAGAATGATGAAGGGTTGATTATAACCACACAAAAATTAAATAGCATAAATCAACAAACCAAACACTTCGCCCCTGTAACAAATCTGTCGTGACCTGAGTTTTTCAACCCGGTACATTAGCGATGACCCGAAAGTTAACCCGGTAACGAATTCGAAATGCAGAAGCAAAAGATAAACCAAGGTCTTTAGAGATAGAAGTCACCCCTAAGACACCAATGTGACCTTCCATGAGGTCACGGAACTTAAAGAGAGCAAAAGAGCGAACGAGAGTTAAAACGGGCAAAATTCGTCAATAAAGGGCAAAATGGTCAATTCACAATAAGAGGAGAAATTTGACTCAAAGTAAGTCAAATGAGGTCTACACAACCTATACTAATCATTTCACAATATTCCAAGATGTTCTAAGAACTTTGGACAAGAATCCCACAAAACGCCCTTTCCCGGTTTGAACCAAATCCCGACACTACTTCACTAAAACTTGAATAACTCCCACTGTGTTTTGAATCTGAGAATATAATTGGTACCATTGTAAATTTGACTCAAAATTCATGAATTTAGGCTCAAGAATCACCCCATTTGGATTATAAATGAAAGAGATATGACCGTTTGAAGTTAGAACTTCAGTGCTGAAACACAACAGAGAAGCTGCATGCAAACAAGCTATTTCGGTCGACCGAAATAGAGTTTTGGTCTACCGAAATAGAGTTTTGGTCGACCAAAACTCACAGAGACTTGCTGGAAACTTGATTTTTAAAGTGATTTTGGTTCGGTAGACCGAATTGAACCATCAGTCGACCGAAATGGCCCTGAAAGCTAAAAATGGCTACTGGAATTGATGGATTACTGTGTAATGAAGCTACCAAAAGCTATCGGTCGACCGAAATAGAGTTTCGGTCGACCGAAACACCTCAAAATGCTACTATAAGGCCTGCTATATGTCACAGGTGTTAAGGTTCAACCTATGTTTTGAATCCCATGATGATTTGGTTCAAAATGAAAGTTTAAAGTGTGGTTTTCAATGAGATTTGAGTATGTGAGCATGTCAACAACCTTAAAATGAATAAATGAATGTGTTACAACAACTTATAGCCTTATACATGACAATTACAATGATCTCACATGTCAAACCCCAAATTTTGTTAGAATGCACTTTTGAAGCAAAAAGTGGTACCAAATGAATACAAGTAATAAAGTAAACATGCCTGGCCCTTGGCCTCATTACATATATACTTATAATGTCGAAAGTAAGCAATTTAGTATCATTACATGTCAAGCTATGATACATCATAAATTTCTCAAATTAACAAAGGACATGCATACACTTATATTTCATACAAAAGCAAGTAAAACACTTGGGAAATAAATTATAACACCCCCTACCTCAATAGAGAATTGAATCTCTATAATCCCAAGCAACCAAGCTCAAAAATGAAAAATAAAACAAGGGTTTTGAAAAGGAGAGTGAGAGGAAACTTTTGTCTCATAAGGTTTATAGTCTAAGGTGAATGGAAGGCCTTCAAAAATCAAGGTCAAAGCCTAAGCATCAAGCTTCTTTAATGGTGGCTAGGGTTTGTGGTAAAGAAGACAATGTTACAAATGAGATTAAGTGTGAGTGGAGGAAATAGAAATCCTCCACTCACTATGTGATCTTACACTACCTTTCTCACACACACTAATGCAAGACCAAATTGTGAGCCTACACTTGTCACAAATCCAAGGCTCTTTCCTAGGCTTAATCCTAAGCCTACACTTGTCAACCATCTAAGCCAACAAGTGCTCCAATCCTAGGCCAACAAGTGGGTGAATCTCCACCCTCCATATGTTAATAAATTATGCTTCCAAGTCTCCCTACCCAAATGCCAGCAAGTGGCTCCATGAGAATGTGACACTTGTCACACTTTCCAAAGATTGCAAAAAGGCCCTTTTTAAAAAATGTCTTCCAAATTAAATTACAAAATGGTCCCTAAGACGAAAAATAATTACTTTATTTAATTACACTAAAACCCCACAAATTAAGGATATTTACAAAAGAGTGTGCATCCATGCCCTTTACGGAAAAATAAGTAACTAGAAGGTATTTTCTACAAAAGTAAAAAATACAAATGTTATGGAAATACCATGGATGCATACAAAACCGGAATCAAATTCAACCACAAAAAGTGAGGTTATGCAAAGAAAAATGATAAAAGAGAAAAAGATGGAATAGTAAATAGTGCCAAAAATGAAAATGTGGAATTGATGCGGTCCTCAAAGGAAGTTGTCAATCTTGAGAAAAGAGTCTCAAAAACTATTTCAGAGCACTCGAGATGACACTAAATGATGAGAAACTGAACTCCGAAAGGAAAAAAAAAAAAAAAAAAAAAAAAATCTGTGAAAATCTAAAAGAAGGGAAAAAGGAAAGGAAATGATCAGGTCATTACAACCTTCCCACCTTAAAGGAATTTCGTCCCTGAAATCTAGCCCCAAGAAAACAAAAAGGTGAAACCAAGATAACTACGGAATACATCTCCGAGTATCTCAAAAAACATGCTACGAAAGCAAATCCAACACTAAAGAACAACGTAGAAGCCAATGTCAGTGCCACCCACGTGCTCATAACAAGACAACTTCTCAAAAGGAATGTGACCACATGGCCACAGAACAAGTCAAAACTCACACACAGAATCTAAGGTCAGACGAGGGAACAGAAGACAACCACCATAGCATCCTTCCTGACAAACCATCATATAGATGCAAAAACAACAACTACAAGAACTCCAAAATCCCCACATAACGAATCAAGGTACTGAACAAGGACAACGTGGCAGTACGAATAGTGACTAGAACCTGCCCACGACGTACTCAAATATGTGGTAGCAATGACAGTACCTAGCGCCCGCCCATGCTTACTCGTCAGTAAGGTAGCATCGACAACAACTAGCACTTGCCCACAACACACAACATTGTACGGTAGCGTGATGGTATAAGGCACTAGTTCATAACCTACCCCTACTAGGTTTATCCATGAAACCTCCTGATACAAATGACATCAATGTCAAAAATGATCATTACCAAAAGCACCACGGAGGCCAGACATTTTGTGAGAGTTGAGATATGGTCCAAAAAGGTCTGGCCGGACCATCTTGGCCAATCCCAAACTCTGACAACAATACCATAGGTACCGCTATGCTTAAGGCCTTAAATCCTCAATACAACAAGACTGATAACTCCAATGTTTCAAAATACTCCTACTAACAACATCAATCAAGAATTCAAATCCCGACAAAACCTCTAAAAATCAAAACGAACCTCACCACAAGACATTTCATTGAAAGTCCTACACATCTCCTTGAAACATATCAATTGCAAGACTACACTGAAATCAAACATCGGATCCACATCCCTATCATGGATAACTAAATCCTCAAAATACAAGTCTATCAACTGGCACACACATCAAAATCTTGACAACCAAGGTCACAAAACGAGTCTCTCAAAACTGTGATTGGTAACACCAAGCTAAATCAAAATTCCTCAATTTCCATCGATTCTTAAACAACCACTAGAACTACGATTCCTAAAAAATATACCTGGTCATAACTAGGATGAGAAAACTCCACAAACAAATCATATCCAACATCAATCCTCCAAAACTTCTCCTAAGAGTTAACCACATCTAGGTCTCCAAAACGGAAATAAGTCTCCAAAAGACATCCTCAAAAAAGCATCGAGCTCACCTCACGAATCCAACAGATCCTCAATGATTTGGACACAAGTCCTCGAAAAATGATCTCACACCAATCCACTCACTCTGAGCACCGCAACCTATCAACAATCACGGCAAAACTCCCCAAGGGAAGATATGAAGGAAGAGAAACCACCACTCCTAAGAAGGACAACACCATGACTTCATCTCTAAAATGAAAGACAACAATGTCAAAAACTTCACCCCCTATATGGGAGTAAGTCAACCAAAATCCATCAAATCCTCACCAAGGACTCAAGACAATAATGGTGATCCTCACGGACTAGCCAACCCCCAAAGCTGTGCACAACACAACGAAGAGAAGAGACTCACTCCTTAGGAGGCCTTTTACTCGAATCAAGAAAAAGAGGAGAAACCCTATTCCCCCCACAAGTGTCAACACGACAAACGAGAAAAGGGAGCATTTTTCCCAACTTAAGGAAGTGGATAGCTCAAGACAAAACAAATGTGACAACTCCTCTACAAGGAATTTCACAACGAAACCATCGTGGAAACCCGCATGCACACTACGTGCGACCGAAGGAAACAAAAGGGAAAACTGAACATGGAAGTCATGCATATGACAAGGAATGCAACTACCAAGAAGGTAAATCTACTCACATAGATAAAGATGAAGGGTACATACAACACATCTCCACGTAAGCACAAAATCACGTCACTAAAGTGCAGTAACAACATGGCATCTCTAAGCATATAAAGAAGGCATGCTAATGCCACACAACAAGAAGGCAAATGTGGACATACCTCCACTTACTCATGCATCGCAATATCATAAATCAAACTACTAACATGGTAGTAAACGAAACTAAAGAAGATAAAAATGATGCAATAATAAACCTTATGGACATCATGTCCTAGAGTGTCTAGGTGAAAGGAAAGACTAGTCCTAGCCATAAACTGACCCCAAAATCAATGCGACAACTACCTGTCTCAAAACAAACGTGAGCCCTTACCATAATGGTAAGACTCTAACAATCCATCTCCAAATCAAAAAGTGACGCTACAAGTGACATTAACAGTGCAATGCTTTCTCTACTCGAAGCATCAATCAATCAACTTGATCCTAAAAGCGTCATCACGCGAGGAAAACTCAAAGAAAATGGCAATTATAGCCATACCAACAACAACCAAATCAATCACTACGACTGATCCCCAAAACAATTATTAACATCATCGATCAAAAGGACAACGCCTATTAAAACAAAACCAACATCGATTCCATCCGAACTGCACTTGTAGCTGGCCAGTACGGTAGCATGACGGTGCCATGCACCCGCCCACAAACTTACCCGCCCACGAAAATCGCAATCCTAGAGAAATCATCCTAAACAATCAAGGATCCTAAGAGGTCCGTAACCTCAACATGGCCCAAAACCAACAAATCCAACACTACGGCAACGCTAAATGACTCAACTCACGAGAGTCTAAACAAAATGTGTCTCTCCACCTATCTCAAAACCAAAGCCAAGTCGACAATAACCTATACTACTATAAAACCATGTGGACAATCACCAACAACCTCAAGGAAGAGTGCCTAAACAAAACCAAACACACCAACCATTGCACTAAGTGAAAACTCACCAAACGACTCAACCTCAACTCAAACATCTAACGACTGATCCCAAGTCCTGCCAAATATGTAAAACAATTATGCATATACAAATCAAATCTAGTATACATCATATGTCATGCTCTTTACATAGAATTTAAATCATGGTAAACAAACGGCATACCACATGTAGCATATAAGCACATAAACATGTTATCAGACTAAAACATGTTATCATGAAGCATATAAACACATAGAGCATGGCAACACAAGCATAATATGCACCCAAAGTCGTCCTAAGATTGTTAAACCTAGGAGCTCTAATACCACTTGTCGTGACCCAAGTTTTTCAACTCGGTACATCAGTGATGACCAGAAAGTTGACCCGGTAACGGATCCGAAATGCTGAAGCAAAAGATAAACCAAGGTCACCCTTAAGACACCAATATGACCTTTCATGAGGTCATGGAACTTAAAGAGAGCAAAAGAGCGAACGAGAGTTAAAACGGGCAAAATTCGTCAATAAAGGGCAAAATGGTCAATTCACAATCAAGAGGAGAAATTTGACTCAAATCAAGTCAAATGAGGTCCACACAACCTATACTAATCATTTCACAACATTCCAAGAGGTTCTAAGAACTTTGGACAAGAATCCCACAAAACGCCCTTTCCCGGTTCAAACCAAATCCCGACACTACTTCACTAAAACTTGAATAACTACCACTGTGTTTTGAATCTGAGAATGGAATTGGTACCATTGGAAATTTGACTCAAAATTAATGAATTTAGGCTCAAGAATCACCCCATTTGGATTAGAAATGAAGGAGATATGACTGTTTGAAGTTGTAACTTCAGTGCTGAAACACAACAGAGAAGCTGCATGCAAACAAGCTATTTCGGAAACACAACAGAGAAGCTGCATGCAAACAAAATATTTTGGTCGACCGAAATAGAGTTTCGGTCGACCAAAACTCATAGAGACTTGCTGGAAACTTGATTTTTAAAGTGATTTTGGTTTGGTAGACCGAATTGAACCATCGGTTGATTGAAATAAGCCATCGGTCGACCGAAATGGCCCTGAAAGCTAAAAATGGCTACTGGAATTGATGAACTACTGTGTAATGAAGCTACCAAAAGCTATCGGTTGACCGAAATAGAGTTTTGGTTGACCAAAACACCTCGAAATGCCACTATAAGGCCTGCTATATGTCAAAGGTGTTAAGGTTTAACCCATGCTTTGAATCCCATGATGATTTGGTTCAAAATGAAAGTTTAAAGTGTGGTTTTCAATGAGATTTGAGTATGTGAGTATGTCAACAACCTTAAAATGAATAAATGAATGTGTTACAACAACTTATGGCCTTATACATGACAATTACAATGATCTCACATGTCAAACCCCAAATTTTGTTAGAATGCACTTTTGAAGCAAAAATTGGTACCAAATAAATACAAGTAATAAAGTAAACATGCCTGGCCCTTGGCCTCATTACATACATGCTTATAATGTCGAAAGTAAGCAATTTAGTATCATTACATGTCAAGGAAGCTACATTGGCTTTTAAAATACCATACACCCATGGTATACAAAATATAACATCAAAAGTAAGGCATGCTAAACACTTGCATGTCATTATACAAAAATGCTTCAAATCTCCAAACCACCCAAGGCAAGTGCAAGTCTCCAATCTTGAATCCTGTACCTGAACAAATCCCCCAGTAACTTCAGGGTGAGTAAACAAGTTTACTCGTAGAGAATGAGCATGCATCGACTCGATTTCTTACAGATTTATAGACTATCATGAAATAGTTCAAAAGGGTCATGCCACCTAACGTTTATGTCAAAGGTGAGACACAGGGAGCATCCTAAGCTACCTTAAATCATTTCTAGCATAAAACACATCCTTTAGGCAAAGCCTAAGGTGAATGGAAGGCTTTCAAAAATCAAGGTCAAAGACTAAGCATCAAGCTTCTCTAATGGTGGCTAGGGTTTGTGGTGAAGAAGACAATGTTACAAATGAGATTAAGTGTGATTGGAGGGAATAGAAATCCTCCACTCACTATGTGATCTTACACTACCTCTCACACACACACTAATGCAAGACCAAATTGTGAGCCTACACTTGTCACAAATCCAAGGCTCTTTCCTAAGCTTAACCCTAAGCCTACACTTGTCAACCATCTAAGCCAACAAGTGCTCCAATCCTAGGCCAACAAGTGGGTGAATCTCCACCCTCAAAATGTCAATAAATTATACTTCCAAGTCTCCCATTCAAATGCCAACAAGTGGCTCCATGAGAATGTGACACTTGTCACACTTTCCAAAAATTACAAAAAGGTCCTTCTAAAAAAATATCTTCCAAATTAAATTGCAAAATGGTCCCTAAGACGAAAAATAATTACTTTATCTAATTACACTAAAACCCCACAAGTTAAAGATATTTACAAAAGAGTGTGCATCCATGCCCTTTACGGAAAAGTAAGTAACTAGAAGGTATTTTCTACAAAAATAAAAAATACAAATGCTATGGAAATCAAATACCATGGATGCATGCAAAACCAGAATCAAATCTGACCACAAAAAGTGAGGTTATTTAAAGAAAAATGATAAATGAGAAAAAGACGAAATAGTGAATAGTGTCAAAAAATGAAAATGTAGAATTGACATGGTCCTCAAAGGAAGTTGTCAATCTTGAGAAAAGAGTCTCGGAGACCATTCCAGAGCACTCGAGATGACACTAAGTGATGAGAAACTGAACTCAGAAAGGAAAAGATCAATGGAAAAAAAATATCCGTGAAAATTTGAGAGAAGGAAAAAAGGAAAGGAAATGACTAGGTTATTACAAAATCAATCAATAAATCTCCTCATACGATGATCTCATACTCCCATGCTTAAACAATATGCAAAGAAAAATAAATTGCCTTCACGTGGGCTGACGATTTATCTAAAAATGTAAGAACTTACCATCACGCGGGCTGACGATTTTACTAGAGATTGAGTTAGAAAGATCTCACAAAGGGTCCTTAAGTAACTTCAATTCAGTTAGCTTTGCAATTTTGAGATTTTAGCCTTTTTTGTGCTTGGTTTAGCTCCTTGCTTTTCAATTTTCCTTTACTTGACTTCCTCGCTCAATTCACCTAACCAAATAAGAACAAACACAATAAGTAACTAAAAATAAAGTAAATAAAGTAAAAACACGATCAAAAGAGTACTAATTCCTAATTGTTTCCAAAACACGGCGTAGCCAATTCAATCCTCAGTAATGGCGCCAAAACTTGGTGTGCCTCTAGTCTTATCGACCAACCAAAGTTGCAATAAAAGTGTGGCCAAGTTTAAATTTATAAAGAACCACTACTACCTCTAACTCCTAGTATAGCTAGGGTGAGTAGGTATCGTTCCAAGGGATTGAGGGCTATGTTGATATGGAAACAAAGTCGGATTAGTAGGTCAAATGATCAAAAGATTGTTTGTTGGTTAATTAAACTATGATGTAAATGAATTCAATACTAAACAACTAAAGTAAATAAAAGGGTAGAGAACAAGAGAGAGAGGTCTTGGGATCTAGAGGTCAGTACTAAACATCACCATTCTAGACATTCAATGTGTAATAAATGAGGGGAAACATGTGTTACAATACAATGAGGTGTGATTAATTGAATCAACAACAATGGATTGACTAATTAAGTATACATTGTCTAAACAACCTAGTGAATAACACAATATATCAAACTAAGCCATTATTCCTTCCTTTAAGCTCTCAATCAACACACTAACAAGTTAGAGAATTATACTACTTGCACTCACAAGTATGGAACATCAAACAACAAGCATGGATTGTCCTCACATCTAAGAAAGTAAAGTAACTACACTACTTCTAAGCTAGGGACATGAAAATTAAACTAAGGTAGAGGCACAATCCATCAAAAAATGAGTATGAACCATCAAACAAACCACAAGAGTATTCTATTTAAGCACTATGCCTTGACAATCTCTAGATTCATAGCATCAATACACATAAACATGCATCAATATCACAAAATCAAGAGATAAACACATAAACATCTACTCTAGCATACATAGACATATGGATAGAATGAAATGATGAATTGGAAGTATTAATGAACACAAATCATTGTAAGAACAAGATTCATATATAAATCAAGTGTCAAGACAGCATTACAACACAAATCCCCTCAAAATACAAAGCATTAAGGTCTAGAAGGCATGCTTAGGGCTAACTCTAGCCCCAAGAAGATGTTTATCCACTCATTGATGTAGTCATCTAACCCTCAAGGGCCATCTCCATGGTAAAAATGCTCTTCTTCTTGATGGAAACCCTAGAAGAATGGAAGAACTCCTAAAATAGTGTGTGTCTCTCCAAGCTCTAGCCTCGTCTCCAAGATATGTGATTCTAGGTTATGTTCTCTCTAGATATCAAGATATTTTGTCAAAATGGCTCAAAATCCTTTTATAGGTAGCTCAAGTGTGACACCCAATGGTCAGGTCTCGTGCACTAGGGTTCCTTCAATGATTGCACCACGAGCCATCTTTTAATGAGCTGGACTCTGTTTTAATTCGGACTTGAAGAGGTTCGATCGATCGAATTCAGATGAGATCGATCGAATTCAAATGAGATCGATTGAACTGTGGCCAGATCCATCGAATTTAGGCCAGATCGATTAATCCTTGGCAGCGCCTTTTTAGAATAAGACAAATCTGAGATATTTTTGGGATATTTTGGGAAAAAGAGAAAAGTGGTAGGTAGGGATAAGATCAAGGAAGTTCGATCAATCTGAAGAAAGTTTGATCGATCGAAGATGAAAATTCTTTGAGGATAAGGACAAGAGGTCTGATCCATCTTGGTGAGTTGAGATCGATCAATGTGAGATCGGTCGAAAGTATTCCTGATCGATCGAAGATTGCTAATTTCCATAACTTTGCTCCATTCTTCCATTCAGCTTGAGATTGCTTATTTTATGCTCTAATTTGGCTGAATTGACTTATTTTGGGGATAAGCACCTAAAAAGGGCAATAACATAAAATTAGACTAAAACGGAAAAGTAAGATAGATAAATGTCCTAGAATACTCGATCTTAAAGGGTTTAAATACGCATTTTTCAGCGCTCACCATCGTACAACAAGGTGTCAAAATGCTTAAAGAAATCTAGAAGTGCATATTGTCTAGATAAGTACTGTTTCAAGACACTGTTGAAGCTTTTACTTAGCTGTGTGGTACGCATACCAGCAGACCATACATTTTTTTACGTATGCCTTGGCCTACACATGTTTCAAACGAAACAAGTTAGCCAACCATGTATTATTCTCCACACCAAATTCCTTTTCCATCAAAGCCCATTCTTGTAAAAACTCATCATGCTCCTCAATGTCAAACATTAATTTGGAGATCACACTTTTTATGCCTTTCCCACCAACAAGCAAATTGCCGATATGCTTTTGTATATTAAGCATAAGGTGCCACGTACATAGATGGTGATTTGTGTCGGGCATTATATGTGGTCAGTTAATATTGTCATTGGCACTTTATGGGACATTGCATTCAAGAATGTATTAAACAACCAAGCAAACGAATCCGCCATCTCATTGTACATGAAAACGGCACCAAACACAACTGTCTGCTAATGATGGTTCAAACCGAGAAAAACAGCCAAAGGCCTGTTACTTTGGATAAGTTTGTACGTTGTATTAAACGTAACCTCATCTCCAAAATGGCCATAATCTGATATCATTTTTGAATCATCCCAAAATATATTAGTTATCATTGAATCTGTATGCAGTTAGACAGCATGAAAAAATGATGGATCTTCCCATGACTGAGTTTGGAAATAACTCATGAGCCAAGCCACCGCTCCATATTCTAACTCATTCTATCTTCTTATCCTAATATAATTTTGTACATCAACCTTAGTGTAGCCAATTGCTTCTCTACCTCCAACTTGCCTGGAGCTTAATTCGAAGGCTTTACGAACTACTATTCCAGAATCACAAGCCAACTCCACATCAATACCTTGTACTGAGGTAATTTTTTTGTTGCGATGGTATCATGTAGGTGCACTGCTGCATGATGAGCAGATGGTTGTGACTTTCTTCAAATTGTCTTACAATGAACTTTTGCAAACTCACATCATACCTTACTAAAATGCATGCACCACTATTTGTGCGTGTTTCAGCCCTTGGTTTCTTTATTTTTCAGTCTCTCTTGTCCTTACCTCTTAAACCCTCCTTGCTATAGACAAACAACCTAGATGTTATTTTTTCATCCTTCCGACTTTTATTTCTGTACTCCTTCCGAATACTAAAATCGATTCTGCCACCATAATTGTTGTAAAAATCATACGCCGCATCTTCAGAATCAAACTCCATTTCAATGCATGGTTTCCATTGTCTTGTACCTTGCAGTCTGATTCGCTATTTGTTTCTTCAATATTAATAGTTCCATCTTCCATGGCCATAACTTAAATATTAAACCTACAAATACAAAAATTACAAAAGTAAGCATAAGACTTAAGTATTAATATAGTTCAACTAACACCACCTTTCAGTAACATGTATGAACAGTTTAATAAATATACCATAAAAAATTTTACCTAATATCTTCACATGAAATTGATAGAATAATATAATGCATTTCCACATATGCATACATTTTTCTAACACGTGGCAGTACTTATATGAACATATCATACAAAAAAAATTAACATACTTCAAGAGAACCTCATAAAGGCAAATCATTTAAAGTGGGAATCAAATGAACTTTTGAACTGAACATCTTTTACCTAACATCTTGACATGAATTTAAGTCATAGAGTAATATAATGCATGTCCACACATTCATACAGTTTTTCAACATGTGTCACCACTTATATGAACATGTGATACAAAATATATCCTTACATACTTCAACTGAAACTCATAAAGGCAAATCCTTTAAAGTGGGAAGTAAATGAACTTTTGAACTGAACAACATAACATTTTACAAATAAGTGTCAACAGTTTACTGAATAAACCATCATATCTTTTACTTAACATCTATTCATACACTTTTCCAACATGTGGCACGACTTATATGAACATATCATACAAAATTATTTCTAACATACTTCAACCAATCTGATAAATGAAAATCATTTAAAGTGGGAACCAAAAGAACTTTTGAACTGGACAACATAACCTTTTACAAATAGGTGTCAACAGTTTAATAAATACACCATCACATCTTTAATCTAACATCTTCACCTGATTTTAACAGATAGAGTAATATAATGCATGTCCACACATTCATACACTTTTTTAACATGTGGCAGAACTTATATGACCATGTCATACAAAATTATTCCTAACATACTTCAACTGAATCTCATAAAGGCAAATCATTTAAAGTGGGAAGCAAATGCATTTTTAAACTCAACAACATAACCTTTTACAAACAGGTGTCAACAGTGTAATAAATAAACCATCACATCTTTTACCTAACATGTTGACCTGATTTTAACAGATTGAGTAATATAATGCATGTCGACACATTTATATACTTTTCCAACATGTGGCACCACTTATATGGACATGTCATACAAAATTATTCCTAACATACTTCAACTGAACCTCATAATGGCATTTAAAGTGGGAAACAAATGAATTTTTAAACTGAACAACATAACCTTTTATAAACATGTGTCAACAATTTATTAAATAAACCATCACATCTTCTACCTAACATCTATTCATACACTTTTCCAACATGTGGCACCACTTATATGAACATGTCATCCAAAATTATTCCTAACATAATTCAATTAAACCTCATAAAGGAAAATCATTTAAAGTGGGAAACAAATGAACTTCTCAACTGGACAATATAACCTTTTACAAACAGGTATCAAAAGTTTAATAAATAAACCATCACATCTTTAACCTAACATCTTCACTTGATTTTAACAAATAGAGTAATATAACGCATGTCCACACATTCATACAGTTTTTCAACTTGTGTCAGCACTTATATGAACATGTCATACAAAATACCAAACATATTTCAACTGAAAAACAAAACTTTTCAAAAACAATTGTCAACATCTTTATTAATAAACCATCACATCTTTTTACTAACATTCTCACAAATTTTACTTATAAAGTAAAATTATGCATATACAAACATTCATAAACTTTTTCAACTTGTGCCACCACTTATATGAACATATCATTCAAAAGAAATCCTAACATACTTCAACTGAGCAATATAACGTTTTACAAAAAACTATCAACAGTTCAATAAATAAACCATCACATTTTAATAAATTCAGTAATATCATGGATATTTAAACATTCATAACATTTTTCAACATTAGTACCACTTATTAGTATAACTAAATTTGATATTCCAAACCAATTTCAATGACACAGTATAATGAACTTAATTTCAATGCAACAGTAGAAAATATATTAAAATTGTCTCTCAATTTCTGATCGAAATATTACTATAATTAAATAAATTCCAATGCAACAATAGTACATATATCTCCATTGGGAAAAATATTATCACACTCACACTGTTTTGTTGACTCTTAATTTATTGAATCAAAATTAATTAAGAGGTTCTTTCACAAACCAAATATAAAACAATTGGCCTAATATATCACAAATTCAATTACTATAATCACATGTAAAATAGACTTATAAATTAGATGTAAGCACTTATCTCCACTGAGAAAAATATTATCACACTCACACTGTTTTGTTGTGTCTTAATTTATTGAATCAAAATTAATTCAGGGGTTATTTCACAAACCAAATATAAAACAATTGCCCTAATATATCACAATTTCAATTACTATAATCAAATGTAAAATAGACTTATAAATTATATGTAAACACATATGTCCACTGGAAAAAATATTATCACACTCACACTGTTTTCTTGTGTTTTAATTTATTGAATCATAAATAATTCAGGGGTTTTATATTTCATAAACCAAATATAAAACAAAATTACTAATATATCACAAATTCAATGACTATAATCAGATGTAAAATAGACTTATAAATGACATGTAAATAAAACTACAGACTCTACAAATTTAACATACATATGCAAAACAACAAACAAAGTAAAATTTAGCTTCACTGAAATATCTAAAAATGCAGAAAAACAAACAAACCAAATTCTTGTACAAATATATATGCTTCTTTGAAGACGGACAATGTTTACGAAGCTTGGTCTTTGACCAGATTCTTGATCAGCAGAGAGAGACTTGAATTTCAGAGGGAGAGAGACCTAAATGAAGCTTCAATTTCAGCGGGAGGGTTGAATTTTAGAGGGAGAGAGACCTAAACGAAGCTTGGTCTTTAGGCCGGATTCTTCAGACTTCAATTTCAGAGGGAGAAACACCTGAACGAAGCTTGGTCATTTGCCGGATAAACAGACAGAGGGAGAGAGACCATTTCAGAAGCTTCGCCTTTGGCCGGATTCTTGATCAGTCGCCGAATTCTTCATCAGTGACCGAATTCTTCATAACTTCAATTTCAGAGGGAGAGAGGGCTGAATTTCAAAGGCAAATAATGATACAAAAGTTGAGGATAAACATTTTTGTTTTAAGGGGAAATGAGATCTCAGATTTGGGGGGAAATAAGAAATCAGTTTTGGGGGAAAATTTAAGATTGTATGTATACACAAGTGTATAAAACTCTTGTACAGATACATAGGTAGCATTATATACATAAGAAGTAAAAACCATATTTACAAACCTGCCATGTCACCCATTTACTGAAGCCTCCATGTCAGCAATGGACACCTTCCAGTGAGAGGGTAGCAGGAGACGATTTTTTCCCATGGATCGTCTACTTGCAGGGAAAAAATCGCCTCCATTCCCCTCTCACTGGAAACTGTCTGGTGAGGGGTAACTTGGCTGATGTGGAAAAAGTGGTAAAATGGGTAGGTACTGTAGTTTATCTTATACGCTTTCCAATTTTACATAATTGTTTATACTTTGTACATACTTTTCTATACTCTGTACCTGTATTTGATTTTCAATTTGAAATTCCCCCCAAAATGAAAATTCAACTTGCCCCCAAAAGTGATATATATATACAAAATCTGAAATATCCCTCTCATTTCTGAAATATGCAAACTGAACTCCATGATCAAGTGCAACCAAGAAAGAAGGCAACCAAGAATCTGACATAGATTTTAGAGAAGAAGAAACTGAACTTATAACGTTTTGTGGAAGAAAAATGATCTTTGTTCAAAGAAGCTCCATTTGGAAAAATCACCATATATTCCGGCAAGAAGCTGAAGCTCCGATCATCCAGTCCGGCAAGAAGCTGAAGCTTTAATCATCTAGTCCGGCGTAATTTATACATCTTTTTTATGCACCGTATTATTACTACTTTCCAAAATCGTATTTGAGTTTCAATTTTCAATTTCTCCCCAAAAGGAAAGTTGACCTTCCCCAAAACTTTGGTATATATACTATGTCTGAAATATCAAATAGGAAAGAATTTGAAATCCGGTGAAGAAACTCTCTCCAAAACTCTGCTATTTATGTTTATGTGTAAAAAACTCTCTTGGTGAAGGTCGAAGAGGCATACCAAGCAAAAAGAGATTTAGTCAGAAAAATCACCATATATTCCGAAGATAAGCTTAAATTTTCGAAAATGAGAGATTCCCTCAAAATATTTCTGACAGTCCGGCAAGAAGCTGAAGCTCCAATCATTATAAGTATTAGGTTTTTTTTTTTGAATTTCTTATAACTTTATTCATAATGATATTTCAAAGTTTATCTTATACGGCGGCAATCTAGTGATGACTATTGGTAATCAAAAAATTTGAAGGCTTGGTTCATCACCTACTTTTTGTAACAGCATACAGATCAATTTATTATGCTCACAACTTATTAAAATATGTATTATGTATGAATTGCATATTGCAACGTTAATAAAATTAACTTCCACAACTCAATTTCACAATTCCTAAATTAATAATAAGAATCACAAATACTTTCAATATATATGTAGGAAGATTTGCATATTCCATCACTTACTTTTTGTAATAGCATACAATACAAAAGTTGGAGAGATCAAATTATTATTATCACAACTTTTTAAAACATGTATCATGTATGAATTGCATATAGCATCAACATATTTTTCTAACATGTTTAAAAAATTAACTTTCACAACTCAATTTCACAATTCCTAAATTAATAATAAGAATCACAAATACTTTCAACATATATGTAGGAAGATTTGCATATTCCATCACCTACTTTTTGTAACAACATACAATACAAAAGTTGGACAGATCAAATTATTATTATCACAACTTTTTAAAACATGTATCACATATAAATGGCATATAGCATCAATATATTTTCCTAACACGTTTAAAAAATTAACTTCCACAACTCTAATGTCTATATAATTAGTCAATTATTTCAAAACCCTAAAATCTCAAATAAATTTATATTTGGATATTGAACTATACCGATACACAATTAATGTTTAAGATTTGTAATTTTAGTGAAAATGAATGCAATAAAATATTTTTGTATATAATATATTGTTATACATATATTTGGATACTGAATTGTAATTTGTATATATATAATGTATAATTGTATGTTGTATGGAGATTTGTAATTTTACTGAAAAGGAATGGAATAAAATATTTTTGTAGATAATATATTGTTATACGTATATTTGGATACTAAACTGTGATATATTTTTGTATTTAAGATTTGTAGATATATAATGTATAAGTGTATGTTGTATTGAGATTTGTAATTTTACTGAAAAGAAAAGGAATAAAATATTTTTGTATATAATATATTTTTGTATATAAGATTTGTATAATATTTGCATATATATTTTTGTATATATATAATGTATATGTGTATGTTGGAGATCTGATGTATTAATACATGTGGTAAAAAAAGAGTACATCAGTTATTTTGTAGACTGTGTTGTTAACTGTGTGCTGAGTTGGTTTGTGTCAAGCGCTGATGTGGCAAAAAGGGCTGAGGTGGTTTGATCCCAGCCCTTGGATTCTCACTGGATTCTGTCCAGTGAGAGGTACACTGGAGCAGATTTGGATCCCTACTTGCATCCCTGTTGTAATTCCTGTAAGGATTTTTAACACACGTGAATCATGTTTTAACATAATTGTTTATCATTTCAACAATAAAATTAATGCGATGAAACACGAAGGAACGTTATTACATAATTGGATATACTAGTATTGTATTTGAAAGTATTGAATTAGTGTCTTAAATTTGAGAGTATTAAAAATTTCTCTAAATTCAAATTCAATATAGTTTGGACTAAATTTTTTAAAATCTTAAATTTAAAGTGTTCAATGTTATCAAACATAATAATATCGTGTTTCAATATAGTATTCTGTGCATTGAAAACCAGGTGAACTAGAATATAATTTAGGATAAAGTGCATAAAACTCCCTTAAATTATTACCCTTTTGCAAATAACCTCCCTAAATTAAAAATTGCTCCCCTGAACTATTGATTTATTGCGGTTAAGAACAAACTAATCACAAAAGACTATTTGACCCTTTCTCATTAAATTGTCATTTCTTATTAAATTATTTTTTGTAACGACCCTAATTTTTAGGCTAGCGCGTCCTGTGATGAAATGAAGATTGACCCGATAACGAATCCAGATGCGGAAGCAATAAACAAGATAACTGTCTCCCGAGGCACAACACACCTCTAAGACACTTTGATGACCTTCCATGAGGTCGTGGAACTCAATGAGAATTGACGCGAAAGCAAAAGATCAGAAATGTGACCAATAAGTCCCCAGGGGCAAAATGGTCATTTTACATGGAAATGACGTCCCTAAAATGTATATCATTCCCAAAACACATCCGCAACTTCCCATGAAGTCACAGAATTCAAAAGAATGTAGCGGAAGCGAATTACAAGAAAACCGGACAAAAATAGCCCCAAGGGCAAAATGGTCATTTCTGAAAATATAAAATTGGGTGCTACTGAGCACACCACTAGGAAGACAGCAAAAAATTAATCAAGTTAGACTCAAGATTCACTTGATTCGGAGTTTAGATGGAAGAGAAAAGTCAAAACAAAGTTTTGACGTCGCCGCGACTGTGAATAATAACCTTGTCAAAATGCTGAAGTCATATGCCATTTTGAGGTACTAAACGATATTTTCTGGAAAAACACAAAGAAGAAACCCCCCTTAAAATAATTTTTCCAAGCTGACCATATCAAAAAAAAATTATTTTTGACGTAAAATCTCCGAAATGCCCTTACAATAGACTTTTTCAAATAGTGCAAGCGCGCACAAGAAATCAGATTTGACACGGGGTTTTCGGGTCCGAGACGACATTTTTTGGAAAAATGTTGTGAAGAAACCCCCCCCCCCCCCCCCAAATTACGTTTTCTATGTGACCATGTCAAGACCGGAATTTATTTTTCAAAGGAAATTCCCGAAATGCCCCTAGATCAGTTTAGACCAAGAAGGTTAAAAAATGTTACAGTGACTGTCTACAACTGAGAGCAAAAACGGGCTAGTAGATGAATTTTCCTGAAAAAATATGGAAAAGAAACCCCTCCCGTAATCAAATTTTTTACCCGGATGCGTGAAAGGAAACAAAGAAAATGGACTATAAAATGCCCAGAATGCCCCTCCATGAAATCTGGTCATAAGGGTCATAAAGCTGCTAAATGTAAAACTAAAAGCTGAACTTTGCAAGGGATTTCCGGTACCAAGACGACATTTCTGGAAAAACACAAAAAAGAAATCCCCCCTAAAATCATGTTTTCTAAGTGATCATGTGGAATCTGGAATTTATTTCCCAAAGGAAAACTCCAAAATGCTCTTAAACTGGATTATGCAATAAAAATGCAAAATGAGTCCATAGGAGGCTCAAATTGCCAAGGAAGAGGTTTTGCCCAGAAACAATCATGCATGCAAGTGTAACTTACCTAATAGGACGTACTACAATGGTCCATGGCTTAAAAATACTGCCGATGCAAAATTTGACCCCCCCACGGCAAAAAAAAGGCAAAAATGAACTAAAATGGGAAATTTGAAAACTAAAATTAACAAATGATTTCAAATTACAATTTGGCCCTTGGCCACACTTCATGCATGATTAATGAGACCTAGTGGAGGTACCAGGACACACTTTGCACCACCCGGTTTGAAAATGAACCCTTAAATGCTCGGTTTCTACTATTTTAGCCAAAAAATGCAATATATGAACTAAAATACAAATAATGAAAACTAAATGGTGTTTGGCCCTTAGCCACACCTCACATATGGAAAATGAACGTTAAAGGATGAATTTCACACAAAATGCACACACCGGTGCGAGAATGACATATTAAAACTGTAGTTTTCATACTTTTCTCATTAAAGGCAAAATTCAATATTCATGAATATTCATGGATTTCAAATAAAGTTTGGCCCTTCGCCATAAATTATATACATGGAATGAGCGTCAAAAAGTGTGCTTAAGCAAATAATACAAGTTTGGAATCAAATATACACATTCGACAAAATGGCTACAAATGGCATTTCATGCTAACACTTATATGAAATGGAACTTAAAAGCTATAAGTCATCCCAATGAACGATAAGCATCACGAACCAAGTCTTCGTACCTGAAACAGCCCCCTAGTAACTTCAGGGTGAGTAAACAAGTTTACTCGTAGAGAATGAGCATGCATAGGCTCGATTTCTTTAAAGATTTTTAGATTGACTTGAAACAATTTTAAAAAGGGTCATGCCATCTAATGTCTATGTCAAAGGTTAGACTCAGGGAGCATCCTAAGCTACTCATGCAACTGAATTGAATTACGGCATACAAGTATACATGCTCAAGTATGCAAGTCAATATTAAAACATGATATTCGATATAGAAACATACATTTACAAGTATATTAATCCATATTAAACAAGTTATGCAATGTCTAAGCATGCATATACAAATATACAATTAACATGGAAAACTCATGAATCAAGTATACTGACACAAGTATACTAAGCTAAATGAATTACGCATAAGACAAGCATACACAACATAGGTATACAAAATGAAATCCGATTGCACAAATCAAACATACAATATGTAAGTATACTAAATAGGGTTTAGATATACAACCAATGATACAAGTTCAAGTATGCTAAATGAGATCTAAATACAAAAAACAAGTATACAGTTTCAAGTATACTAAATAAGATCTAATACACAAAGCGAGTATATAGTCTCAAGTATACCAAATAAGATCTAAAATGCAAAATAAGCACAAATTCACAAGTTACAAGTAATCCATAATTAACAACTTGAATTTAAATGCGAAATCAAATAGTGGAAAGACTAGGATCCTTGGCTGCAGACCAATCGAGTTATTCCAGGTTACTAGCCCGCAATGTACTACCTAGTGCGCACGTGTATAAGTTATTCCGGGTAATTACGACCCACAAGGTACTACCTACTGCGCACTTTATATGACTTAGGAAACTTACGAATCCGTACTAGAGCCAAACCTTAGCCATCACATGAACATGATCCTTACAAGACTCCAAAAACAATAAGTTTAAAACGTATGCAAAATCAACAAGTTAAATCAAACTTATACATCTCAAATAATGTCTAGGAATGACTTTACATGCACATGCAAGATTGAATCCACACAACCCATGTCTTAGAGTTCAAGTCCACAATGACATTCACAATATCAAATCTTTAGTGTGCGATTCGTTACACGCTATGACAATTTCATTTCAATATTAAAATGCAATCTCATCTAAACGATCCCAATTTCAAATATGTTAAACAACATGGTATGGTCACTACACAAACCAACTCAAAAACTAATTTGGATCATTGAGACAACAAAATAGAGTTTAATTGAAACATGTTAATTAAATCTCTAGATTTTCTAAAACAACCCCAAATAGCCCCAAATGGATATATACAAGTGAGCAAACCCAAGTCACTACCATTATCAAGTCAAAACTCAATCAAACTAGTGGAACTATTAATTAGATTTTTAATTAATTCATTTAATTCAAAATTTCTAGATTTCTAAACTTATTCAAATGCTCTCAATTTAACATAGGTTAGAGAACATGCCAAGGCCTATTTTAATCTCACATTACAAGTTGTTTTCATGCTTGTTTCAACTATGTGAATTAAACTTTCATAAAAGATAAATATTAAATAAGTTTTGCAATTTGGATTCAAATGCTCCGAATTTAATATATGTTACTCAACATACCAAAGCCTAATTTACTAGCATGCCACAATTTAATTCCAAGGTGCTTACCATCATGAGAATTAAATCTTAAACAAGAAAATAATTAAATGAAAGTTTTCAAAACCTAATCAAATACTCTAGATTTAATATATATGAAAGTACATGGCATGCACATCAAAGATATCAAGTCGGAATTTCAAGGAAATGAATAGTGCACTTAGAGCAAATTAATTAATCAAATTAATTAATTATTACTAGATTTCAAAACATCCCCGATTACTTTCAATTTCACATATGTTGAAGAGTGCATTAAAGCCTAACATAATATGCTAACACATATTGATTTCAAACTAGATAAGGCCACATAAATTAATCTTTCACTTAAGATAAATATTAAATAAAAACTTCATTACTTGTCCAAAAGCTCTCAATTTAATATATGTCAATAACCATGTCAAAGGGTAATATTCTATTATGCCACATGTTTAAACCAATTTATGAGCAACCGAGAAAATCAAATCTCATACAAGAAAATAATTAAATAAAATCTCTAGATTTGATATCAAAACAAGTAAACAAGTTGTATAAGCATCACAAGCATGCAATATAACAAGAAAATAAATTATAACACCCCCTACCTCAATTTGAGATGAAAATCTCAAAGGCCCACCGAAATAAAAGTGCTCCGAATCCGACAATACCGAAGGATTTTGTTGGGGACAACACAATGAATAAGAATCCCCAAGAAGCCCCATGAAAATCACAACTTGACTTCAAACCCGAACTCAAAATTTGGCCAAAAACGAGTTCTAATAAGGGTGAAAGGTAGAGCACGACAAGACAAACAACAAACGTTAAGGCCGAAGACTTTTCACTAAGGAAATCAAGTGGAGGAAAAAAAGAAAATGTGGCAGCCCAAGGAGCTCCCATGGCTGCTGGCCAAGAGGGGGAAGAAAATGATTAAAATCTGTCTTTTCTTCTTTAAGTCCCCTATTTATAGAAAATCTCAAAAATTGCCCCGAAAGGGCCCCGTCGGGTCCGGAAAAGTAAAATTTGAGCAGATGCGCTCAAATAGCAAAACTTCGTGAACAAAAAAGATTCAAAATGAGAAAATATGAACAATGGAAGAAACGGCGTCAAAACCAAGTCCCAAGCAGAGAGATATGCCCCGAACAAGTTCGACAGCAACGGGGGTCAGAAACTTTGAAACTGGAGAAAAACAACCAAAACAAAATTCTAAAAGTACATGACTCGTTAATTGCGCAATGGCCCCTCAAAAAAGTAAAAACTGCACTAATGGCCCAGAAGGAAAATATCTTCAAAAAATATTTTCTTAAAAACCCCTGAAATAAAATATCTTCAAAATATATTTACGAAAAACACCCCAAAAAAAGAAAATAATTTCAAAGAATTACGCATCCATACTCCAATAGACACCGGGAGCAACTAGAGTACTTTCTTGCAAAAGTAAAAATACGTATTTCGTGGAAACCACTTCGAATGAAGACAGGTGAAGTCAAAAACTAACTCCGAGTACGAAAAGTGAGGTTTTGCAAACAAAGTGACAAATGAAGAAAAGACAGAATAGGGAAATGACGAAATAGGGAAAATAACAAAAAGTGAATAGTGTCCTAAAAGTGAAAATGCGGAAATGACTGGGTCCTCAAAGGAAGTTGTCAATCTAAACGAAAGAGTCTCAGAAACCATTTTCGATCACTCAAGAAGACACTATGCGATGAGAAACAAAGTTCCGAAAGGAAAATTAAACGAAAAAAATTTATCCGTAAAGTTTCAGAAAAAGGAAAGGGAGGCAAATGACCGGGTCATTACATTTTTATTATCTTTTCTCTTACCTAAATATTAATTATACTATTTACCTTTATTTTATTATTAGTATCGATTTATCATAAAAACCAAAGAAAATTAAATAGATTTGTAATCATATTTTTTTAATATAATTAACTGATAATTAAACTATACTATTTATAATAAAACTTCTTATTCTCAGTTTAAACTTTTTTTTTTCCCCATAAAAAATACCTTCTTTTTCATACAATATATTCATGAAAAATTAAGAAATTATTTAAATAAAAAAATACCTTCATTATCATATTGTTTTAAAGTTTTCCATTAAAGATTTTTATTTAAACAATTAATATAAAAATTAAAGATAAATTTATGTAAATTTAATGGAGAATATGTCATCAATATAGTATGAGTTTTTTTTTTTTTTTTTTATAATTTATTTCAATAAGAAAAATAAATTAAGTGTAACTCAAAAAGAAAGGGCATTATGGTCATTTAATGAAAGATAGTCTAGGCATTGAGTATTTTGCAACTGAATGAGATAGTTCAAGGGGTGTTATGCACAAAATATAGTTCAAGGTGTTCCTTGCAAATTCGGATATAGTTCAGGGGTTTTGTTTGCACTTCACCCTATAATTTAATGCTACGTTTGGTATGAAGGAATGGAATGGAATACCCATTCCAACCTTTTCTTTATTTGGTATGTAATTTAAAGTGGGAATAGTCATTCTATTGAAATGAAAATTCATTCCTGAAAATGAAAATCTATTCAACAACTAAACCTATGGAATGGCCATTCCATTCCCAAGTTATTTTTTTTTTTTTAAAATCGACTTCCCAAAAAACCCTCATGTTTTAAGTCTAAAAATCACAATTATCTTCCACCATAACCACCTTCGCTTTTTACCGTCACTGACTTTTACCATCGCCCACCGCTTTCCACCACCACCATGTACCACCACCACCTTTCATCACTACCACCGCTGCCATTGCCTTTTACCACCATCACCACTTTCCACCACCACCGTTACCGCCTTTCACCACCACTACCTTCCACCACCACCACCACCATCCCCTTTCATCATCGCCACTACTTTCCATTACTGCTACCGCCTTTCACCACCACTACCACCTTCCACCACTGCTGCCACCTTCCACCACCACCGCCTTTCACCGCCACCATTGCCTTCCACCGCCACCGCCTCCCGTCACCGCCATCGCCTTCCACCACCACCGTTGCCGCCGCCTTCCACCACCACCACTGTCACTGCCTTCCACCACTACCATCGTCACCACCTTCCACCACCACTGCTACCTCTACTGTCTTTCACCACCACCACAATCACTTCCATTGGCTTCCACCACCATTATCTCCACACTACTACGACCGTCTTCCACCAACACCACTTCCGCCTTCCATCACCACTGTCACCGCCGCCTTCCGCCATTGCAACCACCATCGCCTTCCAACACCCCCACCTACACCAGTACCGCTTTCCTGCTCCACCACCATCCATTGCCACTGCCACCATTTATTTTTTAAAAATTCTTAAAGAATGTCATTTTGTTAATTTAATTTAATTGTTACTAAGAGGGATATTTTAGAAAATTCAATTTAAAAATTATTGGTCAAACCAAACACTAGAATGGTTATTATCATTCCATTCCTACACATTTCATACTTACAACCAAACAATAGAATGAGAATGACCATTCTATTCCATTCCCACTTGCATTTCATTCCATTCCTATACGCCAAATGCAACATAAGTGTATCGAAAATGCAACAACAAAGGATCTGAACTCTGTTTTTATTACCTTGTGGACTTTGAAGCTTATTAAGATGTTAAAAAGATGTTAGATTTGAAGTATACAAATTGTGTTTTTTCTAGATTCAACTTTAACTTTTGAAATACCTTGTGGACTGTGAAGCTTATTAAGATGTTAAAGATGTTAGACTTGAAGTATACAGATTGTGTTTTTTCTAGATTCAACTTTAACTTTTGAAATACTTAAAACCTATGCTATTTCTAGTCAAGGCTTTTATTAGAATTTATGAAATTGGTTCCTATTACACACTTGAGTAGAAGAAGAATATTGATGGTATCTTTCACAATCAAACGTGCATAACTTACGTGGAGTCGAATTGTAATGTTCCCGCAAATTCCGAGGTGGGGCATGGCAAATACTATGTAGCATGTGATATAACTAAAAAATAATAATTAAAAAAAAAAATTCAAATTGTTTAATCTTCAGAAGGTTAAGGCCCATTAGTGAATTGGTACAATAATTGGTAGCTCCACTAGGAGGTTTTCTTTTTCTTTCTCTTTTTCCTAGTCTTCCTCCGCCAGGAGGGAATTTTTTTTTTTTTTTTTTTTTTTCAAGAAAAATGTATTTTTCTTTTTTAATTGGTACTCACACATACATACCTCCACCGAAATTCGAATCCCTGACTTCCTTTTGAATTACTTCTTATGCGTCATAAATGACTACTTCTCATGTTTTTTGACTCATTTTATTTATTTATTATTATTACATTTTTTTTTGAAGAAGGTAGTGTTGGACTTCTTTCAACATTTCATAATTTCTCACTAGACCTATATAATCCTTTGTCTTACGTGAGTACCGCGACACTCGCTTCATGCCACTTGATGGCATAATGCGAGAAAGGGACAATGAGATAATCAATTTTCGTCATTAGATATGCAACACGGAAACCAATCATGGCGACGAAGGGTGATAACATGCTCTTGTAGTACAAGTGAAGAAGAATGCTCAAGCTGACCTAACCGCACAAGCGGGAAAGAAACCAGCTTGCATAAACCAAACACCACCCACATGCCGAAACGTAACCTAGAACCCACAAAGGGTGTTGATCGATTAAGACAGTAGGACAGTGGTTATGAAAGTCGAAATCCGCTAAGGAGTATCAATAAACGTAAGAAAATAAACTTAGAAGATTCTCCTTGTAACGGCAAGTGAACATGGGCCACTCGAAATATAATCTAGAGAAACATCCTCAATGAGGGATTGGGCCCAAGTACCCTAAAAAGGGGTGCCAAAGAGGGTGAGAGTCCGGACCCTAAATGTTGTCTACGAGACATGTCTGGACTCCTTAACGTTGTCATCAGCTACCAAGTTCGATTCAGGAATTTTAACCAGATTCCCTTTCAAAGTTACTCGGGAAAAGTTTCTGGAGGTGGCCTCAAGAATATTTGAACTCTCAACCTCCAAGATGTGAGGCGAAAGGCACTGGACCAACCCAAAAAACTACAAAATGAATGTATTGAGTTGGAGAAAAATGTATCTTCTCGTGGATTTGGGTAAAGCTCAAAATGTTAATGTGACAACTCTCTAGTTTTAATTTTCTTTAAGAGTTTCCGGATGGAAAAGGGTGAGACTTGAGAGTGGACATCGACTTTGTGGGGGCAGATTAATCATTGAATTTGCAGACCACAAATTGATTTGTAAGTGACTTTGCAAACCAAGATAGCCCATTTGGTATTTTAATTTCAATAATGGAACCATTTGTTTTTTTCGATAATCCAATGAAAACTCATTGTTGCAATTCGTTTTCAACAATGGGATCAAGACTCAAAGAGTCCACCCAGGTCACAGATAAAATAATGAATCAATCGCAACTGCAAAAGTGCAATCTAAGCACTACTATTTCACTTTACACTAAAAATGCAAAGTCCAGATTCTAATAGCATTTGAACCGTTCAGAACATTTTCTAACTGTACGACTTTAAGGCTAAGAAACTACCCAACACTTTCCTCAAACCATCGTCTCTATATAAACTTGTTTTAATACACATTGAAATTCAACTCTAATTCAAGAGAACTGGTAATATATATATATATATATATATATATATATATATATACATTCACTTCTCTTCTAAGTTTACTGAACATTTGATTTCATTTTCATGATAGTTACATTGTGCTAACTCAGATATTTTCTTCAGATTTGTGATCAAAATCCTATGGCCGATACTGCAACAACATTCCACTCTCTGCCCCGCATACAGAGGAATTTCAATGGACAGTTCAATGTGGCATTTAACGCCCCGAGATACTACTTCTCTGAAGGACCATGTATGCCCACCACTCGCCATGCCATTCTTGCCTTCATTGTTCCAATTACCATCAACTATCTCGAATTGATGTACCAAGGAAAGGATAAATCTCCATTTGAAACACACCCCAAAAGCATACAGGTCAGCATTGTTAGTTTGCTCATATACTGCTTGGCATACGATGCTAAGCTGAGATTTTCTTCTACGAATCCAACTTATGCCCTTGTTCTTCGTCGTAGTATGGTGCTGTTTGGTTCCCTGGCAGTGGTATCTCTGGCATCAATTCTCTTCGCAGACTCCATTAGGCCAGTTCTATACTTTCTTTATATCTTGTTTTCAGCAAGCGAATTGCTGAGCCGACAACTTCAAATGCTGTGGAATTGGCTCCACCAGAGAATAATGGCCTACATTCACCATATATTGCATGCTCCTGAGAGGCACACTATAGATATACTCCCTGCATAACGGTAGGAAATTAAGCAACATCCTGTTGTTCTAGCTGGTAAACCCGACTGGTGTCCTGTGTTCAAGGTTGGGGTTCAAATAAAACTACCCTTAGTATTTTATTTACCCAAAAGAACACTACCCTGTATTTCTACGAGTTTAGTTTGCTTGCTTAATATATACTGATAGTCTGAAATTTCAAGTAAAGAAGAAAAAGAAAAAACTAAGGCCCTCACCATCAAATATTGGTCTCAACCCATCTACGGTGTCTTGTAAGTCCTCTTGTCAGAGTATGTTGTCTTGTATTACTAATTTAAGAAATCAATTGTGTGAAGCATCGGAAAAATTATTATTCATCTACTCTCATTTTTCTCCATTCTTCATCACAAATTTCTGAACTTATTATATGCTCCGAAGCATGGTAAGATGATATCCCAACAATTGTTCTAAATTTGAGACTAGGCAAGAACTTCGGTCTCTGATAGACACACAAGGGTCTGTTTGTCGTTACTGTTGTAATGAGTAAAGCACTTTTATCAGTAGAGCTGCCATAAAATTGTTGTCAATAAAAAGCATGTTAGGTTTTTGCTCAGTGAAGCATTTTACAAAGTATTTTAAAAAGCACGTTAGGTTTAGCTGCCTAATTGTGTGTATTTATATGAACTTATTTAAAAATTATATAAAATATTGATGAGGCTAAGCTTTAAAATTGTGTAATGTAATATTATTGTTTAACAAACCCTAGCTTTTTCTGTAAGGAACAAACACTAGAACTAATATACAGAGAGAGAATGAGAATATAATGTTATCAAGATTTGCTTATCTTTATGATAAAGAGACACAACCAACCAAACTAAAAAAACTACTACTAAGAAATTCAATTATCCTCCCCCAAGAATAAGATACACAGAGAGAAATACTGCCATAAACATGAAAATTAAAGAAGACCCAATTGAATTGAGAACCAATAATTGCAGAATTAATAGTTCTATCTATGTGCGTGTGTTTCGGCATGAAAATTAAAATGTTCTAACCACACCAAAGATCCAATCTTTAATATTTTTTAAGCCCTACCAGGGAATGTATATATATATATAAGAGCTCAAATTTACTTGCCTGTGATTCCGAATGCGCTCAATGAAGTGATTCCAAACGGAAATTAGAAGGTCTTTGGGGGCACCAAACCCTAAATTTGGGGCAAATGCGGAGACTAACCGCATGGTGAACCAGAATTTTGAGGGACAATTAGGGTTCAGCTCAGTATTGCTGCCATCGGAAAAGCGTTCTTGAACTCGGACAACTGGCTGCGGAACCCAATGTGTGGTTCGTACCAGAGAAACTTCTCTCCTAGTGTTTGTTGTGATCTGCATTGGGGAATTGGGCTGGCCTGGGGCTGGGATTCCTTGAAATGGGGAGGAGATAATTGGCAATGTGGCTGTAGGAGATGAAGAAGAAATGGAGAGAGAAGAGGAGGGTGAGGAGAGAGGTTGGGAGGAGTGAGAATCCGTGAGAGCAGGGTCTCTTCTTCTACTTGATGGTCGCTCTGTTGGAGTTGAAAGCTTCCACATCTCCTTTCCTAGATTTTCTTGTAAGCTAGTGCGGTCCACACTCCAGAGTCCACACAGATTAAAAACTAATCTGTTTTATTTTCTTGGGATACAGTAGAGAAAAGAAATAATAGGATAATTAAAGGAAAAAATTAGTTTAATTTATATTTTTGTTTGGATAGAAATAAAAAAGAAATGATAAAATAAATAAGAGACAAAAAAAAGAAAATAATAATAACCAAATTATTATCATACCTTTTTGTATTTAATCTAAATCAAATGGCTTGTGTTTTCAAAATCTACCTATTGTCAAATTAATTTGCTTGTCTCCTTCAAAATGCTGACTGAAAACTTAGGTGGGACTAATTCCCTAACTAGGTTTATGTAATTAATTAATGTAAACTATAATAAATTCTCATATAACAAAGTAACTATCCATGACTATAGCATGTACAGTTACTATATGTCTTGGGGTATGATAATTCATGACAGTTCAGGAAATTGTTTCCCTGAATGCATGAAAATATTCTTGTGTGTGAGGACGATGAACCTGCAGCAAAATGGCTAGCCCTTATAAGCCAACCACTTAACAAACCACATCATGACTCCATGAACCCTAACTTTGATTCAAGCCATAGTTCGAAACAATCACACACTACTTCTCTAGATTAAGGTACTTAGATTATGTTATGTTATAAAGGACTTGAAAGGAATTACAAATTTGTGTATCTAATTTTGAAGGCTAGTTTTGGCATTATGAAAATGCCACTAAACCTACTTTCTTTTCCCTCCAAATCTTCTCATATTTGGAGGGATACAATTTGAGAGATTTGGAGGGATTGTTATCCCTCCAAATCCTTTCTTATCTCCTCACTAAAGTTATCCAAGTGCAATGTTGTCTTTCCTTTCCTTTTCCCCCAAATCATCTCATGCAAACAAGCCAACATGTTTGATACTACGTATATAGGAGAGAAAAGAAAACAAAGGATAATATTTATTAGGGGAGAAAACAAGTGTGATATTTTGTAATAAATTTGAATTTAATATTAAGGGGCAATTTTGTCTTTTCATATGATGTAAGGCCTTGTTTGGATGGAATTTTTTCAAGGGGGTATCTTTGTCTCAGGGGGTGTTAATATACTTTACCCATATTTATAGATAGAAAAGAAAAGAAATGATAGATTGAAAAAAAGAAGAGAAATGGTAATAATCAAATTACTATCATATTCTTTTAAATAAAAGTGATAGTATGAATGGAATAATATTTTTCTCTTTTTAATTGTTGAGGGCAGTTTTAGAATTATAAAAACACTACTTAAACAATATCATTTCTCTCCCTATCTTATCATTTTTTAAGAGATAAGAAATGAGGGTTAAGGAGGAATAGCTATCCCTCTATATCTCTCCCTATCCTTTCTTTTCTCTCACTTATGCCCTATCCTTTCTTTTTTTCTCTTTTCCTATTCCTCCAAATCATTCCATCCAAACACACTCTTAATCTTCTTAGCAACCAAACAGAATAGTAGACTTTAGAAGCTAGTGAACCCGGTCTAATCCAAAATGTATTATAGAAAGAAATAAGGGTATTTTTGAAATTTTATATCTTAAAAATGTCATGTAAAATCCCTCTTTAATTTGTATACGTTTTCAAATTTAAGTATTTATATACACAAAATAAAGTTTAGTGTTATTAGTTCAAAATATAAATATGAAGGTTGTTTTTGACCTTTCACTTTTGTAGTAGACGAATATGCTCTAAAGTTTTTTATCTTTTTATTTTTTTTTCTCTAAAGTTAGTTACCTCTGAATTGATAATTAACGCATAACTCGTGTGGAGTCAAATTGTAATGAATCTTGAAATTTTAGGTGGGCCATGGCACTACTATGTTCTAGATGTAGCAAAATGTTTTGGTGTTGGAGTCTTCAAACCATGATCTTTCCTTTGGAAAAAGGTTAAAATCAATTTCTATCTTATCTTACCATAGTATGTGTGCCAATTCAGAAGGTTGACTTAGGGTCATTGGTGATCTTAATTCGTAAAGCACCTGTAAATCACTCGTATTAAAGATGGTCAACCATTACTGCAATAAATAAATTCAAAAAATTTCCATACCTAGTTTGAGGGCAAAAAGTTCAACTCTCTTTTTTTGAATTACTCAAAAAAAAAAAAAAAAAAAAATTAGAAGATGATAATCTTTTACGTTTTACCTTTTACTCTCTTTTTAAATTGGTTTTTAGAAAATTCCCTCTCTCAATTAGGAGGGGTTTAGATTAAAGGGACAATTACTAAATATCCACCAAGTCAAGGAGGGTTGCATATTTTATTTTTTGCATTTTTGTTTACTTATATTATAGGTTATATATACCATTATTATATTATTTATATTATTTTTTTATAATATGTACATGAGATGGACATTTGATCAAACTATACCGATAAAAATAATTTTAATTACAAAAAAAATAATTGAATGGCATAAAATAACTACTAATTTTAACTTTATTATGCCATATATATATATATATGGAAATATGTATATATGTGTGTACATTTGTTCTTATGGTTGAAAAAACAAGAATGTAAACTTTATAATAAATCATTGATGTAAATTGTAAAGTATTAACTTGATTTAAATAAAATGAGAGAAAAGTTGTGGACATGGGAACGTGTTACAACTTTAAAGGCGAGTGTGTCGTGAGCCGATGCAAGAGATCACTCATAATTAACGCATAACTCATGTGGAGTCAAATTGTAATGTGTCTTGAAATTCCTAGGTGGGCCATGGCACTACTATGTTCTAGATGTAGCAAAATGTTTTGGTGTTGGAGTCTTCAAGCCATGATCTTTCCTTTGGAAAAAGGTTATTATCAATTTCTATCTTACCTTACCATAATATGTGTGCCAATTCAGAAGGTTGACTTGGGGTCATTGGTGATCTTAATTCGTAAAGCACCTGTAAATTACTCGAATTAAAGATGGTCAACCATTAGTGTAATAAATAAATTCAAAATTTTTCCATACCTAGTTTGAGGGCAAAAAGTTCAACTCTCTTTTTTGAATTACTCAAAAAATTAGAAGATGATAATCTATTACGTTTTGCATTAAACTCTCTTTTTAAATTTGTTTTTAGAAAATTCCCTCTCTCAATTAGGAGGGGTTTAGATTAAAGGGACAATTACTAAATATCCACCAAGTCAAGGAGGGTTTGCATATATATATATTTTTTTGCATTTTTGTTTACTTATATTATATGTTATATATACCACTATTATATTATTTATATTATCTTTTATATAATATATATATGAGATGAACATATGATCAAATAATTATACCGATAAAAATAAATTTTAATTACAAAAAAATAATTGAATGGCATAAAATAACTACTAGTTTTAACTTTATTATACCATATATATATATATATATATATATATATATATATATATATATATATATATATATATGTGTGTGTGTATGGAAATATGTACACGTGTGTACATTTGTTCTTATGGTTGAAAAAACAAGAATGTAAACTTTATAATAAATCATTTATGTAAATTGTAAAGTATTAACTTGATTCAAATAAAATGAGAGAAACGCAATGGACATGGGACTGTCTGTGCGGCGACCTTATAAGCGGGTGTGCCGTGAGCCGGTGTAAGAGGCACCGGCAGGTTATAGCCACGGATGGACAACCCTACATCGCCTGAGGTATGAAAATGTTAAAGTGCTTATATGTGGTAGGTGCTATTTCTAAGGGATATTAGACATTTTGAAGGTTAAAGCTAAAAGCAAAATCGTGCTAATTTGGACTCAAAGTGAACACAAGCCTCAGCGCTTTCTAACTACTATCATTCCTAACATTGCCAAAAAAATAAAAATAAAGACATATGTAGATGTATCAAAATGTTTTGGTGTTCGAATCTTCAAGCCATGATCTTTCCTATGGAAAAATTTACAACAACTCTTTAGCTTTAACTTTTTAAAAAGGTTTCCAGATTGTGAAAGAGTTGAGAGTGATATTGTGGCTGTGGGGTATATTAATCACACCACAAATTGATTTGGTGAGTGAAGATAGCCCATTTGGTATTTTAATTTCAAAATGGGACCCATATGGATTTTCCGATGGAAACCATTTTTGCAATTCATTTGTAACATGTTGGCCAAAAGTCCACCCAGGTCCCAGATTCTGTTACGATCTTATGAATTACAAAAGTAGAACCAATAATGTGCAATCTAAGCACTACTTTTGCACTTTGGCACTGAAAATGCAAGTCCATATTCTTATGCCATTTCAACCGTTCAGAATATTCATCTTCTCTTTCTTTTTTGTGTGTCTACTTTTGCACTCTAAATGTAAGTAGAACCAATAGTGTGTTGTCTGGTATGACTAGTGGTATGATCAACTGTGTAAAGCATCAAAAAGATTATTATTCATCTTCTCTTTCCTTTTTCTCCTATTTTTTGCCATGACAATTTCTGAATCTTTTAGATGCACCAAAGCATGATAGGATGATACCCTGCAGGGGCTCTTTTTGACTAGATAATAAAACAGCAATATAATAGTGATATCAGGAATACAAATACGAAGGAAAATAGAGGAGATGCTCAGTTTAGGAGGAGGAAAAGAAGACCAACTATCAAGACAAAGATGGTGGTAGGGCGAGTATACAATATCTTATGACAGCTTTCCTCCTCTGGGGTTGGTTATTCCTTCATAGGATAGTGCCATTTATAGATCTGGATTACATTGGTTATTATCCAATGGTTCTTTCCATGCATGGTCCCTCGCATGCATTACCCCCAATTTGGATTACGTGAGTAATCCTGAAGATTTAGGGGTCTGAAGGGTCTAATCATTTCCTCGAGCCTTGTCCTATGTTGCCATGTCACTTCTCCCTTAATTAGGGGCATTAAATGTTGCTTGGCCGTCGGTTGGCCAAGCCTGACATAGCATTAATTGTGATTTTAAGGTTTACTGTCATGACATGTATAATCCCATCATCTTGTTAATTGGGCCTTGCCGAGAGCAAAGGCACCTCTTGACTTCTCATCCACCAATCTAAGATCCTCCTAAGTTTCCCAAACATAGATTCATATAGCACGAAGATCCTATCTTCGTCTCGTGCTATACGCAATCCCTTGATGGTGAGCCCTCTAGAGCTTTAGCCCTTTCAAAACAATATTGTCTGGCATAACACCCGGATACGAGGTATTCGAGATTTGGTCTCTCGAGGCTCGATGGGCCTGGTGTGGTGCCAGGGCTTGGGATGCTCAAGGATCGGCTTCTCGAGGCTTATTGGGCCTAAAGTGATTCCAGGGCTTTGTATGCTGGAAGTTTGATCTTTTGAGGCTTGGTGGGCCTGGAACGATGCCAGGGCTTAGAGTGCTCGAAGTTTGATCTTTCAAGGCTTGATAGGCCTGGAGCGATGACAGGGCTTAGAGTGCTCGAAGTTTGATCTTTCGAGGCTTGATGGGCCTGGAGCAATACTAGGGCTTAGAGTGCTCGAAGTTTGATCTTTCGAGGCTTAATGGGCTTGGAGCGATGCCAGGGCTTAGAGTGCTCGAAGTTTGATCTTTCGAGGCTTGATGGGCCCAGAGCGAGATTAGGGCTTAGAGTGATCGAAGTTTGGTCTTTCAAGGATTGATGGGCCTGGAGTGATGCCAGGGCTTAGAGTGCTCGAAGTTTGATCTTTCGAGGCTTGATGGGCATGGAGCGAGGCCAGGGCTCAGGGTGCTCGAAGTTTGATCCTTCGAGGCTTTTGACTTTTTAAATTGCCACGGAGGATTTGGCTAGGGTTGTATTGACTTATCAACATGCCACATCAGCTTCTAATAAGTGACACCACATTTTGCCCCCCTTCACGTGCGACGATTCAGAATGAATTATTGCACGTGCAAGATTAGGTTTATAGGTCATTTATTATTTCGAGGAGGTTAAAGGGACGCGAGCGTGAAAGGTCGCCTCCAGTCATTAATGCGCCGTCTGTTGCCGCTTTGATTTTTGGGGGGTCCTGAGGTGAGAAGGCTATTAAAAGGGAATAGTGACGGTGTGAAGGGTTGTTTGTGAAAAGAGAACTTAGAAATTATTGTGATTGCTTTCACTTCCATCATCGCCGGCAAAGTGGTCTTGTGAAAATTTAAAGTTCTTTTGTTCGTTTTTGTTCTCAGTTGAAGGGACTACCATCATGGTTAGTAAGAAACAAGAGTTATGTAAGAAGGATTGCCCTCCTCTAAAGGTGCCAGCAGATTCGGAATGGCGACGGGCACTGTAACGACCCATTCCATCACATGGTATGATATTGTCCGCTTTGGGCATGAGCCCCACGCTTTTGCTCTTGGGCTTCACCCCAAAAGGCCTCATACCAATTAGAGGTGACACACTTACATATAAGCACTTCACCTTTTCTCTACCCAGGCGATGTGGGACTGTGCACCCGTAGCTCGCCAGTGTGGTAGCCTAACAGTGTCTCTCGCACCCGCCCACGGCACACCCGCCTACAAGGTCATCACAATCCACCCCCCTTAGAGGCCCAACGTCCTCGTCGGCACACTTCCGGCTGGGTCAGGCTCTGATACCATTTGTAACGACCCACTCCACCACATGATATGATATTGTCCGCTTTGGGCCTGAGCCCGCACGGTTTTGCTCTTAGGCTTCACCCCAAAAGGCCTCATACCAATTAGAGGTGACACACTGACATATAAGCACTTCACCTTTCCTTTACCCAGGCGATGTGGGACTGTGCACTCGTAACTCGCCAGTGTGGTAGCCTGACAGTGTCTCTCGCACCCGCCCACGGCACACCCGCCCACAAGGTCATCACAATCCACCCCCTTGGAGGCCCGACGTCCCCGTCGGCACACTTCCAGCTGGGTCAGGCTCTGATACCATTTGTAACGACCCACTCCACCACATGGTATGATATTATCCACTTTGGGCCTGAGCCCGCACGGTTTTGCTGTTGGGATGAAGCCCAAGAGCAAAACCGTGAGGGCTCAGGCCCAAAGCGGACAATATCATACCATGTGGTGGAGTGGGTCATTACAGGCACCATTATTTGGAAAGAGTGACTTGTTTTGGCATCGAGCCAGCAAGTCTGTGGTCGTCGGCGAACCACTTAGAGTGGTTGAGTTTATGGAGGAGGAGGATGTTGAAATTAGCCTAGCTCCTCACATTCCTGCTGATACAATTTTATGATTTGGGGTCGAGCAAGGGCAATATCCATGGTCTTATGTGAATTTCAACAATCAAATAAGTCCTGCCCATAGTTGGGAAAAATGGACTGATACGATCCTTGCAAACCCGGTGTAGGAGGTAATTTTGGATGTAACGAGCTTGACACCGTGTATTAAGCTATTTCGCCAAATACACATTCCTCGTAACACTGCCAGTTTATGGGAACTGACTTCGTGATGGAGCTTAAGCTCACACACTTTCGTTACTGAGTTGGAAGAGTTTACTCCTACTATTGAGGATGTGAGCCAGTTGCTAGGGCTACCATTTTAAAGGGTAGAGAATCCTAGTTCTTGGGAATTCGTGCAAACTGAAGATACTTTGGTGCAGGATCTCGAGGCAACCTTAGAGAAAACCAAAGACTTCAAGTCATTATGGGATGCACAGGGTGTTCGCCATGCTGCTTGAGGTAAAGGTACGCGCAAAGCCACTCTTGGGGCTTTGGTGCGGTACTACTTTAGGGATTTTCCAATGACAAAGAAGAATCTCTCAGAGGAGGGGAAAAAAGGGATTCCAGGTCCCTGGGTTGACCATTCTTCCGGTTTCGCGGCCTATTTACTATGTTGGCTATCGAGATACCTTTTTAAAGGGACCCCGAAAGATGCTCCGCAGCCGCAACTTGTAGATCTCGCAGTGAAGCTGGCGAGTGGTGTGAAAGTGGCCCTCACACCTCTTTTTTTAAGAACATTGTACCATCACCTCGATATGGTGTGGGAAGACATGACACGGTCTGTGGGGTGCTATGTCCATTGCTCCTACGCGTCTACCCTTTTCCTGCAAATGTTTCTGTACGAGAGGTTCCAATCTTATACTCACATCCCAGCAGACCTGGCTGTGGACGAGGAGGTAATGCGAGACATGAGGTGGCATGGTCGGTCGCCGCGAGGACGGCTGGGATATGCCTTGGACCAAAGCTTTCAATTTGTTAGTCGCCCTTATGCTGTGATCCTGCCTGGGGCCTTAACTCTACTTATGTATTTTGATGATGATGAGCACATTCCAACAGGTGCTCATCGCTTAAACGTGAGTGAGGTGCTGGTGTTTCTATTAATGACTACCTCTGGTTATTTGCCCGCTATATGGGAAGGTGGCCAAATATCGAAGACATACAATCCTCGCAGAGTCCCTCTGCAATTTGGTTATGATAGAGGGGTACCCTAGCCGTACATCTTTGTTAAGGGCGAGGACTCCTACTAGAGCAGCTTCGCAAGGTTTGTAGTAGATCACATTGGGCTACTTCGTGAAGGAATTAACGTTGTCTTCCTGCCAGGGAGGGGCAGGATCTTGAGGTGCACAGTGACAGCTGGCTCACTCTGGGCAATAGAGTTAGCGAGTTGGAAAGATTTCTGTCAGAGTCCTGCCCAATGCGCAAAGGCGCTAGTAATATATGCGGGGGACCACTCGCTAAGGCCTCCTGTAGAATTTGACAGGGGGGCCCTCTGTAGCTTCATTCCTGATCTTGTACCAGCCAAAATGCAACAAGGGGAGTCGTCGCAACCTGTCGTGGCGACCGCTATCCCTGTGGTCGAGGTATATGATACCCCTCGGATCCGAGACACTAGTTGATCAGGCCTAGGCCCAAACTCGAGGGATATCAAACAATTAATATATAATAACGAACACAAAATACAAAAGGAATTTAAGAAATAAAAGTTTAAAAACTGAAAAGAATACTAAAACATAATCCTTAAAAATTTGAATACTTAAGATCCAACAATCCAAAATTTCCTTAAAATAGAACCCTCCAATAATTTAACAACTCGGGAATCCATCTCTAGTAGACCCCTAATAAAAATCCCAAACTGAAAGTAAATAAAATACTGGAAAAGAATCTAAAGCTAAACATAGAAAAGATTCCTACGTAGTTGGAGGAATGAATATCTGTATCTGCGCTGCACGTCCAAGCTCTAACTCTGGAACTGACGAACACCTGAAAAAATAAGAGAGTGGGTCAGGCCCACATGCAAGTCCTATTCTACTATGATCCATACAGTAATCCGATACGCAGATACATCCTAGATAGACTCAACAATAGCTAGAGTAGTCCATATATGTATATATAGTACACACTATAGGACGCTCGCTAGTCCAGTAAGTCTGTCTCAGCCTGAGTAGAGATACCATGCAAATCGCACATAATGTGGTCATGTGTACCTAGACCTACCAGGGAACAACAACTACTGTCCAGTTATCCATCCTAGGCGATATACGTGCCTTAACCATAGTCCTGAGACTCAAGCTCATACCATGGCACCATATCATAAATATATAAAATCCGTACTCCTAATACAAAATATCAACCATCTGTGTAGTGGTTTAATATATGTATAGTCAATCCATCCTGAAACCAAGTAGGTCATTCAATTATTTTATTGACATGATACAAATATAAGATGGACTTAACATTTAGGGTTAATCCATGACTCAATCCAGGTTAGGTATAACACAGTGTTTGGACTAGTCCATACCTAGTATGCCACTGTCCCATATCGATGTATACAATCCTCCAGATAACACAAGTCCATATAATTAATAAAATAAGAATAAATACTCATCAATCATACTCCAGAATAAGCATACATACAGTTAAACATGTGTATGATCAAATTATACATCCAATATAAGACTTAGAAATCTTATTCCAGTCCTTTAAATTTATAAAGTAGGACTACGCATATAACTCCTCCAAACAGTACCATAACTGATGCAATGTGAAGTAAATTTAAAACATCAATTAATTTCCATCTAAGCATACTTATTTCTTTGCAGATAAATAACTATATGCTTATAACTATATGCAAAGCATCCAAACCGTTTTATAACCACAGTAAAGAACTTCAATTCATTATCCAATTTTCCACTTACAGGTTTATCGTTTAACCTTGTATTAATACATGTTTTAACCTATTAGCATCAACATACTTTCCAATAGTATTCATAAGTCTGTATTAAGCAAATTCCTCATCCTTAGCCACTGGATCCATTTAAACAACCCCTTAATAATTTATAGAAATTATTCTCAAATCCATATTATCCAATTCCTTAGGCCTAAGAGGTGTATTATACACTCTAGAACCTTCTATAGTCCATTTAACCCATTAGATTTAATTAAAATAGGTTTTAAAACAAATCTGGGCATTAAAAACTAAAATCCACGTTGCTGTCTAACTAAGCCGGCTGGATTGCCAACTCAGTCGGCTGAGTTCCTAACTCAATCGACTGAGTCCCCAACTCAGTCTGCTGAGTTCGTGCTGACTCGTCTTCTCTGTCTGTTCAGCCTCTGTAAACCCTAAAACTCCATTGTTAAGGCCTCTAAGCTTCAACCTAAGCCCCATACATCCATTCTAAGTTATTTTAGGTGTTTTTTTCATGCAAAGATTTAAACTTAAACCATAGTTCATGCATAAAGATCTAAAATAAATAAATCATGTATAAACATATACAGACATGAAACTCTCTGTTTAATTCCGACTTAGCATGCACAATTATTTCATTTTAGTATTAATTAAACTCCTGGAGTCTAGCTAGGCATGCACAGAACACAGATTAAAGGGAAAGAGAAAGATAGTACTTGCCTTTGAGTTTCAGATTTGAAACTCTAAACCACAGTTTCTGAATGCTCCGTTAATGTCACTGCAGTTCCACCTCTATTGCCCTTGATTTCTCCTACGAGCAACCTCTCCTTCCTCCTCCTATCTCAGTACGCTCTCAAGTTCCGATCCTCGTTCTCTCACTCTTTATAATACCTCTATATTTCTCTCTATTTCACGGTATAAGTGAATAGGGTGAAAAGGGTTTTGTTTCTAACCCTAAACCAATGTAATATACATATATATAGGTTTAGATATTAAATACTAATCCATATATAACTCGGCCCATAGGTAGACCTAGGTGATAAACAATGACGGCTGCCTATGAAAAGTTATAAAATAGTCACGTTAAAAACTAAATCCAGTTATTTAACACAATTAATTTAAAACAATTAAAGCATTAAATCCCAAAAAATTAATTCAATTAAAATAATTAAATTAAAACAATTGAGACAACTAATTAAAACAAAACAATTAATTAATTAATTAACTTAAACAATGAAATACAAATAAAAACAATCACACAAATAATCAAGTAAACTAACACATCCTTCAAATAACAACAAATAATTCAAACAAATTAAGCAATTAAACAATTAACCATTAAAAATTGCAATTAAATAATTAATGAAATTCTAGGACTATCCTTTGTAAAATTAGGGGTATTACATTCTTCCCCCCTAACAAATGGAATTCCGTCCTCGGAATTCGCTTTTACTTTCTTCCAAAATATCAGGAAACTGTGAGCGAATGACATCCTCCCGTTCCCAAGTGGACTCTGTCTCGTTCTGATAACTCCACTGAACACGAACTAATGGAATAACCTTGTTACGAAGGATTTGATCCCGCCGGTCGACAATACAGTACGGTGGCTCCAAATAAGTTGCATCTAGCTGCAACTCAATCTCCCCAACATCGATATGCTGATACCGATCCTCATCTCGCAGAAATTTCTACAACATGGAAACATGGAATACATTGTGTACGCGATCCAAATTATCCAGAAGTGCCAACCGATAAGCAACAGCTCTAACACGATCCGTAATCATGAATGGACCGACAAACCGCGGTGATAACTTCCCTTTCTTCCCAAAGCGCATAGGCGACACTTTGAGTAGAACCTGATCTCCAACCTTAAACTCCAAAGCACGAGTACGCCGATCAGCATAACTCTTCTGCCTACTTTGAGCAGTGCGCATACGATCCCGAATAAGAGCTATCTACTCAGAAGTATCCTTGATGAACTCAGGACCCAAGAATCTGCTCTTTCCAACCTCCATCCAACAAACAGGCGATTGACATGGTCGGCCGTATAATGCCTCAAATGGTGCCAATCCAATAGTCTTTTGAAAACTATTGTTATAAGCAAACTCCACAAGCGGTAAATAATCCTCCCAATGGCCCTTGAAATCAAGCACACACGACCGAAGCATATCTTTCATAATCTGATTAACCCTCTCAGTCTGTCTATCAGTCTGAGGATGATAAACAGTGCTAATGTGTAACTCTGTACCCAAAGCCTGCTGAAAACTCTTCCAGAATCCTGACACAAAGCTCAAATCTCTGTGCGATATAATAAACACTGGAATACCATGCAACTTCACAATCTCCGAAACGTAAAGCCTCGCCTGATAAGTGCTTAAATGTTGCACATTTCAGCACCTAAGCTAGGGTATTTCAGTCTTTGCATCTATCTTAATTTCATGTTTTAGTCCTAATTTATGTTTATGTGTATTTCAGGGCAATAAAGTTAAAATGAGCTAAGAACGGTCCATTAAAGCCTTTTTGGAGTCAAGCAAAGATATTCAGAAAAAGTTCAAAAAATGACAAAAAAAGGTCGTAGCCTATTGCTCGTATAGTGTGTTTATTCTTCGAAAGCGGTCAATCTCGGGCCTTTGATGATGTTCCCAAAGATGAAGAAACAAACCAATTAGCCCGGAGCCAAAATGGAGCTAAATAAGGTTTAAAGGAAATTTCCAACTCTGGGGGGATCAATCCCCCAGGGTGGGGGATCGATCCCCCCGGACTTGGCAATATTACAGATTTTTTTTTATTGTTCAGACTTATTTTGTGAACTATTGGACTTTAATAGGGTTATTACTTAAGGCCCAGTGAGCCATTAGATTAAGGTTAGTATTTATTTTATTTAGATGAATATTATTATTATTATTAAGTTTTATATTCTGTATTGTATATTTTTTTCTCTCTGGAAAAACACGGGAAAGAGGAGAAAAAGCAAGAACAGGCTAGGTTTTTGAGAAGAAGCTCAAAGATGATGAATCCAAGGATGGAGATTATTCTGTCTTCAACTCCATCAACCATGAGTGGCTAATTCTCCTACTTAGGGTTGGATAAACCCTAAGCATGTAACCTTTTCTCTCTCTCTTTTCATACTTTTTGGGGATTTATTTATGTAATTGATGTATAGGCATAAATAACATGATTTAATTCTTTCAATTGTTTATTCGTATTAATCTCATGTTGTCTTATGTGCTATTGATGAATAAACAAGCTATACACTTGAATTCCTTGTAAATTGATTCTTGTGATGTCTATGCATATGGTTAATTAGTTGTAATCGTGTTCAAATTGATGGAAAATTCTTCTATTTGATGGATGGCACTACATGTTTAGGTTAATTTATTGTCTAATTAGTTTTAAATTCATGTTTAATTAGTTTAATTTAAGATTAATTAATTTAATTGTAATTTAATTATTAGATAAGTAGACCATCCATACTTATGTTTGAATTCTATACTTTTTGTCACAATTGCATTATCTTCTAAATTAATGTAAGCTAGAATTGTAACTTGAATTGATGGACCATTCTTTGGATTGGTGAATTGCACTACACTTAGTTTATTTGTCATTAGGTATGCAATTCAAGCTTGAAATTGATGCTTCATACTTTTATTTACAAGTATTAGCTACATTAGAATTACATTTAATTATTTCTCCAATTATTTGAAAGTGAGTGAGTTAGGGAATGTGCTTAGTGGTGAATCCTACACCCTAAGTCTCTTTACAATCTTTTAGACTCTACTCTTTATTTGCATTATTAAGTTTAAAATTAGTCTAATCATAAAACCAAACCTTTTTAGCAATCACATAAGCACTAAAGTAGAATTCAATTCTGAAAAACCTATAATTGTTTAGTTCTCTTGGGACGATCCCTGCTCACTTCATACTCCATAGTATAAGTGTTTAGTGGTTTTATAAATTTTAAAATATGGTGCCCACTTGATATTATTTCTAAACCTAAAGTGTTGTGCATTATTTTGTGCACACGCTCGGTCGCACCAGCCAACTGCTTTGTAGTGAAGTCAGTACGAATAGGTAGAAAGTGAGCTGATTTAGTCAACCTATCCATGATGACCCAAATGGAATTATGACCCTTGAAAGAAATGGGCAATCCTTCCACAAAATTCATAGAAATGCTTTCCCATTTCCACTTCGGTATTGGTAGTGGCTGTAAAGCTCCTGACGGCCTCTGATGATCAACTTTAACCATCTGGCAGGTACTACACTGAGAAACAAAAAGAGCAATGTCACGCTTCATACTTGCCCACCAAAACTGCCGCTTCATATCCTATACATCTTGTCTCCTCCTATATGAACAGAAAACTCAGAATGATGAGTCTCAGTCATCACGTCCTTCCTCAAATTGTCAGCAGAAGGTACCACGAAGCGTCCCTTGTACCTCAAGCCTCCGTCAGTCCCAACATAGTAAAATGGAACCTCCCCAGAAGTTATCTCTGTAACTTTGTCAATACACTGCTGATCCGTGAGTTGTGTTTTCAAAACCTTGTGAATGATAGAAGGTGTAACTACCATGCAAGCCATAAAAACATCCGACAACTCATCCACACTCTTCAAAGCATTCCACTCGGTGGTGAATAAAACAGAAAAACTACCAACAGGTCGGCGACTGAGTGCATCCGCCACCACATTCGCTTTCCCTGGATGATACTGTATAGAAAAGTGATAGTCTTTTACAAACTCCAACCACCTGCGCTGTCTCATATTCAGCTCCCGTTGAGTGAACAAATACTGCAGACTCTTGTGGTCGTTGAACAATTTGAAGGACTCACCCAACAGATAATGCCTCTAAATACGTAAGGCAAAGACCACAGCTGCCAACTCCAAATCATGCGTTGGATAATTAAGCTCGTGAGGCTTAAGCTTCAGAGATCCATACGAAATCGGTTGCTCCTTTTGCATCAAAACACATCCAAGACTATGCAACGAAGCATCCGTATAAACAAGATACTCGATCCCACTTTATGGAATAGACAGAACCGGTGCAGAAGTCAACTTCCTTTTGAGCTCATCAAAAGCTCTCTGACAGTGTTCATCCCACATGAACTGTACACCCTTTTTAGTTAAGTGTGTCAGTGGTCCCGCTATCTTTGAGAACCCCTGGATGAATCTCCGATAATATCCCGCCAATTCGAGAAAGCTCTGAATCTCGGTAGGTAAAGTAAGCTGTCCCCACTCAACCACTGCTGAAACCTTGGCTGAATCTACAGCTATCCCCTTTTCTGACACCACGTGACCCAGAAACTTCACTTCTCGCTGCCAAAATTCACACTTCTCGAATTTGGCATACAACTGGTGCTCATGAAGCGTCTGCAAGACTATCCGAAGATGTCTAGCATGATCGTCCTCTAACCGAGAATAGATCAAGATATCATTAATAAAGACAATGACAAACTGATCCAAATAAGCCCGAAAAACTCTATTCATTAAGTCTATGAACACTGTTGGTGCATTAGTCGTCCCAAATGGCATGACACGGAACTCATAAGATCCATATCTCGTAAGAAATGCGGTCTTCGGAACATCCTGCTCCCTTACTCTCAGCTAATGATACCCAGAACGCAGATCAATCTTGAAGAAGTACGTGGCTCCCCTCAACTGATCAAAAAAATCATCAATCCTGGGTAAAGGGTACTTGTTACGAATAGTAACCTTGTTCAACTCCATGTAATCTATACATAGGCAGAGTGAACCATCCTTGTTCTTCACAAATAACACTGGCGCTCCCCAGCATGAAGTACTCCTACGAATAAAACCCTGGCTAAGTAGCTGCTGAATCTGATCCCTCAGCTCACGCATCTTCACTGGTGCCATCCTATAAGGTTCCCTAGCAACAAGCATAGTGCTCGGAGCTAAGTCAATCACAAAGTCGATCACGCAACTAGCTGACAACCCTGGACTCTCTTGAAATACATCCAGAAAGTCCTGTACAATAGATATCCAATCCAATGACATAGTAACTTCCTCCTCTGTTTCCTCCTCCACATGGAAGAAGTAAGTGCTAGTACCTCTATTAGAACGTGACATAGCTACAACGTACAAATCCTAACTAGGTATGGTGAACACAATAGACCTATCATACTAGTTAACTTGGCATGGTAATGCGATAACCAATCCATCCCATGCATCATATCATAAGTGTGTATGTCTAGGACCAAAAGACTGGCTAGAAATCTGAGTCTGCCAATATTTAGTGTCACAGGCCTATTACTCCTATGTAAAATGGCGGTATTGCCAAAAAGGTGTAAAAATACCCTGAGGTCTATTGCATACATGTGTCACCAACCTAAATCCCAACTGTTCTGAATACTTCGTAATGTAAAACATATAAAGTAAACAAAATACTTCGTAAGCTACCCATTTTTTTTTTTTTTTAAATTTTTTTTTACTATCATTAAATCCTGGGAATTCTGCCTTCGAAACCAAACCTACTATATTGATTACATAAGTTCTTTTATAAACTTCTTGGTAACCAATTGTGATACCCCTTGATTCTAGAGCCACGGGTGATCAAGTCCGGGCACAGATCCGAAGGATACCAGACAATCAATATATAAACAAGCAGGAATAAAACTAAATGAAGAATAAAATAATGATATGCTGAAAAGAATTCTAATTGTAAAACCTCCAAATATAAAAGTTTTAATATAAATTAACTTTCCAATCCGTACAACTCGGGAATCCAACTAGTGGACCCCTAATAATCTCAACTGATAAAACTTTACAGAATAAAATCCAAAACTAAAACCAGAAAGAAAAATCCTATTTAGTCGGAAGAGTGAGTGACTGTATCTGCATCACCACGATCAAACCCTAAGCCTGGTACTCATGAACCCCTGAAAAATAAAGGCGGGTCAGGCCCACATGCAAGTTCCATCCTACTACAATCCGTATATAAATCCGATACGCAGATACATCTTAGATAGCTCAACAATAGCTACAATAGTCCATAGATATATAAATACACACTATAGGATGCTCACTAGCCTATAACATAGTTCAGCCTGGGTAGAAGGTGACATATAAAACACGTTTTTCAGTGGCCAAGTACCTTGACCTACCAGGGAACATTAGCTATATCTAGCTACTCAACCTTTGCAATATACGCACCCTAACCGTGATCAGGAGACTCAAGCTCATATCACGGTACCATAAATATATATATAAATTCTTTCCTAATGCAGAAAAATAAAACAAACATCCGTTATGTCGTTCAACTGTTTTAGTTGACAGGACATGCATCTATGTAGGATTTAACTATTTTAGTTAATCCATTCCGTATGTATGAAAGGGGTAGGACTTAGCTTTTTGATCTAATCCATCCCTGATATGTCACCGTCCCATACCGGTACATATAATGCATATGATCCACACATGATGCACACTCAAAATGAACATCAAGTATATCCAGAACCAACATAATAGAAATCAGATATAGATAAGCTCCTATCATGCATCCAATATATGATTATATTCATAGATCCTCCTTTTAAATTGTTAAAATAAGAATAAACAATTTAAACCATCCATTTCCATGTAATTGACAGAACAGAAATTAAGACAGTTCAGCAATTATCCTTCATAACATAATATAATGAATATCAGAATTTTAAACTGCACATTATACTACAATTCCAAAACAACACATCCATACTAGTTCGTTTAAAATGTTAAAATGATGACTAGCATTTAAATCCTCCCATATTCTTTACGGCATGCAAATTTATAATTAAACCTCATGGCATCTATGTAATTCCCCATTATAAATTTTGTGTCGGATATAATGACACTCCAAAGTTTAAGTACCTCATATGAAACTTCAAAAAGTATTTTATATGAGTTCCATTTAATTTGCTAACACAAAACTAGCAACTAATCTTCCACTACTCCCGACAATATGCAGCTTATTAGATAAGGGTACATGACGTCATAACTAACATTCCTGGAACTGAACTATGCTAAATATATCATTGATATAAATTCTAACAATAACTACAATGTCAGTCCAAATTAAGTTGTCAAAACAACTTAGCAAAACAAGCATTCCTCCTTCCTTGACAGTAGGCCTATTATAAGCTTATGTTTTAAGACATGCATTTAGGTTTAGCACCTTAGCATAAACCAACTATTTGAAGGCTTTAACAAGTTAATTTTAATCATTTAAAACCCCCCATCACTTTCCAGTAATTACCTTTAAGCCCCTGAACTTCAGAAAAATTACAGAAAACACCCGTAGGGGTTTTTTTTCCATGGGAGCCGGCTCCTAGGCTTCTAGAGCCGGCTCCCCCCCATGGAGAGCCGGCTCTCTCTTCATGGGAGCCGGTTCCCACCATTCGGGAGCCGGCTCTCCCCCCTGAAAGCCCCTCTGCCTCCTCTCTACTTCGTCCGATGATTTTTCTGCGTTTCCGGCGAAGTCCGACGTTCCTGTCCCAAGTATTTTAACATTCCTAGGGTTCAATTTAAATTCTTAAAGCCCTAGAAACTTCTCACCATCCAGTATGCATTAATTGACAAAAATCTAAAATAAAAACAAAACCGTATCCAAAGCCAATCACAGTTAACTGAACATATGAACAATCTAAAGTCTGATCACATGTGTCAAAATTCCATTATAAAGGTTAATTAACTTCCTAACCATCCTAACAACACCTCACATTCCATTATGAATTAATTTACAGAGGTTTAATACATAATCTAACAATTTATGCAAGGAAAGCCATCTTCAGTTATTATACGTTAACCAAATTTCAGACTAAACTAATATGCATAAAATTTGTTTTAAAAGTTTTAATTAAATTCCTGGAGTTTATTTAGAATGCACAGAACACAAGTTTACAAGAAGGAGAGAATGAAACTTGCCTTTAGATTTCGTTTTGAAACCTTACAGCCGCATCGTCTCTAAGTTTCAGAATTCTCTTATACTGCTCCCACCTCTGACCATTGTTCCATTCCTCTGTTCTTCCTCCTTAGCTTTATAGATTAATACTACGTGAATAATGTTTTATTTTAACCCTTGCAGACTACACAAGAATATACACATTGAAGTGTATACAACCCTCTCTATGTATCTCTGTTTTTCCTCTTAAATTACCCCTACGTGAATAGCGTTTTCTCCCAAAAACCCTTGCAACATATATCGTTATATATATATAGACTCCTCTGAAACCCTAATCCCAAATCTAGTAATCCTAACCCTAAGTCCAGCCCAACTATAAGTCGGCTACCTAATTACTTAATCATAACACCCTAAACCTAATTATCACCCAACATGGTAATAAACAAGTGACCACAACAGTTACGTTCATTATACATATATCTGGAATAAAATTAACTAACTAATTAATTAATTACCCTTAAACATAATTAAGAAAAATAAATAAATAATTATGACTAAAAACCACACAGAACACACATAAAATTTCAAGTCAAATGAAAAATAAAATAAAACACACTTAAACAATATTAATTTAAATACACAATTAATCAATCAATTAATTTAAACAAATACAATAAACACAACTAGTCAAATAAGTACATAAGTCACTTAGAAAATCAAAATTAAATTCCCATTTTATCCTTTTAAAAACTAGGGGTATTACACCAATCTGTCTCCACACCATGTATTTACAAGTAACTATTTACTTGCCTGTTCCACAAACCCCAATTACTCCACTGGGATAATCATCTATTAATGCAACAAAATTATCCCAATATAGCTTAATAAAACCATATATATCACCAAAATGCTATCACACAACACAATAAAGATAGCCAAAACCACCAGTTCACTTTATTAAGAACTTTTCCAAATCATAAATTGTCAAACGAATAATCATAAAATATTTTTTAACAGAATCCTTATGTACCTGATTAAATCCGTACTACATTCCTACTAATACCTCCTCCACTACTAGTAACTATAAGTACTCTTAAAAGAGTAGTCATCCCTGAACACCGGTGCCCTCCATTTTGGATGCAACAGTATCTCCTCTAACCTGATCTTCTTCGGGGTCTTACTTTCCGCTTGGCTCAGCTTCGAGTACCACCGAAGTTGTGTTAGGTCCACAGCATGGTGGCCAATCCCGCACGCAAGAAACTTTCCTTGACTTGTACTCCGATGCAACGCCTATTGGAATCAACTCTCTGGTCTCTAATTCCGCTTTCTCGGTCAGCCTTCATAAGGGAATCACCGGAGTAACCTTCCTGGGCCTTGGGCCCTTCTTTGCTTTTATCGCAACCCTTATCCTTCTCCTAGTACCAAACATTCTGAAATTACAGAATAAACTTGACATCAGTACGTTTTAAACGAACCGTAAAGGAATTCAACGAATTCTAAACTTAAGCTCTAATCAAGAAAAAACGCTACGCGGAAGTCTTATATGATAGAATCCTAGAGACACTTGAACCTAGAGTTCTCTGATACCAACTGTGATACCCCTCGGATCTGAGACACGGGTTGATCAGGCCCAGGCCCAAACCCGAGGGATATCAAACAATTAATATATACTAACGAACACAGAATACAAAAGGAATTTAAGAAATAAAAGTTTAAAAACTGAAAAGAATACTAAAACATAATCCTTAAAAATTTGAATACTTAAGATCCAACAATCCAAAATTTCCTTAAAATAGAACCCTCCAATAATTTAACAACTCGGGAATCCATCTCTAGTGGACCCCTAATAAAAATCCCAAACTGAAAGTAAATAAAATACTGGAAAAGAATCTAAAGCTAAACATAGAAAAGATTCCTACGTAGTTAGAGGAATGAATATCTGTATCTGCACTGCACGTCCAAGCTCTAACTCTGGAACTGACGAACACCTGAAAAAATAAGAGAGTGGGTCAGGCCCACATGTAAGTCCTATTCTACTACGATCCATACAGTAATCCGATACGCAGATACATCCTAGATAGACTTAACAATACCTAGAGTAGTCCATATATGTATATATAGTACACACTATAGGACGCTCGCTAGTCCAGTAAGTCTGTCTCAGCCTGAGTAGAGATACCATGCAAATTGCACATAATGTGGTCATGTATACCTAGACCTACCAGGGAACAGCAACTACTATCCAGTTATCCATCCTAGGCGATATACGCGCCTTAACCATAGTCCTGAGACTCAAGCTCATACCATGGCACCATATCATAAATATATAAAATCCGTACTCCTAATACAAAATATCAACCATCTGTGTAGTGGTTTAATATATGTATAGTCAATCCATCCTGAAACCAAGTAGGTCATTCAATTGTTTTATTGACATGATACAAATATGAGATGGACTTAACATTTAGGGTTAATCCATGACTCAATCCAGGTTAGGTAGAACACAGTGTTTGAACTAGTTCATACCTAGTATGCCACCGTCCCATACCGGTGTATACAGTCCTCCAGATAACACAAGTCCGTATAATTGATAAAATAAGAATAAATACTTATCAATCATACTCCAGAATAAGCATACATACAGTCAAACATGTGTATGATCAAATTATACATCCAATATAACTGATGCAATGTAAAGTAAATTTAAAACATCAATTAACTTCCATCTAAGCATACTTATTTCTTTGCAGATAAATAACTATATGCTTATAACATAAGGAGACATGATTAACAATTTTAAATCATGCAAAGCATCCAAACCATTTTAGAACCACAGTAAAGAACTTCAATTCATTATCCAATTTTTCCACTTACAGGTTTATCATTTAACCTTGTATTAATACATGTTTTAACCTATTAGCATCAACATACTTTCCAATAGTATTCATAAGTCTGTAACAAGCAAGTTCCTCATCCTTAGCCACTACAACCCCTCAATAATTTATAGAAATTATTCTTAAATCCATATTGTCCAATTCCTTAGGCCTAAGAGGTGTATTATACACTCTAGAACCTTCCATAGTCCATTTAACCCATTAGATTTAATTAAAATAGGTTTTAAAACAAATCTGGGCATTAAAAACTAAAATCCACGTCGCTGTCCAACTAAGCCGGCTGGATTGCCAACTCAATCGGCTGAGTCCCCTACTCAGTCAGTTGAGTTCCTAACTCAATCGACTGAGTCCCCAACTCAGTCGGCTGAGTTCGTGCTGACTCGTCTTCTTTGTCTGTTCTCCGTCTGTTCAGCCTCTGTAAACCCTAAAACTCCGTTGTTAAGGCCTCTAAGCTTCAACATATGCCCCATACGTCCGTTCTAAGTTATTTTAGGTGTTTTTTTCATGCAAAGATTTAAACTTAAACCATAGTGCATGCATAAAGATCTAAAATAAATAAATCACGTATAAACATATACAGACATGAAACTCTCTGTTTAATTCCGACTTAGCATGCATAATTATTTCATTTTAGTATTAATTAAACTTCGGGAGTCTAGCTAGGCATACACAGAACACAGATTAAAGGGAAAGAGAAAGATAGAACTTGCCTTTGAGTTTCAGATTTGAAACTCTAAACCACAGTTTCTGAATGCTCCGTTAATGTCATTGCAGTTCCACCTCTATTGCCCTTGATTTCTCCTACTAGCAACCTCTCCTTCCTCCTCTTATCTCAGTACGCTCTCAAGTTCCAATCCTCGTTCTCTCACTCTCTATAATACCTCTATGTTTCTCTCTGTTTCACGATATAAGTGAATAGGTTGAAAAGGGTTTTGTTTCTAACCCTAAATCAACGTAATATACATATATATAGGTTTAGATATTAAACCCTAATCCATATATAACTCGGCCCATAGGTAAAGCTAGGTGATAAACAATGATGACTGCCTATGAAAAGCTGTATAACAGTCACGTTAAAAACTAAATCCATGTAACTAAATCCAGTCATTTAACACAATTAATTTAAAACAGTTAAAGCATTAAATCCCACAAAATTAATTCAATTAAAATAATTAAATTAAAACAATTGAGACAACTAATTAAAATAGAACAATTAATTAATTAATTAACCTAAACAATGAAATGCAAATAAAAACAATCACACAAATAATCAAGTAAACTGACACGTCCTTCAAATAACAACAAGTAATTCAAACAAATTAAGTAATTAAACAATTAACCATTAAAAATTGAAATTAAATAATTTATAAAATTCCAGGACTATCCTTTGTAAAATTAGGGGTATTACAAGGTAGTCCCAGCGCCTGTCCGCAGGCGTAAGACAAGGGCCACTTCGCGTGCAAACGTTGCCCCCCTAAAGAAAACGAGCAACTGTAAGCGCTGCAGAGCCAGCCATTACTACCACGAGGGAAGAGAGTGTAAGGCCTCCAGCGCCAAACACGTCTCGACCTATGGCCTCCTCAAGTAAAATCCCACTCGTGGATGAACCAACTGAGAGTGAGGATACTAATACTTCTGAAGATGAGGAAGAACAGCCTCTCGTTGGAGAGCATGGGTCAATGGCTGCAGCCTTTGGGTCGGGGCAAGGTAGGTCGCGTAGGCTTCGCCGGGTGCGAGATGGTGGGATTGACACCACTATCCACGAAATAAGCTCAGGCGAGGTACTAGCTTATGATATTGAATTTCCAAATTTACCTACTTTTAATTTTATGCAAGCCTTAGGTGAGAGCGCCCTATATTGTTATAGTCAGGAGGACACCTCAGCGAAGGCGAGAGAAGAATAAATGAAAGAGCTGGCGTTGGATGTCTCGCCTCTCATCACCATTCAAGACGTGCATGTACGTACTTATGCCGCTGAGGTGGCAGAAATGATGCGAGGGTATGTGAGTGCTATAGAGCCACCTCGAGTGAGTGTTGACATTACCGAGGCCACAGTACTTCCCTGAGAGGGGGACGATATGTCTCGTGATGATGCCCAAGCCAGGGCTGAGGATCGGTCAAAATCCCTAACTTCTAAGGTGACAATTCATTCGGGCTAACCTACAGTTAGGTCACCCAGGGTCAAAAATGTAGAGGTGCCCCTGCGAGAAAATACAGACACAGCATCGAGCTCTCTTATAGAAGTGCAAAAGCCCTCGTAACCTGGGGATGAACATATGGCAGAGCAAGCCTCCTCTAAGAGGGATAGGGCCTCCAGTCGAGAACATCAAGCCTCGCCCTTAGAAACATAGGAAATAGAGCAGGTTTCCCTCATGAACGAGGAGAATTTACAAGAGGAGAGGGTTCAATCTTCTCCTTTGATAGAGTTGCACCCTTCACCAGGCATCCTTGAGTTGCAAACTGAGACCGCTGTGGTGAATACCATGGCTACCCCATCGAGGCAGTCAACAGTTCCCACTGTTGAGCAAACTACAACAAGCTCCGTGGATGAACGATTTGTCGCTCAAACAGAACGAACTCTTTGCACACTTGGCGAGCCAACTGTAGTGAATGGGCAAATCGCTGATAGTGGCGCAGGAGTACAAGTTGCCAGTGCAAAGGTAGAGTAGATGGGCATGTCATTCCCTCGTGCCTATGTACAACTCCTCGAGACAGCCCTTGCACATCATCTTGAGGTTTCACAATTTCTATCTTCGTGCCATATATATGTACGACAATCCATGTACCTATGCCTTAGCAAAATTTTGGAGATTTTTGTAGAAATCGAACAGGGCTCGACTGATGAAGACCTTGTCAAGGAGGCTACACATCTATTAGATGACGTTCAGAGGCTCGAGGTTCCTGTTTCGTGGCTGCAAAAATGACTATATGTGGCTGAGAAATGTTTGTAGCAGCTACTGCTCGCACCACGCCTTCAGGAAACACGAGCTTAGATTGAAAAATTGGAGAGAGAGCTCGTACAAGATCGAGAAAGCTTGGTAGTGATGGTGGCGTACTCACAGGAGCTCGATGATGATTACTCGCTGCTGTCTTCATATGCATACTAGGCTCCAAGTCTTTTGTTATTGATGTAGATATGAGTTGAGGACTCCACAATTGTAATCAAAGAACATTGAATGAGAAAATTTGTGATTGTCTTTCTCTTTTGTTTGTTCTCTCTCTCTTTCCCTTATCATGATTTAATTTTGCAAGAACTCGAGGCATGCACCAAACTAAATAAGAAAACCAATTTTTATTTGGGATAGCCAATCTTAACAAAAGTAGGGCTTCAGCCAGACATTATTAATGGGGCTATGATCAGAGCCCTCGAGTGTACAATAGCCACTATCACTAGATGTTTTAACAATATAAGGGCCCTCCCAATTAGGTGAGAACTTGGGGGTTGAGAGACCTCGCACAATGTGTGGAGCAACTTTAAGAACAAGCTCCCCTGGTTTGAACTGCCGAGGGTGGACATGCTTGTTGTATGCTCGCGCAATGCTGTGCTGGTATTGCTGCAGGGTTGCTTCGCGTCGCTTATCGAGGGCTTCCAACTCATTATCTTGAGACATAGGAATCCCGCTTCACGAGGCGAGCTACACCACAGGGATTGCAATATCGATGGGCAAGACAGCCTCAGTTCCATAAACAAGGGAGAACGGAGTTTGACCAGTAGAGCGTTTGGTGGAAGTGCGATAAGCCCAGAATGCTAGAGGCAATTACTCCACCCATGTGGTAGGGTTTTCTTCGAGCATTCGACTTAAGATTCGGATGAGATTCTTGTTCGAGGCCTTTGCCTGGCCATTACATTGCGGGTAATATGGCAAGGAATGCTTATGTTGGACATTATATTGCATGATCAATCGCTTGACTTTATAATTAATAAAAGTAGTACCATTGTCAGTGAGAAGGCACTGAGGGATTCTAAAGTGACAGATGACATTCTCCTGTATGAAAGTCGCGATAGCCCCACCGGTGGCACGCTTGAGGGGGACCGCCTCAATCCATTTAGTGAAGTATTCTGTTGCAACGAGGATCCACATATGACCTCGCACCGGTGGATGGATTGGCCCAATAAGATCTAGTCCCCATGTGTGAAATGGCCAAGGGACTTCAATAGGGTGGAGGAGCGTAGCCGGCGTATGGATATGATGATGGTGATGTTGGCAAGGCCTGCACTTTTGTACATGAGACTTGGCATCGCGCTCCATAGTAGGCTAATAAATTCCCTTTTTTTAACAAGTGCGCAAAGAGCTTGTGCGAGCCTTGATGCTCTAATTAGTGAGCCTCCTTGAGAGCTTCCATGGCGTCGTTACAAGATAAGCATCGCAGATACGTACCATTGAGGGTACGGCGAAAAAGTTCACCCTCCCGAAGCTCGAATCGTGTGGACTTCCTCTTTATCTTTGTAGCAGTTTGTTTATCGTCTGGAAGGGTACCATGCAAGAGGAAATCAATGAACGGGTGACGCCAATCAACCATCTTGAGAATATAAGACTCTGTCTCATCTATCATGGCCTGACATCGCGGGTAGGTGCGCTGCAGGGTATTGGCCTGAACTGCCATATCTGGCCAATAATAACCCTAACGCTGGAGTCGTTGATACAACGCCAGAAGTGTAGCACAGTGCTGCTCGTGAGTCGCTATGAGAGCTGCTTCGGCATCGCGAGGGCCTAAACACCTGGCTAACATTCCACATGGTAGGCAAAAGTATAGCAGACCCTGCAAGAGTTAGAATGATTTTAGTTGCGTGAGAGGTAGTGGTCCTGTCCGCTGCTTGAGCTGACTAAAAATTGGGGCTTGCCAGTCATTGTTTGGAACAGTTTAGGCTGGGAAAAGGTCAGTGATGGTAGCTGGACCAATGCGCTTGTTGATGCGGATCTAAGTCACGTCATCTGCAATTGTTAGTTTAGAGGATAACGTTGCAAGTGCATCTAAGTACCTATTATTAGAACGAGATACATGCATAAACCAAACGGAGGAGAATCTAGCAAGGAGCCTTTGAATAATGGTACGATAAGATGCGAGCGAAAGCTCACATATGGCATACTCCCCCGTTACTTGCTTAACAACTACCTTGGAGTCCCCGCATATGTATAATCTCCAGATGCCCTTGTCAAGGGCTACGAGGAGGCCAAGAATGAGTGTTTCATACTCGGCTTCGTTATTGGAATAGTGAAAAGCTAAGTTGAAGGCCGCAGTGATATGTTGAGTTGGTGAGGTGAGGACGATACCTGCCCCTTCTCCCTTGCTAGTGGAAGACCCATCAAAAGCGAGTTGCCACTCACTGTGACTGTCTTGAATGGCGGAAACCTGGAGTTCGTCAAGGGGCAATGCATTATCAAGGGGCTCATGCCTCTGCTCGGGGAACTGTGCGAGCAAATCTGCTAAAGCTTGGCTCTTAATACCCTGTGGTGCAATGTGATACCCCTCGGATCCGAGACACGGGTTGATCAGGCCCAGGCCCAAACCCGAGGGAGTATCAAACAATTAATATTTTATAGAGAACATGGAATACAAAATGAATTAAGAAATGAAAGTTTAAAGCTGAAAAGAAACTAAAAGATAATCCTTAAATAATTAAATACTTAAATTTGATAAACCAAATATCCATAATTTGAACAACTGGGGAATCCATCTCTAGTGGACCCCTAATAAAAGTCTCACACTAAATGAAAGTAAAATAAAAGATAAAACCCAAATCCAAGATCTGGAAAGAAACCCTACATCTTCGGTAGAATGGAAGATCGTCTCTGCTCAGCACGAACAAGCTCAAGCCTGGAACTGACGTACACCTGAAAAATAGGAGTGGGTCAGGCCCACGAACAAGTTCTAACCTACTACAATCCAAGCAGAGACTCGATACGCATGTACATACTAAATAGTTCAACAATAACTAATAATCCGTACATAAATATATCCACACTACTGGACTCTCGCTAGGCCATGAAGGGGGTCTCAACCTGGATAGAAGGCATCACACAATACGCACCTGAGTGGATATGAGTACCTAAACCTAAACAGGGTATACCTCAACCTTCACAGTCAGCTACACATCCAACTGCATATACGCACCCTAACCGTCGACACTGAGACTCAAGCTCATGACACGGTAACATAAAAATATATCTAAACTCCGTTTCTATCCATCCACAAGAAATCCAGTAAGTCACTCGGCGTATTCAACCGTACCGACTTATATATATAAGGAGGATTGTATTTTATAACCCGTGCCCTTACTCCAAAATAGGTAGGACTTAGCAATTTGAGCTAATCCAAACCCAGTATGTCACCGTCCCATACCGGTACATACAATCCAATCCGTCCAATAGTTGATAAAGCATCGATAATTATAACAGCAATATCAACAATTCCATACTAAACATAAGAGAATGCATTAGCAACCATTCTTAAAAATACCAATAATTGATTCACATTGAAAATATAAATATCAATGTCAACTACTCCTTACTATGCATATTGTTGACAAAATAATGACCATATAAATGTCAACACCAACAGTTCCAAACTAAACATGTTAGAACAGATTAACAAACATGCTGAAGTAAGCCAATTCAGAATCCATAATTTGATCATACAGGGCTTTATTTATAATGATGACCTATTCCCAGTTTCCATAGAATTAACAGAGCCTAAATAGATATTTTCCCACTCAAATCTATAGCATGCAAAATAAATATAAGTAATCTATTATACTTATAGTTTCCTGTCCAACAACTTGCCGCACTAACCGTTAAATTTAATCATCAACTAATTTCTAGTGAAATATAAATTCTTAGCATAATTTCTATTTCCATAAACATATAATTCGAGTGGACAAGCTCTCACAGAAAATTTCTAATATAATTAAGAAATTAGAAACTCCAAATCCACACAGTCTACAAGACATTCGTCATTAACTCCATGTAATCCTAATGATTAATGCTTTGTGTCCAATTCTATGTTAATCTGGTCTTTGCATATTTACGTTTACCCTAGACCACTCCTAAACCATCCATTACAGTATTCATTCTCCACTAAAACATATTAAAACAATCCCTAGGAAGCCTAATCACTGAAAAATTGGAAAAACAACCAACAGAATCAAAAACCCACGCATAACCAACCTGGAGCCGGCTCCAGAATATTGGAGCCGCCTCCAATGGCCCTGGAGCCGGCTCCTAGACCATTGGAGCCGCCTCCAGTCCAAGGGGAGCCGGCTCCAATCCAATAGGAGCCGGCTCTCCCCCTCCTCTTCTTCGTGTTCTCCTCTCCGGTCGCCGTTTACGCCTCCGACACTTCACAGTAGAGGTTTACAGAGAGTTTCACTTAATCCTAGAAGATTCCAGTCCTTAACTCAGTCCTTATTATGCTACTAATATGGACTAAACCATGAATTAAATAAGACAGTTCAAAATTAAACATTTTACAAGTTTTAAACCAAATTCAGTTTCAGTTACACTCTAAGCATGAAACAGATAACGTTTGTTTTATTTTTAAACATGTAATTCATCCTGGAACCATTGAGTATGCAAAGAACACGAGTATAAGGGAGAGAGTAAGGTTAGAACTTGCCTTTTGAGATTTTTGTTAAAATCTCTAAGTTGTCTTCTACAATCTCCGGCGACTCCTACTGCAACTTCCTCTGTTCCTCGTTTCTAATTCCACAGACGTGTTTTGGTTGTATTATTTTGTTCCCTAAGCAGACTTATCTCATGTATTTATAGGCGACCAAAACCCTAAGTCCAATTATACCTAAAGTCTGAAACGAGGCCCATAAACACAACCTAGGTTATAAACCTTGTCGGCTCCTTAAATAAACCTAAACCTAAACAGAACTAAAACCCTAACCACACTTTTATACCTAGTCACAAATTAAAACATGTAATTACTAAGTCAACAATAAAAATTCCAAGTTAACTACTAATTCAATTAAAGAAACAAATAAAAATTCCAAGTTAACCGTAAAACAGAAAATAACATACAATTTACAGAGAATTAAAGCCAAATAAATAATTAAAACAATTAACTTAAATAATCACAATTACTGTAAATAATTCAAATAATTAATTAACCCAAAGAAAACAAATAAACTAACTAATTAACTCAAATAACACAAATAAGTCAACTAAATCAAATCATTAAAAAGTCAATTAAAATATAATTCAAAACAATTAATGAACCAAAAATAATTAATGAACAGAAAACAATTAAACAAATTACCGAGACTATCTTTTTAAAAATTAGGGGTATTACATGCAAAACATGTAATATCAAACTCTGAGAGAGCTAAAATCCATCGCAACGCTTTTCCTGAGATGATTAGCTTAGAGAGGAGGTGTCTATATGGGTCGCACTTTGTGATCAAATGGACGCGATGGGCCATAAAGTAGTGTCTAAATTTCTGTGCAGCAAATACAAGTGCAAGGCAATGACGCTCAATGGCTGAGTAGTGAGCCTCAGCCTCGCGTACAAGGCGACTAAGATAATAAACTGGTCATTTTTGCCCTTCGACTGTTTACACGAGAAGAGCCCCGATAGACTTGTCAGTCGAGGCAAAATAGAAAAGTAAAGGCGGCTCCCTGACATGTGGGTGCTTGGTGGTCGAGAAGGTAAGAATGGCCTTAATCTTCTCAAAGGCTGCTTGATGAGCTCCTGTCTAAAGGAATTTGGCATTGCCTTTAATCAAAGTGCTGAAACGGTGAGAGACTTCTGTAAGAGCTGGTATGAACCTACGTAAATATGAAACTTTGCCTAAAAAACTTTTGAGCTATTTGAAGGAGCAAGGGCGGGGCATATTTGTGATTGCACGAGCTTTGGTGGGGTCGAGGTCGATCCATTGGCAATGTACTGAGAAGCCCAAAAAGTTGCTGACGAAGCCGCTTGTATACATCATAATAATGTAACGAATGTACGGTTCAAGAAAAGCCTTTTAGGTCAAATTTAAATTTATAAAAACCACTACCATCACTATTATTAACATAGCAAGAGTGAGTAGGGATCGTCCCAAGGGATTATACGTGTTGGAATTTAACTTTGACTTTAATGTATCACAAGATTGCAAAGAGAGAGATTGATTGATTAAACTAAGATATAAGAAAATTAAAATGCAATTAAAATAAAACTAAGTTAAGATAGGGATTTAAGAGATATGAAGAGAGGTCTTAGGGTGTTGGAATCACCACTAAGCTCATGTAATTAACCACTTGTTTTTCATTAATGGGGAATACATTGTTCTGAACAAAATGCGACTGCTAATTGCAATATCAAGCATGGACCATCAAATTCATGTATGAATTGTCTACCTAACCAAAAAAAAAAAACTAAGTGTAGCACAACCCATCAATTCTAAGCATGACCCATCAAATTAGTAATAATTGTAGCACACATCAATCTAGAGAATCATGGAATTTGCAATAATAAGTCATGGAATATCAAACCAAGTATAGATTATCTACCTACCTACAAGCATGAATTAAATTGTAGAATAACCCATCAAGCATAAGAATAATCCATCAAATTAATCTACAAACCCATTCAATGAAAACCCATGCTTAGCCATCATTAAATCCTTAATTAATCACACATAGACATGCAACCAACATAGAGAATCTAGTGTAGAGATTAATTCCCCAAATAATCACACATAATACAACATGTAATCAAATAGAGAATCAATAGAAAGAATTAATCCATATGAATCATGTAAGAAATAATTCCTAATTTAATTGCACATAGACATGTAAATAAAATAGATAATTAATAAGAAGAATTAAACCATAGAAATTATAGAAATATACCAAGATTCATTCAATTCACAAGGCTAGAACACTAACCACAACAATATAGATAAATCCCCAAAAATAGAAATACAAAGGTTTAGATTACACAAGACTTAGGGCTCATCCAAGCCCTAAGTGTAGATCTAGCCAATCATGGAGGAGGTAGATGTGGTTATGAAACCCTTAAGGGTAAGCTCCAAACATGGCTCCATCTTCTTCTTCTTTTTCGTCTTTGAAACCCTAGAGAGAGAGTGTGTGTGGATCTAGAGATAGATCTTGAGATGTGCCTCCACTTCCCTCTTTTCTTCTAACCCTAATTTCTAACTTTCTAGAGAGAGAAACTAAAAAGAATATAGTAATTACAATCTAAAATTTGAATCACCCTACAAAAATGGTTGAATCCCCCTTATATACAAGGCTTTGGGAGCCCAAATATGTGAGAACTCGGCTCTAGAATCTTTTCTTTGAAGCTCTGCCCGAGTTGGTTCAAAATGAGATTCAAATCTGCTTTTTGATAACTTTTGCGAATAGTTCGATCGATGTCAGAAAAGTTCGATCGATCAGAGAAAAGTTCGATCGATCTCACTTTCTTCGATCGATCTCACGATCGATCTCACTTTACAGTTTTTAGCATCACCCTCCTTTTTGCTCCAAATCAGCCTCCTTTTGCTCCAAATTCTCACTAAAACTTAGTTTGACTCCAAAAAGGCCTTAAGAAATTATTTTTAACTCGTTTTAACATTATTGACCTGAAATAGACAAAAACACAAATAAGTACTAAAACGGGTAAATAAAGATAGATAAATGGACTAAAATACCATCTCTTAGGGGGTTTAAATGCGCACTTTTCAGCGCTCATCAGTTGCTGCGACTTACCCCGAATGCGCACTTAAGGGGATTCATACGTAGATTGTACATACGACACCTTTCAAATACTTGACGTAAATCATGGAGAAGATCTTCTCGCTGTTTGGACTTCACCATCAAGTCATCGACATAGTCCTCCACCGTGTGATGCAACATATCGTGAAAGATGGCAGTCATGGCTCTTTGATATGTGGCTCCAGCATTCTTTAACCCGAAGGGCATGATGGTGTAATGGAAATTGCCAAGTGGTGTTCAGAATGCAGTCTTGTGGGCATCCCCTTCAGCCGTCCATATCTGATTATAGCCACTGTACCCATCTATGAAGGAAAAAAGTGAATGCCCGGCCGTTGCATTAACCAGTGTTTCTGTGATAGGAAGAGGGAAATCATCTTTTAGGCATGCCTTGTTGAGATCACGAAAATCATTGCAGATCTGGATTTACCCATTCTTCTTCTTCATGGGAGCAATGTTTGCCAGCTAAGTTGGATATAAGATTAGTCTAATGAAACCTGCGAGAAGCAAGTTTTCGACTTCCGTCTTAATAAGAAGCTCGAGCTCAGGACGATAGACTTGAGGTGCTTGCTTGACAGGGCGCGAGCCTGGGATGGTACTGAGATGTTGTGTCACGAGCAGGGGGTCTAAGCCTGGCATCTCGCTATAGGTCTATGCAAAGATGTCTGAAAATTCTTTTAAGAGGCAAATAAGGCTATCTCGCAACGATGGGCCCAATTGCGAGGTGATAAAAGTCATCCATGGCTCTTGTCCAATGGGGGCGAGATTAACTTCCTCGAGATCTGGTGGTTGCAGTGACTCCTCCTCTATACACGTAGGCTAGACAACTGGGCTCGCCGAAGCTGACCCCGCACACCGTCATAAGCAATAGACATATTACCTATCCAGCAGCCTGACTCGTTTGCACTCTCGCGGGGTAGTGACTTTTGCGCTGCGACGAGGAACATATGGTTGTGGAGGGTAGAAAATGCCCTGCTGTACCTCATCCCATTTGGGTAGCGGAGTACGAACTATATGCACCTTTCCTTTTTCATCCTCATTATTTAACTCATCAAAGAAGAGGGCCTCAGTGAAGTGTGCCTCGTGCTTGGCAAAGAGCTTATCGGAGCAAAACACCGTAATGACTTTGTTACCCAAAATGCCTTTGAAACATTGGTGGTAGGTTGAGGCCACTATGCCGAAGTGATGCATCCACGCCCATCCGAGGAGCACTTGGTAGGAGGTGTTGGCCTTGATGACATGAAACTTGGTGGGAGCTCGGAATCTACCAACTGCTAGATCGACATTTCATTACCAAAACCATAAACTTCAATAGCCTCCTTGATAAGGCGGTCTTGAGGTAAACCAGCTTTCTGAAAAGTGGCCCATACAGGATGTTAATGAAGGATCCATTATCTAGAAAAGCATACCGAAACTCCCTACCATTGAGTTGCGCAGTAACATAGAGAGGACGATTCTGAGGGGTAGAGACCTTCTTGTCTGATTCGGAGAAGGAAATGGTCAAAGGAGCTTGGTGGGAGGTGGGTTAACTTGACGAAGCAGCTACGCAACACTCTTCTTCACCGTGTTATGCTTGAACCTTTGATTGCATGGGGTTGGTTTCTTCCAACTCATTATAATACGACCACAGCCACAGCACGATGACGAGGGTATGGATTGCGCCGTATATCCTTTGGCGTGGTCAACTCGAGATCACCACCTTTGAGCCGTTGTTGAAAAATTCACCTCAGAGTCCTACAGTCACTTGTTGGATGTGTAGTGGCTTGATGGAAGATGCAGAAATTTAGGCTTGCACGATCTTGAGCAGTTAGCTCTTTGTGAGAAACAGGTACCATGACTGTGCCATGCTTGACCCACTGTTCGAGGGTGCTGGTAACTTCTTCCATACACACTGGGAATGGGGGAGGATCATTTGTTCATTCAGCTCGAGATCCTTTGGCCCTAGCATCTGCCTCGCGACGTTTCTTTGCTCTGTCATTGCGAGGAGCAGCTGGCGTGTTTTTGCGAGTTACCTGTCCAGCGACCTTTGCTTTGGGAGGTGCGAGATCCTTACAAATGTTCCATACAGCTGTGGTGAGATTGCTAAAGCTGTTGAGCCCCAAATTGACCAAGTGTATCTTCTAAGTCTTGATCATGCCTTGTATACAAATATCAACCAGATCCCTTTCACTGCTACCCTTAAAGCATTCCCTCGCACTGGCTTGGAAGTGATAGATGAACTTGTGGGGTTCTTCGTGAGGTTCTTGTGTTTTTTTAGTGAGGGAAAGGGTGGTGACCCTCTATATGGCTTGGCCAAACTTGTCATGAAACTTCTAGGAGAGCTGTTGCCAAGTGGTAATCGAGTCTGGCTCGAGGCTGCGAAACCATATGTACGTGAGCGTTGTGAAAGACTTGGAGAATTCTCGAAGGCGCAGGATCTCGTCATGGCTCTTTGCAAGTGCTCATCGGTATCCCCTTTGACACCGTCATACTTAGGAAATTTTGGGATGATGCACCCCTGTGGGTACGGTGTCTGAGCCAGGCTTTTCGGGTACAGAGGCTCCGTATGCAATACTAACGCGCGTGCAGTGGACGGGGCATGCTTTATGAAGAAATCACGTAGCATGGATTCAGTGACATATTCCGGGGAAGGGGGTGGGCTTTGGGGCTGCCTGGGCTTGCGTCGGCGGGTACCACAGTGGTGGCACATGAGTGGATGAACTACCTGGCTGGTCATGCTCAGGCAAGGCCACCCCAGTGGGAGAAACAGTTCTGGTTTGTGCACTTTGCATAATCAAGGCTTCCAACCTGTCATGGTGGTCGTTAAGATCACGGTTGGACTGTAACAACTCCTCGTGAACGGAAGGGGCTGCTGAGCTTTCCGGAATTGTGATATGTGGTACGCGAATATTGGAAGCACATGACGATGCCTGGAACTAAAGAGGAGAGTCACCACCTCCTCCAACAAAGGGCTCTGAATGGTGAGTTGCCATATCCTATGATTCCATCTGCTTGTACTGATATCCCTAGCAGAGTCGCCAAAATGTCGGTCTTTTTTATTAGATAATAAAACAACAATATAATAGTGATATCAGGAATACAAATATGAAGGAAAACAGAGGAGATGCTCAGTATAGGAGGAGAAGAAGAAAACCAACTATCATGACAAAGATGGTGGTAAGGCGAGTATACAATATCTTACGACAGCTTTCCTCCTCTGGGGTTGGTTATTCCTTCATAGGATAGTGCCATTTATAGATCTGGATTCCATTGGTTATTATCCAATGGTTCATTCCATGCATGGACCCTCGCATGCATTACCCCCAATCTGGATTACGTGAGTAATCCGGAGATTTAGGGTCCTGAAGGGTCTAATCCTTTCCTCGAGCCTTGTCCTATATTGCCATGTCACTTCTCCCTTAATCAGGGGTATTAAATGTTGTTTGGACGTCGATTGGGCAAGCCTGACATAGCATTAATTGTGATTTTAAGGTTTGCTGTCATGACATGTATAATCCCATTATCTTATTAATTAGGCCTTGCTGAGAGCAAAGGCACCTCTTGACTTCTCATCCACCAATCCAAAATCCTCCTAAGTTTCCCAAACATAGATTCCTATAGCACGAAGATCCTACCTTCAGCTCGTGCTATACGCAATCCCTTGATAGCGAGCCCTCTAGAGCTCTAGCCCTTTCAAAGTAATATTATCTAGCATAACACCAGGATTCGAGGTATTCGAGATTTAGTCTCTCGAGGCTCGATGGGCCTGGTGTGGTGCCAAGGCTTGGGATGCTCGAGGATCGGCTTCTCAAGGCTTATTAGACCTAAACCGATTCCAGGGCTTTGTATGCTCGAAGTTTGATCTTTCGAGGCTTGATGGGCCTAGAACGATGCCAGGGATTAGAGTGCTCAAAGTTTAATCTTTCAAGCCTTGATGGGCCTGGAGCGATGCCAGGGCTTAGAGTGCTCGAAGTTTGATCTTTCAAGGCTTGATGGGCCTGGAGCGATGCCAGAGCTTAGAGTGCTCGAAGTTTAGTCTTTCAAGGCTTGATAGGCTTAGAGTGCTCAAAGTTTTATCTTCGAGGCTTGAAGGTCCTGGAGCGATGCCAGGGATTAGAGTGCTCGAAGTTTGATCTTTCGAGGCTTGATGGGCTTGGAGCTAGGCCAGGGCTTAGGGTGCTTGAAGTTTGATCCTTCGAGGTTTTTGACTTTTTAAATTGCCACGGAGGATTTGGCTAGGGTTGTATTGACTTGTCAACATGCCACATCAGCTTCTAATAAGTGACACCCACATATCCTAACAACTGTTCTAGACACAGAACTACAGCAATCTTCTGTGAAAAGAGAAATAATGAGCACCGAAAAGTGCGTATTTAAACCCCTTAAGCTTAGGCATTCTAGTACCTTTATCTATCTTACTTCACTGTTTTAGATTGATTTCGTATTATTTCCATTTTCAGGCACTTATCACGAAATAAGCTAACTCAGCCAAATAAGAGCTTAATTGAAGCAATTCTAAGATTAAACAAAGAAAGGAGCAAAGTGGACAAAGAAAGAAGCAAAATGAAGTAAAGCATCAAGTTCGATCGATCCAAGTCCAAGGTTCGATCGATCGAACATTAATCGATCTCAGCACTTCAAGATAGATCCAAGCCTTGACCCAAAGCACTTAAGTCCAAAAGTTCGATCAATCCAACATCATTCTTCGATCGATCGAACACCTTTATCCTTATCTAAATGATTAATCCTATCCACGGCTGTACCACCCACCAACCATTTTTGTCCTTTTCCCATAAATATCTCCCATAAATATCTCGGATTTGTCTTTTTTCCAAAAAGCTCAGCCAGTTGGATCGATCCAGCCTAAGTTCGATCGATTTCACTTACTTTCGATCGATCTCGCTTACTTTCGATTGATTGAACTTCCTCCAATGCGAAAAAGTTAAAATTCCATCTCATTGAAAGTTGTCCTTTATCCAATCATTAGGGAATATTGTGTGCACAACCCCAGCTCATTTTGGGTGTCATTTTGACCTACATATATAACGATAAGGATTGTTTTTTCATGAGGGAGCAAACATTATTTTTCATATCATCTCTTGGAGAGGAAGTTTAGAGGAGGAGGAGGCTAGAAACACCATTGGAGATCTTCATCAACAATGAGCAAACCTCTTCCATGGAGTTAGCCCTTGAGGGTTGGAGCATCCTCACCATGAGTGGCTAGACATCCTCTTGGGGCTAGAGTTAGCCCCAAACATGCTTTCTATATCTTAGTCTTGTATATTATTGAGGGATTAGTGTTATAATTGATAATTTGATAGTTTGATATATTTAGATCTTGTTTATTCAATGATTTGTGTGGTTTAATGCTTCGAATTGATCATTTCATTCTATCCATATGTCTATGTATGCTAGAATTGATGTTCATGTTCTTGTCTCTAGATTTTTTGTTGTTGATGCATGTCTATGTGTATTGATGCCATGGATTTAGAGATTGTCAAAACACAGTGCTTAAAGGAATGCTTTTGTGATTCTCTTGATGGTTCATGCTTATCTCTTGATAGATTGTGCCTCTCCCCTAGTTTATTTTCATGCTAGTAGCTTAGATGTAGTGTAGTTGTAGTGTAGTGTTAAATGGGAGGACAATCTATGCTTGTTGTTTGATGTTCCAAGCTTTTGAATACAAGTAACATATGTCTCTAATTTTGTGTTGTATTTGGATTGTGAGCCTAATGAAAGGATTAATGACTTGTTTTGATTTATTGTGCCTTTCACATGTTGTTTAGACAATATATGCTTCATTGCTTAGATATATTATGCCTTTCACATGATGTTTAGACAATACATGTTTAACTAGTCATCTTTACTTTTTGAATCAACCAAACACACACACACACACACCAATATTGCAACACCCTAATTGCCCTCATTAATCACTTGTCAATAATATAGAAATGCATTGCTTGGTGGTGATCTCTAAACCCCAGGACTCTTCTCTCTCTTACTTACTCTTAATTACACTATTTTGCTATTACTTAGTTTAATTTAGTTACTCTTTAATCAACCAACCAACCAAGTGTTTGATCACTCGACCTACTAGCCCTAATTGCGATTCCACAATCAACTCCGACATTGCTCAATCCCCATAATCCCTTGGGACGATCCCTACTCACCCTTACTACGTTAGTAATAGTGTTGGTAGTGGTTTTTATAAATTTAAACTTGACCCAAAAGGCTTTTCTTGAACTGCACATTCACTACATCAATTTTGGCGTGTAGGAATGGCATTGGCCTCTCCGCCAAATTTTGGCACCGTTACCAGGGATTTGTTGATTAGATTTGGCAACGTCGGATTTGTGGAATTGATTAGGATTAGTACTCTTTTGATTGTGTTTTTATTTTATTTTTGTTTTTCTTTTTGGTTACTTATTGTGTTGTTCTTACTTAACTAGGTGCATTGTTGGAGAGAAAGCAAACAAAGAAACCATTGAGCATTCAATTCAAGCAAGCAAAGAAAAGAAAAATGCTAAAAACTTAAAAATATATATATATATATTTTTGCTAAGCTAAGCTTTAAAATTTGGAGTTGAAATGCTAAAGGACCTTTATGAGACTTTCTTTACTCAATCCCTTAGTTAAATTGTCGGCCCGCGTGGAGGCTTATTTTTTACTGTCTTGCATCATCGAGTTAAAGTATGGGAGTATTAATTTAATGTTTATGGAAGAAGTCTAATTGCATTGTTGTGAAGGCATAGTGTTTGTCATTCTTTGTGTTTGTTGTGTCTTGTATTGTGCATGCATGGGCGTCGTTCATTGAGGCCAACTCTTGCCCCTCTTGATTTGCATCTTGAATCTATCATTAGAAACCCTAGGGGAAGAGGAAGTTCAAATAGAGCCAATCTTTCGATGGATGACCATAATGATGACCATGTTGAGGACATTGGTCACATAGACCAACAAGGTATCCTTCATCCCAATGTGCACAATGAAAACATGCAAGTACCATTAGGCATGCCTAGGCCATTCATTTACCAACCACCACAACAACAAGGCCAAGTTCCATATGGAATGCCAAAGCCAATGTATGTTCCACAACCTCCCGTCATTAATCAAGGAATTCATAACCAAGGTGTTCATGTTGCACCTCAAGTAGCTAATCCACCTCTTGCTTTGAGAGATCACTATGTGCCTAATGAATACAATGCACCCACATGCATTCAATTGCCACCATTTAGAGCACATCATTATGAAATTAAAGCACAAACTATTCAAATACTTCCTAACTTTCATGGACTTCCTAGTGAAGAACTTTACAAGCATTTGGATGAGTTTCTTGAAGTATATTCCACCGTAAAATATACGGACATGCCGGAAGAGGTCTTAAGACTCAAACTTTTTCCATTCATCTTAAAGGACAAATCAAAGTATTGGTTTAACAATCTTAGGCCTTTTTCAATCACTTCTTGGGCGGAAATACAACAAGAGTTTTTTAAAAAGTACTATCCGGTTTCTAAGACCAATGCCATGAGAACCTCAATTCGAGAATTTTCACATGGGGATGGAGAAATATTTCATGAGGCATGGGAACGCTTCAATGAATTGCTTCGGAAGTGTTCACATCATGACATGCCCAAATGGCAATTAGTTCAATATTTCTTTGAGAGCTTAACGAACAACCATAAGGGTATGGTTGATGCTTCCATGGGTGGCTCTTACATTGATAGGCATGAGGATGACGTGTGGCGTCTTTATGAAAGCATGAGTGAAAATTCTTTGCATAGAACACTATCATCCAAGAATGGTAGAAATTCACAAGGTAGGAAGAGTGTAGGCTTACATCAAGTCGAACATTCAAATGAAATAGCCGCCGAAATGAAGTCTTTGTCTCAAAGGTTTGATCAATTTTTGATTAACCAAAACTCGGCGAACCAAGTATCTTCCTTTCCTAACCATTCTCATCGTGTATCAAATGAAACATGTATGACTTGTTATAGTGTTCTTCATTCTACTTCTCATTGTCCTTATGGACAAGTGCATAATGAACCTAATGAACAAGTCAATGCGGCTTTTGTAAACCAAGGGAACAATCCTTATGGTACTTATTATAATCCAAGTTAAAGGAATCATCCGAATTTCTCTTGAAAAAACCAAGGAGAAGGCTTGAACCCTTCCCAAGGCGGTTTCTAAGGGAAATACATTCCACCTCCACTTCAAAACTAAGGATCCCAAGGTTATAGACCCTATCAATCACAAGGGAATCAATTTGCTAATTCTTATTTTTCCAACCAATCTTATTCCCAAGGAAACACTAGAAGTCCCGCCTTTGAAGAAAAAGTTTTAAATGCTTTGGGGACTCTTGAGGCTAACACTCAATTACTTCATTCTCACTCTCAATCCATTGCTAAGCTAGAAACCCAAGTAGGGCAAATAGCTTCGACTCTCAATGCAAAAGAGAAGGGAAAGATGCTCATTAATGCCCCACCTAAGCAACAATGTGTTGTGGAAACCCATTCCTCATCGGAAGGGCATACTATTGAATATGTTAATGCGGTGACTACCTTGCGGAGTGGTAGAGTTGTGGACAATCAAGTTGAAATATCCAATGAAGAGAGTGAACCGGTGCAACCTCAAGTTGTCACCTGTCCCGTTTCACATCCCATTCCTCCTTCATTGCATACACATGATCTTGTAAATGAAAAAGTTTTGAAAAATGTGTTTGAAAAAGAAGTTTTGAAAAATGATGTTGAAAAGGTTTATTTGAAATATGATTTGAAAACTTCTTGTGTTGAAGAGAGTTTAAAAGAAAATTTTGAAAAAGTGTTTGAACCAAAGGTTCCATTTCCGGATGCCTTAAAAGGATCCATTTCAAAAGACAAGCAAAAGGCAAAAACCAATGAAATCATGGAAAAGTTTAGGCAAGTGAAAGTTAACCTTCCACTATTGGATGCAATCAAGCAAATTTCAGCTTATGCCAAATTCTTGAAAGACTTGTGCACCCAAAAGCAGAAGAACAAGAGTTAAGCACCAAGAAAAGTGGTTTTGACCGAGCAAGTAAGCTCAATTTTGCAACATAACACTTTTTCAAAGTTTAAGGACCTCGGTTCACCCACTACATCATGCATCATTGGTGATCATATCATTAATCGGGCACTTCTTGACTTAGGAGCAAGTGTTAACCTTCTTCCATATTCGGTCTATGTTAAATTGGGCCTAGGTGAATTGAAATCGACGTCGGTAATTTTGCAACTTGCCGACCGATCCATTAAGAAACCTAGGGGTGTCATTGAGGATGTTTTGATCAAGATTGATAAATTCTTCTTCCCGGTTGATTTCGTTGTCATTGACACGGAACCGGTTCCCAATCCTAAGAGCCAAATTCCCGTTATCCTTGGCCATCCTTTCTTGGCAACCGCTAATGCCAACATAAATTGTAGGACAGGGATAATGAAGATTTCATTTGGCCACATGAAGGTGAAGTTGAATATCTTTAATTCCACACCCAATTCATTTGACAAGTATGAAGGAGAGGTCAATGTTGTAGAAAAATGTCATGATTTTCATTGCCAAGGAAATGAGCTTTTGTGTAAAACCAAAACTTCCAAAGGATCATCTTCAACCTTGCATTCTTAAAGTGTTATTTCTAATTCTTGCTTTGAAAAGGCATGGAAGCCCAAAAGTTTTGATGGCATAGACAAAGGATCAAAAGCCTTTTTTGAGCTTGATCCAACAAGTTCTTCAAATGACCATTTGTTGGGTGGAGTTCAAAGCATTTATCACCCCAACAAGGAGGGGATGCATTATAAGATCTTTGATCCGGGCTAAAAGAGCCCAATGTCTTGCTAGAGACATTAAAGACTAACAAAAGTATTCGTAGGGTGTCAAAATCCTATTCCTCACCCATTTCTATCTTTCATTTCATTTCTTGCGAAGTCTAGATACTTGTTTTTGGTTCATATGCATTTCACAGAACTTTGGTGAGGATTGCATAAACTTTTATGTTATAATTGAGCATTTGGCAAAGTTCGATCGATCTCACATTGGAGTTTGATCGATCGAACTGTGGATTGCACTCAACACTTAGAAAAAATTTTGACCTGCATCTACCTGCATCCAAAATCAGCTCTCTGTCCCATCATTCAAACTCATTCTTAGATTGATCAGATACCTTCAATCGATCCACCTTTCAAGTTCAATCGATCTCAGGACTCAACACTTAGAAAAATTTTGAGCCTGCAAAAACCTGCATATTTCAACTATCTGTCTGATCGTTCAAAACATTCCAAGATCGATCAAGAAGTTCTTCGATCGATCCAACTTTCCAGTTCGATCGATCTCATGTTCCAACACTTAGCCAAATTTTTGAACCAAAAACCTGCATATTTTTGCTCTCTGTTTGATCGATCGAACTCTTGTTTCGATCGATCACAAATCTTCATTTCATTATTTTTAGTTTGACTTTTCAACTTTTCAAAAATCCAAAAATATTTTCATTTTTATTTTATTCTATTTTCACTCTCATTTTATTTTGTTTTAATTTTCAACAAGTTTTCAAAAATTCAAAAATATTTTAATTTATTTAGTTTTTAATTAATTAATTTAAAAAAAAAAAAAAACCAAAAATCCAAAAATACTTTGAAAGGAGTTCATCAAAGTTCGATCGATCACAACTCATCTTCGATCGATCGAACTAGTCAGGAAATGTTTTTAAAAATAGAACCAAGGGTCTTAAGATCGATCATTTGGATCGATCTCAACACATCAAACCCTAGCCTCTCATTCCTTTCTACTGCAAATTATCTCTCCTAGCTCAGGCACCACTCCGGCGAGATCTAAGCACCTTGAATCTCAATCCATCTTCATCTTCTTCATCTCAGATCATCTCAGTTCGTTCTCCACTTCTCTCATTCTCTTAAGGTAAGTTCTGACACACCCTCCGTGGATTTGAACTATCATGCATCAATAGCGGTTTCTAAATGACATAATCGTGTTGCTTTCATGTTAAATCTTCCATTCTCCAAGCTTGAGCATCCATGTATTTGTATATATATGTGTATATATGTGTATATGTTTTAGGGATTTTGGTTAGATTTAGATGTTGGGCCATGTTTGGGATGGAATTAGGATTCATTTGTGTTGATGGAGGGTTCACGAACTCACTCGTGTGGGCCCCATGCTTCAAAGTTCACAGATCTGTGACTGTTAGGTTTCATCGTCGCACTGTTCGATCAATCGAACAAATTTATGATCGATTGAATATTTGCGATCGATCCAACTCAACTTTCGATTGATCCAACTTTTGTGATCGATCTCATTTCTTTTTCTGATCGATCAAATTTCACAGATCTCAATTACATACTTCATTCATCTTATCTTATGTTCATGCTACCTTGTATATGCCCAATGCCTGTGATATTTCACATTGGATGCATTTCATACTCACATTGTTTAGCATGTTTGATATTTTGCCACTTGCATAGAATCATGCGATATTTTGTTTTGTTTATCTTATTTGACATATATGTTTCTATATTGTGCTTTATATTCTATATATGCTGGCACTAACTTTTGAATTTCTATTTGCAGACTATGGCTCGCGTCAAGACTGTAGCGCGTAGACACCATCACGGCACCAGACACAGACTTGACGACGGAGCCGGTCCATCTTATGTCCGAGATCTTAGCCCCGAGCACATGCAGAGGAGAGTCCAGCAGCGGGCTGGGGAGACTGCACAGCCCTCTCATACAGAGGAGCCATTACACCATACTCCACCCCAGTCGCCAGCTTGTCAGCATTCACTCCATCACCATCTCCACTGCATAGAAGCGCTGAGCAGCCAACTCAGCTGGCTCCACCTTTTCACCCAGCTCATCTACAGCGCGATAGGCTCGCGTCTAGATATGCACACATGACTATCAAGCACGAGTCAGCATTCGACACCGCATTCTTCTCCAGATCGGTGCTGACTCGATCTGCCTATCAGGACATCATTCAGCGAGGCCTCTCAGCTATTCTTGCCCCAGTCACAGAGCTGATCTACTCGCGACTGGTACGGTTATTCTACCAGAACCTCTGACCGCGCACTACAGCCGAGCTTATCACCTCTATCGATGGCCATGAGATCACCATTACAGTGGATACTCTGGCCCGTTCGACTCGCTGTCCACATCAGTGCCCGCCAGAACTTCAGGAGACCTATCCCAGGCTCCATAGGCCTTCTTACGCCGATATGGCGGTTTTTCTCACAAGTCACCATGCCGATGGCTAGACCTTCGCCACCCGGACATTCTTACCAGATGACCTGTGATTTACAGATTCGGTGCTTTACTGAAACATATACATGGCAAGACACAAGATTCAGAGGCGGGGCGACTATCTAGCAGCCCTGTACGCCTTCTATACCGGCCACTGGGTGTCTATTCCTGCTCTTATCTGGAGCGTGATGAGGAAGCTCTACGATGAGTACGTCAGCAAGGAGGCACCCGGAAGGGCCATGTCTCTTCCATTCAGCCATCTCATCACCTAGATTCTCATTGACTAGCGTTATCCCATCCACCCGCATGAGGACCCCGAGAGAGGTTCCTATCACTTCCTCAAGAAGGACTGGGACAAGAGCTACAGAGCTATTATCACTCACTTACAGATCCATGTCGTACTGCTGGCTGCAGAGCTGGAGTTAGAGGAGGAGGCGGCAGCACAGGCAGCCCCGACACCAGCAGAGCCAGCAGCAGCAGCTCCCACAGCGGACGATGCACCAGTTGATCCAACTGCCGAGCATGATGACATTGATATAGACATTGACTTGGAGCACTCAGCGGATGACACAGTTCAGCATTCTCCAGCCGGGTCACCTATCCACGAGCAGGAGCAGACCCAGGAGCTGTCTTCTGACTCATCCATACCAGACTTAACCCCCGGCTTCGGAGTGCGTCTGTAGATGCTCGAGGACGCTGTTGTTGCCATCCGAGCTGACCTCACGGCCCACAGAGCGGAGTTCGCTACCTTCCACACGGATGTCGCGACCATGTTCAGAGATTTATCCAGAGACATTCGTGGCGCCAAACCTGCCCGTCCTACCTCATCTTTCTGAGTTCCTAGTCTTTTCTATCTTATGATCCCTCTCTCCTTTTGATACTTTATTATTGTCACTGTATTATTTTTACAGCCGGTCTGTCGGCTTTGATATTTTTGTTGTACCTGCATTTTTTCTATTTTATATATTTATTTTTGCTATGGATGTCATATGATTGTATTCTTATATCTGTATGTTTGACTCCAGCAGGTGCATCATAGTGACTTCAGTGAGAGAGTGCTACCCAATTTTCAGGACCACCCTTATACCTCTCTCATTTCGTTATCTGTTTATCCCATTTACACTTGCATGTTCACTGTGCACTGATTATCCCATTTTGTTATCTGATAAGTTTATCCAAGTGCCAATTTTCAGGACCACAGTTCATTCCAAGTTTGGGGGGCTATGCCACCCACTTCGGATACTTCAGTCCCGATCATTCTTGCTCAGTTGCACTGGTATACTCTTTCCTTTTGTTCTCTTGCATATTGAGGACATTGTGCAATTTAAGTTTGGGGGGAATGGTGCTCTACAGTGATAGTTTTTAATTCAAAATTTTAGCATAACTCATATATTTGAGGGATATTTCTATGATTGGTCTATACCTAGCTATGATTTTGATCTTTTGAGGACTATATTGCTTAAAATTTAAAAATTGCTTGACTTGAGAGTCCAATACTCCTTGTATGCCTTATGAATGCCATTTAGGAGTAAATTTTTTGAAGGATTAATATCTTGCTTGCACTTGTGGTCCACATCATCTTGATTTTGTGATTATTTTGAGATTCACTCTAGTCTTCTACACTAGCACAGGCGCACACTAGCATTCATTTGTAGGGTACATGCTTTGTTAATTATTGAATTGGTTATATCCCAATTGAGCTAGTAATGTATTGAAAGCTTTCATTCTTGATAAAGGTGGATAACAACCCCTTTTCACTAAGTAGCCGGGATTCTAGCCTCATCAAGCACTGAACTTCTCGCGCCGAAAGGTGGAGGGCCCAAACTCTAGGTTAATAATTGAACTTGTTTAATCAAAAAAAAAAAAATTGCAAAAGCAATAAAAAGTGAGAACTTCTCCCAAAAGGTGAGAAGTGGGAAATGATTAGATGAAAGTTGTCTTGATTTGTAGCCTAGTTGATTTGAGCTTGTAAGTCCGTAGGGGTGTTTGAACACCTAGTACCCTAAAGCCGTCTGGTTTGGGAGTCATTGACCTAACGCTCGACCTCATGAATCGCTAGAAAGCTTAAGAGATCAACACATTGCACTATGCTTCCATCTTTGATCCTATGAAGAAAAAAAAAAAAAAAATGAGTGAAAAGAATAAGCGCACCTAGAATAATAAAGCTTTAATAAAAGGTCCACTTTTTGTCTTGATGATCGGTACTAGATTTGTGTGCTAGTTTGAGGGTAAAGATGTGATTAATTCTTTAGTTGGCTAAGATAGCAACATATTGATGCCGGTCCACTTAAAAGAATTCTAGAGTTGTTTTGATTTGCATGATCATTTTCTTGATGTGTGGAGGACCATACTTGTTTGCTTGATGTTAAAATTTTGAGAGATTGCTTGGAAAGGGTTGAAAAATTGCATACTTGAGGTAGTTTTCTCCCAATGCTTGTTTGCAATATTGGTACCTCTTTTGAAAAAATGAGCTTCATGTTTGTGGGTACCATTTCTGGAAACCCTCACGAGACTTCACTCGTCCACTAGGGGTAACCTAGGGGTTTAAAAGGCTTATTGCATGTGCTAAGTGCAATCGTGTTCCCTACGAAAGTGGCGTTATCCATTTATTGCTTTCTAGTTATAGTTGTATAGTTGTTCATTTCATTCCTTTACTTTCTAGTTCATTGCTAGGGACTACCAATATTTAAGTTTGGGAGTGTGATGAGCACTGAAAAGTGCGTATTTAAACCCTCTAAGAGTAGGCATTCTAGTACCTTTATCTATCTTACTTTATCGTTTTAGATTGATTTCGTATTATTTCCATTTTCAGGCACTTATCCCGAAAATAAGCTAACTCAGCCAAATAAAAGCTTAATTGAAGCAATTCTGAGATTAAACAAAGAAATGAGCAAAGTGGACAAAAAAAGAAGCAAAATGAAGCAAAGCAGCAAGTTCGATCAATCCAAGTCCAAGGTTCGATCGATCGAACATTGATCGATCTCAGCACTACAAGATAGATCCAAGCCTTGACCCAAAGCACTTAAGTCCAAAAGTTCGATCGATCCAACATCATTCTTCGATCGATCGAACACCGTTGTCCTTATCTAAATGATTGATCCTATCCACGGCTGTACCACCCACCAACCACTTTTGTCCTTTTCCCATAAATATCTCCTATAAATATCTCGGATTTGTCTTTTTCTAAAAAGCTCAGCCAGTTGGATCGATCCAGCCTAAGTTCGATCGATCTCACTTACTTTTGATCGATCGAACTTCCTCCAGTGCGAAAAAGTTAAAATTCCATCTCATTGAAAGTTGTCCTTTATCCAATCAGTAGGGAATATTGTGTGCACGACCCCAGCTCATTTTGGGTGTCATTTTGACCTACCTATATAAGGATAAGGATTGTTTTTTCATGAAGGAGCAAACATTATTTTTCATATCATCTCTTGGAGAGGAAGTTTAGAGGAGGAGGAGGCTAGAGACACCATGGGAGATCTTCATCAACAAGGAGCAAACCTCTTCCATGGAGTTAGCCCTTGAGGGTTAGAGCATCCTTACTATGAGTGACTAGACATCCTCTTGGGGCTAGAGTTAGCCCCAAGCATGCTTTCTATATCTTAATCTTGTGTATTATTGAGGGATTAGTGTTGTAATTGATATTTTGACACTTTAATATATTTAGATCTTGTTTATTCAATGATTTGTGTGGTTTAATGCTTCCAATTGATCATTTTATTCTATCCATATGTCTATGTATGCTATAATTGATGTTCATGTTCTTGTCTCTAGATTTTATATTGTTGATGCATGTCTATGTGTATTGATGCCATGGATTTAGAGATTGTCAAAACATAGTGCTTAAAGGAATGCTTTTGTGATTCTCTTAATGGTTCATGCTTATCTCTTGATGGATTGTGCCTCTCCCCTAGTTTATTTTCATGCTAGTAGCTTAGATGTAGTGTAGTTGTAGTGTAGTGTTAAATGGGAGGACAATCTATGCTTGTTACTTGATGTTCCAAGCTTTTGAATACAAGTAGCATATGTCTCTAATTTTGTGTTGTATTTAGATTATGAGCCTAATGAAAGGATTAATGACTTGTTTTGATTTATTATGGCTTTCACATGTTGTTTAGACAATATATGCTTCATTGCTTAGATATATTGTGCCTTTCACATGATGTTTAGACAATACATGCTTAACTAGTCATCCTTTCTTGTTGAATCAACCAAATACACACACACACCAATATTGCAACACCCTAATTGCCCTCATTAATCACTTGTCAATAATATAGAAATGCATTGCTTGGTGGTGATCTCTACCCCAAGACTCTTCTCTCTCTTACTTACTCTTAATTACACTCTTTTGCTATTACTTAGTTTAATTTAGTTACTCTTTAATCAACCAACCAACCAAATGTTTGATCACTCGACCTACTAGCCCTAATTGCGATTCCAAAATCAACTCCGACATTGCTCAATCCCCATAATCCCTTGGGACAATCCCTACTCACCCTTACTACGTTAGTAATAGTGTTGGTAGTGATTTTTATAAATTTAAACTTGACCCAAAAGGCTTTTCTTGAACCGTACATTCACTACATCAATTTTGGCGTGTAGGAACGGCATTGGCCTCTCTTTCAAGAAACATAGGATTTGTTAATGCTGGAATGATCAATGTGTAATATAGCATAATTCTGTCTAAAGCAGAAAACATAAGAAACTGAAGAAAGATATAACTTGACACGAAATGTTGAAGATTTGATTAATTTATGATAGAAATTGCCACAAACTACAAGGTAAGAACTGACATTTTCTTTAAGTAGGTAGGTAAGGAGGACGTTAGGTTAATGATTCCTGAAAAAACCAGCTTATTAAGAAGATCAAACAAAGAAAGCTAACACTAACTCAGACCAGACTGTGCATTATTGTCATTTATTAACAGGGAATCCCTAGATCCCATCAGCACTGAACTATCCTAAACATCAAGGCAGCAATAACCTTTAGACTACGAAGAAATCCTCTAACATCATCATCGTTTCAACTGACTTCAGAAATGCAAAAAAAAAAAAAAAAAAAAAGCAAAAAATAATGAAGGAAAAAAAAAAGGTAAAAAAAAAAGAAGAAAAAAGAACATAAGAAAGAAAAAGTGACCAAAAAGTGACCAAATTTGTAATACCCCTAATTTTAAAAGGATAATCCTGGAATTTATTTAATTGTTTAAGTGCGTGTTAATTTATTTTATTGTGAAATTTGTTCGTTTTAATTATGAATTAATTAGGTGAATTATTTAATAATTTGTTTGTGTTTGTTTTATTTCGTTAAATTAATTTTTATTGCATGGTTATATTAATTAAATTACGTTAGATGTGTTTTATTAAATTAGGTTTTTAGAGGTCATGTAGGTAACCGACATAACTAAACATTAACTAGGTTTTCCATAGGCCGAGTTTTCAGTTTAGGGTTTAGTTAAACTAGGGTTTTGGTGTAAACCTATAAATATATGTCTTACGTTCGGTTTAGGATTTTAGAACCCTATTCATGACATAAAGAGAACAGAGAGAAGCATAGAGGAGTATGGGAGATAACAGAGAGGGAAAACCAACGGATCACCGGAAAAGCTTAGGAGAAGACGTTGAGATTTTTGAACCGAATCTCACAGGCAAGTTTTATAACTAACTCTATCCCTTTGACTTGTGTTCCTTGCATCTCTAACTCAATTCCAGGAACAGATAAAGGTTTAAAATCAATCTGGTTCGCATGCTTGCATTGTTTAATAAACATATGTTCATGAACTGTTTAATTGTTCGTTTTATAGTTTTGGTTGTTTTACAGTTTTGTTTTACATAATTCATGATTTAAAGGATGTCAATTGCTGGATTAAGAATTTTATTAGTTCTAAAACATATTAGGAAATCTTTAAATTAATCTGGAGTGCAGGGTTAGATACTTGAACAGAATGTGTTCTTGTATGGGTTTTAATCCACTTAGAAAATATTTTGTGTAATTCTTGTTCCATATGGTTTTGAATAATAAGTAATGAATTTAATCAATTTTGGAACTCCCTAGGACTTAGTTTTAATCAATAATAAACTTGGTTGGAGGAACACAGTTGCCGGACACCGCAAGAATTACAGAAGAAGACGCATAGGGGAAGAGCCTGCTCTAATTTGAGTAGAGCAGGCTCTACCTTAGGTAGAGCGGGCTCTTTGGGCTCTAAAGGCCGCTCCACCTTGTGTGGAGCCGGCTCTACTAACTGGTGGAAGCGGCTCCACCTTGTGTGGAGCAGGCTACTTCGATTTTACTTCCAGTTTAGATTTTCTGCGAAACCTGGGCTACAGGGATTGAATTCTTTACATTCTAGGCTGAAAACAGAGTGTTTTAAAAGTTATTCAGTAAGGTATAAACCCTTGTTAAATGGGCAGAAGCCATGGTAATTCATAAGATACCATAGGAAGCTAAATAGGGTCACAGTCTACCCCTTAGAGAAGTTTTCAGGTTTAACTTTGTGGTGGATGGTTCAAGTTGTTTAATTTTAAATTAGCAATTGAATTAGGAGTTTGATATTTAAATCATGTATCAGTGGTATGAGATTAAGCATGTTAACAAATATGAATTCAGTTAATGCATAATAAGAAGATAGTTGATATTTTTTTAAAGAACTATATATATCAACTTATGGGATGTTGTGGAGTGGTTATATGTAAGCATGTTAATTCTGTTAATGTTAACAATATGCTTATTGTGAGATACAGGATGGTTATATTTATTCTCTGCATTTTAAATTTGTTAGAGAATCAAGTACTGGATGTATTGAACAAGCATGCTAGTTAAACATTCTTGTTATGCTTATGATTGGACATGTTATTATTGATATGTTATACTATCATATATGTATTATCAATAATTAGATGGATGTTGTTATGCTTATACTGGAGATGTTGGTATTGAAATGTATGCTGTCATTTATATTATTAATACTGGATGGATGGTTTGTATGCACCGGTATGGGACAGTGACATACTAGGGGGATTAGCTCAAAAAGAACGCTAAGTCCTACCTACTCTGGATTAAGGGATGGATTAACTACAAAAGTTAAGTCCTACCTGTATTTTGTGTCAGATCACTAACTAGTTGAGTGACACTTTGGTTTGGAATGGAATTTAAATATATTTTTATGGTGCCACGATATGAGCCTGAGTCTCAGAGTCGTTGGCTAGGGACCGTATATGCATTGGGATGCATAGCTGGCTATGATGGTTAGAGGTGTACCCTGCTAGGTCTAGGTAGTCATGCCCACCTCAGGTACGTTTTGCATAGTGCCTATTAGTCAGGTTGAGACGGGCCTGTAGTCCAGTGAGAGTCCTGTAGTGTGAATATATATATATATATATATATATATATATATATATATATATATGGACTATTTAGTTATTATTGGATTGGTTAGGATGTACATGCGTATCGAGTCTCTAATTAGATTGTAGTAGTATAGAACTTACTAATGGACCTGACCCACTTATCATTTTTCAGGTATCGGACGTTTCCAGTCTAAGGCTTGTTCGGGATAAGTAGAGACGATCTTTCATTCTACCGACGATATAGGAATATATTCCTTGTGTTAGATTTGGATTTTTATTTTCATTAATGTTATTACATTCAGTTTGGGATTGTGATTAGGGGTCCACCAGAGATGGATTCCCGAGTTGTAAAATTATTGAAGAATTCTTTTAAAGAAGGTTTTTGATAATTGGATCTCAAGTATTTTAATTTCAAAGATTATGTTTAGTATTCTTTTCAGCTTTGAAACTTTTATTTATTAAATTCATTTTGTATTATGTGTTCGATTAAATATTAATTGTTTGGTATCCCTCAGATCTGTGCTCGGACTTGATCACCCGTGGATCTAGAAATGAGGGGTATCACAAAATTAGCATGGATCTAAAGCAGCAACTTAATCACAAAGATCTTAATATGTTATTCCAAAAATAAACTATACTTCTAGATTCCTTCCTAAAGGCTTAAAATAACAGAATCATATAAATAAGAAGCACACTAGAACCAAAAGGAAGCAGAAATCATTTTGGCAAGTTAAGCAAAATATAATTAGTAAACAATGAAAGGACAAAATATTATTATTTACATGTGTCTCAAAAACAAGCAAAGTCCATGTTCATATTGCACCAAATAGATGTAAAAAGTCCATGTTCATTCAACACCAAATAAATGTAAAAACACTTTAAAATGCAGAAGCAGACAACAGTGATGAAAGGTTAATTTTGTCAGCCATGAATATGTACCTGCAACCACAGTGAAGTAAATATTTGGGCATGGTTCTAAATCAAGATTATATCAGGAAAAAAGAAGAATATGATGAGATTTCTATGAAGCAAAAGTCTAAGAATCCAACGGTTAAAGTAAGGTGATAACAATACTTCCTTCTTTCACAAATTGGTGAACTCTAGAAGAAACTGAAATAAGATTCATAGCCTCACCAATGAAGATGATCACATAATTGAAGAGGGAGTTAACACTAAAATGATCGCGTAAAAGGTTGCTTGGTACACCTCACAGTTCTCCTTACCTCGGTAAAGGTTTTTTTCCCCTTTCATCACTCAAGCTCTTTCAGATTAACAAAACCTCAGTTTAATTGCTCTTATTTCTCCTGTTGAAATTCAAATTGCCATGTTTAGTCTTCATCCTTCTAAGGCTCTTGGGTCTGATGGCTTTAATGGCCATTTCTTTAGATCCACTTTGCACATTATATAAGAGATATTGTTGCTGCAGTCCAATCTTTTTCAATTTTGGAGAGCTTCTTTCTGAGTTAAATTGTACTGCTATTTCCTTAATTCCTCAATCTCTAATCTTACCATGCCCAAGGATTTTAGACCTATATCTTGTTGTAACACTCTTTATAAATGTATTTCAAAGGTCATTGAAGCTAGTCTCCCTTCCATTATTTCCAACACTCAACCTGCCTTCATTTCCAACAGAAGAATTAGTGAAAATATTTTTATTGCTCAAGAGATTTTCAGGAATTACCATGTTAATTCAAGGCATGCTAAGTGTGCTATTAAAGTAGATTTGCAAAATGCATTTATTTAAGTTAGATGGGATTATATCGTAAACCTTTTGGACCTCTTTGGCTTTCCTAGTACTTTCTATCAATGGATAAAACCTGTATTACTACTCCAAGGTTTTCTATAAACATTAATGGTGCTATTGAGACATTTGATTTTTGGTTCAACAACCTATTGAATATAGATGTTTGAGTAAATGGAGCTCCTATACGGTCGAAGACTGATTTTTGATGCATAGTCTGCTAGTCTTGTTCATTCTTAACTTCTTCAAACCCAATGTATAAAGTGTTTGACTTCTTATCCTTTTTTGTGATTTGAAATCGAAGTGGCTCAGATGTTGCGAAACTGAGACCGGACTTGGGTGGAATGATCCTATGCCCTTGTTCCTTTAACTTCTTCTTTGTCTCATTGAGACTGTGCACTTTCTCACCAGTGACCTCAGAATTAAGTTTTCCAAGGCTTGCAAGATTTGTAAAATCATAACCCGACTTAGCCAAGAGTTGGTATGCTTTAGGATCGAATCCTTCATCAGTCCTTTGTTTTGGAAGTGATCTATGTTTAACCAAAGATTGAGAAGGCTGCACGAACCATTTTATCGGAGGCTTGGAAGGTGAAGATTTTTTAATCTTAGTGAGAGGATAGTTAACTCTCCTTGCAACTTTTGCATATCTTCTTTTTTCTTGGTTTGTGACATTTTCACTTTAAATTCCTTGGTTTCAAGTATCTCGATGACATGTGACTGCCCTTCTTGTCATTGAGATTTTGGAACATACTTCACAATAAGTTTCGTCCGATGTGCTTTTATAGAGACCTCTCATGTTTTAGCTACCTTTATAACGTCCGTCACTGAAACATCTAATGGGCCAATGCTTCTTTTGTTTTTGTAGATTGAACCACTTTTGTAGACAGATGGTTTGGGATGGGCACTTCCAAAGGTGTATCGGGATCAATATAAAACTTGGCATCTGCAAAATGAAATTCTGCTTCTGTAAATGGTTTATGGTCCGCCACAACCGTTTGTACGCCATTCTTGTAGAATTTGAAGCACTGATGAAGAGTCGATGGAATGATGCCATTACTAGTATTGTGTATCTAAGGTCTTACCAATAACAAATTGTAGGACGTCTTTGCATCAATAACGTGGAATAAGGTTTCAGCTTAGAGCTTGCAAATAGTTACCTTCGCTCGAATCATGCCAATAGCTCTCTGTCCTCCTTGGATAAAACCTTGAATAATAAGATGGCTACGAGATAACTCATCGACTGTGATACCAAGATTTTTTATCATAAATTTTAGCATGAGATTCACTGCTGATCCACCATCAACAAGAATTCGAGCAACTTTTTGATCTCTTATGTACCCGAAAACGAAGAGAGGACAATTATGCGACTTTGAACCCAACTGAAGATCTTCGCCTGTGAAAGTAATTGGTGCACTACATGAATCAAGCGTGCTTCTGACTACATCCTCATTATCAAACTTTTCATTGATGGATGTCTCTTTGCTAGGCTTCATCTTGATCCTCGTTATTCTCATTATCAAGACTCGTTTTCCTAGTTGAAACCATGTAAGTTGTCACAACTTCGTCATCTAGATATCCTTCGGGAAAGAACTTTGGCAAAGTAATGGGCTTCTGGATCTCTTTGCTCATAGAAGCGTGTTTGGATGACTATGTCTTCTTGACCTATTTTTTATTATAGCCATACTGTCAATAGTGGTTTTGAGGTTTCTTCTTCCTTTGCCCTCTGTCAAAATAACTAGTTTGAAAATTTTCAGCTCGTTGCTTCCGTGGTTTCTTTCTTGTCACCAGAGTCCATCCTTTTTCATCATCCTGAGGAAAAACTCTTCCAAATGTTGAAACGTCAAGTATATTTTCTTGTCTAACATAGATGGGGATTGGTTCGAATGAGCCACACTGGATGGTTCTTCAATACCTTAGAATTTAAAGGCTGAAAATGCACACTCCCCACAACAGAGCTTGTCAAAGTAGCAGTAGTATGATTTGAAGTTATAACTACATCTATGTCCAACAATATTTTTCCTTGTTTTGCCAGATTCATCACCACCTCCTTGAAGATAAAACACTTCTCAGTTGGATGACTGACAATATGATGATATTTGCAGTATTTTGGGTCGTTAACAAGTCCCATCTCTTGAGGATGTTTGCATTCAGGGAGTTCTATAATTTTACTTTCAAGTAAGCATTTCAATATGCCAGGAACATCGGAATCGGGGAATAGGTATTCTTTCTTCTCTAATTCCTTTAGTATAGAACACTGTATTTCCCCCTCTTGAAACTGGTGAGACTAATATCATCTTTCTTGTTATCTTTAACAGATATCTTGACTGGGGTAGTTGAGATAGTCATGGATTATTTAGCAGTGTTCTTTGACGACTTGCCGCTCTTCTTCCAGTCATTTTTATCCTTGCGTGGTTCTATGGCCACCAGACTTTTATCGTCATGGGATTTTATACTAATCTCCATGTCATGGGCACGCGTAGCCAATTCTTCAAATGTGCAAAGTTTTATGCCTTGGAAAATGTACAGAAGGCCCCAATGCATTCCCTGTATACACATCTCCACAACAGAGATTTCTGACAATCGGTCCTTGCAGTCAAGACTGAGTGCTCGCCACCGATTAATGTAATCGATTACAGGCTCATCCTTCCATTGCTTCATGTTAGTTAATTCTATCATACTAACAGTATTACGAGTGCTATAGAACCTATTCAAGAATTCTCGTTCCATTTGGTCCCAACTATCAATTGATTTTGACTTCAAGTTGGTGTACCACTTAAACGCGTTTCCTTTAAGGGAACAGACAAACTGTTTAACTAGTAAGTCCCCATCAGTTCCAATATTGTTGTAAGTCTCAATAAAATGGTTAATATGGTCCTTGGGATTGCCTTTTTCATCAAATTGTTGAATCTTTGGAGGTTGGTATCCTATATGCATCCCCATATTGTCGATTCTCTTTGGATAGGGCTTTGAGTACATGAGAGTGCTCTGTGAGACACCTCCGTATTGGGCTCAGATTGTATTCATTATCATATCTTGTAATTATTGACAGATAATGAAGAGACTGGAGAAGCATGATTGGTTTAACCAGCTGCCTATTCTGTCACGGACATCTATCTAGGGTCCTCCATGTGAGTACCTTTTGCTGTAGAATTAGGATTCCCAGACAGCACTGCTATGGAAGATGTAGGATTCTCAGACGGTGGTGGTGTGGAAGTTACAAGATTCCCAGATGGCATTGCTGTGGAAGATATAAGATTCGCAGACGGCAATGCTGTGGAAGCTGTAGGACTCCTAGACGGTACTGGTGATTCACCGAAGGTCTGAATTTCCAATTTGTTCATCAGTGTAGCAATTTACAAGTCTTTCTCTTCAACAATCTTTGTGAGATTGTCAATTGTGTATGCCATTGTTGTTAGTTGTTCCTCCACCGTGGCAGCTCCAATCATCATAGTAGTAACCACATCTGTGTATGATAGGCCTTGAGAGTCAACATTCCTTAAAGTGTTTGATTGCTCTGAAGTCTAACGTGGTGACTCTGGGGGTGAACCGACACTAGAGTGAGCATCAGAAATGGAATAAGGTGAATCTGGTAGCGGAACCTCCTCTAGAACAACGTCAGGGTTCTTGACATGTTGAGTTTTCACGTTTGTCGGCTTTGCAGGATTGGTTTTCACCAAGTCTTGCTGATATTCGGATAACGCGATTGCCTGGGACTTGCTACGTGTCAGAGGACCCGCCAAGGTATTTCCATCAGTTGATGCGTTTTTGGCTTTCGTGCCACTTTTCGTGGTGGCTTTGGCGCTGACCTTTGCGGTAGCGATGTTCTTTTGGGCTTTCTTGTCTGCCTGAGTCTAAAGAGTAGCCATATAATTTGATAGAAAATAAACTTGATGGTAGGAGAAAGAGATGAGAGGCAAAAGATGTACCACAGGGTGTGCTAGAAATTTGTTCACACAAATTTTGTAGTTTGCAAATAAAGAACAAAATAGGGAGCAAAATAATTTTTTATTGATTTATGATAAATAAAAGGAATACAATCCTTTGTAATATTCGTCACAAAGAATAAAATCCTTTGATTTGATCTCCTTCGTTGGAATTCAAGGGCTATACGAGCTTAATCTTGAATCACCGTGAAATTTTAATGAAGAACGACACAATTTGATGTGCTTATTGTTGATCACTGTGGAATTTTGTTGAAAAAGGACACGATTTAATATGCTTGTTGTTTTTCACCCTTCAGGTTTGGATTATTTCTCTCTAGAATTCTAGATTTCTAGAATTCTGAATTTGTATGTCCTTCCTCCTTCCTCCAAGCCTTTATTAATTTTAGGCTTCGTTGATCCATAGGATGATGACAAGTGTCTTCTCCTGATAAGGATAAAATCATAACTTGGCGGGCCGGTTATATTATGATAATTATCCTTAAAAATAATTATTCCAAATATATTTATTAGGAATAATTATCTTTTCATTTAATCATTTGGACTGGGCTAATTGAATAATTTAAGTGGACCAAGCTTGAGCCAATTAAATAACTTAATTAAACATTAGACACATTTAATTGGTCAATTTGTCAAAATAAAAATTCATTAAAATTTTTATCAAAGAGAATCACCGAAAGACCGACATCTTCGCATCTTCGCATGAATTGATTCACTAAGTCCCTGCAATTTGGCGCTAAGCTAGTTAGGTGTTTGGCTACCCTCCGAAACAAATAAACAAATAATAATAATAATAATAATACCTCCAGACTCCTGTGATCTTTTCATATTATTAATGTGGTTATTTAAAATTTCTAAAATCTCTTTCAAGATAAATAACTTATACAATGTAGAAAGCAGATATAATGATACCTTTTGGGAAACACGTACAATAATGAATGTATAGGCGAGATGTTGATGAGCGCTGAATATATGCATATTCAAGCCCCTAAGTACGTATATGTTAGGGCCTAAAGTGATACTTATATCCATAATTAAACTAATTTATGTTTAATGTGTGTTTGTAGGTATTTTCCCAGATAAATGGTTAAAACCGGGACTTTATGATGATATCGGAGCTTACAGAGTCGTTGCCGGTCATTCAGAGCAAGCCGAGAGCTGAATTGGTGAAGTTTAAGGCAATTCAAGCCTTAGAGCTAGAGCCCAAATGTTGAGGCTCGAGCATCACAACAAAGAAGAGAAGAAAAGTCAACAAGGCCCAAATGCTCGAGCATTAGTACCTTGATGCTCGAGCCTTACCTCTGAAGCTTGAGCATGAGGCGTCGGAAATTAATAAGTTGATTTAATGAAAAGGCTATGCTCCCAGGTCTCGTGCCTTACCTCCAGGATTGAGCACTATCCACAAAAGATCGAGCATTATCCACTGATGCTCAAGCATTGAGCCCCAGATGCTCGAGCCTGGTACCTAGTGCTCGAGCCTATGAAGCTTCAATCGAGCAATGTTATAGGAGTTCAACCCCAAAAATATTCTAAGTGTTGAAGAAAAAGACGCTTCGAAAAATAATTGAAGAAAATTGGCTAAGTGTCAATGTAATGATCGAGCACCATTTATTGAAGCTCGAGGATCTATCTAGAGAAGCTCGAGCATTGTTCCTGATGCTCAAGCATAAACCCTAAAGCTCGAGCATCCGTTCCTGAAGCTCGAGCCTTCCATGACATATCAAATTAAAAGCTGCGGGATTACTCTCTTTACCTGTCGTATCTCATTCCAGTTGGGCCAGAAGACCTAAAAGCCCACCAAATACATATTTTCTTCTATAAAAGAATGCGTAAGCCTTAATAAAAGAGGTCCAAAATTTCAATATTTTTTACGGTGTTATTCATAAGGTTGAAGGTGTGGTAGCTTTTAGGGTTCCTACAACCTTAAGAGTGCAAATCCTGATGAAAGAAATGCAGTCCATGAGGATGGAGATGAACTCAACACAGATGCTATCCAGTCTTGTCATGAGTAGCTAAACCCTTTCTTAGGGCATTGATGTAACCCAACCTAAATACTATAGTTTGATTATTTTAACTCTGGGATTAATTTTAATATATGTATTTTCTTGATTATAGGACTATGAGCACTTGAGACAACTCAAGTGGTTTTCATGCTTTAATATCTTATAAACTATTACTACCTTGTCTTAGATGTAATAGTCTGTTTGCTATTCTTAACCTACCTTATTGGACAGTATTTGGTGGAGCCCTACTGGCTATAAGACTAGAGGTCATATAATGATATTTTAATGTTTTTTACAAAAGAACGTTTTCATAATCTATGCTTAGAAAATGTGGTTCATTCGCAAAGTAGTTAAAGGAGGTAGAGTAGGTAGGCGGATAATCCACGCTAACCGCAGATAGGTTATAGTTAGCTAAATTTGTAAAACAACTTTCTTTAAAACCCGAATTAAACGAATGTTATTGAGTTTAATTCATTTGAAAAAATATCATTATTAAATTCCCAGAGTTAGTATAATTAACTGTAGTATGATAGTTGTGGTGAAGTCAAAGCCCTAAGATTCCTCTCTTTCTGATCACTCAATTTATTTATTTTGCTTTTATTTAATATTTTACTTTTAATTCTGGTTTGTTAAACTGTGACAACCAACAAACTTTCCAACCAATTACCTCTGTAAACCAATAAAACTAAATTGAAAACTGAATACAAATCTTATCTCCCTGTGGGTTCGACATTCTCTCTACACAGAAATATCCTATACGATATCGTTCGATTGCGAGAGACACATCAATTTTTGGCGCCGTTGCCGGGGAGATTAAATTTTGTTTAGTTTTTAATTAGTTATTTTGGTTTACCAGTCTTCGGACTTTCTGATATCTCACCTTACTTCTTTTTCTTTTCAGGTACGAGTTAGCAGTAAGGGCAAAGACGCTTATTATTTTTCTATTTATTTAACCTTTTTGCGAGTTCTTATTATTTTTCTATTACTTGGAATTTTTTTTTTTTTTTTGCTACTATTAGGATTAGTGGAATCAGTGCATGTTAACTCGCCAAACTAGTTCAAAACCTTTAGTGCATGATCCTGAAATAGAGAAAACTTTAAGTCAATTAAGGAAACTTAAAAAACACTTGAATAATATTGATAGTTCCTCTGATAATATGGCTAAGCAACATAATGCACCGGGTAATCATGGTAAAGGTAATTGAGAATGGGTTCCACATGTTCCTCTACCACAACCACAATTGAGGGATCATTTCATTCATACCACATATACTTCCCTTTCGTTCTTTGTTTTTCCGGATGCTGATGCAACCTATTTTGAGATCAAGCCTGCTATAATCCAAATGTTTCCTACCTTCCATGGTTATGCAATAGAGGATCCTTATAAGCACTTGGATGTGTTTTTGCAATTGTGTTCAACTACCAAGTTGACCACTATAACCAATGATTCATTCAGAATGCATCTTTTTCAGTTTTCTCTTAAAGACAAAGCAAGAACTTGGTTGTAGTCCCTTCCAACAAATTCTATATCTACATGGGACATGTTGCAACAGGAGTTCTTAAAGAAGTACTACACTGTGGGTAAAACTACACAAATGAGGAAAGAAATCATGGCATTTTCCCAAATCCCGGGAGAACAGCTCCATGATGCATAAGAGAGATATAATGAGCTTCTAAGAAAGTGTCCACACCATGATATTGCTCAATGGCACTTAATACAGATCTTCTATGATAGTCTTACTGATTCTTATAGAAATATGGTTGATGCTTCCAGCAATGGAACTTTTCTGCGAAAGAGTTCGGCTGACGCTTGGGAACTGTTTGAGGCCCTAAGTGAAAACTCAGTGCAACATGCTTCTTCCTCTAAGTCTAGGTCTTCACCTGGAATGCATAAGGTTAAAAAACTTTATAAGGTAGATAAATCTAGTGAGTTAGCCGCTCAAATAGAAGCCTTGAACCGTAGGTTCGATCAAATTTTATCATCTAGCTTTGCTCCTGTTGCTAATCCATAAACTGCCTTACCCAAGGAAGTTTGTTCCATCTGTGTTAATTCTAATCATTTTGCTGATGTTTGCCCTATGCTGGGACAATCTTCTGAGATCCCACAGGAGCAAGTGAATGTTGCATTCTCTAGACCAGCTTATAATCCCTATTCTGTTACATATAATCCTGGCTGGAGAGATCATCCCAATCTATTATGGCGTAGTCCACATTAAGGAAACACTGTTCCCCAATCTCAGGGGTAGTATCAAAATTCATCCAATCCTATGCCACAAAATAATTCTTTTAACCAATACGGTATTTTCCATCCATCTCAGTTTAGAAATCAACCTACTCAAGCTCCTAATCTTCTACCTCCTCCTAGAAAATCATCGTTTGAGGAACAAGTACTCAATGCTCTTGGTGAAATTAAAGCCAATACCCAACTTTTTAATTCTCATTCTCAAGCCATAGCAAAGCTAGATGCACAAGTTAGGCAAATAGCGAGTACTCTATCTCGAAGAGATGATGAAAAACTGCCTAATCAGCTAATAGCCAACCTGAAAGGGCAGACTTATATGATTGATGGAACCAATTCATCAGGTATTCATTATAAGCAAGTTCAAGCTATCTCTACATTGAGGAGTGGTAGAGTGGTTAATAACCAAGTTAAAAAAGGACAGGAGGAAAAAGAAAGGCTTAGGATTCCCATTATTCTTATCATTCAAAATCCACATCCCAAGGATGTTTCCTCAAGTGCTATTCCACAATCTACAAAACGAGTTGAAGATGGAGTCACTTCTTTATCTACTCCTAACCCTGAGACGGCTTATGAGCCAAAAGTGCCTTATCCTGAACGTCTCAAGGAACCCTCCCACTTTGGTAAACAAAGGGAGAAAATTCAAGATATATTGGAGGTCTTTAAACCAGTCAAAATCAATCTTCCTCTGCTCGATACTATAAAGCAAATTCCAGCCTATTCCAAATTTTTAAAGGACTTGTGCACTCTTAAAAGAAAATCTAGAAGCCAAGTTCCTAAGAAACTTTACCTCACCGAGTATGTCAAAGCTATTCTTAAGTACAACACTCCTCTAAAGGTTAAAGATCCTAGAGCTCCTATAATTTCTTGCACCATTGGAAACAATGTGATAGAGCAAGCCCTCATTAACCTTGGAGCAAGTGTTAATCTTATTCCTTACTCGGTGTATGAGAAGTTAGGCTTGGGAGAGTTAAAACCTATGCCCGTTGTTCTACAGCTTGCTAACCGTTCTGTCAGACAACCACGAGGTATTGTTAAAGATGTACTCATAGAAGTGGACAAGTTCTATTTTTCGGTCGATTTTCTAGTTCTTGATACAAAACCAGTCCACAATTCCAAGACATATATTCCAATCATTCTTGGACGACCTTTTTTAGCCACAGCAAATGCTTGCATTAACTGTAGGACTGAAGCCATGGATTTATCTTTTGGAAATATGAAAGTCAAGCTAAACATCTTCAATGTTATCCATCATCCCCACGATGATAGTGAATGCTTCTTCCTTGATGTTATTGATGAGTTGGTTGAGGAATCACTCCCAACTATTTTATCCACGAATCCTTTAGAAGCTTGTCTAAATCACTTCAATTATGAAGAGTTTGATATTAATTCTTCAATAGCTGAAGTGGATTCTTTGCTTGATTTCATTCCTATCACAGATTTTCCTCCATGGAAATCTAAGTTAGAGCCACTTCCACCACTTTCTAGTACTCCGCCTATTCCTTCGTTAGAGTTTCCACCTAAACTTGAGCTTAAGCCACTTCCAGAAAAGCTTAAGTATGTTTTCTTGGGTCTAAATGACACCCTCCCCATGATCATTACTTCCAATCTTACAAGTTCCTAAGAAAGTAGTCTTTTACAAGTTCTTGAGCAAAATAAAGAGGTTATTGGGTAGAGTGTGGCTAATTTGAAAGGAATTAGTCCCATAATTTGTATGCATCAGATTCATTTGGAGGAGGATTCTTGAACATCTTGGGAACTCCAACGAAGATTGAATCATAATATGAAGAAGGTATTTTTGAATAAAGTTGTGAAGTTGTTAGATGCGGGAATAATCTATCCCATCTCAGATAGCAAGTGGGTGAGTCTTACTCAAGTAGTACCTAAAAAGACAGGTATTACAGTAGTTGAGAATTCCGAGGGTGAATTGGTTCCACAATGTACCACCATTGGATGGCATGTGTGTATTGATTACCGAAACCTCAACTCCGCTACTAGAAAGGATCATTTTCCACTTCCATTCATTGATCAGATTTTAGAGCGATTGGCTGGCTAGAGCTATTATTGCTTTTTAGATGGATATTCCGGCTATAATCAGGTGGCCATTGATTTTAAAGATCAAGGGAAAACTACTTTCACTTGTCCATTCGGTACGTTTGCATATAGACAGATGTCTTTCGAATTATGTAATGCGTCAGCAACATTCCAGAAGTGTATGATGTCTATCTTTTTAAACATGGTTAAAAAGTTTCTCGAAGTCTTTATGGATGTCTTCTCTGTTTTCGGATCTATATTCGACAATTGTCTTCAAAATCTTTCCCTAGTGCTTCAGCGTTGTAGGGAAACGAATCTTATTGTTAGTTAGGAGTAGAGCCATTTTATAGTTCAAGAGGGTATTGTTTTAGGACATATCATTTCAAAGAGAGGTATTGAAGTTGATAGAGCTAAAGTAGATTTGATCTCCAAATTGCCTCCTCTTACCTCCGTAAGGGGAGTGCGATCATTTCTTGGGCACGCCAGGTTCTATCGACGCTTCATTAAAGATTTCAGCAGAATTTCCCGTCCTTTGTGTAATCTACTTGCAAAGGATGCTCTTTTTATCTTTGATGAGTCATGCCTTGAAGCTTTTTAAAAGCTTCGCTCTCTTCTTTCTTCAACTCATATCATGAATCCTCCGGATTGGGCTCTTCCATTTGAGATTATGTGTAACGCATATGATATGCTATGGATGTTGTCTTGGGACAACGAGTGGATAAACTTCTTCATGTTATCTACTATGCTAGTAAAACTTTTCAGATGCACAATTGAATTATACCACTACTGAAAAAGAGTTGTTTGCAGTTATCTTTGCTTTGGATAAATTCAGATCATATCTATTAGGTTCCAAAGTCATAGTCTATTCTGATCATTCTACTTTGAAACATCTTCTTTCTAAAAAGGAAACCAAACCCCGTTTGATTCGATGGATCCTCTTGCTTCAAGAGTTTGATTACAAAATCCGGGATAAGAAAGGGTCAAAGAATGTTGTAGCTGACCATCTTTCTAGAATTCTGATTGAAGATATCTCAACTTCACTTCCAGTTTGTGATTCCTTCCCGGATGAACAACTGTTTGAGGTTTCTCATAGGGATTTGTCTTAGTTTACTGATATTGTGATTTACCTCGCAATAGGCAAAATTTCTTTATCTTGGTTAAAGCAGGAAAAAGATCAATTTTTCTCCCAAATTAGGATGTACTATTGGGAAGATCCTTAGCTATTCAAATATTATGCTAATCAAATCATTCTTAGATGAGTTCCTGAGAATGAGTTTCATAGTATTCTGACCTTTTTGTCACAGTTTGGCATGTGGAGGTCATTTTAGTGCAAAAAAAACTGCAGTTAAAATTCTTTAGTGCGGTTTCTTTTGGCCTTCACTCTTTCAGGATACATATTTATTCTGTATGTCATGCCTTAGATGTCAGCAGCTAGGATCAATTTCCAGAAGGAACATGATGTCCTTAACTTCAATCTTAATTATTGAGGTTTTTATTGTTTAGGGTATTGATTTCATGGGTCCTTTTGTTCTGTCCAATAAAAATGAGTACATTCTTGTGGCTGTTGACTATGTGTCTAAATGGGTTGAAGCAGTAGCTACTAAAACCGCCAATCACACAGTTGTGGTTGAGTTCATTCAAATGAATATTTTTAGTCGTTTTGGTGTGCCACGAGCTATGATTAGTGATGGAGGTGCTCATTTTTGTAATTAGTATTTCCGTACCTTGATGCAAAGATACTCCATCACCAATAAAGTTGTTTCTGCCTATCATCCCCAAACAAGTGGCCAAGTAAAAATATCCAATCGTGAAATTAAGAGAATTCTTAAGAAAACGATTAAGCCAGATCGTAAGGATTGGTCTTATAGACTGAATGATGCTTTGTGGGCTTACCGTACTGCATATAAGACTCTGATTGGTATGTCACCTTACCGTCTTGTCTATGGTAAAAGGTGTCATCTTCCTGTATGGTTAGAACATAAAGCTTTCTGGGTCATAAAAAAACTCAACTATTGTATGCCATCTGCTAGTTCTAATAGGAAGCTTCAATTAACTGAGCTTGAAGAATTACGTAATGATGCTTATGAGAGTGCTAAGGTTTACAAAGTAAAGACTAAGGCATTTCATGACAAGCATATCTTGCATAAGACTTTTGAGCCTGGGAAGAAGGTTTGGTTGTTTAATACACGACTAAAACTTTTTCCTGGGAAGTTAAAGTCACGTTGGGAAGGTCCATACATGGTTGTTTTTGTTACACCTTATGGTGTAATAGAAATACAAGATTGCAAGATTGGACAACTGTCCAAGGTCAATGGACAGAGACTTAAACCCTACATAGAGGGTAGTGTGCAGAGAGGCACAGTTGAGGCAGTGGAACTTCATAATCCTATTTACTTAGACTAGAGAGGTCAGGTTTTCGTCGAGTTATCGACGTTAAACTTAGTATGTTGTCGAGCTATCGACATTAAACTTAGTATGCTGTTGAGCTATCGACATTAAAATTAGCATTTGTATGTTGTACCGTAGTTTATTTTGATTTTAATTTCATTATTTTAAGTTTTTGATTTAGTTATTTTCTTTTCTAGGTTTTAGGTTTATTTTAGTCTTCATTTAGGTTTAAGTTAGTTTAAGTTTGAATAAAATAGAAAAAAAAAAATAGAAAAAAAAAAATCCAAAATTTGTTTCCTTGCTCGAGCATCATTAGCTCCCTGCTTGAGCATCAGCAGCAAAAAACTCGAGCATCAGTATCAAAAGCTCGAGCTTTCCATCATCGTGAAGTTAGAAATTAATGGTGGTAGGCTCGAGCTTACACCTTTGATACTCGAGCCTGAGGTTCTAAAAGTTTTAAATCAGGAAACTGAATACTCCTTCGCCTAGAACAAAAAGGACAGCTCTCTAAGTATTCTTCCTATTCATAATCAGTGCTAATCCACATTCTTGTTCCAGATCTGCACGAAATAGAGGTAATCTTCTCTTTATTTTTCCTCTTAAAACTTTCGGGGTTTATTAATTGTCTAGATCTAATGAGGGAGAGTATGAGTTATTCTTTGGATATATGAGTCTATGAATTTTGTTTATGCATCATCTACATAGACTAGCTATTTAGATCCATTCTTTCTTGATTTATTGAACTGAGTTCTATGATCTGATTCAGTGAAGTTCAGGTAGAGCTCGAGCATTGAAAGTTGAGGCTCGAGCATTAGCTACTAAAGGCTTGAGCTTCGTGTTGCATATTACAGCAACTAGAGATTTTTGAGAAATTTGAAAGGTTATCTTGAAGATGGTTTATACTGCTTCTGCTAAACGCGCTAGAGGGATGAAAGATATGTTGCCAAGTGCGTGGCAGACAGTTCCAATTTCTTATGAAACGACCTTTGATTATCAGGCATTCATCAATGATCCGCGCACTAGATGGGCTATGAAATATTTCAGTTATAGGTATCATCTTCATCTCATGGTCCCTGTTACTCAAGTTGCTTATCCTCGTCTTGTTTGTTTGTTTTACGTTAATCTGGTTTATAGTGGGGATGACCCTTTGGAGCTTAGGACTAGAATTAATGGGCATGATTTGATTATTAATCATGATGCTATTGCCACAGCTCTAGAATGTTATAATATGATTCCTGAGGTTGTAGATAAGAAACGTAGCTATCCTGTTTTTACACCATTCCCTAGGGTACCAATTGCTGAGAATTTAATTCAGAAACTATATGATGGTCGATTTGCTAGGAGAAACCGTAGTAGTACTACAAAAGCCAAAATTCCTAAGAGGTTGTGGATTTTAGATTCTATCATCTCTACTAATGTCCATCCTCTTGGGTATACAAATATTAGGAATACTGACTTCCCCAGGATGATTTTCTGTCAGCTGCTAGCATTTTGGTCTGAGATTGGACAGCAAAAGGATATTCTTACACATGCGCTGCCTTTTCCATATATGATTACCAGGATATTAGAGCTGCAGGGTTTTGTGGTGAGTCCAAAAGAGGAATCATGTAATGAATCTCCACAATTTAGAATGAGGGAATGGAATAAAGTTTGGTTACATATGCTGGCACATCTAAGAGATGTAATAGAGTTTGGTGATGAGGGATATGTAGCAGTTGTTGATAGAAGAGCTGATGATGAGGCTACAGATGAGGAGATGGATCTTTCTTATAGCCAACCTCAGGTTAGGAGGAGACCCGCTTCTGCAGCCCAGCCTGAGAGTTCTTCTCAGGCTGAGATTAGAGCTTTACAAGCCAAGGTGGTCGAGCTGCAGGATGGTCAGACAGTGCTGCGTCAGATGTTGACTGCGCAGCAGAGCATATTAGAGGAGTTACTTTGCCACACTCCGTCCAATCCATCCACTTCTTCCATTCCACCACCACCACCTATGGATTAGTTTTAAGATTTTTCTATATTTTTGTTGACTAAGGCAATCTTTTTGTTGTATTTATTTCCATATGATGTATATCTGCCCTAAGTCTTTCTTTTAAAAGCATTGTACTGATTTCTGATATTTATACATGCTTTTTGGTTATATTATCCTTGTATTTATATTTCTCTATGCTTACTCTATCTACTTGGTATTCTGATATGTGTTGGAGTTTATTGATTTTGCCAGATACAACAGATTAAGTTTGGGGTGATTTGACTGATAGCAACCTTGGGTGGTTTTGAGGAACCACTATGTTGAAGAAGGAGATACTGGAAATTCTTTTTACCCGTCTTTGCATTATTATGTTCTATCTTTGTTGGTCTGCTTGTATGGTAATATCTCTCTAATTCTCTTTTGTTCTCCCACATTAAGGATAATGTGCACAATAAGTTTGGGGGTAAGGTTGGCTTGGGCTTGAGAATTTTTAATTTTTAATTTTTAATTTGCTTCCACAAGGATATGATTTTCTATTTGATGATAGAAGCATGTGTTTGAGTCTGTTTATGGTTCTATACTCTGTTTGCAGTCTGAAGCTGGTTAGAAATGGTTTGTATGCTAAATTACTGTGAAAGGATTACTTGAATATTTTTTAAATCAGTTGGTGGACTGTGGTTTACTCTGTTAGGATAATTGTTGTTTAATGATGATGATCTCTGAGATGCTACACTTTGTACAAAATTTATACTTGCATGAAGTCTGTGGGGGTAGAAATTGGAAGTCTTGTTTTGTTTTGAGTTAGACTGAGATGATCAGGGAGATTTGATAGTTTTGATGACCGAGGCATAAAAGAAAAGAAATAGAGAAAAATTGGTATGTATGCAATAAAGAAAAAAATTCTTCACCAATGTGAATAAAAAATGAATAACATGATGAAAAAAAGAAAAGAAAAAAAAAAAGATAGAAAAGGATCAAGTTTAGGTTTGTACCTAGATTGCTTGAGTGATTAAGTCTTTAGGGTGTGTTTTGACACCTAATGCCCTAAGATCATCTGGTCTATGAGTCATTGGCTGAAAGCTTGTTACATAAGGGGTTTAGGTTGCCTAGATTACTTGAACAATTAAGTCCTTATGGGTGTTTTAACACTTAATGCCCTAAAACCGTCTGGTCTGGGAGTCATTGGCTGAAAGTTCGCTACAAGGGTGATTTAGAAAGCATAATAAACCTGAACATTGCATAATATCCTTTTTGAAACAATGCATACCAGGGAAAAAAAAAATGCCTTGGGAGTTGGAATTTGAAGAGTTTGCTTGTGAATTGAGGAATAACAAAGAATAAAAGTAAGTATGGACAGTAAGCCACATGATGAATTGTAGGATCACTTTCAAAAAGTGTTTTAGAGACTTAAATTGTTGAATAAATGATTAAACTGATATGTGGGGACTATGGTTGCTTAATTGAAATTGGAAGTTGAAAGTTTTTCTGATTATATGATTGGTATACTTGTTGTATGTGACTGATTAATGAACTGCAGGGATGATATGATCTAAAAACAGGCTTGAATAAGCTTACTATGCATTTAAGGCATTAATTTGAAAAGTTTGTGGGTATCTTCATTGGAAACCCTCACGAGACTATAACTCGTCAACTAGGGGTTTAAAGGCTTGTTGCATAGGCTAAATGCAACCGTGATTCCCACGAAAGTGGCTTTTTAGTTCTGTATTTCTAAGGGATTAGCAATATATAAGTTTGGGGGTGTGATGAGCGATGAATATATGCATATTTGAGCCCCTAAGTACGTATATGTTAAGGCCTAAAGTGATACTTCTATCCATAATTAGACTAATTTATATTTAATGTGTGTTTGTAGGTACTTTCCCAGATAAATGGTTAAAACCGGGACTTTATGATGATATCGAAGCTTACAGAGTCATTGCCGGTCATTCAGAGCAAGCCGAGAGCTGAATTAGTGAAGCTTGAGGCAATTCAAGCCTTAGAGCTCGAGCCCAAATGTTGAGGCTCGAGATCACAACAAAGAAGAAAAGAAAAGTCAACAAGGCCCAAATGCTCGAGCATCAGTACCTTGATGCTCGAGCCTTACTTCAGGGTGCTCGAGCCTTAACAAAGGGTACTCGAGCCTTAACCCTGAAGCTTGAGCATGAGGCGTCGAAAATTAATGAGTTGATTTAATGAAAAGGCTATGCTCCCAGGTCCCATGCCTTACTTCTAAGATCGAGCACTATCCACAAAGGATCGAGCATCATCCACTGATGCTCGAGCATTGAGCCCCAGATGCTCGAGCTTGGTACCTAGTGTTGAGCCTATAAAGCATCGATCGAGCAATGTTAAAGGAGTTTAATCCCAAAAATATTCTAAGTGTTGAAGAAAAAGACGCTTCGGAAAATAATTGAAGAAAATTGGCTAAGTGTCAATGTAATGATCGAGCACCATTTACTGAAGCTCGAGCATCTATCCAGAGAAGCTCGAGCAATGTTCCTGATGCTAGAGCATAAACCCTAAAGCTCGAGCATCCGTTTTTGAAGCTCGAGCCTTGTATGACATGTCAGATTAAAAGCTGCAGGATTACTCTCTTTACCAGCTGTATCTCATTTCAGTTGGGCCAGAAGACCTAAGAGCCCACCAAATACATATTTTCTTCTATAAAAGAAGGTGTAAGCCTTGATAAAAAAAAAGGTCTGAAATTTTAATCTCTTTTACGGTGTTATTAAAAAGGCTGAAAGTGTGGTGGCTTTTAGGTTCCAACAACCTTAAGAGTGCAGATCCTGAGGAGAGAAGTGCAATCCATGACGATGGAGATGAACTTAACACAGATGCTATCCAGTCTTGTCACAAGTAGCTAAACCCTTTCTTAGGGCACTGATGTAACCCAACCTAAATACTATGGTTTGATTGTTTTAACTCTGGGACTAATTTTAATATATGTAATTTCTTGATTATATGACTATGAGCACTTGAGACAACTCAAGTGGTTTTCATGCTTTAATAGCTTATAAACTGTTACTACCTTGTCTTAGATGTAATAGTCTGTTTGCTATTCTCAACTTACCTTATTGGACGGTATCTGGCTATAAGACTAGAGGTCATATAATGGTACTTTAATGTTTTTTACAAAAGAACGTTTTCATAATCTATGCTTAGAAAAGGTGGTTCATTCGCAAAGTAGTTAAAGTAGGTAGAGTAGGTAAGCGGATAGACCACGCTAACAGCAGATAGGTTATAGTTAGCTAAATTTGTAAAACATCTTTCTTTAAAACCTGAATTGAACGAATGTTATTGAGTTCAATTCATTTGGAAAAATATCATTATTAAATTCCCAAAGTTAGTATAATTAACTATCGTATAATGGTTGTGGTGAAGTCAAAGCCCTAAGATTCCTCTCTCTGATCACTCAATTTATTTATTTTGCTTTTATTTGATATTTTACTTTTAATTCTAGTTTGTTAAACATTGACAACCAACAAACTTTCCAACCTGTTACCTCTGTATACCAATAAAACTAAATTGAAAACTGAATACAAATCTCATCTCCCTGTGGGTTCGACATCCTCTCTACGTAGAACTATCCTACACGATATCGTTCGATTGCAAGAGACACATCAGATGCGTCGTGAACATCACGCAATATAAATTTTATAAATAAAATAATGGTAGGTTAATTACAGTTTCCTTTATTAATTAGTTAACTTGAAGTCTCCATCGTCACATGAACGTAAAAATTTTATACATTTGTGTATCTTATAAACTGTTAGAGATAAAAAAAATAATAATAATAATAGAATAAAATAAAAAGACTGCGGTTCCATTTGTTTAGACGTAAAATATTTTTGAGAAAATATTTTTTTATTTTTTGGTGTTTGGTTGTCGTAAAATAACAAAAATAATTTATTCATCAATTTTTGCCAAGTTATTTTACATGTCTCTCCCGATAAATTCGACCTCAACCTTAACATAAACCTTTGCCAAATACCGACAAAATAAAAATAAAAGAATATTTTACCTGAAAAAAAAAATTTACTTTCGGCTACATATTCTGAAACAAATGGCTACATATTCTGAGTTTTGATTTTTATAACTGGCTACATGTATGTTCTAGTATTTGCCAATCCACTCAACTAATAAGTTAATCAAAGCAATTGAAGAGAAGTTATCTAACTGTAATGACTTGACCATGACTTAAAGTAGTTTATTACTACTTTATACAGAGTATTTGCCTATAAATGTTTGGACAAAATTTTTAAAAACGACATATAGAACCAAGCAAACGGCCAATAGAGATCTTTCTCTCTCTCTTTCTCTCTCTAACGCTGTCGTTGATTTAAGTCTGAAAATGAGTATTGTTTCTTCGGTAGCACCCTCGAACCAAAAGGTAAACAATATTGAACTACTTACTTACAGTGAATGTTCTTATTTACTACTAATTTGGTAACTTTACCCTCAATTCTGAATATTAATTTTGTGTTTAGTATCATATATATGTTCTTGTAATCAAATCATTCTCCTAATTATGCAAACAAACTTATGATCAGATTAATTTATCCTAGCTAGCTAGCTTCTACTCAAACTTTATAAATGGTATATGGTTCCAACCTTGTTTTAAGTAAGGGTGTACAAAAATCCAGTCAAACCGAACCGAACCAGACCAGACAGTTTAGTTTGGTTTACTAACGGTTTGGTTTGGTCATGGTTCCAAATTTGTGAAACTGTAAAAATACGACCAACCGTTAAGATATATATATATATATATATATATATATATATATATATATAAAATATAATCTTAGTATCCTACTGTCGAAATTACTTAGAAATGTATTGTATTATGAATCCTACGGTCCACTTTAAGTCTCTTAATTCATCAATTTATCAAATGATTTAGAATCTTATAGCACAAAATAGAGACCTCATTTAACCAAATTTCACTTTAGCTTTCTTATAATCTCATCTCACAGCCGCGATCTCTTCCTTTTCTCACTCTCAAGCAACCCAGCTTCGCCGTCGATATTTCTTCGCCACCGTCAAGTACGTGTTGTCATATTCTCTTTCTCAATCTCTCTCTTATACTCTCACTCGATCTATTCACTCCAAACCTCAGTCTCACGGTAGGGTTACGCCTTAGGCATAACCAATAAAACCAACTTCTCAACTACGTAATCAAATAATCCATGGAAGACAGGGTTGATAGTTTTGTACCCTTTATTGTTTTGGGTATAGGCTGAAAGTTAGGGGTGACTCAGGTATCTTTGCATCACAAGAACCTGTATATTTTATTATTTTACCTTTTTTATAGTATATTGGTGATAACTTCAAGAAACAATCAAATGGGTAATTATATTACAATTATCACTTAAATTGATATTGATACGGAATATTCGACTAGATAAGAATTCCAAGTGACATGGAGACTCAAAGGGAATAGAAAAACTTAAGGAGATAAGGTGACCACCTCATAAGGTAATTAAAGGATAAGATTTGATTAATTCAAAGGTTGCACTAAAGATACGATTAACTAATTCCTTCTCTCCCGGAAGGAAATGCTGAAATGACAACTTCAATTTTCTATAAAAGTGAGGCCAGTCAACATAAAAAGGTACACCATAAATCCCATCCCAGAGGGAAATCCTTTCTCGGATATTCAATCATCAAGTACTAACTTGATTATTGGAGTGCACCCGGCTGGCACCACGCCGGTCATCACTTCTCTTATCTTGCAGGAATGGCCATTGGCTTCGGATCGTGCGGATTTTTGCATCAACAATTGGCGCCATCTGTGGGAAACGTGTGTTAATCCCAACAAACTACGACCAAGAAATTTTTAATCTATAACGGTGTTCTTGTTCTTGGCCTTTGTCGTCAACACTGGCCAACTCCAACGTTTCGTTCATTATCGATCACAAAAATAATGGTTTACGACGAACAAGTCTCTGTCTCCATCGATATCTACAACCAAGAAACTGTGTACGCACTGTCTACCCATGTTTATTACTTTTATCAAATTTATGGTTGATTCATACTAGATAAATCTAATTCTCTTATGCTCTATTACATATCTTCTGTAATGACCCAAACCCGGAGGTCCGAACCATTAGCCAGGTCCTTAATCGAACCCGAGGTCATCTACGTAAATCTTATTATTTCAAGCATCAAAACATCACCCTTAGGACCATCCCTATGTTATCACATGGTTTTAACACAATATCCAAAGGTTATAAGTGGGATACCGAAGAGGAAAGAGCAAAGAACCCTAAAGCAGGTGCACTTCGGTCGATCAAAATGGAGCTTCGATCTGCCGAAGCAGACCTTCAAGAACCGATCGACCAAAATAACCCTTTGGTCGACCAAAGGTGAGATACTGAAAGCATGTAAAAGGTTCAATCGACTGAACATTATTTCAGTTAACCGAAATGGAGATCCCGAGGGAATGCAGGAGAATCGATCGACCGACGCACCATTTCGGTAGACCGAAATGGCTCTGCCGAGCCTGGAACATGATGTTGAGAAACTGCACTATGGGGACGAAAATGAACTAAAACAAAGACTTAGTTATTGTGATAGACTTGCTCTAGCATCACACAAAGGAATGGATCTACAATCATAAACAGGAGTACCAATTCATAAACACCTCATAATGATGTTTGGTTCAAATTACATAGTCCCGTACATAGTCATTTCAAAAGTCTTTATTTACAACAAAATGAATTCAAGGTTTCAATTGCATCATCATTTACATGCCCACTGAACTTAATACATTTTATTACATCTATTACACAAAACAAGCTCAAGCTCTACAAAATTATATCCAAAATGCTTTCCAAGTTCCTTCAATTTAGTGATGGATTTTCATCCGCCGTTTCTTTGCCATGACCTGAAAAATGTTAAATATATTGGGGTGAGCGAATCACTTAGTAGGTGGCACTTAAGACACGCCTCTTATGTCCCCGTGAATCCATATAAAGAATAGAGTAATGGGAAATGGGGATCATACCATGTCGGGACAATATCACATAACAATTAATCTTAAGTATACACAATATGATGTAATGGGAATGCAATGCATGTCGATGTCGCTCCCCATTTTCACAATCAAACTCATTGCTTTCAAACTGTTACTATAACCCGTCCTTTGGTGACCCCACAGCGACATGAGAGAAAGATTGGCTAGTGTCCCTGACTCTTGGTACCCCCGCAACGTCACTATGGGGCCCATCTAGCTCAACCACACTAGGGCAAACTCCCTAGTTCCCTCTAGGCTATATTAACCTTCCGGCCCTTTGGTACCCCCGCGGCGACCGGGTTTTTACAAAACCAATTTATCAAAACACTTTCCCAAAATCCCCCAATTTCATTTTCAAATCGATTTCTCCCATTTCATGCCCAATGCCAATGCATAGATGCCTCAATGACGTACACATGTTCATCATCCCATATCTAATACAATTTAACTAACAAGGCATAGTTCACAAGAATATCAAGGAAATCATAACATGTTTTTTATACAATAAGAATCTAGCATGATGATCATATATAATCAATTCTTAAGCATGCTCTTCACCTAGAACATTTAACACACATAGTTACATAATCAACATATATGCATAAGAATCAACACTTCAATAGATTTTTAAACAAATTACTCTAGTTAAGCAACAATTACAAAGAATTAACTCACTAAGGTACAAGATCTCATGGATTAAGAGCCCCTACCTCAAATTGATGCAAAACCCTTAAAATGGGTCTCCAATTTCGAAGTCCCTAAGGAGGTTCAAAGCTGAAATTGATGGTACTCACGCATAGAGCTCGTTGTGCTCTCCGTTTTGCCTCAAACGACGCTCAAAAATTCCAAGTATTGAAGATGGAATCAAAGCTTGAAGTTTGATTATGAAAATAGAAGAAAAATTTGCAAAGAAAAAAGAGGAGAGAGAGACTTACGGGAGAGGTGAGATTTGAGGCCCAATTGTGGTCTCTAAGTCACAAAATGAGTGGGTGGTGGGTCCTACCACCATCCTTTTCTTTTCTCTTTTTCTTTTTGCTTTAATTTCCACACCACACATACATGTAATACACCACCAAATATATGCTACATAAATCACATAAAATAAAATGTATGCAATACAAATGGACCCAACTAAAATACCCGTACGCGAAACGTGAAAAGGCCCAAATACCCTTGCGGTGACAAAATTCCGAAAAAATGAAAAATGCAGAAAATTGGAAACATCACATCTTGTATAAATATATATCCTATATATTTTATACTACACAGATGAGCACAAGTTAGATTATATCATAGTAAACAATAAGTACCTAGTGGTCTATAAATTTCGCCGACAGATCTCTAAGTATGTAATCTATGAATTGTAATCTCAAAAGTATTCTTATTCTTCCTAGACAATAAGATTATCTGATTCTAAATACACATTTACTATTAATCTTTATTTGATAAGATAAATGTGAATAGGGAGATTAGATTAAATCTATGAGAGAAAGGTCCAGATACAATCCATATAGCTAGAGTCCTCTAACATATATGTAGATATATTTGTATCAATTTGTATGTCTCTATGTATTTCTCCCTCTTCTTGACGAAGTTGTTTACACACGTAGTGATAATGGTGTCCGAGAAATTCGTGTTATACGTCTTAAAACACTTTTGAGTTATGAATCATTGCTCTTGGATTAAACAAATCCTGTGATTTGTTAACAAAAATTAAATTTTGTTGCAAAGCTGCGGAAGTATATCTGTATGGCCTGAAAACCATGATATATATATATATATATATATATATATATATATATATATATCATGGTTTTCAGGCCATACAGATATACTTCCGCAGCTTTGCAACAAAATTTAATTTTTGTTCAGGAAGATCTTCTAAATTTAAAATAAAAAAGCACCCAATGGTATTTGGGTTTAGTGGTCTGGGAGCACCAATTATTATTACATGGTCACATTCCCTATCTTTGGCTTAAAGATAATTTGGGTTTGTGGCAGACCTATTTTGCATTCACCCATCATTCTATTTGATAATGTACATCTCACTGAAGATCTTTTTATAGAGACCGAAAAAAAAAAAAAAAAAAAAAAAAACTGAAACAATATAAATTGTGCATCAAGCGTGACAGTTATTTATATGACGTATATGTAAGTGTATTCTTTTAGCTTCTGTAAATTGTCTCGCCATTGATAGATACATATTTGTACATATATAGAATTGATTATATCATTACTTTTTATGATTTAACTAATTAGAGTGTGAGCATTATTCTTACATGCATTTGATAATCCTCTTTAGCATTTAAAGGTGTTTTTTGACTGAAGCATATATAGTTTAATGCGAGTGAGCATTTGCATATTCTTGAGTACAATAGTATGGTTTGAGATTCTCACATTCAACACAACACATGAGACTCTATGGCCATGTTGTATCCTTGCTTAGTTTCTTAAAACAATAAGATTTTTGAAAAAAAAAAAAAAAAAAAAAAAAAAAAAAAAAAAAAAAAAAAAGAAAAAATCATTTACTGCACATTATTCTCAACACATATAAACATTATTATAAGGTTGGTCCATCTTTGCTCACTTCTTGAGCACAACTCACGAGCACACTTTTGAAGCATAAAGTCATCCAGGAAGCAGTACCTAGCGTATAATGCCATTTGACGAGGATATTATTGGCCAATCACTTTGAGACTCGATCAAAAGGGCGAGCTCAGAATTACTACGAACCTCCTTATTAAAGGGGGCAAGCTGAATGAAGCTCATAATCGTCATTCCCCGTATTAAAAGAGGTTGAAATAAAATTGCCCCGTACTATAAAGACCCGAGTCGAATGAAGCTCGTAATTGTCATCCTTCATATTAAAAGGGGTCGAAATCAAAGTGACCCGTACTATAAGGGTCTGACCTAAATGATGCTCGTAATTGTCGTCCTCCGTATTAAAATGGGTCGAAATCAAATTGCCCCATACTATAAGGGTCCAAGCTGAATGAAGCTCGCAATTGTCATTCCCCGTACTAAAAAGGATTAAGTCAATGTGTCCTGTATTAAAAAGCGAGAGGCCGACTACACCTTATTCCTTCATTAAAAAGACGAGAGTCCGACTACACCTGATTCTTTCATTAAGAAGAATAAGAAAATCACTACTCCCTCTACACAGAAGGGTGAGATAATTAAAGCTTCCTTCATTTACTAGAGAGACGAGATGACTACCTCTCGTATTAAATGGGTCACCCTTATTAAGACTACACCTCTTTCTCCCGTAAAGAAATGAAGAGTCAACTTCATTTTCTTCCCTCGGTAAAGAGACGAGGGGTTAACTACTCCCTTATTAAAGGGTAAGCTCACAAAGCTCGAGCAAATCCACTCCCTTATTAAAAGGGGCAAGAAATTAATCATCAAACATGCTTAGCTTGGAAGGACTTGGCATTCCCGAATCTTGACAAGCAAGATTTCAGGAATGGGGGCTACTGATACGGAATATTCAACTAGATAAGAATTCCAAGTGACATTAAGACTCAAAGGGCATGGATAAACTTAAGGAGATAATGTAATGTTTAAGTTTATATATATAAATATATATATATGTAATTATATATGTATGAAAAAAAAAAAAGGAAAATAAAAATTAAAATGGGTGGGACCCACTATCACTCTTAAGTGGTCATGAGACCACTATTCTTGGTCTAATTCTCTCTATCTATCCCGCTACTCTCTCTCTTGTCCTCTCTGCTTCCATTTTCTTTTTCTTTTGCTTTACAACTTTAAAGTTTGATTCCTCTTTCGATACTTAGTGATTTTGAGTGCCGTTTACAGCAAAACGGAGAGCACGGCGAGCTCTACATGTGTGTACCAGCAATTTCAGTTTTGAGCAACCTAGGGAGTCCGAAAATTCTGACCCATTTTGAGTGTTTGTGGTGCAAATTAAAGGTTTTGTATATAATAAAGTGAGGATACCAGAAGTAATATGGGCCGGATATGATCCACGGACGTGGCATCGGGTCAAACAATTAAATTCAGCCCATACAGGAGCACCACAGAATGGGCCGAGCTCAGAGGATCCATCAAAGAAGGCCAAGCCCACTGGAAAGAAGACCCAAAGCTGATAGTCCAGCAGGATTTGTAATTGCCTATAAATAGGCAGTGAAGAGAGTAAAAGAGTGGAGATTATTGTGAAATGTACTGAAATTCCGTCAAAATGGAGGGAGAGATTTTCTTGCATTTACAATTGGCGCCGTCTGTGGGAATCACTGTAATACCCCTAGTTTTCAAAAGGACAAAATGGGAATTTAATTTTGCATTTTGGTTTTTATTTCCTTTTATTTGATTATATGACTTAGTTGTTTAAATTGATTGTTTTATTTGGGGAATTTTATTTTTATGTGTATTTGCTTAGTTGCTTATTTATTAGTTGTGTGTATTTAATTTAAATTGCTTAATTACTATTTATGTATATTTAATTTAATTGTTGAATTGATTATGTGTGATTTAATTTAATTATTTTATTGGCATGATTTAATTGACGTGTATTGTTGGTTAGTTTATTTAATTTATTTGTTACTTGTTTATTTAATTTTTGTTTGCTTTATTTACAGTTATGCTTGGGTGACTCATTTGGTTTATATTTTAAATGGTCGTGGATATAGATTAGGGTTAGGGTTTTCTTTTATGGATAGTATTTAGCCGACTTGTAAATTAGTCGAAATTAAAAGTAGGTTAAATATAGAATGAAGGCCTATATATATTTAACAAAAAAAGTCTGCTAGGGTTAGAAAACCGTATGCACATATTAGTTTTGAGAAGGCAAAACAGAGGAAAAAGGGGCAGTGACCAAAGGAGGAAGGGACTGTGTTAAGTTTGCCGGAATTTGCAGACGAAGGTTGAAGGTTTCAAACTGAAACCTAGAGGCAAGTTTCAGACTATCTCTTTCCTGTAAACTTGTGTTCTGTGCATTCTTTATAGTCTCCAGGGTTAATTCAACTTTAAAACTAATGGTTGATGCATGTGTAACAGACTGTAATTTGTTGTGTTTAAAGAACTGGAATTGGTTTTCTGCATACTGTGTTTGTGTATGAATTGAGACTTTTGTAAATTAATTTATACAGGAAGATGAAGAGTTTTTAGGACTTTAGGAACTTAGATGGAACGCTAGGAATGTAATTAAACTTTAAAACGATTATTTATGCATAATGAACTAAGCTGAAATCTGTTTTTACGTTTTTATGTTTCTGAAATTGTTCTTTGCTTGAACTGCTGCGACAAGGACTTAGGCTTCTATAAATCAAATCCTAAGGGGATGTGAGGAGGTTCTAAGACCGTGTGGATGTAAATTGAACTCTAGGAAGTTTAAAAATCTGTATCAAAGGTGGGATGGATGGCTGGAATGGCATCGGAAGCGAAAACGAAGGTCAGAGATGAAGGAGCAGGCTCTCAGGGAGAGAGAGCCGGCTCCCTAAGTGAGGGAGCCGGCTCCCAAGCAAGTAGAGCCGGCTCTCCATGAGGGAGAGCCGGCTCCAGAAGATAAAGAGACGGCTCCCATGGGGGGGGAGCCGGCTCCCTTGAACAGTTACCCCTTCGAGGGTATTTTCGGCATTTTTCTGCCTTTGGGGCCTTAAACGAAATTTCTGGAAAATAAAAGGGGGTTCTAAATACTTAAAAATTTACCTATTAGAACCTTTAAACAGTGGATTTATGTTAGGGTTTGATTCTAAGGGGCATCATGAACATAAACAATAGTAATGTGTATGTTGTCCGGAAGAAAGGAAGGGAGATTGACAGGTGAGTTGTTTTAGCAAAATTTCAATAAACTGTTATAACGGATATTTCTAGGACTTTATATCAACAATGTCTAAAATATATTTAAGTTCCAAGAGGGTTGGTTAGGTTGTGGTTGTGGGCATCGTGTAATTTAAATACATGGCTATGTGCTGACAGGATTGAAAGAGATTTTATTTGCTGGTTTGTTTTAACCAGTTTACATGAGTAAGTATAAAGAACCATTGGGGTTTTACACAATGTGCAGTGAGACTTCTCAGTGTCATATGATATCAGGTACAGGTTTTAGGATGCAGGATTAAAAAGGGACGTCATGTGTTATAAACGTTAACTTGCATGCCGTCAGGGATTGAGGAGGTTTTCATTACTAGTCTCGGTTGTAATAATTTGAATGAACTAGTATGAGAGGATGGTTTGGGTTTCCTAGTATAATGTTGCTCAGTTTATAATTCTAATAATCATTATATTATGCTATGAATGGTAATTGCTGAACTGTTATAAATTCTTGTTCTGTCAATTATATGGAGATGAATAGATTAAATTGTTTATTGTTTTAACAATTTCAAAAGGAGTTTTCATTATAAATATAGTCATATACTGGTGGCATAATAGGATCTTGTCTATAATTGGTTTTTATTATGCTTGGTTTTGGATGGATTGGATGCTTGAGTGATTCTGCATTGTACATGAATCATATGCATTATATGTACCGGTATGGGACGGTGACATATCAGGGATGGATTAGATCAAAAAGCTAAGTCCTACCCCTTCATACATACGGTATGGATTAACTAAAACAGTTAAATCTTACATGGATACATGTCCTGTCAACTAAAACAGTTGAACGACATAACGGATGTTTGTTTTATCTTTCTGCATTTATGAAGGAATTTATATATATTTATGGTACCGTAATACGAGCTTGAGTCTCCTGGTCATGGTTAGGATGCATATATTGCAAAGGTTGAGTAGCTAGATATAGCTAAAGTTCCCTGGTAGGTCTAGGTACTTGGCCGCTGAAAAGCGTGTTTTATAGGTCACCTTCTACTCAGGCTGAACTATGTTATAGGCTAGTGAGCATCCTATAGTGTGTGTATATATATATATGGACTATTGTAGATATTGCCGAGCTATCTAGGATGTATCTGCGTATCGGGTTTATGTATGGATTGTAGTAGGATGGAACTTGCATGTGGGCCTGACCCACCTTTATTTTTCAGGTGTTCGTGAGTACCAGGCTTAGGGTTTGATCGTGGTGATGCAGATACAGTCACTCACTCTTCCGACTACATAGGATTTTTCGTTCTTATTTTGGTTTTGGATTTTAATTCTGTAAATGTTTTACCAGTTGGAATTATTAGAGGTCCACTAGATGGATTCCTGAGTTGTACAGATTTGAAGGATTTGAATGTTATTAATTTATTATTTTAAATTAAGAATTTTTATTTTAGAATTCTTTCAGCGTTTTGATATTTTATTCTTAATTCAAATTTTATTCCTGCTTGTTTATATATTAATTGTCTGATATCCCTCGGATCTGTGCTCGGACTTGATCACCCGTGGCTCTAGAATCGAGGGGTATCACAGTAAGTATCAGAGCACTCCAGGTTCTAGTGTCCTTAGGAGTGTCTTTCGTTAGAAGTCTTCCGCGTTGCGTCTCTTAAAAAATCTTAGAGCCATATTAGGATTCGTTGTACTCTTTTACGGTTCGTTAGGAGGAGCAACTGATGTCAATTATATTTCATCCTTATGAAATGGTTGACACTAGAAGAAAGATGGGGTCCGCGGCGACAGCGAAGCAGACCCGGAGGAGTAGAGGAGTATATTATCAAGTTCTCTACTAGAAGCAAAACTTGGGATTGAAGGTTTAGTTCCGGTTGGCGCTACTTGTAGAAGTATAAGCCAAGGAAGGATATAGGAATGCGTTTTAGGTCACTGCATAACAGGATGAACACGCTTTCAGTTGTTCTCGTAAAGGAGACAACCGAGGAATAGGAGTCCAAAGAGGATTCTAGTGAAGGAGATTTCAACAAACCCAAGAAAGAGGGTATTAAATGTTGAAAATCAGGGATTACGTGAAAGTGATCTTGTTCGCTAATAGTATAGTGAACGATACTCATAGAGTTGACGTGGATAGTTAACCTTGTGTATTACCTTTAAACGAGGTAGATAAAGGGAACTCTTCAGGGGTTTGGGAATTGGATGAAGATCTTCTCAGAACGAAGCAAAGATTATATAGCACGTTCCGGGGAGTATGGGGATTAGGTTTTGACGTTCTAAGTTGCTTTATACAGCTACATTAGACGGTTTGTATCCTGTGTATAAGGAGGATGAAGGTTAAGCCTTTGGCATTTGCTGAGGCAAATGGAGTTGGTTTTGAGCTATGTTTCGAGGTTGGGTGATTACCTCCGAAACTGTAGAAAGGAGATTGTGAACCAATCGGGTAAAGTTGATTTCTAAAAGAGATTTTCTTTGCTAGGAGGAACGATGTTTTACGTAGGAGTTTATTGTGTTTTATTGTGTGTGCTTTATGTGTTTCTTTTTCGTTAAGTATCAGTTAATTACCATTTTGGAGGAATAGCGTTAATTACGCTAGGATTTTGGGCATGTGGTCATAGGATTGGCTAAGTATATCTAACTTTAGCCAATCTAATGAACCTAGACATGCGTGGTTATAGTATGTGTTCAGGATGGGATAAGTAAACCAGCAGTTTGAGTCAAATGATTCATTTGATAAGCTGTAACATCATGCTGGTTTATCGGAGGAACTGACTTGGCTGAATATCTTCTTGGAAATTTTTTTTTCTTTAAAACAGGTGTTTCCAAGTCAGCAGGAGGATTTTGGTACTGATTTAGGTACTTGTAGGAACATCACCAATTGAGGATAGTAGACGGGATTAACTATTCGTCAGTCTACCCTTAATCAAGAATTTGGTTCCTAAGGGTGTGATCGAACATCTAAATATGGGAGCTGGTGTTACCAGACTAGGGATACTGTCGTTAGACAAATTGGGAGGCAAGTAGGAGGAGGGTTATAATGCTTTGTCGCAAAGTCTGATATCTAGTAAATAATTTAGATGGACCGTCAGAAATCATTAGATCCTTGTGGCCATTTCTCGTGCTAGAGCGGGCCTGATAGAGTAGGTTCCACGGATCTAAATGAAAGATTGCTGATTCTACACAAGGATCAGGATTCTAGGTGACTGATACAATTAAATCAGCTTTGTGTTGACTATTTTAGAACTGGTAAGATATCAATTCCTACGATTAGTATAGATCACGAGATGGCTTAGATAGACAGGTGTGGTGATTCACACTTTGCATTAAGTTGCGTCTAGTGGAGGTGCTGGGGAGAAGGCTGACTTTATCAACCGTTATGGTAATTAAACCTTCGGTGGATTATTTTGGAAAGTCAGTTAAGTTTTCGCATGAGAAAATAATAACACTTGCCATTACCAAGAAAATGGAGGCGGTCAACTTTGAATGTTTGGGCTGACCCCATAGGAGGTAGTACCTTACTCCGATGAGTTTAGGGTACTGAAGGAGGAGGAGTGGTTGTCTTTCTGATTCGAGTAAGGTCGGAGTGATTGAGGTGTAAAATTCATAAATTATACATTAAAGTTAAATGGATAGGAGTATAGTACGACTTATCAGGTTCGTCTTGGTGAGCCGGTACGGATAGAGACAGGTATATCACTGTTTCTAAAGGTATCATCTGCTAACAAGGTAGAAAATTAATACTTGGATATTACTGGAGGTTTTTAGTCCTTTCTTATATCAAAATGGGAGTCGGACTAATCAGGAGGGGATGGTTGGTAGAAATTACTGACATTTGTGGGAATTTTACTTCCATATGGTTTAAGAATAATGGATAGAGCAAGTTCGCTTGTGGACTACACTTTAGTGGAGTTTACTTTGGCGTTTCTTATCAGTTCTACATTGCGCTGATAACGGAGTTATAGTATGTGGTTATTCACTATGGAAGATAACCGGTGCTATGTCAAAGGAGTTTTCTAAAGGTGTTGGAGCAACAACTATGCTTCGCAACTCTAGACGGGCAATTGGATCACAATATTCTATTTAGTCATGGCAAATATGCTTAGGATATGTATCCTAGGTTGGCATGGGTAATTGAAAACGTTACTTACCGTTTCTGATATTATCTGTGTTATTGTTGGCACAAGGAGGTTCGTGCGACAATGTTTGGGATTTTGGATGGTAGGTTGTGCCGGTCTCTCACTAGTTGGTCTGGCATGGAAGCGAGGTTATCTGATAAAACCTTGACTTTATGTAAGGATACATCGGAGAAACATACTCTCTTTTGGTAATGAGTGCTCAAGGTTTGGAGGCGACAGTCGGATTTTGTAGATAGTGGAACTCATATATGGGAGTTTTCTATCAGGAAAAGGTTATTTGAGCGGTCTTCCGTATCAGAAGCAATGTGTTTTGGAGGAAAGTCAGTTTTATGTATCGCACTGACTTTTTACGGGTTTTGGTTATTGGTTTCGACAGTAGCCTATTGTTTAGCGTTATCAACTTGTTAAGCGCTGGATGCATAGGACTTTTATGTGTTAGTTCTATGGAACTGGAAGGAATAGAGACGGTTACCCTTCATTAAATATTGGGTAAGATTGGCTCATTGCTAGATACAATCTAGGCGTTGTACATTTATGCTATGTTCTTAAACATAGAAACTTAGTATATTATTGGATATGTTGGAATTTGGTGGAGCTCGTCTAAAGGGGCTGTGCCACACGGAAACGGAAATGAATTTTGCACAGTAATTAATTCAGAGTTTCGTGAATTCCGAGGACGGAATTCCTTTTGTTAGGGGGGAAGAATGTAATACCCCTAGTTTTCAAAAGGACAAAATGGGAATTTAATTTTGCATTTTGGTTTTTATTTCCTTTTATTTGATTATATGACTTAGTTGTTGGAATTGATTGTTTTATTTGGGGAATTTTATTTTTATGTGTATTTGCTTAGTTGCTTATTTATTAGTTGTGTGTATTTAATTTAAATTGCTTAATTACTATTTATGTATATTTAATTTAATTGTTGAATTGTTTATGTGTGATTTAATTTAATTATTTTATTGGTATGATTTAATTGACGTGTATTGTTGGTTAGTTTATTTAATTTATTTATCACTTGTTTATTTAATTTTTGTTTGCTTTATTTACAGTTATGCTTGGGTGACTCATTTGGTTTATATTTTAAATGGTCGTGGATATAGATTAGGGTTAGGGTTTTCTTTTATGGATAGTATTTAGCCGACTTGTAAATTAGTCAAAATTAAAAGTAGGTTAAATATAGAATGAAGGCCTATATATATTGAACAAAATAAGTCTGCTAGGGTTAGAAAACCATATGCACGTATTAGTTTTGAGAAGGCAAAACAGAGGAAAAAGGGGCAGTGACCAAAGGAGGAAGGGACTGTGTTAAGTTTGTCGGAATTTGCAACCGAAGGTTGAAGGTTTCAAACTGAAACCTAGAGGCAAGTTTCAGACTATCTCTTTCCTGTAAACTTGTGTTCTGTGCATTCTTTATAGTCTCCAGGGTTAATTCAACTTTAAAACTAATAAGGCAAGTTTCAGACTATCTCTTTCCTGTAAACTTGTGTTCTGTGCATTCTTTATAGTCTCCAGGGTTAATCCAACTTTAAAACTAATGGTTGATGCATGTGTAACAGACTGTAATTTGTTGTGTTTAAAGAACTGGAATTGGTTTTCTGCATACTGTGTTTGTGTATGAATTGAGACTTTTGTAAATTAATTTATACAGGAAGATGAAGAGTTTCTAGGACTTTAGGAACTTAGACGGAACGCTAGGAATGTAATTAAACTTTAAAATGATTATTTATGTATAATGAACCAAGCTGAAATCTGTTTTTACGTTTTTATGTTTCTGAAATTGTTCTTTGCTTGAACTGCTGCGACAAGGATTTAGGCTTCTGTAAATCAAATCCTAAGGGGATGTGAAGAGGTTCTAGGACTGTGTGGATGTAAATTGAACTCTAGGAAGTTTAAAAATCTGTATCAAAGGTGGGACGGATGGCTGGAATGGCGTCGGAAGTGAAGACGAAGGTCAGAGATGAAGGAGCAGGCTCTCAGGGAGAGAGAGCCGGCTCCCTAAGTGAGGGAGCCGGCTCCCAAGCAAGTAAAGCCAGCTCTCCATGAGGGAGAGCCGGCTCCAGAAGATAAAGAGCCGGCTCCCATGGGGGGAAGCCGGCTCCCTTGAACAGTTACCCCTTCGAGGGTATTTTCAACATTTTTCTGCCTTTGGGGCCTTAAACGAAATTTCTGGAAAATAAAAGGGGGTTCTAAATACTTAAAAATTTACCTATTAGAACCTTTAAACAGTGGGTTTATGTTAGGGTTTGATTCTAAGGGGCATCATGAACATAAACAATAGTAATGTGTATGTTGTCCGGAAGAAAGGAAGGGAGATTGACAGGCGAGTTGTTTTAGCAAAATTTCAATAAACTGTTATAACGGATATTTCTGGGACTTTATATCAACAATGTCTAAGATATATTTGAGTTCCAAGAGGGTTGGTTAGGTTGTGGTTGTGGGCATCGTGTAATTTAAATACATGGCTATGTGCTGACAGGAGTGAAAGAGATTTTATTTGCTGGTTTGTTTTAACCAGTTTACATGAGTAAGTATAAAGTACCATTGGGGTTTTACACAATGTGCAGTGCGACTTCTCAGTGTCATATGATATCAGGTACAGGTTTTAGGATGCAGGATTAAAAAGGGACGTCATGTGTTATAAACGTTAACTTGCATGCCGTCATGGATTGAGGAGGTTTTCATTACTAGTCTCGGTTGTAATAATTTGAATGAACTAGTATGAGAGGATGGTTTGGGTTTCCTAGTATAATGTTGCTCAGTTTATAATTCTGATAATCATTATATAATGCTATGAATGGTAATTGCTGAACTGTTATAAATTCTTGTTCTGTCAATTATATGGAGATGAATAGATTAAATTGTTTATTGTTTTAACAATTTCAAAAGGAGTTTTCATTATAAATATAGTCATATACTGGAGGCATAATAGGATCTTGTATATAATTGGTTTCTATTATGTTTGGTTTTGGATGGATTAGATGCTTGAGTGATTCTGCATTGTACATGAATCATATGCATTATATGTACTGGTATGGGACGGTGACATATCAGGGATGGATTAGATCAAAAAGCTAAGTCCTACCCCTTCATACATACGGTATGGATTAACTAAAACAGTTAAATCCTACATGGATACATGTCCTGTCAACTAAAACAGTTGAACGACATAACGGATGTTTGTTTTATCTTTCTACATTTATGAAGGAATTTATATATATATTTATGGTACCGTGATACGAGCTTGAGTCTCCTGATCACGGTTAGGGTGCGTATATTGCAAAGGTTGAGTAGCTAGATATAGCTAAAGTTCCCTGGTAGGTCTAGGTACTTGGCCGCTGAAAAGCGTGTTTTATAAGTCACCTTCTACTCAGGCTGAACTATGTTATAGGCTAGTGAGCATCCTATAGTGTGTGTATATATATATATGGACTATTGTAGATATTGCCGAGCTATCTAGGATGTATTTGCGTATCAGGTTTATGTACGGATTATAGTAGGATGGAACTTGCATGTGGGCCTAACCCACCTTTATTTTTCAGGTGTTCGTGAGTACCAGGCTTAGGGTTTGATCGTGGTGATGCAGATACAGTCACTCACTCTCCGACTACATAGGATTTTTGTTCTTATTTTGGTTTTGGATTTTAATTCTGTAAATGTTTTACCAGTTGGAATTATTAGGGATCCACTAGATGGATTCCCGAGTTGTACAGATTTGAAGGATTTAAATGTTATTAATTTATTATTTTAAATTGAGGATTTTTATTTTAGAATTCTTTCAGCGTTTTGATATTTTATTCTTAATTCAAATTTTATTCCTGCTTGTTTACATATTAATTGTCTGATATCCTTCGGATCTGTGCTCGGACTTGATCACCCGTGGCTCTAGAATCGAGGGGTATCACAATCACGAAGAAGATCGATTCGAGCTTGATCGATATTATGTTAATTCAAGCAAATTCGTGAAAATAAAGCTTGATTTCTGGAAGTTGAATCCAGATCAGAGAGATTGCAGTTTGTTCAGAGAAGATTCTTGATTATTGTTGATTTTGAGGCATTTGTATCGGAATTACACAACTGTGATTTGTTCAATCGCAGCTGGATCCGGTGAGTTCAAAGCTAGAGAAGCTCAAATCTAGAAAACGGTGACCACGATTTGGTGAAGTTGAGTCCAGATCTGACGGAATTTGCACCGGTGATGCTCAGATCTAACATACCTTTGCTTCGCTCCAGAATCATGATAGAAGGTAAGAGCTCCAATCCGATGGAGAATGTCCAGCAGATGAAGCTAGATGAGTTGATAAATATGATCGAAGTTCTTCGAAAAGAGAATGCGGAGCTAAGAGTCGGAATGCAGCGTCAAGAAGCTCCGGTGCTCCCGCGACCGCTTCCGGCAGGTGAAGGAATTGTACATCTCGGTCTTACACGCCACGGTGAGGAGGTAGGAAACAATCAGACGGATCTTCACCATGAAGAGGTCAGGCCAGACGATTTGCCGCCAAATCTCTGTCGTGTCGATGAGCGTGAAGGCTCGATTCACCTGGATCCACGACATAAACAAATCAGGCGAAACGAGGCCAGGACTTCCGATCCGTATCCAGAAAGATTCGACCGAGAAGGATCTATGGAGTTTGGACACCAAAAGGCTACACCGATCTGGCAGAAGGAGTACATCAAGGAAAGGTCATCTGATCCGCCTTACCGGCCTTCAGTGGCTACGTTTGATTGTCGAAGCTCGGAAAGGAGATTCACGGATCTGAGATTTGCAGCAGCAAGCCAACGAGAGAATGAGGCACTACGTTCAGCAGCTCGGATAGTTGACTCGCCGTTTACTGATGAAATTCTGAATGCTCCGAATCCGAGGAAATTCTCTATGCCGGTTTTCATTATGTTTGACGGAACGACTGATCCGGTTGATCATGTATATCATATCCAATTGAAAATGGCTTTGAACACCGAGAACAATTCTTTAATGTAATGAGGCATTACGTTCAGCAGCTCGGACAGTCGACTCGCCATTTACTGATGAAATTCTGAATGTTCCGAATCCGAGAAAATTCTCTATGCCGGTTTTCATTATGTTTGACGGAACGACTGATCCGGTTGATCATGTATATCATATCCAATTGAAAATGGCTTTGAACACCGAGAACGATTCTTTAATGTGCAAGTGCTTTCCAACCAGCTTGGCTAGACCAGCGCTCAACTGGTTCAAAAACTTGCCGAGGGGTTCGATCGATAGTTTCCGAAGCCTTTGTGATCGGTTCATAAGTCAGTATTATGGAAATAAACGCCCGGCAAAAGATGTCTCCAGTTTGTTCACAATGAAGCAGCATGAGGATGAGTGTCCCCAAGCCTTTCTTACCAGGTTCAACTTAACCAAGAGTATAGTGATCGAATGCCATCCCTCTACAGCGGTTCAAGCATTTAAGTTAGCCATGACTCGTGGCACTCCATTTCACACAAGCTTGGTGGTGAATACGCTGAAGACCATGGATGAACTGAATGAAATAGCTGATGGTTTTGTATGCTTAGAAGAAGAAGAAGAAGCAACTAACGCTCGGAAGACATCCATAATAACAACAGAAGAGAAAACCAAAGCAAAAATTAGGCAAAAGCAGGCTCAGCCACAACGTCAGACCTCTTAGAAAGCTGAAAAGAGGCCCAGAGAGGAAGAACTGGTTACTCCGCTGAAAGTTACACTGACAAGGCTGTACCAAGAAAATAAAGATAAGTTCCAACCTCCTTTACCTATCAGCCAACCCCTCGACCAGAGGGACCAGTCTAAGCATTGTGCTTTCCATTCTGACTTTGGCCATCAGACTAATGAATGCAGGAACTTAAGGAGGCAGGTAGAGATGCTGATAGCCAAAGAGGAGTTCGCAAGTTATATCCAAGGCACAGCAGTGGAACAGAACCGACCAATAGAGCAAGTAAAAAGGAATTAGAAGCTGAGCTCCCACAACTCGTAACCAGATCACATAATCAATGCGATTCATGGTCGGCCCAAACTGGCTGAAGAGTCAGAAGAACTACTTAGAGTGCGCCTCCGCCAAGCACAGATGAAGAGGAGGATAGGCAGTGTAAACACTCTGCATCAGCAGAACGCATCAACGCAAATCAAGTTTGACAGAACCAACCTGTTACGGGTTCAGATTCCTCATGAAGATCCGTTAGTCGTCAGTTTGACAGTGGCCGAATATTTAGTACGCAGAGTTCTGGTTGATCCTGGAAGTAGTGCGAACGTTATGCCGAGGGACACATTTGATCAGCTCGAGATCAAGCCAGACCGGCTCAAGCCCACTGGGAATCCTCTGCTAAGGTTTGATGGAAAATAAGTGGAGCCCATCAGTATGGTGGAAGTAGCAGTGCATGCTGCAGAGAGGGTTCTGATGGAGAGCTTTGTGGTTGTCGAGATCCATCCCTCTTATAACCTTCTGATAGGCAGAGGGTGGATCCACAGAGTTCAAGGTGTTCCTTCCACTCTGCACCAAGTAATGAGATGCCTGGGGCCAGATAGCACTAAGGTGATTGACACTCATGGGGACCAAGTTACAGCTAAAGAATGTTATTCAGTGACACTGAAATCCGCTGGGAAAGGAAAAACACCTGTCCGATCGGCGAGCCCGAGATAGCAATTACAGAAACCTCCACCCAAGCAGAATGGGGAGGAGGAGCCAGTGGACTTGATTGAAGAACCCCTTATTGATGTACACATCGATCAATCTAGGCCAAAGCAAACTACCCGAGTGGGAGTAAGACTCACCGAGAGAGAAAAGCAGGAGTTAATTGATTTCTTATCTCACAATGCCGATGTATTTGCATGGAGTCACTTAGACATGCCTGGCATTAGCCCTTTGGTATCCTGTCACTCCCTGAACATTAATCCCAATGCAAGACCTATAAAGCAGAAGCAGCGAAAGTTTGCTCTAGAACGTAACCGGATCATAGCCGAGGAGGTTGATAGGCTGCTTGATGCGGGATTCATAAGAGAAGTGTACTATCTCGACTGGTTGTCAAACGTTGTTGTTATGCAGAAGAAGAATGGGAAATGGCGAGTGTGTATTGACTTTACCAAATTGAACAAAGCCTATCCGAAGGATAGCTTTCCGCTACCTCAGATTGATCAAATGGTGGATGCTACTATTGGGTATGCGTGTTTAACCTTCTTAGATGCTTATTCAGGTTATAATCAGATCCCCATAGACCTTGCTGATGAAGAGAAAACTTCTTTCATTACCGAGCGAGGGACCAATTGCTACAAAGTTATGCCGTTCGGACTGAAGAACGCCAGAGCAACTTATCAAAGGCTTATTAGCAAAATTTTCAAGGATCAAATAGGGAAGACTGTGGAAGCCTACATTGACGACATGGTAGTAAAAAGTAAAAAGAAAGTTAACCATCTGAAACATCTACAAGACGTATTTGATGTGTTGAGACAATATGGAATGAAGTTCAATCTAACCAAGTGCTCATTCGGCGTGAGTTCTGGTTAGTTCCTGGGACACGTGGTTAATCATAAAGGCATAGAAGCTAGCCCTGCCCAAGCATAAGCTCTAACTAAGAATGTTGAGCCGAAGATAATCAAAGAAGTGCAAGCACTTACGGGTCGGATAGCTGCATTGAGCCGGTTCATTTCCAAATTGTCATATCACTACAAACCATTTTTTGACACAATACGAAACCATGGGAGACAAGTTTAGGGGGATGAACAGCGCCGAACATTAACTGGTTTGAAAGAATATATGCAGAACCTTCCGGTCCTGTCAGCTCCCGAACCAGGAGAAAAACTATTTTTATACCTCAGGGTATCCAACATCACGACAAGTGGCGTTCTGATCCATTGTAAAGAGGGAAAGCAATATCCAGTGTTCTATGTTAGCAAAACGATGACTAAGGCCGAACGACGGTATTCAAAGGCCGAACGAGTGATACTCTCGTTAGTACATGCGAAAAGAAAGCTCAGGCATTATTTTGAATCCCATCATATCATCGTTCTAACCACTTTCCCTATCAGAATAATCCTGCATAAGCCAAACCTTTCAGTGAAGATGACGAAGTGGGCCATACAGTTAAGATCATTTGACATAACATATGAACCCAGAACGGCAATCAAAGGGCAAGCAGTGGCAGATTTCTTACTGGAATGTGATTCAGAAGACATGGAGGAAGACCTTCAAGGTTGCTTGTGGAAACTCTTTGTCGATGGATCCTCAAATCAAATGGGGGCAGGCATTAGGGTCAAACTACAGACACCAGAAGGCACGTCCCTAAGTCAAGCACTCTGGCTTGAATTCAGAGCCACTAACAATGAAGCAGAATATGAGGCACTACTGGCTGGACTTAAGCTCGCAAAAAAGCTGAAGGTCAGGAATTTGACCGTCTTTAGTGACTCGCAGTTAATTATCCGGCAGGTGAATGGCAAATATGAAACCAAGGATGAAACGATGGAAGCATATCATTCTGCTGTTATACGAGAAGTCATAAACTTTGAAAAAATTGAATTCATCCAAATACCGAGAGAGCATAACAAAGATGCCGATCGGCTAGCATGTAGCGCGTCGGGTTCTGGAGAGACATTGGCAAGGGTAATTCCAGTAGGAATACTGAACCAGCCATCCATTTTTGAAGAACCTTCGGGCCCAGATCCTTGGCAAGTGAATGTTATTCCATATGAGCCAAGTTGGATTGATCCGATCATAACTTATATTCGGGATGGTACTCTGCCTGAGCAAAGAGATGAGGCTAAGAAAATCAAATCGAACGCTATAAAGTACGCCATAGTGCATAACCAGTTATACAAGAAATCTTTTTCTGGGCTGTACTTAAAGTGCGTTACCCCCACAGAGGCTCGGCAGATATTGCGAGCTATTCATGAAGGTGTGTATGGAAATCATTCAGGGGAAAGATCTTTAGCGCACAAAGCAATGACGCAAGGGTACTTCTGGCCGAACATGTCACGAGATGCGGAAGAATTCTCCAGAAGATGTGATAAATGCCAAAGGCTCGGACCATTAATCCACCAACCACCTAAGGACTTACACGTGATGGCCACACCATGGCCTTTCATGGATGTGGTTGGTCCTCTGCCAACTGCAAGAGCTCAGAACATATGTATTGCTGGCAACAGATTACTTTACCAAATGGGTGGAAGCAGAACCATATTCGAGCGTAACGCAAACCCATGTAAGACGCTTCATCTGGAGTAATATTATTTGCCATTTTGGTATTCTGAGGTCAATCGTTATGGATAATGGGATTAATCTCGACAGCAAGCAAGTCAGAGAATTGCTGGAAGAATATGAAATTAACCAAAAGTTAGCAGCAGTAAGTCATCCCCAGGCCAATGGACAAGCAGAAATTAAGAATAGAATAATTTTTGCTTGTATCAAGAAGAAACTAGAAGACCATAAAGGGAAGTGGCTGGATGAACTCTCGAACGTCCTATGGGCTTATAAAACGACCCCTAGATGGCCGACCGGGGAAAGCCCATTCGCCATGGCATACAGATTGAGGCAGTCATACCGGTTGAATATTTGGTTCCAACTGTCCGAAGCTTAACATGGAATCAAAAACAGAATGACAAAATGCTGAGATTTAACCTTGATATGTTAGAGGAAAAGAGAGATGCTGCGGCAATAAGGCTTGCATCCTATCAGCAGACACTGGCTAGCAGCCACAACAAAAGGGTGAAGCATAGAGATTTCACACTTGGCGATCTGGTTCTGAAGAAGAAGGTAGGAATGGTTAAAAAGATGATGTCACCTTCGGAAGGACGATACAAAATTGCAGAAGTCATAGGGAAGGGGGCATATATACCAGAGACCATGGCTGGAAGGTTGGTTAACAAGCCATGGAATGTTACATCTTTAAAAAGGTATTATCTGTAGAAAGTTTAAAGTTCTAATTCTGGCATTATTCATCTTCAGTTGTACAGAATTCCGAAATTTATAAAAAGCTATCTTCTTCTGAAAAGTTGAGTGTATGAAAACAGCAAAGTAAGTGGCAACTGGCATTATGAACCGAACACCAAAAACCTTGCCCAAAAATAAAGAATGAAAGTGGCAAGTGGCATTATAGCCGAGCGCCAACCACTCAGCAAAGTAAGTGGCAACGGGCACTATGAGCCGAACGCCAAAAACTTGCCAAAAAATAAAAGAGTGAAAGTGGCAAATGGCATTCTAGCTGAGCGCCAACCACTCAGCAAAGTAAGTGGCAGCCGGCACTATGAGCCGAACGCCAAAAACTTGCCAAAAAATAAAAGAGTAAAAGTGGCAAGTGGCATTCTAGCCGAGCTCCAACCACTCAGCAAAGTAAGTGGCAGCTGGCACTATGAGCCGAACGCCAAAAACTTGCCAAAAAATAAAAGAGTGAAAGTGGCAAGTGGCATTCTAGCCGAGCGTCAACCACTCAACAAAGTAACTGGCGGCTGGCACTATGAGCTGAACGCCAAAAAACTTGCCAAAAATAAAAGAGTAAAAGTGGCAAGTGGCATTCTAGCCGAGCGCCAACCACTCAGCAAAGTAAGTGGCAGCTGGCACTATGAGCCGAACGCCAAAAACTTGCCAAAAATAAAAGAGTGAAAGTGGTAAATGGCATTCTAAGTCGAACACCAAAAACTTGCAAAAAAAAAAAAAAAAAAAGTGGCAAAGTGGCACACTAGCCGAATGTCAACCACTGACATACAGAGAGAAATCAGATCAGATAGCATTAAATCATTAAGTAAAAGGGTTTTTGGCAAAAGTTCAACCAAAAGTCAGCCATCTCATTAGTAATGAAGTTTCTGAGTTACAAAAAATGAGGTATACAGATGACAAAAGTGCAGAAGGAAAGAGGTCAATACATCAGAAAGGTTCTAACTAGAAGCATTTGCCTCGTCAGCTTCTTGATGGTGCTGAACGGTCCCCTCATCACTTTTGGCGGTTCCGTCCTCACGAGGAGGAGAATCAAGCTGAATGACAGAATCATTCTACTGAGTTCTATCCTCAGTAGCATTGGAAGAATCATTTTACCAAGTTTCATCCTTAGCAGCGATGGGATGGAATCACGGTGGACATAGGAAGAACGTCCAGAGGTTGAGCAGTAGAGGGAGTAGGAGTGATCCTGGAAGAGGCGATCTATTGGCATTCATCAAATATGCCCTCAGCAGGGGTGGAGTCTGGGTCGGCATAAACACCCAGAGGATCAATCTCCAGCTCTTTGTCAACCTTATCAGGGGTAGAACCGATCTGACCTTCAGCTGGAACACGATCGGTATAACCCTCTCAGAACCCCTGAGCATATCTGAGGGCCCCAACCCTAGAAAACCGAGCGTGCAGAGCTAGCATACCACTATTTACCTTACTAATGGTGTTGAGTAAAGCATCACGCTCGTCTAGAACTCTTTTCTCAAAGGTCATCCAAGCGGATTGCTCATCACTCAGAAGGCGCTGAAATTCTTCCTTCTCAGCCTTAAGAGATTCTCGCTCAGTATGCCAGACACTCTTCTCAAGTTGCAGAGCCTCCTTTTCGTCCTAAAGAGAGTCTATCTCCTTTTTCAGAGCATCTCTCTTTTTTTCAACTTTGCTGAGCTGAACCATCAGCTCAGCATTTCTGGTGATGATGATCTTGTTTTCTTTATTGGCAACATTAAGGCTGTCAGAAAACTTACGAGCCTTGGCATTCCCCATCTCTACTTGCTTCTGCATGACCATCATCCCAAACAGGGTCTGTAGAGATATACATGATAACTAATTAAACCAAGCAGGTGATCAGAAGAAATCAAATATAAAGACTATGTAAAGATTTGCTGACTGAGGGGGAAGACTTACCTCCATGGTAGACAAAGGAAAGCGGCTGAACGCTTCCTTCTGAGATAAACCCTTGGCAACCTCAATGTCTCTGGGAGTCCACATGCTCCTGTAGAATGCCATAACGGTTTGACCATCCTTGAACATGGTCTCGTTCGGCTTCACATATAACCCTTCTGTTCGGATAAACTAAGGGGTCCATGGCGCCATAGTGAGGCAGAAGCATTGGCCGAAACAGACCCTGAAGGAGCAGGAGGTCTGATTGAAGGTGGAATGGGTGCATTCGGTCCAGATGGACGAATCCTTCTTAATAGAGGGATATTCTCTGGGCTAGAAGGAGTATCAGGCTAAGGCCTCTTCCCTCTCTCATTTTCCCGAGCAGCAGTAGTGGTATTGGCAGAACGGGTGCCAGCTGAAGGAGTTGCGCTTGGATTAGTAGGTGGAACGTTAGTAACTGGGTTGGCAGTTACCACGTTCAGGTTGGTGGAAGGAGTGATATCAGAAATAGTGGCCGAAGATGATACTGAGGCCGAAAAGGAGGTTTCAGCAGGATTAGCAATAACCCTCGGAGGATCTTTCCTCCTGCCGAAGGAAGGAATCCAAAGCTGGCTCATGTTTTTACCAATAAGTGAGATATCAAAGAGGTTATCCGAAGTAAGGAGATCTGAGCAGGAAGGGATGTTGTTTAAAACATATTCGTTCCAGTAGTTGATCATATCCCTGCAAACAACATAACCCAAGTCATTATAAGGAATGCCTAGGGAATGGCAAAGAAAAGTACAGAAGCGAGGGACACAAATTTCGCAAAAACAGTCACTTTTATGCGTTTTGAATTTCTTATACAAAGAAACCGAGCATTAGCCAAAGGCACTCAGGATAGGAAAGTCCTCTGCAACTGGAGAAGACCAAGCCCCTCTAACCCCTATTATGTTTTTTCTCCAACCCTTCTCGGATTTGATTTTGTCCTTATATATAAATCTCTTTTTGATCGGGTAGAAGTGGTAAAATGGTTCATCAGAACGGATCTTGCTAACTTTGTAACAGAGGAGAAGATCTATGATATCAAGATCTAGACCTCTGTCACGGATCAAAAGCAACAGAACGGATAATACTCTAAAGAAATTGGGGTTTACCTACAGAGGAGAAAGCCCTAATTTATTAAAAACATAGTTAAAGAAGGGATGCAGAGGGAACCTAATGAGGTTAAGATGAAGATGGGAAAATATAACCTCGCCGGGAAGAAGGCCAACACTAGTTCTAATATCCACCTCTTTAGGGCAATTTCTAATCTGTATATCGTCAGGAAAATGAAGTCTCATGCGAAGAATATCTAGATCTATAGTCATAGTGAGAATGAATGAAGACTTTAAGGGAGAAAAAGAGGTCTTCTGAAAGAGAAAGGCAAACAAAACTAACCTCAGAGAGTGAAAACGTCAAAGAGCACTACAAGGTTGCTGGAAAAAAGAGCTTTTGCAATAAATCGCCGGAGAAGATTTGATTCGGAAGAGATGGATAAGGGTTTGATTAATAGTAAAGAACAATAGAAACGGTAAAGAAGATTGATGGAACATCCCTGAGGCTTATAAAGACAATGTAGGCCCGAAGACCAAGGATTCGGGAAATCGAGGAGTTTTTTTTTGAATCTCAGAGCATCGATTCCCCGAATCCAACCGTTCATTTTACCAAGAGATCTTCTCAAGCCGTTAAGCCATGATTAGCAGCCTCTAATAATTACCCCCTAATTAATTAGGGAGTAATTATGGGGGCAGTTGAGGATATCAGAAGTAATATGGGCCGGATATGATCCGCGGACGTGGCATCGGGTCAAACAATTGAATTCAGCCCATACAGGAGCACCACAAAATGGGCCGAGCTCGGAGGATCCATCGAAGAAGGCCGAGCCCACTGGAAAGAAGGCCCAAAGCTGATAGTCCAGCAGCATTTGTAATTGCCTATAAATAGGCAGTGAAGAGAGTAAAAGAGTGAAGATTATTGTGAAATGTACTGAAATTCTGTCAAAATGGAGGGAGAGATTTTCTTGCATTTACATAGAGGTAGGGGTCTCTAATTCTCACTACCTTGTGCTTTTGTGAGTCATTCTACTATAATTATTGTCAAGCATGATCAATTTGATTTATTTGCCTCTTAAATGACTTGATTTTGTATATAGCATGTGGTTATGTGAAATTGTTGAATTGTATGAAAGATATGCTTGATTATTGGATTCTCTATATGACTGTGTTGATAAAATTATTAGAAATTATTCATGGAAGTTTATGGAAATTCTTTTAGAATTATTGTAAAGTATGCTTAATATATTAATTGTCATACCTAAGTGTTTATTATCTTGCTAAAATAACTATATGGATGCATGCTAAATTGTATAGTAGAAATTTCTTTAATTTCTTGGAAATGGTAAAGCATGTGATTTGCATCCATAGCATTGGGCATGAAAGAAAAAGGGTACAATGATTTGATAATAATGAAAAAGGGAATTTTTTGGGAGAATTTGATGAAACGGTTTTTGAGAAAAACCCGGTCGCCGCGGAGTCACCAAATGGCCGGTGTGTTAATATAACCTAGAGGGAACTAGGGAGATTGCCCTAGCGTGGTTGAGCTATCTGGGCCCCAAATGACGCTGCAGAGGTACCAAAGGTCAGGGACAATAGCCAATCCTTCTCTTATGTCGTTGCGGAGTCACCAAAGGGCGGGTTATATTAACAGTTTGTGAAGTGATGATGTTTTCTGAAAATGGGGAGTGACATGCATAACATTGCATTCATGGCATGAAATTTATTTGTTTTGAACTTAGAATTGATATTGTGTTTTCCCGACTTTGCATGATTCCAAATTCCTATTGTCCTATTCCTTGTTTGGATTCACGGGGACACAAGAGGTGTGTCTTAGGCACCATCTACTGAGCAATTTTGCTCACCCCTTTTATTTAACATTTTTTACAGGAAACGGGAAAGAAGTGGCGGATGACATTCTACCACAGACTTAGTATAGATTAGGAGCTTATTTTGTTATTTTTGTACTTGGGTCTCACTATTTTGTAAGAATTAGCATAATGTATTTTGTATGATGACATGGACATTTGATATTAATCTTGTATTTTGGGACTGTAATTATGATACTTAGATGATATAGGATGTGGTTGTACCACCATGGAATGTATTAGATGTTTATTGTGTTGGGACAGGTTAAAAATGTTTTTAAACAGCTTGTTGTAAAACGATTTTTAGCGGAGGTCATGCCGAATTTTTTTAAAAAAAAAAAATTTGGCATCAGTTAAGGTCGTTACAGATAAGGTGACCAAGTAATTAAATGATAAGATTTGATTAATTCAAAGATTGCACTAAAGATACGATTAACTAATTCCTTCTCTCCCGGAAGGAAATGAAGAACGACAACTTCAACTTTCTATAAAAGTGAGACCAGTCAACATAAAAAGGTACGCCATAAATCCCATCCCAGAGGGAAATCCTTTATCGGATATTCAATCGTCAAGTACAAACTTGATCGACGGACTACACCCGGCCGGCACCACGCCGCTCATCACTTCTCTTATCTTGCAGGAATGGCCATTGGCTCCGGATCGTGCGGATTTTTGCATCAACAGATTTTAATTTGATAGAAAGTGAGATTACTACATCATGATTTGGAGGATTATTCCCCACCACAAATGTAAGTGGTGGGTCTCAATCAATTTTTCTTTTTTTAATTAGCAGTTCTATGAAATATGAAACGTATTAATGCAGTGACATATTATTGATTTCTCTATCCATGAAGAATATGTAGTAATATCCTATAACACAATGGCAATTCCCCCATTGGTTGATGCAAAATCTTGTAATATTGCATCACAGTATAGGTGGTACTACTCAGTATGTTGCACGTTTCAAGCAGAAAAGATAAATCGTCTTAAATTAGGAGGTTAAAAAAAATTAACTCATCTTTCCTTATAGCAGTTTTCACTTCATAAGTGACATTGAATAATTAATTAAAAGTTCTGAATATATTAGCAATTTGAATGTATTCACTTATGAGTTAAATTAGTTTATTGTTGTGCATTTGAATTTTGAAATATTAATACTTCTGAAACAAAAATAATAATAATAATAATAATAAAAGAGGAACCGTGGAACCAAACCGATTTCTTATGATTTGGTTTGGTTGGTTCCTCTGGTCAAATGGTTCGGTTTGGTTCTAGATTTTTCAAAACCGTTAGGAATGGTTTGGTTACAAAAAACTTTCAAACCGGTCCAAACCGAACCGTGTACATTCCTAGTTTTAAGTCATAAGAGTATCTCCAGCAGTCTGTTAAAATATTCTTTTAAGTAAAATATACACCGGCACGTATGATGTATAAATTTTTTTTTATCTCCAGCAGTCTGTTGAGATACACTGTCATGTCATCAATGTGTAAAATTGTACGTTGTGTATTTTATACAATATTTTTACACAGTCACATCAGCATATTTCCCTTCTGCTATCTCTTTCTCATCCCATTAAAGAATCATCACTATATTATTAAGTAGGTTTATAACAGTTATGTGAGGTTCTGGCATGACACGTGGTTAGTTATTATTGGAGGATATATTTTTACACAAAAGATATAAAACAATCACCAGAGCTAAAAATAAATAATCCAAAATTTTTGTGTAAATCTATCCTGACACATCATATTACACAAAAAAAATATACACAACGGTTGAAAATGCTATAACGTACTTTTAAAAAAACAAAAAGAAGGAAAATGCTACAAACATTTTGGCTCAACCAATGAGAGAGGAACTTGGATTCCCTCCTTTATTTATACAACAACTATAACTTTTTGACGTAACTGTTACATTTGTTGAACTAACAATTTATGTGCACCACAAGACAAGGGCATAGGATCTCCACTACAAGAGGGGATCCGGATTCCAAAGATTGAGCTCCGAATTTTGAATGCATATATGAAAAATCACTTATTTTAAACTGTGTTTAATTAATTATAATTTTCAATATAAGTTTAAAATCTCAAAATGTACACAACCAGCAGTTACAAATTATGGCACATTCGATCAGTGCATGTATAGTACTACTAAATTTGTATACGTACAGGTTAGAAGGGAAGGTGGCAATTATTACTGGCGGTGCAAATGGAATCGGAGCAAGCATTGTGCACCTCTTTTGGGAAAATGGTTCCAAGTTTGCAGGGGCGGAAGGAAGGGGGGCTGGCAGGGGCCATGGCCCCCCTAATTTTTTTTGGAATTTTTTTCTAGTATAGGTAAAAATATACTAAAAATAAAATAATATAACATATATGATATAAAATCTATACTTGGCCCACCTAAGGAAAAAAAAAATTATTTTTTTAATTAGCATTTAACAAAAGATAGTTTATATATAATCTAAAAGAACGTGATTTAATTGACGACTATAGAATCCCAACTCAAACATCGTTGTTTCTATAATGTGACTATCTTAAATCCTTCTAACTCAAGCACGATTCTTTTCATAACCTTACTATCCTAAAATTTCATCTCATACATGATTCTTTCCATCACTTTTTTTTTTTCTTTTTATTTATTTTTATTGGAATGCTTTTATAAGAATTCTATAAGAAATTAATTTTTACAAAATCAATGATTTAAAAATCTAAATTCTTATTTTATTAATTTGTTTGTGTTTTTTTTTTCGGCAAATAAAGAGAGTTATTTAATTGAATTTTTTTATAATTTTGGCATAAATCTTATTTGTGTTTGTTTAGAAAGTTTGATAAAAAATTTCTTTAAATAACTAGTTTTTTTTTATTTAAATAAATTGGGAAAAGTTTAGAAAGATATATTTTTGTATGAATATAATAAATAGTAAAAAAAAATTGCTTACATAATATATATATTTTTTTCAAAAGTTCTGGCTTAGTTGTTGTTTATAATTTTGGTCCCCCCAACCTCAAGATCTTGGCCTCGCCCTAGCAAAGTTGTGATTGCAGATGTCCAGGATGAGCTAGGACAAGCCATTTCCGACAAACTTGGTGAAAATGTATGCTTTATTCACTGTGAAGTGTCAAAAGAAGAAGATATCAGCAATCTTGTTGACACCACCATTGCCAAGTATGGACAGCTCGACATAATGCACAACAATGCAGGCATTGTGGACCGCCATTTTGGAAACATTTTGGACACCCCCAAGTCGGATCTAGACCAGGTTCTTTGGGTTAACTTGGTTAGATCATTCTTAGGAGCCAAACATGCTGCCAGGGTCATGGGCGGAGGCAGCATGTGCCCAGGGGGGGCAGCTGCCCCCCATGCCCATGCTACCCCATTATAATTTTTTATTTTTTTATACATAAATTTATAAAAATTGACATAATGCCCCCCCTAAAATTAATAAAACGGCCCCTCTATCCCTGAATCTACTAAAATTTATTGTATTTTATGCATATAATTTGTAAATATTTATAAAAACTCCCTCATAAAATTTATAAATTATCCCCATAAAATTATCTATTTTTAAAAGTGTCTTTAATTCTTTATTCCTTTTCCTTCTTAAACTTCAAATTTCTTTTTGTCATATTAAAAAACTTTTGCATTCTCTTTCTACAATTAAAACCTATTTTTTCCTTCAAAATTCTCTCATATTTTTTTCTTTTTATTTCATTTTCTTCTTAAAAATTTCTCTTTTCTTGCACTCAAGCATAATTTATGTGCAATAACATTCTTTTTCTTTTTTCTATTCTTATTCATTTTTTATTCATGATTCTAATGCACTGTTGTTACCCTTATATTTTTGACCTACTTGAAAAAAAAATATTTTATCAGTGTTAACATGCCCCCTGAACCAAATTCCTGACTCCGCCCCTGGCCGGGTGATGCTACCCCGGGACAAGGGATGCATACTGTTTACAGGCAGTGCTTGTTCATCCATTGCCGGGCTTTCGACTCATGCATATGCAGTCTCAAAGTATGGTGTTTTAGGACTAACAAAGAACTTGGCAGGCGAGCTTGGACAGTATGGCATAAGAGTGAATTGTGTGTCGCCATACGCTGTGATCACCGGCATATGTGATCCAAGTGGTTACGATGCAGCTGAAAGAGTGGCTGCTGTGTATGAGATGGGCAATCTCAATGGTGAAATTCTCAAATGTGAGGATGTTGCAAAGGCTGCACTCTACTTGGCAAGTGAGGACGCCAACTATATAAGTGGTCTCAATCTTGTGATTGATGGAGGCTTCAGTGTTGTCAATCCTACCATGATGAGGGCTTTTGGCTTACTTCAGTGAGTAATATATATATATATATGACAAGAGGGAGAGAGATCTACGTTATGAATTAAATTTAAATTTGAAAGCTATACATAGCTATGTTTAGTCATGAGACTAAATTAACCTCATTATCTCTGTTTTAATTCATTATATATTGTTCGTATTCTACAATGTGTTTACCCTCCTCTGTCTAAATGATCTAATGCCACTAGCTAATGATGCTGCTTGATAATACCTACTGCTTCTGATCTCTAATTGTATGTCTATATTGTTCGACTTTAGTGAAATCTATTTAGATTTTGAAAGATTTGAACATTTCGGGCCGGACCAAGACCAACTAGAATTAATTTTTATTTTTGATTCAATTTTTCATCCAGGTGGGAAAACGATGAACTATTTTATAATATTAATATCATACCACGTGTTTCACCTAAAATAAAATCATAAATCATATTTTTTTTTACTATGTTATGCTGCATGAAATTGATAAAATTAGAGAAAAGTAACTCACAAAATTGAATTAAAATTTTCTCTAATTTTACAAATTTTCTCTAATACCAAGACTACAATTTTATGCAACATGAGATAAAACATTAGTTTGAATACTCAAATGCACATAATTACAAGAAAAATAAAAAAATAAAAAAAAGTTTCTTTATTTTCTCTTCTCCTTTAATGTAAGGGGAAAGTGCATAAAACACCCATGAAATATACTTTTTGTAGTATTTTTACTCCTTATTTGAAAAAGTGTGCAATAAACACCCTAATCTTTTGAAATTGTGCAAAATTACCCCTCTGTGCAATAAACACTCCTAAATTATTGCTGTAATACCCATTTTGCCCTTTTAGTCTTCCCAAAATACCCCTCATTCTCTCTCTAATGCCACTAGCTAAATGATGCTGCTTGATAATACCTACTGCTTCTGATCTCTAATTGTATGTCTATATTGTTCTACTTCAGTGAAATCTATTTAGGTTTTGAAAGATTTGAACATTTCGGGCCAGACCAAGACCAACTAGAATTAATTTTTATTTTTGATTCAATTTTTCATTCAGGTCGAAAAACGATGAACTATTTTATAATATTAATATCATACCACATGTTTCACCTAAAATAAAATCATAAATTATATTTTTTTTCGACTATGTTATGCTGCATGGAATTGATAAAATTAGAGAAAAGTAACTCATAAAATTGAATTAAAATTTTTTCCAATTTCACTAATTTTTTCTAATTCCAAAATTTCAATTTTATGCAACATAAGATAAAACATTAGTTGGAATACTCAAATGCACATAGTTACAAGATAAAAATAAAATTAAAAAAAAAAAGAAAAAAAAGTTCTTTATTTTCTCTTCTCCTTTAATGTAACACCTGTAACTACCAAATTACAAGAGGAAAAAAAGAGAAGTTGTTTTCAGAAACTATTTTAAATTGTATGAATGAGAAAAATATACTGTTGCTAAAACAAAATAAACTAAACTACACACTTCACTTTCACAAGTGTATGTTGCGTGAAAAAAAATTACAGTTCTTGTGGCCTTGGTCATGCCACAAGTGAAAGTTTTGCGACTGCTACTGGGGATAAAAAAATTTAAATGCGGTCGTTTGTATGTAAGGAGATATTTCCTTCCTGGGGTTACTTTTGATGGGCCAAAATGGTAAAAACTACCATCTACGCACGCACCAAATCACTAGTTTCACACTACAAATTCTTCAAGTCAAAAACTTTTGAACCAAGGCTGTGATTCCTCCAACCCTTGTCACTATAAAAGCTTGCTTTAACGTTGTAAATCAATTCTAATTCAAGAGGTCTGGTAATGAATACTTTGGTATGTTGGGAGAATCGAATTCGTGACTTGAATTTGATATCGAAAGAAATTTAATTAAAAACATTAAATTAAATTTCTTCAAATTTCAAATTTAAAATGTTGATTCGATGCTACCAAAACACAATATCATTTTTCTTATCAGTTTACCGAACATTTTCTTTCATCTTCATGATAGTTATATGGTGCTAACTCAAAGTATATTCTACAGATTTGTGATCAAAATCCCATGGCGGATGCCGCAACGACATTCCTCTCTATGCCCCACATTCGAAGGAATTTCAGAGGACAGTTCAATGTGGCATTTAACGCCCCGAGATACTAATGGAAGGATAAAACTCCATTTGAAACACACACCAAAAGCATGAGGGTTGGCATTGTTAGTTTGCTCATATATTGCTGGGCATACGATGCTAAGCTGAGACATTCTTTAACTCATCATCCAACTTTTGCCCTTGTTCTTCGTCGTAGTTTGGTGCTGTTTGGTTCTTTGGCAGTGGTGTCTCTTGCTTCAATTCTCTTTGCAGACTCCATTAGGCTTGTTCTGTACTTGCTTTACATCTTATTTTCAGCAAGCGAACTGCTGAACCGAAGACTTCAAATGCTGTGTAATTGGCTCCGCCATCAGAGAATCATGGCCGAAATTCACCATATATTGCATGTTCCTGAGAAGCACACCATAGATGTACTCCCTATATAACAAAAGGAAAGACTGGTGTGACTGCCCTGTATTCCCGAGAGTTCAGCTTGTTTGGTTCGAAAGTTCAAGGAAACACGCACACCACCGAGACTTGAACATTCAAACTCCATTTGGGGAGGAGAGCTTTATATACGATTTAGGTCGATGCCGGCCAGATATTGGTCTCCACCAATCTTCGAAGTCTTGTAAGTCAAACATGTCAAAAAGTGTGTTGTCTGGTATATATATATGTATGACTAGTTTAGGAGATCAATTATGTGAAGCATCAGAATGGTAATATTATTCATCTTCTCTTTCGTTTTCTCACTTTTTTCGGTATGAAATTTCTGAACTTTGTACATGCATGCACCAAAGCAAGGTAAGAATATGTAGGATGATATCCCAACAATAAGTGTTCTGAATTTGAGACTAGTAAAAGGTAAGAAATCGGTATTCGAATGAGGCACAATGCCACTAAATTTATAACATAATTTAATCAAGCAGAAAATATATATGGTGATGCAACTAACCCTGAACTATTTAAAAGTTGCTACTTACGGTAATTTATGAAAGTTTTTAATTTATCATTTTAAGGGGGTGATTTGCAGCATTTCTTAATACATACAAATATCAAAGTTGAGGGGAAATTTACAAAATCATAAAACTTGCGGGGTTTTTTAAGTTTGCCCAAAAGGATATTATAGGCATTTTACAACTTAAAATCACATGTTCCATGCACATTATACTATTTCATCCATTCTGTAACATTTTGCAAGGGCGATTGGGTGATTTGCATCCTTTCTTAATACTTTATTACTTTAATGGTGGGTTATTTGCAGCATTTCTTAATACTTCAAGGTGTCATATTTGTGTAATTAATAAAATCAAGGATGTTGAGGGATTTGTTTTTTTTAGTTTACTCAAAAGCGTATTGTGAAAATTTTATAATTTAAAATCGCATGTGCTATGCATGTGATACTTAGGCATATAAACAGATCAAATTCAATCCGAATCAGACCTTATTTAATCCGAATTCTATAAGATTATTTGGTAACCAAATCCGGGTATTAATGAATCCATGTCATATTTATTACTATTTTTTAGATATCAAATCCGTTGAGGGTGTGGTTTGTTTTTTTTTATTTATGAAATTAATGCTAAAGGAGAGGCAAATAATGATTTGAATGTAAACGAGATAAAAAGGAAGAAAATTAATTTATGGAATAAAAAGAAGATAAGAAAATTAAATTTGTGCTTTTTGTTAAAGAAAAAAACACTAAAGGGCTCGGGAGGGGTTCAAGCATGAGTGTTGGCAAAAAGTGTGTAAGGAAGGAGTGTTGGTGTATTTTTTGCTAATGTAAATAAAATAATAATAATAATAATAAAAATACATGCAAAAATAATTAACATGTAAATATTATGTATGATAGTATTATGGTCTTGATACAAACTGCAACAGGCACGTGTGTTTCATGATTTGATCTAAAAATTTAAGTTATTAGGTGGTACTAACATACAACTCATATATGCTAATTACCGGGAAAAAAAATAAATAAATTAATTAAAAAAAAAAATTACAGTTCTGATTTTGAGGCTAGTCAAGAAATTCAGAATCCGGTAGAGGAACTAAACCGTTCCAAAGTGGAGGCCGTAACCACAAATCCCAATAGCATAAATCACCAGGTCCCAAAATTTAGCAATTTGGATAAGATTTTTTTTTTTTTTCTCAACACCATGATGTGTACATTGTATATATAACAATAATTTTTTTTGCACTTTACCCTTCATAATATTTTTAAAAAATTTCAACATCAACTAAGCATAACTTATGTGGACTCAAGCTGATGACAGAGAGATAAAAGGTATATATATATATATTATAACACATGATATGATACGTCCCAAGAGATTAATTTGTCTGCAAAGCTAGAAAATTGGGGCTTCCAGCTTTTGTGTACCATACCTGGGAAGAGAGAGATGCTAAGATTTCAGTAGAAAGAAGGACTTTCAGAGAGTTGTATGTACCAAGATCTGCTCAACCATCTCTTCGATTCTAAAATTGGGGTGCCTTTGTGACTGTGCTTCATCAAGAACCATTCTCAAGGATTGGAACATTTCCCCGTCCTATTGCAGACCTCCGCCGCGGCCACCGGACTTAGATTTGGCGGTTCAGCCGCCTTTCCTTGCTACCGGCCCGAAGTTCTTCTTGTTATTGGCAATTGTCGTTAATGGTAGTTACCATTTTGTTTTCAATGTTTTCATTGCTGGGCCTGCCCATTTGGGCTTGTTTTAAGCTTGTAATTTGCTACTTTGGGCCAATGGTCCATTGTAAATATTTCAATTAATGAAAATTGCTTTAATTTTCTAAAAATAAAAAAAAAAAAGAGATGTATAACAATGTTTTGTTGTCCAACCCTTCAAACCATAATCTCTCTTTCGAAAAGGTTAGAACTTCTATCTTGCCATAATAAGTGCCTACTAAGAAGGTTGGTTGTTTTAATTCTGAAGTACCTCTAAATTGGAATACATACATACATAACTCACACACACACACACACACACATATATATATATATCATAATCTCTCTTTCGAAAAGGTTAAAACTTCTATCTTGCCATAATAAGTGCCTGTTCAAAAGGTTGCGGCCACTGGTTATTTTAATTCTTAAGTACCTCTAAATTGGAATACACACACACATATATATCCTCATTGTTATGACAGATACATCCAATTTCTTTTCACACTTAATTTGGAGACTCAAAAGCTTCATTCAACATGTTCTCAAACTTTTGGATAATATATTTTCTTCAATACATTCAATAATGCTTCTTTCCTGTCAAGAGTTCCCTTCATACATCATACAGAATATCACTCACATCCTACTAAGATGGAGTAGAACATAACAAGCCAAACATGGACTATTTTATAATATCATGCCAGAGATAAATGTATATACATTTTTTTTTTTTAAGCATATATCATGCCATATCAAACATAAGAATATGCATAATGATGGTCATAAAATCTAGAGGTAAGTGAAAGAAACACTCCCGAAGTATACATTTCATAGCATTTTTACCCCTATTTAAAAAGGGGTGCAAAAAACATCCCTATTTTTTTCAATTTGTGCAAAAACACTTTTACCCTTTTACTCTTTCAAAAATGCCCCTCAAGTGACTTTTGAATCAAGCCCACACCCATCATCTCCTTCCCACAACACAATCCAGAGACCCAAAATCTGGTTCTCTACAAACAGTGACACTCAAAATCCAACCCAATGTAGCCTATAATTTCATCTAATTCTTGTGTATTTTAAATTAACAAATGCATAACACAGAAATTTTATTTCCTTATTATTTCTTCTTTGGTTTATTTATTTCTATTTATTTCTCTCTCGATTTGGTACTCTTTCATTTATATATATCACCCATCTCAGTTGTAAGTTTCTAGACAGTGATGAAGCTGCACAATTTGTTTTGATTTTGGGTTCATCAACAAGTATTTGAAGAATCCTTGCTCCAGGACTATGTTTCGACCATGACTACAATTCTCATTCAATTGGTGCCATATATATATGTATATATATATATATTTATTTATATATGTACCAACACATGTATTATGATCTAAGCTAATTGAAATAAACATAGCAACAATAAATCATATGCACTGATATATGTATTAGATCTACTATTCAGATCTGTAACCAGAAAGAGAAAGATCTTGCGAGGGATTGTGTATGTGGAGCGGAAACACGGCTTGAAACTCTGTTCTTGGTTTTGGGTCACTGGCACACAGCAGTGTTCCGAGCACACAGTCTTCCACAGTTCACCACCGAGCCCCCTCGAGCTCGCCGTAGCCTCCATCTGCAGCCGAGCTCTTCTTCACGGCATTTAGCTAAGCTCACTGCCACAGGTCCTCATCACTGCCATCACGCCGTCGCCGCCATTACGCCGCCCTACTCTATTCCTTGCTCTCTGTCGTCGCTTCGTCAACCCACCTTGATTCTCGGCTCCTCTGATCCTCTAACCCCATCTGTATAGATATATATAATATAAGGTTAATTACAATGACACTCCCTGAGGTTTGCCTATTGACAGCTATATACAACTTAGCCGTTTTTTTAGACAAAGACACTCCTCAAGTTTGCAAACTTGAACAATGATACCCCAAACATGATGAAAGTACGTGTTTACTCTTTGACCATGTAAAATGACCAAATTACCCTCAATCAAAAAATCCCTTCTTCCAAATTTTCCATCTTCCCATTCCTGTGAGCCTTTCTTCCCCACCGAGCATCAAAGCCGGCACAGCCCACAGCCGAGCTCCTCACCGTCCCACTGTCACCCTCATCCGAGCCATCCACAGCCGCAATCTATTACCCTCCTTGATTCACATATGGTCTATTTGATGATTAGAAACAAAGCCACAATATTTCAGTTAGTGTTATGTAGATTATTGAGTCAATTTGAAGATAGATGGAGCTAGGGTTTGGGTGAAAAAATTAAATTGCAAAAAAGATAACAGGGTGGTGCGTGTGTGGTGATGATGGTGGATGGGTAGAAAGAACTCCATATTTTCCGGCGCATTCCATTCTTGCCGTTGTTTGCTTGGAGCATAGAGAGGTTAGAGAGAGAGAAAGTACAGGTTTTGAGAGAACTCGCTACCATAATCCGCAAGCTCACAGCCAAAGCCGCAACCAACCCATCACCGTCACAGCCAGCCTATCTCCACATCGGGGTTCACAAGCCCATCGCCGTTCTGAGCCGAACCAGGCCGTCGCCCACGACCCAACTGTCTACCGTCCCCATCTCCCCACCATCCGAGTCGGCTGCCATCAAAACCAAGCTCGCAGCCGCCTCCATCAAAACCGATCTTCTTCTTCACGGCCGACTCCTCCACGGTCGTCGCCTTCGCTATCATCCACGACCGAGTCCACCGCCGCTGCCATCTCATCGCGAACCAGACCATCACGGTTGAGTCCTCCCCACAGCCCATCGCCGGCACCACCTTGCCCGAACCAGCCCGTCCTCACCGTCCGTGCATTTTGGGTGGACATCTATGGAGCACATTTTTTTGTCAAATATTTTATTCAATTATAAGGCTGTGTTTGGTCAAGTTGGACAAAAAGAGAAACGACAGAGAGAGAGGAGATGAGAGGGTAGTTTGGTCATTTTAAGTGAAGATTAAAATATATCTTAGGGCATATTAGACATTTCATATCACTTAAGGCTGTGTTTGGCTTCGTTTTTTTAAAATGGGGTGTCATTGTTCAAGTTTGTAAACTTAGGGGGAGTCTTTGTTCAAAAAGGGGCTATGTTGTATATGGCTGTCAATATGGCAAACTTCAGGGGGTGTCATTGTAATTAATCCTATAATATATAACGGTCTTCACTGGCCTAGTTTTTATTGCTCACGGAAACAGTCTCTTAGTTCATAGGTTTTAATGGACAAATTTTTTTTTTAGTCATTTCACAAAATATTATTTTTTTATATATATTATAAAATGTGCTACTAAAGGTATTTTAATTTAATTTTTATAAATATGATCCATTTGTACAAATGTCATAATTTAGAGATATTTGTTATACTAGAGAGATATAATATGCACTATAAACATACTATAGGGATATTTTTTACACACGATTCTAAAATCTACAAAAGATTTTTAGAAATAAACTTCCAATCAAATTAATTATAATTTATATTTATAACATGATTTTCATTAACCGACTAACTTAAAAAATAAAAATAAAAATAAAATTTATAACATATCAAATTTATAATAGAAACAGAAATTGTAAAATTCTGCTTCTAATTCCTAAGCGTATAAGTGAAAAGTTGAGTGGTTTAAAATTTAAATGAAAAATGGTTTCAAAAGTAATGAAAATACGTGGCAACCGTAAAGCCAATCACTGAAGCGTTCTCTCCTTGTGTCCCATTGGTGGACTATTTGACACTATCACACCTTTACTTTCGGTTTTCTTTTTATGGTAGGTGCCATGAAATGTCTATAAATCTATCTATCTATATGGTTATATATATATATATATATATATAAAGAGCAGCCCAAATGAGACATGAAGAAAAATTCCAAATAAGCCTTTACTTATACAGCCAAAGAAACCTTCACTAACATTGTAGTTGTCAACGCCCTCCCGACATCTCATCAAACACTCCCTTGAACTAAAGGCTGCCGTATCCGGGTACATCATTAACCGGTTACAGCAGAGGATCTGAACGCTATCAACCAATGAATGGCAGTCTTTATCAGTAAATGCCCATCTCAATACCACTTTCAACAAAACACCCTCTAAATGCAAAGTGAACCGGAAACTTCAAGCACAATAACAGGCATTTGGAAGTTACCTGAGACTTTCCTCCCAAGCTCTCTGGCTCTTCTATAAAAAGCTTGTTTTTAATACACCCTTGAAAATCAACCAACTTGTAATACCTTCACTTTTCTTCTTAGCTTACCATTCATTTCCTTTCATCTTCATGATTGATATCTTGTGCTAGCTCTGGTATCCTCTTCAGATTTGAGCTCTTCTAAATCTTATGGCCCACCCTGCAACAACATTCCACTCTCTACCCCACATACGAAGGAATTTCACTGGACTACTGCGTATGCCCACTAGTCGCCATGCCATTCTCGCATTCATTGTTCCAATTACCATCAACTTTCTCGAATTGATGTACCAAGGAAAGGGAAAAACTCCATTCGAAACGCACCCAAAGAGCATGCTGGTCACCATTGTTAGTTTGCTCATATATTGCTTGGCATACGATGCTAAGTTGAGATGTTCTTCCACTCATCCAACTTATGCCCTTGTTCTTCGCCGTGGTATGGTGCTATTTGGTTCATTGGCAGTGGTATCTATGGCATCAATTCTCTTCGGAGACTCAATTAGGCTGGTTCTATACTTGCTTTATATATTGTTTTCAGCGAGTGAATTGCTGAACCGACAACTTCAAATGCTGTGGAATTGGCTGCACCAGAGAATCATGGCCAAAATTCACCATATGTCACATGTTCCTGAGAGGCACACTAGAGATATACTCCCTGTATAACGAAAGGAAATTAAGCAACAGCCTGTTGTTCTAGGTGGTAACCCCCGACTGGTGTCCTGTGTTCAAGGTTGGGGTTCAAATAACACTACCCTGTATTTATTTACCCAATAAAAGAAAACCCTGTATTCCTGAGATTTTGAGTAAAGAAGAAGATTAAAAATTAAGGAGGCCCTGATCATCAAATATTGGTCTCAACCAATCTACAGAGTCTTGTAAGTCCCTGTGTCAAAGAGAGTGTTGTCTGGTATGACTAGTTTAGTACATCATCTGTGTAAAGCATCAAAATGATTATCATTCATTTTCTCTTTCCTTTTCTCCCATTCTTTACTGAGGAAATATTTCTGGGCAAGGCAGACCACAAGGGTGGGCGTTCTTGATATCACATAATTGTGTAATATTCCTCTTCAATCAGAGATTCTTCAACCCATGCAAATTATTCGTTCGGTCTAAAGAAATTATTTTTCCTTGCACTCATTAGATTGACATTCCCAAAACAAACTCCTTCTCTGCTTCAATATTCTCAATCAGAGATCGTATTCTTTAATCCGTTGGAGCTTCATGGATATCAATATATGGCTTAGACCTTTATACGGGGCAGTCAAAAGGCATTCAAATGCCAAGACAGTGGCCAACTCAGCTCTAGAACCAGGTCCAAGGGTCTTATATACATCACGGTCTCCTAAAGTATGAAATTTTATTTTTCTTCTTAAGTTGTTCATCGGGTTGAGTCTATTAAGCCATCTTCCCCATTTTTTGGTATGCTCAAACTGTTTTCCGCAATCTTCCTCTAAAACATATAAACAGATAGTAGAGACCCACATTATTTTAGTTTGTCAAACAGAGTATTCTACGAGTCATTAAAGCAAGCAAAGTCCATGTTCACCCTGCACCAAATACATGTAAAAACTCTAAAATTGCAGAAGCAGACAGCAGTGATGAAAGATCAATTACGTCAGCCATAAATATGTACGTAAATCAAGATTTTCTCGGCAAAAAAGAAGAATATAATCTTATTTTATGATAAAAAGAGACAACCCAAACAAACTTAACTATTAAGAAATTCAATTATCCTCCCCAATAACTAAGATACAAAGAGAGAGATACTACAATAAACATGAAAACTAAACAAGAACCAATTGAAATGAGAACCAATTATTGCAGAATGAACAGTTCTATCTGAGTAAGTGCGTGCGTGTTTTGGTATGAACATCAAAAGGTTCTAACCACACCAAAGATTCAATCTTTAAAATTTTGTAAGCACTACTACCAGGGAATATATTTACACATGTAAAAGAGCTAAAATTTACTTGCCTGCGATTCCGAATGTGCTCAATGATGTGATTGCAGACGGAAATTAGAAGCTCTTTGGCACTCCAAACCCTAAATGTGGGGCAAATGCTGAGAGCAACCCCATGGTGATCCAGAATTTTGAGGGACAATAAGAGTTCGGTTCAGTATTGCTGCCATCAGAATAGCGTTCTTGAACTCGGACAACTGGTTGCTGAACCCAGTGTGTTGGAGGTTAGCAGAGAAACTTTTCTCCTAGGGCTTGTTGAGGCCTGCATTGGGGGAATTGGGCTTATAGGGAATTCGTTGAAATGGGAAGGAGTGAATTGGAAATGTGCCTGAAAGAGATGAAGAAGGGGAGAAAGAAGAGGAGGGTGAGGAGAGAGATTGGTAGGAGAGCCGGGCGGGATCGGGTTGTTAAACCACAACTGTTTGGTTGCTGAGAAAATACAAGACCAAAAAAAATTAGACTTCTTAAATGGTAAGATTTCAAGAGTGAGTAAAATGTTGTATGTAGGTTGAGGGGGATGAGTGTCAATGGTAAAGTTTACAAATTTTATTTTGAAAAAAAAAATTCAAATAAGAGTAAGGTTAGTCTTATATAATGCAAGTGTGATTGTTTGAGTTTGTATTCCAACATTACATCGTCTCCTTCCCTTAAATAAATATCTATTACATAATTATTAATTCCTAACATTTTTATTATTCAAAATAAATAAATAAATTTAAAATTCAAAATAAATAAATAAATAAACTTAAACGGGATCCATTTTGCAATTTGTTTGCAACAAGATTATAATACTTAATGAGAAATTTCCGTCAAAATACCCCGATATTTCATGGTAGTAAAAAACATTCACAAGTCGAGCCGAAAGAAACCTTTGCAAATGTTTGGGTCCCGCTCGCCATCTGCCGGATGGTCGTCCACTCTATACTCTTATAAACGGAGACTCCACCCAGGCATAACTTTACACTACAAATGTATATCATATGTGTCTGAAATTAGGTAATGCAAGTCTGAAATATGCACGTCCACTACAAACACTTGCAGACACTCCACCCGGGCATGACTTAACACTAACAATGGTATGCAAGTCCACTCCAACCTCTTACAAAAAAGGAGACCCCCTAAAGAAATTTACCAACTTTGTGAAGACCGCATACAATGGGAAGTTACCCAAAACTTTCCTCAAACCATCATCTCTATAAAAAGCTTCTTTTACTACACATTGCTGCTATATTGTGCTAACTCTTGAGTATTTTCTTCAGATTTGTGATCAAAATCCTATGGCCGATACCGCAACAACATTCCTCTCCGCGCCCCACATACGAAGGAACTTCAATGGACAGTTCAACATGGCATTTATCGCCACGAGATACTACTTCTCTGAAGCACCATGTACGCCCACTACTCGCCATGCCATTCTTGCCTTCATCATTCCAATTATCACTGACTTTCTCGAATTGATGTACCAAGGAAAGGTTAAATCTCCATTTGAAACACACCCCAGAAGCATGAGGGTTGGCATTGTTAGTTTGCTCATATATAGCTTGGCATACGATGCTAAGCTGAGATATTCTTCTACTCATCCAACTTATGACCTTGTTCTTTGTCATAGTATGGTGTTTTTTGGTAGCAGTGGTGTCTTTGGCATCGGTTCTCTTTGCAGACTCCATTAGGCCGGTTCTATACTTGCTTCGAATTGCTGAACCGCCAACTTCAAATGCTGTGGAGTTGGCTCCACCAGATAATCATGGCCAAAATTCACCATATATTGCATGTTCATGGAAGGCGCACAATAGATATACTCCCTGTATAACAGAAGGAAATTAAACATCAGCCTGTTGTTCCAGGTGGTATGATTGGTATCCTGGACTGTGTCCTGCGTTCAAGATTGGGGTTCAAACAAAACTACCCTGTATTTATATACCAAAAAAAAGAAAAATAAAAAATAAAATAAACTAGAAACATCATTCTTCAGTCTTGTAAGTCCGTGTCAAAGGGTTTGTTGTATGATATGACTAGTTTAGGAGATCCAAGTGTGTGAAGCATCAAAATGATTATTATTCATTCTCTCTTTCATTTTCTCCCAATGTGTCATGAAAATCTGAATTTTTTACATGCACGCCTGTTCTGAATTTAAGGCTAGGCAAGAAATTTGGTCTCTGGCTGAGACACAAAACCCTTCCAAGGCTGTAACCACAAATCCCAAAAGTATATATGTATCACCAAATTCATCATAACAAAGCTTTTGCTCATGGAATTTTATATAATCTGGAAAAAAACGAAGATAGCTCCCCACGAATTTTAGTTCTCTTCCGAAGTTCTTTGACAATAGATAGAGGCTGAATGTTCACCTGAACAGACAAGCTCTTAATAACCAGTTTTTTGGGCATCATAGAAAAACATGCATCATGAAACCAAAAAGAAAAAATTAGCAGTTGAAAAACCAATCAGTGCCAGTCCGAGGATAAATACATAGTGGTTCTTCATTCCTTCTTGAAATATAGAAAAATTCTACATTTGTGGGTTATAATAGAAAACTTCTTTCTAGACATGGAACTACTGAAAGGTTCTGTGAAAAAAAGAAATATAAGATTTTTTAATGCTTATATGATCACAGCATAATCTGGCATAATTCTCTCTAAAGGAGAAGACCTAACAAACTGAAGAAAGATATAACTTGACACGAAATGTTCAAGATTTGATCAATTTCTGACAGAAATTGCCACAAACTACAGGGTAATAACTGGCTTTTTGTTTCAGTAAGTAGGTAAGGAAGACATTAAGTTAATGATTCCTCAAGAAGGGAGCTTATTAAGAAGACCCAACAAAGAAAACTAATACTGAACTCATTGTATACTAATTGTCATGTATTAATACAGTGGTCTAGCGGTACCAGACTTCTACTTCCCAAAGGGAGGTCAGGAGTTCGAGCCTCAGTGGAGGTATGTTTGAGAATACCAATTAAGAAAAAATAATAGTAATAATAATTAATTGTCATGTATTAATAGGAGTCTGGTAACCCATCTTCACCATCTTTTTGGTATGTCCAAACTGTTGTTCCGCAATCTTCCTCTAAAGCATATAAACAGATATTTACATTAGGCTGATTGTATTCCATGTTCGAGTCATTAAAGCAAGCAAAATCCATGTTCACACTGAACCAAATAGAACTCTAAAATTGCAGAAGCAGAACAAAAGTGATGAAAGGACAATTATGTCAGCCATGGATATGTACTTGCAACCACAGAGAAGTAAAAATCCGGGCATGGTCCTAAATCAAGATTTGCTAAAGCGAAAAAGAAGAATATAATGTGAACTTTATGATAAAGAAAGACAACCCAAATAAACTTAAAAATGTAGAACTATTAAAAAAATTCAATTATTCTCCCCAAGAACTAAGATACACAGAAAAATGCTGCTACAAACATGAAAACTAAAGAAGACTCAATTGAAATGAGAACAAATTATTGCAGAATTAACAGTTCTATCTATGTGGCTGCGTGTTTTGGCATGAAAATTTAAAGGTTCTAATCACACTAAAGATTCAATCTTCAAAAATTTGAGCTGAAATTTACTTGCCTGTGACTCTGAACGAGCTCAATATGTGATTCCAAACAGAAAAATCGAAGCTCTCTGGGGCTCAAAACCCTAAATTTGGGGCAACTGCCGAGAGCAACCGCACGGTGATCCAAAATTTTGAGGGACAAATTAGGGTTCGGTTCGGTATTGCTGCCATCAGAGTAGCGTTCTTGAACTTGGATAACTGGTTGCTGAACTCAATGTATGTGGCGTACCAGAGAAACTTTTCTCCTAGGGCTCGTTGTGAGCTGCATTATGGGAATTGGGCTGGTTGAAAATTCACTGAAATGGGAATTAGAGAACTGGTAATGTGTCTGTAGGAGACGAAGAAGAGGAAAGAGGAGAGAGACAGAGAAGTGAGAGGTTCTGTTTACGATGAAAGCTTCCATCTCTCCGTTGATGTTAGGGCTGCAGCCGGGCGGGCTTGACAGTTGTCTCGGCCCATACAGAAAATCTTCGGTCCAAATCCAGTCTGAGCCTGCTTTAAGCCCATACATAATTTGTCCAGTCCGAGCCCACACTAAACCCACCTTAGAAAATTTTCTGTGTAAAAAATAAGTCAATTAATGCTGCACCTATGACTTGAACTTGAAACCTTAAGCACACTACCAATTTGGCTACTGTGAATTAAGTATAATTATGAATATATAAAATATTTTCAGTCTTAGGTTGGGTTTCGGGCTTCAACTATATCAACTCAAGCCCAGCCCGAATTGAATTTGGGCTAAAAATATATAGCTCATGCCCAAACTAAAATTAGAAAAACATTGCCCAAGCTCACAAAATTTCGAGCTGGGCTCGAGTTATTTCAGGTTGGGCCCACCCGAATTGCAACCCTAGTTGATGTTGTTGTTTACAATTTTGGATTGGGCCGTGCGGGTTGACAATTGTTAAAAGCCCAATGTTCTGTTTGGTTGCTGGGAAAGTACAGAAAAAGAAAAGAAAATAAACTAAATATTTTTATATTCAACTTACAGTGTTTTCGTTGCCCAAAAGCTTAAGATATTGGGTATTATTGTGTATTCATCAATTTATACACATTTCAATTTCCATTCAAATTTGATGTTGTTGGACACCTCTGACGAATACGAATCCTCTCCTTGGCACATCTCTCTCCAGCCTCTCCTAAACTAATCTGAAAGTTAATATTAAGACACGTCATTTATTAAGACACATCATTTGTCACATCTCCCTTTCCCCCTCCTCTCAACCTCTCTCTCTCTAAGGCTATGTTTGGTAGGGTGGGTTCGAAGGGAGAGGATAACATTAGTTATGAGGGGAAGGGAATGAAAGGATAATTTTAGTCTCCTATCGTGTTTGGTTTGATTATTAAATGGAAAAGAAAGGAAAGGATAATAATCATGTTTAGAGAAAGAAATAGAAAGATGGGAAGGTGTATATATATATATATATATATATATATATATATTTGTCTGCTATATAAAGGCCCATGGATCAGCCACCAGAAAATGAAAAAAAAAATTAGGGCAAATCATTTCAGCCTCCATCTCTATTCTTGTTCTCAACTCTGAACTTGTAGTGTTTATATATATAAGTTAAATAAATATTTATTTATTTACTTGTGGGGCCCGCATGAGTTTTAAGTCAATGACTTAAGAGTCATTGTATAGCCTTTTATTCTGCTCTCTCTCTCTCTGCGTCCAGACCCTCTCTCTCGGCAGTTTCTCCTTTTTCTTTTTTTTTTGCAATTTCAAGCTTTGATCTAGCTATATCCCTTTGAAATTTGGTAAAACCTTGTGAAGCAAAGTCGGAGAGCTTGTCAAGGCCTTCAATTTGATAGGAGCCAATCATCACTTGGTGCACTCTAGGGAGTTCAAAATTCTAGGGTTCTTGGGCTTGGATTTGGGGATTTTGGGAGTTTTCACTTCCATTGAGGTAGGGGTGTTCTAATCTACAATTTCTTAATTTTTTTGTGAATTTTTCCCTTTAAATTTGATCCTATGCATGCTAATTTTGATTATCTAGTTTGTGGTTGAAGTATGTTTAATTAAAATGCTAAATGTGTTCCATGTGTTATTTGAATTCATATATATGACTAGATTTATTACGGTGATTGAGCATGTTTGGTGTTCCTAAGATTATGTATTTTTTTTTTATTATTTATTGCTTTGAAAGAAAATGATGCTACAGTCAATAAATAAATAAAAGAAATGATTGCTTAGAAATTTCTATTAAATTGTGATAATGATGTAAATGAAATGTGTGAGAGCCTATGGTTGAATTGATAAATCGAAACATGCACATTCATGCATTCATTGGGAAAGAGAAAGGAAAAAAAAAAAAAAATATATATATATATATATATATTTGAACAAACGAAATTATTTTGGGAAAAATATTTTTTTAAAGGAGTTTGCGAAAACCGGACGCCTAGGAGGCGCCTAGTGGTCCGTGGTGTTAGTGTAGTCTAGAAGGGATCATGGTTGAGCTAACTAGGCCGGATGCGACGCCTTGGAGGTGCCTTGTGGTCGTGGATAGTTAGTCAACCCTCCATTCGTGATGCCTTGGAGGTGCCTTGGGTCGGATTACACTAACGGTTTTGGAAGTTGAAACGGAAATGTTTCGGAAAATGGGGAGTAACATTTGCATATTACACTTCATGACATTGTGGTTAACTTGTGATTAGGTGGTATTTGCTACATACTTGTTATTGTATTTGAGAGTGTGTGTTTTCTTATAGCATGATCCCTTTCACTTTTTATCTATTCATTGTATGGATTCACGGGGATATAAGAAGTGTGTCTTAGACACTTCCTACTGAGCTTATGCTCACCCCATTATTTCTAACATTTTTCAGGACATGGAAAAGAGATGGCGGACGACGATCCACCACGATTTTAGACGAGCACGGAGACCTATTTCATTTTTTTTTGCTATCTTTTGTATTAAAACTCTCTAATATTTTGTAAATGTAATATTAACTAACTCGTAAAACTTTAGTTTAATTAGTATAATGTTGTAAGCCATGGACTTTTAAATTTTAACTACGCTTTTCGGACTGTAACTTGATGTAACCAAAGTATGTTCCTTGTTGGATGAGATGGAGGAATGGGATTTTGTATGTATGTAGTCACTTTGGAGATGTGATATAATATATGTATATTGCGTTGGGACAGGATATGTTAGATTTAAGGCCCAGTGAGGCCATTGTATTTTTTTTTTTTTTATTTCAACAGGTTGTTTAGAGACATTTTCTGCGGAGGTCATGCCGAAATTTTTTATAGATTTTTATTATTATTTTGGTATCCTTTTGGGTCGTTACAAATTTGGTATCAGAGCAATGGTTCGAATACTATTAGGACGACGGGTAGAGGCCTACCTAGGATTGCATGGGGAGTTGAGTTATTTGCTTACTTGCTTAATTGTTTACGTGATGGCATGCTTATATGCTTATATGTTAAGGTGCTTAATTATTTGAATTACATGCTTATTTGTTTAACTGCTTATATGACTACGTGCTAAGTGCTTAATGTTGTTATATATGATTAGCATGATCATGTTTATCATTAGTTGGGTATTCTGGGACTATGAAAGGTGCTTATGTGTTTCCATTCTGTCAAGTCATTCGTGTGAGGACTTCGTTCTCGTGCGTATTTTAGTGTCATCGTTTTTGATCTGTTTCCTTTTTCTTATAGCGTCATGGCAACACGAAGGGATCCCGAGGAAAGTTCTAGCTCCAATCCCGTGGAAATGGATCAGGAGCAAGTTGAGGAAGATATCTTGTTGCGTGATTTGGTCCCACCAAGAGGGGGACAAGTGAGGGGGACTGTTGATCCACCTTTTCAGATGAATAGGGAACAAATTAGGTTAGCCATTCAAGAGGCTATTTTTTATGCATATCGACCGACATGTGCGTCATCGTCACAGTTTGTGCCACCACCACCACCACCTCCGAAGACAAATGAGCTAGATGATACTCTTTCTCACATTGCCAGGTTCGTGAAGTTGATGCCAACCTTGTTTGAGGGTGGTCCAGATCCGCTTATTGCGGACAGTTTCCTGGATAGGGTGGAGAAGCATATTAATGCCATGAATTTGGCAACGGACAAGTTGAAGATCACATTGGCGACTTACAATTTTGTGAGCGATGCTGAGATTTGGTGGAAGACCGTTTCTCACACCCATAATCTGCATACTATGACATATGCTACATTCAAGAAGTTGTATTATGAGAAGTACTTTCCAGCGCCTAAGCGGAGGGAACTAAAGAAGGAGTTTGATGGGTTAAAGCAAGGAAGTATGACAGTTACAGAGTATGAAAATAAGTTTACATCACTTTTGAGGTTTGCACCGGGAATTGCTAATGATGAAGAAGGAAAGATAGAGAAATTTGTTGATGGCCTTGATCTTACCATTAGGCCAATTGTAGCTGCTTCAGAACCGACAGAGTATGCAAAAGCAGTGCGAAAGGCTTTAGTGGTTGAGGCTGAGAGTAAGGACAACAAGGCTATCAGGGAGTCCTACAAGCACAACAGGGGTATGAGTACTTTCTCCGAAGGTCAATCAAGTAAGAAGCAGAAGCATGAGCAGTCAGGGTTCAGGGGACAGCAGCCAGTTAGATCTGCACCCACAGCTTCAGTGTCCATGAAGTCTTCTAGACCGAATGTTACTTGTTTCAGATGCGGGCAGTTGGGACATTACAAGTCCCAATGCACTCAAACACAGGTAGCTCGGAAGATTTGTTTCAAGTGTGGGCAGCCAGGGCATCACAAGTCCCAGTGTACTCAGATTCAGGTGGCGTCTGGTGGATGTTTCGGGTGTGGCCAGCAGGGCCATAGGGTGAAAGATTGTCCACAGCGGGGCAGTGGTTTGGGCAGAGGTGGAGGTTCACAGCAGAGGCAGATGCAGTCTACCACAGTTCAGTCAGGGTTTCGACCACCACCACCACCTCAGCCGTCTCAGCCAGCTATGTCAGCCTAGAGTTCTCGACCTGGTAGGGGAGCTTCCTCGAGTGCACCTACTCAGCAGTCTAGCTATCAGGCAGGCAGTTCCCAGGGGCAGAGGACCCAGGGTCGCGTGTTTGCACTCACTCCAACCGAGTCACCATCCAGTTCTTCAGTTGTTAGGGGTATGTTTCTTGTGTCCCATTCTTGGGCTCGTGTATTGTTTGATTCTAGTGCTTCTTATTCATTCATTGCTTCATCATTTGCACGGGCATTGGGTTTAGAGGTCAGTCAGTTAGACAGACCGCTTTGTGTTGACACGCCTATCGGGGGTTCAGTTGTTCTTAGTAGAGTTTGTAGGAATTGTTCCATCACAATTGTCGGACGTGTTCTTGAGTTCGATCTCATCCTTCTCGAGATGACGGGATTTGATGTCATTCTTGGGATGGACTGGTTGTCATCCTTCAGAGCTGTCATTGATTGTTTCAGGGGCAGAGTTTCAGTGTGTACCCCGGATGGGGATTGTTTCTGTTTTGTGGGAGATCGGTGTGATCCTCTCACTCATTCATTTTATGGTGTTAGGGGTCGAGATCGGCAGACATTCTTCTTGGCTAGTCTTTTCGCCGATGATGACGTTGAGTTTTATGGGGTTGATTATCCAGCAGTTGTGCATGATTTTCTGGATGTGTTTCCGGAGGACTTGACTGAGTTGCCTCCACACCGAGAGGTGAAATTTGCTATTGATTTGATGCCTGGTACCGCACCAATCTCTATGGCACCGTATCGTATGGCACCGATTGAATTAGAAGAATTGAATAAATAACTTGATGATTTGAGAATGAAAGGCTTTATCCAACCGAGTGTGTCACCGTGGGGTGCACCGATCTTGTTCGCTAAGAAGAAAGATGGTTCTTTGAGGTTATGCATTGATTACCGAAAGTTGAATCATGCAACCATCAAGAACAAGTATCCTTTACCAAGGATAGATGATTTATTTGATCAGTTGAGGGGAGCCAGTTGTTTTTCGAAGATTGACTTGAGGTCAGGCTATTATCAGTTACGGGTTAGAGAGGAGGATATTCCAAAGACCGCGTTTCGTACGCGGTATGGACATTACGAGTTTCTTGTTATGCCTTTTGGTTTAACCAATGCGCCGACGGCATTCATGGATTTAATGAACTGTGTCTTCCACGATTACTTGGATCAGTTTGTGGTAGTTTTGTGGATGATGTTCTTGTGTATTCACGGACTCGGGAAGAGCACGAGGTCTATTTGGGTATAGTGTTGCAGATTCTACGGGAGCACCGTTTGTACGCCAAGTATGAAAAGTATGAGTTTTGGCTACAAAGGTGAAATTTTTGGGACATGTTGTCTCGGAAGGTGGGGTTTCAGTTGATCCTTCAAAAATAGAGGCAGTTTTGAGTTGGGAGCAACCCAAGAATGTCTTTGAGATCCGAAGTTTCCTTGGCCTAGCGGGTTATTATCGGAGATTTGTGAAGGATTTTTCCCGTTTGGCAGCTCCTATGACCAGATTGACCAGGAAAGGGATCAAGTTTGCATGGAATGAGGCCTGTGAGTCATCCTTTCAAGAGTTGAAAACAAGGTTGACTACGGCTCCGGTGTTGGTGATACCTGAGCGTGGCTTGGGTTATGTGATCTATTGTGACGCCTCACGTGATGGTTTGGGTTGTGTACTGATGCAAGATGATAGAGTAGTGGCTTATGGGTCTCGACAGTTGAAGACTCACGAGCTTAACTACCCTACTCATGACTTAGAGTTAGCGGCAGTTGTATTTGCTTTGAAATGTTGGAGACACTATTTGTATGGTGAGAGATTTGAGGTGTTCTCGGACCACAAGAGCCTCAAGTACCTTTTCTCCTAAAAGGACTTGAACAACAGACAGAGGCGATGGGTTGAATTCTTAGAAGACTATAACTTTGAATTGCAGTATCATCCTGGCAAGGCAAATGTGGTAGCTGATGCTTTAAGCCGGAAATCTCGTGGGACTTTGGCTAGTTTAGCCATTCGGAAATGGAAAATGCTGGAAAATTTGGCTGAAATGGGATTGTATTGTTTTGATGATGATGATGATGATGGCAGTGAGTCAGCATTCTTGTTTAGTCTCGTGGCTCAACCCACTCTTGTTAGATGGGTGATTGAGTCACAGAGACAGGATTCAGATTTCGATGCCATTTACACTTTGATCTCCAGTGGTGAGATCGTGAAGGATTGGACCTTACATGCAGATGGAGGTCTACGGTTTAGGGGTTTGTTGGTTGTTCCTACAGTTTGTCGTGAGGACGTCTTACGGGAGTTTCATACTTCCCGCTTTGCAGTTCATCCGGGTGGTACCAAAATGTATCACAATTTGAGACGTTAGTATTGGTAGAATGGAATGAAGAATGATGTTGCACAGTTTGTAGCTAAGTGCCTTACCTGTCAGCAGGTGAAGGCCGAGCACCAGAGACCAGCTGGTTTATTGCAGCCGTTGCCGGTAGCGCAGTGGAAATGGGAGGAGATTGCAATGGATTTTATGACAGGTCTTCCTAGGTCACGGAGGGGAAATGAAGCCGTATGGGTTATTATCGATAGATTGACCAAGACGGCTCACTTCTTGCCTATTAAGGCAACAGATGACGCAGAGACACTCGGTGTACTTTATATGAAAGAGATTGTGAGATTGCACGGAGTTCCAGTGGCTATTGTGTCGGATAGGGATGCTGAGTTCACCTCGAAGTTCTGGGAAGGACTTCAAGCAGCGTTTGGCTCAGCGTTGCACCTTAGTACTGCATTTCATCCACAGATGGACGGCCAGTCAGAGCGTACCATCCAGATCTTAGAGGATATGCTTCGAGCCTGTGTACTTGACTTGGGTGGTAGTTGGGAGGATCACCTTCCATTTATTGAGTTTGCCTACAACAATAGTTATCAGGCGAGTATTCAGATGGCTCCATTTGAGGCGTTGTATGGTAGACCATGTAGGTCTCCTGTCTGTTGGACTGAGGTAGGCGAGACAACCGCCTTAAGACCAGACATTGTACTCGAGACTACCGAAAAGATTAAGCTGATCAGACAGAGATTGCTTACAGCTCAGAGTTGACAGAAGAGTTATGCAGATAGGCGGAGACAACCGCTATCCTTTGAGGTGGGAGACCATGTTTTTCTTCGGGTTTCCCCAAGGAAGGGGTTGATGAGGTTCGGGAATAGTGGCAAGTTGTCGCCACAATTTATTGGACCTTTTGAGATCTTGGACCGCGTAGGAGAGGTTGCCTACAGACTAGCATTGCCACCACAGATGGAAAGGGTTCATAATGTCTTTCATGTGTCGATGCTACGGAAGTATGAGCCAGATCCGTCTCATATTTTGAGTTGGGTTGATGTGGACATTGATGAGGATGTTTCCTACGAAGAGGGACCAGTTCAGATTCTTGACACAGAACAGAAGGTGTTGAGGAAAAAGACGATATCGTTGGTAAAGGTTCTTTGGAAGCATCATGGAGTTGAGGAGGCTACTTGGGAGCTCAAACAGGAGATTCGCTCCAAGTATCCAGAGTTGTTTTCTCCCTCAGGTATGGCCTAATTTCGGGGACGAAATCTTTTAAAATTGGGGAGAATGTAGTATTTATATATATAAGTTAAATAAATATTTATTTATTTACTTGTGGGGCCCGCATGAGTTTTAAGTCAATGACTTAAGAGTCATTGTATAGCCTTTTATTCTACTCTCTCTTTCTCTGTATCCAGACCCTCTGTCTCGGTAGTTTCTCCTTTTTTTTTTTTTTTTTGCAATTTCAAGCTTTGATCTAGCTATATCCCTTTGAAATTTGGTAGAATCTTGTGAAGCAAAGTCGGAGAGCTTGTCAAGGCCTTCAATTTGATAGGAGCCAATCATCACTTGGTGCACTCTAGGGAGTTCAAAATTCTAGGGTTCTTGGGCTTGGATTTGGGGATTTTGGGAGTTTTCACTTCCATTTAGGTAAGGGTGTTCTAATCTATAATTTCTTAGTTTTTTTGTGAATTTTTCCCCTTAAATTTGATCCTATGCATGCTAATTTTGATTATCTAGTTTGTGGTTGAAGTATGTTTAATTAAAATGCTAAATGTGTTCCATGTGTTATTTGAATTCATATATATGACTAGATTTATTACGGTGATTGAGAATGTTTGGTGTTGACATATTGTATGTCCTAATATTATGTATTTTTTTTTATTTATTTATTGCTTTGAAAGAAAATGATGCTATGGTTAATAAATAAATAAAAGAAATGATTGATTAGAAATTTCTATTAAATTGTGATAATGATGTAAATGAAATGTGTGAGAGCCTATGGTTGAATTGATAAATCGAAACATGCACATTCATGCATTCATTGGGAAAGAGAAAGGAAAAAAAAAAAAAATATATATATATATATATATATATATATATTTGAACAAACGAAATTATTTTGGGAAAAATATTTTTTTAAAGGAGTTTGCGAAAACCGGACGCCTAGGAAGCGCCTAGTGGTCCGTGGTGTTAGTGTAGTCTAGAAGGGATCATGGTTGAGCTAACTAGGCCGGATGTGACGCCTTGGAGGTGCCTTGTGGTCGTGGATAGTTAGTCAACCCTCCATTCGTGACACCTTGGAGGTGCCTTGGGTCGGATTACACTAACAGTTTTGGAAGTTGAAACGGAAATGTTTCGGAAAATGGGGAGTAACATTTGCATATTACACTTCATGACATTGTGGTTAACTTGTGATTGGGTGGTATTTGCTACATACTTGTTATTGTATTTGAGAGTGTGTGTTTCCTTATAGCATGATCCCTTTCACTTTTTATCTATTCATTGTATGGATTCACGGGGATATAAGAAGTGTGTCTTAGATACTTCCTACTGAGCTTATGCTCACCCCATTATTTCTAACATTTTTCAGGACATGGAAAAGAGGTGGTGGACGACGATCTACTACGATTTTAGACGAGCACGGAGACCTATTTCATTTTTTTTGCTATCTTTTGTATTAAAACTCTCTAATATTTTGTAAATGTAATATTAACTAACTCGTAAAACTTTAGTTTAATTAGTATAATGTTGTAAGTCATGGACTTTTAAATTCTAACTACGCTTTTCGGACTGTAACTTGATGTAACCAAAGTATGTTCCTTGTTGGATGAGATGGAGGAATGGGATTTTGTATGTATGTAGTCACTTTGGAGATGTGATATAATATATGTATATTGTGTTGGGACAAGATATGTTAGATTTAAGGCCCAGTGAGGTCATTGTATTTATTTTTTTTGTATTTCAACAGGTTGTTTAGAGACATTTTCTGCGGAGGTCATGCCGAAATTTTTTATAGATTTTTATTATTATTTTGGTATCCTTTTGAGTCGTTACAGAACTTGCCCTTTCTTTCTCCCCCTCTCTCTCTCTGTGCAACTGCAAACTACTGCAAGAATTTGTAATACCCCTAATTTTAAAAGGATAGTCTCGGTATTTATTTATTTATTTTTATTGTATTTTTTTTAATTATTTAATTGATTATTTGACTAATTGTTTATGTGTTTAATTGAATTAAGTGTTACTTGATTAATTGGCTACTTATTTATGTGTTATTTGTATTTTGTCTAGGTGTTATTTGTATTATTTGTTTAATTAGATTATGTGCTTAAATGATGTATTTGATTAATTGTAATTAATTGTAAATTAAATGATTAAATGTTTTATTTTATTTTATTTTATGGTTATGGTTAGTGGTAATGGGCTAACTAATTGGGTCCCATGAACTACTTGGATAGGAGGTTGGATGGGTATAGATAATTACCCATGAATAGTTGTATATGTATATATATAGATATATATGTATATACATATATATAAAAAGGAAAGTAATTTATTAATATTATAGTAACTTTAATATTAATAAATAATCTGATGTATATATTTTATATATTTATATAATAAGGATATACATATATTTTAAACGTAACATGTTTTAAGTTACCTTTTTAATATTATGGTAACTTTAGTATAAATAAATAATCTGATGTATATATTTTATTTATTTAATGAGGATACAGATAGATTATATACGTAATATATTTTAAGTTACTTTTTAATATTATGGTAACTTTAGTATTAATAAATAATCTAATGTATATATTTTATTTAATTAATAAGAATATATATAGATTATATACGTAACATATTTTAAGTTACCTTTTAATATTTTCATTTTTTTATTTTTCTTTATTAAGTTGACTTGGATTGGAAAAAGGAATATGGTTATTATTTAACCTATAAATACACAACTATAGGTTGAAAAAAGAGTGAAAATATATCACGTAATATATTCTAGAGAGAAAGAGTTCGAAAGAGAAGGAGAAAGATGAAGGAATGAGGAGAAAACTATTTAGAGAGAAGATCAAGGAAGAAGAAGTTTAACTTTCAGTCCGAAAGTTTAAGGCAAGTTATTCTTCTATCTCTTTCCCTTTGATTCGTGTTTCTGTACATGCCTAGGAAATTTCAAGATTTATTAAACACATAAAATTAAATAATTATGCATGTTTAATTGGGTTAGAACATAGGTTTTATGAAATTAGTTCATATCTGTTCTTGTGTTATGAATTAATAAAATGCATGATTTTGATTTAATTTCTTATGTGAATTTTTACATGTTTAAATTATGTATTTTTCATATCTGTGGAATGATGGAACGTAAAAACATGCCTAGGATTCCTGAACATTAAATAGGGACTAGGTTTGGGTTTTAATAAATTTAAATAGACTCAATCATAATGATGCTTGCTATTTGAATATTTTAAACAAACGAATGAATTTAATCTTTTAAGATATTTTAGCAATTGAGATTAAATGTGTAGGATGAATTGGATATAGAGAATCCTTATTTAACAGTATAATAAAATATCATCATGTATAAGATTCAGTTTGTGTAGCACATATGATATAGGAAGTTTAAAGAAATAATAAGTCATTCCTATTATGTGATAACTTGATATCATATTTATCATAGTTATTTATGGAATGCTTGATATATTTCCTTAATTGTTACATCAATTGTTGGATGGTGTAGTTTAATGCACCGGTATGGGACGGTGGCATTCTAGGGATGGATTAACTTATCGGTTAAGTCCTACCTATTTTATATAAGAGAATGGATTAACTAAAATGTTAAGTCCTACTTATATTTAAGTCAGGTCAGCTGAACAAGTTGAATGACTTATGGAGAATTAATTTATTATATAAGGGAATGGATTAACTAAAATGTTAAGTCCTACTTATATTCAAGTCAGGTCAGCTAAACAAGTTGAATGACTTATGGAGAATTAATTTATTATATAAGGGAATGGATTAACTAAAATGTTAAGTCCTACTTATATTCAAGTCAGGTCAGCTGAACAAGTTGAATGACTTATGAAGGATTAATTTATACTGAATAAGATGGTTACTAGATTTTATATATATAAGTATGGTGCCATGATATGAGCTTGAGTCTCAGGATCAGTGGTTAGGGTGCGTATATCGCCAGGGATATGTAGCTAGATATAGTGTAGTTGTGTACCCTGGTAGGTCTAGGTACTCATGCCCACTATATGTGCGTTTTGCATGTTGCCTACTATTCAGGTTGAGACAACCCTATAGTCTAGTGAGGTTCCTTTAGTGTGTATATATATATATACGGACTACTAGTTACTGTTAGATTGACTAGGATGTATACGTGTATCGGATCTCTGCTTGGACTGTAGTAGAGTAGAACTTGTTTGTGAGCCTGACCCACCATTATTTTTCAGGTGTTCGTCAGGAGTAGAGGTTGTTCGTGCTGAGCGGGTATCAGTCTACTTCATTCTTCCGATGTTACATAGGAGTTCCTTTATGATTCAGTTTCCTGATTTAGACAGTAATTGCTGTCATTTGTTTAGTTTGGATTTTCTAGGGGTCCACACAGTATGGATTCCCGAGTTGTATTTTGGAGGATCAGTTGTATCAGAAGAGTTTATTAATTAATGGAAATATATTCTGAGGTTTATTATTAGATTATCATTTTAGTTTCTCTTGTCATGATTTTATTTATTCTTCTTTATTCTTTTGTACTCTGTGTTCGTTTATTACCGATTCGTTTTTGATATCCTCGGGTGTTCGGGCGTGGGCCTGGCCAACCCGCGTTCGGAAATCCGGGGGGGGTATCACAGAATTAGAAGTTCAAAACCCATATATTTCAATTTATATATTTGTCTGCAAGAATCAAAACTTCAAAATCCATATCGGCATCATTTCAGATTATTCAAAAAATCAAAACCCAATTTCAGATTGTTCAAAAAATCAAAACCCATATCGATCTTTCAGTTTCCATCGCCCACTGTTCCAATTCGGGTTCGCCGTTCGCAAGCTTCAGCCGATGGCCCTCTTTCTCTAAACTCTCAAGCTTACCCCTCTCTCTCTCTGCAACTGCTTAGTCAACTAACCAAGGTCTGTAATTCTTGTTTTGCAAACTAAATTCATATGTAATCAAGGGCAAAATTGGCATCTGAAATCACACACCAAGCCTTTCCTTCCCTTTTCCTTCATTTCCTCCTATTTTTAAGAGGTTAAGAAATTTACTGTTGAAACCTTGTGTTAACCCTCCAAACTCTTCCCTTTTCTTCCAACAATTCTTGCCAAACACAAATTTTTAATCCCCCTCCATCACCTTCCCTTCCCTTTCCTCCTTTTGTTATTGCACCAAACTGACCCTAAATCTTATATACTAAAATCAAATTTTTCTCTACCCTTTTCAATAAGTTTCATGTAATTAACCTACCCATAACTTTCTCTTTCTCTCAAATCATGAATCTTTTTTGAATATTGTTCCTGATTTTGTATCATCTTCAAAACTAACAATTGAGGTATTAGGTTTTGTTCAGTTCACCGGGAAATAATCATAAATATAGGTTGAGTAAAAAAAAAATATTAGAACAAATTAATAAATCAATTAAGGAATTCAATAATCTATCTGAAAATTAATTAAGGTTTTAAATTTGGCTCCCTTCATTATTTATTTATACATATATTTAGATCATCACTGAGAAGTGAAACTCCAACGTATCGGGAGGCAAAGGTTGAGTGGACGGAGAGATCGCTCTGGGATAGAGTCTTGGAAAGAACCATGGTCTGACAGAGAGATGGAGAAATTAGAGGGAGAGAGAGGTGGTGTTTGGAAGTGAGGCACTGTGAGAGCAATATCATATTATATATATATATTTAAAATCATTACAAAGGTCAAGGCATTACAAAGTTAAAAGTCAACCCAAAAAAAGACATACAAATCTTAAAGCAAATTAAAAAATAAAAATAAAAAACAGACTCCAAAATTTGTTGAGGACGAGAGTCAAAATTCTGCAATGAAAATCACTGAAGGAGAAGCACCGCAACAGGAATGAACCGAAGACCTCAATATCATACTGTACAACTCACATGCTTCTATGATGAAACATGAGGACTATTTTGTAATAGTAATATCATACCATATGCTTTTGGGATAGAACGTCAGTTACGTCACAGATAGACTATTTTACAATATCATACCATAAATCGTATGCGTTGGTGTGTAACACATCTAGGCTCTTAGCAATCAAATTCTTAGGAAACTACTTTCAATTTTATGAATAAAAATATACACTCAAAAAAATAATAAATTTACTTTCACATATTCAAGTGTCATCTGAATTGTACTACTTCTCAGATTCAAAAAAAAAAATCTAAAGACAAAAATGTTGTCCTCTTCTTCTTCTTCTTCTTCTTCTTCTTCTTCTTCTTCTTCTTCTTCTTCTTAAACCATTTGAACCTTTTAAGAAATAAGAACCATTTTTAAGGAGGCTTGGGGATTGAATGCATTGAAGTGATATTTCCATTTGATTGGCCACAATGGGACCCAATTGATAAACGTGTTAGTCAGAGTCCACCCAGATAAAGTACTGACTATATTTACAAAGTGATGCCATCAATGTATGACTTCTCAAAAAGAAAGACAACCGATACCATCTATGTGTCATTAGTTTCACACCACAAATGTAAGTACAAATAAACCATTTGAACCTTTTACATAACATTCACAAGTATGTCCAAACTCATAAACCATTTGAACCCTTTGAGGACCTTTTTTTGTTTGTCTTAAGCAACCAACATTTTATCCAACAGACTACCAAAAGAAAATTTCTCCAACCTCTTTGAAGACTTTAAAGCATGAGAAGTTACCAAAGACTTTCCTCAAAACCCCCTCTCTATATAAAGCGCTTTAGGACCAACTTGAAAATCATTTCCAATTCAAGAGGTCTGGTAATCCCTTCTCACTTCTCTTCATAGTTTACTCAACATTTCCATTCCATCTTCATGATTGTTATATTGTGCTAATAAGTGTTTTCTTCAGATTTGTGCTCAAAATCCTATGGCTGATGCTGCAACAACATTCCATTCTCTGCCCCGGATACGAAGGAACTTCACCGGACAGTTCAATGTGGCATTTATGGCCACGAGATGCTACTTCTCTGAAGCACCGTGTATGGTCACTGCCCGCCATGCCATTCTCGCCTTTATCGTTCCAGTTATCATCAACTTTCTCGAATTGATGTACCAAGGAAAGAATAAATCTCCATTTGAAACAAACCCCAAGAGCATGCAGGTGGGCATTGTTAGTTTGCTCGTATATGGCTTGGCATACGATGCTAAGTCGAGATTTTGTCGTTCTCATCCATCTTATGCCCTTGTTCTTCGGAGTGGTATGGTGGTGTTTGGTTCGCTGGCAGTGGTGTCTCTGGCAGCAGTCCTCTTTGCAGACTCCATTAGGCCGGTTCTATACTTGCTTCACGTCTTGTTTTTAGCAAGTGAATTGTTGAACCAACAACTTCGAATGCTGTGGAATTGGCTCCACCAGAGAATCATGGCCCATATTCGCCATAGACAGCATGTTCCTGAAAGGCACGCTATAGAAATGCTCCCTGTATGACAGAAGGAAATTAAGCAATTGGGGCACAAACACCAGTACCTGACTTGGTGAGAGTTTATTTTAGGAAACACACACTCTGAATGTTTCAGTAAAGAAGAAGAACAAATAACCGAGGTGGCCCCGACCATCAAATATGGTTCTGTATCTTGCACAGAATTTCTTATTATGACCAAAGAAAAATCAAGCAATCTGTTAGTAGGTGTTAGTAGGTGTCGTAAAGAAGAAGTTTAAGGTGGCTATGACCAGACCAATCCATAGATTCTTATGAAATTTAAAGTCCCTATAATCTGTCAAATGTGTCTGATATGGTTGGTTTAGGCAATCAATTGTACGAAGAATCAGAAAAATTATAATTCTTTTTCTTTTTCCATTCTTTATCATGAATTTCAGAATTTCCATATGCACCAAAGGATGGTATGATGACATTCCAGGAAGTGTTCCGAGTTTAAGGGTAGGGAAGAAATTTGATCTCGATCAAAGGCAATAGACCATTGCAAAGTGATGGATGTAGCCACTTCCGTAGGTCCCAAAATTCAGCTACAATTTTTCCCAAGGAATCCCGCTTACTCTTTTACCTGCTCATGCATTCATAGACAAGACTCAAGCTGTGAGAAACAATTATCCTCAATGCATGCAGGATTCATCTTAACAAGAACTTTTGCTCATAGAACCATATTTTTAATGGAGATCACAATCCAGACAAAATGAAGTGTTCCCCACAAATAAATCAACAAAATGAAGTTTTTTTTTTTTTTTTTTTTTTTTCCTTCCTCAGCAGCTCATTGCAGAATAGAGGAGACACAGGCTGAAAGATGCCTGAGCAGACAAGTACATTAGAAACCAACATGCAGCATTAAAACCAAAACAAAAAGATTTACAGTTGACAAAGTAGTAATTAATACCGATCCATGGATAAATGTAGTGGTTATTGATTCCTTCCTGATACATAGAAAAATTCTAACATATTGTAGGAATAACAGAAACACTTCCTCAAGGGGAACAAGTCACAACTCGGGTAAATCTTTGGTCAAAAGAAACATAGAATTTGTTACTGTTTAGATTATCACAGTATAATTCTATCTAAAGAAGAAGATATAATAAACTGAAGGAAAAATAATAATAACTTGGCACAAAATGTTAAAAGATTTAATTAATTTCTCACAAAAGTTGCAACAACTTACAAGGTAAGAACTGACATTTTCTTTCAGTAAGTAGGTAACAAAAGAAAACTATTACTGGACTCCAACCAGACTGCGCATTATTTTCATGTATTAACAGAAAATATCTAGAGCTTACCAACACTAAGCTATCCTAAACATCTAGGCAGCACTTTGACTTTTAAACTGCATGGATAGGACTGTTGCTCGAGTTCATGCCTGAACTGCTAGAGGCAGTAGAATGGAAAGCAGACTGCCTAGTGGTTCCTTCAAGCAGTTTCAAAGAGAGAGGAGAGGACCCTTTCTCGCCAGCAGATTCCCCCAAGCTCAATTTTGACATGCCAACCAACTCATCTACATTAATTGGGCTCTTTGAATGCGTTGGTGTTGGCTTTAGAACCTCATGAGTTTCCTTTTTAGCTGGCTCCATACCGTATCCTGACCAAAATGGGAAAGAGAATGGCAGAACAGGAGAGATGTAAGCAGGATATACAACTGGGTAACAGCATTGCGAGCTATCTGGCTTTGGAAGGACAGGTTCCCCATCATTGGAGTTCACAGAATCCATTGATTCACATTCTTCATTCAAATCAGGAGGCATAGGAAAAGCATTCTTGCGTTGTGTCTCAGCTTGTGGAGGATTAATGGCAAAGAAATCTGGCAACTCCATTGGTGTGTCGACTGACTGCAGAAATGCAAGGAAAAGTAACAATACATAAGCAATAAATATTGAGAAAGGTGAGAAAAGAAAAAGTGACTTGAAGTACCAAATTTGCATGCATCTAAAACAGAAACCTAATCATAGAGAACTTTGTAAGGCTTCCAAAAAGAAACTATATAAATCTAGATCCTATCCTAAAGGCTTAAAAAGGCAGAATCACACACATCGGATGCACATTGGAAACAAAAGAAATAGTAGTCATCTTAGCCGCAGCATCTCTGGCACGTGAGCGTGTGCAGCACACAAGCGGCCACACGCGTACGCGCCTGGACACACCCTCACGCGCTTTCTACGCGCCAGCACGCACAGGGATGCGCTGACAAGGTCCAATAAAATATACATGGTAAACAATAAATACAGAAATAATTGCTATTTAGACGAGTCTCGAAAACAATAAACCAAGATAATCCAACATAAATGTTTCTTGCAATTAAGGGTGGCAGCAGACAGCCAATCCCCTTGCATTTATGTCACATGTCATATGCACGATCATGTCAGTGAGATTCTGGCTAATAGTATCGATGGAGTTTGAAAAATCCCATAATAAAATTATGGGATCAGAAACAAGTAGAAGCAATAAGTAATAATTATATATATGCCTATGATGTATCTGTGTACAGAGAGAAATATACTAACTTCATCTGTTACAATATCAAACAGGCTAGATCGTCTTTTCCTTCTAGACATGTTGGTTTGCCTGATAAAATATTTCTGGGCATGGCTGGCCACCTGTGTGGGAGTTCTTGATATCACATAATTGCGTGCAATTCCTCGCCAATCACCTTTGCCAAGCATTTGCAAGCCACGTAGAAACATCCTATGTTCCTCTTCGGTCCATGGAACACCTATAAATCAAATTACACATGTTTCAAAGGCCAACAGGCACGCACAGTGCAGGAAATACGATAGATGTATCACAAAAATAATGTGTTCAACTATATGGACTAGAAAATCTGATCAATTCAAAGCGGACAATAGATGCACTAAAAGTGAAACTTTGGTGGCATTAGAAAATACTTAAGAAGACAAATAATAAGCTAAACACGTTCCTGTTCCTGCTCCTCCCAGAACCAAGAAATTTTACCGTATAAAATCAAAACTTCACTCTTCAAAAAATGCAAATTATTTGCTTGATCTAAAGAAACTATGCTTCTTTGCCCTCGTAAGGTTGACAACCTTGACATCGATAAAAAAACTGAAGTTCCACTAATACAGTAATACAATATCCTCTATTCCATGGCTTTGATAACTGTTAGATTACAGGTTTACTCCTTTGCCACCTAGATTTCTTGTATATATATTAGTATCTATAGGTTACTTGTTCATCACTCACCTACTCCAAACCTTCTCCTATACATAGGACCTTTTATGTAACATCATCAATGCAATACAATATAATATTTTTTCCATTCCTTTATTTCTAACATGGTATCAGAGCCTTTCGATCTTTGGTAAATAATCTACCAATTTATCGTAGTCACCGCCGAGAATGGCACCATCAGGCATCAGCCCCATCCTCGGCGACCGCCACCAAACTCGCTCTTCAGCTCTCCAAAATATTCAAATGCCCCGTCCAAGGAAACCTCGTTGTCCGGCGGTGGTCAACCGGCAAACTCACTCTTCCGCTCTCCAAGATTTTTATATGCCCCGTCCAAGGAAGCCTCATTGTCTAAGTATTCCTCCGAGAAACCCAAGGAGATGCCTCGTTTAGAGAAGCCCCGCCTAGGGATGCCCCGTATAGGGAAGCCTCGTTGTTTAAGTCTTCCTCAAGGAAACCCAATGAGATGCCTAGTTCAGAGATGCTCAACGTATCGAATCAGCTCCGTCACCGCGCCACCATGCGCCTCAAGTGGTAATCCCACTCTTCCATGCGCTTCGACACGCAACAACATTAATCCTGCACCTCAATGTGTCGGATCAGCTACTTCACCGTGCCACCACGCACCATCAATGGGTAATCCCGCACCTCAATGTGTCAGATCTTCACAACTCCGTCACCGCCACGCGCCATCAGTGGTCATCATACGCTTCCCAAAGCACCATCAACGTGGCAAATCTTCACAAATTCGTCACTCGTGCGCTACCATGCCTCAAGTGGTCCTCATGCTCCACCACCACTTCTATTATCTCGTCTCCAAACTCAAGATGGTTTCATATTCACCTTGAGTTTGAGGGGACTGTTAGATTACAAGTTTACTCCTTTACCACCTAGGTTTCTTGTATACACAAATTACCATATATATTATACCTACTGTATTAGTATCTATAGGTTACTTGTTCATCACTCACCTACTCCAAACCTTATCCTATATATAGGACATTTTATGTAACATCATCAATGCAATACAATATAATACTACAATATAATACTACGTATTTTTTTCCATTCCTTTATTTCTAACAATAATAAATCACCAAAAATCTTGGTTGCTTCAAGTTTTAATGAACTTCATGACTTGAAAGCTCAAAGGTAAGTATGATCCCTTCATCATATGGATAAAACTAGTTTGCCATTACGCCATCTACAGTGACTAACCACAATCAGAATACAGAGCTGCTCTGAGTAATATAAATTGAATCCTAAGTGCAACTTTTAGTTACCCAATAAAGGTAAATTTCAATATGACACATGAAGAACTATCAGTCAGCATTTTTGTCTAAATCAATTCTTGATTGGCAAAAAGAGCAATTGAAGTCAACCGGGAGAGGCAGCCAAGTAACCAGCACTAACTCGAATCAGTAACTCATCACCTATTTACACCAAAAACAATTTTCCAAATGAATCAGGTAAAGCAGTCACTCTAAATGCAAATCGAGTATGGCATAAATCAAAATTAAATCGAGGTTTTGAAATGGGCACCTGTTTTCTCAGTTTGGTTGATGAGGAAGAATAAATTACTCTACTCTCATTTGCTGAGGAATTGAAAAAGAGGAGAAATAAATTGAAGACAATTACTCTCATTCTTCCAACTAGATTTCAAAACGCATGAATAGTACGACTTTCTATTTTGTTGAGCTACTGATATTGGGAACTACAAGAATTAGATCATAAAATCAAAATTCAAATTTTCATTAGCAGTCGCCCAATTTCTCATACCACATTGAAGGTTATAACTTATATGAGATTCAAAACTTGATTCTTTACAAAATAACAATCAAGCACTACCATCCACACTTACAATTCGAGCATTAAGTACCCAAATAAACACAGACAAGATTAGCAACTTAGCAATACATATTTATATATATACACATACTCATTTATATATGTGCGTGTATGGTTGAAAAAATCGAACCTTTCTTTCTTTCTCTGCTGGACGAAGAACCAGGGACAAAATCCTCCGATGCATAGCCGTCTGCGGCAACGCCGTGATCCGGCGTGTCGTCGGGGGAGTCGTGAATGTTATCGGCGCCGCCGTTTTGAAGGGTACCGATACTGGAACCTGTGTAATGGGTCAAGTTACCCATACTGGCACTCTTTCGGATTGCCCGATCCAAGTTACCCATACTGGGACTCTTTCGGATCGATCCATCGGTCAATCGGACCCCAAAGAGCTTGACTCCACGGTTGGGACAGGTCCGTGAGTTGTGACCATTGTGACTGCAATGCGAGCACCGCCTCGTCATGGTCGCCTCTCGGGTCTCAAAATCCGATTAAACAACGATCCGAATACACTGTAGACACAGAGAGATTGTTTATATGATCCGAGAGAAGAAGTCTAGGGTTTCGGGATTGGAGGATCGATAATGGAGTCGGAGACTGATAGGGTTTATTGGGTGTTTGGATTTCGATTGAAATTTTGGTTTGTTGTTGTTGTTGTTGTTGTTGGGGGAGAGAGATTGAGATATATAGAGAGAGAAACAAGTTAGAGAGAGAAAGCTATGAGATGTTGGATCACTACAACATCCATAAAATAGGGTCTGGACTACTCTTCGAGATAAAAAGGGAATTTATTAGGTGCTGTCCGGATTTGAGGATAATGATTTTTGATTCATGTATATCGCTGTTAAGTCAAACAACATTGATGGATGGTTGATTGGTGTCAATATATTAGATAAAACAATTCAAAACAAAAAAACAATTCTTTTTGGACAAAGGAAATAGTGTATAACATATCATTTTTGAAGCATTAAATATCACCTAAGACTCTAGTGTGATAGTATTTTTTAAAATTCAAATATTTTATAGGAGCAAATGTTATAAGTTTCTTGTAAAAAATAAACAAGTAATAAATCAAATAAATTGAAGTGTAACATTATTGAGATGGTCTAATCATTTACATTAACATTTACATGACTTTAAAAAAATGTAAATGTTTTGATGGTGCCATTAGCATGGGAATTGTTTTATTGCAATAATTTGAACTGAATTCCGTTTGTTTTGGATGATAATACTTGGCACAAATGTGCTAACAGATTTAGACTATGATATTAGATAAGTAGGTTGAGTTTGACTCTAACAAACAAAATGATGTTTGAACTTGCTTAGGAACGTTTTTATGAATTCAAGAATCAATTAATGGTTGTTTGAGCTCGATTTTTTTTATTTTAGTCCATTTGAAAACTCAATTTGATTACTTACCAAACAAACACAAGACAAACTCTTTTTATAAATTTCTATGAATAAATTGGTTTATATACTATTGTAGTGAAAATTTTGCTCATTTTAAAACTAGGAAATAAATTTTTTTTTTTTTTCTTTTGACAAATGTCATTTTTTTTTATAATTAAATTGTTAAACATTATTCATGCAATAATTTCAATATATACTGTAATGGAATGGATAAAATTGGACAATCATATCAACAAACCATTCAAAGGGACAAAGAATTTGAAGGACAGTCCATAACCATTAGGACCACCATAAAGGGTGTAATCCGATATTTTGATATCTTAAAGTACAAAATTGATTATCAAATCTTATCATCATCTATCCAAAAGTCACACAGCATTTTATCTCTAGCCCATAAATTTTTAATACTGGACCCCACAAATAAATAGTCAAAAGCAGATCTTTTTCATCAGAGCAGACGATAATTATCACAAAACCACACGATAAAATTAGAAGATCCCCATTTTACCATTTTCTGAAAGACATTTCATCATCCATAACACGTGGACGGTCCACACTTAATGTGGCCCAACATAATCGTCTTTAATGCTGTTTATTCTACAAGTGACATGTCACTACCATAAAAAGCAAATTTTACACGTTTCTTTCTTTATATTTCATTATTTCGAGCCCAATGTGGGTCCCATTTGAAAGTTGTAACACTTGATGGATGTTTGTCGGTTTCCGTATGATTTCTGGCGGTCCCACATTAGTAATTGGGACCCATTTCAATAAGGAAGTGATGCAAGTAGACAGAAATGGACGCTTTGTCCACTACCGCAAATTTTTGAGATGTCACTTTTCTTTTTCTTAATTTGGCCTTTTGAAAAACTTAATTTGATTTTAAATTTCTTTTTGTGAAATTTTAAATTTTACAAATATATTAATCTTGTGACTGCATTTTACAAAAATAATTTTGAATTTATGAATAATGATTTTAGATAATGTTTTACTTTAACAAATTTAGAAAATTTTATTCTTTGAACAAACACCCTACAAGATATTGGACTTTATATACAGGTTTTTAGATCATTTTTTTCAAGTTGGAGAATTTTACAGTGTGAGGAATTTATTGAAAATCAATAACCACCTACTATAAAAGAAATTAAATGTTCTGCAGATTAATAATCTAATACACCCAAGCACAATAGATTAATAATCAGTCAACCTAAAAACGTACGCCATAAATTTCATATTGAATCCTTATCGGATATTTAATCGTCGAGTACTAACTTGACCGTCGGAGTGCACCCGACCAGTACCACGCCGGTCATCACTTCTCTTGTCTTGCAGGAATTGTCACAGACTTCGGAGCGTGTAGATTTTTGACATCAACAGTATTAATAATCTTTCTATTAGTTGTAATAATTAGATAGTCTAGTGAAATATTTTATATAAAAAAATTCCTCTATTCATGTTACACTTGCATATTCAAATAAATAAGTTATCTGGAGAATTTTACAGTGTGAGGAATTTATTGAAAATTAATAACCACCTACTACAAAAGAAGTTAAATGTTCTACAGATTAATAATCTAATACACCCAAGCACAATCGATTAATAATCTTTCTATTAGTTGTAATAATTAGATAGTCTAGTGGAATATTTTATATAAAAAATTTCCTCTATTCATGTTACACTTGCATAGGGTTTCAAATAAATAAGTTTATCTGTTCTCATGCTAAACAACACTAGGGTTTCAAATAATTCATCCAAAACAAGCAATAAGGTTCATGGATTTGCTATAGTATAAAGAGGAAATACTAAGTTTAGTACACACAAACCAATAAAGCTATATGTAGTTATAATAAGTAACAGAGAGTTTATTTATCCCGCAAAAAAAAAAAAAAAAAAATGTAGTAAAGGGTCCAGATTTTTTTTTTTTTTTTTTTCCCTGGCAAACAGAATAAAAACTAACAGATAAAAGGACAGTAGTCCAACTCCACCAACTGAAGCACCTCCGCCGGACGTTGAGAGATGACAGAATCAGCATACAAGCGTGAAGAAGAGAATGATGCAAGGGCATGGGCTGCTCGATTACCTTACCACCGCACATGGGACACCTTAACCCATGATAAGAAGTCTTAGATCAGTGCGAATATCATAGATACATGGGTCCAGATTCACCAGTAATGCTGTTTGTTCTGATCAAGATTTAAAACAGGAAGTATCACTATAATTGCGGTATTATAGAATCTATAGATAGTATCGGTTGTATATGGCTGTGCTGAATTGCCAATATTCAACTCTTCTCTGGAACCATGCAGCCTTTGTCTTCTCAAGTTGTTCACAACTTAAAAGCCACACTAGAACCATATGTAAGACTGAACCGCTCCTCGTAATAATCTCCGGCACGGAGTGGGGGAAATCTGCACGGGCAGCACATCATGTAAATGTGGTATCCATTATCTTTATGAAAATACCTCATAAAATTTGCTTCATTTAAAAAAATGAATTACTCTTTTAACTTCTTACCAACAAAAAGATTTTTAAAATTCGTCATTAGTCTACATCATTAGCACAAGTATGTCGGCCACATAGATTCTCTTTTTTTCCATTCAGAAGTGAATTCTTAAAACAGATGAGTTTCGAGTATGCCAGCATTTTGCATAGCTTCGAAGAAAGAAGCCTTCTAATTGAACTTATATGGTAAACTTATACACTGATTTCTAGATCATATTCAGGTTCAATGACTTCTAAAGATTTTACAATTAGAGCAAGCCCAGTATGCAATATAATTTCAGTCTTTTGTAAAAGAAAACCATAAAATCTACGGGATTCACATTGCCAAGTACTATTATATTTTGAATTTTGACTCTTATATACTCTGTCTAATAGGTACGGGAAGTGGAAGAAATGGGAGGTAGGAGGAGATGTCCTTCGGGAAAGGAAGGAGTCTTTTCCTCCTTTCCTTGGTTGAGTAGGAAGGAACGAAAGGAAGTTACAGTACAAGTTTTGCAATTATGCCTGTACTCTTTAAGAAATATAGGTGTCTATGAAGGCCAAAATCTGAAAAAAAGGGAAAGAAACTTTTCCCTCTTTCCTTCCAATTTGCAAGGAACAAATTTGGTGGGCCCTGAGAGAAGAGCCTTCCCTACCCTTCCCATTTCCTTTCTAACAGACAATGGAAAGTCTATCCATTCCTTAGTTCGCTTTCCTTCCTCCATCGCTCTTCCCTTCTATCAAACAGACTACTAATGAAAATCAAAATATGACATTAAAATCATTTGGATAAACCTTCCAATCATTTCCTCAAAGTTGCATCAAAGGTGCTGCATTAAACTAAAAACGTGTGACACCTTTTACAACCTATATGAACACACGAAGTGGACAAGCAGGTATGAATCTCATGTGATGGGTTGTTAAGGATGTATACTGAGCGAAAAGCTAATTCAAAAAGGCAGACAAAAGCCACTGAATTTAAGCACAGCAAAGTAAAATATCACAAATTTAAGCCAACAAGTAATAATATACCTAGGAGGAGACGACTCACTGCAGCAACTCTTCAAGCATTCCACAATAGTGTCTGGGTTAGGATCTAAAAAGAAAGCCGTCTGCAAATGTTGCATAAATAATTGTCAGCTCATCACAGAAATTCCTAGATGAAGGCCTACAATAAAAACAAGGCACAGATGTAGGACAAGTGTAAAGAGACACTCCCCTAAAAATTGCAGCGCCAAAATGGATTTAAGCAGTATTGAAAGAAATTCTAAAAGCTGAATATTGTTAGGTTTTTGTGTGTGTGTGTGTGTGTGTGTTTAATGAGGGCATGAGGATTTTAGGGATTGTAGGCAAGATTTCGGAATTTTTAACTAGGTAAGGGAAGACATTGTTTAGGGCTGTTCTCGAGCTTTGAGTGGCACGTTTAGGGATAGCAAATCCCCATCCTCGCCGGGGCCCCGCCCCTCCCCGTTTATAGCAGGGATGGGGATCCTTTTAGCTAAACGGGGATGGGGATGCGCGCAAATTATGAATCCCCGCCGGGGCCGGAGCCGGGGATGGGGTAAACCCGCCCCGCCCCCGCCCCGATTAAGTGTGAAGTTACTAATATACCCTTACATATAATAATTTATTATTAAATTAGATTTATTATATATATGAAAATAAGAAAAAATGTGTTTTTTTTAATTAAAAAAAATTATAAGGCCGGGGCCGGGGCGGGGATGGGGATAAGGTGTCGGGGGCGGGTATGGGGATTCTGGCAAAATTTTAAGCGGGGATGGGGAATGAAAAATGCATCGGGGATGGGGATGGGGAATGGAATCCCCGCCCCACCCCGCCCCGTTGCCATCCCTAGGCACGTGTGAACAATAACTAGGGATTGATTTTTGGAACAAGTTTTGGTAGACTACCAATTACCGCAAAATTTGAGCTATTAGAGTGGGTGTAACTTAATTACTTGTATTCTCTAACACGCCCTCTCACATGTGACCAAATTTCGGTCAATGCTGCTCCATCGAATCACTCTCTTTAAATGGTTCATGAATCGACTTCTTGACCCTGCGAAGAGAGAGGGCATCCAATAATCACCACGATGACGGTGAGAATTCTAGTCAGGACCTCCTTTGGTCTAATGTCATGTTAAATTACCAGTTGCCCAAAAAGTTTAAACTATTAAAGAGATATAACTCAGTTATTTCTATATTAAAACAAGTTTTAAGGTTGGATGGCTGAAGAGGGAAAATATTAAGGCTTGTCAAAAATGATTCTTAAGGGTATAAAATGCACTATAACTTATCTCATTCTAGGTTTTACATGGTCAAAAAAATGCAGAAAATAGAATGAAATTAAGAGGAAATGTAGAAGAAACTACGAATCACACTCAAGTTCCACGTGCATCACGCCTTCAACTACATCACATAATCCACGAGGAGCATAGTTAGTAGAAGATTTCTCTACAACTCGTTCACCATTGGATTGAAAGAATGACATAGCTATATGTAGGCTTCAGCTAATTATAATTCTAATGGGGTTTGTATTTCATATCTAGAAACTCAAGATTTTAACAATGGACCTCATATGTTCCTACTAAATAATAATTGCTAGAGGATTTAGATATAAAAGTTACACCCGCTTTAATAGCTCAAGCTTTTAGAGTAAATAGTTGTTAACATGAATATCAAAATAGGCAAGGTCCTGAGTTCAAACCTCACCATCACCTTGATAATTAAAATTGAAATGCGTGTTGGACCAAAAGAGGGTCACACATGGGGGGTGTGTTATAGGATTTTAATATTAAAGTTACACCCTCTCTAAAAGCTTGAAAAAAGTAGATTAGAAATAAAAATTAAAAAGAAATTAGATCATGACGCAAATGGCAATTACAGAATAGCGTTCTCGTCCTGTTGGCATCACTCTGTGCAATGTTGACCTACAAAAGAATGAAATAAATAAAATAAAAATCAGGAACAACAACAGCTATGCAACATTAAATCCTAAAGACACGAATAAACTCTCCAAGGGAAAAAAAAAAAACTGTTTTAAGTTCAAATGATGAATTACCGAAACAAAGAATTGGTCCACCTCTCCATCATGTCCCCAATATTAACAATGAACGCCCTGCATATTCATAGTTTGCCCCAAGAAACTCCAAATGTTAGAGAAAAAATACTTCCAGGCAGTAAGAACAAATAAACAATCACATCACTTGTCATGTTACACTACCTTTCTACATAACCAAAACCAATGGCGAATGCACATTTCAGCCTTTGATATTTTAGACAATTCATATCCGATTATCCATCTCAAAAGCAACAGTATGTCCAGATAGATTGCAAAGCATTTAAACGACATAAATGCACAAATAACCTAACATGACTGTTGTTGGTTGCAACTAAATATATTGTCCAGTAATGTCTTTTGACATTCAGCACCTTCCCACATGCTATTTTTTCCAAAAATTATTTTTGGTACCACTCCAATATGTTAATAATTGTTCTATGGATCTCTTTCACAGTTTCTAAGCTACAGTGATATTTTCTCCAGGTGTTTGTATGTATTTTGTTGTGAAGTGTTCTATAGATCTCTTTCACAGTTCTAAGCTAACAGTGACATTTTGTCCAGGTGTTGGTATGTATTTTGTTGTTATAGCTGACATCCAGTACATATATATTTACAAAGCTTATTCCCATTTTTCTTTCTTCCCGCTTACGATGGATAGTTCTATCTTACAAATGTCCCCAATTTCTCTCTCTTTTGCTTTCTTTTGAATATCTTCTTCTATTGAATTGTTCACAGCCCTTAACTACCTAAAACAGAACCAATTTCTTAAAATTTATTGTTCTACATTCCATATTTTTTCCTTTTTTAATTGCTTCACCTAGCACTTCTCGCTCGTTATTCAGCCATTGAACACAAGTAAACCTGGGCTGCCCTGCATCACAAAAACTACAAACAAGATAGTCTCCTCCTTTGTCTATAATCAATATAAAATCCTCATGAAAAAGGAACAATTGAAAAATATTTGCTCGTATAATGTCTATGCAAACATTGACAGCTTCGAAAGACAAGATAATATACTTAAACCATAATCATGGATTACAATCAGCACCACTGCAGACAATCCACATGCTAGAGTTGTTATCCAAACTTCAACTCTATTCTAGAAAATTCACTAGTATAGTAATAAACCCAGATAACCTATATTTAAATTTATTTTCCCAAAATGAACTTATTTTTAATTCATCATTTTCTTCTTGTCTGACCAAAATAATCAGGCTACTCTTTTATATTAAAATATCAAAGAGACTCTATATCATTGTACTGTTGAAAGTTCCATTGACCCAAGATTTTAGCACCATGAACTCACCCATTGATGTGAGGCACATCTTCCCAAACCCTTGGTTGCTTAGATTTTTCCCTGCAAACCTGTTAACACAAAAAGCTAACTAAAATGATGGTGTATAGGATTTCAATACAGCTGTAAACCAGAATTGATCACAAACAAACATGCCTGAAGTCCACCAACACCGTCTGTTGCTAGAAGAGTTATCATTCCATAGTCTGAATGAGCAGAAGCACCATAAATTTCTTCATTGGAAAACCCCAGTTCGCCTAAATCAAATTGAAGAGGCAAAGATATCCCATTAAATGAATGGTTCAACAACCCCTCTGATTGGTTTGTATAGTTTACTATCACTTGCAGAAAAGAAATTTTTTACTATATTAAGTGTAATGGATCCCAACACTGCACTGTAGATCAAGCAAATGAATCTGGATTAAGTGCAACCCATTGAAATCAGTTTCTACTTTTATTCAGAAAGGTTTTAGAATATTATATATATATATATATATATATTTCTTTAGTTTCTTCCATAAATTAGCTTCTTCTTGCTGCGCTGTTGCAGTATGACGTGGGTTTTGTTAATGCTTAGAAACATTTCTTCAGTTTTGAACATGTGAATGTGTTAAAATCGATATGAAGCACAGCATTAATGTTGGATAAAGATATGAACTTCATTCTTGGACTGACAGCCCCAGTTCTGGTAATCAATGCTCTATCTAAAGGTATTCTTCTGATATTAATAGTTCGAGAAATATGGCTCGAAAGAAGTAGAAGCATGAGATTCATTTTTATGTACAAGCATCACAATTAGTAAGATGGCCAAATAAGGTGGACATTTCCTACTAATAATGTGGGATAGCATGTCAATATGGTCAAATAATTAAAACTTAATACTCTTTACACATTGCAAAGTTGCCTTTTACTACACAGCTTCCTCTCACTTCAAATGGGATACTACCCAACAAGGGCAAACTAAGGTTTCACGTTGATGGCACATCTAAGAAAAACACTAGTGGTTGTGACTGTATATGCATGATAGAGTTCACAAGGTCATTTCAATTATTATATTACCTTTTGCTATTATAATAAATGAAGGTAATAAGAATATATCTTTTAAGTATCAACTAAGTTACAAACATGGAACCTCTTATTGCATGAGTGAGTGGAATGATATGCTAGGTTCCTTCTATTTCTATATGTGCTTTCTCCTTTCTTATGTTCTTCTCTTCTTTGTCCTCCATTTTTTCTCCCCGCTCTTTCACTTGTTCTTCTTGAATAATCTAAAACTTGTATTCTTCATTTTCTCAAAAAAAATCTACACTTTACAGTTACATTCCACATGACTATGCAGGATCATATGCTTTTATAGATGTGCTATCTTGAAGTAATGCAATGGAATTAATATTGAGAAAATAAGAAATGAAAGACTAAGTTCTTTATTAAAAAAAAATCCCATTACAGAGATGAATCTATAAAACAAAGGAAGTAGAAACCCAAAGATTGAAGAAATAAGAAACAAATGAAAGGATTGAAAAAGATAATTCTACAAAAAAAATCCAAATAATAGATTATATAAAAAGAGTAAATAAAATGGAGTTAATTTGTGATTTAAACCTGGATAGTGCAACAGCCGAAGAAATGCAGATGGTGGATTGAAAGCCCCCAGTTTCTCAAAGAAGTCTTCATCCAAGTTCAAAGCCAGAGCAAGTAAAGATACTAAGCTTTGTCCAGCAGCCCTGAGGGAGCAAAATTGACATCATCTAGAAGTTGCAAACCTTGTTCTTGAAAATATAAACAAATATTGACAAGATTCATAAGAAAAAGAACCAAAAGACAAAAACATAGAAGCACACACATGAAAACACACATCCCAAGTAAGTACAATTCACTAGAACTAGTTTGTTCATTGATAATATCTCATCCCCAAGATAAATCACCTCATATAAAATCACAACCTATAATTATTCTGAGCATGTGATATCACATTTCAGACCCCAAGAATTATACAAATTCTTATTAAAGTAAAGAAAAAGAATTACCATCAATAAACTAATGAGGTTTGAATTGAAAATTTAATAATTGTTTTAAGCTTAATGAATTCAAAATGCGACACGTGAATAATCACTGCGAGACACTTACAGGAGTTTCTCGTGGTACGATTCCATTGTGGATCTCCAGTATGGCAATACTTCTGGAATTTCCTACCCAGACAACATCCAAAATAGTCATCAAACAAAATACTAAAGGACAGATCAGGAAATGCACGAAAAACAAAATCAAGTATTATATGAGAGTACGTTACTGATTGGATATAAAATGGTGAGAATCAAGACCTAATTCCAAAAAATGAATGAACAAAATCCCAACAACAACAGAGATACCAATAAAGTATGTAAACATGTTAAAAGTACCTTCTGAAGGCCATTGATTCAGATTATTATGAGTTGTATTCTTCTCCAAATTACCGATATAAAAACTCTCCTTTGAGTCACCTGTACACCAACCAGTATAAAACAAGCAACCCTGAGCCCCCTTCTCCATTACACTCAATCAAGTACAGATAAATGAGAAGACAAAGCAATAGAATTTCTATTATTGATGAGTTGTAACCATAGCTTTAAGTTCAGTAACTGAAACAAAACTTCTTTTGGCCCACATTCATTTTGACCAAATTAAAACTTTGTAGAAAATTTTATTGATTTAGCCAACTTTCAACCAAATTTCCAAGATCCAAGTTTTATAACCCATGCAACTTGAGAAACAAAATGATCATTTTTCAAATTTTACAGAATCTTACACCAAAACTTTTTTTTTATTTTTATTTTATGAGTATACACCAAAACTTTTAAGCCCCATGTTAAATTTAGACGCCCGTATCAATCTGAATTTGCTGGTTTTAAACTTTAAACTAATCACTAGATTAAATCCATAGTTAGACATAAAGGATCAAAATAAACACAAATGCACACACATTCACACTCAATATATCTCAATGTCGGTACTTCTGCGTGTGTGTGGATCTAGATGTATGTGTGCATTTGTGTATATCTGAGTGGCTGTATGTGTACGTATGAATATTATGGGTGCTGCACGCGGATTCGTGCATGCATGCATGTATCTATATGTATGTGTATGTGTTTGTATGTGAATATGTACATATATATGTACTTAGATGTGTGTGTGTGTGTGTGTCTGTGTCAATCTGTATGCATGTGTTATAGCATCGCGGCTTGCGGGTTGTGTATTCTTTTGGGATCGCTCCCCTTTTGAGCGCCTTTAATGAATTTGTACTTATAAAAACAAAACAAAATATGTGTGCATGCTTGTGTCTGTATGTTCTTGTATCTGTATGTCTATGCTTGTGTGCTACTATGTGTCTTTGAATATGTGTTTGTATTATGTGCTTTAGTGTCAGTAGCCTGGCAATCACAATTAAGGTTTCAGCCTCATGCAGAGTAGTCAATAGTAATTGGACAGCTAGACTGAGGACTGATACACTTGTATGTTTCATGATATTCATTACTTAGAAGCATTCATCACTTGAAAGCATCACAAAATCATTCAAACAAACATTATTAGGCCACAAAGGAACAACATCAAACAATGTAAATCAAAAGTCATAAAATTGTAAAACCTTTAGAAATTGTTGAAGGATCAAGGTTCTCAGCATAAAGCGGCGTATAACCTCTGTACTGCTTTCGAGCCAGCTTCATCTTGTCTTCAACAGGAAGTGAGAAGAATTTTTTGCTCTCATCAAACACTGTCATCAGAAACTCTTCCTCTATCCCATGATTTATGAGGTAAAAGAAACCACAATCCAAGCATGCCTATAGCAGACATTCCAGTACTCATAATTTGAACACAACTTAGAGAATCACTCAAACGCAAAACCCAATGTAGTAATAACCAAATATTTTTGCAAAATCTTTACAAAAATAAGAACTGCTTTCGATTTCCAAGGAAAGGAATAGAAACAATAGTGATATTATAAAAAATTAATTAAAATGAAATTATGCACAAATATACATACATAGACACATAATGGAATTAATTCAAGATTTCATCATTATGAGTAGTGACTGCTTACTAAGTAGCACCACGAACAATTATGAATTTGAAGAAACCGAAAACAAAACACATTTGTTTACGCGTTCAATCTATTAACATACAACTTAATTTGCATACAGTTCATCAAAATTTTCGATATCACTTCACAAACGAGCTAAAAATAGCTCATGAAAGAAGCAAAATTCAAAATTCCACAATCCTACACCACTTGAGAATCAAATGAACTCTTATCTATTTGTTGCCCCAAAACCAAGTGGTATAAAACGAAGTTCTATTTCCAAGAAATATTTCCAATAAATAATATGAGGATTCACTTCTTCATAACAGCTCCAAAAATTTATATTTGTATATACATATATACAAGTACATACAAAATTGGGGGAAAATATGTACAATTGAGAATTGGAAACAAACTTTAGAGTGATGTTTTGGAAGAACAAAGTGTAGGGTTTGTGGAATGTCAATTAAACAACAAATCCAATATATTCTAAATGAGATATAGAGTTTAAATTAGGATAATGAGAGTGTGTGTGTGAGAGAGAGAGAGAGACCTGACGAATTGAATAGGCGGTAGAGATGCGATCAGGAGAGGCGAGGTCGACGATGGGAAGTTGAAGAACCTTCATCTTCTTCTTCTTTTCTCACAGATGTTTTTGCACATTTTCTACGTATGGGTCAGTTCTATTTATAGTGAGTATGAAGTTTCAACTGTGTCCAACACCATATTTGTTTAGTTGTTTGGAGGGAGAGAAATTTTTTTACTGTGTTTAGAGTATGAAAAAGTTCACTTAAGAAGAAAAAGAGAGATGATAAATGGTTAGTACTATTTTTTATTTTTTCCATTGCTACTCTCTTGTTCCCAAATTAAGTATGGTACACTATAAAAATAAATAAATAAATAAAAAATAATAATAATAAAAATAAAAAATAAAAAATGACACTTAATTTGGAACGGAGAGAATATTATTTAATAAGATAAATTTATATTAAACTCTCTAAACTATTATTGTTAATTATAATAGCTCAGTGTTATTTTGTCAATTATTTGTTAATGGTCCTAGGTTATTAGGGTCCATTTGGCATGCGCTTGTTTTAGACATTTTGTTTTTGTCTAAAACAGAAACAATATTTTTAGTGCAGGAGTGTTTTGGAAAAAAAAATCGAAAGCACGTTTGGGAACGATATTTTGTTGTGGCAATGTCGGAAACGGAAACATATATGCGGTTTTGGGCCATGAACAGTTGTCAAAACACGAAAAAATATATTTTTGGTATTTTGATTTTGGGCCACTATTCACGAAGTATTTTAGCATTATGTAAAATAAAATAAGGCCGCACCAAACATGCTTTTATTGCTAAAATCGACACTGTAGTAGTCCAAAAATAAAAATAACAGAAATAAAACGTATACCAAACGAGACCTTAATAACCCAGGACTATTAACAAACAATCGGTAAAATAACACTGAACTATTATAGTTGACAAAATCATCCTTAGCTATTAACTCACGAAAAAAAAAAAGAGAGAGTATTAAAGTTACAAATTGCACCCCTTAACTTTACTTTAGACCGTCTAAAATTTATTTACATTTATTAAAATGTTTCTCAAATAACTTTAAGAGAGAAAAAAAATGTGGTATGACGTTTACGGAAGCCGTTGGCCTTTGCGTGAAGGAACGAAATTGTCATTGAAAGAACCGATGATAATGAAATCTGAGTAGAAATTTGCATTCATTTACTTCAATTGATATTTTAGCCAGACTCCTTTTCACATGCATAAGTTAAACCAACTTTTAAAATAAACACAGAAAATTAAAGTTTTTATAAATAGAGATACATCAAATACATCATTTTCTTAGGTAGAAAAACTAGAAAGACCACCAATTGAGATGAGTATGCATAAATTTAACCAACAGTCCACATAAGCACCAAAATTAAGGTTTCTATAATTACAAATATATTTAATAGATGGAAGCTCATTGCCCATGGATAAAGAAATAATCGTTTTCTTAGGTACAAAAACTAAAAAGACCAATAATTGAGAGAGGAGTTTAAATTCACCCACTAAAATAGCAATTGAAGTAACCAAGAATGTTATTTTCTGGTTAAGCTTAGCTTATCATCAATTTCTTCCACGCAAAGCCCAACTGCTTCATGCCTCATCGTTTTGGTCTCTCTAGTTTATTGTAGGATATTTTGGTATTTTTAATGACGTACGCGAGTATTTTTGTAGTTCAAGTTAATAGCTCGGGGTTATATTTTTAGGGGTGTTTAATGTCATTCGGCCTATGAAAATTTGAGTGATTGATTTATTTATTTTTTTTTTATAACCAATAAAGTTTTAAAAAAAGTTCATGTCAACCCAATCTAACCTAAAACCAAACTTGATGTCATATTTGACTTTAGTAAGCTCACTGAATTGAAAAGTCCAGTTGAGTTTAGACTGAAATGAGTGTCCTATAAATTGATCCCTCCCACTAGCATTCTTGTTCCCAATTTACATTTTTCTCCTCATTTCTTTTCTTCTCAACATATATTAACGTTAAGGAAGTGCCCGAAGTCTGATAGAAATACCACAAACAGTCTCACCAGGATGCTGAAATGAGACATCATGAGAATATATATAAATATATATATATATGCTAGTTAAGATCCAATATTACATATCACTACCATATCTACCAAACAAAACATAAGCAATTTCCTTTTTCAAAAGACATACATCAGACTTGTGGCCAACAACAATTCACAGTGCTGATGAGCTTGGAATTGGTTCAATGTAATCAAACATGTCAGCTGGGAAATCATCAAAGAAGCTATCCGGGGTAGCAAGTTTATCGTTCTCGCCTCTTCCTTCTTCCTTCTCCACATCGCCATCCAAATCAACAAGGGGCGAAACAAAGCCGGGCTGTGCCACAATCTCGAGCTCTCTCTGCATAAACACATCTAAGAGGAAGTTGTTGGGCTCACAGAGTCCCTCAACAAAGTCATGCTGGCCTTCTGGCAGGAGCGGGAGGTCTAGCCTTGGCTGTGGGAGTTGGGTGAATGGGAATTGGAGAGTGGTCTCAATTGAAGGTTTGTTATGATCAGTGTCTGTGATGTCAAGTATGGGCAGGGTTGTGGTTATGTTGGGCAAGTTAGGGTTGAACAAATCAGGTAATGGCACCATTTTGATCGGTTCAGGGTTGCCCATGTTAGAAGAGGAACATGATTGACAATGTGAAGAAGAGTCTTCTTTCATTGGAGTGGCATAGTTGGGGACCTGAAAATGTGCTAGTATAACTAATCATAGACGAAACATTGAGCAAAACTATTACAGTATTAGCAAATAATCAACCGGACAATACTATTTAGACCTAATAGTCTAACCGATGAGTCTGGCTGAGAGTTTCTTATTCATTGAATGCATTGGATAAAAAATTCTAGACTACACTTCTAGGTTAGAGACTAATAGGCTTAAGAATCATTATCCTAATCAACCAAATAGTTGGAGAAATTAGAGTGAGTTAAATTGTTCAAAAATTTAAAACAATTCCCAAATAGTTCTCAAATGGATTAGCAAAATAACCAATAACTTGTAAAGGGCATGAAGACATGAAGAGGCAAACCAATACAAACCTAACTTTCAATTCAAGGATTTTGAAATCAGCATTCTTCACCACTAAAATTAAAAACTATCACCTCTTTAAAATAAAAAATAAAAAATAAAAAAAGGTAAAATATATGCATAATTAACATTTATTTTGAGTATTTCAAAGACCCTTTGGTGAAAAAAAATAATAATAAATAAATAAATAAATTTAATCAAATAAAGTCACTTGAGTACAAAATTAAGACATGGTTTCAAAGTTTGGTCCTGTTTTTATATTACCTGCAAAGTAGGCATTTCATCAACAGCAATGGCTTTTCCTTTGTTTCTCTGTGACTTGCTCTGTTGTGAATGTGACTTCAAAATTCTTGCCAGCCTCTTCTGCCTTGTACTCCAAAAATTCTTCACATCATTATCTGTCCTTCCCGGCAAATACGAAGCTATCGCCGCCCATTTGTTCCCAAACTTTCCCTGCAAATCTATCACCACTCTCTCCTCCTCCGCCGAAAATTTGCACCCACTTCGCCATTTTGTTTCAAAATCAAACCAACAAATACAACCCATTAGCTATATATATATGTATATAACTATATATACATGTACAAGTAATAGATTTAAAAAATTAAAATGGTGATTAAGAACACCCATGACCCATCTCTTTTAAATTTCAAAAAATCTGAAAATTCAATGAAGTGTGTGTTACATTTTCAAGTTGGGTCTGAGCTTGTTGACCCATCGGAGACGGCAAGACTTTCCGGTCCTCGGCAAGAGTCCGTTGGATCGAATGGAGCTCCAGTCTCTGGGACCATTCTTCTTCACAAAGTTTATGAGTACTTCATCTTCTTCAGCAGTCCATGGTCCCTTTTTGATCACTTGTTCGTCTCTGCCTCTTTCCATGATATACATATACCTATACATATATATATATAATCAAAACCCAAATGAGATTGTTTTGTTGCTTGTTTCTGAACCTTTGGAAGTCATGGCATGAGAAATGTTTTTAATTTGAATTTGTGTTCAGATTTTATTTTTGTTTTATTAATTGTTAAATTATCTTTTTGATTTGAAAGTGGCGGTTAATACGGTTACTGGTACTGCCCACTAAAGCACCCACGTTCCCATATATTTCTCTAAGATTCAAAATACGACAAAAGTTTTACTAATGTCCCTTGATGGTGTATACATGTATCTAACGTTCGTGTTTTTTCTTTTCTTTTTTTTCCAAGTCAAAAAAAGACCAGGTCCAGGCAAGGCCACACGAAAATAGACCATGCATAAAAATACACCAATAAATAAAAATTGGCATACAATCTCTATGTGCTAACATAAAATTACACCAATAAATAAAAATTAAAATTTAGCATATCATCTCTATGTGCTAACATAAAATTACACCAATAAATAAAAATTTAGCATATCATCTCTGCATGCTGCAATATTGTGCAATCATGCATTGTGCATAAATCATTTGTGTATTGAGAATTTATATCTAAAATACACCAAAGACATAGGGTTCAAGTTCGGGTGTAAATAAAAATGTGTGTTTTTTGTCAAAATAAAAAGAAAAAAAAATTAAAATAATACTAATAATAATAGATTTAAAATGCCAAAACCTGCAATCCAATTCATGCCATGTCATTGAACTTCTTAATTTTTTTGATTGCAAAGATAATCATTTGTTGCAAAAACAGTCTTCAGGAACTCTATAAATCATCTAAATAAGTCTTGTTATATATTTGAGTAATACTCCAATTTTTTAACTTAAGATGAATTAAATAACTAATTTGACTTTTTACACATTTCAAAAAATTATTTCATCCAATAATTAAATAGGAAGAGAGACCTAATAACTTTTCCAATGAGAGAGACCTCATGACTTCCAATGAGAGAGACCTCTTAAGAACGTTACTCAATTTATTTCGAGAAAGGGTTCTTTATATACAATTTTTCGTTGTGTCTTTTAGAAGCAAAAATTTTATCTGAATTGCTTATTACTCTAATAAATCGACTCTTCTTCCAGTTTTTCCAACACAACCAAATAATTAAAATGAAATCCTGTAACTGCAATTACAAAAAAATATATATATATACATATCTGAAAAAAGATAAATCGCCAATCGATTTTTGTTAACGACTGATATGGCAATCATTGAGTTTAACACAACCAATAGGTGTTTGTAGCATTACTCCTCACATATTTCTTTAGAATCCAATAGATAGACCAAACATTGAAGGGGAAAATTATGTTAAAATAAACCTATAGATATTAAAGATTACATAATATGGTAAGGTACTAAAAAAAATTGAAACTTCAAACACTAGTAAGGGCTATTGATTACTTAATATAAGATACAAAAATAGCTGATCAAACCTGCCATCTACCTCACCACATCTCAGGTATAAGAAAGTGCTAAGATACGGTAGAATGCCGCCCTCAACTGGAAACTTTGGCAGCAGAACAATCTCACGTAAAAATTGCAGGTTTTAACTGCTTTGAGCTGTTGGAGCCTCCGAATCATGGAAGGTGGTCGTCTTTTGCTATGGGTAGAAGATAGGTGAAATCATCTCCGGGCAAACCTGCTTCTTCTGAATTTCCTAGCGGGTGTTGCTTGAGAAGCTGCTCCAGTGAGTCTATCCGGACTCTGCTGCTCTTCATCTTCACTGGTATCATCAGACCTCCATCTCAGTCCACCATTTGCAGTTGTGTACTCGACAGAATCCTTCTCTCCATGGCTAAGTAATAATCAATTGAAGAAATAAATAAATAACTTGTACAGTAAAAAAATAAATAAATAAATTTTCTTCTAATGCCCTCAGTTTGGTGGTGAGAATAAAAAGTTTAAGGCGGCTTTACCTCCAGGAAATGTCCATTTGATCGTCTTCTGGAACCACTTTCCTGGGCCTACCAGATCTATCTGATGGGACCTGTTTACTGGATGCATCTAGATAAGGAGTTTGTTGAGCTGAATCTTTAGACAAGAAATGGTTGCCGCTAAGTGGAGTTACAGGATCAGCCAGAACCGTGGAGTGTGGCCTAGTATTTTGGAATCGGTTAGTGAAACCATTTTGTTCCTCCTTTTCTGGTGAGACTTTATCAAATTGATGATCTAGGAAGCTGCTATTCCAAGGCACTCTAGATGAATTTCTGTTAAATTCTTTTAGTGGTGTTGCAGTCATAGGACTAGCACGATGAGTTCCAGGAGTTGTCATACCTTCAAATTTAAAATTCTCACCGATACCACTTTGAGACTTCAGTCCTCTTTCCACAGACATAAATAAACTCCCATGGGGAATGGAAGGAGAGCCGTACTTTCCAAGCCCAAAATGGGAATTGTTGGAAAACACACCAAGTTTTGATGGAGTTTCAAGACCTAAAGGTTTCAAGAAAGTGGTTGCTTTGTCCATCTGATTAGGAATGGAAGAATCAATGGAAGAGGGAACTAATAAACTGGTTGAATTCGGTTCTTGTACCTCGGGAATATCAGAATTTGCAGGAATATCAACTTCTAATGCAGGAAAAACAAGTTCAGGCAATTTGCCAGTCTTTACTTGTTGCTGTTGAACTTCAGGAAGTAACTTGATGCTTTTAGCCTGTTAAAAGCACACAACAAAGTTCAGGAAACATCCAAATAAATAAATAAATGAAAATTTGAGGGCTCGAGTCCCAATGGAACAAATGTGTGTTTGTACGCGAGATTTACCCACCAAAAAATTAACAAATAAAATAAATGGTACTTTGGATATCTGATTTTTTCATTTTTGAAGGTACACTTAAAAGAACAGCATGATTTCATCAAAACACATTGCATAACCCCATACTCCCCCTCCCCAAAGAGAGAGAGTAAATCATATGTGTGTGTGTGTGTGTGTGTGTGTGTGTGTGTGTGTGTGTGTGTGTAATAATAGTAAAAAAAATAAAGGGAATGAAAGAATGAATGAAAAGGCAAAAGACACATGCAACCACATAAAGAAAGATAATATATATATATACACAAAACTCTATATTGTATCAAGTCAAAAAGGATTTACAAAAGCCTGTTCCAAAAACAGGCTACTGCATTGAAGAACCTCACTGCACCATCTTGATGCATTTAGATTTAGGGAGAAGCTGGCAGAATTCGCATTTACTTTTTAACAGGACAATAACTAGTTGATCTTCAGTTTAAGAAAAGCCACCTCATGCCACAACTTTCACATGCAACCACCTCAATTGCAAGAAGACGGCTTAGGCAAATAAAGTTCAAATCTGTAAAGACTCCTACCATGCTTATGTGAAGCAGACAGAAAGGTAATATCACACAGATCACCCCACAGCATTTATTTAGAACAAGAATACCTCATAGAGTCCTGAAACACACTACAGACTGAAGAACCCAATCCATTCAAGTCAAACATCAAGTGAGCAAGCTGCTTTCTATAAAGCCATGCATCCCGAAATTAAAAATCACTTACAACCAATCCTGTTCTCCAGTGACTTGCCGATTCCATTCTGATTAAGACTTCTTCACTGACAGAATTTTTTGAAATAAAGTCTTGCTCCACATTCTGAAGTTTACGATCAACTTGGTATGCTTCAATGTATCGGTAGCGCTGAAATGGTAAACAAAACACAAGTTAAAGTGCTCAGCTGCAAAGAATCTGAGTCATTACAATTGGTTTCTAGGATACAGCTTACAAGAAAAATAATATAAAATACCATTTCAAATTTGCTTTAAAAGCCAAATATCTGCTAATCCAACAATTAATGCAAGTAGAATATCCTTTTACAAAGGCCCCCAATGACTGGAAGTAGATGTGTAAATATGACCATAGTAAACAGCATACATTTACTAAACAATCAAACTGAGAACCAAAAGCTACGCAAGATAATAAAGTGTATTATATTTCAGGGGTCGCAAAACAAAAAATGATCCATTATTCCAGCCTTTCAGTATTCGAAGTTTCACTTATCAAACAAACTCCCAATTGATTCCACTAATGGTAGTTCTTCTTCTTTCTTTTTTTTTTTCCCTTTTTTTTTTTTGCCCCAATTCCAAACCCTCTCAATTAACACCATGCTGTCTCTATGACCAAAGTGGCTACTCCTATCTCATACTGATAATAATCATTGTCATCCATTACATCATAATCTTGCCTATATAGGTCCTCAGCTATTCCTATCTCCCAAGTATTTGCTGAACTTTTCAATTCTATTGCCCTTGTTTTAAATTAGATTTCACAAAAGGAGGAAAAAGGAAAACAAAAAAGGAAAGGAAAGAGGGGAATAAAATAAATAAAAAATAAAAATAAAATAAATAAAATAAAATAAAAAAATAAAAAAAAAAGAGCCAACCATTTACACCTAAAACATCCAATGGCTGAATATGATCATAATAATTTTCTTTGCCTGTACTTTCTCAACTCCACCAAATAGAAGCTAATTTATCCTACATATCTTTAATCTGTACTTCAAACTTAGCAATCTAAGTAAGTTTGTAATCTAAGGAGCTATTAATATCCTCAATGAAACAATTAGAGGTCTTTAGTGAATAATTTTATCTGACCCACATAAGAGTTTGAAGGCCGTTCTTTCATCTCTTATGGTCAAGATTTATAAAGCTGTAAAAGTGCCAATCAAGCAAACACAGCTTCACATTAACTATTAACTATATTTATCGAGCAGCCAAGCTGTCAACAGCACATGATGCAGGCTTCAAACGATACATTTCCATCAAACAAAGTCAGAACCCAATGCTGAGGTAAGAATAAAGGAGACAATAATCTGTCTACACCCTGATGGGCAGAATATGCACTTAATTCTAATTAAGAACTTTTAAACATGGTTGCATAAATAAATTATAAATAGCAGCCAAAATCCATGGCCAGATTAATTGCTGATATCATCAAAGGTTCCATCAATAACATAGTGAGTAAGTATTACAGAAAACAATAAAAATATATTTATGAAACCAATTTATCAGTCACTTTTACTAGCCTAGGCTTGCTATGAAACCAACAGGAGGAAGCAGTTTCTTTCACCTTCACACAGAGTCCAGACTACCCTTAACAGTATTGGTACCTCAGAAAAATAAAAGGCAAGGTTAACACAGATTATCACCGTCATGTTTGTCAGCCCAACCTTTTAACGTAACACAAAACAATGACCCTTAAAAAATGGCAACGAGGCGCAATGCTTGTACACGAAGGGTATACATAAAGACCAACAAAACAAAATGTAAAAAATTCTCTAGAAGATAAAGAGTGTTAGCAACACACTTTTAAAGCCATGAATCATAAACGGGAAAGAATGTTGCTTCCAACTTGAATTAGATAATAAAGTTACCTGCAGATAGAAGACCACTAGAAGACTTCCAATCGTTGTTGACGGGTCATCAATGGCAAAATCTAACAGGCTCTTGTGGAGATATTTCTCCTCATCCAAATTCCATGGCAATTCTATCATTCGATCTACCAAGTTTCTCCGAATACAAAGACAACAAATTTCAGTCACCAGTGCTTCCACCCAATCCACCCAAGTCCTGCGCTCATCTTTTAAATCATCTGAAGCATCCCGAGATTCGTGCATTAACTTCCTCTCCTTGACTTTTGTGCAGAGCATTCTCTGGTACATAAATGCTTCAGTCAGAAGTCCACATTCCACTCTCACTCGAACTGTAGTGATAGCCTCACCAAGTGAAACCAACTGTGATCCACCATCACGCCCAGACCACCTTAGAACCATAAGAGCTGCATCAGGATTTTGCCTTTCTAAAAGAACTTGTGCAACCTTTGGATGAGTTGTTGGGCCTGAAATTTCTGGAAGAAGACGGCAAGCTTCCTATGCAACAAAACAAGAAATGTTAGCATATACAATGGTAACAAGAGCGTAATCCAGATTACTCAGAAGATCAACACTAAATTATTCAGAAGATCACCACTGGTAAAATAGGTAACTGTGGCCATGTGTCGTTTTAACTATCAAGTAAATAAAGAAGTCACCACTGAGCTCAGTCTACCTACGCCCATGCCATCCCAGTATTCAATTCATTCATAAAAAGAATATGGTAATATCTAAGCCAGCAACCAAGATAGCACACTATACGACAGACTATCTAGAAAATTATCATGAACAACCAATAACGAAAACTATTTAAATTCCACAGGGAAAAAAATACTTCACACCAGATTACCAGAGAATAATGCAGCGACACCAAAATCCTGTTGAAACAAAGAGCAAAAGATTCCAATAATTTTCCTTTAAATTCATAGTATAGATAGCCAACCTATTAGGGTTGTCAGCTTGCCTCACTTCAAACCGTAAAAATATCCAACGCAAAGCAATATAGTGGTTAACTTACCAAAAAAGAGGAAAATTCTCACCATCAGACAAATTATGTTTCCCACATAGTGAAACAATGAAAAGTCAACAGATTTACATTCATGATAGATGAAAAGATGGCATGGGAACTAAATTGTTCAATTTTTTTTGGGTAATTACAAGGGACCTACATTTTCTTTCGAACTTGTATATGGCAAATATATTAAACATGTCAATAATAACAAAACATACCTATCACAGACAGAAAATTCATGTAAGAATAGGGGGTCTACAGACTTTTAAGAGTATCAGACTACCGCACTTTTTTTTAAGAGAATCGAGAACTCTGAAAAGAGAGATTCCCAAATTATGACCAGGAGGAATTAAGGAACCATAATTCAAAGTCAAACCCGAGGTAAAATAAAAACAACCCCTACATTAGAAGACACCTTTTTTTTTTTTTTTGGATAAGTAATAATTAATTAAAAAGGCGTTCAATAGGGGAACGCATCCCATATACAAAAGTGGAACCGGGGTTTAAGGCCCCAAAGAAGCCAAAAAAAATAATTAAATCTTCGGAAGAGGAACAGGACTTCCTTTTCACATAACTGAAAAGAAAGCGTATGATATGGAGTTTCAGAATCGCCGTGGACGATTGCCATAACGATCTTGTTTAGTTGCATATCTTAAACAAACCAATGCATTTTACCAAGTTTAAGATTACTCAAACTAATCAACATTAAAGGACATTAATCGCTATTGAAATAATTGATATGTTCAGATGCAACAAATTGTCATTTGGAACAAGTAGTTGGTCACGCTTGATATATCAAGCACTTTCCAAACTATACTACAAATATGAAGTTATATTATATCAATATGTTCTACATCAAATAACAAAGCAACAAAGGACAAAGATAGATCATAAAATGACTACCCAAAACTAAAAGAAAAATCCACTAGCCACCAGGCCCACCAATAATATTTTAACAATCTCTCTTTCTTGCGGTGCAAGCACTTGTAACAGAAAGATCATTTGACCACCCCATAGTTCTTTTACGCTTGGTGTCTGCTGTCTTTCTGTTGGCTTTACCAATTCATTCGTGCCTTTATGCCTTTCACTTCACAGCTCGTGGTCAGTTTTTGAGTCATCATGTTAATGAAGTGTTTAACATATTACGGTTTTGCTTGAAGTGATAAACAGTACAGATGAAAAATGATAACAATTTTGAAGTACTATATGTGTGGTGAATTCATCATACGATTGGGTTTGGCATTACACGAGTACCTTAACAGAGTGGCATTCAAACTCAACAAACACTTAAAGGAAATATAAAAAGTTACCTGCAGAGCCTCATTCGTATGATCATCCAGAAGATAAAACGTAAAAGATTCAAGTAAGGAATGCCTCGAGATACTAAATGTAGCCGCAAAGTCATCCACAACGTATCTCCATTCCTCATCAGGAATTGTCCAGTGACGATCAAACAGGTAATAAAGAAACTGTGCCAAAATTAAGGAAACAAAGAAAGAGAACTCTAACTAGTCGAAAGTATGTACCATCAGCAGAAACGTTGAAAATACTAAAACTAGACAGGATACAATTGCTTGCTTTGCCACGACCAAATCAGAACTTCCATGCCAAAAAAGCATGTCGGTGGCGGCTCGCAGATTTTCGAATGGATAGCATCCCGCCATCCCCTCTATTGTAGATCTGAAAAACGATGAGCCGCCATCCTTTTGCAAAGATGCAATTTCTAATTCACCTGCCGTTTCATGCGAGTATCCCTGTTCTATCTCAAGATTTGACAGTGCATCTTCAATAAAGAGTGTGGAACCATCTCGTCTCATGGAATCAGCAGAGTGATTTACTGAATCAGGCCATGAATGCTTAATTGCAGCTGATTTTCTTTCACGGACATGAGAACGCCATGATGTGATATTAGTATGACGAGACCTGACATTCTCGAGAAACTGATGCCTTAAACACCATATCATCATCTCTATATGCTGAAATATACAAAAATGATGTTGGCAAAGAGATATAAATAATAATATAGAGTAACTGAAGCACCGTTAGTCAATTTACGTTCTCTTTAGAACTAAAGCATGTTCAAACATGCCTTGAAGATCAACCGAACTTGGGGCGAGATAAAGAACTAAAGATATCAAAAACAATTCCTAACCAATACACACCACATATTAAACGAAGGTAGCAACCTTGTCACCAAAATTACGTGTGAACTCAGCATACCTAAGAACTAAATTATCTTAAATATTCAATCCCTAAAGCTATCTTTCTGGCATAAGTAACTAGTCATATTGCTCGTAGGAACTTAACTGAAGAACATACACAAATATCTTACTATGTAAATCATAAATACTTTCACAGTCAAGTGCTTTAAGTAATTATACCTGCTTTGTCTTTAATATGTTATCTTGAAGGTCATGCAGATCATGAAGTTGTACTGAAAGAGTGTCCCTAAATGATGATTCCAAAACTTCAAGAACATTGGATAAGCCAACCAACTTTACTGAAGACTTTAGTAGTGATCCCAACATTGTTTTCATCTCTTGTAATGCAAGCTTATCTATCGGAGATGTTAAGGATTACAACCCAAATGGAAAGAACAAAAAAGCAAAGAAAAATGTGGGGGGGAGGGGGCAATAGGCTTCAGATATAACCATCTTTAAAAGGTTGAAGGATACATATCCCCTGAAGCTCTGTAATAATATTTTTGAATGTCCGCTTGCACCAGTCCTTAACCACCACTTCATCCAACAAGAAAGCAATGAGTGGATCACTAGACACAGCACTTTCATCCATACAAACATCTGTAACATCTGTTGGCTCTTCAGTTAAAGAAAACTTAAGTCCCAAATAAAGTAAGTTCCAAAACAAATACAGCAGAAAAAGTTATTATTAACCACCAGAGTTTAGGCTTGTTAGTCACAGCTAATACTATAAGCATGTCAAGCATGTCAGAGAGGCTTAAGTAGATCCCTATAATTATAATAATTGTGCAAAACTATTAAAAGATCCTTACTCTTTTGTTTTATTAGCCATATTCTCTCTCACAACTGATTTATTAAATAAATATAAGCTGTAAAAAACAGACACTTTATAATAAACGAATAGGAACAATAAGTCAATTAATATTCAAATTATCTTCTTGCCGTTAGTCATTTCAGTTCACTCCAATTCACTCACAATCTTACAAATTATATATAACTAAAAAATAAAAATAAGAGTTAATATTCTTGAAATAATTCCCTTCACTAGAAATTTCAAGCAGTTGATGCTTGTAAGAGTAAAATAACTAATCTGCCCCACCATTTAACTACTAAGAAATAAAGTGACCACAAAGGGATACAGTGGCATATCAGAGAAACCAAGTTGTTATCAATGGCAACGTCAAACAAAGAATAAAGCCGTTGGACATCCGCAATTAGTTGATTCTTGCCATTTTGTTTTTCTTGGAACCTGTCATCATCTCCTTTGGAGATAAGATGAGCCGCTACACACTCATAGTAAAGGCGAAGTCGAAAAATATTGCCCTTCTTTGGTATTGGAATCCTACAAATGGGGCAAATATCACACCGTCTACTGCACTCTGCACATAAGGAGGCATGTCCACATGAGTTCAACACACATTCTACAGAGCGTCCACAGCTTCTCAAGTCTCTAGTAGCTCGACAATGCTCAACTTTTGCTTCAATAGGCAACTCAATCAGGTCAATAGATGCCAAGTGTTCCAGTGCTTCCTGAAATGGAAACCAGGAGAAGATTATAATTTCAAATATAATGAGCAACTGCTCAACAACCTAAAGCAAACAGATTATATGATATGGCAACATGAAATGTAAATATACAGACTTTTTATGGATTTATATTTTAGTTAGACTGCACCTTTTAAAGGTGGCAGTTAGCTCACCCTAATCTGACAAAGAAACTATTTGAGAAATCCATTGCATTGGATGAGATAAAATTCAATCATAATTCCAAGGAGGCAATAATGGACATTTGCTTGGTGCATTCATAAAATTTCAGGCTGTCAAAAGAAAAACATAGGATTGGATCTGAGGATAGGTACTTGGTGCAAATAATGTAAATCATCAGGTTTGCATTCAATCTGCCCCACCCAGATGCTTGACTAACGGGAGACTACTATGTAATGGATTTTTTAATTATAAAGTCAAGGATGGGTTAAAATTTATTTGACTAACAAATTTAATGTAATGCGAAAACAGATTCCATTTTCATATCATAAATCACCCATATACCTGTCCTGTAAAGACCTTTAAGCATCTTCTTCATGTGCAATATGGAATAATTAAGACCAATAAGCCATTAGCTCAATGGTATAACCTCCCTGCCATCAAAGAGGAAGGGAGGGGTTCGAGCCCCAGTGTGGGCAATACGTGTGTGAGTACACTTAACTGATCAAAGTATATATATATATATATATGCATTGAATAATTAAGGGACAAAAGAGCATTAAATATAAGGCATCAGGAGGACAAAACTCCACTTGACATAAGTAAGCAAAGGCCTTCTATTCCAGCTATTTGGGGTCCACTACGCCAATCTTGTTTTGCTATTTTCTCTAGTCCACATTTTCAATTAAACTTTATATTTAACATGTCTTTCCTCATAACCTCGTCCTTGGAACACCCTCACTTGGAGAACGGGAAAGTCAGAGGAAAGAATATGACCAAATAAATAAAAAATTAAAACAGTGGTAAGGGACCTTTGTACAACTAAAAGTAGATTTTATATAAGATTTCTTGTATGATATTTTAATGGGTAATCATGATAAACAAGGCCTCAATACAACCAATCATTGTAACATGGATTCTATGGCAAATAAGTTGTAGTCGTGTATTGATTCATTTATGGTCCCGACTTTCAGTTCACTTCCTCAACACATCATATTCACAAGTGAGTTTGTTATTACTAACATTGAGGGGGCCAACAAATGCAACTGATCATATTATACTAGATTTCTTAAGACAAAACCAAAAATTAAATAAAATGCTGAGAATAAAGTATAAACTCAATCATCACTTGAGAAATATCAGAATTCTATAGCAAACCTACAACAAATAAGCTCAAAATTAGAATCCACAAGTAAGACAACAGCTAGAAGTCCAACTTGGATCCTTAATACCTGTGTTTCTGAAACTCATTGGGTTTAAGCAGATCCCTTCTAACAAACAAAATGTTCTACTCCACACAACTCCACACCACTACCCAATCTGACTAAAGGAATTCAACATGAATTGATAGAATCCCTATCAACGTGTAGAAAGTTCAGTTTTAAAATTCACCCCAGAACCCTAACTCTATCAACAAACGTACTCAACTTTCCTCGCAAGGACTTAGTTTTTGAAACAAATTGAAGACCAAATGCACCAAATTTACTCCGAAACATCAATTACAACAGTATATGCTTAATACCTTAATGAAGTTCTAGCGTTACTGATTCGAGAACTAGGGTTAATATATAATTACATGTGATTTTGAACAGCATGTGTGAGGGTGTGTGTATATATAGGTGCACCTGAACGGATTTTTCGCTGTAGTCTGGTTGTTGAAGACGATGAGCAGATGTTCTGCCGGTGCCGCCGTCGACGGAATTCGAAGGCACGACCGGTCCATCCAATCCCCTCCTTTCCATTTATCCGAGAGTGAAAGATTGCTTCAGAGACGAAGTTGAAATAGATACCCTAGAGAGAAGTGTGAACTAGGGTTGAGTTAACGACACCATTCATGATTGAAGAAGCTCGGTCAGGCCTCAGTTCGAGCGTCTGAAAGTTGAGAGAGAGAGAGAGAGAGAGAGAGAAGAGGTGAGAGGGGTATTCCTCATTCAAAACTTTTTACCGGACTCAACTGGATTCTGGACCCCGAATGTACGAACCCAGAAAGCATAGAGGGCTTGTGGGGGAAGGGCCGGCCCTTTTATTTTTATCCTCCGGCCCACCATATTATGCCTAAGGCTCCGTTTCGTTAAATGGAAATAAATAAGAAAAGAAAAGAAAGAGAAATAAATGAAAAGAAAAATAATTTTCTATTCTATATTTGGTTAGCATTAAAATTTGTTCAAGAAAATTGTACAAAAATATTAGTTAGTTAGTTTGAATAAAATGAAAGTGAAATAAGAGTGATTTACATACCAAAATTATCCTTATAATTTTAAAAATTAAAAAAAATAATAAATTTGTGTTTAATGATAAATTTAATAATATAATTATTTAATATTTATTTCTATTATTTATATTTAAAATAAGGCTTCATAATATTTTTTTAGTAGGTAGAACTAGTTATTAGTTCAAGAGAAACAAAACATTTTTTTTTTTTTAAGTTTGATTATATGTTTTTTTTTCAGGTGAAATTATATATTGTTGTTGGCCAAGTATTAGTATACTATTATCAAGTATTATGTTTTACAAATATTGAAAAAAAAAGGTCAAGATGACATGTGATGGTGTTATTTTCAATTGGTATGAGGTTTTTTGGGGATAAAGCCTAAAGAGCAAAATCGTGCCAACTTAGGCCTAAAGTGAATAATACCATACTATGTGATGGAGTGGGTTGTTACAATTAGTCTTCCATCTATATAGAAATTTATGGCTCAAGCACACAAATAAATTCAATAAAAAAGAAAGAAAGAAACCACAACAAGTTGCCTCTTTTTTTTGGCAAGTTGTTTTGCACAATTAAATTTTTGAATAAAATAGGAATATCTAATAAAAAGGAACTCCTTTAGGGTGCAAAAAAAAAAAAAAATTGGGAAAATAAACAAGTGTGAGAAACTAAGGATATGTTTAGTTTGTAAATTTGAAAACAGTTTTCTATTTTTAATTTTCTGAAAAACAAAAAACTTTATAAAAACTCTATTTGTTTCAAATTTCTTGAAAACTGTATTCTAAAAAATTCAATTATAACACCAAGCGGCTCTAGATATATTTGTTGGAACTGGGTTGGAACGCCAAGTAGCTCAAGATTCAGGGGCTCTGGCTATAGCCGAACACGAGGGAATGATCGTTTATACCGAAACTAACAAGATAGTTTTATCAGGTAATGGAAATACTCTAAGCATTCCATTAGTTATGTATCAACGTTCCAACAAAAATACTTGTATGCATCAAAAACCCCGGGTTCAGCCGGGTAAATGCATTTAAATGGGACAAATTTTAGCGGATGGTGCCGCTACAGTTAATGGCGAACTCACTTTGGGGAAAAACATATTAATAACTTATATGCCATGGGAAGGTTACAATTCTGAAGATGCAGTACTCATTAGCGAGTGCTTGGTATATAAAGATGTTTATACTTCTTTTCACATACGGAAATATGAAGTTCAGACTCATGTGACAAGCCAAGGTCCCGAAAGGGTCACTAACGAAATACCGCATTTAGAAGCCCATCTACTCCGTAATTTAGACAAAAATGGAATTGTGATGCTAGGATCTTGGGTAGAGACGGGGGATATTTTAGTAGGGAAATTAACGCCCCAGATGGTGAAAAAATCATCGTATGCCCCGAAAGATAGATTATTGAGGGCCATACTTGGCATTCAGGTATCTACTTCAAAGAAAACTTGTTTAAAACTACCTACAGGGGGTAGGGGTCGAGTTATTGATGTGAGATAGATCCAGAAAAGGGGAGGTTCTAGTTATAATCCAGAAACGATTCGTGTATATATTTCACAGAATGAAATTCTTATACTTGAAAATCATGCACTAGGAAAAACAACACAACAGTTCGTTTTTCACCCTCTTAACATGAAAAATGATCTAACTCGGGACATAAAGAAACCAATCTCTAAAATCTTATGCATGAAGATTAGATTTTCCAGCTTCTTTGTTACGTCAACACTTCAAATGTCTTATGATTGAGCTTAACAAGGCTTTTCACATTAACATCAGTAGAAAATGAACAAATGCCAAGATCCATAACCTTTTTCTCTTTCAGATAATAGCACATTAATTTATCAAACATATACAGCAAGATAACTTCCTTACTGCTGTTAAAATAAGCCAAAACCCTTGCACATTGCATGCCATACACGTTGTCACGATTTGGCACTGTTACCATTAGTGTACAAACTTTTGTCCATGACGACTCCACCTTATAATCACTCATCACCCATAATTCATAATCCTCGTGTTCATTAATAGCACAAAGTATGCACAAACATCCATCCAAAACCCCCAAGGTCCCATAATGAACACTGGAAATGTTTGGCACCTTTATTTCCCAGTATTCCTCATTCACAGGATCAAAACCAACAACAAAGTTAAACAAATCTATCCCATCTCTACACGCTAACCAATGCAAAACACCAGTAACGAACATGCCGGGATTATTCATAGAATTGGGAGCCCAATAAAGTAAATAGTTGAATCCCTCACATACTCGCCTCCACATATTCGATCTTAAACCATAAACCATTACTTCGGAGGAAACGAATTTAAATACCTCCTCAAAGAACAGCACAACCCTAACCACCTTGTAATCATCACCCACATGATCATACACTATTCCATTTGCGTTGAGGCCCCTTCGTGGAAGTGGCACTAGAGGTAAAATTTTGTATTCCTTGGTGGAAGGATTTAACAAGGTAATGGTTGCCAACTTGTGACTATCGTGACTATGCAAACAGATCAAATCACTGCACAAACCTCGTACACTAGTAAAACAGTCACCCTTATGGACTTCTACAACATTTAGCCGTGGGATACTATTACCAATCTCCAAAAATCCATCTAGCATATCTAAATCTACTAAATAAAAATTAATAGAAACAATTCTATAAATTATACTCAAACTCGTTCCAGTTTCAAGTGATCGGTTGAGTTGCAATTTGATAAACCTAGGTGAGTCAATAATGGCACATCTTTGGAAACGCACCTAAAACGTAGCAGATCTTTCACCGGTAGTCCAAAGAGAATATCGTCGATCACATCCTGTGGAAGCTCCGACGTCAACGACACAGCCACAAATTGTTTCTCCCTCTTTCCTTTTCCCGATAGATTCCGCTTCCTTCCCATGTCTGCTTTTTCACTAGGTTTTGAACTTTTAATTCTTGCAGACAGATAGATAAACTGAAATATATGGGTTTTAAACTTTTGATTCTTGTAGATTTTGTAGTATGCAGTTGCAGAGAGAGAGGGGGGGCAAGTTCAGAGTTGAGATCGAGACTAAAAGACGAGAGGGTAAGTTCAGAGTTGAGTAAGGCGATGTCACCTGGATATCTGATCCAAGATTCGTTTTTCAATAGGGTTTAATGTGATTAGGTTTAACATGTAAACTAAATTATTTATTAAATGAATACTAATAAATATTTAATACAGAAATTATTAATTAATAAAGAAAATTATTAACCCTATACTCACCGACTGTCATACATGGCTTCTAACGTGTCAATTTTTTTTTTTTTCTTTTTGTTGAACCGGATGCCCCTTTTCTCTCCCTCCTCTTTTTCTCTCTCTAACCATCGACGAGATCCAGAAACTCGTAATTCCATCATCGGTGTGGCGAAAGTCCAAAGTTGTTACGGCTGGCCCCGAGGTAAATCCACCGACGCTTCATCAGGGTTCTTCATTGTGAAACTCTTTGTCCATCTTGCTCATCGCTGACACCATCCAAGGCGCTTCAGATCGTAGGCACTATTAGCGCCGATCTCAACTCAGGTTACTTCCCTACCAGCTCCTCCAATTTTCGACGCTCCCGCATCGTCTCACTATGCCGATGATAACCGCAAACCCAGTCTAGCGCCATACTTTCCTTGCTCTCTGCTCACCGTGGCTACAGACAGCATAGGCGGAACTGGGTCTACCGTGGTGGAGGCGAGTTTGGTTCTCGGCCATGACGGTTTGATGGTTTCAACACAATAAAGGTTAGCGAGTCCGACTATGGAGAAGAAAGCAGATCAGCGACGGAGACAATAATAAAGCCCACGAAATACAGTAAATACAAAAACAAATCAACAAAGTACTAGAAAATCTTCGAAGGAAAAAAAAGTCTAAGTGATGTAGTGATGTGGACTGTCAAAGCTCTCATGATCTCAAAAAAAAAAAAATAATAATAATAATAATAATAATAATAATAGAAGGGATGGAGAAACTACTTCTTCTTCTTTTTCTTTTTCTTTATCTTTTTTTTTTTTTTAGTTGAATGAAATCTTTTTCAGATTGCGTCAGAGACCCACTTTGAGCACCATTTTAGATTGCGTCAGGGACCCACTTTGAGCACTATTAGTATTTTCAAAAGGCTGACACAACTTCCCCATTAGTCTATATTTTCAAAATGCTGACACAACGTTTTGAAAAAGCAACAAAGATAGGAGGAGTTTTAGTCACCCAAAAGTTGAAAGTTGTACATTTTATTTTTTGTTTTTCCTATTATGCCCACATCTGTTGTTTAAACTAGATGGACTTCATTGAAAAGGAAAAGTTTTTTTGCTCTGCAAATTACTTAATTTGTCTATCACTAATTTAATTGTTAGGAATTTTATGTGTGTCTGTAAAATTAATTTAATTTTTTCTTCCATTATTAAATTATTTTTCGATGATAACTGCAACTGCTCAATTTTTCGCCGTTGGCGAATCTTAAATATGTGAAATGGAATACTATTATCTTATAAACCATGTCATATCAAGACAACATACAATAATACATAGATATATGTATATATTAGTTAGAGTCCTACCGTGTTCTACTAATTGAAATACATCCAATGACTCAAGATTTCGTTAACAATAAAACAGAGTTGGCATAATTTCTTCATAGTAATAATAATCAATATTTTTTTATATCACAAGTTAAATTAGTGGATTATATTCGTACTTACTCAACTTTCAAATTGGAAAAAGTAAGCATTCATAATTATATTCATAATTTTATCATCAAACCAAAATTTATTACAAAATTCTAACAATTTTTTCGCTTTTATACCTAAACAAAATACATCACAATCAATAACAAATAACAATTCAAAAAACAACCAAATCATCATATTACAATCTAAACAGAAATGTGTCACCAAATCCAAAAATCCGAAAATAATTTTTTTTCCATTCACTTCACTTCTTTTTTTTTTTTTTTTTTTTCATTGCTTGAACCATCCAGTCGTGTAAATTTGAGTAGAATTTATGAGTTACATAATGAAATTCTTGTACTTGAAAATCATGCACTAGGAAGAACAATACAACAGTTCGTTTTTCACCCTCTTAACATGAAAAATGATCTAACCCGAGACATAAAGAAACCAATCTCTAAAATCTCATGCATGAAGATTAGATTTTCCAGCTTCTTTGTTACGTCAGCACATCAGATGCCTTATGATTAAGCTTAGAAAGGCTTTTCACATTAACATCAGCAGAAAATGAACAAATGCCGAAATCCATAACCTTTTTCTCTTTCAAATAATAGCACATTAAATTATCAAACATATATAACAAGATAACTTCCTTACTGCTGTCAGAATAAGCCAAAACCCTTGCACACTGCATGCCATACACGTTGTCGCGATTTGACACCGTTACCATTAGCGTATAGACTTTTGTCCATGACGACTCCACCTTATAATCATTCATCACCCATAATTCATAAGCCTCATGCTCATTAATAGCATAAAGTATGCACAAACATCTATCCAAAACCCCCCAAGGTCCCATAATGAACACTAGAAACATTTGGCACCTTTATTTCCCAGTATTCCTCATTCACGGGATCAAAACCAACAACAAAGTTAAACAAATCTATCCCATCTCTACAAGCTAACCAATGCAAAACACCATCAACGAACACGCCGGGATTATTCATAGAATTGGGAGCCCAATAAAGTAAATAGTTGAATCCTTCACATACTCGCCTCCACATATTCGATCTTAAACCATAAACCATTACTTCGGAGGAAACGAATTTAAATACCTCCTCAAAGAATAGCACAACCCTAACCACCTTGTAATCATCACCCACATAATCATACACTATTCCATTTGCGTTGAGACCCCTTCGTGGAAGTGGCACTGGAGGTAAAATTTTGTACTCCTTGGTGGAAGGATTTAACAAGGTAATGGTTGCCAACTTGTGACTATCGTGACTATGCAAACAGATCAAATCATTGCACAAACCTTATACACTAGTAAAATAGTCGCCCTTATGGACTTCTACAACATTTAGTCGTGGGATACTATTACCAATCTCCAAAACTCCATCTAGCATATCTAAATCTACTGAATATATATTCATAGAAACAGTTCTATAAATTATACTCAAACTCATTCCAGTTTCCAGTGATCGGTTGAGTTGCAATTTGATAAGCCTAGGTGAGTCAATTAGGGCACACCATCGTTTGGAAACGCACCTGAAACGTAACAGATCTTTCACCGGTAGTTCGAAGAGAATATCGTCGATCACATCCCGTGGAAGCTCCGACGTCAACGACGCAGCTACAAATTGTTTCTCCCTCTTTCCTTTACCCGATAGATTCCGCTTCCTTCCTATGCCTGTTTTTTCACTAGGTTTTGAACTTTTGATTCTTACAGACAGATAGATAAACTGAAATATATGGGTTTTGAACTTCTAATTCTTGTAGATTTTGTAATATGCAGTTGCAGAGAGAGAGGGCAAGTTCAGAGTTGAGAACGAGACTAGAAGGCGAGAAGGCAAGTTCAAAGTTGAGTAAGGCGATGTTACCTGGATATCTGATCCAAGATTCGTTTTTCAATAAGGTTTAATGTGTTTAGGTTTAACATATAAACTAAATTATTTATTAAATGAATACTAATAAATATTTAATACAGAAATTATTAATTAACAAAGAAAATTATTAACCCTACACTCACCGACTGTCATACGTGGCTTCCAATGTGTCAATTTTTTTTTTTCTTTTTGTCGAATCGGATGCCCCTTCTCTCTCCCTCCTCTCTTTCTCTCTCTAACCATCGGTGAGATCCATGTCGGCGAGATCCAGAAACTCGAAATTCCATCATAGGCGTGGCGAAAGCCCAAAGTTGTTACGGCCGGCCCCGGGGTGAATCCACCGACACTTCATCGCGGTTCTTCATTGTGAAACTCTCTGTCCATCTTGCTCATCGACGACACCATCCAAGGCGCTTCAGATCGTCAGAACTATTAGCGCCTATCTCAACTCAGGTTGCTTCTCTACCAACTCCTCCGATTTTTAACGCTCCCACATCGTTTCACTCTACCGGCGATAACTGTAAACCTAGTTCAGCGCCATACTTTCCTTGTTCTCTGTTCATCGTGGCTACAAACGGCATAGGAGGAATTAGGTCTACCCTAGTGGAGGAGAGTTTGGTTCTCGGCCATGACGGTTTGATGGTTTCGACACAATCAAGGTTGGCGAGTCCAACTATAGAGATGAAAGCATATTAGCGACGGAGACAATAATAAAGCCCACGAAATACAGAAAATACAAAAACAAATCAACAAAGTACAAGAAAATCTTCATAGGAAAAAAAATCTAAGTGATGTTGTGATGTGGACTGTCAAAGCTCTCAAGATCTCAAAAAAAAAATAAAAAAATAAAAAAATATAATAATAATAATAGAAGGGATGGAGAAACTACTTCTTTTCTTTTTCTTTATTTATTATTATTTTTTTTTTAGTTGAATCAAATCTTTTTCAAATTGCGTTGTGATACCCCTCGGATCCGAGACATGGGTTGATCAGGCCCAGACCCAAACCTGAGGGATATCAAATAATTAATATGTAACCGAACACAGAATACAAGACGAAATAAGAAATAAATAAAAATAATAATAAGCTGAAAGAATGCTAATTGAAAAATCCTTAAAATAATATAATTATTGAAATTTGTTAAATCCAAAACTCCATAAGTTTACAACTCGGGAATCCATCCATTGGACCCCTTATTAAAATTCTCAAACCAGAACTGAAGTAATAGAAGTAAAATCCAAAACTAACATAGAGAAGATTCCTACATAATCGGAGGAATGAATAGCTATATCTGCTCTGCACATCCGTGCTCTAACCCTGGAACTGACGAACACCTGAAAAATAAAAGAATGGGTCAGGCCCACATGCAAGTCCTGATCTACTACAATCCAAACAGTAATCTGATACGCAGATACATCCTAAGAAGACTCAACAATATCTAGAGTAGTCCATATACGTATATAGTACACACTATAGGACGCTCGCTAGTCCAGTAGGTCTGTCTCAGCCTGAATAGAAGGCAACATGCGAATACGCACCCGAAGGTGGGCATGAGTACCTAGACCTACCAGGGAACAACACCTATGTCCAGTTATCCATCCTAGGCGATATACGCGCCCTAACCATGGTCCTGAGACTCAAGCTCATACCATGACACATAAAATAAATATATAAAGTCCGTACTTCTAATACAAAATATCATCCATCTGTATAGTGGTCTGATATATGTATAACAAATCCATCCTGAACCACAATAGGTCATTCAATTTATTTGATTGACATGACACAAGTAGGTGATGGACTTAACCTTTATAGTTAATCCATACCTTAATCCAAATTTGGTAGGACTTAGTGTTTTGAACTAATCCATTCCCAATATAGGTAGGTCTTAGTGTTTTGAACCAAACCATCCCTAATATGATACCGTCCCATACCGGTTCATATATATATATATAAGTAGGACTTAACATTTTTATGGTTAATCCAACTCATTCCAAATTAGGTAGGATTTAGTGCTTGAACTAATCCATACCTAGTATGTCACCGTCCCATACCGGTACATACAATCCTCCAATTAACGAAGTTGACAAAAACAGGAATAAGTATTTATCAACCACACTCCAAAATTAGCATAAATATAGTTTAACATGTATATAACCAACTTATGCATTCAATATAAGATCTAGAATCCCAATTACAGTCCGTTAAATTTATTAAGTAGAATTATAGAATCTACCTCTCCAAACAGTACCATAACTGATGCAATGTAAAACAGATTTTAACACCAGTTGATCCCAACTAAACATACATATAACTATACAACAGTATGCTTATAACACAGCTGCAAAACATGATTTATAAATCCAAGTCATGCAGAGAAATAAAATTCCAAAAATAGTAGACAATAGAAATTAATTTTCAAATCATCCACCCATGGGTTCACTGTTTAATCTTAGATTAATCCCGTTCTTAGTTCCTACTTGTAATCATGCTTCCCAACATTTTTTGCTAGTCTTAAACATTAAATTACCACATCCAGTAGCCTTTAAACAATTTTAGAAAATCCAATTTCAGCCAAAAAGTCCCTAAAAATTCGATTCTGTGCGTTTTAAAATGGAGCAGGCTCTAAAATTTGGAGCCTGCTCAATTTTTCTCTTGGAGCCGGCTCTAAGGTATTTGAGAGCCTGCTCTCTTTTCCCCTAGCCGCCGTTATCCGTTCCAGCTTCGTCTTCTCCTATTCCGGTGATTACCAGAGCCTCTGTAACATGTTTTAATTCTCATTCTAGGCTCAATCTCAGTCCTAGGTACATATTAAACCACTAATATTCAATGATAGTATGCATAAAACATAGGTTTAGAAGCAACGATTACAAAACCTTAGTCTGAAACTTTAAGCAACCCACAACAGATTTATTCGGTGATCTTCATTACTGTTTTAAGAACTTATTCTAGGGTTTATTTAAATATCTCAAACTAATACTAAAACATAGATATCCAATCACAACAGGAATTTAACACAAGTGCTAAAATAATCGACAACAAGATTTCTGTTAAAACTTTTAAGCAACATCAAACAGATTAACTCAATAGAAACAAAATACTGATTCAACATGCATACAAGATGAATTATAACATACGTTGAATCTGTTTTAATGTTTGATTGATTCCTGGAGTCTAACTAGGCATGCACAGAACACGAATTAACGGGAGAGAGAAGAACAGAGACTTGCCTGCAGTTTCAGATTTGAAACTATAATCCACCGTCTCTATAAATTCCGGCAACGTCAACTTGTTGTTATCAACCTCTGCCACTCCTAGTTAGGACCAGAATTCATCCTTGAATCCCCCCCTTAATCTCCTAAACTTTCTCTTGGTAAACCACACAAGCTCCCTCTCTGTTTCTCTGCCCTCACAACTCTCTGTATGACTCTGTTACTGAAGGTGGTGAATAGGGTTTATCAAAAACCCTAGGCAGACGTATACCCATATATATAGAGTTATACCAAACCCTAAATTAATTCAAGCCCTAACTAAATCCTAACCGGCCCATAGAACATAATTAAAACCTGTGTCGGCTAAATAAACTAAACCCTAAATTATAAAACAGTTAATTTTACATAAGCACGTAATTAAGAAAACTTAAGAAACATAATTAAATAACCAATTAACCTAAAACAGTTTTATTTAAACAATTAATTCATGAAATGCAAATAATCAAGCAAATAATTTATTAACCAAATATTTAAAACAATTTAATCCAAGTAATTTAATTCAAGTAATGCAATTAATCCAGCAAACAATTTATTTAAACAAACAAAATACAATTTAACCAATAAATTTAGTAAAAACACACATACATAATTAAAATAAATGCCAGGACTATCCTTTTTAAAATTAGGGGTATTACAGTCAAAGACCCACTTTGAGCACCATTTCAGATTGCGTCAGGGACCTACTTTGAGCACCATTAATATTTTCAAAAGGCTGACACAACGTTTTGAAAAAGTAACGAACATGGAAATAAAGGTATCATTTCAAAAAATTTGCCTAGACAAGATATGCCTTATTTGCAAGATGGAAGGCATGTTGATATGGTCTTCAACCCATTAGGAGTACCTTCAAGAATGAATATAGGGCAAATATTTGAATGTTCACTCAGGTTAGCGGGGGGTCTGCTAGACAGACATTATCGAATAACACCTTTTGATAAGAGATATGAACAAGAAGCTTCAAGAAAACTAATGTTTTTTGAATTATATAAAGCCAGTAAGCAAACAGTGAATCCATGGGTGTTTGAACCCGAGTATCCAGGAAAAAGCAAAATATTTGATGGAAGAACGGGGGATCCTTTTGAACAACCTGTTCTAATAGGCAAGCCTTATATATTGAAATTAATTCATCAAGTTGATTGTAAAATCTATGGACGTTCCATTGGCCATTATGCACTTATTACACAACAACCCCTTCAAGGAAAGGCCAAGCAAGGGGGACAACGAGTAGGAAAAATAGAGGTTTGGGCTTTAGAGGGATTTGGTGTTGCTCATATTTTATAAGAGATGCTTACTTATAAATCTGATCATATTAGAGCTTGCCAAAAAGTACTTGGGACTACGATCGTTGCCAAAAAGTACTTGGGACTACGATCGTTGGAGGAACAATACCTAATCCTGAGGATGCTCCAGAATCTTTTCGATTGCTCGTTCGAGAATTACAATCTTTGGCTCTAGAACTGAATCATTTCCTTGTATCTGAGAAAAACTTACAGATTAATAGGAAGGAAACTTAATCGGAATGAATCAGAATTTTTGATCTATCAGTATAAACATCAACAACTCCAAATTGGATTAGTTTTTCCTCAACAAATAAGCGTTTGGGCCAAAAAAATCCCACCTAATGGAGAGATAGTTAGAGAGGTAACAAAACCCTACACTTTTCATTACAAAACCAATAAACCGGAAAAAGATGGATTATTTTGTGAAATAATTTTTGGCCTATAAAAAGCGGAATTTATGCTTGTGGAAATTATCGAGTAATCAGAGATGAAAAGGAAGACCCGAAATTTTGTGAACAATGTGGAGTCGAATTTGTTGATTCTCGGATACGCAGATATCAAATGGGCTACATGAAAATGGCATGCCCATCAAAATGGCATGCCCAGTAACCCATGTGTGGTATTTGAAACGTCTTCCTAATTATATTGCAAATCTTTTAAATAAACCTCTTAAAGAATTAAAAGGCCTAGTATACTGCGATGTGTGATTTGATCGAAATTCTGATTTTACAGATTCGGAATGAGAAACTGTCATCCCATTCAATCCAATTGGGATGCCCCGGATCTGACATGTCTCTTGGGAGGAGTAACATAAAGCTCAGAATTATGGGTGTATCCAATACTCCAAAATAAAAGGGGAAATTGATCTATGGTCGATTTTATAACAAATAAATATGAATTTTTAGTTGTACCTCGTAAAAAAAAGACTTATTTCTTTTGTGGAATTAACCATTTTCTTTCTTTTCGAAAGAAATTATGTTTTTGTTCAAGTAAGCAAATAGCAAATATGTCATAGTTACAGGAGTTTATCCATCACATATGGCTTTAAAGACATCGTGGCATAACCATCGAGGTGAAGTCGGGACTTAAAAGATCGAATGGAACAATACATTGACAAATAAATCCTTTGTGAATTCCAAAGAACTCATTTAATTTTAATTAAGGGAATTCATTATTCGAAGGGAAGTAGACTACTCAATAATTTCACATTTCATTTATGTCGTAATTGAATAAAGAATTCAGAAAATCTAAAATATATATAAACGGAAGAAAGAATCAATTAAGTATTTAGTCTACACGGGGAACTTGAGTAAGGAGTAGATCTTTTGTTTGGGGGTTTTCTAGAATTTGAAAGCAAAAACTCCATTCTTTTTTGGTGTACGTACTTGAGCCAGATGAAAGGAAACTTTCATGTCCGATTTTGCGGGGGGAGATCCGATAGGATCCTATCCCAATTTTTCTTTTGCTAGGCCTATAGTTAAAAAAACCCACTTTCTTACGATTACGAGGTTCATTCGAATATGAAATCCAATCCAGGAAATATAGCATCCCTTTTTTTTACTACCCAAGGCTTCGATATAATCAAGGTTTGATTGGTTTGTTCAAGAAAATTGTACGAAAATATTAGTTAGTTAGTTTGGATAGCATGAAAGTGAAAATAAAGTAATTATACATACCAAAATTATCCTTGTAATTTTAAAAATTAAAAAAATAATAAATTTGTGTTTAAAGATAAATTTAATAATATAATTGTTTAATATTTATTTCTATTATTTATATTTAAAATAAGGCTTTATAATATTTTTTTAGTAGGTAGAACTAGTTATTAGTTCAAGGGAAACGAAACATTTTTTAAAAAATTTTTGATTATATGTTTTTTTTTTTTTTTTTTTTTTTCCGGTGAAATTATATATTGTTGTTGGCCAAGTATTAATATACTATTATCAAGTATAATGTTTTACAAATATTGAAAAAAAAAAAGGGTTAAGATAACATGTGATGGTGTTATCTTTAATTGGTATGAGATCTTTTGGGGGTAAAGCCTAAAGAGCAAAACCGTGCTGGCTCAGGCCTAAAACGAACAATATCATATTATGTGATGGAGTGGGTTGTTACAATGAGTCTTCCATCTATATAGAAGTTTATGGCTCAAGCACACAAAGAAATTTAATAAAAAGGAAAGAAAAAAACCACAAGAAGTTGCCTATTTTTTTTTAGCGAGTTGTTTTGCACGATTAAATTTTTGAATAAAATAGGAATATCTAATAAAAAAGAACTCCTTTAGGGTGCAAAAAAATACATTTGGGGGAAAATAAACAAGTGTGAGAAACTAATGGTATGTATGGTTTGTAAATTTGAGAACAGTTTTTTATTTTTAATTTTCTGAAAAACAAAAAACTTTATAAAAAGTTAAAAACTCTATTTGTTTCAAATTTCTTGAAAACAGTATTCTAAAATATTTAATTATAAAAAGACCTGTTTTATAATTCTTTGAAAACAGTTATGTTTTATGAGTTCATGAGAACTATTTTCAAAGTTACAACCCAATCAAACCTTAATTATATATATATATATATATATATATATTTCTCTTTTCTTCTATTCAAACTCCAAAAAAAATTAAAAAATTTTCTTTCCTTTATTTTATAGTTAATTCCATCCAACTTCTAACCAAAGCAAGCCTAAACAACCAAACAAAAATTGGTTCCTTGAATCTAATTTCTTGATTAGAGATAGCCCAATGAGTTCGAGCCCGCATGGACCAAAAATGTGTGGGTGTGTTTTTTTCCAGCAATGAAAAAAAAATTGAAGATAACAAAGTTTTTTTTTTTTTTTTCCCCTATACTTTTTTTTTCGAAAATATATTTATCTATCTCTTCTTTTGATAATTTACCTTTGATAAGTATGATTCCAAAAAGGTACTGTTGATGCACCAAATGGCCTAATTGGTAGTATTTTAATGTAGTTTAATGGTATTTCCTTTTTTAAAGTGATAAAATAATATCATAGAGTATTATTATGAGAGTATTATTATTATTATTATATATATATATATATTTATATTTTAACAAGCCAAAAAAAGGTTAGAAGTTATGTTAGTAAGGTTAGAAGTTATATTAGTAAGTGCAAAGAGTTATACAAGACACTATCTCACAAGATTATCTAGGCATATGCACAATATATATATATATATATATATATATATATATATAAAGTCTGTCAAGTACCATTTTCATTAACTTTCAATTTGTTTTAATGAAACAGTTATTTAAATAATAATAATAAATAATATAAACATTTTTAAGCATTTGATTGATGGTAAAATATTGGGGAGAAATTTTTGAATAAGTGAGCAGTTAATACTTTTTTTCACAAGTCATTTATTAATAAATGTATATACACATGACACATACAAAGTCATTTATTAATAAATGTATATACACATAACATATACATATATACATATTCATGTATACATATATAAATGAATTAATCTTTATTGTAAAAAAAAAAAAAGGGGGGGGGGGGGGGGGGGCAAATTACATAAACCACCCCTCAAGTTTTTAATTCATACGTCAAGATAGAAATAAGCTAGATATAACAGAAAACTTTTAGTTGAGCAATTGACCTTAGTGAATCAACATGAATTTACCTATATCACCTTAGGTTAAAACTAAGAAAATTTGAGAATGAGTTTGGTATTGGTAAATTACATTTTTGCCCTTCCTAATACATAAAACCATTTTCCCTTATACATGCAACTCTTTTTGGTTGATGGGAAAAGACTGTCTCCTTCTCTTTTCTAACTCCTTTCATCAATAGGATGTAGATCTATGCATATACATCTAATATATACATATACATATACATATAATATATATATAGGTAATTTTTGAAAACAATGAAGATTAATGCATTGTTGAAAAAAAAAAAAAAAAAAAAACACCAGATTCGAAACCATAGCCAACCAGATTGAAGTTGATTTCTAGATTAGTGGACAAGTCTCATCGCCGTCTCCGGTCCACCACACCCAGTCCACTGCTGTATTATATAGAGAGTGAGAGAGATATTCGGTCTACCACCATAACTGAAGCTTCCGATTGCAGAGAACAAAACTAAAGCCAACACATCCCTACTAGCAAGCAGAGCCACAATATTAAAATAAAAAAACTGAAAGAATAAGTTGAACAAAGAATTCAGAAAATCTAAAAAATAAATAAACGGAAGAAAGAATCAATCAAATCTTGTTTAGTCTACACGGGGAACTTGAGTAAGGAGTAGATCTTTTGTTTGGGGGTTTTCTAGAATTTGAAAGCGAAAACTCCATTCTTTTTTGGTGTACGTACTTGAGCCAAATGAAAGGAAACTTTCACGTCCGATTTTGCGGGGGAGATCCGATAGGATCCTATCCCAATTTTTCTTTTGCTAGGCCTATAGTTAAAAAACCCACTTTCTTACGATTACGAGGTTCATTCGAATATGAAATCCAATCCAGGAAATATAGCATCCCTTTTTTTTTTACTACCCAAGGCTTTGCTATAATCAAGGTTTGATTGGTTTGTTCAAGAAAATTGTACGAAAATATTAGTTAGTTAGTTTGGATAGCATGAAAGTGAAAATAAAGTAATTATACATACCAAAATTATCCTTGTAATTTTAAAAATTAAAAAAATAATAAATTTGTGTTTAAAGATAAATTTAATAATATAATTGTTTAATATTTATTTCTATTATTTATATTTAAAATAAGGCTTTATAATATTTTTTTAGTAGGTAGAACTAGTTATTAGTTCAAGAGAAACGAAACATTTTTAAAAAAAATTTTGATTATATGTTTTTTTTTTTTTTTTCCGGTGAAATTATATATTGTTGTTGGCCAAGTATTAATATACTATTATCAAGTATAATGTTTTACAAATATTGAAAAAAAAAGGGGTTAAGATAACATGTGGTGGTGTTATCTTTAATTGGTATGAGATCTTTTGGGGGTAAAGCCTAAAGAACAAAACCGTGCCGGCTCAGGCCTAAAACGAACAATATCATACTATGTGATGGAGTGGGTTGTTACAATGAGTCTTCCATCTATATAGAAGTTTATGGCTCAAGCACACAAAAAAATTCAATAAAAAGGAAAGAAAAAAACCACAAGAAGTTGCCTATTTTTTTTTAGCGAGTTGTTTTGCACGATTAAATTTTTGAATAAAATAGGAATATCTAATAAAAAAGAACTCCTTTAGGGTGCAAAAAAATACATTTGGGGGAAAATAAACAAGTGTGAGAAACTAATGGTATGTATGGTTTGTAAATTTGAGAACAGTGTTCTATTTTTAATTTTCTGAAAAACAAAAAACTTTATAAAAAGTTAAAAACTCTATTTGTTTCAAATTTCTTGAAAACTGTATTCTAGAATATTTAATTATAAAAAGATCTGTTTTATAATTCTTTGAAAACAGTTATGTTTTATGAGTTCATAAGAACTATTTTCAAAGTTACAACCCAATCAAACCTTATATATATATATATATATATATATATATATATATATATATATATATTTCTCTTTTCTTCTATTCAAACTCCAAAAAAAATTAAAAAATTTTCTTTCCTTTATTTTATAGTTAATTCCATCCAACTTCTAACCAAAGCAAGCCTAAACAACCAAACAAAAATTGGTTCCTTGAATCTAATTTCTTGATTAGAGATAGCCCAATGAGTTCGAGCCCGCATGGACCAAAAATGTGTGGGTGTGTTTTTTTCCAGCAATGAAAAAAAAATTGAAGATAACAAAGTTTTTTTTTTTTTTTTTTTTCCCTATACTTTTTTTTTCGAAAATATATTTATCTATCTCTTCTTTTGATAATTTACCTTTGATAAGTATGATTCCAAAAAGGTACTCTTGATGCACCAAATGGCCTAATTGGTACTATTTTAATGTAATTTAATGGTATTTCCTTTTTTAAAGTGATAAAATAATATCATAGAGTATTATTGTGAGAGTATTATTATTATATATATATATTTATATTTTAACAAGCCAAAAAAAGGTTAGAAGTTATGTTAGTAAGGCTAGAAGTTATGTTAGTAAGTGCAAAGAGTTATACAAGACACTATCTCACAAGATTATCTAGGCATATGCACAATATATATATATATATATATATATATATAAAGTCTGTCAAGTACCATTTTCATTAACTTTCAATTTGTTTTAATGAAACAGTTATTTAAATAATAATAATAAATAATATAAACATTTTTAAGCATTTGATTGATGGTAAAATATTGGGGAGAAATTTTTGAATAAGTGAGCAGTTAATACTTTTTTTCACAAGTCATTTATTAATAAATGTATATACACATGACACATACAAAGTCATTTATTAATAAATGTATATACACATAACAGATACATATATACATATTCATGTATACATATATAAATGAATTAATCTTTATTATAAAAATAAAAAATAAAAATAAAAAAGGGGGCAAATTACATAAACCACCCCTCAAGTTTTTAATTCATACATCAAGATAGAAATAAGCTAGATATAACAGGAAAGTTCTAGTTGAGCAATTGACCTTAGTGAATCAACATGAATTTACCTATATCACCTTAGGTTAAAACTAAGAAAATTTGAGAATGAGTTTGGTATTGGTAAATTACATTTTTGCCCTTCCTAATACATAAAACCATTTTCCCTTATACATGCAGCTCTTTTTGGTTGATGGGAAAACACTGTCTCTTTCTCTTTTCTAACTCCTTTCATCGATAGGATGTAGATCTGTGCATATACATCTAATATATACATATACATATACATATAATATATATATAGGTAATTTTTGAAAACAATGAAGATTAATGCATTGTTGAAAAATAAAAAAAAAACACCAAATTTGAAACCATAGCCAACCAGATTGAAGTTGATTTCTAAATTAGTGGACAAGTCTCATTGCCGTCTCCGGTCCACCACACCCAGTTCGCTGCTGTATTATATAGAGAGTGAGAGAGATATCCGGTCTACCACCATAACTGAAGCTTCCGATTGCAGAGAACAAAACTAAAGCCAACACATCCCTACTAGCAAGCAGAGCCACAATATTAAAATACAAAAACTGAAAGAATAAGTTGAACAAAGAATTCAGAAAATCTAAAAAATAAATAAACGGAAGAAAGAATCAATCAAATCTTGTTTAGTCTACACGGGGAACTTGAGTAAGGAGTAGATCTTTTGTTTGGGGGTTTTCTAGAATTTGAAAGCGAAAACTCCATTCTTTTTTGGTGTACGTACTTGAGCCAGAAGAAAGGAAACTTTCACGTCCGATTTTGCGGGGGGAGATCCGATAGGATCCTATCCCAATTTTTTTTTTGCTAGGCCTATAGTTAAAAAATCCACTTTCTTACGATTACGATGTTCATTCGAATATGAAATCCAATCCAGGAAATATAGCGTCCCTTTTTTTTTACTACCCAAGGCTTCGATATAATCAAGGTTTGATTGGTTTGTTCAAGAAAATTGTACGAAAATATTAGTTAGTTAGTTTGGATCGCATGAAAGTGAAAATAAAGTAATTATACATACCAAAATTATCCTTGTAATTTTAAAAATTAAAAAAATAATAAATTTGTGTTTAAAGATAAATTTAATAATATAATTGTTTAATATTTATTTCTATTATTTATATTTAAAATAAGGCTTTATAATATTTTTTTAGTAGGTAGAACTAGTTATTAGTTCAAGAGAAACGAAACATTTTTTTAAAAAATTTTGATTATATGTTTTTTTTTTTTTTTCCGGTGAAATTATATATTGTTGTTGGCCAAGTATTAATATACTATTATCAAGTATAATGTTTTACAAATATTGAAAAAAAAAGGGTTAAGATAACATGGTGTTGTCTTTAATTGGTATGAGATCTTTTGGGGGTAAAGCCTAAAGAGCAAAAACGTGCCGGCTCAGGCCTAAAACGAACAATATCATACTATGTGATGGAGTGGGTTGTTACAATGAGTCTTCCATCTATATAGAAGTTTATGGCTCAAGCACACAAAGAAATTCAGTAAAAAGGAAAGAAAAAAACCACAAGAAGTTGCCTATTTTTTTTTAGCAAGTTTTTTTGCACGATTAAATTTTTGAATAAAATAGGAATATCTAATAAAAAAGAACTCCTTTATGGTGCAAAAAAAAAACATTTGGGGGAAAATAAACAAGTGTGAGAAACTAATGGTATGTATGGTTTGTAAATTTGAGAACAGCTTTCTATTTTTAATTTTCTGAAAAACAAAAAACTTTATAAAAAGTTAAAAACTCTATTTGTTTCAAATTTCTTGAAAACTGTATTCTAAAATATTTAATTATAAAAAGACCTGTTTTATAATTCTTTGAAAACAGTTATGTTTTATGAGTTCATGAGAACTATTTTCAAAGTTACAACCCAATCAAACCTTAATTATATATATATATATATATATATATATTTCTCTTTTCTTCTATTCAAACTCCAAAAAAAATTAAAAAATTTTCTTTCCTTTATTTTATAGTTAATTCCATCCAACTTCTAACCAAAGCAAGCCTAAACAACCAAACAAAAATTGGTTCCTTGAATCTAATTTCTTGATTAGAGATAGCCCAATGAGTTCGAGCCTGCATGGACCAAAAATGTGTGGGTGTGTTTTTTTTCCAGCAATGAAAAAAAAATTGAAGATAACAAAGTTTTTTTTTTTTTTTCCCTATACTTTTTTTTTCGAAAATATATTTATCTATCTCTTCTTTTGATAATTTACCTTTGATAAGTATGATTCCAAAAAGGTACTCTTGATGAATGGTATTTCCTTTTTTAAAGTGATAAAATAATATCATAGAGTATTATTATGAGAGTATTATTATTATTATATATATATATTTATATTTTAACAAGCCAAAAAAAGGTTAGAAGTTATGTTAGTAAGGTTAGAAGTTGTATTAGTAAGTGCAAAGAGTTATACAAGACACTATCTCACAAGATTATCTAGGCATATGCACAATATATATATATATATATATATATAAAGTCTGTCAAGTACCATTTTCATTAACTTTCAATTTGTTTTAATGAAACAGTTATTTAAATAATAATAATAAATAATATTAACATTTTTAAGCATTTGATTGATGGTAAAATATTGGGGAGAAATTTTTGAATAAGTGAGCAGTTAATACTATTTTTCACAAGTCATTTATTAATAAATGTATATACACATGACACATACAAAGTCATTTATTAATAAATGTATATACACATAACAGATACATATATACATATTCATGTATACATATATAAATGAATTAATCTTTATTGTAAAAAAATAAAAAATAAATAAAAAGGGGGCAAATTACATAAACCACCCCTCAAGTTTTTAATTCATACATCACGATAGAAATAAGCTAGATATAACAGGAAAGTTCTAGTTGAGCAATTGACCTTAGTGAATCAACATGAATTTACCTATATCACCTTAGGTTAAAACTGAGAAAATTTGAGAATGAGTTTGGTATTGGTAAATTACATTTTTGCCCTTCCTAATACATAAAACCATTTTCCCTTATACATGCAGCTCTTTTTGGTTGATGGGAAAAGACCGTCTCCTTCTCTTTTCTAACTCCTTTCATCGTTAGGATGTAGATTTATGCATATACATCTAATATATATATAGGTAATTTTTGAAAACAATGAAGATTAATGCATTGTTGAAAAAAAAAAAAAAAACACCAGATTCGAAACCATAGCCAACCAGATTGAAGTTGATTTCTAGATTAGTGGACAAGTCTCATCGCCGTCTCCGGTCCACCACACCCAGTCCACTGCTGTATTATATAGAGAGTGAGAGAGATATCCGGTCTATCACCATAACTGAAGCTTCCAATTGCAGAGAACAAAACTAAAGCCAACACATCCCTACTAGCAAGCAGAGCCACAATATTAAAATACAAAAACTGAAAGAATAAGTTGAACACCCCCCCCCCCCCCCACACACACACATGTTTGTAGAAATATATATATATATATATATATATATATATATATATATATATATGAATTTGAGAGTTGAGTGGAATGATTGAATACCGGGGAGATCTGTGTAGAATAGTGGTGTCAGCGATTGGTGGAGGCATTGCAGAGGAGAGAGAAACCGATGGAGATAGATTGTGTTGGCGCCGGACAGAACTCGGGACTCCATTGGTGTTAGAGAGAGAAACTAGAGAGAGACGAAATGTGATGTCCATGTTGGAAATGGCATTAGAAAACGCAAACTTTGGAAGGATTTTTAAAAGATTCCGCTAAGAATTTTTTGTGAATCTATTGACGAGCGCGTTCCTCTCTGCGAGGAGATGAACGTAGTATATTTATTTTCTCAAATCCGTTTCCGGGTGAATGAGAAATTGGCTCCAAAGTAAGTGATTTATAAAGCCTAAATGGGTGTGAATAAAGTGGGAAATGCTTGTCCCACATCGAAAAAGTAGCAAAGTAACCTTGAGTATATATATGTCTAGTATGGGATTTGGGTTTGGGCCCAAGGGCACCCAAGTTTTTAAGAGGGGGAGGACCTAGGCTAGCCTGGATCCGAACCAACTACCACACGCGCGCGCCGCCCGACCCGGTCCGGGCTAGGGCGGGGCTTGATTGTGAAATGGGTTTAACTTTTTACACAAAGTTGGGATGGGCCTGTGTGGTTGAATTTTATTTTATTGCTGGACTTATCAAAATGGGCCTGTTTACTGGGCTGAATTAATGGCCGCCGAGTTGGATTGTTTGCTTGTTGGATTGGACGAAATTAAAGGGCTGGGCTGGATCAGAATTAAAACGGTTTGGGTTTATTTAAACCATAAATTAGTTTTATTTTTGAACCAAGGGTTGCACCCTTTACAAATTAAAAACCACCAACAGATTTTTAATTTTGATTGGTCAACAATGGTTGCACCAATTCGGACTATGGGTGCACCCATTCAGAATAGGCACCAACAAGCCTATAAATACCCATCATTGGGTTCATTTCAACACACCAATTCAGAAATCTTCTTCTCTTCTTCTGATTCATCTTTGTTCGGTTCAGTCATTGGTTTGGGTTCAACCTAAACTGGTTTGGATTGGGTTCGAACCTTGGTTTCCAAGTTTGGGTTCAATCTTGGTCTCCGAGTTAGGGTTCAATCCTGGTCTCCGAGTCTGAGTTCAACTGAGAGTACTACACCAAGCTGGTTCGCCTATTCCATTGGTTTGAAGTGCTACTACCAAAGGAATAAAAGTCGTTGTATCCTGGGAGATAGACGCCGAAGAGTCCGTTAGCACCGTAGCGGGGCGTATCTGTCTTAAGGCTATAGAATTAAATTCTAGCCTCGACTTTAACAGATTCTTTTATTTTATAGTTTTATTTTCTTGATATTAAACTATATAAATATATATAGATTATTATAATAAATATTATATTTACAAATAATATTTAAATAAATTATACTATAGTATATGATACATTTTTGTTCCACAGTCCATGGAAGAGGAAAACTGGGTCACGTGATTCAATTCGGCAGAGGGTACTTTTGTCCGACTGATTATGTAATTTCAATACTGATTATGTAATCTCAATTTGCATAATGGACAAAAGGTTATTTTTGTCCAAAACCTTTTTGATCTCCACTGTTTTGACGCATTGCTCTGGATTGAAGGATATGTGATAGGTTAACGAAATTAGGGTTGTTGATCAAAATATTGGTCCACATTTTATCCTGATGTATGGAAAAAACTCTTGAATTCAGCCATAGAAGAAGCTAGTAAGAACATTCTTCATCAACCGCGTTAAGCAAGTGCCCACCTTGACCTTGCCGTAAAAGGGACGAATGCCGCGATGGTCCAACATCTAATTTACCCTTTTGTCTCTAACTCGGTCTCCTAGCAACACGCTTTTTATAATAATAATTGCATATATATATTTATATTTGTGTATTATGTATACAAGTGTTGTATATGGTGGCTATTTGCTTTTATGTATATTCTTATATTTGTTTTGTTTTTTTGATACAAAAAGAATCTTATATACGATTTATTAGTATTATTTTTGAATTTGGTAAATACTCACATACTTACTAATATCTACGTTAATGAACTTATTGAAGTGTTTTAACATGTTTTTAAATAATTGGTAAAAAAAAAAATTTTAAGCTTCAACCAAACCACAGTAATTATTTTACGAACTCCGTGGTTTAGATTGTCTACAGTATTTAAATTATTTTTAAAAAAAAATATATACTTTTTGGGAACAAAATATTAGTTTAAACCATATTTCTTTCGCTCCTTTTTCCAATAATTCCTCTTCGCCAGCTGAATTTAGAAAAGTGAAAAGTAATTAAATTTATAATAAATAAAATTTAGAGTAAAGTCATCCTCGTGTAACCATGGTTGAAGTCGTCGTTATCCTCACGGCCTCCTCGTTGCTTTTTCTCCATATATATATATATATATATATATATAAAATTGCGTGTTTTGTGAAAATAAATAAAGCTCTGATAGGTAAATTATAACTTTTAAAATTGTGTTATGGGTAAAGGTTCTTATTTTTAGGTAATTAATTTTTTAAAGATAATTTAATTCCTTTATATTTTTTATAAATGTAATTTTGTACCTGCTACTTACAAATAACAAACTTTTTTATTTTTTTTGAAGGGTTTAGAGGTTAATTGATGCCGAGTCTCGAACTCGTGCGCTCCAAGAGCCAACAGGAGGCATCTTACCAGCTAGGCTAGAAGACTTTGATAATAACAAATAATATTCAGACTCTATAACAAACGAATCTGAAACTCTGCAGCCCCTTTCAAATAAGATACAAATTAATTATCATTAAAACATGTTTAATTACAAATTCAATATCATAAACAAAATATGTGAACTACAAATTCGATATCATAAACAAAATATGTGATATTTCAAAAAATTAAAAAAAAAAATTATAGAGTTCAATGCAATTTTATAATATTTAATATTAAAAAATTAGTACATATTTAATGTAAAGATAATATAATAAAATTAGTAATAAAAGTGTTTTAACAAATATTATTATAAACAAATTTAAAATATAAAAAATACTTTATACATCACTAAATGCTTTAAATGTATTTTAATGGCAACAATTTTATTACAACTCTACTACTACTATTACTAACGTTTTTGACATTTTCACAGCAATTTAGACTCACGTGATAATAAAGATTCATGTACAAAGAGTAAACAATTTATCTTTGACTAGTGCAACCATATCTAAGGTCTCGGTATGTTCTTTTTCTTTTTTAAAAGTTTGACAATTTAAACCATTAATGTGAAGATAAGCAATGATGTCACATCCTTCAGAAAAGTTGAATGCCAAATTTTGGATTATTTCAATACGAATAAAACACTACTGGGTCTCTGTATAATTTAGTGCTTGCCATACATCACTCTGTAAAAGCACTTATTACCGCAGAGAAGGAAATTTAGAAAAACTGAAGGAAAAGATGCGAAAAGCCAACAAAAAGTCTAGCGCGTATATTCTTAACTCTTTAGAGATTCGCCATTGACTGTACTTTTAAGCATAAAAAGACATTTAAATGGTCAGAAACAAACCAATTATGACCCTTCTCAGCAACATGAAAAGCAATACTTAAGCTTTAATAAGTGTTACTCTCACATTATGAACCGTTTTCGTTCCCACGTATCCATTTTTATTTAAATTTTTATTATTTATGATATAATTTTGTCGCTCTTGAATTCACTCTCAACACTCCTGATCGTTGCCCCTTATTCTGTGTGTTTTTTTGTCTCTTCATTTTTTTTTGTTAAATCAAAAAGAAAAATAATATTTGAGCAACATATTTATCTTTAGATATGTTAAAGTGAGAATTATAAAAAATAAAAAAAGAGAAAAAACCTAAAGCTTCATAATTTACTTCTACAACAAGAGAGGAATAAATGCTAATTTCTTTCCTTGGGCCCACTTATTAAGTTAAATATTTTATTTATTATTATTATTATTATTTTTTTATCGTCTTTGGAAAGAAAAATCTCCCAGAAAAGATACCTAACCGATATGGCCTCTCAAAGTCTCGGTACTTTTGCATGACTAGAAGCATGCTACTTCAAACACGAAATTCATTTCAAATCCAAAGGCGTGACAAAGACGATTGTGGGTATTCTCATTTTTTTTTTTAAATATATATTTGGAAAGAAAATTCTCCCCAGAAAACATCCCTTACGGTTAAGGCCGGAACAGTACTTTCACCTCTCTATACTTTCATGAGCAACAGCATGCTTTTTATTCAGGGGACGCAGCATTTTAATCACCAGAGGCCACAAGGACGGGAGGCTTAAATTTGAATCACAAATGTGGGAGGATGAACTACACAGAATTGAAGTGCCAGTCACTAGTACTAGAAGTATAAATCATTACTTCGACATCAACAACGACGGTGTGCCTACCGGCATCCATACCGGGTTTTCCACGTTCCTAACTCGAGCCTGTAATTGAGATGCTTGTTCTAACCCGACTAACGCCTCAAGAAATGAGACTGCAAACATAACTAGGGGCCTGACTCTTCTAATTTTTCCAATCTATTACTGAATGCAGATATGTATAACTAAATTTTTGTAAGAGAGTAACGAGATTTCAACGCAATAAATTGAAATGCATCAAAATTTGTCGTACTAATATGAAACCGGGAGATAACATACTTAAATATTATAAGAAACAAAATAATCGGATAGATAATGTAAAACTATCAGGTTTCAGAGAAGTACCCAAAAACGCATGGCTCTTCAAGGCCCCTATGTAATCTATTTCCAATATCTATCACATGATTTGCTATAATAGGGCACTGTTTTCTCTTCTGCTGATTCCACTACAAGATTTCAGTAGAGAATTCTTGCAAGTGAACAACAAAAGCAGAATCCACTTAAATCCAAATAACCAAAGAAGATGTTAAGCACAAAAATCTCATTCTGGTTCTAACATTGTAGGGTCTACAAATACACAAAGAAAGACCAACTCGTAGTTGATTTGTTAGGATTTGTATGCTCGGCACTAAGATAAAACAGTGTACGATGTCGCTACTACATAAATCTTCACTACTAGTCTACTATATAAATTGAGGTTTAAGAATGCAAAATGATATTGGACACCCATGATGAGCATTGCTACCCATCCTTCCTTGAGGTACCCCTTCTTTTGGAAGATCTATCAACAAATACAATTCTAATTTTAGGCACAATAACACACAAGCAACAAAAGAAACCACATCGAAGCAAAACATAGAACATCCTCAGAGCGCAACACACAAAACCCTTAGAAATACTTGGGTCAAAGAAACCTTGAGAGGAGAAACCCTAGCACCAATTGGAATATATATAAATAAAGCATCATTCCACTCTAGCACCAATTGGAATATATATAAATAAAGCAGTAGTAGAAATAGTATAAGAACATTATCTGAACATATGCACTATCAGCACATCATTGTGGGGGAAAACATATAACAAAAAAAGAATAGATACAAACCAAGAACGTAACAGGAGTTTATGTAAGTAACTGACAAAGAGTCATGAATTCCCCCAAGTAGATGGGATTAGGTTGAGCATCAATTACCATTGATAGAGAGTGACACCTACTCCAATGGACAAATGATTTTGCAAAAAATGGAAATATTCCACAAATGGTTCACTATGCAAAAAAATGAATTAGCTTGATACATTTGTTACCAGTATGTACTCTCTTAAATAATAGAAATTAGATACACAACATCATTACATGTTTCAACAGAAATTTATAGATAAATGTCAAAACATCACCTTGTGAATTCAGAGTTTAAGTAACTAAAGAATGGATGACATTTTAAGTTTTAATAAGTGAAAGAAAGGATGATATACGTTTACTAACTTTAGCAAAGGTAAAAAAAAAAAACTCAGGTTATCAAACCTATGCACAACCTTTAAATGATGCTATTGTAAAATTTATGATTTTTCAGAATATTTTTAAGTTGCTGAAATCAACTTGCTGCAAATAATGCTAAGAAAACAATAAAAGCTACCATTTGAGACTTGAAGGAGAAAAGCATTTCTCGAATCCAACTTGAGGAAGCTATACGGGATGGAAGTGTCCTTCCAGGACACGGAATCAAGCAGTGCATCCATTAATATTTCTCGAATTGATTTCGGATTTGCAACCTAACTACATTCATAAGCTCTGCCCCAAACAAAGTCGGGAAGCCTGTCAAGCATTAGGAACAGTCAACAAATCAGACATTTACATTGAACTAACAAAGCGCTCAACCAGTAATAGCAATTGAATCGAAAACATCTGAATTATCTATTCATCCATGTTCATGTTCATGCTAACATCTTCAACTACAAACAAGTAAAACTACTATACTGTACCCCAATAAGAGGCACCAATTTGCAATACAAATCAGAAGATAGTAAATTAGACATCTTTCTATTTCGGTTCTCCCTTTTCCTCTTCACACAATTCAGTACATTATACCTCCAATTGAGATCTCAATGTAGCAGAACCAAGCTCTTCCAACCTCCAAATGCTTCCAAGATCCATAATTTTTCCCTCTGCAAGATAAATAATTGAACTTTTACTTCCAAAATCCTTTGGAAAAACAGAGAGTAAACTGAGGGAGGAAGAAAGAGAGTAGACCTTTGCCTGCGTATTGAGAATTTTGCAATATTGGGTGTACAAATATCTATCTCTGCCAGAAACAAGATTATAATTCTCAGTTCCATCAATCAAAATTAGAAAAACTAAAAATTCATAACCAACAGAAATGCTTGTATGAATACACTGTGTGTGTGTGTGAATATCTACATATATAGAGAGGGAGAGAGAGAGGGGGAGGGAGGGAGAGAGGGCAAGAACGATACCATAGCATCATAAACTCGATAAGCATCCGCCGAAACCCCAGCCAAATACAAGCCAGGGAAAACATTCTGGAAAGGAACATCAAACAGTAAGCAAAGAACAAAAAACGCATCAAAGCACGGAACAATTCACATAGAGAATATCTCTCACATCGAGTTGCTTCTGCACATTCTTGGGTCTCTTCTTCGGCCTCCGAGGCGGCCTCGATCCAGTCATCGAATACACATCTTCTTCAATCTCGTCACGAGAGAGCGAGATCCAGAACTTCCTCTTCTCCTTCTTCTCAGAGGTATGACCTTCCACAAAACCCCTCAATCTCATCGATTTCGGCATATTGTCAGTCAGCTGAACCACAGGACTCGTTTCCGGCAACTCTCCGTTCTTCGAAACCCTTCCAATCTCACTCGCGAACTTCACACCAGCCTTCCTAGGCCTCAGATTCCACGGCTTCGCCGTCGATTCCTCGACATCGACCTCATCGCAGACCTTCTCTCTCTCCACATCACCTCCGTCGCTCTCTCTCTCTAAACCGGAGGCCTCAATAGCTTGATGTTTCTGCGTTGAGCAGGACGAGAATGAGAAGGAGTTCCGAACCGTTCGCGATCTCCGCTTATCGGTCTCCGACTCATTCCTGGAACCGCCGTCGGAGTCATGCTCGGAAGGCGACGATCGGTGGTTGTGGTGGTCGGCAGCAGGCGGCGGCGGCGTGGACTCGCGAGTCGACTCACACGGCTGCCTACGGTAGCGATGGTTGGTGTTCATGTGGTTCTTGTGGCCCCATTTCAGGAACGGAAGAGAGAAATTGTGCAGAGGTTGAGACTTCACCGGAGCAGTCGCCATTATAGACTGTTCATTCGTCTACCAGTGCGGAATTCTAGAGAGGGAAAACGAAGAAGCCTGACCTTTGTTCTAGAGAGAGAAAACGAAACCCTAACGATAGGAGAGCGATGTATGGAGATTGACGGAGAGGAGGAGAGGTGGTGTTGGAGAAGAGAGAGAGAGAGAGAGTTTATGTAATGTTGATATGTACTTCCATCGTCTACATATACGAGAGCGGGAGGATGGAGTTCTACGTATACGCTTTTTAAGCTATTTTACATATTTACCCTTGGCTTTTAGTTAAGTTCCATTGTGGTCTTTTATTTATTTAATTAATTTTTCACTTTCTTATTTTGACATGCAATTTAAGCTGACAAGTTATAAATTAGGGCTTAAATCATAAAAGCACCACTATTTTCATTTTTTTTTTTTTTTTAATCATAAAACTCCAATAAAATTACAAAGTTGTCGCTTTGTCTCAATTCTGTTATATTGTACAGTTAACTTAGTGCGTGATTTGGTAATCAAAATTTAGTGACAAAAATATCCCTAAAGAAACATGTGCCAAACAAGTTGGGTTTTATGATCGTAAGGGTAATTTTGTCACTTCACAAATCCTTAACGGTTTACTTACAAAATTGAGGTAAAGTGAAAACTTTGTAATCGTGTTGGAGTTTTATAATTAAATAATAAAACTAATGAGAATTTTATGATTTAAGTCCTACAAATTATTATATATAATCTGAGAACATTGATCTCGGCCAAATGACTAGTTTACATAGGAACATATTTTATTTAGTTTTTTAAATAGTGCGTCAGTTATGATAGTTTGAAACCTATAATTCATGAATAATGTGATAATTTTTTGATTAACTAGTTTCTAAGTGAGACCAAATTTTTTATTTTATTTTTACCCGACAAGTGACTCTTACAATGCGATTGAAAAGATTTAAGTCCTCCACTTTTTATTTTGAAGGAAAATGAGAAACTATGTAAATCATAGACTTTGATAATTAGACAAAAATTTCAACCAGATAATTTAAGTTTAATTTGGGATGAGTTGGAAATGAACGTAGAATAAATAGAGTTATTAATAAAAGTGTGAGAGAGAAATTCGTCGTGATATTCGTTGAAGAGAAAATTATACCTAATAACTAGTGACGCAATTATTTGGACACTTAAATTGGATTCTAGTGAATACTGATGCGCTCTGATCGGACAAGGAAAGACTACTTATAATGTTTTCACAAAAAAAAAAGGACTACTTATAATAAATAGAGAGGATTAAAAATGGGATGAGATAATTAAAAATAATTATAAAACGTTAAATAACTGTGATATATATAAATTTGTATTATGAATGGTACTACGATAACGTTTTTGTTTTTTTTTACTGTCAAAATTTATTTTGACCAACTCTTATAGGTCCCATCCAACACGTCACTTTCTTTCTTCCATCTAATTTATCTATTTTATTTTTCCCTAAATCATTTAGTTACCTCTTTTTTTCCCTAAATCATCCAACATATCTCTCTCTCTCTCTCTCTCTCTCTTTCAAACTATCAAATATAAACCTTAATTCAATTCCACTCTGCAACAAAGCATCTGTCCTCACTAACAAAAATTGTGAAAAGATGCAAAATTTTTGAATAGATGTTGGACAGTTTTTTTGATTAATCAGGGCATTACACCATAGTTGTCTATGGTTGGACACTTGCTCAACCTAAACTTCACTTACTTTTTTTTATATATATACATACAAATACACTTACAAAACCATACTTCACAATACCGCCAACATGATTCTAAAAGTTATAAATCAATCATGTATTTATCAAAGTATTTTGTAGTTTATCTCTTTCCCCTATTTTATCTCTTAAAATTTTATTTAGATTACACGACAACTTACATCCCACATCATTCATGATACTTTATCATGAAAATCATTCATGATATTTGTCATTTTCTCAACATTAAATATAGTAGATAAGATGGCATATAAATTTTTTTTTTTTTTTTTCAAAAAAAAAAAAAAGAAGATAGGGGAGAGTATTTCGATCCATTTATATAAGGCGCAGAGCCGGTGTGTGCCGAAGGGGCATGTCCTGCCTTGTTGTAACAAGTAAACGCTTGCTCATTTATCTAAAAGTTCAAATTGTTGAGTAGTACTATATACTCACCTATTTATACACAATCACTTTTCCATTCGAATCTAATGTGGGAGAAATAACCCTTGTTACATTTTCCCCACTCAAACTTACAACGCTCTCGTTACAGCTCGAACCCGCCTACCCGGGCTGACTCACCCAGATGCCTTCTGGTCGGGACATTTGGCGTGACACCGGTTCAAAGATTATGTTTGGCTCTGATACTAATTGTAACGGGTGGACGCTTACCCATTTATCCAAAAATTAAAGTTGTTGAGTAGTACTGCATATTCACCCATTTATACCCAATTACTTTCCCATCCAAATCCGATGTGGGACAAATGACCCTTGTTACACCTATCTAGTATAGATGTAGTAATTTTTTAATGTGTTTTTATATTTATAAAAAAAAATTCTATATAATACAGCCTAAATTTTTTAATTTCTAAATTTTCCTTTCCTTTTCTTTCTCTTTAATATTATTTTGATTTCCTTAAAAAAAAAAATTTAATATTTGCTTCTTTACTCGAACTCTAAATATATATATATATATATATATATATATATTTTCAAAGTTCTCATTTTTCTTTTCTTTTCTTCTTCCTTTTTTTTTTTTTTTTTTCCCTGTCTCTTAAGATTCTTGTTTTTGCACTTAAGAATGATGAATGATATATATAGTATGCAATTTTTTTCCTTCTTATTTAGGTTATGAATTTTTATTTATTTTATTTAACGTTAAATTAAAATCTTAACCCTGCCCCTTATTCATATAGAATCAAATCAAGTAAGACGATGAAGAAATATAGAAAATTTCTCAAGCAAATATCGAGTGCCAAGTGTTACATAACACATAAGTATTCTATTATTTCGTTTGAGAGTATTTTAAACTAAAAATATTATAATTATAATTTTAAAATACCATTCAATGCTCTTTCTATAAACAGTATATATACACACACACACACATTTAAAAAAAAAAAAAAAAAAAAAAAAAAAAAAAAAAAAAAAAACCTAACAACCTTCGACAAGAGGGCATGTTTATCATCAAAACCAACATTATTAAGTTATTTTAGATTCAAACTTGACTCAACTTGGATTAGCTTGTAAGATATTTTTATATTTGTAATTGGCCCAAGTGTCAAGTTAAGGTGATGATGAGGAGTCAGACCAGTGGTTTTGCATGGTACTTTGGTACAGCAACTGGGACACGTGGCTTTGGTTAGGATTGAGGGTCCCACAAAGCATGGAGGTGAGTAGACCCCACCTGGATCCTGATTATGGCTCTTTAGATAAATCTGAACCGTCAGATCCAACAAGATTCCTTCCTAATTTTCTCTCCTAATGTCGCATTCCTAAACTTATAGGCCCAAGTGGAATTCCAATTAATCAAATTTTCAATCTTGTTATAAATGAATGGGTCTTAGTCAAACCCTCAATTTGGTCATCCAAATTCAATTAAATAGTATTATTGTTGTTGTATATGTATAATCAAGTAATTTGACATGCAAATGACTGGGGTCCAATATGACCCATTTCAGTCCAATCAAATGACGAGGATACATTCTACTATTATAATATATATATATATATATATATATATATATATATATATATATATGCACCTAAGCGTATTGTTTCAAGCAACTAAATTCAATGATTTTCATATTTGGAGTGTTTGGTTAACAGATTTCGTGAAGAAAATGAAAAGAAAGGTGAAAAGAAAGCTACAACAATTTCCTCTTCCTTTTATATTTTTTCACTTTTAAAATAAAAAACCAAAAAGTTTGTTAAAAATAGTGGGTATTTAGAAAAATAATAGAACAATGACATGTAGAATTAAAGATTCTTCTTTACTCTACTCATAATTTCTTTTTTCATTTTCTTGGAGTAATTTTTATAAGATAAAATGACTTTCTTTACATTGTCTTTACTTTTCACTATTAAATAAGAAATCAAAAGTGTGTGTTAAAAATAGTGAGTATTGAAGGGGAAAAAAAATCACATGTGGACTTAAAAAAATGTTGGTAATTTTTGGTATTTTATTTAACTAATCATAAATAGAATGTAATTTAAATGTAACCACATCACACCAAAATATATTTTTATAAAAAATTTTTATAAAAACAATAGGCCGATAAATCATTAATTCAAACAAACATATGAAAGTGTACGTAAAAGAGACTATTTATAGTCTCCCTACCTTGCAGATTCTATCATAGTCATATAAAGATGACATCAAGAATCTGCTTAGTTTATATAACTCTGAAAATAATTTTTAAGATAAAACTATATATATATAAAGTGCAAAAACAAAGAATTTTTTAGTTTTAATATAAAACCAAGTCTTCCAAGTCATATAAAGCTTTTTAGTTTGTAATATAAAACTATATATATATATATATATCTTCTTATCTACTCGTAATTTTATTTTATTTTTTTGTCATTTTCATGTAATAATTTTATAAAATAAAATAACTTTCTTTACATTCCTTTCTACTTTATTGCGTTTTTAAAATTCGATACTCCCAAACATTAACAATTACTTAAAATAATTTGTTTTGCATTGCCCAAATTTTCCGCAATTCAATCTCCTCAAATATATTGATCTATCTCAATATTTATTTCTTTTAGTGGGAGAGAATAGTAAATGTCTTTCAGTCCACGACAATACCAAAAAACGTAAGGAAAGGTTATATAGCTATTACTATTTTGCAAAAAAAAAACAAAGAATGAAGAACCAAACCACTTTGATGACTCCATTTTTAGCCTTCAATCACATCCACTAACGTTGGACACTTGAATTCTCATGTCAAATCTTCTGAAATAACCATTATTCAAGTTTGGTAAGCTTATGGAAGTTAGATACGTTGTATAACTTTTGCCATTATTCCACACTCTTGTATTAAATTAATCTATTTAGGATGTCAACGGAATGGTTTCGAGCCCGCTCCCTTTTTTCAAAACCTGTCTTGTAAATAAAAATATTTTTCTAAACTCGGTTTGCAAACACTCTAATGTACATATCTTTTAAGAAGAATTATTCAAATACGAACAAATTTAAAATAAATTTTGTAAAAAGTTTTTAGTACTATCAAAATTTAAAATTATCATAAGACACAAGAAAAATATTAACTAATAAAAGAATATATATTTATATAAATATTAATTATTAACTGGTGCAAGTTCGGAGTTTTGCAAATTTTAAACTCTTTTTTTGAAACTTGCACCTAACCCTATTAAGATGATCCCAGACCCGTCCCATTGGGACGGGACAGAATCACGAGAGATGGGTTAAATTGACATTTGTAAGTCATATTTGTCAGCTCAAATTTTTACCATTACAATAATTAATGATTTTTTAAGTGATGCCTTGCTCCACATATAGGGTCAACTTATATAAATGGAATTTGGTACCACATAAGCTTCATTTAGTGATTTACTAATTAGAAGAAATAGGCTGTCTCTTACCAACCGGCCTTTATTTCATTAAATATATATCGGGGTCGGTCCTGCACTTTTAAATGGGTAATTGTGGTGAGAAATGACATTTTAATGATATTATTTTTATACTTAACTAATTATTTGTAACTTTAATTTGCCTTGGGAAATTGATAAAACTTTGGGTAATTTGAATCGATTCAATTAAATGAACTTCAATTCCAACTAATTAGAGTTAGGTGGATGGACCATTAGTCCATTTTAAGGAATAATTTAGGTCCTATGTTAATATAAATGGCTTTATTAAAATGATTCACGCACATCTAATTTGTTTATTTGGAAACTCGAATCTTCACCATCCACTTTAAGAGGTAGGAGAAATACGGATGGATCACAGGACCCTTGATTTTGTTAAAAGGTTATCGAGTCCATTTTTTATTTTTTAAAAATAAAAAAATTTCAAAAAATTAAAAATCCTTCAAAATTGATTTGATTTTGGACTATATTTATTTAGAAAAATATTGATTTAAGAAAATATTTTAGTACAAAGACTAAGGCCAAGTTTGTTGGGCTAAAATAGAATGACCATTTCACTTTTTGATTCATTTTCTCTTATTTCATATCTATTTTAAAAGTGGAATAACAGTTCTAACTGGAATGCTCATTCCAGTAGAAAATATACTTTGACACGTTCTTCAAAACTTAAACTATTAAAAAGGTTATAACTTTAATATTTTTATCTTCAACAACAATATGCTCCTCAAAACTTAAACTATTAAAGAGAATATAACTTTAATATTTTTATCCTCAATATTTAGAATACCAAGTAAATAAATATAATCAAATGTTTATAAAATTCGCGTATGCTACTAGTCGACAATCAATTAAAGACACACCAACTACAAAATAAAGCTATAATTATAACTTAACCATATGTCTAATCAATAACTATGACTTATGAAATGAAAAAAAAAAAAAAAAAAAAAAAAAAAAACTATGACTTGACAAATGGATGAATGTGAACCAAAATCTGAAATTGAATTAACTTCCACCCCTAGCAAGGGGTCGCATTCATGCTACTTTAGGTTGGATAATTCATGACCTAGAAAATTGGCCCAAAACTTGCAAGTCTTTCAAATAATATTTGTGAAAGACAGATGATGAAATAAAAATGATCAATAAGTCAGTAATATAATAGTTTCAGATTCTTATTTTTTAAAAAGAGATTAGAAATTTGAGTCTTAGTGAAAATATACGTATGTGAGTATCGATTAAGGAAAAAAAAAAAAAGAATTTACAATATTTGGAAGTATAAAAAGTATTTAAAACCTTATGAACATATCACGCGTTAACATATTTTGTACAAGGTCAATACGATACATGAAGTGAAGCCAGGTCAGACTTAGTAAATTAGATGACTCTTTACTTTAATAGCTCTATTATTTTAGTCCGATATTTCAGTGTGGTTGATGTCGCTATATTTTAATGAAATGGGGAGTACCTTTTGTGTACAAACTTAAAATAATAATATATTTTGGGAGTTGAAAAGTCGGGTGATATTTGGAGAAGAAATATTGAGAGTACTTTTCATGTTTATGGCAGTTCTCAATTTGTTTGAAAAGTTCATAACAAATACAGTGTGTGTATATATATATATATATATATATATATATGCGTGTGTGTTATGACAACTACCTTTCATAAACTGAGCTTCTTCACCCACTCTTTGTGAACGGTGTCAATATTTGATGCTGACAAATTAATATGATAAGAGATAAATGTGGTTGAGTTTGACTTAATCGTATTTTTGTCAATCTGAATAGACACAATAATTAAACGTATCATGTTCTTGTCTGTTTAGTTAACTCGTTTAATTAAATGTGTTAAATAAACAAATATTCGTGTAAAAATTGGTCCGTTTAGCCAAACATCTACCGTGTCATGTTCTTGTTTGTCTAGTTAACTTGTTTAACTAAATATGTCAGATAAACAAGTGTTCCTGTAAAAAATGGTCTGTTTAGCCAAACACGTTGAATAAATGTGCTATGTTCGTGTCAGAAAGTATCTTGTCGTGTTGTGTCGAGTTTTGATATATTTATTAAACAAATTATGCGTTTTATGTTGTATTACTTGTGTAATTATCATGTTGTATTTGCGACGATCCCTAAAATAGAATGCACATGCATGACACGATACAAATACGACCGACACTTAACATGAATTGTGAGTCCTAACCACCAGTATATGAAGGTGGAGCTCACAGTGCAAAGTCAACTGCAACTTACTAGGTTAGATTAACAGTTTTAACTATTAACTTGACTCACAAACGTAATCAAAAAGTGTCAAATATAACTTATCTTGTCCTCCAACCTAAACTTTTTTCATCTTCAATTGATCTAAGATATAGAGTTAGGTAGAAGTGCTCTTATAAATAAAATTACAAGAGAAAAATTGAGTTTATACGTAGCCACGGATTTACTGAAATTTTTTGTTATTACACTTTACACTTTTAAATATACACTTTTTGCGTTATGTTCATAAAATTTCAAAATTATCCTCATTGAAATTATAAATAAAACCACTCTATATAAATTCCCCCTTCCCCCTCCCCCTTATATGAATTTTTAGATCCGTTCCTGTTTATCTGTGAACATGGGAAGTCTTTGAGAGATAATTACACACAACATGGTGAATTTGTCCTATTTATAGATCAAGATTCAAGCTGCCTTTCTTTGAACCATTACATAGTTATAATGTTGATATGGGAAGATGGTTTTCACATTGTGGTTTGGGGTCCAAATTGATTTTAATAACGTTGAAGACAACTCTAAATAATAATATTTATGAAATAAATGTGGTGTATATTACAGAATATATCATCAATTGAGAAGAGTAACGATCGAAGATTCGACAGTCGAACAAATCTGATTATTTTTATATAATTAAAGACTAATGTCATCATGACAACATCCTATAATATTAATAACATCAATCTCAATCACATAAATCAGTTGGAATTCTCACTTTCAAATTTCATATCATTATTCAACTTAAAGAATCAATCAAAATAGAAATAGATTATAGTTAAAATAAGGTGTGGAAATGGATAAGTAACTAACAAAGATATTAATATATATAGTAATACTAAACTTTAATTTTTTTATGCTTAGGGTACCTTTCTTGGATGTTGAATTATCAATAAAAATATAACCTTTGAAGTATTCAAGCGAAAGTGGCTGCAAAAAACGAACTCCATGCATATGTGGTTGAAATGTGGGACCCGTTCATGGTAACCCAACCAATGAAGGCATGGTGGACCAGTGTTTCAAACCCAGAACATATGTCAGGCCTATTTTAGATTCCTTTGCACATTTTAGGTCCATTAATAACTGGGCGAACCCAACCAATGAAGGCATGGTGGGCCAGTGTCAAACCCAGAACAGAAGTGAGGCCTGTTTAGATTCCTGTGCACATTTTAGGTCCATTAGTAGTTGGGCTAACCCAACCAATGAAGGGCTGGTAGGCCAATGTTTCAAACCCAGAACAGATGTCAGGCCTATGTTGATTCCTTTCAATTTAGAAACTCAATTTGGGCAGCCCATCAAATTCTATAATATTAAAAACATTTTAGGCATAAAAAATCATTGGACAACAGTATAATACTACTTGATTTTTGCTAGATTTAGATTCATGGTTTGCGGATAGAATAGCACTGCTTATGTTTCAAATATGCCTATGATACATATATTATACAGTAACACAACAAGTATATATATATATATATATATATATAAATTGATAATGATTTGAAGTTCAAAGTCTTACAATTATTAGTTCTGTGAGAGAGATGATGGCATCATGCTGTACTCAAATTAGTTGAATTTGTCCGTATGACTTTCTTACTCATAAAATATAAAAATAAAAAAAGAAAGTTAATTTTACTGACACTCTTTAGATTTTGTTATTTTTCACCCTCAATCCCTTAAAAATATGTAAAGGACAATTTTATACCTAATTTTTTAATCTCATACATTCTCAAATATCATATTACCATTATACCTCTTATTATTAAACAAAAGCTCTCTAATGGCTGCTTCTCATGATGTACATATAAGCCCATTCATTGTCAGTCTCCCCCTATCAATAGCTACAGTAATGAGAAACAATTCAATGACAGCTTTAGCAACCTCCTCAGCCCCTCACCTCGCATTACCGAGTCACCACTACCATCCTCACTCCAAAACCACCACTACCACAATAAATATTTTGGATATTGAACCACCACAACTAAATCACAACTATCTCTCTCTATTTATTCATCGACAGAGAAACAATTTCGGCCATCTCCGGCGAAATAGCATAGCCAATTCTCAGCTGTGGTAATTCTCATGGCAGAATGAAACACCACCAATTCCACAACCAGAACCACCACCGGCAAAATTAAAGGCACGACCACAACAATTGGCGGCGCCACCAGCGCAAAATGTGAATTTCAGAGAAGAAATTACCACCGACACCACCACCTGTGTTGCCACAAACACCATTCCCACCCCAAAACCACCGCCACTAAAACCCTATGGATCGATTACTGTCAGTTGGTAGTTGTAGGTGCAAAATTTCGCTCAACCAATAATGATTGAGAAAAATAAAACAACTCACTCAAAAACAACAGAAATAAATAAGAATAATGTATAGAGAAGTGTGGAATTGCTTGATCCTTTATTGGAGGTCTTAGCCTCTATTTATATACAAAAGATTGCAAAATTATGGTAGGACTCGCGTTGCTTGCCCTCCAATTCTTTCTATATAGCCATTCTTTTCTAATAGAGTTCTTTCCATTGTTGAATCTTCCATACATAGAAATTGCCTTGTACAGAACTTCCTATCCGAATTTTCCTTCTACAGTAAATCCTTCAAATGGTAGGATTTGTGCATTCTTGGGCTGAATATATTTTGATCCGGCTGGGCTTGAATAACAGGCCGGATGGTAAATACTCATAAGCTAGGCTAATGACTTCTTCTTGATTCGGCCTTGATGGAAGTTGGAGGACAAATTATAATGGTCTTGGGCTGTAAGTATGCTCAATTTGGGCTTGAACATGATGGGCCTTAAATGGCCTTAGAATGTAGATATGTGTGGTGGTGATGTGTGCGTTTTTTATTGGAGGGAGTTTTTTCCCTCCACACTTTGCCCCAAATTCCATTTTTAATTGAGTGACGGCTCCTATTAAAGAGGGAATTGAAATCGGTTTTTATTTGCTTCAGAAACGGTTCGTGGTCTCTCATTATTAATCTGTCACACAAGACTCTGCAAGAGTTACATTTGCCCTTGCTGCACTTCTGCGTCCTTCATTCCATCGCTTCCATCGCTTTGTCAGGTTAGTTTCGCATCTTTCTCTTTAATCTTTCATTATGAGTACTTCATCTACTCCCGAACGTGCAGACCTTGGGGATTCTGAATCCACACCTTCATCTTCCCCCATTCGCATTAGGGCTCCCCCTCCTAGGGTTTCTACAGATCGCCCTTCGTTGAATCCATCAGGTACTTCCCCTCTTCCAACCGAAACATCCACCTCAGGCTCTGATTACGTTCTTACCCATGAAGAGAAGAAAGCAATCATCTCTATTCGCCGCATCAAATTCTCTATTGCTTCGGTAATGGAAGAATTTGATGTTCCTGAAGGAGTAGATATTGCAGAATATCCCGAGGGTGCAGATTTCACCTCCGGCGAGGGAATTGAGGAGGATGAGTTGCTTCTTTCGGTAGGGCACCTTAACGCCCTCCGATTCCCTCTTCATCCCTTCTATCATTTAGTTTTCAATAAGCTAGGTCTTGCCCCCCTTCAAGTAAATCCCAATTTCTTTCGCATCCTTTCGGCATTGTTGGTGCGCCGGAAATTAGAGGCTCTGGATTTGACCCTTGCCGACCTTCTGCTTACTTACAATATATCTAAGCATGGGACCGAGCCTGGTCGCTTCTTTTTTACCTCTCCCCTTCATCAAAGGATATGCACGAACCTTCCTTCATCCGAAAAGAAATGGAAAGAAAGGATGGTTGTAGTTAAAGGAAAATGGTTCGTGTCCCAATCAATTGCGCTTCCCATCCCACGCAAATTCGGGAAATTAGGTATAGAATATTTAACCTCCTTTCATACCAAGTGTTCTGGCTGTTTTCCTTGCCAAGTCTTAATATTTCGCCATATTTATGAGTTTCTTGGTGTTTTTTCAGCTACATTCCCAGCCTCCGCAGCAAGGAACAGACTTTCTTTTCTTGAGGAACGAGTCTGGAGTGACCCCTCGCCTATCGAGGACCTGCTAACCTCTTCAAACCTCAAGGACATTGCTTCCAGTGCCGTTGCTGCAGACCTCATGGATCTATCTCTACCATCCTTTGACAGTTTCCCTATGACTGAGGAGGAGATACGGAGGGCTGAGGCTTTAAAAAAGAAAGCCGAAGATGCCCAACCCTTGGTCGTCATTGGATCAACTGAGGATGAGGTGGAGGTTGAGGAACCGCCATTGAAGAAATCTCGCCTCAACCCCTCTTCCTCTGGCAAGGGCAAAGTCCCTTCTAAAAGCAGAGGGAAAAAGGCTGGAGAGGCCGAACCTGAAGATGAAGTCAGGGCCTTTCTTGCTGAGGCTGGGGCTCCTTGGACTCCTTCCTTCACCAGGGCTGACAGGTCAGTCCTGCACTCAGGGGATTCTGTGGTTACAGACCCTTCAGCTGCACTGGCGGTGGCTCGAGGAATGTGGCTCCCAAAGGACGAGGAAGCCATCAGCCAAATGGGGTTAGAGCAACTACTCCCCTCTGCCCCAGTCCGGGCTATAGAGGTTCGCATTGCTCCTTCAACCTTAAGTTACTCTTGCTTGCTTATGTTTCTCTTTATGCTTATATGTGCTTCCCTGTTAAACAGAGTCTATACCATACTATGGCCCTCTGCGCCACTGCTGAAGCTCAATCCCTCTCCATCAAGAAGTTGGAAAAGGATCTTGAAAATGCAGAGAAGAGAGCCACTACTGCCTCTACCAATCTGAAGATAGCTTCTGAAGCCAAGGATGCGTACAAGAGGCAGTTATCAGCCTCTGAGGCTAAGGTGGATTCTCTTCAGGCCGAGGTTCAACGCCTGACCGAGGCTCTTACTACCTGCTTCAAGGCGGGGAAGCAAATGCAAGGGCGCTACTCCTGTCTGGCGCACCTGGCTAGTGCTAAAGCGTTCCGGTCTGGCTTTAATCAGGGTTCAGGCCCTAAGACGATGGATCCGGACGCCTTTGACAAGAAAGTGGGGGTGCACTTCCCATATGATGAAGGGCCAGAAGCTTTGGAAGCTGAAATCCGCTTTGCCGAGATGGTGAAGGCACATCTGAAGGGTACTCCCAGCTCCCCAGCTCCTGCGGCTTCAACTCCTCCTACCTCAAGTCCTAATGTAGTGGATGCTTTTGAATCTACTCCCTTCGATCCGAAGAGGAAGTAGAGCCCTGTACTTTGTTTTTATGAACAGCTTGGATAATGAATATACCTTTTCGTTTTAGGCTCGTCTGACTTGCTTTTGTTATATGTTCTTGATACTGTTTATATTTCTCTGTTTGGTAATGTGTTTAAACATTTAAACATTGTCTTTATGCTTCGGATTTATACTATCCGTGAAAACGTAAGGATTGTGAGAAGAAGGAGATCCTTTTAACTCGCAGGATGATTCGTATGGACAATGATTTAACTGTTAAATGGACCCTCCTTGCCTTTCATTTGCCCTCAGTAGAAGTATACATACTCTTTCCTTCTCATGTGTTCTTGATGTGGAGTATGAGGAACTTATGACATATCCGCATACACAAGGTATTAAACACTTGGAGTCCGGAGGAAAGAGTTTTGATCTGGGCATCAGAGATCTAAGGCGAATTACTCCTTGGCACTGAGTGTGGAGGACTAGTGCTGAATAGGACACTTAGGGTCCGAAACTGTCTCGGATACTTAGGATCCGAGGCGAATTTATCCCTCGGCACTGAGTGTGGAGGAATATTGCTGAATAGGACACTTGGGGTCCGAAGCTGTCTCGGATACTCTGGATCCGAGGCGAATTATACATTCCCTGGCGTGGAGCCGGAGGGGGGTTTTGCCGAACCGAACACTCAGGGTCCGAGGCGAGATTTTCGCCGAGCCGAACACTTAGGGTCCGAGGCGAATGACCTATTCTCCGGCGCTGAGCCTGAGGGAAGGTTTAAATGAATCATTCCCCAGCGCTGAGCCAGAGGGGAGGTTTTGCCGAGCCGGACACTTAGGGTCCGAGGCGAGAGAAGAGGTTGTGCCGAACCGAACACTTAGGGTCCGAGGCGAGAGAACTACTCCCCGGCGCTGAGCCTGAGGGGAGGTTGTGCCGAACCGGACACTTGAGGTCCGAGGCGAATGAATTACTCCCCGGCGCTGAGCCTGAGGGGAGGTTTAAATGAATCATTCCCCGGCGCTGAGCCAGAGGGGAGGTTTTGCCGAGCCGGACACTTAGGGTCCGAGGCGAGAGAAGAGGTTGTGCCGAACCGAACACTTAGGGTCCGAGGCGAGAGAACTACTCCCCGGCGCTGAGCCTGAGGGGAAGTTGTGCCGAACCGGACACTTGAGGTCCGAGGCGAATGAATTACTCCCCGGCGCTGAGCCTGAGGGGAGGTTTACTTCATATTTTTCCTCAAATCACTTATTATGAGGTTGAAGACTCAAAAATGATAGGAGGCCAAGAAAGCGAGTAACAGTGGCTGTGAAGTTCTCCATTTGTCGACTTTAGAGACCTGCCTCCACTGATACTCCCTTCTTGGCAGCCAAATGTTGTGGACCGCGCATATATGAATCGCATTTATTCTCTATTTCTATCCGATGTGGGACATAGACTAAATTTTGTCAAAAAAAGTCGGTGTAAGGAATGCCTCTGGTATTGAGTCTTGACAGCTTTAAATACCAGTGGGCCCTCCTTACACCGTAATTAACTATTTGAATATTCCCATATATAACAGAATGTAGCACATACTGTTTTATCGATGTGGGATAGAAAGTTTTAAGCACAGGCCATAATTCATGTGTTTTGTGTCTTGTGTGCTTGTTGGTATTTGTGTTTGTGTTTTGTTCGTTTTTTTTTTTGTTTTGTAAAAATCATTGTAAATGCTTTGCTTCTAACGCATAGTGCGACTTGGCATGCGCATAAAAATTGCGTAATCATAGAGTTCGTATGACTCCCCATTTTTATAAAAAGAAACAAAAACAGAGGAGAGTGATATTGAATATAGAAGCAAAATAAAGAAAAGTTTGGCTGACTGTGGACATATTCAGCCTTATTTGTGAAGAACTTATAGCAAAATTGACAAACTTAACTAATGGAAATACCTTTTCAGGTGTATTGCGTTCCAAGGACGCGCAATGGGGCGTCCGCCAGCTTCGGCCAAACGATATGCTCCTTTCCCCACTACTTCGGTAACTCTGTAGGGTCCGGTCCAATGAGGTTCCAGTTTCTTTACATGAGCTGTCTCTTGCTTCAACACCCAATCGCCTACCACAAAACTCCTGATCCTGACGCGTTTGTTATAACTGTTACACACCTGTTGTTGGTATGCCGCGAGTTGAATTGCTGTTGCATCTCTCCTTTCGTCCACCAAATCAAGGCTATATTCGAGTTGTTGTTCATTGTTCCCCTCCAGTACTAAGAATGTCCGAAGGGTTGGGATTATGGACTCGGTAGGAATGACAGCTTCGAGACCATATGCCATAGCAAATGGGCTTTTTCCCGTGGGTCGTCTTGGAGTGGTTCGATAGGCCCAAAGCACTTGAGGGAGATTCTCGTACCACTTTGTCTTCAATTTCTCCAATTTTTTCTTTAAGCACCCGAATATCGTGCGATTAGTTATTTCAGCTTGCCCATTGCCTTGTGGATGACTAACTGCAGCCAACTTTTGCAAGATTCCATGTTCGCTAAAGAATTTCCTTGTACTTCTGTTATCGAGGTTCTTACCATTGTCCATTACGATGACTTTTGGTACCCCAAACCGGCGAATAATGTTGCTCCAAATGAAATGCTTTACTTCTTCGTGGGTGATGCTAGAGAAGGCTTCAGCTTCCACCCACTTGGTGAAGTAATCCGTAGCCAGAAGCACATGCTCCTTTTTGTCCATGGTTTTGGGCAATGGTCCTACTATATTAATCCCCCATTGGGCGAACGGCCATGGATTAGCCATGGCGTGCAAACCCTCGGCAGGTTGGTGCTTTATTGGACCATGACGCTGACACTTGTCACATCGTCTTGAGTATTCCTCGGCATTCCGAGCCAAGTATGGCCAGAAATAACCTTGGGTCAGAATTTTGTGTGCAAGGGGTCTTCCTCCGGAGTGGTTTCCACAATCCCCTTCATGAACTTGTTTCAGAATTGTGAGAGCCTCAGTAGGGGTTACACACTTGAGATAGGGACCGGAGAATGACCTTCGGTACAACTGGTTATTGATGATGGCATACTTAGCCGCGGTAAGCCTAAGCTTCCTTGCCTCAGCTTTCTGATTTGGGAGAACCCCTTCCTTGAGGTAGGCTTCGATTGGATCAATCCAGCAGGGCTCGCGTGGTACTTCCGGGACCACCATCACCTTTTGCTGGGGATTAATGCTAGGTCCTTCGAGAACATCGATTGGAACAAGCCGAATCAACTCTTCATCTGAAGACGATGCGGCTGCATCCAATCGATCTGCTTCGGCATTTTCATCTCGTGGTACCTGATGGAACTCGATTTGATCGAACTCTCTACAGTATCTTTGTATGACTTCATACGTTCCTCCTTGGGAGAATATTGCCCTGTCACTTGATTGATCACAAGCTGTGAATCACTAAAAACTTTTAAACATCGTACCTGTAGCTGTTTAGCTAGCCGAAGTCCGGCGAGCATTGCCTCATACTCGGCCTCGTTATTAGTAGATGGGAAATCTTGCAGAATTGACTGCTGCAGCTTGGTACCCTCGGGTGTTGTGATGTCAATACCGGCCCCTGCCCTTTTCCGGTTGGATGAGCCATCAACTCGTAACTCCCAGTATGGCTCTGGAAGTGTCGGTTCCTCAGGTTGATCTTCGTACTCTAGTAGGAAATCCGCTACCGACTGTCCCTTGTGAGATACCTTCGGTGCATAGGTGATGTCAAAAGAGCTAAGTTCAATAGCCCATTTTGTAATTCGACCAGACAGGTCTGGTTTAGCTAGGATAACCCATATAGGGTAATTTGTAAGTACCACTATGCTGTGAGACTCGAAGTAATGTCGAAGTTTCCTCTTGGCATAAATTAACGCCAGGATTACCTTTTCTGTCTTGCTGTACCGTGTCTCGGCATCCGTCATAGTTTTGCTTGTGTAAAAGATTGGGTGCTGAACCTTGTCTTCTTCTTTGATCAACACTGCACTTGTTGCTACAGCTGATACTGCCAGGTACAGGATGAGAGTGTCTCCGGGCGTTGGAGCAGAAAGGATTGGGGGTTTTGCCATGTAGCTTTTCAATTGATTGAGAGCTTCCTGCTGCTGAGGTCCCCACATATCTTTGTTTTTGGATCGAATAGCATCAAAGAAAGGTTTATACTTATCAGATAATCGGGATATGAACCGGCTGAGAGCCGCAATTCGGCCGGTTAGAACTTACACTTCCCTGCGAGTTTTCAACTCCTGGTTCTGTATGAGTGCCTTTGCCTGAGCTGGGCTTACTTCTATTCCTCTTTTATTTACGACGTGCCCAAGGAACTGTCCTGACGAAACGGCGAAGGAGCACTTGGTGGGGTTCAGCTTCATATTGTATCTCTTGAGAGTATCAAAGACCTCCTGGAGGTGCTTCGGGTGGTCCTCTTTCCGTATACTTTTAACCACCATATCATCGATATAGGCTTCAACTGTATTGCCCAGCAGATTACTGAAAATTTTATTGACAAGTCGCTGGTAGATGGCTCCGGCATTCTTTAGACCGAAGGGCATCACTCTGTAGCAGTAAGTGCCCGTTTCTGTGATGAAAGCAGTTTTCTCCTCATCTTCAGGATTCATGGGAATCTGATTATAGCCGGAGTATGCGTCGAGGAATGTGAGCCTTTCATAACCCGTCGTAGCATCCACCATTTGATCAATCTTGGGCAGAGGAAAGCTATCTTTTAGGCAAGCTTTGTTAAGGTTGGTATAATCTACGCATACCCTCCAATTCCCATTCTTCTTTTGAACGACTACTACATTCGAGAGCCATTGTGGGTATTGCACCTCTCGAATGAATCCTGCTTGTAACAGTTTATTCACTTCCTCGGCTATTATGCGATTGCGTTTAGGTGCGAACCGTCGGTGCCTCTGTTTGACTGGCCTAAATTCTGGGTTAACCCTCAGACTATGGCATGAGACTGTAGGATTGATCCCCACCATATCCGAGTGATCCCAGGCAAAGACATCCGAATTGCACCGAATAACCCTGATCAATGCTTCCTTCTCTTCGGCTGTGCAAGATGAGCCAGTGTAGGTGATCTTCTGAGGGTCTCCAAGGACTACCTCTACAGCTTCGAGGGACTCCTCGGTAGGTGCTTCAGCTTCGGCTTCTTCCTCTGCCTTGAGATACTTGGGCAGAGGACACTGTAACTGCTATTTGATTGCGTCTTTGGGATTCGCCTCTGACTGAGGTGATTTCGACGCTTTCTTTGCTTCGTGTAGCGTTAGCATGTAACATTCTTTGGCAGCAACCTGGTCTCCCCAGAGGTCGATGACCTCCCTGCCATCCGGGGATAAACACCTCATTACTTGATGAAGTGTCAAAGGGACTCCATTCATACGATGGATCCAACCTCTTCCCATAATGAGGTTATAAGATGGATGAATCTCTGTCACGACGAAGTTTTCCTTTAGAGTTCTCTTTGCTGCAGTAACGGATAGATAGACCACCCCAAGCGGATTCACCTTAGTACCATCAAATCCCATTAGGGGGCCGGAAGTTGGCCTGATGGATGATGGTGAAATCCCCAACTGATCAAAAGCTGTTTTTGTAATGATGTTGGCGCTACTTCTCAGATCTATCAGCACTCTCCTGATCATGTAATTCGCTACCAGGAGGCTGATGACCAAGGGGTCCTCATGCGGGCGCTGGACTCTAGAAAGGTCATTGTTACCGAATCCAATATTGATGCTGCCTGGTGCAACTGTGTTTACCGAAGACAACTTGCGTAACTTATGAGCCTCTCACAGCCTAAATCTGTACAACTCTTCAGATTCTTCATCATCCTCCGATCTTCCGTGTATAGCATGGATAACCTTTACCTGACCGCCCTCTACCCGTCGAGGGTTAACCTCCCGAGGTTTTACGTGCTCCTTCGTGGCGAGATACTCCACCAATTCTCCTCGCGCTATCATGCTTTCTACCTGTCGCTGTAGGGACCTGCAGTCATTGGTGGTATGCCCATAATCTCTATGGTAGGCACAATGTTTGCTTTTGTCCCTCTACTCCAAGGGTTGTTTCATGGGCTGAGGAGTCGCGAACCTCGTCTTATTCTCTTGGAATAAGCGCGCCAAGGTAGTACGGAGAGGGGTAAGCCTGTCCTCTGTCCTTCGCCTTTTCTCAGACGCTTGGGTGACTTGTGTGGCGGTATGAGGAACCTTCTGCCCCCTTGTGCTTGCAGCTTTCTCTCGAGACTTGTTTTCTACTGTGACGAGGGTAGCGTGCTGTGCACGGTGAGCTACGTTTTCCTCCAACCGAATGTAGATTTGTGCCCTAGCGTTCAAAGTCTGCATATCCGGGGGGGAATATTTGACCAAGGACGTGTGAAACTTGGTTCCCTGGATCATTGCCAGCTTAAATGTTTCGATTGCCGTGGCGGGATGGCAATCTGCTATCTCCGAGGCCTCCATGTTAAACCTGGATAAAAAATCTTGCAGAGTTTCTCCCTTCCTTTGCCTTATGGTGAAAAGGCTGGCGATACTTTTCTTCTGCTTCTTATTTCCGCAATACTGGGCTAAGAACATAGTGCACAAGGTCTCATAGTCCGGGATAGACTTGTGTGGCCTATTCCTGAACCATTCTAACGCTGCTCCGGTTAAACTGGTAGGAAAAACCTTACACATCCACGGATCGTTATGATCGTCCAATGCCATCTTTTGCACATAATGATCTAGATGCCGAGAAGGGTCGCTTGCCCCATCGAACTGGGTGAAGGATGGCATAGTGAACTTCTTCGACCTCTCCACAAAGTACACCTCGTCAGTAAAGGGGGTCTTGACCAAGGAGTTCTTGTACTCTCTAGCCATCTCGGCTGGTGTCTGGACTCTCAAGAGCTTTTTTTCATCGAATGCATCTTGCACACGTGCGCCATCTGGAACGCCATTGGACCATACTGTAAGCCTATGGCTGGACTCGGCCTGTTCGTCCTGTGTGCGCTGCGGGAGATTATCCGAAGCAACCGCCTCGGACCTCGTCCCTTGCTTTTGCTGCGCCTCACTAGGTCGAGCCCCGTCAGGTGGTGTCTCGTTGGCTGGAGGCTCGTGAACCGGAGGTAGATTCCGGGTGGGAAGTGGTGCCGCAGCCGCGCCTGGTGGTGGTTGTGGCGTTAGCCTGGCCATGGCCGTGTGCAGCGTATGAGTCTGCTGCTGAAGCGCAGCTATCTGGGTGACACTCGTGTCGTTTGCTTGCCGGAGTGTCTCAAATTGGTGCAAGAACTCTTCTCGCATCTTTTGCATCAGTTCTATCTGTTGATTCATTGCTGAATCTCCATTTGACATTCCAGACACGACCAAAGGATTTAATTTGAAGAACAAGTGGGAGTATATTTCTATACGGTTCCCACAGACGGCGCCAAAGTGTAGGTGCAAAATTTCGCTCAACCAATAATGATTGAGAAAAATAAAACAACTCACTCAAAAACAACAGAAATAAATAAGAATAATGTATAGAGAAATGTGGAATTGCTTGATCCTTTATTGGAGGTCTTAGCCTCTATTTATATACAAAGATTGCAAAATTATGGTAGGACTCGCGTTGCTTGCCCTCCAATTCTTTCTATATAGCCATTCTTTTCTAATAGAGTTCTTTCCATTGTTGAATCTTCCATACATAGAAATTGCCTTGTACAGAACTTCCTATCCGAATTTTCCTTCTACAGTAAATCCTTCAAATGGTAGGATTTGTGCATTCTTGGGCTGAATATATTTTGATCCGGCTGGGCTTGAATAACAGGCCGGATGGTAAATACTCATAAGCTGGGCTAATGACTTCTTCTTGATTCGGCCTTGATGGAAGTTGGAGGACAAATTATAATGGTCTTGGGCTGTAAGTATGCTCAATTTGGGCTTGAACATGATGGGCCTTAAATGGCCTTGGAATGTAGATATGTGTGGTGGTGATGTGTGCGTTTTTTATTGGAGGGAGTTTTTTCCCTCCACAGTAGTATTCCCGCGAATAAATCACATAGTCGACGGTGGCAACCCATAATCGAAGCTCTCGCGCTCGCCGGCGGCAGATCAGCTAGTCTCGGCACGGTTGTTCTGGTTCTGATCTAGGAACAGGGTAGAGGAAACGACGATGAAGAGATAAGGTGGAGAAGTTCGAATTCTAAAATTACACAAGTACCCATATATTAAATGACGTGGCAAGCATTATTAAGGCTTTTTTGTCCCAAAACAAATGGGTATGTTAGCTTTTCCAATATATATATATATATATATATAAAGAAAAATTACTTGTAAATTTACAAATCATTTAAGGATAGTTTAGTCCTTGGATCTAATTTTAGGTCAAAAAACTTTTAGGCAAACTACAATGACCTCCTCTGAGGTTTGGCTTAATTGCAAATAAACCTGAAATTTGTCATTTTGTTACAAAGACCTCCCCTCCATACAAAAATTAGTAATTTTTGTCAGAAACTTTGGTTGAAGTGACTAAAACGCCCTTTAGTAAAGTAAAAAGACACTATTACCCTTAATGTGTCATCAAATTACCAAAAAAAAAAAAACACCTTTGTTGTAAGGTATAAAATTGCCCTTTTATCTCTCCCTCTCATTTTCTCTCTCAGATTCGATGGCGAGGTGAGTGCGCTCCATCATCGGTGCCAACGGCCACCAAATTCAGCAATCCTACTTCTCCCTCTAACCCTCTCTCTCTCTATCCACCGAATTCGACGGTTGCGGGTGTGGCGGTGATGGGAGTGGTGGCCGGTGGTGGTGGTGAAAGGAGAGGGCGTGGGTCTGGTTTGGCGGAGAGAAGATGAGAAAAAAAGAAGTCAGCCATGGCCTTCGCCGCTTTGGGTTATATACATGTATATGTATATATAAATATATATGTGCTTTTAGATGTAGCTGTGATGGGGAATTGTGGCCGGTGATGGTGGGGGAGGAAGTGGGGTATGGGTCTGGCATTAGGGTGGAGGAGAGGAGGAACAGAGAAGAGGAAAGAAAAATAAAAAAAAAAAATTAAAATTAAAATGGGCAAACATGTAATTTAACGTAGTTAGATATTTTAAGATTTTTTTACAATATAATAATGAGGGTAGATAAGTAAATTCACATCAAAATCTGACTAAGGGTGTTCTTTGTAACAAAATTGCAAACCTTAGGTTTACTTGCAATTATGCCAAACCTCAGGGGAGGTCATTGTAGTTTGCCCAAAACTTTTTTGACAAAGTCAAGAGTATTTAAGTCATTTTACACGATACCAAAGTTGTGCAGGTAACGGTTGGGGTGCTAGTAAAAAACGAAACAAACATTTGTAGTATGAGTGATAGTAATTTTCGAAAGGTGCTTCAATGTGATATTTGGCCAAATATGAAGGAGTGTAAGTAAAATTAACCCCAAAAAAAATTAAGCTAACCATGTTCTCCAAAATTATGTGGGGTCCGAATTCAAAAAGGGCCCAGATAATAAGGAAGTTTACATGATTGTGTAGACTGACCCACAACATTGCCATTTGGCCCACTAATATTTATTTATAGAGAAAAGCTCTCTGGATGATGAGCTTGGGTCTAGCCCATTTGGTTGTCTCTCTGGATGTCATAGCCTAATTAACATTTCACATATATAATCTTAAATAGATACAGTTGAAAATATTACGTTAATGAATTGGCAATTTGAATTTGGAATTAGAAAAAAAATTAGTTATTTGAATTCAATTTTTTCTAATTTCAAATCTAAGGCGTCTGATATAAAATGGTAGCTAAGGTAGGATAGTTTTCTAACTATTAAATTAATTTAAGCATGACTGAGAAGAGAAAGACAGTTTGAATTTAAAAATTGGAGCAAATTTAATTCAAAATTTTAACTAAAATCATAATCGTATTTGAGTAAACTAAAATGCTTTTTAAAGAGTTACAATTGGTTAAATGTTCGCTAACATTAGACTATCTAGCACATTTTAGGTCCATTAGCTGATCCAAACCCAACCAATAAAGGCTAGGTGAGCCAGTGCTCTCAAACCCAAAACAGATGTCAGGCCAATATTGAGTCAAGCTCGAAATCTCAATTGGGCCAACTAACTTAATCTAGAATATTAAAAAATAATTTAAATATACTAATAATAATGTGCCAGAATGATGAACGTTGAAAATTAAAAAAAATATTTAATTTTTAATTACCTCTTCAAAATTTTAGCCCTTAAAATTCAGTTATTAAAATTTTCAATTTTATCAAATAGTGGCACTATAGCTTTCTCAACAATTTTATCAACTAATTTTTTTAGGAAATTAATATGTAGCCCACAATTATCAACATGATTTGGCAAACAATCATTGCCAGTTTCTAAATCGGATAAATATGGCATTGCTTATATTTCAAATATATGCATATGAGTAATATTATATATGTAACGCAAAGAGAAAGTATAAACAAATTACCTAATCATGTTCTCCAAAATGATGTAGTGATCCAAAATCCAAATAGGGTCCAGAAAAGACATTTTAGATGATTGTTTAGATTGACTTGCAACATTGCCATGCGGCCCACTAATATTTTTTTGGTCGTTTGGTTTTCCCACCAAACATTTCACATTGCATTTCAATAGAGACATCTATAATATTAAATTGATACGTTTGAGTAAATTATTTTAAAATAATGTTTAAAATCACCGATCATTACATTTTAAACAAAACTAAAACTTCACTTGAATGGGAATGTTTTCACATACAGAAGTAAACAAGTTTACCAATAAGTCAGTGGTATAACGGTATTAGGCTCTTACTTTTTAAAGGGAAGTCACGAGTTTGAGATTCGGTGGAAATATGCGTGTGTGAGTACTAATTAAGAAAAAAAAAAGAAAAAGAAGTAAACAAATCCAAAGGAAGGTGCAATGTGTGAATCGTTATCGCTCATAAAAAATCTGGAACGGACCCATGTAAGCAGTGACGGATCCAAGAAAATGTACGAGAGGGGACGGCTTTGAATAACAATATTATATAGTAGATATTATTAAAAATTGAGTAGGGGCATTCTTAAAATTTTCATAAAAATGTTAGGACATTTTTAAAAATTTCACAAAATTTGTAAGTAATTTTGTAAATAAAAAAAAAAAATTCAACGAGGGTGAGATTTGATAAAATCGGTTACTCCACTGTGCCCTTCATGGGTTTGTGCCTGCATGTGGGGCTTAGTGGGGGCACTTGGCCCCACTGGAATTTTAAAAATTCCCATCTTTACCTAATTTTTTTTGAATAATTATATAAATGCTTCCATAACTTTATCCTTTTCTTCTGCCAGGAAAAAATTAAAAAAAACACTTTATCCTTTTCTCCCATTCATATTTTTTCTTCTCCCACTCAAGCCCTCGTTATTGTTTAAGTTCGCCCCACTGAAACAAAATTTTGGTCCGTCACTGTTGCATGCCTCTGTTTTTTAAAGGGTTAGGAGATGCCAAATAACTAGAATAATTAACGATTTTAAGTTTTTAACCTAGACTTATTATCAATAACATATGCCCTCATCGTAGTCCTCATTCCAACCTTTTTCTTTCACCATCATAGAATGTTTAGTCTCTTCTCTACTTGTCCAACTCATTTGGATTATTTTCACATTCCTCAATCAACAAATAAACAACATGATTACTCCAAAGAGGTGGAACAATGATAATACATAATTTAGGGATTAATACGTCAATGATAAAGAAACAAATTTATAAATTTCCCTTCTTCGTCTTATCATTCGAATTCATGAAAATGACCCGAGATCTTCATGAATTGTCACATTCACACCTAAAATTGACAATCTTGTATGTGTCGAAATCCACCATAGCTAACGTCTAACAAAAATCAAAACCAAAGAAATAAAATGAAAGCCCAACAAAATATAATTTTGCTTGAATCATATAATATTATTGAATCATTATTGGATGGTGACCTATCACAGGTGGCAAGTGAAATATCATTTGTAGGATCTCTCAAACAATTAAAAAAATGGGATCATCACATTATCATTATAATAAACTTTCATCATTTGAAATAATGAAATGATTAGGTAAGATTAAGCTTATGATCTTCTCAAATTAATTTAAAATGATTTAAACAATTAATATTATGATACATAATCTGTCATTCCCAATTATTTAAAAATTTCCACCAACCAAACATGCTTCCCAAACAAATCCCCATAACTCTATTCTTAACCTAATTTTACCAAACTACCCTTTCCATCCAGTCGTCAATGTACTCCGACCTTTAAGTTGACCAAGGACAATAATGTCTGTAAAAGCATTTCAATAATCGAGTATTATTATTTATATCTGTGATTCTATATGTTTTTATATGCACATACACGTGCAATCAAACCTCAGAGGCACCGATTAACTGAAATACCGATTTGAAGCGAAGGATGATCACATGGTAACCAACTAGGATGATCACATGGGCCAGATCTGTGGGACCCACTCGTGTTTTCCGCACGAGTATCTAAGCAAAGCTGGCTCACACTAAGCTCTGACCAGGTAATATATGCTCATGCACGTGCGGGTTCAGCTTAATCAACGGCTGGGACTTTTTTTATTCCCGATCAACGGCTGTGATTCCATCCGTACGTGTTGCCACGTAGACTTCACCGACTCCGGTGGGTAAAAAGAAGGTGAGAGGAAGCAGAAACATTGGCCAATGATTAAAATAATGACAACCGAATGATGAACTGATTTTTCTTAGAGTGTTGGGGATTGACTGTTGACCAGATCCAGCAAAAACAAGGTAAGTTTGACTGGGTTGCACGTGCGAGGGCAGGCATTCTGCACGTGCGCTGTGCTGTCGTCGGCTCAATTGTATATTGGTGTCCCACGTAGGACACACATGAGTGGTAATAATAGAATTGCAAGTTGGGTCGTAGGGAAAATCCACTTGTTTGATTGTTTATTGGATAAATCCACTCATATTTTGATTGGGGGAAATACTAAAATGTAGTCGTAATTGTATAATTTCAAATTTTTATATCAATTTTATGAAATCTTAATGCAAGAGAATTTCAAATGCAGTTACAATGGGGTCATTTCAGTTTCAGTCTTTCAATCTGTAAAATTTGTTATAATCTCAATTTTACTATACTTCTTTTTTTTTTGAAAAGTAAATTCATGATATTTTGATGGAAAAGAATGTTTAGTGCAGCCACAAGTGTGCAATCTTATGATACTTTGATGGGGACAATCTTAGTCTTTATATCCCTGAAATCTACGATAACCTATAATATTTAAAACCGTAAGTTACGCACTATCGCGGTTGTGTTTAGCACAACTATTCGATGCGAAACTAATGGTGCACAAAAGAACTACATTATCTGGAAAAAAAAAACATGTGAAAGATTTTAAAATTGTGGAGTACCACAATGAAAAGTGTACCGAATAGGTGGTTAGAACTATTTCAAAATTTTCTTTTTAGGTTATCTGAATTCTTAAAATGTTATAAAAATAAATTCATTTATTTCACTTTACTTTCTATTCACTAAATGAAGGCCTAGCGATATAAGGATTTTACTTCTCAAAGGGAGTTCAGAGATTCGAATCTCAATGAAGGTAATTTGTATGAGTTATAACTAAGAAAAAAAAAAAAAAACTTGGAGTGAACGATTCTAGAAATATTACATTTGATAGTTCTTAAAACACCAAATTACCATTATTTGAGTCCATTCTAAAATAATAATATTTATATTTATTATTTATTATTTATGAGTCATGGTTATAAAAATAGTATATTTATTTTGAAATAGAGACAGTATTATATAAAATTAAAAAAATAATTTAATACCCTAATATATATGTGGGCTTCCTAGAAAGTAGCTAATACAATTATTCTTGACAATACTGCTCTTGCAGGAACCAAAATTGCGATGACAATGACCATCCGAGATTGTAAATGAAACAACAAAACTAGTAGTCAAATCATACCAGGGACAAAATAGTAAATTGAAGCAACAAGTTGATGAAAGACAGTAAAGGGACCTAGTTCACGTGCGTATCACATGGGAGGAGCCTCGTACGGACTAAGAGAGGGCCATGATGGGATGGGGTCTTGTCAGGTAGTGAAGGGAGATCCATTATTGGGGTTGGGGAACACGTGGGACAGCTAGCACGCACCTGTGGGGACCACTCAATCATCACCCAACATCTTGTCGGACTATTACAAAATCATTATCAAACTATAAGTGCATGTGTGGCTATAATTATATTGGTTACAAAGGTGATGATGACCATCTCAATGAGATGAATTCTAGTATTACACTAATGATTATCTTATTATTATAGGTTTGTGTTTTTTTAGGAAGTGTGTGACTTCTTTCTAAAGTAGTAATCCACTGTTAAGTGACACAAATATTTTTTTAGGGTAAAATGCACACTGTTAAGTGACACAAATATTTTTTTTTTTTTTTTTTTTTTTTTTGGGTAAAATGCAAGAAACTCCTTGAACTATTGAAAATTTTGAAACTAACTCTTTGAATTTTTTAAAATGCAAGAAACTCTCTAGACTACGCAAAATTATTGCAGATGACCCCATTCATCCAATGTTGGTGATATATGACCGTCAAAATTGGTTTGTTAATTTTAATTGACCATATTGCCCATAGAAGTATGAAAGGATAATAATGTCCCTAATTTCCAACCGTTGACCCAAAGCCCATAGCCCATTCCTATTGACGTAGCAAACACAAGAGATAACAAGCTCAGTGCAGAAACACAAACCCAGTTCCACAACCACAACGACGACGGCCATGAAACACAATCATCTGGAGTTTCAATCAATATGGTTTTGAGCAGTGATATTGTACTACATTTTGTGATTGCTAGGTTTCTCTCTCTAAGATTTTGCCCATCATCATCGTCGCCAACCTTCCTTTTATTCACGAAACTGCCCTAACCCAGCCTTCCTTTTATTCACTCCACACACAGTGCAGAAAAGGAAGAAGTAGCGGTAACGGCGGTAGGGAAGAAATGCAGCGGTGAGCTCGGCAGGCTGGTTCGGCGGTGGCTCGGCGGCGGCTCAGATGAAGTGACGGCAGAGGGGACGAGCTCGGATGGTGGAGAGGACTGGCGATCAATGTAGGTAGAACGGCGATGGGATGGTTCGGCCATGGTTGACTCGCGGCGATGGGCTGGTTGCGGCTGAACTGCATAGCGGCCGAGCTTTGCATCATCCGCCGACCTCCCCGTTCTGATCGGGACAGTTACCCACTTCTCGTTTTCATCGAATTCCACATATTCGACCTTAAATTGCTCCGCAATCATCCTCCATAGACTTCAAAAATTAAACAACTCCTACTAAAATCAGACACCTTGAAACCCCCAAAAATCCACTGTCACCACCCCACTTTTGTCGAAATCTGACAACTCTCCTCCTCTGGTGTCGCCGCGGGTGTATGGTGTTCGTTACTGTCATGATCGAAGAAGAATTGGACTTTGTAAAACAAGCAACTGGGTTATTGCAGATGGTGAACAGTGATATATATATATATATATATATATATATATATATATATATATAAACACACACACTACGTATATGTTTGGCGTGTGACTCAGCTGCAATGGGGTGTTGGTGTGAAACAATATAAGAAATAACCTACAAAATATCTTTGGTGTGCTGTCGAGCTCCCATTGGCTGTTAAGATTTTTGTTGCCACGTCAACAAGATAATATGACAATGCTTCAAACGGTGTCGTTTCATAGTAAGGGCAAATATGTCATTTTTCTATTCCGGTGACCAGATGGGGTAATATGCAACAAAATCAAAGTTGAGGGGGTTTTTTTTGTAGTCTAGGTGGTTAGTTGCAAAACCCCAATAGTCTAGGGGGGTTTCTTGCATTTTACCCTATTTTTTATTTATGTTTCGAGTGCGTTCTTATTTTCACGCTTCACGCGCGTTCTTGTTCAAACTCTTATTACTTATAATTTAATTTTGTCGCTTTTATTCTCCTACTCTCGAATTCGCTCCTGCTCTCACTCCCCCTTTATATGACTTAGGTTATAAACTCCTAGATTAGGGAATGGGATGGCAGCGGGGGATTTGGGGTGGGAATCTCACATCTCTATTAATTTTTTATTCTTTAAAATTTTCTGAATTTTTCAAACTAGCACTATTTCTATTCTCATTTACATAATCGGTTTCTCAAAATTACTTTAAACCGGGCGAAGTCTCGCCGGTAGGCCTGTCAATGGATCGAATTCAAATTAGATCGATCAAATCCATATCCTATTTGTTAAGTAAACGGATTATCAGATTCGAATCACTAACGGGTCCTCGAACTGAATGTCCCAATCTATATCCTATTTAACTCGGGCACGGATCGAATTGGATTCGAATTCGGATTAAAATCATATTTACTAATATATATAATTATAAAGTTAGATGAAATGGAGAATTGTTAATATACAGAATGCTACAAAATATAACTATGCAACCAAATGAATATAATGATAAATAATTAATATATATAAATTTAGTAATATATAACTAATATATATAATATTGATGAGAACACCACACTATTAGTATGTATATGAAGAGATTTATTAACATTTGGATGAGAACACCACACTATTGTATATATAACATTATGATTTTTTTTTTTTTTAGATTTTTGGGTTACCTCTAATACAATTCTAATAGGAGTATTGATATAAATATGTAAAATTCTTGATAAATAATTATATATATAATTTTAATCAGATCGGATCAACATAATCCATATCCGATTTGTTAAGCTAACGGATTATCAGATTTGGATTGTAATCGGATTATCAGATTTTTTGTGCAATTCATATCCGACTAATCGGATCGGATACGGATCAGGATCCGCTCCATTGATAGGTCTATTTGCCGGATAGGAATTTTTGCCATCGCTTCTCATTGCTCTATTTCTTCGCAAGACTTAAGACATAAAACGAAATAAGGGATAGAGTGTCCTCCCATGTGTATATATATATTTAACATATTTTAGTAATATATTTATAGTATGCAAGATTAATTTAATAAATTTATAGTATATTAGGGTTGGGGGAGACTACCCTCTCCTGAAATCGTCCTGAAGCTCGCAAGATTTTTCCAAATAGCCCTCATCTTTGTCATCATTTACATAATCGATTTTCCAAAATTGTCCCAAATGTGATGGGGTGGCCCCGCCAAAGTAGAAATTTTTTTCCATGGACAAATTATTTGGGGCTATATATATCAACTCTAATAAGATTTTAGGGTGTGGAGAAAGTGAGATGAAAAAGAGAGGATAATCATACATGGTGTATAATTAATTAATTTGTGCCAATACAAGAGAGAGCAATTGAGAGAAAATTCACCATGTATATCTTTGTTCTTGTGTGTGATTTTTTTTTTTTTATTCTTCGTGATTGCTTGATTATTTCTCGAACAACGTTGTTTATTTTGTATTTTCGCCATAACAACTGGTATCAGAGGATCCGATTGATTGTGCAGAGTGACTCCAACAGTGTGTACTTAAAAATTGTAAGATGTAAAAAATTATTTCTAATGCCAATTCCAATTTTAATTTATTAATTGTTTCCTTTTGTTTTAATGATTTTAAACTCGGTATCATTCAAAAAAAAAAAAAAATCAAATATTTAAGAACGTGACTCTATAAGAACTTGAACCCTTAATTTTACTTCGGTGAATTATTTTTCTTTTTAATAACAAAACTTTTACTTCACATATTGGAAATTGGAAGTTAAAATGCTTTTTTAGTAATTTTCCCCTCAAAAAATTAATATTTTTCAGATACATGTGAATTGTTTTCAATATTTGTTAGTGGAAAGAAAGACTACATGCGTCAAATGGTTAATTATGAATGACTCTTTGAGACCAGACACCAACATCGTCAAATAAATTATGAATAGAAAGATTTAAAAAAAAAAAAAATGGTATATAAGCAAATCAATCTTTTTATCATTTTGAAAAAAAAAAGTTATGTAATTGTTTTGTTTATCTTTCCCACAACACAATTTCCAATATACACATGTAGAATCATAGTAAGGGGTTGAAAAGTCCATTGAAACAACTAAACGATGTGTCCAAAAGTATATTAACTATAACCAAATTAATGGGATACGGTAGCTGTAACACCCCCACATTTTCCACGCATAAGTTGATCAGGCTTATACACGAAAAACGAGGGATATCAAAAACAATTGGCAATATACAAGCATGGAATACAAAATGATGGAATTAAAAGAATTTAGACAGGAAAGAAACATTAAATAATACAACATCCATCCATCCTTTATTTAATGTAGTACTTCATTACAACTTGGAAATCCTACGTCAGGGATCCCTAAATATAACCCTGATAGTTCAACGTCAAAAGTAAATAAAACTGAAACTGAAGTATTACATAAAACTTCTACCCTGCACTGGATCGTAAGAGTAGATGAGTTCGGATGATGGTCCCACACTGCTAACCTCAGCCTTGAAACGGATACTGACCGTATCCTGAAATAACAACAATGGTGGGTCAACCCCACGAGCAAGTCCTCTCTACTATGACCCAAATCAGAGAATCAAATAAATTAATCATTATGAATCGGTTGAGTACTATATCTGTATACATCCTACGGGAACTATCCGATGTATAACATGACCTCAACCAGAATAGACGGTGATCACTTAGACTCACACTAGGTGGTCAAGTGTCGCCTTTCCCTACCCGGGAAATCAGCTATTATACATGGTGTACGGTACTGACAACACAGACTATAACGAACTACACAGTGATAACACCTCGCAAAGTACTGATGAATATACTGAGCATATAAATTAGGCAACACATGCCAACGATATTAATAAATGTACCGAGAATGTCAATTTAGGCAACACATGCCAATAATATTAATAAATATACCGAGTATGTCAATTAGGCAACACATGCCAATAATATTAAACCACATACCCCGACAGCCACACATCTGTCTATCGCAACGAATGCATAAGGTATAAATGAGTCTAAACTTATTAGCCAGCTCATATGGTTCTATATGGCAACACATCCATATAATATAAATGCGACATAATTAAACAGTTCATTTATTTCCTGAAATGCACACAGCATAATAATCATGGTTTATATATCAATTAACAGTATAAACATCCTATAAGATATCGTGGATAATTTCTCTGACTAAAACCATGGCCTTATTTAATTTAACAGTAATGTTTGATACCATTAAATACGATAATAACACTATTTATATTTAACAATGTCGTTAAATAAATCACATTAGTATCCGTACTGCGAACGAGCCAATAAATGCTTAGAAAAGATTAATCGGCCATAAGAATAAGTAACGGGTGTTAAAATAATAATTTCGTGGCCCGTTAAACCCGTAAATACCAACACAGTACCTAAAAATCCAAGTTTAAGGTTCTGGAATTTACAAAACAAGCCCTAGGGGTATTCTGGTAATTTCCAGCAGCTGTAGGGACCCCACACGCGCCCTCACGCGCCTCCCAGAGCCTCCCCACGCGCAGCCAAGCTTTCCCCACTCTCCCACGCGCCTCCACGCGCGTCTGGCATCAGCCACGCGCTCCCACGCGCGTCTGGAGAGTCCCACGCGCGCGCACGCGCTGCCACGCGCGCACTAAGAGTGCCTTGCTGACGCGGCGTCCTCCGGTTGGTTGGCTGCATCAGCTTTCCTGCATGCGCGCCACACCGGATCAATCCACCTGCATCTCCTCCATCCAACGTTCCCTGATCCGGGTGTACCGCGGTATCATGGACCGCGATGCACCGGATCAATCAGACTCCATTAATGGCCAGGATGCGCGCGTACACCTCCTATGGTGCGCCGCGTCGCACCGGATCACTCCGGTCGTCTCCCCCACTGCCGGCGACCGGAAAACTCGCCGGAAGGTCGCCGGAAATTGCAGAAAATGCCCGGAAAAATCTAGAAAATTCTAGAAAAATCCCTAAAGTCTTATTTAATTATTTTTAGCCATTATAAATTTCATAGGACATTAAATAAATATATACCATCCTATATAATTAAAATTCCATTAATTGAATAAAATAAAATTAATAATTTATTAACCTCTAAACCTTGGCTCTATGCATAAAACTAAGCTAAACAATTAATTTATTAATTCAAAGGGGAAAAGTAGATAATAACTTGCCTTTTTGGATTTAAAATAAATCCGCCGGTCTGCGCGTAGTCGGGTAAAATTGCCTACACCGGTCCAAGCTTCTTTCTCTTTCTCTTTTCCTTTCACTCTTATAAAATAGCTCTCTAGAATTTATACTTTGCTTCTAACTCCCTTTTATTTTTTTCTAAGGCAAGCTAGTTAATTTATACACAAAATATATAATATAAATATTACAAATATCTAATTTATAATAACTTCTCACCCATTTCTCATATTCCTACCTATATGGCTTTAATTCCAACCATAACCATTGATGCAATCCTATCCTAATCTCTAATTTCATCATGACTTTGGTTTAATACTATTATTATAAATATTATTATTATTATTACTAATATTATTATTAATAAACTTTTATAATAATAATTATTATTATTATATTATTATTATTAAACTAATATAATTATTATTATTACAAAATAATACATTATATCATCATAATACTATATAACACAAATATAATACTTTAATTAACTAATAATGATTAATATAAGCATAACCAACAAATAAAATTATTATTAATAATACATGCATAATTAAATGAATAAATTTACTATTTTAACATACACAATCACTTTACATGCACAATTAAATGAACATAATATAATAATGTAGTATGCACAAATAAATAAAATTAATTAACCTAACACAAAATTAATTTAAATACATTCTTTAAAATTACGGGGTATTACATTCTCCCCCCCTAATAAAGGAATTTCGTCCCCGAAATTCACTACATACCTGTATTAAAAAGTCCTGGATACTTGGCACGGATAATATCTTCCCGTTCCCAAGTAGACTCTGTAGCACTATGATGACTCCACTGTACACGTACTAATGGAATAGTCTTCGTGCGCAGTATCTGATTCCTACGATCGAGAATACAGTAAGGTTGTTCCAAATAGGTTGCATCAGGTTGCAACTCAATCTCACCCACATCAATGTGTTGATATCGATCTTCGTCCCGTAGAAATTTTCGCAGCATAGATACATGAAAAACATTATGTACCCTATGAAGATTATCTGGTAGAGCCAGACGATAAGCTACTGCCCCAATCCGATCTGTAATCATAAAAGGACCCACAAAACGAGGCGATAACTTACCCTTTGACCCAAACCGCATTACTCCCTTCATAGGAGAAACCTTAAGCAAAACTTGATCACCAATCTTAAACTCCAAAGCACGAGTTCGACGGTCAGCATAACTTTTCTGTCTGCTTTGAGCTGTACGCATCCGATCCCTAATGATAGCGATCTTTTCTGACGTGTCCTTAATAAATTCAGGACCCAGAAAGCTGTTCTCGCCAACTCCAAGCCAACAGACAGGAGACCTACACGGTCTGCCGTACAAAGCCTCAAATGGTGCCATACCAATAGTTTTCTGATAACTATTGTTATAAGCAAACTCTGAAAGCGGCAAATATTCCTCCCAATTGCCCTTAAAATCAAGAACACATGCCCGCAACATGTCTTCTAAAATCTGATTAACTCGCTCAGTCTGTCCATCTGTTTGAGGATGATAAGCAGTGCTAAGATATAGTTCTGTACCCAAAGCCTGCTGAAAGCTCCTCCAAAATCCTGATACAAACTTCGGATCTCTATCTGATACGATGGACAATGGTACACCATGAAGTTTCACCATTTCTGCAATATACAGCTTAGCATACTGTTCTGACGTAAAGTTTGAACGAACAGGCAGAAAGTGAGCGGACTTGGTCAATCTATCAACAATGACCCAAATAGAGTTGTGATTATGCTGTGAAGTAGGTAATCCCTCTATAAAGTCCATGGAAATACTCTCCCATTTCCACTCTGGTATGGGAAGTGGCTGTAACGATCCTGGCGGTCTCTGATGATCAATCTTAATCATCTGACAGGTGCTACATTTAGAGACAAAGATAGCTATATCTCTTTTCATGCCGGCCCACCAAAACTGGCGTTTCATGTCCTGATACATCTTGTCTCCCCCTGGATGTACAGAGAACTGAGAAGTGTGTGCCTCTCTCATCACCACATTTCTCAAATTGTCAGCTGAAGGCACAATTAAACGTCCCTTGTACCTCAATCCTCCATCAGTCCCTATAGAATAAAAAGGAACATCTCCGGAGGCTAACTCCGAAACCCGATCAATACACTGTTGAGCTGAGAGTTGCGCTTGAATGACCTGATGAATGATAGAAGGAGTTACTACCACACATGCCATAAAAGCGTCTGCTAACTCATCAACAGTCTTCAAAGCATCCCACTCTGTTGTAAACAAAGCTGAAAGGCTGACATAGGGTCGGCGACTGAGTGCGTCTGCTACAACATTCGCCTTCCCTGGATGATACTGAATAGAGAAATGATAGTCTTTCACGAACTCCAACCATCTGCGCTGTCTCATATTCAGTTCCCTCTGTGTGAACAAATACTGTAGACTCTTATGATCGCTAAACAATCGAAAAGTCTCCCCCAAAAGATAATGTCTCCAAATACGCAAGGCAAAAACCACTGCGGCGAGCTCTAGGTCGTGAGTCGGGTAATTAAGCTCATGAGGCTTAAGCTTCCTAGACCCATAAGAAACTGGTCGCTCTTCTTGCATCAACACACAACCCAAACCCTTCAGAGAAGCGTCGGTAAATACTAAATACTCGATTCCACTCTGAGGTGTGGCTAAGACAGGTGCAGAAGTTAACTTACTCTTCAATTCAGCAAAAGCAGCCTGACAAGAATCATCCCATACAAATGGTACATTCTTCTTAGTCAGATGAGTAAGTGGACCCGCAATTTTGGAAAATCCCTGGATGAACCGGCGATAATACCCTGCCAATCCCAGAAAACTGCGAATCTCTGTCGGTGAGGTAGGCTGTCCCCACTCCATAACGGCCGCAACCTTGGCTGGATCTACTGCTAACCCTTCTTCTGACACTACATGTCCCAGAAATTTGACCTCTTTCTGCCAAAATTCACACTTCTCAAACTTCGCAAACAACTGATGTTCTCGAAGTGTCTGCAATACTGTGCGTAAATGTCTGGCATGGTCCTTCTCCGACTTAGAGTAAACCAGAATATCATCAATGAAAACAATGACAAACTGATCTAAGTATTCTCTGAATACTCTATTCATCAAGTCCATAAAGACAGCTGGAGCGTTCGTTAAACCGAAAGGCATAACACGAAACTCATAAGATCCGTACCTTGTGAGGAATGCTGTCTTTGGAACATCTTGTTCTCTGACTCGTAGCTGATGATAACCAGACCTCAAATCGATCTTTGAGAAGTAAGTAGCTCCCTTCAACTGATCAAACAGGTCATCAATTCTGGGCAACGGGTACTTGTTGCGAATAGTGACCTTGTTCAGTTCTCTGTAATCAATACAAAGACGAAGAGATCCATCCTTCTTCTTTACAAACAGTACTGGTGCTCCCCATGGTGAAGTACTCCTGCGAATAAATCCCTGGCTGAGCAACTGTTGAATTTGATCTTTCAACTCTCGCATCTCCACTGGTGCCATTCGGTACGGCGCCTTAGCAATAGGCGTAGTGCCTGGAGCTAAATCAATAACGAAGTCTATCTCTCGACTCGGTGGCAAGCCTGGAATTTCCTGGAATACATCCTGGAATTCCTGTACTACCGGGATGCTGTCAAGAGATACCGCAGTCGCTTCCTGTGAGTCCTCCTCAAGAACGGAGTCCTCCTCAAGAACGAATAAATAAGTGCTAGGCCCTCTATCAGGTTGTGGTACAACGAGAAGATACATCTCCTGTCCTGGTATAGAAAATACAATAGACTTTTCGTAACAGTTAACCTGAGCATGGTACTGAGATAACCAGTCCATCCCAAGTATAACATCATACGAATGCATATCTAACACTAACAAATTTGCAAGAAATCGAAGCCGGCCCATATCTATAAGGATATCACCGCTATACTCTCGTAAAATTGCGCCAACTCCCAATGGTGTATAAATATTAAGAGGTTGGTCACATAACTGAGTCGTCATACCAGATAAGATAACAAAAGATCTAGACACAAAAGAATGTGATGCACCAGTGTCAAACAGTATACGAGCAGTTCTACCATGTACAGAAAACATACCCTCAATAGCCTGAGGAGCCTGCGCATTATGTGGCATGAAGTTATAAACTCTGCCATGATGCAACTGCTGTGGAGGTTGTCCCGGAGGAAATGGTGGTGCTGGAAGTGCCGGAAAATTCCGAACTTGCCCACGTGGCATCGGTGGGGCCGGTAGAGGTAACTGCTGATTAGGTCTCGGCTGCCCATACTGTCCCTGCTTAGCTTTGGGACACATCTTGGCCGGATGCCCAATCTCTCTACAGTGATAACAACGTCCCGTAAAAGGACCTGCTTGCCTTCTCTGTTGATTTCCCAACCACTGTTCCTGTCCGGTCTGAGGTATCCCACCTTGTCTACCCTGATTAGGGACTCCATCCCTCTGCACATCTAGGTTTCCTTTGTTTTTCTTCCAAGGTTGATGTCCTTGAAATCTGCCCCGATCATTGGACCTGGTACCACTGTTGCTTCCTTTCTCCACTGTCTGGTAGTCTCGGTTAGTCCGCTTATCTCCCTTGGACTTCCGGTAATCACTCCTCATCTGGCAGTGCTGTAAGGCGGCATTAACCACCTGGATATAAGTAGTATATGCCGGACTACCTAAGATCACCACTTTAATCGGCCATATTAACCCCTTCACAAAGCGGTCTCTCTTCTTTTCTTCCGTATTGACCTCCTCTGGTGCAAATAATGACAAATTTATGAACTTCTGTTCATACTCAGCCACAGTCAGATCTTCCTGTTGCAGATCCAGAAATTCGGTCTTCATCGCTGATCTTACTGACATAGGAAAGTACTTGTCGTCAAAGCGAGTCTGAAATTCAGCATACGTCAATCTGGTCCTCTCATCGACAGTAGTAATAGACTCCCACCACTGCAATGCATTGCCTATCAGCATAAACGTAGCCAGCATCTGTTTCTGCACTTCGGTACAGATTACCATCCGAAGATGACGCTCGCTCTCCTGTTTCCACTGATATGCTAACAGGACATCTGTGGACCCTGCAAATGTCGGTGGATTTCCCCGGATGAACGAGTGACGAACTTTGTCCCATGACATTGGCTGTGCCACTGGTTCAGGAACAGGTACTATCGGAGGAGGTTGCTGGTTTCGTAGAGCAGATGCTACTCCTGCTGCCACAGCTCGTGCAATGATGTCAGCAACTTGAGGAGAAAATTCCTGATTCTCATTTTGAGTTGGGGAATTACTGCGATGACGGTTCGCATTCCTTGTCCCACGCCGAGACATCCTTCTTTTAAATTCAGAAAAATCTAACGTCAGTACATTATCATGGACCGACTAAAAGAATACAAAGAACCCTAATACTTAGGCTCTAATTATCAGAATACACAACGCGGAAGTATAGTAATCACAGATCCCTAAGACACTCGAACCTGGAATGCTCTGATACCAACTGTAACACCCCCACATTTTCCACGCATAAGTTGATCAGGCTTATACACGAAAAACGAGGGATATCAAAAACAATTGGCAATATACAAGCATGGAATACAAAATGATGGAATTAAAAGAATTTAGACAGGAAAGAAACATTAAATAATACAACATCCATCCATCCTTTATTTAATGTAGTACTTCATTACAACTTGGAAATCCTACGTCAGGGATCCCTAAATATAACCCTGATAGTTCAACGTCAAAAGTAAATAAAACTGAAACTGAAGTATTACATAAAACTTCTACCCTGCACTGGATCGTAAGAGTAGATGAGTTCGGATGATGGTCCCACACTGCTAACCTCAGCCTTGAAACGGATACTGACCGTATCCTGAAATAACAACAATGGTGGGTCAACCCCACGAGCAAGTCCTCTCTACTATGACCCAAATCAGAGAATCAAATAAATTAATCATTATGAATCGGTTGAGTACTATATCTGTATACATCCTACGGGAACTATCCGATGTATAACATGACCTCAACCAGAATAGACGGTGATCACTTAGACTCACACTAGGTGGTCAAGTGTCGCCTTTCCCTACCCGGGAAATCAGCTATTATACATGGTGTACGGTACTGACAACACAGACTATAACGAACTACACAGTGATAACACCTCGCAAAGTACTGATGAATATACTGAGCATATAAATTAGGCAACACATGCCAACGATATTAATAAATGTACCGAGAATGTCAATTTAGGCAACACATGCCAATAATATTAATAAATATACCGAGTATGTCAATTAGGCAACACATGCCAATAATATTAAACCACATACCCCGACAGCCACACATCTGTCTATCGCAACGAATGCATAAGGTATAAATGAGTCTAAACTTATTAGCCAGCTCATATGGTTCTATATGGCAACACATCCATATAATATAAATGCGACATAATTAAACAGTTCATTTATTTCCTGAAATGCACACAGCATAATAATCATGGTTTATATATCAATTAACAGTATAAACATCCTATAAGATATCGTGGATAATTTCTCTGACTAAAACCATGGCCTTATTTAATTTAACAGTAATGTTTGATACCATTAAATACGATAATAACACTATTTATATTTAACAATGTCGTTAAATAAATCACATTAGTATCCGTACTGCGAACGAGCCAATAAATGCTTAGAAAAGATTAATCGGCCATAAGAATAAGTAACGGGTGTTAAAATAATAATTTCGTGGCCCGTTAAACCCGTAAATACCAACACAGTACCTAAAAATCCAAGTTTAAGGTTCTGGAATTTACAAAACAAGCCCTAGGGGTATTCTGGTAATTTCCAGCAGCTGTAGGGACCCCACACGCGCCCTCACGCGCCTCCCAGAGCCTCCCCACGCGCAGCCAAGCTTTCCCCACTCTCCCACGCGCCTCCACGCGCGTCTGGCATCAGCCACGCGCTCCCACGCGCGTCTGGAGAGTCCCACGCGCGCGCACGCGCTGCCACGCGCGCACTAAGAGTGCCTTGCTGACGCGGCGTCCTCCGGTTGGTTGGCTGCATCAGCTTTCCTGCATGCGCGCCACACCGGATCAATCCACCTGCATCTCCTCCATCCAACGTTCCCTGATCCGGGTGTACCGCGGTATCATGGACCGCGATGCACCGGATCAATCAGACTCCATTAATGGCCAGGATGCGCGCGTACACCTCCTATGGTGCGCCGCGTCGCACCGGATCACTCCGGTCGTCTCCCCCACTGCCGGCGACCGGAAAACTCGCCGGAAGGTCGCCGGAAATTGCAGAAAATGCCCGGAAAAATCTAGAAAATTCTAGAAAAATCCCTAAAGTCTTATTTAATTATTTTTAGCCATTATAAATTTCATAGGACATTAAATAAATATATACCATCCTATATAATTAAAATTCCATTAATTGAATAAAATAAAATTAATAATTTATTAACCTCTAAACCTTGGCTCTATGCATAAAACTAAGCTAAACAATTAATTTATTAATTCAAAGGGGAAAAGTAGATAATAACTTGCCTTTTTGGATTTAAAATAAATCCGCCGGTCTGCGCGTAGTCGGGTAAAATTGCCTACACCGGTCCAAGCTTCTTTCTCTTTCTCTTTTCCTTTCACTCTTATAAAATAGCTCTCTAGAATTTATACTTTGCTTCTAACTCCCTTTTATTTTTTTCTAAGGCAAGCTAGTTAATTTATACACAAAATATATAATATAAATATTACAAATATCTAATTTATAATAACTTCTCACCCATTTCTCATATTCCTACCTATATGGCTTTAATTCCAACCATAACCATTGATGCAATCCTATCCTAATCTCTAATTTCATCATGACTTTGGTTTAATACTATTATTATAAATATTATTATTATTATTACTAATATTATTATTAATAAACTTTTATAATAATAATTATTATTATTATATTATTATTATTAAACTAATATAATTATTATTATTACAAAATAATACATTATATCATCATAATACTATATAACACAAATATAATACTTTAATTAACTAATAATGATTAATATAAGCATAACCAACAAATAAAATTATTATTAATAATACATGCATAATTAAATGAATAAATTTACTATTTTAACATACACAATCACTTTACATGCACAATTAAATGAACATAATATAATAATGTAGTATGCACAAATAAATAAAATTAATTAACCTAACACAAAATTAATTTAAATACATTCTTTAAAATTACGGGGTATTACAGTAGCTACATGAATATGTAAAGGATAGGAGTTGATTCAAAAGGAAATTGTCTAATATTGCATAGACAATAAGTAAGACGTGTCCATCTAAGTTGGCTACCTAATGGGGCAATTGTGCAGCAAATGAGTCTTATTGGTGTGGAAATTCTTCAACTAGATAACAATATTCTAGTTGATAGCCTAATTTCCAACCACCAATGGGTTCAACCAAACTCAATTCAGTTGCACAATTTTTTCCAATAAAGAAGCTTCATTTCACAGTTACATGAATTACCCCAGCCCTCTGCTGATCCAGATTGCATTGAATGGTTACCAAGCTCTACTAAGGTCTTTACAATGGCATATACCCTTGCTTACTTCAACCCCGCATCCCCAATCTTTCCTTGGTGTAAAGTGGTGTGGTTTAAATACCACATACCCAAACACAGCCTTATCCTTTGGCTAGCTGCTAGAGGGAGATTATATACACTTGATGCAAAACCAATGCTTAGCAAGCACTACACAAACAGATGTTATCTCTGTCATACAGCATGGGAATTCATTGATCACCTCTTCTTCAAATGTGACTACACTTCACACATTTGGAAGTTTATCTAAGATACTGCTGGATTTTACATTTTGCCAAAAAGTTAGGTTGACTTACTGCTTTGGTGCTCAATACACTGGGTTTCAACACAATTCTTGCTTCAAAAGCTTCTTTGGGCTGCTGCAGTCTACTTCATTTGGATGGAGCGAATGCCAGAGCTTTCAGGAATCAATCCTCCACTGCCCACAACATCATTACCCAGATTAAGACGTGTGTAAGAAGCAGACTTGCATCACTCAAACTCAGGAATAGTTCAGAATTGAAGCTAATGTCTTCTCCCTCACAGTTACAGACATTCTTCCAGCAGGGCTGCTCCACATCTAATGGGCATCTCTGGCCCTTACCCTAAGCAATGGTGATGATTGTTCATGGTTAATGCTACCATGGTTGAAGGCTAGAGAGGGTGCCTTATATTTTGGCTGATATTGTCTTTGATGGTATGCTTTTGTTTTCCTTTGTATTTGCAAAAGGAGATGCTTTTCCTGGAGTTGTTCCTGGAGTTGTTGTTCCTTTTTGTTTTCCCCCCTTCGGGGTTTGTTTGTACATTCCTTTTTTAATTATTTATACAAGCTTACCTTTTTAACCAAAATAATAATAATAATAATAAGTAAGACGTGTCATACAACAAATGTAGTAAGTGTAAAATTTGGTGAAACAAAAGGGAAAACGTAGACAAATCATGATTTGGAACCTAAATATGTTAGGTAGGTTGAAGTGTTGCATGAATAAATCCATGTCCAAAAGATTTATGTTTAAATGTTGCATGAATGAATCCATGTCCAAAAGAAATGTAGTCAACATGTATTTAGATGTGCTTTAATTACCATTTTAAAACAAATCACAAGATACGAGTCACAATAAAATCCAGTAATAGAACATCTATACTTGGTGCATTAATTTAATCTATACTTTTTAATTAAAAAAATATTATATAAGAGGATTAATATATTATTAAAAAAAAAAACTCAACTCTTATTTTTATTTAATGAGTTCACCAAATATTTAATTATCAAGAACCATCTAATAATTTTTCATAATTTAAAGAGTAAAATCAATGAAAGCATATACAATCTTACAGTAATAGATTCAGGAGAGGATTGCCTTGGATAGTTTGACAAATCATATCGATCCATTAAAGGGTCACTAGCGTTTAACAATCTTCTGGTATGTAATATGCATAACATTTATTTTAAGGGCAAACAAGACCTCGCTTCATTCGTCGTTAATGAAGTAATAAAAATATTAGAATGCCCTTTCTACAATTAAAATAAAAAAAGTAAAAAATTCAGTCAATGTAAAGTGACTATTATGACCTTTATTAAACATATTCAATTAAAAAATGGCATTTTATGTATTTAAATAGTAAAAAATAGTAAACAAAATTAAGTTCATGTAAAAATTCAGTTAAAAAATAATAAAAAATTCAGTCGAAGAAGGGCATTTTTCGTATTTAAAAATGCATTGTATCATATCTCTTAATTGTTTTAAGAGTCTAAATTACAGTATTGACCATCTCAAAATAAATACGTTGTTGATGGAACCACCGTCTCTCTTTTTGTCAATGGATGATAATGATTCCAAACCTCTACATAATCAAAAGAAGATTTTGATCAATCATTCAGTTTCCCCAAAAAAGATTGAAGAATGATTTCGCAAAAAAATCTTTTAAAATCGGATTTCATACACGGGTCTCTCATTAAGATTATGCATTAAACCTAAGGCTGCAAACGAGCCGAGCCATTTGCGAACTGTTCAGACTCGGCTTGTTAATTACTCGGCTCGAGCTCGGTTCATTAACAAGTGAATCAAGCTTGAGCCGAATTATGAGGCTCGATTTATAAATGAGCAGAGTCTGAACATCAGTATACTCGACTTGTTTGTTCATAAACCATTCACGAACTAGGCTCGATAATGCGTTCACGAACATACTATATATATATATATATATATATATACCCAATTATAATATATACTAAAGTTGGGGTCAGATTGTAATTGTATGTAACATATTTATATGTAGATATATATTTATGTTGGGGTTATATTGTAATTGTATATAGAGTTTGTGGTTATTATGCAAATACACCTTTTTTGTCTTTGTATACAAACCTTTTTTTTGTTTAGGGTTGATAGAATTTTCGCCTGCATCGCCTCCATCTTAATCTGTTCTCTCTCTCATCAATCTGTTATCTCTCTCTCATCATTGACCACCTGCTATCTATGTCTGCTACAGATCCTCACGCAAGGAGAAGGAGTCCATCTATTAGATCCAAGAACCTTGAAGGTGAAAAGCTAAACCTGACCTAATCCCCAAACATTAATGAAGAACGGTCGCCGGGATCTCACTCACTCATCTACCCTCTCTTCTACCTCTGGCATCCCTTCCATCTACTACCGGTGGCTTCACCGCCTTCATATATCACCACTCAACCCTCCTCTTCTCTCTTTCCATATATATACACATATATGTATATACATACAAACATACCAACCTCTACCGGTGCTACTATCGGCCCTCTCTTTTTCGGCCTTTCTATTTCCCGCCGTCTGCTCCCTCTCTCGCCGTCTCTGTCTTTTTTGGTGACTAAGGCGATTCCTAGTCGATCATCATCTTTGTACCAATTTCTGGCACTGAGAGTTATCACCCACGAGTTATCGAGCTCCGGCTTGAAGCTCGTCAAACATGGCCCGAGCCGAACTCGAACTAAATTTTTTAGGCTCGACTCGAGCTCGAGCTGAGCTGGAGCAGCCTATTATCTGATCGAGCCAAGCTCGAGCACACCATTACTCAGCTCGATTCGACTCATTTACAGCCCTGATTAAACCCGTGAATTTTATAAAAGATGAAATTGCTTACATTTAACCTTTATGATTTTTCAAACAAAATTTTAACTTTTATATAATGTAACGGTTTATTTGGTATGTGTTTTGTTTTTGGTGTTTTTATTTTGGTCGAGTACTGTAATCGTGAATAGTGAAAAAAACGCGTTTGATAAGAACTATTTTGTTTTGCACAATAACAAAAATTTGAAAATTTGAAAAATCAATTTGATGTTTTTATATGTTTACACACTTTAATGTTTGGTATTATACCAATGAACAATAAATTTAAAAAAAAAAAAAAAAAAAAAAAAAAAAAATTCTTAAATGACATTTTTAAACTAACCATTATATTTTTTAAAAAAACTTTACCAATCATTCTTCAAATTATTTTTCAAAACATTGTATAACAAAACACTTTTTGTTTTGGGTTATAATAAGGACAATACTTGTCTACTCACCGGTGAATATGAAGCTTATACTCACTATGTATGTGGTGCAATGTTAAACTAATAAGTGTTTTTATATTTAAAATAATAAATAAATAAATTGATAACTATCTGGGTTAAACCCAAATGAATTTGAATCAAATTTTAATTCTCTCTCCTCTCCCTCTTTCTCACGCTTCTATCATGTGAAAAAAAAAAACCTGATCCAAAGAAAAACATCTCATGCTTATATGCCATTTGAGATCAAAATCACATACCAATGAAAAAAATAAAAATTAGCTTCAAATACCAATGTTCCAGAGAATGATGACCCTGCAGGTGATCAGCTTTCGTAAATAAATCCAGCTGCAAAACATTGCATTCGACATTGTTCTGGACACTCTTGAATTCAACGTCCCCAATTTTCAGTTCCTTTCTGGCCTTGTGAATTTTTTGAAAGGTTACCTAAAGGTGCCATAGATTCCTGCCAATAATAAAATACCAGTTTCTCTTTGTAAAATTATGAGCGCGAGAAAGAAGGGGAGAGGGGCAGAACGGATGAGATTACGACTTTTACAAAATAGAAGTGTGAAAAAGAAGGAGAGGAGAGAGAATTAGAATATGATTCAGATCCATTTAAGTTTAACCCGGATATCTATTAAATTATTTATTTATTTTTAATTAAATATAAAAATATTTATCAATTTAACATTGCGTTACATATATGATGAATATAAATTGTCTACTACAAAAACATTGTTCAAAAAACAAAACCAAAAATAAAACAATTACCAAACTTTTCAAATCTGGGATCTAAATGTAAATTTTTAATTGAATATGGACCACACGACTAGTTGCATAAAAACCTAGATACAGAGATTGTGATGCAAGTACAGATATATAGTCCGTTATCGTAAGAAAAGAGGTTATTAGCACGCAGGTATCAAACCCGTTGGCCAAATATCAACCCGAATCACATTGAACAGTGTAGTACACGCGATCTCATTCGCGTGGTTAGTATGGGGCTGAGAGAAATCTGTAGGTCAAAAGAGGAGTGATTGAGGAGGGAAGTTCAAATGATTGCAGGGAGAGAGCGTGTCGGGCCACGAAGGGACAACATGACATGCACGTGGTATTTGGGTCCCACGAATGTAACAGCCTTGGAAGCTTTTGATTTTTGTAAATATTGTTTTATTATTGAATATTCGTAGTTATCTGTACCAGCAAGACATGTTGGTCCACGTGAATTAGGGGTAGGAGGGGTTTCGCTTCCACGCTTCCCTCATTTTCGCCCACGTGAACTGCACCCTCCCCTGTCTTCTCTTGGCCCCACTTGTATCTCCGCCCTTTCCCCATCCCACTTCTCTCTCTCATGTCCCATCCACCCAATCATTCAATCTAGCTTAGCTTGGCTCGGCTTAACCTAATAGACAAAGCGGGGTGGGGTGGATACCGAATGGAACAAGATACTTGCAATTCTCATGTGAAATCAGTAAAATTAAGTTACGGAAACAAAATTAAGATTGTTTATATAACGTGAGAGCAACACTCGCTAAGAAAAATTATGTAACTTTAAATTTAACCAATTAATTACTGGTGTTTCAAGATCTTACTAAATTGAGGGTCCACAATCATCACATGTATGCACAATAATACAAGTGATATGAAGTTTGTGAACCATCAGATATAGTTATAATGTACCTTTTCCAAACTCATTGTAATTCTGTAATGCTATTAAATCAAAATTCAATATTTTTACGTAATTGTTGTATTATTGATTTAAAGATGTTTAACTATATAAATTTGCATTGTAGATTTTAAAATGTAGCATTGTCAATTTAAAAACATTAAAGAACATTAAACCTACAATTACACCTCTTGATTCCTACTAGTCTATTTGATTATATAGAAATTAACAGTGGAAAGTGAGTTTAAAAAAAGAAGTAGTGAAGTGAAAGAAAATAAATCAACTTTCCAACATGTGTTTATTTACCATAAAAAATTTTCAAGAAAGTTTTGAGAATTGCATGAAATTGAAAGTTCTCAAAAATTTTTGTACACACCATAACTGCCCTTATCATTTTAAATATTAGAAAAAATGAGAAGATAAACAATTGATAGAAAAATAAGTCTAATAGGAACTTAAAATATAAAGCTACAACTTTTACATGAAAAGCGAGAAGTTTCTTGTATTTTATGCTAAAAATGTTTTTTTTAAGGGATTTCTAGTTTTCTAAAGATTTTTCTTTGCATCCAATATCTATTTTTTTCCCCTAAGTCTTTTCATCCAATATCCAAAATCACAAAAAGTTAAATCTTTTCATTTCATTTCATTTCATTATTATTATTATTATTATTATTTTTACTGTTTTCATTTAAGCAAATGTACTCTAAATTTATTCAATAAAATATAATATTTCATTATTTCTTGAACCATGGCATTTAAATTTGAATTTCAGGAAGGTCACGAACACTCACACTTGTGATGGTACCACACCACTGAATCCGGAGTTGGGATGGTAATTTCCCCTCACAGGGGCGGCTCGATGTAACTCAGGGCCTTAGGTGAAAAATAAAAAGTGGCATTTTCATATCCTAATATGCAATATATTAATTATTAATAATAATTAATTAAAAATCATCCTTCTTACTTTTGAGATGCAAACTTACTAATTAAATTCTTATATTCAAGTGTGGTTAAATCTAATTAGACCATTTTCTACTAATAAATTTCTTACTTTTGTATCAATATTTTCCCATTGTTCAGGATTATATATATTTGTGGGAATAGTCTTAGAATATGATTTTCGATTACTTGTTTCACTTTATTTCAATTTTTTTTTTTTTTGTTGTTATTCTTGATTGTAATTGTGAATCAAGTCACTAGTATTTTTCTTTCAATATTATATAATGTTCTAATTTTTTTAGATGATTTGATTATTTATTTGCTGAACTTTTACCTAAATTTTTTGTTAGGTTTTGATTATTAGTTGTAACAAATTTATCAATAGCTCACTTTTGAGATTGAATTAGTTTATCTTTTTTTAAAAAAAATCCGGATTCATACTTTCTAGCAGACAAATTATAAAATATGGGTAAAAATAAAAAAAGAATAATATAACCTAATTTAGAAAGTCTCAATTTAATACTACTGCATGATAAAATAAAAGAGTTCAAATTGAGATCTGAGACTAATGAATATTGAGTCGAGAAAAAGAGAAATATAAAGTTGTAATGAGAGAGGACTGATACGGGAGATGGCTTGTAACTTGTAAGTAACTTGTTGAGTTTGCTGAGAGTTGAGAGAAATTAGAATCAAAGTGAGATTAGGAATAGGAATAAGAATAAATAACTAAATAAATAAATAAAATAAAAATTTAGAAAAAGAGAATATGGAAAGTTTATTCACTTTCCTATATAACGGGTAAATATTTATTGTGGTGCAACTTATCGAAAAACTATTAAGTATATATAGTGCTGGTGTAAAAAAAAAAAAAAAAAAAGGGCGTGAATGATGATAAGGAGAGAAAAAAACAAAAAAAGAAGAGTTATTTTAGGTGATAAATTTTTTAGAATTAATGTTCAATACGAAAACAATTATAATATATCATATACAAGACAACTATAATATTTTGGGACCTTTTTATTAGTAGGGTCTTAGCCGGCTGCCTAATTCGTCTAAAGCTTGAGCTACCACTGTTCACTCACTAGGCGAATTTTCGTCCCGTCAACCTCCAATAGGGTGGATTTGGTTGCTCTCTAAATGGATTTGGGGCGAATATGATAAAATAGTTAAAAACTCGAAGCAGGTTTGGGGTGGGAGCGAATTTAGTGATGAACCCATTCCAACCCGCCTTGATTATTTATATACCTTTAAATTTTTTTTTTTATATATAAAATATACATTTAATATATTTACGACCCTTGTTACTTTACTAGAAGTGTTCATTAATATATCAATATTCATTATAAATGTTGAGCCATCTTATTTATCAACTTAATTTGGGTATATTGGGTTAGTTTTTTTATTACATAATAAAAGTAATATAACCCCCGTCCCACCCTGCAAACGGAGTATGCGGATCAAAATTAGTACTTTTCTATCGGAATAGCAATGAGAATAATATACCAATTACAAACTTGTTCAAATGTAAGAACATAATTGGTTTAATAGATTTTTTTAATGAAAATTGAGTAGGATTTAGCAAATTAGCCCGCAATTGCATCCCGTTACCATCCCAAATCGCGCATCATAATATTTAGCTGCGAAAGCCGACCCTTACGCAACAAGCCAGCCACTCACTCCTTCGATTGCTGACTTAACCGTTTAATGAACTTGGCTCACTTCCTTGCCAACCTTCCATTTATAACCACAATTATTGGCCAGCACAGCTTTCCCCACGCTCATCCATTTCCGGTCAATAAAACGCGCCATATGTCCCGTATAAATTTTTCGAGCGTAAAGGAAACGCGGTAAGAGACGAATTCGGGGAATTACATTGAGAAAAGTGTTTCAACAGAAAAGTCTGAGAAAGCGACTGTTTTGTCGAAGCGCCCACGTGGTGGTCGCTAGGATAAGTAAGTGGGGCCCAGTTGTGATGGTTCAATAAAGTTTATCTGTCTCTTCCAATCATGACCGTCGGCTCATGATTTGATGGTTGTCCATGCTCAACTGGCTTGGCCTTTTACTCGAGAAATTGCGAGGGAATGGTGGACCCCACTTACATAATTGATCAATCTTGGCCGTCCAGTTAGGATTTTTTTAAAGATCAACCTGTGCCCACCTGTTCAGTTGTGTGATGGGCCCACATAAAGAATGTGTCAACACCTTAGTAAAAATATACTCGTGATTGGTTTCTAAGGTAAAATAAAAGGAAGATATTCGAGAATTTTACTTATAATTTGTCATCTAGTATTCAATTTTATTTATTTATTTTTGTTAATGGACAAGTTTTTAGATTTTCCACTATTTTTTTTTAATCAAATAAATTCAAATGTAATAGATAAATAATATCATCACGTGATATGATTGGGAGTATTATTATTTTTTAATCTTTTGAATTACAAGTCATGTGTTCTATTATATATATATTTTTTGTTTTAATAATAAATTATTTATAATTACTTCATTATATGTGAGTAAGAGATAAAATATATTTTAATAAAAGAAACATATTTCTGTCATCACATCAAAATTAATTTATCTTACAATTAGTTACACTCATATTGCAACTTCATATTTTTTTATTGTTCAATTTTAAATATATTTCTGTATTCCAGATAGGCTTTAATAACTTTTTCTTCTTTTTACTTTTTACTTTTTATTTTATCATTGTTAGGAAACTTTTTTATTTTTAAAATAACTTTTGATCCTTGAGCACACCTCTACTTTTTTTGGACGTTGATGTCACTTTTAGCACTTTGTCATCTTTATTTTATTCCATATCTCAAATTAAGAAATTCAATTTTTCTTAACTTTTTTCTTTAATGGCAATATTTCTACATCAACCAATCATAATCCCTACACAATTATCAAAATGCCCACACTTACATTTAAATTTTCAGTTAGAAACACAAGTCCTAAATAGATTCAGTCATTTCAAAATACACTTTTAAGAATTTGTAGAATCTGAAAAAAAAAAAAAAACTCTCTCAAATTGAAGTTTTTTTATATAATAAAACTATATATATATATATATACACACACACATACATAGAGTAATAATATCTTATTTACAAGTTTACACAAAATTTAATGACAGTTAAATATGATTTATTTTTTAATTTTTTAATTTTTTTCTTCTTATAATACGTGTTTGGATTCCACAATACACTAATTATAATTCAAAGAACATTTTATTAAAATTGATAAATTTTGAAAATATGATTTATTTAATTTTCTTCTTATAATACATGTTTCGATCCCATATACATGAACTATAATTTAACCAACATTTTTATTAAAACTGATAAATTTTTTGCTTATTATATATATATATATATATTCAAAATTTATAAACAAACTATGAAACTATGGATGGTTGACCCGGATTTCATTTAATAAAATTTTCCTCCCTCCTATTTGACATTTGTATAAGAAAAAATACATTTATATGGTTATAAGTTATAACTAAATACACTAATTTCTATTTTAAATATAGACAAAATATCATAATGTTTTAAATGCAGTCTAAAGTCTATAGTCTACACATTTATGAAACTTTGCTAAAAGGACTAAAAATATATATAAATAAAAAAAATAACATTTGAAGGTGGCAAAAGCCATGATTGAGATAATTGGTACCTCTGACATAACATGTCATGATTGAACTGCACCATCCTCCTCCCCAACCCCCCACCCATTCTCTTCTTTTATATAACACTCCCCTCGTTCAGCATCCCCTCATAAACTCAAACCTTCAAACACTTTCTCTCTCTACTCTTCTCCTCACTTTCTCTCTCTAAAAACCACATCCCTATTCCCAGCACCCGTGTGCTTCCTCAACTATATATATATATATATATATATTTCAGTTACGCATAAGAACAAACACAAGGAAGCGTTTGAGAACACGATGGTTGGGAAAGAGGACTTGGGTTTGAATCTGAGCTTGAGCTTTCCGGAGAATCGGAGTTCACTGCAACTGAATCTGATGCCTTCTCTGGTTTCATCTTCTTCTCCTTCGCCTTTCGGTACTCTTCAGAAGAGCTCCTGGAACGAGACGTTCCCTTCCTCCGGTGAGCTTTTTGATCTGCAAGTTCTTGTCTTTTGCTTTGTTTCTGTGAACTTTCAGATCTGTTTTAGCTTCAGATCATTTTCTCTTTCAGAAAGAAGTGTTCTTTCTATTTTTTCCCTTTTTTTTTTTTTTTTTTTCTCTCTTTCAAAACCTTTTCGATTACTTCTTTTCTTATTTTCTGACAATTGTTCAGATTCGAAGATGCTCAAAATCTCTTTTCTTTATCTATATATAAAAAAATCCTATATATATATATATATTTATATGTATAATTGCTCAAACCAAACTTCATTAATGGCGGATTTGAGCTTTTTCTTAGCTATTGTTCAGATTCGAAGATGGTCAAAACCTCTCTCTTTCTATAAAAAAATCATATATATATATATATATATATAGGAGTATATATTTATATGTATAATTTCTCAAATTAAGCCTTGTTAATGGCGGATTTAAGCTTCTGTTTTTTCTCTGTTTCTATCTATAACACGTACTACTAAACTTTATCTTCTGAGTAATTAAAAACACTTTCATTTTCTAAAATCTCCAAGAGAATCTACAATTTCATTCCTTATTGATCAGATCTGGGACTTGATCATTCATAGTTTCATTTAAGATCAATACGAAGCTCCATGATGCGATTAAACTAAATCTGTTCGTTTTTTATGCAGATCGAAACTCGGAGACATGTAGAGTGGAGACGAGGTCGTTCCTGAAAGGAATCGACGTGAATCGATCGCCGTCGACGGTGGACTGCGAAGACGAGGCCGGCGTTTCGTCTCCGAACAGCACGATCTCGAGCGTGAGTGGGAAGAGGAGCGAGAGAGAGGCCAACGGAGACGAACACGAGCTCGAGAGATCGTGCTCTCGAGGAATCAGCGATGAAGAAGACGGCGACATGGGCCGGAAGAAGCTCCGGCTCTCCAAAGACCAGTCGGCGATTCTCGAAGAGAGCTTCAAAGAACACAACACACTCAATCCCGTGAGTATTATAGAAACAGTAGATAAAGAAAATGGTGGGGTGACCGTGTGAGGGGTGTTTTGGTCATTTTGCTGACGAGTTGTGGTTTTTCTTTTGGTTGGTTTTGCAGAAGCAAAAGATGGCTTTGGCTAAACGTCTCGGGCTCAGACCTCGTCAGGTGGAGGTGTGGTTTCAGAACAGGAGGGCTAGGTTAGATATTTTACTTATGATTCAAGGGCTTTTTTGAATTTAATTTAATTTATTGCAAAAAATTTTGATTGTTATTTGTGAATTTCTAAGAAGTAGAAAAAGCTTTTTATAATCATTTTTAGTGAATATTTGGCATTGCAATTTGAGAAACTATGAAGGGTTTTTAATAGAAAAACTCATGTTTATTCTAGTGTATTTGTATATCAACAGTGAATACAACACACTCTTACATTTACATTACAAGATAATATTTATGTAACGCATCTCTATCAAATTTATGTAACGCATCTCTATCAAAGATGTAACACTCATTTTAATGTTGCAGCATAATTGGATATAAAATTTAACACATATATGTAATTATTACGGGAATGAATCCTCTTTAAGAAAATTTATCTGTATTTTATCCTACAGAAAAAAGATTGACTGGTTTTTGAGTGAGAGAAGATTGTAGCAAGATAACTAAACATATTCATTAGTTAATTAGATTGTTGATGTGGCGCCTTAACAATCGTAGGATTAAATACTTGTACATATTTGGAGACAAATTTTCCTGAAGAGAATCCATCCCAATTATTACATTATCAATTTAAAATATTGTTACGTTAACTATTTAAATGCATATAATAAAAAAATGACTAAGAAAATACAGACACAATACTGATTCCTCCAAACATTACCACACGGTCTAACAAGAAGCACTTTCTAGGCCATCCGATAGAAAAGCAGTTTATTGGTAGAGCAATGCAAAGACACTTAATAAAAAGCTTTGCTGTTTTAAAATAACTATAATTAAACAAACCAAACAATACCTAAAGTTTGGTGCCATTTTTGGTGTGAATCATTCTTATACCCTTTTGGGTTTTATAGTATAATTGACGTGTGGCGCAAATGATATTTACAGGACCAAGTTGAAACAAACTGAGGTTGACTGTGAGTTCTTGAAGAGATGCTGTGAGAATCTGACGGAGGAGAACAGAAGGCTACAGAAGGAAGTGCAAGAGCTTAGGGCACTCAAACTCTCCCCACAGTTCTACATGCAAATGACCCCTCCCACCACCCTCACCATGTGCCCTTCATGTGAGCGTGTCGGGGTCCCACCATCATCGTCCGCCTCAGCCGCGACACCTGTCAACCCTCGACCCCACCCGTCTGGTCCGATCCACCATCGGCCCATTCCCATCAACCCGTGGGCCACCACCCCGATCGCTCACAGGCCGTTCGATGCCCTCCACCCTCGATCGTAATTATATGCACGATCAAGGGCATTATTGCCATCCAAAATATTTTGCTCATGGAATCTGTAAGTACGGAAATATGATAGTGAACCATGCTGTATCTATATGAGGTATTGAGATATGGTGGTTAGAATGTGATATGGTGGGTCTCAATATGTTTTGTTTCATTGACCCCTCTTCTTAGAGTGACTGTTTAGTTTAATCCTTAATGAGTACTAATTCTTCTCCTCCTCTTTCAAGAACTTTGGAAGGGTGGGAAGAGGTTTTCAAATGTAAAGTACTATTTGTCTAATTAATTATAGTCAGTTGAGGTGGTCTGCTAAATTATAATTATAAATTGATAATCTAGATCAATTGTGATTACAAAGGAATCTTTATCTTTGTATTCTTGTGTCATACATACTTAATGGGGTGTGATTTTGTGGGGACATTGTGTTACTGATTTAGGGTTTATTTAATTATCTAGTAATTTGTTTTTGTGATTGATGGTAGAAATTAGGGTCACAATGTCCCTCGAAATCTACCTTTCAATTTGTGTGGTTCCTTAATTTGAGATGACTTTTAGAAGCCTTTCTTGACTTTGGAGACATTTTGATAAAACTAGCGATTTGTTTCCTTGACTTTGGAGACTTTCCAACCATACTTCTACATTGTACTCAAGGCCCTTTTGAAATTCAACTTTAATGATTTTCAAATTTCCAACATTTTGAATATTGTGAATTAGTATCAATTCATTTGTTAAAAGTTTCATATTGTGATTGGTAGCATTAAACTTTGAAGTGTTCATTTTCTTTCCCAAAAAAAAAAAAAAAAAAAAAAAAATGAAAGAAGGTGAAGGATCTTCTTTGGTGGATTCCTCTCATTCCTGTTTATATAAAATCCGATTGAGAAGACGATTTATATCTGTCGGAAACCGTATTCATGCCATGTCAAAGATGGATGAAATTCATTTGAAAACCAAATGCAGAAAGGCATGGATTGCAGCTTCATTTACAGTCATTGAAGTGCTGATAAGCAGGACAGACATAGTAAACATAGTTTAAGGGTATTGCTAGGAAAGCTAATTGGAGTAGAAGACTTTTCTATTCCAACCATACAAAAATCAAAACCTGGTCAACCCACAACCACAAAATCTGAAAAAAAATAAAATAAAAATAAACATGTAATACAAAGAGAGCACATTTGAAGATAAAAAAAGTCACCTAAGCTTGGGGTCTAAAGGATAATGATTCAAGCCAATTCAGTTCAGATTCATGCACTGAAGGAGACAGTATCCAGGGGAGGACCGAGAACCAGTTTTGCCAGTAGACCTATAGGTGGACTCAATAACATCAGACTCTACTAACTGTTCCGAAATTGAATAGGAAACACAAAAAAGAGATCAAACAGGTGCACACAACAACAAAAACATACAGTTTTTTACTTAATTTATCCAAAATTAGAACTACGTTCAAAGGATCAAAACATCTGCAGATACAGAATATTCCGAATGAATAAATACCCTTACACTACGACAACATATTAAGTGCTAAAATTACCAAACACGCACACACAACAAAGAGAACAAACACACATACACAACAAGAACATACAGATTTTTACTTAGTTTACCCAAAATTAGGACTATGTTCAAGGGTTCAAAATATCAGCGAATATAGAGTATTCGGAATGAATAAATACCTTTGTAGTAGGGTAACATATTAAGTGTGAAAATTATCAAAATAGCCTCCAAAAAATTTGCTATCTATCAGGCTCCACACTACCTATCACTAATCACGATTTTAAGGTCCTAACCGGCAAAAACAACAGCTTTTCACCATATCTATGACTAGTTCCTCTCTGTTCTTCAATCACAGAGGTTTGTTGGCCTACTACAACCACTGGCATTACCCATATTGTCCTGAGAATTCCAAGTTTGAACCGGCCTTTTGGTTATCAAAGCCAAATGTGCAGATGATTTGAATTCAGGAATTAGACAATGATTGAGAAAATGATTTCCCCCTCCCCCCCCTAAATGAACTTCATTAAACCAAGAACACAGATACAACCAAAAGGAGGATCACCTCCAAACAGAACTGCAAGGAATGGAAAAATCATTTCCCAACAACTGCAAACTCAAAAAACGAAAGAAGGCAAAGGAACACCAAAACAAACAGCAACTAAAGAAGAGCATTCCCAACAGGTCTTGAAAATGTACTCCCAAACTATCAGAAACTTCCCAAATGATTGAGAAAATGATTTTGAATCTGTTAGGAAACATTTTTTACCATGTCAACTCTTTAAAACGAACCATATTCATGCCATATCACAGATGGTTGAAATTCTTTTGAAATCTAATGCCGAAATTCACAGATTGCTGCTTCACTACTTGGAGTAGCAAGTGTTTTCTAATCACCTGGTTTAGGAGAGAGTATAGAACAGTCCAGTCTCCCGGGTATTTACATGTCTTACCCGTCTAACGAGACCATTCATGAAAATTCTCAATTTGCCATGATAAGCATAATTATTTTTAAAAAAAAAACATGATTGTACGTGTATGATACTCTCAGAATATTCTATACTTTCTCCTAGTTACATGCATCTTTTAATAAACAAGTGGACTTTGTAACGGCCCAAATTTCTTGTCGCATGCTTCTAAGATCATACTGCAATTAATAGGCAAAATCTAGTAATATATGAAACTAACCCAAACCTAAATTAATGAAACCTTGAACACAAACCGAAATTTAAGAGTTCTTCATGATTCGTAAATGCAGTACAGGAGCTGAGAAGTTCGCAACCCCTATTTTTTAAGTCGCATCTAAAAGCTTTAACGTAAATATACTAAGCACCAAAGATGACTTGAACAAAAAAAGAGAGAAAATTTCTGCATTCGGACAGCAAAACTTCGAAGCAACTCTACCTGAAAATGTTAAATAATATGAGGAGCTCCATAGCCGGTAAAAATTATATAAATCATTGAACTAAGACAACAATAATTAGTAAAATATGGCACAGGAAAAAGACTAATTGGGAAAGTACGAGTCTAATTAGATTTTCTTTTTTAAAAATATCTTATAAAATTTAGTTAAAAATATAAAGATATGAATACAAATATATACTGTGTATAATACGTTCTATGGATTAAAAATTCACGACTAAAAATTTGACTACATATACACGCATTATTGATATATTTTTATGTATCAGAACCTTGTAAAGATATTTAAAAAATGTAATAAATAATAAAATAAATAAATAAATGTTAGAAATAATAAAATAAAATTTCATTTTATGCAAGTTGACACTATCACATCATAAATTTATCACAAATTAATAAAAAATTAAACTAATTAAATATTGTTATTCAATAACTATGACACCATAAATTCATCACAAATTAATAAAAAAATTATAATTCAAATAATAAACAATGTTTATCTAAAATAAATAAGATTTCTCTCTTTTTCCCATCTTTTCTTGATAACCTATATATATATATATATATATATATATTTTTAACATTAGATTAGAATATCACATAATACATTTATGCACATGCTTAACTCCTAAAAGTGCTCTAGACTTATTTTATTACTAAAAGGTCTATAAAATTTCAAAAATAAAATAAAAATCTATAAATATCTACCACTACAAAAAAAAAAATTAAAAGATCTTTAAGAAAAATAAAAAAAATATCTACAAAAATGTATAAGAATCTAATTAATTTTCACAAAGTGTGTGTATAAATATATTCCATTACTTAATTGAAGACCATGGTCTTAAAGACATTGAATTTTTAGTGAAAAATAAAAAAAATTATATTTGAGAATATATAGAATTAAATACAGTAATATGAAAGAGTAAAGAATATATAGCACAGTTACATGCATGGAACGATATATTAGAGGAAAGAAGTGTACACGCACAAGTAACACAATAACTCAGACAAATGAAAATTGCATGTTGTACAAGCACACGTAAATATTATCTCTGTCCCAAAAAAGATGTCGTGTTTGGGGAAAACCATATCCAGAATCAACAGGCTGCTGCTTACCTGGGGCAGCCTATTCCAACGGCCTCCACGCACGAACCTTTCACTGCACTTATTTTTCCTAGTCGCCTCCTTTATTCCTCAATAAGTCAATCGTCTCTCTAGCTGCCAAAACCCTCCCCCAAACATGTATCTATAAGTACATGTATGGTTATAGATACAGTGATTCGTCCACCTGCAAAACCACCTGACTTGAGGTGCTAAATTTCTCCTACCACTGCTGGAATCAATCTCCATGATCACCGGATTGCTGTGTTGATATTCAAATTCACAGACTACTGCTGTTGGGCTGGTTTATTGGTCTATAATGTTGCATCTCTCCCACTGGGCCTATTGGGCTGTTCTTGTATACTATTTTGTAGTTAGCATTGGGCTAACTACTGGGCTGTACTTGTACCTTTTCTCTATTGAATGTTAAAATTTAACTTTCAAAAAAAAAAAAAAATCCTTGTATAACTTTTCTTGATTTCCAAAATCTTCTTCTTTCCTTCCTTGAGTGACTATATATATATAAATGTATAAATAAAATATGCGAGTGTCTTGTACTAGTCAACTTTTATTGAAGCATAATTTAACTTGAGCTTTTGTGAATCATATCAAATTTAGATACGTACATGTATCTCTTTTTTTTGTGAAACAAAATTTTATCCAACAATGCAATTTCATTCTCAGGTAATGCATGTACAAGTTCTGGGCCTTGCAAAATATATATATATATATATATATATTTATACACACACTAGTGCTGTTGTCAAATATATATATATATATATATATATATATATATATATATATATATATATATATATATATATATATATATACTAGTGCTGGGCCTGCTAGCTAAATGCTGACCTCACCATTCACTTCATGTGAATGTTTTGGTAACATTTCATTGTCACACATGCTCTCTTCAAAGCACACACTACACAAATTCCAACAAGCTTGCACAAATTTTTTTTTTTTTTTGGATGTCCTAAAATAATTCCATTTTTTTTTTTTTTTTTCAAATAACATATTTCACAACTTTTTATATATATCTTTGAAGATTAAAATTTCAAACTTAAATATTCAAAACTTAAAAGAGCAAGTTACTACTTTTTAAGAAGAGAATGCATGTTCACGTGTAGCCTTAAAAATTTATACTCCCTAAATATAACCCCACCTTTAATGGAAATATAATTTTCTTATCCATCCATTGTAGGGTTGATTACGAAACGCGTTTTTGTTATATGCATATGGTAATTTGTTAGCCTCCACTGTAGGCCGTGGCCAATTTCGTTAGTGGAGGCAACCATGAAGGTAAGATATAGAGAGTCGAATATGATACCTTGCCCTCACTCACATCATATTTGTCGGACTCTAAATAAAATTTCAAATATTGAAATATCGAGTGAATAGTTGTACAAATTACACTGCGTCAACATCGATATTAAGAAGCTATTTGTATATTTTTTTTCTTAAAGGAGAATTTGGAAGATGAAATTGTCTTGAAAATCTAATATGGCTAAGCATTTATGCTTGGAGTTGTCCTAGAAAATCTATCATTTTTATTCTTTCACCATGTTCATGTAAAAAGAAGTAGAGAAGGAAGGGATATAGTAGTCATGAAATAAAATAGAGAAATAAGAAGGTGATCTAATAGAACGACAGATTATAGAGAGAATCTGTTTGATCTAATAGAAGAAATGCCAAAGCTCTATTTCCCAATCATGAAAAAATAAAACCTAATCAACAGCATACATAACCAAGATCATAAACACTTCTCCAGTGTGGTTGCTAATTAAAAGGAAAGCAAACCATGCAAATCTCCTCACATACTACAACCATGAAATCTAAAAAGAAACAGAAAAACATCTGATACAACATTGGAACACCTTTGAAGATCAACAAAGTCACCTCAGAGGATCTCTAGCAAGCTGCGTAGTCGATCTCTTGATTGAATCAATCCTCTGAAGCCTAATTTGATGTCTGAATTTGGCTATGAACTCATCGGCCTTCTTGTCAACGTCTGGTCCTCCATCACCAACATTGTTAGAAGCAACTTCTTCACTGTCCAAATCTCCTTCAAAGTCACCGGCTTCACTATCCGATTCTTCATCAGTTCCCACAACCACCTTGTCAAAAAGTCTTTTCTCTTCCATTCCATACTCTGAGAAAGTTGATTTTGAAACCACAGGGACACTTTCATGAAAAAACTCACCAGTTGCTTCGACTTCTTTTGATCGCTTCTCTGCCTTTGCATTCATGCCATCAACTGGCTCACCAGCTCTAATTGTTCGAACTGACCTAGCCATCAGTAAGCCATCATTTTGAGTTCTTGTCCTCGACTTTGAGCCTGAGCTTGCCCTGTTCAAATCCTTGGGCACACTTAAAACGCTTCGCTTCAGTTCCTTCTCAGAAGAGGCCTCATAGTTTTCAAGACCGGAATTTGACTTCATCAGTGGCGATTTATGGATATATAGTGGTGGTGGTGGAGTGGCTGGTGGAGTTGAAGACTTGTAATAAAGCTTGTTCTTCCTTGTCATATCTTCAACATTCTTGATTTGTGTTTCCATTGGCCATGAAGGCAAAGGAGTTACCTTCATTGCTGAAGATATTGATGGTGTTGGAGAATAAGATGTTTGGGGTCTAAAAGATCTTGATTCCTCCATTGAAGGAGGCAGAGAATACAGGGGAGGACCATCCAACTCTTCCTCAGTAGAAGTGCTTGAAGAAAGATTTGAACTCGGATTTAAACTAGACCTTCTAAGAGAACCAGTTTTGACACTAGACCTATTGGTGGACTCAATAACATCAGACTCTACTAACGGCGATTTCAAGTTCCTAACTGGCAAAAACAACGGCTTTTCGCCATATCTAGAGCTGGTTCCTCTCTGTTCTTCAAGAACAGAGCTTTGTTGAGCTACTACAACCACTGGCTCACCCTTGCAGTACTGAGAATTCCAAGTTTGAACCTTGTGGTCATTAAAATTATACTGGCCTTCAGTCTCATCATCAAAAACCGACGAAACCTGAAGACATCTAGACATAAAGGATTGTGCACTATCATATTTCGAGCTGTACTCTTTCTCTGTTTCGTCGGTTCTCTTACTGAATAGGCCATAAGAGATGGCAATACCTACAAAAGTAATCTGAAGGAGCTCCCAACTCCTGGTTTGAAGTGTTGTGCTGATAAATTCAGGAGTTTCTAAAGGGAACAGAGGAATTACAACTAGAAAAATTGTGAAAAATACAGCTTTGTAAATGAAATGAGTGAAAAACTTACTCTGGTTTGCATAGTCTGGTGGTAATTGTGAGCCTAGTCTTTGTATTTTCATGAGAGAGTCTGTATCTGCCATAGAAGAACAGAGAGAAGCTCTGCTTTGCTACTTGGTGATGTTGCAGAATCTGTAAGAAGATGAGAATATTATAGAGAGAAGACTTAGGAGCTAAGGAAAAGGAAAGAAAAGGAGAGGGTGATAGAGTTAAAGTTTTGGGAAGGAGTGAGCTGATTCCAACCAATGCTTTAGTTCCTTTTTAACCATTTGAATGAATTTACATTTACACTTTTAACAAATCAACTTTAGGCATAGGGTTCTCTCCATTAGTGTCTCTCTCCTAGCATCTCCAACTCATCATCCAACGGTAATAAACATTGTCGTCATTAGTTGTGCAACTACCCACTTAGTTATGCTTACGTGCTTAACTAAATCCTAATAAATAACGGTGTTGGATGATGGCTTGGAGATACTTGGAGATATAAACTAATGGAGGGCATCCAAGTCCGTTGGTAAGACGTAACTATTACAAAACTTAAAAGCTTATAGAAGTGAAATAAAAGGCTATTTATATTTGAGAGTTCAATTATCATTAATTATGAGGCTCATTATGTAGGTTTTCATAATTATCTTTTTGAAATTATTTACATATTTAAATCCTACATAGTCACAGTCATTCAATTACTCCTTTTTGTTAATTAGTCTTTCAATCTACCCAAAAGTACTAGTAGAGGTAAACTACTTGAATAAAACAATTTCATAGATTTCAGATATTTATTATGCTAAATTTCAGAAATATTGTGTCATCCACAAAATATATTTAGATAATTACAATCATATATAGATACATGTATGCATCAAAATGATTTGAGAAAACAAAATTTAACTTGGCTTTTGTGAGTCACAAACTCTGGTTTGGAGTCAAATTTAGAGAATGTAGGGATGGTTTGGAAGTGCATATGATTTGATGGGCAGCAAATAGGTTGTGTGGTGGTCAGGATTCTTCTTTTTGGACCTGTCTACGCTAGCTTTTGTTTGTTTTTGTAACTTTGGAGGGTATGCCTTTCTTCTCTGTTTCCCTCTTCACATTCTTGAGTACTTTGGGATGATGATGATATATATATATATATATATATATATATGATGTATATGATGTTATATAGGACCACTTAGTGACTCTCTGTTTTTTCTTTTTTGCTTTTGGTTAATTTTATTCTTACAATAATGGATATGCTAAAGTATTTGTGTTCAATGGTAGTAATTTTTAATTGGCCCACTGTGTGGGTCTCTGTCTCCCAACTGTTCGCGCTCACGGAATCTAAATCTATTTTGCTTACCATGTACTCCTCATTTGCATTTTTGCTTTATTCTAATCTTATTCTTCTAAGGAATGGCCATATGTGTGGTTGTGGTCTGAATTTTGTTCTCGATTTTGTGTCGATGTATTTTTTTTTATCCATCTTGTCTTACAGGATGTAGATCTGGGGTTTTAGTATCCAATATAAGAGTGCTTGGGTTTGTGTTGTTCCTCGACAAGGGGGTCGGAGTGCTTGGCTTCTACAATAGATATAAGCTATATGCCAAACAACGTAAATTTTTGTGTTTTGTATAGTATAAATTTATTTTTCTATCGTTTTCTTAACCGGATTTTTGGTTTCACAGTGTTTGTTGCAGAACGTTTGCACCAAGAAGAAGCAAGGAATCACTTTTATCTCATTACAAAATGTAGTTTTAAGTAACTCTTAATCTTCAACTTACTTGCTTAGCTCCTACTATGCTGCCTTATGTGCTCAATACATTTCAATGGTGGAGATAAGAGGAAGAGAGAATGAGTCTCTTGTTATATAATTGGGTAAGCAGAAGATTCAATTGTAATGTATAAAATGAAAAACACTAAATCAAATATGCTTGGCAAAAACAAAATTAAAATTCAATTGTGTTTGTAATTTACTACTAAATTTGTGACTCGTTCCTTCCAAATCAATCTATTATTGAAGGGATAACTAGATTATAAATAAAGAGTTAATAAGCCCCTCATCTTGTTCAAATTCCTTTAATCCAACACCAAATATATCTTTTCTTTTTTGCTTATGGAACATTTGAACAATTTTTGTACACAACCGACTTAGACTCTCTCTTTCTCAAGTTTGTAGCCGAAAGTACTTTGAAAAAGATCGTAATTGGTGGATCTGATTCTCTTGCTTCTTGATGTTTCCAACTTTCAGTGATAACAAAATAAGGACACTCCTTTTATTTAAAACTGTAAAAAATCAAAGTGTGTTTAATGTTTAGGATAACCTAGTAATAATTAATTTATGCTCAGTTTGATACGATGTGTTAGAAGTATATATGAGAGAAATATAATGTGTTGTATTGATATGAGATACATAATACAAGAGAGTATTGGAGGTATATATTGAAGAGGGTAGGTATGCAGTGTTGCCCAAATAAACCTAAAAATAGAAACTCTGGGTAAGTAAGGCGGTTGTGGTAAACTCTAATCCTAATATCATCTAACACGATGGAAAAAAAATTAAATAAAAGAGAAAGAAGAAGAGATGAACGAGACATTCCTATGGAATAGATTGTGTAGTTTCCCTCTTTTTATTTGGTGAGAAGAGGATGAAATAATGCTTTGCTTTGTTTGTTAGGCGAAAAAAAAAGAGAAAATGTTAGTTATAAAGAAAATTTTATAATTTAAAAACATTTATAATGCATTGTCTTTTTTTTTTTCGTGTCTTCCTTCCATCATCTTCTTTTATCATCTCTTTTTTCATTCTTTCTATCCAACGAATACACAGCTTGTTTCTTCCTTTTTATCTTTCCTTCACCCTCGTCATTCATTTCATATGAAGTACAGTGTAGCTAGTTTAGAAATAATTCTTGAAAGAAGAGCAACTAACCTCAAGAAAGATTTGTATAACCAAAGAAAGAAGTTATAAATTAATGAAAAAGAAATTTAAGTGGGACTACTAGTCTCTCTCTCAAGTTATTGTCCTTAACTCCTAGATGTACTCCACTTTTTTTTTTTGTAATAAATGGTATTAATGACCTTAATTCATTAATAAGAATGTGAAGTATTGTTGGTATTTATATTATTAAAATTTAAAAACAAGAAAAAAGATAGGGCAGGGGAAGGTAATGAAATTTATCAGAGTGCAAAAATAATTACGAATAGTCTGAATTTAGGTAAGAGGTGTGAGCTATTTGTTTTTAACTATTGAATTGACATATATACTTTAAATGATTTATTTAAAATTATTTCAATTCATTAATTAAATAAGAAGAGTTTATGTTATTATTTTTTAATAGCATTACTCAATTATTTATTTTTAAAAAAATGGTAGGCTCCATTAACAGAAACTATATTTTTTTAAAAAAAATATTTTTTCCAGGTAAAATAATTTTTTATATCTATTTTTTAATATTTGGCAATTAGATCCAAATTGAGTTCGAGTCATTGAATAGGGTGGTTGGGACATGTAAAATAATTTATAAAAATTAATAAAAATCTTTCTGTTAAATTTTAATATCTCTATTTATAATTATTTTAAGACAATTAAACACCAAAACATGAAAATAAATTTTTTAAAAATATTTTACATCAAACAAACAAAGGCAGCCTAAATCAAAATTAACTGCGCAAGTCAGTTAAGTCACAAGACCCAGCAAACCGACCGCAATCTGACCCACTTCTAGGAGGGACAGCCACCGCAATGGGTCTGGCCCTATTCTCAAAATAGGCAGACCCTACTCCTCACTCCATAATCGCTTCTGAAGAAGCAATATTAGCAACAATTTGATAATCATCTCCTTCAAGTCTCTTCGTCGTCAAGTCGGCGATTAGAATCATCTGAAGTTCTGAACTACGCCTTCATACCCACAGAGACATTCAATCAAGTAACACCGGTAATAAGGAACAAGAAGGAGTACCTGAGGTCGCTTGGATTCAATCTTGGAAGCTCTGCAATCTCTCTCCGATGTCCGCATAGTCAAAGGTAGTTTCATATTCATATTCTGGTTGACTTTTTCCAACAATTTTAGGGTTTAAGGTTTTGGGCAACCCATTTTCAGTAATACCGAAAATTTATCAGCAAAATCAATGGCCAGTTCTTCAATCCCTCGATTCCTCTCATCGGGGGTTCGATTAAAAAACCCTACTTTTTCACTTCCATTCACAACTCTTTCATCTGCAGAGAAATACTGGACCCACTTGCAGAAAAATGTTTCAAACCCAGAAAAGGCTCTAAACACAGTTGGGGCACCATTGGACATTTCATGTGTCAATGAGGTCTTACAGAGATGTGCTCCTAATCAACCTCTTCTGGGTCTTAGGTTCTTTGTTTGGGCTGGCCTGCAAGCTAACTATAGACACAGCTCATATATGTATGCAAAAGTGTGTAAATTATTCAGAATTAATCGAAATCGGCAAGTTTTTGATGATGTTATTGAAGCTTATAGGGTTGAGGGTTGTTTGGTAAGTGTTAAGACATTTAAGGTTCTTTTGAATTTGTGTAAGGAAGCTAAGCTTGCTGACGAGGGTTTGTGGGTATTGAGGAAAATGAAGGAATTTAATTGTCGGCCTGACACAACGGCATATAATGTTGTTATTAGATTGTTCTGTGAGAAGGGTAAAATGGATGTTGCAGCAGTGTTGATGAGGGAGATGGGTTTGATTGATCTTTATCCAGATATGATTACATATGTTGCAATGATTAAGGGATTTTGTGATGTGGGTAGGTTGGAAGATGCTTGTGGACTGTTTAAGGTTATGAGGAGGCATGGATGTTCACCCAATGTGGTAGCATATGCAACACTTGTTGATGGGCTTTGTAGGTTTTCAAAAGTGGAGAAGGCATTAGAGTTGTTGGAGGAGATGGAGAAAGAGGGTGGGGAGTGTAAACCAAATACTGTTACATATACGGCCGTGATTCAGAGGCTTTGTGAGGATGGTCGGTCAATGGAGGCACTGCAAGTTTTGGATCAAATGGTGGTTTGTGGATGCGCTCCAAATCGTGTCACTCTCAGTACTTTAATTAAGGGCCTTTGCACAGAGGGGTGCTTAGAGGAGACTTATAAGCTGATTGATAAAGTCGTTGCAGGAGGCAGTGTTTCTAATGGTGAGTGCTATAGTTCTCTTATGCTGTCACTTTTGCAGAATCAAAAATTGGATGAGGCAGAGAAGCTTTCTAGAAGAATGTTGGCCAGTGATGTGAAGCCTGATGGTTTGGCTTCTAGCACTCTGATAAGAAGGCTTTGTTTGGAGGGGCGGGTGTTAGATGGGTTTCGCTTTTATGATGAAATTGAAAAGTTGGGATACTTAACTTCGATTGATTCTGATATTTATTCCATTCTTTTAGCTGGACTTTGTCGGGAAAGTCATTTGGTGGAAGCTGCAACACTTGCAAGGTTGATGATTAAGAAGGGAATACAACCAAAAACTCCTTATGTGGACGATATAATTGAATATCTGAAGAATTCTGGAAATATGGAGCTAATGGCACATATTGCTAGGATGGGAAGGTCATGATGAACAAAAGACCACGTTCAACAAGACCCTAAGATCCTTCTTTTGTAATTTAACAGCTTGCAATAAAGGGGATCGTGGTACAAACATTTTTCACAGGGAATATCCTGCATACTTGAATATGATGTCGGGAAGTTTCAAATTAGACTATTGTAAATCCGGGAAATTGTTCCATCATTTCCCTCGGAGTTGTTGCATAGACAAGCAAACAAACAAGTTTAGACATTATTTCCTACTGGTTTTGGTATAATTGATATCAAGTAGTGGAGTGTCCTGAATCAAGTATGCAGAAATAAATAATTGATTGAACCGTTTCTGGGATGATTAATGCTATGCAAGTCTAGAGGTTGGGAGAAGAAAGCAATGGCTTTTTCTGTATCATTTGTAGAATTAGAGTTGGCATTAATAAATGGTAGAAACAAAGAGGATCATCTAACTAAAACATCATGCTTCTTCAGTATCAGCAAGCTTGTGTTGGCCCAACCTTGCATCCCTCCTCTGAATGCTGTTAGAAGCTCAATGTTTGGGTTGATGCAAAATTAAAACATCTCTGCGACAAATGACATTATGAGATGGTAAATGACTGTTCATTTTACACCTTTTGCTTCTCTGAGCTCTTGTTAGCTATAGAAGCTGAATTTCAGCCTTATAAAATAGGCTTTTTTTTTTTTTTTTTTTTTTAATGTAAAAGCAGTTCATAATCTACTTTCACAGGTTTCATTGTATGTCAGATTTGTAAGCATCCTCGTAAAGCTTTCCTGTTGTGCCGTGATGCTGTTGCTATCTAGGTTTTGGAAATTGTTTATTTTTGTTTATTCAATTTTCTTTTCAGGTCAACAATAAGTCCTTTATTTTAAAATGCAGTAGAGCATGTTCTCCATTTTAAAATTTGATCTATGTCGTTAAGAGCTTGACTTTGTAGTGATGGTATGGCATAATTTTAGACCATGGTTTTGGACGGTTCAAAGAGTAATTTATTCTAATCTGCAGCAATCTCTGTCTATATATATTTATACATATCTATCTGTTTTGTGTGTAAGGTTATTGAATTGTAGTCGAGACGATGCAACTTGGACTTTTGTTATAAAGGTGTTTGAAGTAGTACATAAATACATATTGAACTGTGAAAGTGATGTTCGTGGCATCTAATATTGTGCCTTTGCCAGTGTTTAGACTTTTAAATAAATTGTTAAAATGGGGGTGGTCTTGTTACATATAGTTAACTTGATGGATGAAAGGGACGCTGATAAACTCGACATGCTTGGCAGAGACAGATTGTTGCTTTAATAGACTGTAGCTTTACCAGGCTTCTGTTGTAAAACATTCTGATAATATGAACTACTCTACTATTTTTGTGCACCATATTTGCTTGTAACACCAGCTATCACAAAAGAGCTTGCATATCTAAAAAAGAATATAAGCCTGAATCATGAAATTACTTCTATTGAAGTAAAAATCAATTCATGTCCTGTACAACTCAACATTCCCAGGTTTTCAATTTATAACTCCCTTCTGACTAGCGATATTCAAGGGAATGATTTACTATCATTTTCATCCCCACAAAGTGTGTAAAGAGATTAGATTTTTCTGTTATGAACTAGTGTTTTTTTTTACAGCTCTACTTTTACAGTTTCCTTGGCCGAGCCATAGACATGTTTTACTGCTGATTATGATATTCAATCATTAGCATATTGAGGACTGCATAATGTCAAAGGATGTTGAGGCTGAAATTCGCGCAGTCCGATACGATACCGTTTTCCTGCAAGGAAGAGAGGAGAAGATCGATGAACCTTGACGGCACCGGTGTGGTGCCTGCCAAGAGCTCTCCGACGATGAAATTAGTCACGGAGGTCTAAAAAGAAGGCAGGGATTAATAATAGTTTTTACGTCGTACATTCTTTAATGGCTTGATGCCCTATTTATGGCTGTCGATTGGAATCAAAATCGTTCCGCTGATATCGATGGTTGACCTTATCTTCAGCTTGTGCGAAATCATGGGAGATTTATTACCATATTTGTCGGGATATGATTTAATCCTTTTGACCTCCTCTAGTTATAGTAGGATTATTCTTACTTGTTGAACCACGTCAGATTTGATTTCATTATCCTTGATAATGAAATTTAATCAATCTTATCGAGAGTAGGGTAGGTTTATATTTTTCCCTATCAAAGGGAAACTATTTAGAAGCAAGAGCTATGATTGAGAAGGCACAGTGATCTCTTATAGTGATGAGAAGCAAGAGCTATGATTGAGAAGGCACAGTGATCTCTTATAGTGATGAAATTGGAGGCATAGATGCTGTCATGGACAACGGCATAAAAGGCAGCACCTATTTGGCCTTGGTGTTGGAAAACCGAAGATTGAGTAGTCTTTGGTGCAAACCCCTATACATAGGGGTAGAACGTTGCTTCACTCAACAGGAAAAGGTCATTTCAGCACTGTTAGATTGAGATAGTGGATGATAGGATTGGTTCCATTTTCTTCATTTCAGCCGACCAGCAATTCTCTCAGCTGATACTCCCCCTGGCAATCAGCTTCTTTAGCTGTGCATTATTTGGAATAACTTTTCTTTATGCAATAAGAAGAGACTGTACAATTTTCTGCTTTAAGACACGGATAATTGCAGTGGGCTGTCTAAAGGTGTAAGTTTATTGCTACTTGCAAAAATATCAGAAACCTTGTCCAAGGTATAATTCTATTGCTATTTGCAGAAAGTTCAGAATTGTTTAGCTCGTTTAATGGTAAAAATATAAATTGTTCAACAACTTGATAATTGTGCCGTCTAAGTGCTTCATTTGCAATGCAGGTCTTGCTTCCATGGATGCTGGAAAACCTTGGAATTGGAATATGCAAGCTTATTTTCACATGGTTTTGATGGTGCAGTTTTTGTTTCCAAAAATCTTTTCCTCTTTATGTTTTGTGGCTGTTGCCCTGGATTTCTGCTATCAGAATCTGTGTATGCATTGTCAAGTCTGCAAGTGGAAGTTTATGCTTGTTTGCGAACCATCCAGTGGGCTGCTTGACGGTTTAGCTGCACTCACATCTTCTCTGATCCCAGCAACTTGGTTTTGCAATTTAATGTGTAATGTGTAGTAGATTAGTAGTGAATGACATTAGGTCTACTATCCAAGACATTGTTTGGCTAAATTTGACCTTTTTTCGTGTTGTTTTTTTTTTTTTTTTGTTTGTAAAATATGAGGGTGTAAACAGGCTTAAAGGGCTCACACCTTGGCTGTAATCTAATAATATATTTTGATGTTCTCTTTTGTTTCCTTAGCAGAGGAAAGTATTATAGAACTGGAAAAGCATTTTTGTTGTCATCACCTGATAGCAAGCAAGTTAACTTAAAATTCTCCTTTCTATTTTCTTCTGTGGAATACAAGAGAATATCCTTGATTTGCTTAAAAACGCATCTCAACTTAGACCTTCTATCTACATTCACGCAAAAGTAAATTTAGAGAGCTCATTCTGCATTGGAGTACCTGAGATGTTTTAACTTGTCATTGCTATTTTACTAAATTATTTATCTATTTAATTTTTTTATTACCTTAGCAAATAATTTTCACAATGCTTTTGAAGAAATTTGAATCATTAAGGGTCAGATACCGTTACACACTTTTATAAACTGGTCGATTCGATCGGTTTATACTGGTATTCGCCCGAATGTGTTACATCAACCATGGTATTAGATTATCTCCAGCACGGGGGATGATCTTTACCCGTAATAAGAATGGACCATTATAATAATTATTTTTTTAGTTTGAAATTCCCTATTTGTAGTATTAAAATTTCAAAAGAATTGAAGTTCTTACAAAATAAAAAATACGTAGTAAAAAAAAAAATGAAAAAAAAAAGGAGAGAATATTTTAGTGTCTTTTTTCTTTACTATTTCTAAATTGAATGAATCATAATATTCTTCATGCATAAAATTTTTGTCTTTACATATGAATCAAGATCTTTATTTAAAAATCTCTCTTAAAGTTTTTAAAACTTCCATTTCCCCATCAGCATATTCATAGTTAAATTCTATGTACAATAATAATATTTATGAGACACTATAGCAGTATATTTGAATTGAGTTTAAGAGGAAAAAAAATCATCAAATTTATCTCAACTAATAGATAAATTTTGTTTTTTTATTTTAATTAATTAAATATTTATTTATTTAAAATTCTTTTTTTCACCTTTTTAGAATTATAATTCATAACATTGGAATTTTTTCCGAGGTTTTTTTTTTTTTTTTTTTCCCCGTAATTTCTATACGTTTCCTTCTAAAAGCAAATAAGTTTTTCTATAAAGCAAAGTTTGTATTTGATACTGAGTTTACTTCTAATTCAGACATGTTTATTCTAATAAGATTCCTTTTATTATCATAATCGGAATCCTAAACTTTTCTATTTTTATTTAAGGATAACCCCTTCTTAGCTCGTACACGAGGTATGCTATTCTCGGCATGGTATAATGGGTAAAATTCATTCTAAAATAAATATGGATAGATTCATCAAAAATAAATAAAAAATATTCAAAATCAATCAATTATCATTATAGTTGACATTAGAAGGGTTGACTGATTCATACATTTTTTTTAAATTTCTTCAATACTCATGATTCATAAATTTTTTAAATTTCTTCAATACCTGTTGATCTTACAATTCATACTCAAATAAATATGGATAGATTCATCAAAAAGAAATAAAAAATATTCAAAATCAATCAATTATCACTATAGTTGACATTAGAAGGGTTGACTGATTCATACATTTTTTTAAATTTCTTCAATACTCATGATTCATAAATTTTTTAAATTTCTTCAGTACCTGTTGATCTTACAATTTTGGAGAGGAGAAGTATCATTAGTGAGATCATTTATTTTTGGAATGAAAGAAGGGGAGAGAGAGGATGGGAGAGAATGTGGAAGAAGTTCAAGAAATCTATGTGCAAGATTTCTAACATTTGGCCACAAGAATCTACCGGCCCGGTTGCTGTTGGAATAAAAAAACAGTATTTTTATCGGTAGATCTATCAAAAAAATTAGAGTTAGTAATAAGTATCTTAGAGCTGTTGTTAAAATATCATTTTGTGTAAAATATATATTGCCAATTGTTACACAGACAAATCAGCATATTTCCTTTCTCCTCTCTCTTTCTCATTTTTATTACAAAATCAACTCTAAAATAAGTAGGTTTGTAAAAATTATGTACACATCATACGTGATGGCCATAGGTGTTCGTGACCCAATATAATAAGTATTTTTTATAATTAAATTATTTTTTAATTTATTTGGTAACAAATTTTTTTTTTAAACACTTATTAGGGAAGGTCTTAGGTGTTTCCTGACATAATATAATAAATACATTTTACAATTTAATTATTTTTTAATTTATTTGGTAACAAATTTTTTTAAAACACTTTTTAAAGAAGGGGGTTAATTGTCTTTATAAAAAATTAAAAGGACAAAATATACTTAAAATATTTAAGCTTTATTCAAAACGCAGTTTTAAAAGCTTCAAATTAAACACTATGGAGAATGAATTTAGTATTACCTAATACAGATTAAAAGTCGGTGTTGGACACCGGCATTACTCCACGAATAAATATTGGTAACCAACCAAGTTACAACCCAAAACCCCCCATGTCTCAAAATCTAGACCCCTCCTTCACACTACTCCTCTAAAAGAAGCTAAAAATGGCAGACATTCCGAATGTAATCTCCGACAAGGCAGCAACAACAACAATAAAAGACATTCCGAAGGATTTAATGCCTGACATACTATCAAGATTACCAGTCAAAACCCTTGTACAATTGAGGTGCGTATCGAAATCCTGGCGTGCCCTAATCGACAGCCCATATTTCATCAAATCGCATCTAAATCGATACATGGTGACCAACACCAACCTCAGCCTGATTTGGTGTCCAGAAAAAATACCAACAGAAACAAATCCTAATTTATATGGGTTAAACTCCATAGAGATTGTGTAGAGCTTGACAACCCCATATTAAAGAGTGGGGAATGTGAAATTGGATTGATTCAAGGGTCTTGCAATGGGTTGCTATGTTTGGCCTCCAACTCGGAACTCATTGCCTTTGGAACCCATCGACCCGAAAGCACCAGAAGTTACTGGTCCCACCGATTGAGCTCACAAGGCTATGGTGTTTGGGTTTGGGTATGATTGTGTCCACGATGATTACAAGGTAGTGAGGATGGTGGAGTTTTATGGCAAAGATAAGTCGAATTTATGGCGAAGAATTCAAGATTTTCCTTATTATCTATGGTACCGTGGAAGAGCGAGTGGTGTGTTTGCAAGTGGGGCTTTGCACTGGGTTGTGAGTCCAAAACCGGAATCGGATAAGTCGAGGTTGATTGCTGCTTTTGATCTTGCTGATAAGGAATATCGGTTGGTGCCACAGCCTGATAATTACTCCCTTGTAAATTCGCATATGTCTATGGTGGTTCTAGAAGGGTGTCTTTGTCTACTTTGCAACTATTTCAGTGTTCATGTTGACATATGGGTGATGAAGGAGTATGGAGTTATGGAGTCTTGGACTAAATTATTTTCTGTTGCGCAACCCACCACTATTGACAAGTTTAAGTGGGTGAGGCCTTTGGCTTATTCACAGAGCCATGAGAAAGTACTAATGCAACAGGATAATAAAAGGCTTCTTTGGTATGACCTAGAAAAGAAAACAGTCGACTTTATTGAGATTTATGGGGTAGAGTCTGTAACTTTCGCAGATTTTTATTATCAAAGCCTTGTTTGGCCTCGTGGAAGAGATGGCGGGAAGAAGCAGCCGGCAAAAGACAAGGTGAAGAAGAAAAAGGACAAGAAAAAGAAAAAGAAAAGGTGAAGGCCAAGATAATATATATATTTTTATTTTTTATTAGAAAAATGATAAGTCTTTCGACGTTAATTATCAATTTTTGGTTGGATCCTATTAGAATTTTTTAAAAAATTCCAGTAAACATTTCTTTCTTTCCGACCCATTCCTAATCACGTTATATTCTAAGAAGTAATCGATAATTAAAGTAGAAAGATCTATCACTTCAACTAGGCTTTTCCAAAGTTACCCCTCTTTTTCAAAATTTCAGATACTGACCAAGATGGTATATGCACAGAAGTCACGGTTTAGAGACATTTGGTTTACTATTTTTTTACTATATTTTTAGTGGTGAGTGGCATTGTAGGGGAGGATAGCCCTGTTGTAAGAGATGGAATTTTGCTAGTTTTTATTGGATATTATGAATTTTAATACAAAGAATGATATTTCGTGTTGGTAGTCATGTTTTTAAATTTTATATTTCATGTCTTTCTAATTGGCATTGCTTTTATAGAAATCTCTGATCTTTTTAAGTGTTATTATCAAATAGTATATTTCTTGTAATAATACTTTGTCTTTTTAATATTGTATTCTACCTTATTTATTTGATGGAATAGGGTTACGGCATATGGAAAGGTATATTTCATACAAGCAATTTACTATATACCTAATTAGGGTATTTTTTTATGGTAAGGTAAGTCAGTATATTGATTTATGGAAATTAAGGTAACTAGCAAGTCAATAGGTGATCCGAAGCCTTTTTTTTCCTGGTCTGATGCATGAGCTTGGGCGATGCCATGTTGCTGTTAGAAGTCTTGATGCTCCGCTGCATGTCCTTGAAGTTGTAAGACTGAATTCACAGTGAAGATTAATCAGCGGCTGAGTTTTTTCGAAAATGGTGAGACATGCTTGGTTTGTCAAGGATGGGTATATATATATTTTCATATAATTGTTTTTTATAGTTTTCTTAAAACTATTTTAAGTTTATAAGTCGTTGAGAACTTTATTTATTTATTTTTTTTCCTGAATATGAAATCGAAGAAAAAATAAATAAAAATCCCAAAAGGGAAATGAATCCCAATTGTAAAAAGAAGGTTGAAACTTGAAAGTATCATTTGAAGTAAGTGGATTCAAGCTAAAGATTTTTACCATAAAAATTAATATTGCTCAGACAATTTTACTTGGAACACTACAAGAAATAGTGGTATTAGGGATGAAATTTTTAGCAAGAAAAATAAATTTGTTGCAAAAGGCTGCAATTTGTGACAAATTTAAATTTTGTTGCCTGATATGTATTTTTTTTTTGCAACAAACATGTAAATTAGTTCGTTGCCAAAAGCAATATTTTAGAAAATTCTGGATTCTGTCGCCAATTTTTAATTTTTTTTGCGACAAATATTTATTTTGTCTTAAATTATGAATCTTTTATCAACAAAAATATTATTTGTAACAAAAAATTATACATTTAGTGACGAATATAATTTTTTTTTTTTTGAGACACAAGGTCGCAAAAAGTTAATTTTTTGCAACATATTTCTTTTTTTGTCTCAAATTGTGAATTTTTTGTCAATAATATTTTTGTTATAAAAAACTTAACATTTAGTGACAAATAATTTGTTGCAAAAAAATATGTTTTTAGAGACAACAACTTTTGTCTCAAAAAGTTAATTTTTTGTCACAAATCTTTTTTTTGGTTTCAAATTGTGAATCTTTTGTCAATAAAAATATTATTTGTCCCAAAAGACTTAACATTTAGTGACAAAATAATTTGTTGCAAAAAAATACATTTTTAGGGACAAAAATTTTTGTTGCAAAAAATTAATTTTTTGAGACAAATATTTTTTTTGTCCCAAATTGTGAATCTTGTATTAACAAAAATATTATTTGTCCAAATATACTTAAGTTTAATGACAAATAGTTTGCTCTAAAAAAATATATTTTTAGAGTCCCTTACATCACACAGTACTTTATTCTCAATCACGTGGCTCAAGTCGACAGGCCATTCACAATGCTTCCCTCGCCAGATGATGCCTTACATGTTCCCTTATCTTACATGTTCATTCCGTAATTCTCACTATTCCATTTCAGTTTTCAAAACACTTTGATTGTAGATATATACAGGCAAAAGTAGAGTACAACCTAGGGTTCCAAAATTGAGATATAGGTTTCTTTCTCATATTCTCTGATTCCATTTCGATTCCTCCCCAATTCGGCGGCCACAAATCAATCTTCACTGTCTCCGGCATGCCATCACCTCCGATCGATGCATATCCGGCGTAATATGGTTTTCCGGTTCGATCATCTTCTGATATTTCAAATTTCGACATGTTAAATTTCTAGGTTTTCTTAATCTATTGAAAATCAATTAAGTTTTTTTCGTTTAATTCAGGGAAGTATTGGGTAAATAGGTAAAAGTTGTTGTATGTTGATGTAGATTCTGTGAAGCTAAAGCAGGGCTTACATTCGGTGTTATATAGGTGTGACTGTTGTGATTAGGGATTTGTGAGAAATATTAGGGTTTGTTGTGATTGTGGATTTGTGTATTTGTTTTTTTTAATTGGATTTGATTTCGAGGCTGTTATGTATATTGAGGATTTGGACGAAGGAGAGGAGTTGGGGAGTGGGGAAGAGAAGGAATTGTGTGCTGCTGAGGTGGTGGGTGGTGGCATTGTGGTTTCGGATGCTAAGAGGGTACTAATTGGAGCAGGAGCTCGTGCGCTTTTTTATCCGACGCTTCTGTATAATGTGGTGAGGAATAAGATTCAGGCGGAGTTCCGGTGGTGGGATCGGGTTGATGAGGTATACTCTTGTTTTGTCATTGGCTTTATCTTATGCTTAGTTTCAAATTCCTTTGAATGCATGCACTTGTCTTCATATTGGACTGATCTTTTACTTTGTAGTTGGCTTGTTTTATGGCTTCTATTATTCAGGGATCTCCTCTTTGGTCAGGTATTAACATCTTATTGCAAATTACAAGTAAAGGGAGATGCAATGATGGATAAACCACCCTATAGCACGGAAATGTGGGGGACAAACATCTAAGAAATGTTTAGTGCCTTGAGTTTAATTAATTATTTTTTAAAAATTTGCTACTCTTTTAGGACACTTCCACAACAGAAAATCAGAAATATTGGACGCCCATTGATTTAAAAATTCATGAATAATTGTGTCTTAGACTTATTAAGACATCATAAAGAAATACGCGTTATTTGCGAGAAATTTGTGTATTTTGATATTTGTTTTACTCTTTATTGTGCCTCTGCATGAAAACACATGCTCAAACATAAATAAATATATGATCTGTATACACTAGATTTGGGAAAGACAACTTTAGAGGTGTGTCTTTATATAGGAGATTTCATGTCTGGCGACCCCTTCTCTATAATGGAACATGGCATTTGTGTCTATGTTCACAAGTTTTCTAGAACAAGAGGAATGTGGGACTATTGACTCCACATGGAAGAGATGTAAAGAAAAAGGCTATTTTGGTAATTGCACAAAACTATGTGGAGAGAGAGCAAAGAAGTGAGGGGTGTTTAATTACAATTGGACTGGTGGTTACAACATATTGAATGTTTTGGGGAAGTTATGAGGATCTGGTCTGCTGTTACGAAGTCACACAATGGATGATGAGGAAATTGCCTCTCTTTGTTGACCTTTCTTAAGATTCGATGAGTTTGATATTGCATCATGTGAATATGTTTTCCTTTTGCATACTTGACTGGTTCTCTCTACCTCTCTACACCATATGCTTATGCTTTATTCTGTATGTAACTTGCCACGTCATATTTTATTTTCCTACCCCATCATAAGGGATTAAGGCAAAGATGATGAAAAATTGCATACTTGATTTAATGTTGTATATTCAAACTAATGAGAATTGACAAAGTTTTCTGCTTATGAAAATCTCCATTTTTCAATTTTTTCCTTTCAACACACTATTCTCTGTTACATGTGTTTGTGTGTTTTTTTCCCTTTAATTTCATTTCTTAAAAGAAATGGGGTAAAGATTTGGCAAAAGCTTTGAGATTAAACATTTGAATTTCACCAGAAATATAAGGTTATCTTTTGTTCATTTCTGGTTGTTATTTATTGTTCTGAGAAATTTTATGTAAAGCTAAATAAAGTACTTTTTTTTTGTTCCTTACCTAATATGTCCGTTTTCAGTTTGTTCTGTTAGGTGCTGTACCATTCCCTACTGATGTTAAACGGCTAAAGGAGCTTGGTGTTTGTGGAGTGATCACCCTCAACGAGCCATATGAGACATTGGTTCCTACATCTTTATATCAGGTGAATTCTTGTATTCTTAATGTATTTATTGTTGTTGCAATTTGGCACACTATATTATCTTAGAAAACCCCCTCTGAATTATCAGGTTTTTATTTATTTATTATTATTATTATTTGCAAATACTCTTTTTTGACAATGCAAAAAAAAACCCACCCCTAAACTTTCAAAAAGTTGTAAATCAACCCCTGGCGTTATATTACTGCAAGTTATGACTCAAAATTATCAAAATGTCGCAAATTCCTTATTAAAATGATGACGTTATTTTCACAATCTATTCATTAAACAAAATAACCAACCCATCCACTTTAAGAATGACCGCACTCCATCTTTTCTTCTTCTGTCCACTTCTTAATATAAAATCCTAATACATAAACATTTACATGTACATATCAAGGGTTTGGCTTGCCGAAGTCAAAATAATATCAGTTCTAAGAAATTCAGCTTCGATGGAGAGCGAAATATTTTGTTGAATGTTCCTGATTTATTCAAATTGGACATTTATTTGATTGATGCGGATGTTGAAGTCCAAGAGACCATTCATCTCAAGCTTTATATAATTTTGATGTTCTGCATGTTGTTTTAGCAGAGCCTTATTTCACTTGCTGTGAAGCTATTTCATTGAGCTCTTTAAATTTATGATTATCTATTAATTTTTGTAGGTTCATGGTATTGATCATCTGGTACTCCCTACAAGAGATTATCTCTATGCACCATCACTAAGTAATATATGCGAGGCTGTAGACTTCATTCATAGTAAGCAATCTTATCAAAATAGCAATTTCTTATGTGGGTTTCTTATAGAAATTAAATATATTATTACAGTTATTATTATTTTCTTGATAAGTTTTTATGTCTATTATTTTTATTTAGCATCTGAAATTTTCTGGAGCCACTTTTTATGTCATCTCAAAACAGTTGTAATTTAGTCATCTTATGGGATTACAAGGTCTGATTTATGGTCACTACACCACCACGTGGAGGAAATGGCGTGGTTAGTAGACTACACTGGCCCATTGTCCGTATCAAGGCACACATGTATTGACAAACCCATGAATCTACTTTGGCTAATGCCTATATGTGTTGATTCTAATTCACTCACATGAATTGTTTATCACATGAACCATTTTCTTTGTAGGCAACTTCATACACATTTTTACAAATAAAAGTTTAGCACTTGAAAATATAATATTGTTTCACATTATGGAGGCAATGGATTGCTATCTATTTGGTAGTATAATATGACCGTTGAGTGAGATGGTTAAAAATATTTTATATCTTTTGCTAGGTAGGTTTTCAATTCTTATCAGGGGTCCTGTTGGGCACTTGGGAGGGTTCAACCTATTCTTGGCCTAATGCATAGAACCTTTAACCCAAGCTTCCCGGTCCTAACCCAACCCATGTTCTAAATTTTGAACTCGAGTTGAGTTAAAATGATATAAATTGGACTAAACTGAATGGAATTGTTACTTTCCTAAAATGCTTGCTGAAAATCAAAGCTTTACACTTGACTTTACTGACACTTGAGGTGCCGGGTTTGACGCTGACCATTGCTTTCCTAACTTTTGGGTTAGCCTTGGGTTGATTACCCACTTAAAAAAGACAAAAAAAAAAGTGTGTAAAGCTGAATGTAATCATCGAAAAATTATTAAGAACTAAATTCTACAAAGATTAATATTCAACAAATTGTGATTTAAAGAAAAAGAAAAGTTTAATCTCGTTTGTAATTATATAATTTCTTTTAAAATTATAAAACATATAAAAAATTTGTTAGAATTTGGGGTAAGATCACAGGCCTCTAGCTGAGCCCAACCCAAATTAAGCTCGAGGTAAGCATTTCAGCCGAAGCTCAACCATAATTCTAAATATAGTTGTAGAAGCCTGTGAAAAATCAGGTTTTCGGGTTGACCTGTCCAAGTCGCCTTCTAATTCATCACCAAATTATTTTATTATGCTCTGTAATTGCTTTTACAGTATGCTAAGTAGAAATCATATCATGTGGGTAGTTACCATAGGACCTTTTCCCTTGTCCACAAATTTCTGCTCTGTTTTGAGCAGTTCTTCAGTGGTTATTTTTACCGTACATCGAGGACAACATTTCTCTTTGAGGAGAATCTTTCGTTACTTTATGAGTTATCTGCAGATTACATGTTTATGCTATTGCACTCATGCCTAAAGATTTTTGGCTCAGTTCAAGTTCTCCAAGCGTGTAACATTATTAAAGTTGAAGAGTATTAGGCTTGTAGTAAAAATTGATTTTTAGTTGTTCTTTATTATGAGTTTATTGCTTTATATTTTCCTTTTGTAACAATGTTTTATTTAAAATTTTACTTTCTTTTCATTATTTCAATTTGGTCTAGTTTCTTCCTTCCTTCCTTTTCATCTTCTTCTTTACCACCGTGTTAATCTTGTTGAAAAACCTTGAAACTCAGGCTTACCCAAACTCCAACATAATTTGACACTAAGTGAGCTGAAGGTCATTGGCCTTATTCAAGCTTATAGTCCCCACTCTCTTCTTCTTCTGTCTCTTTTTTTTTTCATTAGCATTTAATATCCACTTCGCATTCAGCAAGCTATATGTGTTTGTTGTTTCTAGAATTAAGCCATCACGATTTAATCATTTTTTATGTACCCCCTTTTTAAGGGAATGCATCAAGAGGGCGAACTACCTATGTACACTGTAAAGCTGGCCGGGGACGCAGCACAACCATTGTTATATGTTATCTGGTGAGTGTCATCTTTAGGGAAGGCTTAAACTATCCGTGTACTCAAGACTATTCATTCATGTTTTCATTTGCATTATAGGTGCAATACAAGCAGATGATGCCTGATGCTGCATATGAATATGTGAAGTCAATTCGGCCAAGGGTGCTTTTAGCCTCTTCCCAGTGGCAGGTATTGGGCTTGAGGTTGATTTCCTGTTTGTTGGGGATTTGGGTTGTCAATCGAGTGCATTAATGGGCAGAATTTCTGCCTTTCATTCCTGAGTTACCCCTTGGTTTTTGATTGCAGGCTGTTCTGGACTACTACTATATTAAGGTGAAGGGGACCTGTAGATTGAGCCATATGACCTGTCTGTCATTGAAAACCCCAAAGATTTTAACTGCACGGAATCTCGTGGCATTTGATGATAGCTCTTTAGTTGTGATCACCAAAGAGGATCTTGATGGATATGATGCAAGCTATGAGTCAGTTCCAGCAAGAAGTGAGATATTGGCGGATTTGAGTTTGGTTTACAGGGTTCGTGTGGCTGGTCAAACTGCTTTCGCAAGACTCTCTTGCCTGTGGTTTCGCTGCCATTCTATTCAGAAGATTTCAAGTGAGAATCTGCATGAGGAGGGCAGCTGCTCAATTAGTGCTGATCAGCTGGGAGGTATTAGTGTAAATATCCATGTATATTGAGAAGTTACGTGTGAGTTTGTACATAAGATGTTCAATGAGTTGACTTTCTTTTTTCTTTCTGTTATTTAAAATGGATAAAATCTTCTAAATAACAGTACTGAAACTTGTTGGTCTATCTGAGGAGTGTTGAATGAAGGGTGTGTGAAATTTCCTTCATAAGTTGAGATGTTCTGGTCTTGAATCAAAATTAAAGTTATAAACGGAAAGGCCATTACATGGTGCTCTCTCTCTCTCTCTCTCTCTCTCTCACACACACACACACACACACACACCGTAAAAATACTGGCTGAGAGATGATCACATGCCTGATATGTTCATATTTTACGCTATTTTAGACTGAAGAACATTGAATATATTGAGGATCTTTTCACTTTTGGGAAGAATGAATCCCATTAGCTTTAAGCTCAGAAGGACGTACTTAGCCCTCAAAACATTTTAAAGCTCTTGACAATGATTGGTTCAATCTCTTTAACGGGAACTTCATCATCTTCGATGTCAATTTAACCGTCTAGCTTTAAACAATCTCATCAACTTAGCCAAATCACTCACTTTTGGGAGGAACAAAATTTTCATCACTAAACATGGTATTCAGAAGGACATATAATAAATGGAAAATGATAAGGGGCTGAAGGGCAGTCTTCGAAAAAACGATCGAATCTAACATGGCTTGACACGTTAGATTTTCTAAAACTTCTCTAAAACTTCTTGAGCCATCACGTGCTTAGCTCACCCCTAAAAATAAATTAAAAAAAAAAAAAAAATTGTTTGAGAAGGTAATGTAGTGATAAACACTGTGAAGATGACCGGAAGAAGGTGGGTATATATAAATAGAAATATATATTTATACACACACACAATTACATATATGTTAGTAATAATAGATCATAAATATTCAAAAAAAAATTTCTACAAATTTCTCAATAGATTTAGGTATTACTTAATGATCTGATTTTAAGAATTACATGATCATCTTGTATTCGAATCACGCACAAAAATTTGGGATTATTCACAACATCACTATTTGATTCGGGATTGGCTCTCTCTCTCTATCTAGGATTTTGTATAAGTGTTCTTCTCTAGCAGGAATTCAATCGGTATAGTGATTTAATTTAATATATCTAGTCAGTGTAAATTCTAAAATACATCAATTATAAAAAAAAAATTCTGAAAGATACTGCAGATAAAGATAAGTGGATTCCTTCCCACCTTCCTTTTTTTTTTTTTTATTCTTTTATTTGCACGTGATAGACTCTTTTGCTCCCTCACGCAAAAAAGGTGAAAATCTAACGTGGCCAGGCCACGTCAGGTTCGGTGCTTAATTCGGGGATACCCTTTGGTTCCCCTATCACTGCTCATAATAAATTAGCAACATTTGGTTCAATTTATAAAACTAGTGAAGGTGATTAGCCAAGACAGATCATCAATGATACTATACATGACACAGAAACAAATAGTATATAATACACCATATATACATTAATTGTACAATCAATAATACAGAGGCTTTTTCAAACCCTTTTTAGTTTTTAGGCACACAAAGTATTTATTATCCACCATCGCACTAAACTGGTCTATCCAAATGTTTTTAATTACTAGAATTATAAATTGACATCAATTACCAGGGGCACAACTGATAAATATAAAGCAAAGTCAAATCAAGTGTCTTAAGATGATTCGTCCTCCACAAACCCAAGTATTTCTTCAATGAAGCTCTTTACTGAGTAGGGCCAACTATAAGATGCTGATCCTTCAGTTGATGTTTGTTTCTGGAGGTTGTGGCTTTCTGAGCTTCGAGGATGAACTCCATAAGTCCTGGTGTCAATGCTGCCATCTGCTGATGCTTGATCCTCCAAGTAAGGAACAACATACTTTTTCATATCGTCTCGGGAGATCCCAAGATGATTTCCTCCCACACTGATGTACTTCACCCTGCCTGCATCGTGCAAGGTTTTCAAACCAATCCAATCCTCAGTGAAAAGCTTAGTCTGCAGACAGGAAACAAGCTGAAGATTTAAGATCTACTTTAACTTAGAGGCATAAAAAATTCATGCAATAATTTCACTGACACCACCAGTAGTTTGGCCAAATATCAGTCTAAAACATCCTTTGAAAATAACTATCAGTTAGATCCATTTTTGTTTTTCCGTCACAGTCTCCGTTACAAGCATGGGAAAAGACAAATTTGCCCTATTTTTTAAATAACATTTATTTCAAAATATTAGATTAGTTAAAAGACAATTATACCCTTGACAATTATGCCACAAATAAAATCCGTAACTTTATCATCTCTCCGATGAAGAAGACATCTAAATGAGGACATCAGTCACCTTTGGTGCCGGAGGCGATGAAGACGACGAGGGCTTGGAGGTTTCTCTGTAAACCCTTCCCATGCCCATACACAATCAACGAATCTAACGCTTTAAAATTTCCAGAATTGTCCACACCAATTTGGTATTAGAATTGGATGGCGCTTGGAATTGAATGAATTGAATGAAAAAAAATGTCTAAGCGAAATTGAACGAATTGGACTGATTTGGACTTCGAATTAGGGCTTTGAGTGATGCTTTATCTGAGAAACGAAACAGCTGCCATTCAGAGAAAATCAAGGGTTCCTGTTAACGAAGCTTCTGCAAATTCTGGAAGATGAAGCTTCAATGTGTTTGATTGAAACTAATTCTGGAAGTTGAAGCTTCAGGGTTACTGTTAACAAAGATTCAATGTGTTTGATTGAACCTAATTTTTAATTGAACCTAATTTCACAAAACAAAGTCGGCGGCTGTGATGGCATCTTCCTGTTTTAATTTTGGTGGTTGGGTTATAGAATCGGTGGTTGTGGTGGTGGTAGGGAGAGAGAGGAATGGTGTTGTGGTGGTGGAGAGAGAGGAACGATGATGGTGGTGGTGGTTGTGGTGGTGGAGAGAGACTGGTCTGGGAGGTAGAGGGTGAGGGAGGCAACGATATATATATATAGACCCAATTGGCAATTGCAGAGGCCGATTCAGGTTTTGACGGGAACCGAAAGAGACGGAGGCGAGAAGACTTTTGGGCTGCGGCGGCCGGATTGGCTGCTGAGAAGGGTTTTGGAAAGACAATTGGTGAGGTCGGAAAGGGTGGTTTGGTGCTCAGCCACCACGATTCGGCTGTCGCCACCGCTATCTCTTGTGCCGACATCCTCGCCAGTGTCGGTGGTGGTGTTGTGCTTGTGTGTGTGTGTATATAGGAGTATATATGTATATATATATATATATATATATATATATATATATATATACATATGTCTCTGTGTGTGTATGGAGTATATATATGTCTCAGTGTGTGTATATATAGGAGTATATATATGTCTACCTGTATATATAATATAATTTGTAAATTTACAAATTTTCAAGGGACCATATTGTCTTTTAATAATGATATTTTGGAAAAAAATAAATTAAAAAAATGAGGGTAGACCAAAGTCAAGGGTCAAACTAAAGTCAAAGGGTAAGAATGTCTTTTTACATGTAAAAAGTGGTCTGACACAACTGTAAACTAACTTTTGGGGTGTGAGTGAAAAACGGAGCAAACGTTTGTAATGTGATTGATAATTATTTTCGAAAGATGTTTTAGACTGATATTTGGCCAAACTATTGGGGTGTCAGTGAAATTATCCCAAAATTCATATAATGCACACATTGTACAATGAAAGGATGGTTGTAGGTTGGACAATTTTTTATTTATATTTAATTTTTTCAGGTAAGGATGGAGTAACTGGAGGGACGAGGTTTGTTGGGCAGTGCAGCCATGCCTGTGGAGAGAGGGTTTGGGGGGGTGCGTGGGGGTGGGGTGGGTTTGGATAAATTTTACATGAATTAATTGTCTCACTCATACATTTAATCAATGATCCTATAATAATATCAGATGGTATATCTGCCACTTCAGTTTGACAAAAGTTCACCAATCACCTGGAATCACGAGTGAATTCGGTTAAAGGGAACTAAAATTAGGTCTTATAGTTTGAGCTAACAATTTTTTCTTTTACTAAGATCTGGCTTACATACACATCCATTCTTTTATTTATTATATGAAGCAAACCACCGTCTTCATCTATATGATGTGTTTAGCCTGCCTTTCCTATAATGCAGTAACTTCTCAATATACCAGAATAAATCAGATAAAAGATACTTGAAAAAAGAAAATATGAAGGAGATAACTTAATAATAATAATAATGATTATAATAATAGTAAAAGTGTGAGACTAATGTACATGTAGACGAAGAAATGGTATTAGGGAAGGAACACAGACCAAGTGTATGTCCCCCTCTAGTATACATGTATAAATATAATTAGGAAACTTGCAGGAGCCCCAACCATATTCTGCTAATATCAGTCAGAGGTCTGTAGTGTCCTGTATGAGTTGCATATACTGTTTCAACCCAGCCTAAGCGACGATGATAACTACCTTTAATGTTTCTAGATTGGCAATCACATCAGCTATGTTGAATAGGGTTCAGCTCCTCTCTCTCTCTCTCTCTCTCTCTTATTTTATTTATTTTTATTTTATTTTGTATTATTATACCTTTTTCCAACAATTTTTCACCCATACTTATTTCCAAGAATCTTGAATCATCGGATGTTTTTAATAACAATAGGCCACATCATAGTGACCATGTTGCTTGTTGCAGCAGTAAGAAGTTAAAATAATCAACAATTGTTGTACTGATCATGTGCGAACCCGGACGTGGTGAATTTTTTTTTTTTTTTTTTTCGGTGAGTGACAGCATTACAGATGACCTTTTTGCAATGTGAAGTGGCACACACTGCGGATCAGTTTGGTCACTGGAATAATGTGTCCAGCAGAACAAGAGAAAGTAAAGTACAACGGGGAATGAAAAGTAATTTTTTATGACCAACTTCTTTGATCCTAATCAAAGAACCACACTATTATCCAGAATGGGAAATTATACCAAGTTCAACAAAAACAAACCATCATTGAGTTAGTTCTACCTATGTCAAGCAATAATTGAGATATGAGATTAGTAGTAATAATTATTTCTTTAACAAAATAAAGAAATACCTGTTCTGGAAGCAAAACTGGCTTGAAGGCGCCATCTGGATAATATCCAAACCAGGCTGTTTCCTTGGGTATCAAAACAGTGTCATGTTCAAACTGTTGACATAAAAAGACAAACCAGGGAATAGATATAAGCATGCTCAACAACCAAATCTACATAACTTGTGAATTATTCATGAAGGAAATAAACAAATCAACATGAAGAGACAGATGTTCCAACTCACCATGATAAGCACCAGGTTTTGTAAACTGCTGAACCGTTCTTTGTAAGTGGAATTTCTCTCTTGAGGGAGTTCATTGTTAAGTTTTGGGAGAAAGCTACATTTTTCTAAGTAGGCATCGATATTCTAGAAAAAATAAAGTAGAATCTGATATTAAGACCTTCATCAATTGAAGCAAACAATGTGATTTAATAAAGGCTATAAAACTCGGAATGTATATGACCCACTTGAATAAGATTTACCATCAGAAGAGAATCTACAAATCTAAATTTTATTTATCCATTGCCCTATTTTTACTTTATAACTAATCAAAAAACATAGTTTGATCCTATCCTTGCTAACAATAATCCTGGATGAATTATTTGAAATACAAATCAATTAGGAAGTTATTATGTAGTAAGGCTTCCTTTAGGCTATAACGCGAGGATATCTGGTGATATAGTTTTACTCTAATATCTCCTAGCTATTCCAAAGTATATTACTCACATTAGGTAGTTTAAGATAACCACTGGGGGCCAAGTGAGCCTGCAATTTACAAATCAAAGTTCAGTATGTCAAACCTCATCAGAGAAAATAGAATGAGAACAAAACTGGCAGAAAATTAGTCATCGGAAGGAAATAATTGATCTTCATTCTAGGACAAAAGTTTGAAAAATATCACAATAATAAAGTAGTAATGCAACAGAACTAAATGAAGTTCTTAGAGAGATACTTGGATGTAGTCGGAGTAGATCTCTAACTTCATTAGTTTGTCTGCTATAATGCACATGATGCCAGACTGCAAAAGCAGAAAAAGTAAACAAGAATTAAACAAGATTGTCAAAACCCTTAAATGAACCCAGTTGACAGACCTAGACTAAAACCTAGGCGGTTTCCAAGGCGAGTGTTCAGAGTCGGTCATTTTCCTTTTCACATTATCTACTTTATTAAGACTAAAAACTTGATATTGGATTCCTTTGTTGTTCTTTAATATATATTATACCTAGACTGTAAGGCTAGCAGTATTGTGATCCAAATTTGACTTTTATTGTAATTAAAGTGGTAAGTGGCCTACAAATGTATATTAAAACATGAAACAACTGCAATCTCATTCTTAGAACTAAAATTGCTGCATTTACAGCAGCAAATGTATATCTACGCTCTCTGTATCTCCATATACTTTTTCTTAGCCAAAAGAAAGGCTACCAAAGGGCAAAGGCTGCATCCTCTAGCCGTACTGTGCGGTCTGACAAGTAGCCCTAATTTATTCAAAGTTAAATTAAACCTCTCAAATAAAAATAAAAATAAAAAAAAGAGAGAGAGAAAAAGAAGAAAAAGGAAAACCATTTAATTCAAGTAGATTTTTAAGTGCATATTGCCCGAGGTGACAACAATGAAAGGCTATATGAGAACTTACACCACAAAGAGGAACAGAAGCAGTACCAGCGTGAGGACCACCTAACGAGATAAAACTTTTGACCTGTTCCATAGAAGGTATATAGATCTTACGTCATCTAAAATTTACAAATGCAGAAAATACAATATGCAACAAAATTAAAAGAACAAATGAAGCAATTGCATTTTCAAGTAGTACAGAGTAATATTGACTTCTAAATGCAAAGTGCTTCTTGCTACAACTAAAAATGGAAATCATAGTGAATGTTGAAAGATGAGAACCACAGCAAGAAAATAAGAAGCTGCTCACCATTGGCTTTGCCATACTTGTGCATTATCAATGTCTTGCATGAAGATCAGATGCAAAGATATAGTATCCTAGGTTCACAAGATTTGAGGGATTCTAAGTTTTTTTATGGGTCAAAGAGCACCACAGAGGAATTAGTTAATGCACTTTAAGGTAAAGGAGTTCAGGAGCGGCCAAGTATCTCAAGTTATGAACAGATGCAGTGAGAGAATTGACAGCCACTATTTACTTAAGAGTAAGAGATCAAGGCAAACGGCACATTCATGTGCTCCTCTCTCTCTCTCTCTCTCATGTGAATGTTTGAAATTAAGCAATCCCTGGATTTTCTGCTCTTTGTGGAGTCAAACTCAACATTCTCCATCTCTATTACGATGCTACTATTTTTTGGGTTGTTAAATTTAACAATTACCATCTCTGTCAAGATGCAGCCATATTTCTTTTGCCTACATTTCTCACCTCCAAGTAATTCTTCATTTATGAACATTGAAGGGGTCTACATATTTTTTCTCGTAAACTAATAGATGCTTTACACCGATGTATGTTTCTGGCACTTTTCTTTTTGGGTGTTATGGTATTAGTTCAACTGAAGACTGTCAAAGCAAACAAAATTCAACAATGGACTGGTTTTTCATCCAAGTCTTTTTGTTACACTAATCCTTGACACTGTATGAACTTCATGAGGCTTGTTGCTCACCAACCAACCAGGTGCCGCTATTGATGCTTAAAATTCAATGGTCTATTTTAGCTCATTTTGGTTGGCAATCAATTTACAAATACAAAAGCTTCTGTAAATTTTTTTTTTTTTTCATTAATATAATGGACCAATATGTACAATTAAAGCAACCATGCTGATGCCATGCACTTTGTCATATTCATCATACCACTTATACCACTTTTCATGTAATACTGAATACATGTTGGTATATAACTAACAAGAAGAGAAAGCAATATTTACAATCAAACAACAACTCATATAATGAAAAACTCAAAATGCACTATAGATGAAAGTCGTAGAAGTTCATTGATGAATTAGAAAAGCTGATTCTTACAGGGGGTCCTCCCTCACAATACTCTACAACACCTCGGCCTATTAAATTACCCTGCACACCAAAGGAAAGTATAGAATGTGAGAGCTGGTTCTATAAAGCTACCTAGCATGGAAACTTAGATATATAATGAAAACCAATTCACAAGAAGCAATAAGAAAACAAAAGAAGAAAAACAATAAATACAGATTATAGGACCTGTTTTTTCTAGCTGGATAAGACCAGAGAGGCATTTATGCTTCCACATGGAAATGATAAACTACAGCAAATCATTCTAACTACCACCAGAACAGCAACAGAATAGAAGGCACTTATGTTCGCAGAACTCTCAAGACATCCAAAGATCTACCAACCCAATACAATTGCAAATTTTACATGCTTAAATATGTAATACGTTTTGTACATACTTAGAAACACCTAAAAACATGAATATGTCCTGCCGGGCAAACAACCAATACAATGATCCTGTGATACCCCCGAATTTCCGAATGTGGGTTGGCCAGGCCCACGCCCGAATACCCGAGGATATCAAAACAAATTGATAATAAACGAACACAGAGTACAAAAGAATAAAGAAGAATAAATAAAATGCTGACAAGAAACTAAAATGATAATCTAATAATAAACCTCATAATATATTTCCATTAATTAATAAAGTCTTCTGATAAAACTGATCCTCCAAAATACAACTCGGGAATCCATACTGTGTGGACCCCTAGAAAATCCAAACTAAACAAATGACAGTATTCTAAAACAGGAAACTGAATCATAAAGGAACTCCTATGTAACATCGGAAGAATGAAGTAGATTGATCCCCGCTCAGCACGAACAACCTCTACTCGTGACGAACACCTGAAAAACAATGGTGGGTCAGGCCCACAAACAAGTTCTACAGTCCAAGCAGAGATCCGATACACGTATACATCCTAGTCAATCCAACAGTAACTAGTAGTCCGTATATATATACACACTAAAGGAACCTCACTAGACTATAGGGTTGTCTTAACCTGAATAGTAGGCAACATGCAAAACGCACATATAGTGGGCATGAGTACCTAGACCTACCAGGGTACACAACTACACTATATCTAGCTACACATCCCTGGCGATATACGCACCCTAACCACTGATCCTGAGACTCAAGCTCATATCATGGCACCATACTTATATATATAAAATCTAGTGACCATCCTATCCAGTATAAATTAATCCTCCATAAGTCATTCAACTTGTTCAGCTGACCTGATTTGAATATAAGTAGGACTTAATATTTTAGTTAATCCATTCCCTTATATAATAAATTAATCCTCTATAAGTCATTCAACTTGTTCAGCTGACCTGACTTGAATATAAGTAGGACTTAACATTTTAGTTAATCCATTCCCTTATATAAAATAGGTAGGACTTAACTGATAAGTTAATCCGTCCCTAGAATGCCACCGTCCCATACCGGTGCATTAAACCACACAATCCAACAATTGATGTAATAATTAAAGAAATACATCAAACATTCCAGAAATAACTATGATAATATGATATCAAATTATCACAGAATATGAATGACTTATTATTTATTTAAGCTCATATATCATATGTCCTACACAAACTGAATCTTATACATGATGATATTTTATTATATCGTCAAATAAGCATTCTCCATATCCAATTCATCCTACACATTTATTCTCAATTGCTAAAGCATTTTAAAAGATTAAATCCATTCGTTTGTGTAAACATTTAAATAGCAAGCATCGTTATGATTGAGTGTATTTAAATTTATTTAAACCCAAACCTAATCCCTATTTAATGTTCAGGAATCCTAGGCATGTTTCTACGTTCCATCATTCCATATATATGAAAAATACATAATTCAAACATATAAAAATTCACACCAGAAATCAAATCAAAATCATGCATTTTTTAATTTATAACACAAGAACAGATATGACCCAATTTCACAAAAATCTATACTTTAATCCAATTAAACATGCATAATTATTTAATTTTATGTGTTTAGTAAATCCTGGAATTTCCTAGGCATGTACAGAAACACGAATCAAAGGGAAAGAGATAGAAGAAGAACTTGCCTTAAACTTTCGGATTGAAAGTTAAACTTCTTCTTCCTTGATCTTCTCTCTAAAGGGTTTTCTCCTCCTTCCTCCCTCTTTCTCCTTCTCTCTCTAACTCTCTCTCTAGAATATATTGCGTGATATATTTTCACTCCTTTTTCAACCTATAGTTGTGTATTTATAGGCTAAATAATAACCCTATTCCTTTTCCCAATCCAAGTCAACTTAATAAAATAAAATAAAAATGAAAATATTAAAAAGGTAACTTAAAATATGTTACGTATATAATCTATGTATATCCTTATTAATTAAATAAAATATATACATTAGATTATTTAGTAATACTAAAGTTACCATAATATTAAAAGGTAACTTAAAACATGTTAAGTATATAATCTATCTGTATTCTCATTAAATAAATAAAATATATACATCAGATTATTTATTTATACTAAAGTTACCATAATATTAAAAAGGTAACTTAAAACATGTTACGTATAAAATATATGTATATCCTTATTATATAAATATATAAAATATATACATCAGATTATTTATTAATACTAAAGTTACTATAATATTAATAAATTACTTTCCTTTTTATATATATGTATATACATATATATCTATATATATACATATACAACTATCCATGGATAATTATCCATACCCATCCAACCTCCTATCCAAGCAGTCCATGCGATCCAATTGGTTGTCCAATTACCACTAACCATAACCATAAAAGAAAAATAAAATAAAATAATAAAAGAAATGAAAACATTTAATTTACAATTAATTAACATTAATCAAATACATCATTTAAGCACACAATCTAATTAAACAAATAATACAAATAATACCTAGACAAAATACAAATAACACATAGATAAGTAGCCAATTAATCAAGTAACACTTAATTCAATTAAACACATAAACAATTAGTCAAATAATCAATTAAACAATTAAAAAAAATATAATAAAAATAAATAAATAAATACCGAGACTATCCTTTTAAAATTAGGGGTATTACAGATCCTAAACTATAATAGAGTCCTGGTATATTGGAAAGATTGAACTTGCTCTCATCAGGGGTTTCATTTGATGAACCACAATTAAAGTTAAAGCAGTTGGAGAATTAACTAGGGAGATGAGAAAAACTATAAGATATATTCAAAATGTCCATTAAGCTATGCAATTGGTTAAGAATCTCAAGATAGACATTGATGCTGATATGTGCAGTCTTGTTCCTGCCAGTGCAATAATCAAACAACTGGTATTGCCCACAAGGCACTCTTCAGCCTTCACAAAAAATTCCAGAAAGACAATACAAAGCTTAAAGCACCAAATATTGGGCGAACTTCATATTCTCAAATTTTTACATCACGACAAATCATGATATTATATCATTACAAGCGTGTTAAGAAAGAAGGGTACTAGGATGTTCAGTGCGGACTACTACAGTTTTGGGAATGAGCAATATGCTCTTAAAGAAGTTCAATCATATTAAGTTTCTAAAGTAGCAGGGACATATATTACTTGAAATCTCTTTGCTTGTGGGCGCAAGAGTGGAAACGTCTGAGACAGTGCTTTGTGAAAGAGCAAGCACAAAGGGTTAAGAAAAATTGACAAAGAAGATGGAGTTTGGGAGTTGCGATATGTAGCAAGTGGTTGAGATAAACAACTAATCATATCTAGTGAAACTCAACAGTGATTTTAAAGTCCTCAGGAAATATCAGTGCCTATTTAACAAGTCGAAGGTACATGATCACCTCCAACCAAAAACTTCTTAACCCAGTTCATTTTCCACTCAGGCAAATTCATGATCATCATCTTTATTTTTTTTTTTTCGGTCAGTAATCATACTCATTATATTTATATAGCAAGTAGAGAACTTGACTATAGTTTACTATATATAGTTATATATGCATTCAAGCACTGAATCAGATGAAAAGAACTATTACACAAGGCTTATCCTAGGAGCTAGTGAGCTACTCTCAACAATTATTCTTCAAGTTGTCATAGAATTTCCTCGAACAACTAATAATTTTAACTCAACCCTTGTAAATTTATTGTTGTTGTTGGACATAAAATGAGTGAATAGTTCTCTATTTCAATATAGAACAACAATATTTCTCTATTTCATTTTTTTTTTTTCCAGGTAGGTTAGAAGATGGCAGTAAACAAGCTTCTTCTTGTCTTCTTCTCTTTCTTGAAGGAAAAAAGCATCAAGCTTCAATGATTTCATCTATCAAGGCCTTCCAATAAGAATAGACATATGTCAGCTTGCACCTGTTTTTCCTTTACTTTCCATTCTCATTTTATTTTACTTTTGTTCATTTTTCATAATGAATGTACAAAGGAAAGCATTTTATACAAGTTAAATTAACCTGAAGTAAAAAATGGAACTTTCTGACTAGATTCCTCAAAATAAAGTTAAAAAAATGGAGGCGGACAAAAAGTTCATGGAAGAGTGTCAAGGTAACTGGTAAGTGATATCCTGAATGACGTCCCCAAATGTTTCTTCACTTTGACAAGAATTCCCCATAAATATTATTCTTTACACAAATTTTTATTGTATTAGTGAGTAAATGCATCTTCTATTAATACCCACACATGCCATATTCATTGCCTCTTGATAATTCATGCAAAATTCTGCATATAGCCAAACAACAAGAGGTGGCAAATAAAGGAAACATAGAAGGTTGACTATTTTGGAAAAATGATAATTACAAGCAATGGATTACAAAAGTACAATAGCACAGAAATAGCTTTTTAGAAGAGTAAACTTTGCTACGTGTTTATTGAAATATGATGTAGAGCATGTGAAAAATAAAAGTAGCAAATTGGAAAATTCATGAGAAGCATGCTCGAGGCATTGAAATTATTTTATATTTATTCTAATTTGATTTTCTCCTAGTACAGTTTTATATTTGTCTGTTCTTATGTTTTAAGAGTGAAGGGTGTTTTGGTAATTAAAAATTTACTGGACACGGACTGCAGTCATGATCCACAGGTCATATTTAAGGTCAAATTATGTTACCGGTTCTTTATAAATGTCTTTACCATGTTTATCCCCAAGGACAAATGATTGGTTTATCTATTGAAAGAAATCAATTTACTAGAAGGATTCTCTTTAACATTAAGATATTGTTTCTTACTATGAAGCCCTTAATAGCCAAAGTTTAATGATTTCCTATTTTAAGGTCATAGTCCAAATAAAATTAAGAGAAAAACAGAAGCCTATATATTATAATATATGTATGTTTGTGTTCAGTTATGTTATAGGCACTTTTTATTTTTATTTATTTTTTTATTTTTTCCTGCTGTCCTGCATTATAATATTTCAAGCCACCAAACTATGTAGCAATAGCTTCAACTTTTATATTATATATTATTAGCCATAGTAATAGTAGTTGATATATGCTAATCTATCTTCTTTTTTTGTATTTCTAACTATCAGAAATGCAAATTTTATTAGAAAATTGTATAGCATACGAGGCCATCGAATTATTCTTCATGTGCAACATACAAAATTGAAAATACACAATCCTCATTGATCACCTGGGAGAGACCAACTATGTTGTAACCCTTTCTCAGTTCTTTCATTTCCTTCACCTGTAGGTTTTATGATGAAATTGTCAGTTGGTGGATTAAACTTCAAAAACCAGGTTAACAAAACAAACAAAGATACGCAGAGAGTTTTGTTTTTTGAAAGGTAATACGCAGACTCGCAGAGAGCTTCACCACCTTATCACAAACAACTTCAGCCTGCAAAACAAAGCACGGTTTTAAATACAATTAGATTAGGAACACGATGATTCCAAAATAACAAGCTGAATTGTAACTATAAGGCCATTCCCTACCTGTTTCTCTAAGTGCATAAACCAGGAATCCCATGCTCCATCTCCAATTTCTCTACAGGAAAGAAAAGACAAGAAATTGACATTGTTTTCTACTAATTAAGCGCTTTTTTCACAAAAATAAGATTTTTCTTTAATATTTACATGAACTAATACAGGCTTGTGTACTGGATAGTTGTAAAGGAATTAAGTGCAATGCTGGAAACCACTGCACAATCCCTGCATTTTTATAACTTTCAAAAGCATAATAAAAACTATGCCATAAAAAGAAAAAGAGGCTAGATGACATCTCCCTTTTCTTACATTCTAGTAATTCTAATGTTGATTTAACCATAACTTGCATCTGAACTAGTGAATGTTGTGCATAACATTATTTAATTTTCCCTAAGAGTGGATTCTCCACCTTATACCAACGCCAATCCAATTCATAAGAGTTTAGCGGACTGCTGAATAGCAAACTTGTTCTGGAAAAATGACAAAGAAGAGAAATATCTTGAAGAATATTTTATGTTTTTTATTTTGGACACTCCTGAAGAACATATAGTACTAGTAGATGTCACCATCTATAAAAAAGTACTTATCAATAAGAAACAGGTTAATTGCTAAAAGCTCCCCTCAACTATTATCTTTTTGCAAACTGCCCCTGTGCTTAAATTTGTTTCCCTCAACTAAATCCATGGATATATAATACTGGGCGGTGAGTGCAATTCCAAATCAGTCAAACCAAGATAATCAATGGTGTTGCAATTTATTCTAAACACAATCATCAAAGCCTTGGCTTGAGTGGTATGTTCTCCACCTCACCAAAGGGGAGGTTGAGGGTTCAGGTGGGACATGTGTCTGTGAGTATATTTACCTATCAAAGAAACAAAAATTATTCTAAACATAAGTGACGCAATATATAAAATCCACCAAATAACTAAATAAACAAAATGTTAACTGAAGATATGAAAAGACTCTCCACAGGAGAACTGTACGACAGATCAGGATCAGTTCGTGGTATATAATTTTATCCAATTTTGGTTCACACCACTATTGTTTGAATACGACTATCATCTTGAATAAAATACAAACACGTGTAAAAGTCAAGGTCCATTGGCATTGAAAGAGGTTCAAACTTCATAAACTAGAACATTGAGAGTCATAAGCAGGATTATATATAGGGCCATCACAAACAAAATAAAAACATTTGAAACTTTACAATCATACATGCAATATCCGTCAGATCTGGACCAGTTGCTCAGCTGCTGAGTGAACTGTGTAACTCCTCGATTCGAGCATTGATCTCCAATTCCTGAGAAAAAAATAAAAAAAAAAACCTCAGATAAAAGGAAATTTAATTTCTGAAAATGTAACTAAGTATTAATTAATTAGTAGTCAAAGAATTAAATTATAGTCTATACCTAGACAAGTTTAGAGACAACAAAAAGGAGAAAGATGGGCACTACTGTTGAAAAGACAAAAGCACGACCAAAGGAAATATTGCAGTTGCCATTGACATAGAGCATACATAAAGTTAAATGAGAAACAACCTGATCAAATACTAAAAATAATTCTAGCATCAGTGCCATTGGCAAAGAATAGATAGTTGAGACTTTTGAAGACAATAATTGGAATTTTTTCCATAAGACTGCACAAGTTGATAGGAAAATATGGAAGATACACATGGTCAAACAATAGTACAGAAATAACAAAACTTATTCAAATCCCAAATGGATTATCTCAATCAAGTGTAGACAGAAACTAAAATCCAGTTGAAAGTTAATGGGAAAAATGGAATCATGTAGCCTAATTCTTTTGGTCAAGTGGTAACTTATGGCCAATACAAAGCAGACAAAATGGATTTAATTTAAGGACAATCAAATATGGAAAAAATAAAGAAAGGAAAGCAAGAGAAAAAATTATAGAAAAAGTGAACTCATTTATATGCTTATGAAACAATGAACTCTTTCAATTACCACAACATGCAAATGTCCTTCCAGAAACTGCAAACGTCTTTTTTAGATCGAACCATAATGCAAGTATGGCATTTCTATGATTCTAGTTATAGTTTGTTTAGTAAAATATTTGCAATAAAAATTCCAATGTAATTACGCGGTAGAAATATGCACAAAATTTTATTTTATATGAAGTCTTACTAGTCAACAAGAAGTTTGGACAGAGACATTTTTCACATAGAAATTGCTCTACCAAAAAGGTTTCCGTAGTTAAGGAAAGCATGCATATGTGTCATAAAACTTCCTTGTATGAACATAACTATTTAGAAGTTGTTGAATATGTGGCTCAAATTTGAGGTCACCCATTACATCATCATCTTGCCCTCCAAGTATGTGTAATCAGCAAGAATCCTTGATCACCAAGTATGCTTGGTCACCAAGTTGAAGCAGCCTCAAGTATTGTTTAATGACCTATTTGTTTGGGTATAAATAGCCTATGCTCATATGGTGTATGGCATCCGAAATCATCAGTTGTATTGTGAGTTTGTAATATCAGTTAGTGAGTGAGAGAGTTTGGGTGTAAATTGGGTTTAGGGTGTGAGCCACTTTGCCTTATATCTCTTTATTTCCATAGTGAAATATTGTTATGTCTTCTCCCCGTGGAAGTAGGCATAGCCGAACCACTTATATGCTTGTCTCGTTTGTGGCCTATTTATTTTTCTTGTCATTAATTTTCTCTTTGTTCTCATAAACTCCTATTCGATCCTTATTTCATAACAAAAGTTATGAAATGTTTTGTTATGAAATGTTTTTGTGAATGTAATTAGAGTTTTCCCTTCCCTTAGTTTTGCCCATCCTTTAAAAAGTCATACTAGGTTACTTGGCTCATCCACACTGCTAAAGTATTAATTTCATTACATATGCCCAGCCCAGAAGAGGAAATTCTGTACAGAACCTTTTCACATCTGTTCTTCGGTTGATTCCATTGCATCCTTTCACCCCACACAAAAAGGCCATCATTCAACTCTTTGAGAACATGAAAAAACCAAAAGGTCTGCTCTCCCTCTCTATCTATCCAAGGGATAGAAATAGAAGGACTGAGGCCTTTGGTATCCCCTCCAGTCAAGAATTGGGGCCTCGCAATCACTAGCCATACGTTTTTCTCTCATGCCTTTCTTCATTTATAGTTTGGCAATCAAGTCAATCAGGCGTGTTAGATGCTCTCTCTATCACACACACAACTTTCACATTTTTGCAAAAGGTTCTTAATTCTTTTGCCATATCTGCTATTATAATTAGTCAGACGAACCTACTTGTAATTGATTTTTAGTCAGTTTATGATCCTTTAGACTTTATTCTGTACCAAGATAATGCATATTACCAGGTTATACCACTAGGTCACAAGCCCTAACAGGGCTCCAACACTCACCATCTCATTTGGGGAGGAGAGGTAGTACCATCTGGGCTAACATTAGACTCACTAGTTTGCTTTTTTGCAGCTATTATCTATGTTCATAGGTACCTCTACCTATCAAGTAAAGAATTTTATATTTTAGACTAAGAACCAATTTCATTTTTTACTCGTACAGTCGTAACAAATCGATGTCATTAATCAATCTTGTACCACCCAATTTGATTTCAATTGAAATTAATGCACAATTCTAGAGTCACCAAGACATCTATATAGAGAAAGTTATCAAGGTTCCAATTTTTTCCTCATTAAAAAAAAAAAAAAATACTATAACTGAGAATCTTTCTCCATTCAGGAAGGAAAAGGAAAAAGAGAGAGAGAATCTTTCTTCAATAATATACCACGAATTTCCATTCTTAAGACAGAAAGATGAATAGAAAAAATCGAAATAAACAACTAATTCAGTATAAATACACATACATATATAAATTATATAGATTACCGTGAAGTACGATGAAGGGAACAGAGGATGAAATTGGGACGAAGGTGAAGGTGAAGGCGACGACGACAATGAAGACAGAGATGATTGATGATGAAGTACTATACGCCATGAACATTGCCGAATTAAATTAAGGTTTTTGATCTGTGTAGATCCGTTTGTCTCTCTCCCCCAGTCCTGGAGCTTTTGAACGGAACACTGATGCAGGTGTCTGAAAGCACAGTATTTATTTTTCATATATATATATATATATATATAATTTCTACTCCATATATGTGATACATATGAGAGGGAGAAGAGTGCTGATTTGGATTATTGTTATCTAACTCGTTTGGTTTTACAAGTCACCAATAAATGTTAGAGGAATGGTCAATAATTTGGACTTGCTTTGCCTACATTCTTTTATTTATTTATTTATTTATTTTTATATTATATATATATAGAGAAAGAGAGAGTTGAAATTAAAAACAAGTATATTATTTGTTTCTAGTTTTTTAAGACTCTAAAATTACTCAATTTGAATGTTTTAATAATAAAAAAGATAAATAAATACTTCCACTAAAAATATATATATATCTCTTCATACAAAATTTTTGACAATATACTTACATTTTTTTTTTCCTAGCTCTTTATGTAATTTGAATAGGCCACCTAAACTGATCAATGAATGTCATTTTATTTATTTATAAATGTTCCTCTATATGTAAATAAAGAAAACACGAAGAAAAAAAAAATTGTTATTATTAAGCGTTTTGTTTTATTTAAAACAGTCAAATTGAGACACTAAAGTGGTTTTGGAGTCTTAAAAAACCAGAAACAAATAATATGGTTGTTTTCAATTTCAGTCATTAGATGAAATCCAAATGACTGAAATAGAAGTAGCATATATTGGACTGGAATAACAAAAGAATCATAAAACTTCCATCAAAGAAATGCAAATGAAAAATGTTCATAAAACACTTCAAGGATGTGTTACTGGTTCGTGATTACAAGTTCAGATTTAGATTAGTACTTGACAAAAATTAAAAATTCTCTAAACATTAAAATTAAAATTTTACAATCAAATTAACTATGAAGTTTAGAAGTTTACTAATATTATTTTGAGTAATGCTATTTATACTTATTTTTCAAGGCAAGTAGGGTAGGGAAGGGATTTACATCCATAAATAAAATGGGGGAGTGATTTTTTTTTTTTTTCGTTGGAGGAGTGATCTCATCCTGGAAGAGTTTACACTCCTGAGGCCCAAGTTTGTAACTTGGGCTGAATCACATGTTGGGCTAAAGTGTAGGTACCACCACATGCATCCATAAGCAGGTGTTTAATCCTAACTCTTAGGTCATTGGGCCTGAAAAAAATTATCTAATGACAATAAAACATATTAGTCGGTTTACCATTCAATGTAATGAGTCTGGAGTAAATGAATTTTTAAAATTAAGGCTATTTGCTAATTCCCTTAAAGGGACTGCATTTTTTTGGTATATAAGTTTACCGGCAAATTCTGTAATACCCCTAAATTAAAAAATGATATAATTGGAATTTTGTTTATTTTTTTTAGTGTTTAATATGCATTCTTGAATTGATTTTTGTGGCTATGTGCTTATGTGTCAAATTGTTTGTTTATCTTAATTAATTGTTTTATTCTTTATTTGATTTAATTATTTATTCTTTAATTTGATTTAATTGTTATTTGGGTATTTGAATTGTTTTGTTTGATTAATTATTCTATGTAATGTAATTGAGGTTTTAATTAATTGGTTAATTGGATTTTTTGTTTTTATTTAATTACATTAGTTTTGATTATTTTAAATGAGTTAATTAGGTTGTTTAATTATGATTTTAGGGTTAGGGATCGTGTATTTGGCCGACTAGGGTTTAATTGGGTTTCCATCTCTTAATATAAGTAGACGTAGGTTTTTATATGCCTATATATATACTGTTATAAGTCTGTTTAGGGTTGTAAGTACAAACCCTATTCACGAATAGTGAAAATACAGAGAGTTTAGAGTGAAAACAGAGAGAGGTTGTGAGGAAAAAATAGAGCAACGTCAGAGAGGGTTTTGGCCATGGCTTGAAGGTCAGACCTAGGTGGAGGAAGGTTGAGTAGTAGGAGGTAGAGTTGACAGAGAATGGACGTCGTCGGAAAACCTAGGAAGACGGCGACATGGTTTTTATTCAAAAACCACAGAGGCAAGTTTTTTTCTTTCTCCTTCCCTTTGGCTTGTGTTCTGTGCACCTATGTAGTCTCTAGTGTTTAATTAATCAGTAACTAGAATTTACATGTTTAATATATGCTATATTGATGATCTGTTTGTTTTGAAATCAAATCTGTTACAATTCGTGCATGTCTGTTTTAGTTTTGTTTTCTTAAAGCATGTAAATTATGTTGGAATTTTAGTTACTGTATTTTCTTTCAACAACTGTAAACGAATGATTGGGATGATACTGGGATTAGATAAGACTCCTAAGTTCAGTAGTGAAGAGGAACAGAGGGGTTGGAATGGAACTGTTGTTGCAAAATAGTTTCAGTTTTGTTCCTAAAGCATGTTTAATTCGGTAGCAAATTAAACCTCTGTAATTTTTTCCAGTTGTGTTATCAAACCATTGATAGGCTTCTTAGTATTAATAAGACCCTTAGGATCAGTTTTAGAAACCAACTGAAGAGTAGAAATAGGCCGGAGAAGAAGCAGAAGGTCGAAGACGGAGCAAACGGAGGATGGAAGCTCTCAAAAAGGGTGAGAGTCGGCTCCATTGAAGTGGGAGCCTGCTCCCACAAATGTAGAGCCGGCTCTAAGACTTCTAGAGCCGGTTCCAGGCTCAAAAGAGCCTGCTCTTTAAAATTTAGAGCAAGCTCTCTTCAATAGTACACTTCTGATTTTTTTTTTTAAAAGAACTGTTTGATACTTTGGAGCATGGGAATGATTCTGTTGATTCTGGGGTTTCATAGAAGGATTGGAAGGCTGGTTTTAGGTGTTATTAAATCCTTAAATTGAGTAAGGTTGACCTCTAAGGGAATGGAATTAACAGTGCGCTATTTAACAACTTTGCGTGCGGTTAACGGCTGGAGGGAGATTTATTGTCTAGTTTTAATTTGACAATTTAAGGTGTTAAAACATGATTCTAAATTAAGTTTTAGATGCACGGTGAAATCTTTTAATTAACGAATTGGACTTGTGGCATAGTGTATGGCTCTGTGTTAAAAAGAATAAAACAGAGTACAAGTATGCAACTTAGTACGCTGTTACCGGATGGAAAAAATTAAATTGTTTAAATTAATTAAGCAATTTATTGAACTATAATATGACTATAGAATTTATTTTAAATGCGTGATAGAGTCATTGATATATTATTCCCTACAACTATATGGTTTAATGCTTAGGTTTAAATTGCTAAAACTTTAAACACTTTTCTGCAATTATTTGGATATTGGTTTTGGATTGTAAATCGCTAAACGATTATATATATGTGGAATTTTAATTGCTGAATTAATATATTCTGTCAATTATATGGATATGGAGGATTGTATGCACCGGTATGAGACCGTCATACTAGGGATGGTTTAGCTCAAAACGTATAAACCTAACCTATTGAATTAAAGGAAATGATTGTAAAATATTGAATCCTAATTTTGTTTAAGTCAGATCAACTGAGTAAGTTGTGAGACTATCTGGATTAATTGATGTTTGTGGTTTAGGTCAGATCAACTGAGGAAGTTGAGTAACCATATGGATTTACTGTTGTTTAAAGCTAACTCATATCAACTGAATAAGTTGAGTAGTTAACTGATTATACGTCTTATGTCAGATCAACAAAGAACTGAATGACATACTCTGGTTTGGACGGATTTTAAATATATGACTACGGTACCACAATATGAGCTTGAGTCTCAGAGTCGTAGGTTAGGGCGCATATATGCAGTAAAATGCGTAGCTGGCTATAGTAGGTTGAAGTGTACCCTGTTAGGTCTAGGTACTCATGCCCACCTTTGGGTGCGTTTTCGCATGTTGCCTTCTATTCAGGTTGAGACCCTTATTGTAGTCCAGTGAATGTCCCTTAGTGTGGATATTTATATATTTATGGATTAGATAGCTATTGTTGAGATATCTAGGGTGTATCTGTGTATCGGGTCACTGTATGGATTGCAATTAGAATAGAATTTGCATGTGGGCCTTACCCACTCTTATTTTTACAGATATTCGTCAGTTTCAGGCGTAGAGCTTGATCATGCTGAGCAGATACAGTTATTCACTCCACCAATGGCATATGAGTTTATTTCATATTTTAGACTTGGGTTTTATGCCCAGTCATTTGAGTTCAGTCTGATATTTTAGGGGTCCACTAGGTGGATTCCTGAGTTGTATAATTTGGAGAATGATTTGTATTTGTGGAGGATCAGTTGTGTCAGAATAGTTTTATTTATCAATGGAAATTTTTCTGAAGGTTCAATTATTGGATTATCATTTTAGTTTTCATTTCAGCAAACTTTATTTATCTCTTTTGTCTTAATGGCATTCCGTGTTCGTTTATTACTAATTGATTAGATATCCTCGGGTAATCGGGCGTGGGTCTGGCCAGCCTGCATCCGGAGATCCGGGGGTATCACAAATTCAGTCTATACTTGGCAACATTTGGAAGAAATGTTTCATACCCAATTTTATAAGACCGAACCAAAGGTATCGATGGCTGACTTATCTAGGCTGTCCCAAATGCCTGGAGAGACGGCTGAAGCCTTTATTGGTAGGTTAAAAAGTGCGAGAAATAAATGCCAAGTAGCCCTTTTAGAAACAGAATATGTGAGTCTAGCCTTGAATGGTTTAGACTTTGAATTACGAAGGAAATTCGAGGGAATGCAATTTCGGGATTTGTTCCAACTAGCCTCTAGTGCTACAAGATATGAAAAGGTTCCGAAAGAAGAACAAGATAAAAGGAATGCCTCTAGGGGTACCTATTATAGGGACCCAAACTATGAAATTCATGTGATAGATGTATCGAATAATAATTATGTCAAAGATCCTACTTATGAGAATCATTTGACAAAGGCTGAAAGTGGCATTAAAGTTGACGCTGCAGAAATGATAAAAATCAAGCGTTACATATGTCGAGCGTTGAAAAAGCCTTTGAAAAGGGTTAATGGTGTTCATATGTTGAATTCAATAACCATAAGAACACCAAAAGAGGCTGAAAAACAATATAATTTTGAACCAAGGCTTGCTTGGCCTTGGGGGGCAACTTGTTCGGCCCTAAGAAATCCTAAGAGGTCGAAAGAATTTTCGTTCGATCTGGGAGGACCCATTAGGTTGTTCAACCACTTGGGGTGCCAAAGAAGAATTGGTTATTGTAACCGATTAAAATTATGAGTTGTTGATTGATAGCCAAATATTTATATTTTGGTTGCAAATGTCAACAATTTAGTGCTGAGATTGGAAATTACCTGGGGGCTAAACACAATCAGCCTCTACATAATTCAATCCTGCACCTAGACCACTTACTAGTCGCATTGGTGGTAAGGTTTGATCAGCACCTCAATCAATTAAGTGCTCAAAACGATTGTATGGTGAATGTGCCGTAGTTAGGATATGGTTGAAAGATTGCTTATAAGCGAAATAAAAAAAGGGGCTGACGATAATTAGGTGCTGATCGGAAAAGCAATCGAAGAATTGCCACAAGATATAAGGACTGGTTAGTTATGCAAAGGGCCGAATAAGAGTGGTTGATTTAAATTGTAATCCTTTAATTCAACTCTTTAAAATTTCGATTTGCCCTTATTTCAAAAAGCTGGGGGGGGGGGGGGGGGGGGGGGGCATTGTTTGCACCATAAAATAAAAATTTTAATTTAGACACATGGTGTTGTTTAATTGGAGGAGAAGATATGTACCATGTTATTAAATAAGACTACTATATAAAATTGGAGTCTAAAGTCAATAAATTGCCTACGTCAATTTTATTCCACAAATACGATTTATTTGGATAAATTTAAGACAAAAGGCAAAAGGTGGATAAGATTAAGACAATGGTAGTTTTTATAATTCAAATGATGGTGGATAAGATGAAGACAATTGTAGTTTTTATAATTCAAATGATATTTGAATTTAAAAAGAAAACTGCTGCTACAAGGTTTCTCTATTTATAGAGATAGGAGGAGTCTGTGCAAAAGGTTCCCGACCAACACAACCCATTTTCTTACAATGTAGTACTTTCTTTATCGATGTTTTTCATTCTCTGCAATTTCATACAGTTCTTTAATTATATTTTACTTCTGTTCATAGGAGTAGCCTCTAGTGTTAGAATTCCACTTCTTGTACTTTGTATAAGAATTTTACTTATGAAATAAAAGTCGATGCTTGGCATTAGTCCCCTCTACTTCTATTTTCTAAGTCTCTTAGAATAGGTGAATGCTCGTGTAATTTGTTTTACTCCCTTCATCCATTTTACTTATAGTGCTGAAAGTCCTCTTTATTGAGGCGTTGAAGAACCTGAAGGAAGGGGCCATCCTTGCCTTCCAACAATCGCCTAATTCACTAAGGGCCGATTTTATATTCGGTCAGCACCAAGGATAGTTTGGCTATCCAACCCCTTGGATTGAAAGACTCTGGCACGTCCCTAAAAAAAAAAAAGGAGCCAAACATGTTGTTTGTGTCTTTATCTCTTCATCTAACTTAACAAGAGTGGAGAATGCACCGTCACTCTCCCCATCTTCTTCTTTCGTTTTGGTACTTTTCACATTGCAGTCTTTTTCAACCACTTCATCGGAGTTGTCACGAATAGTTACAGATGCCTTTGTGCCTAATGAAAGTATACCTCCTGAGAAAGATCAAGAGGGTCGAGACATAATTCCGCATTACATAGATAGCTTTAGAAAGCAATTGATCTAATACCATAATACTTTAATATTGTATATATTATAATCTTTAATTAAGGAATATACAAATATATAGTGTTAAAAGCCGGACAAACTAAATTTTTGGGTTTTATCTTAATTTGTATATATATATTTTTTCCATAATTAAGTTTTTTTTTTTTGGTCCATCTCTCTTCATTGGACAAGCTTTCTTCTTATTATTTTTTCGTATGTTCCAATCAACATTTTAGGCTTGAGTATATTCTAAGAGCTCTTCACTGTGGTGAATTCAAAACTATAAAATATAACTATATAAAACAGTAGTCGTGGAGGGATTCATATATTTTGTTGTCAAATACAAATGCATGTCTTGGTGAGCAGGAAAAAATGGAGTACTGTAATGATATAAAAGCATATACTGGGACAATCACAATTATTATTTTTTTTCTTCATTTATTTTGAAGACAATTAGATAGATCTCTCATTTTTCCCCATTAGTCAAATCAATGTGACCTTGAATAACAATAAGATAAAAAGAAATTTATGAGAATGAAAATTTTAATAACATGTTATATTTAACATTCAAGAAAAGATACATTTAAATTAACATACTTTATTCCAAAATATAAATAAGACCAGTGCATAAATCTATTAAATAATATATCCCAACAACAAGCAAAATTATCATCAAAGAAATAGAAAGAGAGGTAATAAATCAAAATTTTGCAACGACTTATTAAAAAGATAACTTAATTATGGCAGTTCTCTTCAGGAACAGATCATCTCCAATAAAAATTCTCTCTAGGTATTTACAGGTATTAATCCTACAATTACTAAGGCGCCACGTCAACAACTTCTTTGACTCACTAAATAAATTAAAAGTTATTGCACTTTCTTAAAATATCTAACTATGTTAAATTACAGGTTTACCCACATTTAAAAAAAACTTTTTTTCTCTTTCTCTTCTCTTCCTTCTCTCTCTTATATGTAACATATATATATATATATATATATATATATATATATATATATATATACACACACACATGGCTAGAACAGACCCAGTTTGCTCATTTTCTTGTTCCGCTATTGACAACTCTCTCTCTCTCTCTCTCTCAAACCTCCTCTTTCTTTCTTTATTTCTACGTCATTCCAAAGAATTTTGTGTCTCATTGAATTGGGTTCACAAGAATCCGTTGAAAAGTGGCGAACAAATGCTTCAAACCTTCAATCAACAAAACTGTTCAAGCTTAAAGCTTTCGAATCAATTAATAATTCGAATGCTTGGTGATGGCAATCAACAAAACTATTCAAACTCTTAAATATATATTATTGGAGAACTATAATTGAATTTCCTAAATCGGGTATAAATACAAGTTGAAGTATCATAATCAATTTTAATTGGAATTGACAAAAATAAAAAATAAAAAATCAATTCAACAATAATGAAGAGAGTTGAATCGTATATAATCTGTGTGTGTGTGTATATATATATATATATATATATATATATATCTAGCCATGTGTATAAAAATATATAGGAGAGAGAAGGAAGAGAGGAAAAAGTGAAAAAAAGTTTTTTTAATGTGGGTAAATTTGTAATTTAACATAGTTAGATATTTTAAGAAAGTATAGTAACTTTTAGTATATGAGTGAGTCAAATGAGTTATTGACGTGACGCCTTAGTAGTTGTAGGATTAATACCTGTAGATGATAGGAGAGAATTTTTCTTAGAGAGGATCCGTCCCGTTCTCTTCTCCTAATGCTTTGGGCTGTCAAGAAATTAATTCTAATGATTTTATAGATTATTGCGGGAGGGCTTATCAAAGCCATTAATTCGAAAAATGTTGTTTATTCTACCATTTCACATTTTATAATGAGTTCAATATTATTTTCTAAAAGGTATTTTATTTTGAATATAACAGGTTGATCGAAACTGAAAGTAATATATGCTTTACCTCGCCCCGAATATTTAAAGGGAAAATTATCTCAGATCTAATTAACATTAGTGTTTGTGCCACACATCAATGTACTCTTTATTAAATAAAACACATTTCATTATATAGTTATGCAATTACATTTAGTTTTAAATTCCCTAAAAAAATGTAATATTATACCTTCTTCTTGTATTTTTTTTTTTTGTTTAGGTAAACACAAAGTTATCAGATTCAAAACCAACTTAAATCCCCTCTTAATCCATAAAGGTTTCGATCGAAATAAAATTTTCAGATTTCAGGCACATGTAAAACCTCCTTTAGCATCAAGACCTTACCAGATGTAAAATTTAAAATCACCTTCCCTTGATGAAAACACAACTCTTGTTGTAAGGCATCACAACTGCTGGTATAACTTTTAGAAAACTATCTTTTGATTATATAATGGATATATTAATTAACATACACAGTATATTTTTAAAATAAACAAAAAAAATATATATAAATATAATGTTTTATTCATCACCGAGTTTCAGTAGAAGTTTCATCCAGCACCTTATTTTGTCTAAAAATTTTCTGAATTATTAATTATAGAGGGAAGAGTTCTCTTTTCTGCACTCACTGGATTGTAACCAACGGTCATCTGGGAATTTTAAAATCACCTTCCTTGATGAAAACACAACTCGTCTGGACTCTGGGGGCTGAACAAAATGGAGTACCTCTGTCTCTTAATGAAATAAAATGCATATACTGTCAGAATGATTTCTTCCAAAGTATTCCAAATTATCATATCACATTTTACTACACTCCCCATGCCCAATAACAAGCATGATAACTTATTTATTTATTTATTACAACTCAGTATAAAAAAACTTACGAATTTGGTTGTCACCAACGTGTTGCGGATGTCTCTCTTTAAATTCATCTAACTTTGTGGTTAGTGTCTTTAATTCCGTTGTCAGTGCATCTACCTCAGCTTGAAGCATTACAATCTCTTCATCTGGTTTGGCAACAATGTGATGATCTGAAGCTAGAGTTGAAAAGGTCTTCACATCTATTGGTGCATTTCTAGCATTCACTTCCCTTACCCCTCCATCATTCTTGTCATCAAGTCCACCTGCCAAGGGTTACATATTAATCATACTTCATGCCTAACAATGAACAAGGTAATTTTTTCCAAATACGACTAAGTACAAAATAACTTACCAATTTGATAATCACCTATATGTTGTGCACGTCTCTCCTTAAATTCATCAAATTTTGTTCTTGCGGTCTCTAATTTTGTTCTTACGGTCTCTAATTTTGTTTTAAGTGCATCAACCTTTGCTTGAAGCAATATGCACTCTTCATCTCGTTCAACAATGGTAGGATTATCTCTTGCAACAGTTAATGCCTTCTTATCTGTTGACGCATTTTTAATCTCTACTTTCATTATCCCTGCTTCATTCTTATCATCAAGTCCACCAGCCAAGTAACTTCTTAAATGGGAAAATTACATATAAATGGAGTCAAAATTTCATATTTACTTAGAGGCTGAGTCAAAGTTTCATATTTCTCTAAAATGGATTGCTGAGGTGGCACATGATTTTTTACTGTTTAAAAATTGTGGTGTCTAAAATACCCTTCCGCGAAGGTACTACTTTTTCTTCGAAGGTACTACTTTTTTGAACTGAAGGTACTACTTTTTGGTGTCCAGGTACCATGTTTTTTAAACACCCGCGAAGATACTACTTTTTCTCCGAAGGTACTACTTTTTTGAACTGAAGGTACTACTTTTTTGAACTGAAGGTATTACTTTTTTGTTAGGGAGGAGCAATCCATTTTAGAGAAATATGGAACTTTGACTCAGCCTCTAAGTAAATATGGAACTTTAACTCTATTTATATGTAATTTTCCCCTTCTTAAATAATCATGCTATATATTAATCACACGTCACATGCCCAATAATATAAGTTTTTTCTGATAGTTAATACAACCGAATATTGAAAAACTTAGCAATTTGGTGGTCACCAATATGTTATGCACGTCTCTCTTTAAGTTCATTCAAATTTTTTATTGGTGTCTCTAACTTCGTGCATCGAACTCTTCTTGAAATATTAGATTCTCTTTATCAAATTACACTCTCTTTTGTAAAGGAAGTATCTGACAAGCAACCAAGAGCTAAAGAGTTTGGCTCTAATACATTATTAATACAAAAAAAAATAAAAAAATAAAAAAAAATAACACATATGAAAACCATGTTTTATGAGGATGAATGTCAATAAATTTATATAATGGGCCACTATCTAATTATTTTTATTCTGAAGAAGTATTTTACTATTTTTGTAGTATATAATCGAAATTTTTGTTTAAAGTCAAATTTTCCAAGTAACGTTTTTTTGTCAAAAAGATGTCAGATATATGTCCTGTCAATATTGAATAGTATAGGGAAAATTACATATAAATAGAGTCAAAGTTTCATATTTACTTAGAGGCTAAGTCAAAGTTCCATATTTCTCTCAAATGGATTGCTAAGGTGGCACATAGTTTTTTACTGTTTAGAAATTGTGGTACCTAAAATATCCTTCCGCGAAGGTACTACTTTTTCTTCGAAGGTACTATTTTTTTGAACTGAAGGTACTACTTTTTGGTGTCCAGGTACCATGTTTTTTAAACACCCGCGAAGGTACTACTTTTTTGAACTGAAGGTACTACTTTTTTGTTAGGGAATGGCATTTTAGGCACCACAATTTTCTAAACAGTAAAAAACCATGTGCCACCTCAGCAATCCATTTTAGAGAAATATGGAACTTTGACTCAGTCTCTAAGTAAATATAGAACTTTAACTCCATTTATATGTAATTTTCCCAATAGTATATAGGTTGAGTAGATGTAAATATTTTATTTATTTAAATTTTGAAGACAACATTGGATATGGAAAATCACCAAAATCCAGCTGTTGCGAACACAACATTGGGTGTTTGTTGTGCGGAAACGTTCCAAATAGATATATTCATACAAAATCCAGATAAGAATTTACTTGATTCAATCTATATTCGTAGGGAGAAAATAAAACAATATATCATGAAAATAAAGAGATCCAAAACTCATATTTAGGTTTCTCTCTCCACTGGACCGTGTTTTTATTTTTTATTTTTTCCTGCTTCTTTTTTTTATTATTATTTTTTTTATTTCTCTCTATTGTCCCCTCTCATCTCGGCTGACTTTTATTGACAGATGTTAAAATATTTCCAAAAAAAAAAAAAAAAAGTGAATATTTATCCATCTAATTATTAAATATAAGAAAATAGATATTCACCAACTAATTAAAACTCCTACTTATAACAGTCAAAACTTCTTTTTAAAATAATATATATAATTGTATACCGAAGAAAAAAAAAAAAAAAATTGTAGCAAGTGAGACCAAAAAGTGAATGAAAAACTATTACACGAACAATTTTTTTATTTTTTATTTCTATGAGAGATAATTTATGTTTAAAAATAATTAATTCTATAAATATCATACTTAGGAAGCATGGTATTACTTTCTGTGCATAATTATTGTTTTGCAAGGGGTTAGCACATGGACCATCTAAATTATAAAAGCATCAGTCGTAAGGGTGCAATTTGAGTAGGCAAACTAGAAATCAATCCGGTTTTCACGAAAAATAAGATGGATAAATATTATTCCATAAGATTATGTTGTGAAGCATTAGTCCTAAACTAGACAAAACTAGAAACACACGAGGAGACTATCAGAAGAAAGTTTGAGCCAAGCCTTTTAGCAATATGCATCATTGATATATCAATAACATAAGCACAAAACAAATAGGAAAAGGCACAATACATCATCAGTTGATAACACATATAACCTTTCAACCACAACTTTCAAACAAGGTGCATATGAACACAATGTGACAATAGCCAAGTCAAGTTCCTGCTATTAGGCCTCAGGGTGCATCTGAAGTCATGGTTCGCAGTGTAACGGAATCGGACAAAGTAAGTGTAAACTAACTGATACGGATCGCGTATCGAACTTGAAAAATGGTAGCGTATCGGACAATACGGCGAACCATGAATCTGAACACAATGTGACAATACCCCAGTCAAGTTGCTGCTATTAGGCCCATAACGCAATCACTTGTGATACGGTACCAACGTGCGGGTTTGCTAAATTAAGTACCCAAGAAAATGCTGACATGCTGACTACCTAACTTGTTAACAGGCTAGGTACCAATAGGCACAATCCCTAACATAACAGCAGACACCGCCACCATTGCTACTCCATGCTGAAATCCCATTCAAGCACTATTGTTCGACCGGGACGTGCCTCCATGGAACAGTTCTAATCTTGAACACTTTTTCAGAACTATAGAAGATTTTCTAGGGGAGCTTTCCTCCAACAACTTATGTTTGGATTTTCTTTCAACATGACGCGCATGTTTCTTCTTGAGTGCCTCTAACTTTGCTGTTACTGCCATTATCTCTTCTTCTAGGTCAGCAAGAGATGAGACTGTACCATCACTCTCCTGATCTTCTTCTTCCTTTTCCGTATTTTCCACATTGCAGTCTTCTTCAACCGCCTCATCAGAGTTGTCAACAACATCCACAGATGACCACCCTTTTCCCAGTGAAGGTATTATACCTTTAAAGAAACATAAATAAAGTCAAGACAAACTAGAAAAGCAATTAATTCCAGACTATAGTACTTATTATGTATAGTTTCGAGAATTTATTAATACGTAGGTCTATCCCGGATGATGCAAGGAACATGTGCAACATGCCAATTGGGACAAATGAGTACAAAGTGTGACTTACCTAAAAAAATGTTGGATGGAAAAAATAATAATAATAATTATTATTATTATTTTCACACAAGCATCGCAGCAGTACTCCAAGTCATATTATGACAGACTAAAGAAGAAGAAGAAAATTTCAAATTGAATAGCAAAGAAGGTTTCATACTTCTAAGCAAAATAGGAACCCCATCTCCCCTTACCATATTCCATGAAATCAAAAATTTAGTATAGCATCATACATTACACAATTATATCGCATATAATGTTTTATAAGGTGCTAGACTGTTGACGCACTGTGCAGCAGTAGGAAAAGGCACAAATTTCTCAATGCATGCACAGGCGTATTTTGCAAAAAACAGTGCCTTTCTGATAGAGGACAAAAGCTGTAGTGGATTAATGATGTTTGATCTTGTATCCAAGTCCAGTGCATGATTTCTGCAGCACAAAGTGGTCTTGGAGGTTCACATAGACGTACGGTACTTTGATGGTTTACTCAAATCCAGAGCAGGGAAACTGAGCAACTAATTTTAACAGGCAATGAAGAGGTGTGGGTGATTGAGATGTTGGACAATCTGGTTGTTCATAGTTTTCATTTGTTGGCATTAGTGAAGCACTTGCAAGGTCGAAGTAAAATCTACAGTGGAAGCAATGTAAGAGGCTGTCCTCGCAAAGGCAACTACACGCATTGCAAGTGAAAATCACAGAATCATCAGGTGGCCGAACAAGGAGGGAGAAAGCAGTGTGCTGACATTGTAGTGGGTGGAAGGGGTATCCCTCTCTCCCATTCACACACGCACACGCATATACACAAATCAAATTACATCAAAATGCCTCACGCTAATCTAGACAAAGTGAACAAGGTTCAATAAAAGTTTAAAAGAGAAAGGAAAATGATTCTTAGGCATATTTCTCTGACCTATTTGTATAGCCAAAGAGTTTCTATCCCTTTGATGTAGTGGATAGGACCCACACTTGAGCTTATCCACTGCATCAAGTGGATAAAAACCCCATCGGTTGAATTGTTCGCCCAGACAAATAAGCACAATTCCAGTGAATCCAGTTATGATTTGTTCTTTAATGTTACTATAGTCCAATGGTACTCAGTAAGTTTATACTTTTAAAAGTTGTCAGTTAGATTGTCTTTATGTTTGGTCAAGTAACTTGATGCTTTGATGTTTACATGTATCAAATTACTCAGATTCAGAGTTTAATGCCTGTGGTTTGGGGATTTTTTTTTCTCTAATTTTCTGGTAGACTCATTGGTTATCGCACCAGCATATGGCCACCACCACATACACACCAATATATTCCCACACTCATGCACTCAGATTTACACACATTATATCTGCTGCATGATGTATCCAAATAAAGAGTTCTTTTTAGTATGGGTCTCTTAATTAAGTATCTACTAATATATGGTGTGAAAAACAGGATTAACAAAATCTCTGTCTCTCTCTTTTATGTGAGTTACGTTGTGCAGAAGTGGTTAGTTAAGTTAATGTAATATAATATTTCTAAAGACATAGAGGGGTGAATAGGTCTCATTGTTCAACTTTTGTGATTGATTAAATTTCCAAGTTGATTAACATTTTAAATCTTCATCAATCACAAATAATTAGTAAAGTAAAGCAAGTAAAGGAATCAACACACCTGATTTTTTATGCGGAAAATCTCAGCAAATAAAATCATGGACCATAATCTGGAGTAAGGAAATCCTCTATACAGAAGCAAATTAAATTACATTGACTCTGACCTAGATTGATGTCCATACTTCTTTGCCAAGACCTGGTTTCTGTTTTATACTTACCCCTAGTAACTCAAATCGACTCATTCTTACTACCTTGCAAATGGGTTGTTGACGTAGAACACGATTGCTCCATGAACAATTTGTCAGGAGTTGTAGTGATCCTTTACTCTTCCAGAGAACATTTGTTAAAGTGAGGATTCAAAGAAGAAAACTAGACGATGAAGATCTATGTTAATAATGCTCCGAGCTCTCAACACAATTGCAAGTCTTCATGCATATTTGTTGAAGTTCTTACTTGAGAAAGATGAAAGCTTACAAAAATATAAAAAATTGGGATATGTATTATAGATTAACAAACAACTCCAGACATCATACATCACAATTGTTGATGTAATTTTTGGGAAATTACGTTTCTTTTGAAAACATAACTGATTTATTAATAACGTATATATTTTTTGAAATAAGCAAATAAAAATATAAAAACTATAAGGTTTTATTCACCACCACATTTTGACAAGTTTGAGCCAAAACTTTATTTTGTCTAGAAAATTTGTGAAGTATAGCTGGAAGAATGAGGGAAGAGGGCATTAAAACTGATTCCAAGAAATTAGTATTTGAGTAATCAGGTAAGTACTTTCACACACTTTTGGAAACACCCAGACTTGAACTCCTCCCCTCCTCTTTGAGGATGGGAAGGTTATACCATTGGGCTAGAGGCCCTTTGGTGACGCTTTATCATTTTCCTTGTGTATTTAAGTATACCAACATAAGTCACATAACACATGAAACACCTACAACATTAATTTCTTTCAATTTATGATGTTACATGTTCCTACACTTCATCACTTTCTTTTTCTTTTCTTTTTTTTTTGGTCAGGTATATATTAGTACAGTTCACATGTCCAACAACAAACATGATAACTTCTTCCAATAACAAATGAGTATAAAAGAACTTAGCACAATTAAAAATGAGTATAAAAGTAGAGCTTACCAATTTGGTAGCCACCAACGTGTTCCTGATAGCTGTGCTCAAGTTCATCCAACTTCGCTATCACTGTGTTTCCTTCAGCTTCAACCATCACAATCTCTTCATCTAGTTTGGTAATGGCAGGATGACTGATGTGGCACTTAAAAAGGTTTCCTGATCTGTTGATGCATTTCTTGTTTCTACTTCTGTTACTCCTGCATCATTCTTATCATCAAGACCACCGGGCAAGGACCATTCTCAAATCATCAAATTACATATTAATCACACACTCCACGTACCCAATAATAGAAGTGATAACTTTTTCCTACTACTACTGAGTAGAGAACAACTTACCAATTTGGTAGTCACCAATATGTTGGACATGTCTCACTTGCAATTCTTCCATTTTTGTTACAAGAGCCTCTGCTTTTGTTCCTAGGGCAGATAATTGTGCTCCAAGCATTACAATCTCTTTATCTAGTGCCGCAATAACAGGATCATCTGAAGCCTTATCTACTAATGAATATCTAATCTCCATTCTCATGATATCATTCTTATCATCTAGTCCAGCAGCCAAGGATAACTCCCTCTCTTGTAAAGATTGAAGAATCTGATAAGCAACCAAAAAGTAAAGAGTTTGGCTCTAAAGCATTGTTAATGTAACAAAAACAATATTATTTTTACATAAGACATGAAAACCATCCTTTGTGAGGATTAATGTCAATATATTTATATATATGGGCTACTATCTAATGATTTTTCATTCACAAGTCACAACTAGTATTGTTGAAGTATATAATCAGATTTTTTTGTCAAAATGCGAATGGTCCATCACTTGGAGACGTTTTACTCAGCATAGAAATCTTTGTTAATAAGATCATGGTATACGTATTTGGTTAATATGAAGTAAATAAGTTGCATAAAGGTTGAGTAGCTTTTGTAACTCATTTTACATATTTGGCATATCCTGGATACTCGGATAAATTTCCCGTTTCCGCCAACAATGTATTTACAAGAAAATGAAAGACAAATCGTAGCAAGTATGAAACAATTTAACCATATTTGTAAGAACCTACTGTGAAAAAAAATGCAAGAAAAAACGGTAGAATCAAAACCTTTTAAGCCAGATTGGGATTTCAGAAAAGGAATGGAAATCAAATGAAAGTATGAATTAGCCATCTGGAATGATTTGGAATTTAGAGAAGCAAAAGAGGAGCAGAGTTGGACATAATGAAAAGTCTACTTAGTAATTTTCAATTACTATGAAAATTTTAAGAATTTTCAAGAGATTTTTAAATAATACAATTTTCATCATATTTTGAAATAATATTTATTAAAACCAAAAATTCCATTTTAAAACCATGAAATCCTGCTGCTGGGATGCAAAGACCAAAACTAGAGTATAAAAGCTCATATGAAATCAAATAGTAAGCAATCCAAGTCTACTCTAATAGCTGTAAATTTGGGTGTACCTCATCAAATATGCAAGAAATTTTAGCAACATATTGACATTCCTTACAATAATAAGATGGCTCTTGGAGTGCCCTTCTTTCCTCGCAAAGGTCACAGTAATATTCGGAGTCAGAATCATCATTAGAATTGTCTTTGATGGGAGAATCAGTGAAGGTGAGTGAATGTACGTGATGGTTATTATATGTTCGTGGTAATATCGGAAAACAGCACAACTTGATAACGAAATTGCATGGCACACAACGGAAGAAAGGGAAACCAATGAAAATTTTACAACAGCTGCAACTAACAAAGCTTTGCCTTTGACGCTTGTTCTCGTTGAAGAAAGCAAGAGGGTGCTTGTGAATTATTAATTTGAAAGTGGAGTACGTTAGGGACACACACATAACATCCATCACAAACTTGCACTCGGCACACCAGTAGTTGAAGCCCGAAACAAAACACACACATGCCTCGCATTCGTAGTTACCATCTATATTGTTATCACGGAGCACGAGGATGCAGTGGATGAAAGGGGTGTTTGATCTGTCGTGGCAATTCAGCGCATGATTTGTGCAGGAAATACCGGCATTCAAGACAGACGTAGACTTAACCCTCCTCGATGGATAACTCACAGGCAGAACAGGCAAAGGTAAAATTCCCATTGGTGTGACAGGGAATTAAAGCATGCGGGTGGGTGAATGGTACTTGTCACTACTTGAACAACCTCCTGCAGGTGTTTCTCTTCTAAACTTTGATCATCATAGTTTGTTATTATGGGTTTGGGCATAAGAGAAGCGCACCTGACATCCACTCTAAATTTACAGTCAGAACAGCTGTAGCAGAAACGACACTCAAAATTCCGACAGGTTTTGCAACGAGAACCAGAACGATAACTAACATTAGGGGAGCCTTTGAGAGTGAGAGAGTGATGTGGGTGGAAGTGATGTGTAATCTGCTGCGGGAGTTGGGCACATGATTTATCAAGGATAGATCCGCAATCTAAACAAGCATGGATGGTGCCCTTGATGGGTAGCTCGCACACAGAGCACAGAAAATCAATGTCCTCGTTCTCTCTATAGCAAGGAATCAAGGGATGCGGGTGAGTGATTTGTTGCTCCTCCAGCTCCTCCTCCTCCTCGTTGTGACCACTACTTGCGTAGTGGTAGTACTTCTTCTTCTTCTTGGTGATGAGCATCAGTTTAGCGCAATTGACGTCCAGGTCAAATTTACATTTAGAACAGTGGAAAGTGAAGCCACATATGTTCGAGCAGGCGTTGCAGTAAGCTAAATTTTCATATGAATCAGAATCATCATCTGATTCGTAAGGTGATTTAGCGAGAAGAGTAAGGGGATGTTCATGAAAGGGGTGTGACACCTCTAGAGGCAATTTAAAACATGATCTGCAGATGAAATAATCGCATCTTTTGCAAACTTCGCAATAATAGAAAGCACTTGTGATGAACACCTTGCACCCAATGCATTTTTTTATTTGATAATCTTTGGGTTCTGATCGTAGAGGGTCAAGGGATGCTTGTGGCCGAAATGTTCAAACTGCATCTCTTTCTCTCTCTTTCAGTAATTACAAAAAGTTCTAAGAAAAATTGTTTTCAGCCCGAAATCCAAATCCCAACACACAAATTAAGAGGGGTGGTGAGATTGTGAATGCAGTACACAGTTTACAAGCAGAAGCTGTCTGCCAAGGAACTTACAGTTTGAAAATAAATATTATGGGTGCCTACCACGGTGAGTTGTTAGGTCGGTCAACTATGATTGTATCTTATTTTATGGGCAAGTTGTGGATTATACAAGCATAATAAAACACTGACAACAGATGCTACAATTACAATAAAACAAAAATTAAGTGGGATAAGAAGGGAGGAAATGATAAAAAAAGAAAAAAAAAAAAAAGGGCTTCTTCTGAATAGATACAACAATTATTTATTGATTTTTTAACCATGATGAAAGGGAAATCTTATCTTAAGATAATAAAAATAGGATATACAAATGCCCAAATATCAATTTGAAACCATTGATGGGCATCTAGCACATGAGCTTCAGGCCAACCCAACATTATGTAGATGAGGGGCAATGTCCCAACGCTAGGTAGATGAGGTCTATGGTTTAAATTATTCTATTATTGATGACTACTTACTACAGAACATTTGAATGGAAGGAATTGTGGAGGGGAAGAAAAACAAAAAAAGAAAAGAAGGGAAAGGTAAAGAAAAAGATTGTTAGTATAATAGCATGTAGTTTTACAAATGAGGAAAGAAAAAGGAAAATGAGGAAAAAATAATGACAAATCAAACAGTTTTCTCTATCCTTTTAAAAACAATAGGAAAAGAAAAGAGTTGTTAGTGATATGATCAACTCCATACAAATTGAGGACTAAGGTGAGAGCTTTAATGGAAAGCATTTTTATTAATATTTCAAAAATTAGTATTAATATATAGTATTTGAATAAGTTGCATGTCTATTTTTGTTTAGTTACTGAAAAAATAGTAAAATTAAGTAATTAACCTAATTAAAAAATGTAGAAAAGAAGAACAGAAAAGAATAACAAGTGAGAAGAGTAACACTGGAATTAACTTTCCTCAGCAGTTTGTTAGAACTGGAAACAACTTCAAACTGTTACTCTCATATCATAAGCAGCAATATGGCTTGCCTAATTGAGCTTGAAACTACTATTATACGCCCTATAGGGTTTTGTTTCTGATTTGCCAAACTACCCAAGATGCCATTATGCTAATTACCCAATTTTTTAACATGCTAATTAAGTACCCAACTTGTTAATAATTGAGCTCAAGACATGAGATTAAAGAGTTATTCTAAGTACCCAATTTTATGAACATGAATGTTTTAATTTAAAAACTGATTGATTGGAGGCATACCTCAGAGATGACGCAGTGGGTGTTTGATCTGGTATTGAAGTTAGAGTACATGATTTGGGCAACGCAAAGTGGCATTTGAGACGAACATAGATGGTTTGCTTCCATGGGACTTAGTTGGTATCTAGGGCAAGGAATGTTGAAACATATTTGGGAACTCATAAGTGGAGAGACCAGCAAATAATTTGGATTAAGTAGTGCTCTGTGTACCTAATTAAAGACTCCGACTTGAAACCAAGGTCAGCCACTTCATCCATGGAAATGCTTGGTCCTTTCCACAACCCATTACTCCTCTGTTGTCGAGAGAGTCTCCACAATTCCAATCAACGTCGACGGCCACCGCCAACACCACCGGTTGACATCGGCCGATGAATTGGTTCATCGACTGAATTGGGTCCTCTTGGGCCTTTGCTTGCTTTTTAGGCTAGATTACTGCCAATCATGTTGGGCCATCTTTTGGATCCGTTTTTCTGTCTGGGCTTCTTTGGGCCATGTAAATATTTGTTTATAGAATAACGATAGGAACTTGCACATACATATATTACATATTTAATGACATTATGATAATATCATTATATACTTGTATAAATAAGTCAAATATATTATATTTTTGAACTACTTATCATTAATCTTGTTCATTTATATATAATTGAAAAAAAAAAAAAAAAAAAAAAATCAATACTGATGCTTCATTTTCAAAGGAATCTTAAGAAGCAAGTGGAAGAACGGTGGGTCGACATTGTAGGGGAAATCCTATCAGAGCTACTATGTTTAATTTTAACATCTATACAATAATTGTTGTGAGATTTATATGTACCATTCGCAAGTGCACGAATCTTTGCAGATAGGGCTTACTTGTAAGGGTATCGTACTTAAGAGACTTGTGTAAATTAAGTTTGTCAACAAATTTCTTAAATTTCAAATTAACTTGAAAGTAGGATAATTGAATTGTGATGATTAATTAACTAAGTAGAAAAATAAAATAAACTAAAGAATAATGATTAAATAGGATGTAGAAAATAGAGAGAAAGAACTAGGGGTATGACTTCACCACTAACGTCGCACCACCAGTCAATTATATCGATTTATTGGAGATATATCATATAACATGCATAGGGAATTAATCATGACTACACGCACATATTAATTCAGCTAGAAAATAATATAATTTAAAGTTAAGTATGGATTATCTTCGATTGATATAAACCATCTACCTATCTATTTTACTCTAGGGGTGGTCTATCTTTTCTAGGCATAATCCATTAAATTTCTAACATTATATTCAGATAAAAACTATTGTGTTATCATTTCATTCACAACTACAAGAAGTGAATGAGTTGTGTTCAATCACAAGATTAAAATATCTAAGACAAGATAGAAAAATATTTATAATTGAATTAAAATTCTAAAACCGATTCTTATTGAAAAGTCAATTAAAAATCCCATATATTAGACAATCATGCATGATAAAAATTGTTCTCCAATAAATAAATACAATCAAACCAGTGTGCTAAGTTAAGGCTACAACATAACCCTAGCAAAGCGTTTAGCCAACTGGAGTGGAATTCTTCATGGTTGAGGAAGACATCTTCACCGCCATGGATCAATCTCTTCTTTCTTCTGAATGCTTCTCTCTGATCTCAGCCTCAAGCTCCTCTGTATGATCATTCAATGCTGTAGAGGACTCCCTTTAAATAATAAAATATCAGCCTTAAAGTTCCATTTTTCATATAGAAGACATACATAGAAATTCTGTCAAATAAGGATTGCAAAATTCGTACAGACTTCCAGCCCAATTTGATAAGGTAAACAGCTGTTTTAGGGAACCCTCGTGAAATACAAAATTGTAGCTCTTCGAATTTCCTTTCAACCTATACAAGAATTTAGCTGTTTTGACACTTGAGGAGAGAGATACGTCCCGATTACCAAAACGGGTTCAAGTTACCAACTTTGGCGAAAGTTTCCTTTTTGGAGAAGGATTTTTCATTTTCTTCTTCTTTCCATTCTCATCAACTTGTGGCTTCTTTTGGACTATTTTCTAAGTATAATTTAGACTTGAATCTTCAACATTGCTTGGTCCCACGGAATGTCATCTTTTAAAATTCAGAATCACTAGTCTTAACTGATTTTACAATTAAAGGCCTGAAATAAATAAAAATAATAAAACAATGTAAAATCACAAATAAATTACTATTAAGATAATAAAACATGCAAGTAAAGGGACTAAAATGCATAACATTCAGCGCCTAACAATAATGATATAAATACTCTTGTAACATAATTACTTTAGTGAGGCAAACTATATATATATATATATATATATATTGCATGTATGTATAATATTATATTACTATTAAATCGAGAATTCACGTTTTCTTTGCTATTTTAATGTCCATTTCATAGTGTTGTGAGGCATTGGTTGTTGGTATAGAAAAGTAGTATAAATAAATAAATATCAGAGAGAGATTCGGCTTCCTAGTAGGTTCCGACATGGTTTTTCTTAGATGGTCGGATAAGTCGACCTCCATATTTAATTTTGGCACATAGACCATGTGTATATATATATATCAGCATGAGTAAAATATTAGAGAATCATTAACAACTACAGAAAAGTAGTACATAAATGTGTATCAGGATATCGATTCCTACGTAGGTTCGAAGGTTGGGTTCACATGGTTTTGCTCAGATAAGCCTCCCTCCGCATTTTATTTTAGCACTTTTTTTCTCTCATTTAATTTAATTTTAACACATAGACAAGTGTAAAATATAAGTGAATCATTAATAGCTAAGCTATATTTTCCAATGCGATTACTTAAAATATTTCAAACCACTTTTGTCTTATTCCTCCCAAGTCCCAACTAATAAAATAAAGGTTAATTACAGTGACACCCCCTGTGGTTTGATTTATTGACAACCATATGAAACTTGGTCCATTTTTTAACAATGATACCCCTTGGAAGAAATTGAATCCAAACAGCCTCTAAAAATGTGTAAAAAGTCGAGATTGCCCATTCATTATTTTAATTAATTTTAATAATACATATCATAATATTAAAAATGACCAAAATAACCATTGCTCTCTCTTTCTCTCTCATAGTGTGTCTATATATATATATATATTTGCCCATGATCATCCAGCTTGTTTGGGAAAGAAATTAAATTCACAATTTGATTTGTTCACTGCCACCATCTCCATGAAAAATAAATGATCTAAAAGTGGGTTTTTTTGGTGTTTTGATGACAAAGTCATCAATCTACTATGATGTTAGGGGAAAATGTGAAGTTCGAAGAGAGAGAGTAAAAAGTGAAGAATGGTTTGGTGATGCATATGGTTACCAATCCAATCATCACCACGAAACAAATGCTTGAAACCCTTTTCCAACAAATGCTTGGTGATGCAGTGTGATGGTGGTAGTGGCGGTTATAGTGGTAAAGGTAGAGACAGAGATGAAGAGTAAGAGGTGGGCAGGTGTGGGTAAAGAGAGAGAGTAGGGGTAAGGAAGATGAGGGTTTTTTGGTACAATAAAATAACTTTTAAAGGTTAGAGGGTAACAATGTCAATTCACCTTGATAATTGACCATTGGGGTGTCTTTGTTAATTTTAACATACTTGAGGGGGCGTCATTGTTCAAAAATAGACTAACTTTCATCTGGTTGTCAATAAAGCAAATCTCAGGGGGTGTGTGATACCCCTTGATTCTAGAGCCACGGGTGATCAAGTCCGAGCACAGATCCGAGGGATATCAGACAATTAATATATAAACAAGCAGGAATAAAATTTGAATTAAGAATAAAATAACAAAACACTGAAAGAATTCTAAAATAAAAATCCTCAACTTAAAATAATAAATTAATAACATTTAAATCCTTCAAATCTGCACAACTCGGGAATCCATCTAGTGGACCCCTAATAATTCCAACCGGTAAAACATTTACAGAATTAAAATCCAAAACCAAAATAAGAAAGAAAATCCTATGTAGTCGGAAGAGTGAGTGATTGTATCTGCATCACCACGATCAAACCCTAAGCTTGGTACTCACGAACACCTGAAAAATAAAGGTGGGTCAGGCTCACATGCAAGTTCCATCCTACTACAATCCGTACATAAACCCGATACGCAGATACATCCTAGATAGCTCGGCAATATCTATAATAGTTCATATATATATATACACACTATAGGATGCTCACTAGCCTATAACATAGTTCAGCCTGAGTAGAAGGTGACCTATAAAACACGCTTTTCAGCGGCCAAGTACCTAGACCTACCAGGGAACATTAGCTATATCTAGCTACCCAACCTTTGCAATATACGCACCCTAACCGTGATCAGGAGACTCAAGCTCGTATCACGGTACCATAAATATATATATAAATTCCTTCCTAAATGCAGAAAGATGAAACAAACATCCGTTATGTCGTTCAACTGTTTTAGTTGACAGGACATGTATCCATGTAGGAGTTAACTATTTTAGTTAATCCATTCCGTATGTATGAAGGGGTAGGACTTAGTTTTTTTTTATCTAGTCCATCCCTGATATGTCACCGTCCCATACCGGTACATATAATGCAAATGATCCACCAGTGATGCACATTCATTAGAACATCAAGTATATCCATGAACCAGCATAATAGAAAACATGTATTATTAAGATCCTATTATGCATCCAGTATATGATTATAATCATAAAACTCCTGTTAAATTGTTATAATACTGTTAAACAATTTAAATTATCCACATCCATCCAATTGATAAAACAGAAACTAAATCAGTTCATCAATTAACAACCATAGCAGGGTAATATGATTATTAGACTTATGAACTGAGCACAAAATACCATTCAACCCAAACCATACCCTCTTACTAGTTTATAAAAATCATTAAAACAAAGACTAGTAATGCAAACCTCCTTAACCCCCTGACGGCATAAAAATTTATGTTTGCATCATATGACGTCCTTTTAATCCTCCAACTTAAAACCTGTGCTTGATATAGTATAACACAGAAAAGTCAAACTGTACCTCATATTAGTCCCCAATGGTACAATATACTAGCCCATTTTACTGGTGAAAACAACCCAGTAGTTAGAACTTCCTCCACTCCTTACAGCATGCAACTATATTTATTTAAAATTGCATGTCAACCACAACCACAACCCAACCAACCCTCTTAAGACTCATAGATATCTTAGATATCATTGCTATAAAATCCCAACAATATCCGTTATATCAGTTCATTGAATTAGCGGAAACAACTAGCCTTTCCATCCCCTTCCTTTCTTCCGGACAGCATACACATTAATAATGTTTATGTTCATGATGCCCCTTAGAATTAAACCCTAGCATAAACCAACTATTTAAAGGTTCCAATAGGTAAATTTTTAAGTATTTAGAACCCTCTTTATTTCTCAGAAATTTCGTTTAAGGCCCCAAAGGCAGAAAAATGCCGAAAATACCCCCGAAGGGGTATCTGTTCAAAGGAGCCGGCTCCCCCCCATGGGAGTCGGCTCTTTATCTTCCAGAGCCGGCTCTCCCTCATGGAGAGCCGGCTCTACTTGCTTGGGAGCCGGCTCCCTCACTTAGGGAGCCGACTCTCTCTCCTTGAGAGCCTGCTCCTTCATCTCTGACCTTCGTCTTCGGTTCCGACGCCATTCCAGCCATCCGTCCCACCTTTGATACAGATTTTTAAACTTCCTAGAGTTCAATTTACATCCACACAGTCCTAGAACCTCCTCACATCCCCTTAGGATTTGATTTACAGAAGCTTAAATCCTTGTCGCAGCAGTTGAAGCAAAGAACAATTTCAGAAACATAAAAACGTAAAAACAGATTTCAGCTTGGTTCATTATGCATAAATAATCGTTTTAAAGTTTTTCTAGCGTTCTGTCTAAGTTCCTAAAGTCCTAGAAACTCTTCATCTTCCACTATAAATTAATTTACAAAAGTCTCAATTCATACACAAACACAGTATGCAGAAAACCGATTCCAGTTCTTTGAACACAACAAATTACAGTCTGTTACACATGCATCAACCATTAGTTTTAAAGTTGAATTAACCCTGGAAACTATAAAGAATGCACAGAACACAAGTTTACATGAAAGAGATAGTCTGAAACTTGTCTTTAGGTTTCGGTTTGAAACCTTTCAACCTCCGTCTGCAAATTCCGGCAAACTCAAGACCTTCCCTTCCTCCTCTGGTCATTGCCTTTTACCTCTGTTACTTCTTGGCTCACCACGAGCAATTCCCTTACTTCATCTCTCAAATCCCCCCATCTATTTATTCTCAAAACAAATTCCAAAACCTCTGTTTTCCCCTCTCCAGATATAACGTGAATAGGGTTTTCTTAAAACCCTTGCAGACATAAATTGTTCTATATATATAGGCTCTATCAAACCCTAATCCTAATTCCACCACTCATTATGTCGGCTACCACTTATATATCTACAAATTAAACCCTAACTTAAATATCACCCAAACCTAGTATTAAACAAGTGCCCAAAACAATCACGTTCATAATAACTATATCTGTATTAAATAACCAACTAATTAATTATACTTAAAACAAATACAGGAAAACAAATAAATAAATATAAAATAAATCACTCAAAACACATACCAAATTTCAAGTCAATAAATAATTAAATTAAATACACACAAATAGTAATAAATCAATTAGGCAAATAAAACAATTAAGCTAAACAAATAACAAATACGTCCAAGTATTAAATTAAAAAAAAATGAAAAAAAAAATCAAAATTGAAAATTAAATTCCCATTCCCATTTTATCCTTTTGAAAACTATGGGTATTACAGGGTGTGAGTGTAATTAACCCATAAAATAATAAGCAATGTTTAAGTCCAATTTTATAGTTTACCTCGGTAGATTTAATCTTGATTAGTATACTAATTGTTTGAATGGTATGCGTCGGTTGTAATATGATATAGGGTGAAAATGTGATGTTTCCAATATTTGGCATTTTTTATTTTTTCGAAAATTTTGTCGTTGCGTTGGCATTTTCGTCTTTTGTCGTTTTGCGTAACGGACACTGTGGGTGTGTCGGAGAGTTATTTGGGGTATTTTATTGAGTTCAGGACTCTTTGAAATGTAAGGGTGATCATTTTGGCATTTTTTAGTTTTTCAGGTCGAACGGTTCCATGTGGGACCCGCTACTGGAATTGTTGCATACGGGGATTTTAATTGGATTCATTTGCATCATATTTATTTTATTTAATGTGTTGTATATGGTTATGATTTAATGTGTGTATATATATATATATGTTGTGTGTGGTGCAAAATAAAAACAAAAAGAAAAAGGGAAAATAAAATGGAAATGGTAGGACCCACCCTTAGGCCATTTAAGGCTAAAGAGACCATGTTCGGTCTCTATTCTCTCTTCTCTCCCACTGGCCTCTCTCACCTCACTCTTTTTGTTCCATTTTCTTTTTCTTTTTCTATTAAAACTCCAAAGTTAAATTTCTTTCTCAATACTTGGTAATTTTAAGTGCCGTTTGCAGCAAATTGAAGCTCACGACGATATCTACGAATTGATCGGAATCAATCTTCATTTGGCCACCATTTGGGGGATCTCTAATCCTAAGGTTTGAGGTGAAATTGGGGTTTTTGGCTTAGATTGAGGTAGGGGTTTCTAATACTCAAATTCTTATTCCTTTGTGGAGTTTTTCTATTTTAATTGTTGTCAAGTATGATTAAATTGACTTGATTGTTCCTTAAATGATTTAATTGAGTATATGAAGCATGTAATTATGTGTATTTGTTGATTTACTTGGAAAGTATGCTTAATGTGTTAATTTTCTATGCCTATGATGTTTATTAATTTGTTAGAAATCTTATATGGAAGCATGTAAATTGTGTGATAATAATTCTCTCAATTTTCATAGTATTAAAAAGACATGTGATATGCATATAAGCATTGGGCATGAAAGAAAAGGAAAAGTGTTTTGAAATGAAATTGAAAGAGGGATTTTGGGGAGAAATTTGAGAAAATGGTTTTGAGAAAACCCGGTTACCACAGAGTCACCAAAGGACCGGTGTGTTAATGTAACTTAGAGGGAACTAGGGAGATTGCCCTAGCGTGGTTGAGCTATATGGGCCCCAAATGACGCCACGGAGGTACCAAGGGTCAGGGACAGTGGCCAATCCTTCTCTCGTGTCGCTGTGGAGTCACCAAAGGGCGGGTTATATTAACAGTTTAAAAAGTGATGAATTGGATTTTTAAAATGGGGAGCAACATGTGTGGCAATGCACTCATGGCACGACACTTTACTTGTTTTGAATTGGAGTTAATATTGTACTTTTTCCCGGTTTAGCATGATCCCACTCCCTATTGTCCTATTCATTGCTTGGATTCATGGGGCTACAAGAGGTGTGTCTTAGGCATCACCTACTAAGCTTTATGCTCACCCCATTATTTAACGTTTTTCAGGGCCGGAAAAAGAAGTAGTGGATGCCGACCTTCCACAAGCATGAGGAAGACTAGGAGTCTATTTTGTCATCTTTTGTATATTTCCCATTTTTTTTGTAAAGTCTCAAATTATAGTAAAGTGTATTTATTATGCACACCATGGACATGTATCGTGACTAAGACACTTGATTGTAAATGATGTAAATTTGAGACTATGTAGACATTTCATGTTGAATGGGAATTGAAGTTGTGTTTTGACAAATTCATTAATGTCTTTCAATTACTTAATATCATATTTCGTTGCCGTGAATTCGGAAATGAAGTGCATAACAAATCCGGTGTGAGTTCGGGTGGTAGTAGACACAGCCACTGGCCATTCCAGCAAGTTTCAGGGTTCAGGGCCTTGTTTCGCCCGACTGTCCCTCACCATCAGCCTATCGAAACTCCATGTTCGGCCGACCGAACCTCCATCGTTAGCCGACTGACGCAGGCTACAGTGAAAGTCCCGAGAGTAATTTTTCTCCCCATCGTTTCAGCCAACCGACCATGTAGGTCAACCGGCTGATCCTGCCTTGTCAGCCGGCCGATGAAGGCCCATAAGCCGGCTGATCATTCCCTTTGACCTGTATTCACTTGACCCTCTTTAAAACGATGTATGTTGAGTTGTTTAGATAATTCTGATGGGCTAGTATGACAGGTGTGGACACTGGAACTAGGTGGTATGACCTAGTTGACCTTGGGTTCGGGCAAGGACACGGGTAACAGTTCGGACCCACGGGTTCAGGTCGTTACAGAAAATCAGAGAGGCATAGAATATGTACCTATATATGCTGATTTGCAAAAGTACCCAAGATGCTAATTAGTATTATGTTATGCTAAGTACCTAATTTTTTAACATGTTAAGTACCCAACTCGTTAATAAGCTTAAGATATGAGATTAAAATAACGTTTCTTTTCTTGTTGAGGCTAACTACCCAATATTTTTTAAACATGATTGATTAATCTAAAAACTGATTTTTTTTTTGGCAAGAAAATTGCATTAACATAAATCACAATCAATCAATACATTCAAGTTCCACAATGTCCATCGAAGAGGATGGAAAAGATGAAAGAAAATAGACTGACTCTTTAACTCTCATAGCATACTGGGCTAACCAATGAGTCGTTTTGTTTCCCTTTCTATGAGTGAATTTGATTGAAAAGTTGACTCTCCGAGAGAGCGGGAGCTGGATATCTTCAATCATTTGCATCATTAAAAGAGGGCAGTTCTGATTGCCCAGAACCATATCAGTCACCCCTTTGGCATTCATCTCAAAAATCACTCTATGAAAACCCTAATCTTCAACCCTTAGCATAGCGTGTCTGAGTATGAGGGCTTCCCCGAGTGTAGGGACTGAAACATACTTTAAGAAGAAAGTAGAGGCCACCAACAACCATCCATTATGATCTCTAATCACCAGACCACCAGTAGCTTCAGCGGGAAAGGCATGAACAGCAGCATCCACATTAACTTTTAAAACACCAAAAATAGGTTTAGACCATTTGATATTCAACCGGGACAAACTCATCGGAGACATAGCTCGATCAGAAAAGGAGGAAGAAGGGAGAGCTTTAACAAACTCCCAAAAATGACTCACAACAATGTCAATAATCCTTTGTTCCGACCACCAAACCTTCTCATACAACATAGCATTCTTAGCTTTCCAAAGATACCAACATATGGAGGCCGGCAAACCTATCAAGAACTCCTTGTCTTTATAATTGTTCCATATCTGATTCAAGTCCATCCATCATGCTAGCCAAGAACTACCTCTGATAGCAGCAACCTCCACTCTCAAGGGGCTACACTTCCAAACCATAGCAGCTGTTGGACAATCACAAAGTAGGTGTTTAATAGTTTCTATATGAAGACCACACACCATACACGACCCAGAGTTCACAAAACCTCTTCTTAGTAAGGTCTCCCTAACAGCGACTTTTTCATGGAAGCACCTCCATACGAAGCGTTTTATTTTTGGCTTAGCAACCATTCTCCAAAGTTTGGGCTAAAAATGGTGAATCTCTCTATGACAACTACTTTCGATATCATTAAATAAAACACCTCGAGTTGGATGCTTTAACTGAAGAGCCACCTAATAAGTAGATTTGACTGAGAACTTGCCGCCCGTAGAGAAACCCCAAATTTGCCTATCCTCTTGTACAGTCTGATGGAGTTGAATCTGCAAGATAGAACGAACATCCTTCGCTGTAAAAATTTTAGAAATCAGTCTCTCATCCCACCGAATAGGATCCTTAAGAATAAGGCTTAAAAGAAATATTCCTAGGAATCCAACTATCTTTCCAACAATTGATCTCTCTACCATTGCCAACGTTCCACAACAGGCCTTTCTCAAGAACTCCTCTAGCTGCCAAATCTCAAGAACACCTCAATCAATCTAAAAACTGATTGATTGAGCTACATATATGCTTTGCATATTTTGCCATCATTTTAGTGATGGAGGACAAAAGGGTGGAATGGATGTTTGATTTGGCATGGATTTAAGTCGAACACGTGTGATTGTTTTGATGGCTTGGTCGCATCGTTTATTTGAAAGTTCGGACTTAAATTTAGTTAGAGTTAGGTTTGAATTGAGGTGCCAATGATTTGAATTTACTTTACTTTTAATTTTATTTTTATATATTTTAAATATGTTTTCACTTCCTTTTGTTTAAATATTTATTATTTTAAATTAATAATTTGAAATTTTAATTCCTAAGAATTTCTTTGTAACTATTTAAAAATTTATTAGAGAATTTTTTATGCTTAGAAATAATCTAACTCAAAGCTCACATTGAGTCAAAGGTATTATTGATTACATATATACATTTTTTTTTTTAAATCTATATACACATTTTTTTTTTTTGAAAAGGTATCTATATATACACACACTTGTGTATACTTCCCTATTCTTTGTATATAGACACATGTATGTGTGTGAAACAGTGAACAGATTTTTTTTTTTATGACAAATTAAACTGGACTGTCATTAAAAATTAAACTCGACTGTTATGAAAATTTATTTTAATTTGACTGCATTTAAAGTTCAGGATATAAATGACGTTTCCCCTATATTTTTGAACCCGGTACCTGTTCAAGCCCAAGAAAGGGGTCAGTGTAATTTAAAAGGATTCAAAGCATTGAAGGCAATAAAGAATCATAAAACTTTTTTATTCGATATGTCTTTCTTCTCCTACCAATTTTCACCAACACTATTGTCCTATTCTGCCAAACTTCTTGATGAAATCTTTATTATATATATATATATATATAGGAAGAGAAAATTTATCATTAATTAGTAAACTCTCCATCTTAAAGTAGGTCTCTTCTTTATATTTTTGAAATGTTTCAAATTATTCAAAATTAAAAGTCACATCTTTAAAAATAGTATTTTCGTTTCTTAAATTTATTATATGACTGAAATCCATGCAATGCAAGGGTAAACAAACCCTTGATTCATTATTGTGTCAAACTTTTTTGGAATGAATACAAAACTATTCTTATATATATATATATATAGACTAAGAGAATTTTTAAAAAGAGCTTGTCCCCAGAAAGAATTTCTCAAGGAGTAAAGAGTACGTACATATCTTTCTCCTTCTGCTGCAAATTTCCAACTCTAATCTCTCCCAAAAATCCCTCAAGTTTCCGTCACGCCATGTCTTCAAGAAAACATCAATCCACAATTCCTTCAGAGAAAGAAAAGAATGCATACTACTTGTTCAAAGACAAAGAAATGCGCGACATTACATCTGTTAGCCTCCCCAACAAAAAATTCTTTATTTTTTTATCTTTGTTTTTGAGCTTCTGGTTTGTAATTGTTCTCTTCTTCTTCCGTCCACAATCCTCAAACTCAAAAGAGGTGTTACGCCCCGTGTGTGAATCATTAGGAAACATATCGGTGTACATGTACGATTTGCCTCCAAAATTCAATCTTGGCCTACTCCAAGACTGCCAGCATCTAAACGTGTACACAGACATGTGTCCGCACGTAGCCAACCGCGGCCTCGGACAACCACTTGATCCGCAGATGATGAAGACGATGATGAGGACGACCGGATCATCAATTACCCCTATCAGGAGCAGCTGGTTCGCGACTCATCAGTTCATTGGAGAGATGATCTTCCACGCACGAATGGAGAACCACCCGTGTCGCACCATGGATCCCGAGCGAGCCAACTTGTTCTACGTCCCGTTCTACGGCGGCCTCCACGCGTCCAGCAAGTTTCGCGAGCCGGATCATGCTGCCCGCGATGCCTTGGCTCTGGAATTGGCCGAAATCGTTGGCCGGCAACCGTGGTGGCAAAGGCACCACGGGAGGGACCACTTCTTGGCACTGGGAAGGACTGCTTGGGACTTCATGAGGACCACCAGCGGCCCAGACTTCGGAGCCAACAGCCTCCTCAATTTACCACTTGTACGAAACATGTCGGTGCTGACCGTAGAGAGGCACCCATGGGAGGGATCCAAATTAAACCAGTACGGTATTCCGTACCCCTCCTATTTCCATCCCTCCACATCTGATGAAATGGTGGAGTGGCAGAACAACGTTGGCCGCATCCACCGGCCCCACCTCTTCTCATTTGTGGGAGCCCCACGGAAGGGCGTGGGGAAGGCCGCTATAAGGGACGACATGATAAGGCAATGCGCGGTGTCAAGTCGGTGCAAGCTCTTGAAATGCGGTCAGGGAGCGAGTAAATGCCATGAGCCCACGGAGGTGCTGAAAGTGATGATGAGGTCTCAGTTCTGCTTGCAAGCACCCGGTGACTCCTTCACTCGCCGATCCACCTTTGACTCCGTGCTGGCGGGTTGCATTCCAGTGTTCTTCTCCGAGCACACGGCGTATTCACAGTACACATGGTACCTTCCTGGTGATCCGACTACCTACTCGGTGTATATGGGCGGAGGAGACACAGACAGTGCTAATGATGGTAATGCAAGAGTAGACACAGACATAGAAGAAGAGCTTCTGAAGATACCGAGTGACACCGTGCAGATAATGCGGACAACTGTCATAGAGATGATTCCAACGCTCACATACAAAAATCCCAATTCTAGTATTGACTATGGATTCCCGGATTCTATTGACGTTGCACTAGCTGCGTTGATGTCTAGATTACGGGATGTGACAACCTCAGAATTAATCAGCCAGGTTAATTAACATATGTTTGTGTGATGACGGATGTATGCTCTTCTTTGTTGGAATGGATTTTGTATCAAGGCCCCTTTATAGTCCATATAGAACCTTGTGAGTAGTCATAGAAACCTTGTATGAGCCTCACCATATGATAAATCTACGTTGATTCTTGTCAATAGTCGGTAACCTGACCTTTGCAATTAATAAATTTATTCAAATTACACAATCAAATGCATTCAAATTACACAATCTTAAGCATGTGGGGGCTTGGAGCAATACCCAATGATTGATTGTGTTGTGTTTAAAGGGAAAAAGTAAAATGTTGTTCTTTTTCTTTGGAACTACTTTGAAGATTGTTTAAAGTTATGTAATGTTATAAATCCCACAATCACTTTATTTTTTGAATTAGTAAAATCAAAATCAAAATCAGAGCATATAGATCATATTCTTTAAGCAATCATAGTATACATGTTAGCATGGATCTTGTTTTAAAGAAACAAGATGGACAATAAGTTAACTAGACAAATTAAACAGATCGAGCCAAGACAAGACCATCGACATATTTAGGAACGTCAATATGTGTAACATGATTTAGGAGTTGTGAGCCGGCAAATATTCTCATATTTCTAAACATATTTAGGAATTTAAAATTATTTTCAGAACATAAAGAAAAGACATGTTTTGGGCAGATGTGTAACAATCAGTTTATATAAGAGGAGAAATTATTATATGGTCCCAGTTAATTACAAGCAGCTGCTGCGTATATTATAAACCGATGTAAAATGTTCTGCAATCATTCACAATCAAGAAAGTATGCACAATTGCACATTCACATGAGCCGACACACAATAATATTGAGTTATAATATTGGCATTTGTTGCACCATCAACTCTGAAAATATTTTTGCTAAATTACTTCTTCAGATTCAGTGAAGAGAAGACTTTTAAGACATTAAATTTTCAATCCTTAGATGAAGAAAAAAATCCTTGGAGCTAAAATGAGCCCCAGCTCATCAACCAAATATAGTCAATGTACGTATATTATAATAACTAGATTTGCTGGTAATTAAATATTGGTCAAGTCATTGCGCAGCAATAAGTGACACCAGCAGCACAAAAACAATAAAATTAGCTGAACCACCAACAGGTCATGTTGAACCATGCAAGTTCTCAGTAGGTTCTTATGTTGCGTGTGAGGCTCAAAGTGTGCTCCTAAGGGTTAAAGTCAGAAATTTACAGCAAAGTTGGCTAGCTGCTCCGAGCTATTAAGACTCGAGCAAATATTCCTATTTGTTACGGCCGATTGGGGCCTTGTACATAGTCTTGCCTAACATGATTTGGGGAACTGCAGAGAGCAAAATAGACCCTCTCATTGGCTCCCTCAGTTCGACCTTAATTCAAAGGCACTGCTGAATAAATCCGAGTACTATTTTTGTGATTTTGTTGTTAGTGAATAATGAGGTACGGAAAAATTATGATCGAAAGGCCTAACTAACTGCACTTGTATATAATTTTTAGACTAGTGCAGGAGACCAAATCAAATACATTAATTTGAATAATCTTGGTTGTCTAACATCAACTCCAAAAGACAAAACGAGAAACAAGTCAGTTCCAACCCATCTAAACAAATGATAGTATATATTATATATGTTACTCTCTTTAAAACTGGTTTGCGCCAATACAGAGTATATCCCACATAATAATAGATTTCAGAATGCTGTCTTCAATATAATCTAGCAATTAATATATTGCTGTAACTTCTCTCAGTCTGCATAACTTGGAGAAGGAAGTTTTGAAAACACCCTACCTAATTGAATTTTAGGTTACGAATGAAATAAATCATAGAATCATGTACATTAAAAAAGGATTACAATTATTCAATTTTGTTTTTAGCGTCTCTAATTTCGCAATCTATGGCAAAATGTTGCATAGGTCTCTTCTTAAGTTCATCCAATTTTGTTTTTAGTGTCTCAAATTTCGCTGTTAGCATCTACCACTACTTTGAAGCAATTCAGTTTTTAAATTCTTTATTCTGTTGTCAAGCAGAATCCGTAACTCGAGAGACAAAAATAAGCAACAAGAATACACACCAACGAGGTTCATATAAACAAGGCATTAGCTTTGAGCCTTGACAGATACAGGGGCGTCCTATGAAAAGCATAAGCACGCGACAAATAGGAAAGGAAACATCAGTGGCTAATGAGGCCTAAGTTCTGATGCTTGCATGCTGAGTACGAAAATGCTGATTTGCCATAAGTACCAAAGAAGATGCTAATATTAACTACTCAAGTTGTTGACATACCACGGTGACTCTATGCTGAAGCGACCATCAAAAGTCCTCATTTGTTGTCTTCTTCAACCACCTCGGTAGAGTTGTGCGGAACAACAGCAGATAACTTTGTGTCTTGTGAAGGTTTATCCTCCGAGAGATAGGAGCTTGGAAAGTAATAAGTTTAAAACTTTAGTACTTAATATGTTTGATTCAGAAAATTGATTGACATAAAGTAGGTATACCTTAGAGACGATGCAAGTAACATGAGCAACATAGGGACATTATGCACAATAATAAACGGGACACTACTCAATTACCCAAAATAATAGTAATAATAATAATAATATATCACACTTCTTGCATTGGTTCATGAAGTCACCAAATAGGGTGAAAATTATGTTGTGAAATTAAATGGAAAACACAATAAAGAAATCAATTTTTTTTTTTTTTTTTGACCAAAATAAAGAGATCAAATACACACACACAAAAACGCACAAATTTTACTTGATTCACCCAAAATCAAGGATACGTCCAAAGGTTGCAGAGATTTTCATTACTATGATTAAAAGTTCAAAATGAATAAATACCCTCGCATTAAAGCAACATAACAAGTGCAGAAATTATCAAAAAACCCTCCAAAAAATTCAAACTTAATTGGATCCGTGGAATTGAGACTTAGTGTGATACCCCTCGAATCCGAGACATGGGTTGATCAGGCCCAAACCCAAACCCAAGAGAATATCAAACAATTAATATATAAACGAATACAGCATATAAAAAATAAAATACAAAATAGAATCAAGCTGAAATAATTACTAAATATAAAATCCTCCAAACTTAAAGATTTATAAAATCCAATTCTTTAAAACCTCCAAGAGTACAATTCAGAAATCCATCTAGTGCACTCCTAAATCAAATCCCAACTGAACATAAAATAATTGGAAATAAAACCAAATCTAAAACATGGAATGAAATCCTATGTCGTCGGTAGAGTGAATGATAGTCTCTGCTCAGCATGATCAAGCCTAAGACTGGAACCGTCCGATACTTGAAAAATATAAGAGTGGGTAAGGCCCACGAACAAGTTCTAATTTAACTGTAATCCATCCAGTGGCCCGATACGCAGATACATCCTAGATATCTCACAATATTTATCTAGTCCATAAATACATATATATCCACACTAAGGGGCATTCACTGGATTACGAAGGGGGTCTCAACCTGAATAGAAGCAACATGCAAAAACGCACCCAAAGGTGGACATGAATACCTAGACCTAACATGGTATACCTCCACCTATCATAGCCAGCTACGCATCCACTGCATATACGCATCCTAACCAACGAGCCTGAGACTCAAGTTCATCTCGTGGTACCATAACCATATATATAAAGTTCGTCCGAAACCAGAGTATATCATTTAATTCTTCATTGATCTGACATACGATTTATAATCCAATTAGTCACTCAACTTATTCAGTTGATATGACTTAACTACAAACAACAATTAATTCATGTGGTCACTCAATTACTCAGTTGATCTGACTTAAATATAAGTATGATTCAAATTTTACAATCCATTCCCTTATTCCAATAGGGTAGGTCTTAACGTTTTGAGCTAAACCACCCCTAGTATGCCACCGTCCATATCGGTGCATATAATCCACAACATCCAAATGATTGACAAAATTTAATAAAATAATTCAGCAATTATAATTCAACACATAACTCCAGATAATTGACAGAATTCAATGAGACAATTCAGCAATTATAATCCAACATATAACTCCAGATAATTAACATAATTTATTTTAATAATTCTTCAATTAAAATCCCAGGGGACATAATAAAATCTAGCATGTATAAGACCCTATTATGCATCCAAAACAAAATTTAGAAATCTTACTCCAGCCATTTAAGTTGCTAAAATAAGTTTAAACAACTAAATACTTTACATCCGTCAACAGTGTGCGACATTGCTTGCAACTTCCACACTGTGTAAACCATTAACATATAGAGATAAATTATGCATGGTGGGTTCTAATATTGTATAATATCATGTTTAGAGTCCATGCTACAGTCCGTTAAACTGTTTACACAAGATTAAACAATTTAATCCTTCCTATCCGTTTAAGCATGCAAAGTTGCTTATTTTTATACTGTTCTTTCTATTTGCAATACAAATCAAATTATGCAATTAGAGAGTTTAAAATCACATGAAATTACTTTTAAAATTTTTAGTCCAGTCCTTGAAACAATTCAGAATCCCAAACACATCCAAAACAGTACCCAAAACAGTTCCGGAACGCGTCCAAACAAAGCCCAACAAGGGAGCCTGCTCTCTAAACAACATAGCAGGTTCTAAGCACCATGAAGCCGGCTCCCTAGCCCTTAGAGCCGGCACTATGAAGAGGGGAGCCGGCTCCCAACCTCCTGGAGCCAGCTCTCTCCCTCTTTGAGAGTACTACTCCACTTCTTGCTCCATTTCCGACCATCTGCTTCGTCTCCGGCCTTTTCCTACCCTTCTGTTCTTCCTTAAAACTAATTTTAACAGTCTAATATAAATTCAGTAGCATCCCAATGTTTTGTTTACAACAATTGAAATTAATTACAGTGATTAAAACCGCTACTGATTCATTATGCGTTAACATAGAACATGGACTTCAAACTTGTAAGAACAGTTACAGATTACATTTAAACACATACAGATGATCAAGTTGATATATAATAAGCACGCAAGATTCAATCAATAATTAATTAAAACCCTAGAGACTATCTAGGTGCATAGAACACAGGCCAACGGGATAGAGAAAGAAAAGAACTTGCATGTGATTTCAGTTATGAAATCTCTGCGTCGTCTCTAAGTTTCCGGCAATACTGAATACTGTCAAGCCTTCTACTTCTCCGGCTCTACTCCCCAATCAACTTCCTTGGTCCTCTTTGTTTTGCTTTCAAGCCGCTCTCTACTTCTCTCTGCCTCCAGTATGTGAATAGGGTTCTTAACAAAACCCTTGGCAGACCTCTACTGTTTTATTTATAGCCTTAAGAAATATATCAACCCTAATTCTAATTTAATTGTAGAGATGGAAAACAAACAGTTCCTTACATCTCTAAGGCGGCTCTATTAAAACGTGACCTTAAAGAGAACAAAACCCTAAAAGCAATTGGAACAATTAAAACGAGTTTAATTAAACAAACCAATTAATGTAAATAAACTAAACAAGACAATTTATTCATTCAATGAAAGAAAATAAAAACATAATTAATAACACAATTAATCAATTAATTCAAATAATAAACACAAATAAACAATTAAACAAATAAAAATGCACTTAAATAATTTATTAAAATACCAGAACTATCATTTTAAAATTAGGGGTATTACACTTAATGTGCAGTATCTATCAAGCTCCACACTACCCATCAAATTACTGCTCCCAAACCACTCATTTAATTCAGGTTGTCAAAGTCTTTGCAATTACATTTGTAAATCAAGTTATAATACTAAATAGGGTGAAAAATCAGGCAAACCTTAGGAATTAGAGAAATAACATTAACAATAACTTCCCCAGCAGTTTATTAGAACTAGAAAAAACTTGAAACAACTTCTCTCACACCATCAGCAGCAATATGCCATGTCTTCTTGAAAAATAAAGTGCTAAAAACATTTGGACTTAATCATTAATAAAGAATATTGTCTCCTTAATCTCCTCCTATTTAACTTCCAAACCATCCGCATCTCATGCTCATCAGAAGAGTTATAAAATGATGCCATTCAACTTTCTGGAGCCCTTATTCTAACAAATTAAGCAATTCCCAATAAAAAAAACAATCTTGTTAGAAACCTAGGCAAGATTATCAAAATGTTAGTATTTCAGGACACAATATTTGCCTCCTTTTTCTGATTCAGTTTCGTTAGGTGTTCGATTAATTAAGGTGAGCCCTGGTTTGGTATCAGAAAGCAGATGTTACTTATGGCCTCCTTCTGCCATAAAGTGCTTCTAATTTGTATATTAATGCAGGAATACATTAGCTCGAAAAGACTGAAAAGAAAAAAAATACAGTTCCAAGAATATATATGTACATAGTACATACTTACATCTACACAAATACCAATATCTAGGTTTCTTACTTTAATATCTCTGTCCATAATGCAGAGCAGAGGATGTTTGATTCATTAGATTTCAGCATACCACCATCAGCATAGAGTAACCCAGTCATATTTTGCTGTAACTTCTCTTGGTTTGTACGGTGTGGAGATGCAAATGTTCCACACAGCACCCTATTTTGTCTGTAAAATCATGAAGTACTATAGAGAGAAGAACAAAGGCTGATTTGAATAGATGGTCAGGTCCTCTAGGCTGGGGAGGTTATCATTACAAGTGAAATATAAATCCAAAATCACATAAATTTCTCAATTTGAAAATTTGAACAAAAAACTAAATTTAAATAAAATTAAAGATTGTTTTATTAAAATGACCCAACATGACACGCAAAAATGCTTACAGCTTTAGTTTAATTCCCCCAAATTATCATGTAACAATTTTACTAACACACTTACATGCCCAACAACGGACATGATACACCTGAGTACCAAAAAAATTTTACTTACCGATTTTGTAGCCCCCAACAAGCCATGTTGCTACAACCACCATGGTCACTGCTCCTTCTCATGTCGAACCAGCAAGCGTCACTCTAGCAGTAATGCTGCTCATTTCAGTTAGTGTCAGCAGATGCAACACACTGTGCACGTCTTTCCTTAAGTTCATCCAATTTTGCTGTTAGTGTCTCCAATTTTGCTGTTAGTGCATCTACGTCTGCTTGAACCATTACAATCTCTTCATCCAGTTTAGCAGGGGCAGGGCCATTTGAAGCAGCACTTAGAAGGGACTTCTGATCCATTGATGCATTGTCGGTCTCCAATTTCTTTACCCCAGGATCATTCTTATGGTCATCAAGTTCACCAGCCAAGGGCGTCTCTCTCTGGTAGAGGGTAAACTCCACCAGCCAAGGACCACTCGCTTTCTGGTACAAAAATTAAGGAGTTTGTTTTTGTTGGGGAATTTGGATATTCTTATTTCCAAATCAAGTGTTACATAACCTTGGAGTTTTTTAAACTAATTTAATTAATAAGAATATAACCGTTTTAGTACACCATCATGTCATAGACTAGGAGTTTGGCATCTAACGCAAAAATTTAAGACACCCAACGTTTTCCACTCTAAGGAGTTTGTTTTAGTACATCATCATGTCACATGCTAAGTGTTTGGCATCCAATCCAAATGTTTAAAACACCGGACATTCACCCAATGTTCTCAACTCTAAAGAGTTTGTTTTAGTACACCATCATGGCACAGGCTCATTTGGCATACGACTACAAAGTTTAAAAACACTCGACGTTCTTGACGGGCCAGAAAGCCGGACATTCATCCCAAAAGTTCACCGAACATTCTTGTCAAAGCCGGACTTTCCTTAATGCAGTACTGACATAGTGAGACCAGGCCTCGTTTCAGAGGATTGTTATGGGCAAGAAACTTGAAGTTCGATTCAAAAGTTTAAACTATTAGGTGGTGTTGTCCATCCTTATAAACCAAGAACCCACTCTATTCCTATATCAGTTTTAAAAAATATAATAAAATTCTTTGTACCATAATTTCTCTAATTTTGCTACTAATGAATCTACCTGTGCTTGAAGAATAATGATTTATAGGCCCAACTCTTTAGAGAAGAGTGGAGCCGAACCATATGCATGTGGTTCGGCCCCACTCTTCAGTTGAAGAGTTGGGTCAAAGTAAGCATTGTTCGTGCTTGAAGCTTTACAATCATTAAAAGGATACGGATATTCTCACGAACAGCTTTTGCTCGTTCATTAGCGAGCCTCTGAATTAGGTGAGCAATATAACATGCTTTGCTTGGATAATATGAATCATTGGGATAATATGAGTCATCAAGTCCACCAGCCAAAGACTCTCTCTCTAATATAGGAAGAATCTAATAAGCAGTCAAAGAATCAAGAGTTACTTTTAATGCACATTCAGAAAGAAACTTAGGTGAAGCATGCTTTCTGAAGATGAAATTCAATAGATTTATATTCTGATGACTTTTCATTCATGTAGTACTTTATGAAGGGTATAAGCAGAATGTTGAGTGTAAAATCTAAGGAAACTGTCCATCGGTTCAATTTTTTTATTATTAATAGCCAAATGAGTCCGATGAATTTTAATTATAACCGATAAATCTTACTTTTGAAATGATTTTCTCGTTCTAAATCACTTAAACTTTCATTTATACCCTTGCTAAATTAGATATAAAATTTAGGCTTAAACTTTTATTTATATCTTTAAAAAATTGCATATAAAAATTAAATAAAAATATATATATAATATTTTATCGACTTTTTATAGATTTTTTTCTTCTTCTAAAGGTGTGAATTTTACACAAGAATTTTGAATTCAATTTTTTTTCTTGAATTTTTTAATTTAATTTAAATTACATTAATTATTATTTAAACTCATAATGAAACATTCGTTAATGAACTAAAACTTAAAGGAATGAATAAAAGAAAAAGATGCTTTATTTTATTTTATCATATATGCATTTTGCTAATAGCCTAATACTAAATATTAGTATTATATAGGTTAAGTAGGTTTTGAAATCTTTCTTACAGTATTTGGTATTTAAAAGATGTTTTTGTATTATTTTTTTCTTTAGTTGGTAAGAAAACATACGTCAACACCCAGATACTCGATATTGCTTCAAAACTTTGAATTCTCAACCTCTTAGAAAGTTGAAATAGGAATATAGTTGTGGACAGTTTGTTGAGTCATTTTTTAATGCGAGCAATCTGACCAGTTGTCGTAGGATTTTAAAATGATGTTTATTGTTATACGAAATACTTTCAAATTCTATCAATGACAAAGAACTGAAATTATATTTTAAAATCCAAAAGTAGTCAAATTAATCCCATCATTCAAAGACAAGATTAAAGATGTAAAAACTAATTTAGATTGAAAAACAATGTTATCAAATCAAACAAGAAAATTAATGGTCTGCTTGATTTGTAACTCTAAAAAAACATTTATCAAGAATTCAGATAATAGAAATCTGTTATAAGAAAAGATAGTTATCTGAAAACATGTTTTTTATAACTAAATTTACAACAATTTTTTAAAAATTGAATTTTTTATTTTCTACAAACCAAGCAGACCCTAAGTTTGGTATAACTTGGGACTTATCTCAAAGAAAACTCAATGAATATGAGCAACATAGTGGCATTCCTCACAATAATAGGTTGAATCTTTCAGGAATCTTCTTTTCTCGCAAATGTCACAATAGTATTCGGAGGAGTCGTCATCATCCGAAAGGTCTTTGATGGGAGAATCAACAAGAGAGAGTGAATGTCGGTGAGAGCTATGTTTGAATGTAGGCGGCAATGTCGGAACACAATGCATACAGAGGTTGAAATTGCATGGCAAACAACAGAAGAAAGGGTAAAAGGAGGAACGGGAACACTTCATGCACTGAATAGGGGTAAGACCTCTACTTTTTATGAAAGCAAAAGGGTGCCTGTGAGTTTCAAGTTTCACAGTGGGCCTCAACGAAGCACATGCAATGTCCATTGAGAATCCTTCCATTCCGCACTCCTCACACCAGTACCTAAAGCCACGAATCCCATCTCCACATACGCGGCATGTTGCATCATCATTCCACAACTTGCAGTCGAGGACGAGAGGATGATGCGGATGAAAGGGGTGTCTGGTCCGTACTGCTCCAATTCTAAGCATGACTTGTGCAGCAATAACTTGCAGTCAGGACAAACAAAGTTCGTATCCTCAAAGGCTAGCCCACAGGCAGAACAGCAAATATCAAAATTCCGTTGGACATTGCAAGGAATCAAGGGATGCGGGTGGTTCCTGGGAGTTTCACAGTTTATAGTAGTACTAGGCATCAGGGAAGCACACTTTACATCCAGAAAGAAGGCGCACTTGGAACAGTGGTAACTGAGACGTGGATGCTCTCCACAAACATTACATGAAAAGTATTCTTGATCTTTAACAATTTGAGAAGGTGAGTGAGTGAGGAGGGTGAGGGAGTGTAATGGGTGAAACGGATGTTGGATCTCCTGCGGGAGTTGAGCACATGATTTATCGAGGAAAAGCGCGCAACCGTAACAAGCATAGATGGTGCCCTTGATGGGGAGCAGACAGGCATGGCAGGAATATTCAATACTCTTATTGTTGTTATAACAAGGAATCAGATGATGTGGGTGAGTCTGGTGGTGGATATATTTTGTGTAGTTTTTGGTGGACTTGAGAACCAGAGAAGCGCAATGAATGTCCAGGCTAAATTGACAGTGGTAACAGTGGTAAAGAAAGCCCTCGCAGCTCACAGAGCAGGCAAAGCAGGTGAACCTACCTGATTCGTAAGGCGAATCAGCCAAAAGAGTGAGGGGATGTTCCTAGTGGAAGGGGTGTTGGATCTTTTCCTTCAATTCAGCGCATGATGTGTCGATGTAGAAATTGCATCGATCGCAACCGTAGAAATCACCCGAGATGGGCTGATTGCACACTTGGCAACAACAACCTTTAGCATGATTATCGTTGTACAACGTTAACAGATGCTTGTGCCTGAATCGATCAAAGTTCGTCTCTCTGCTATGCATTCTCTCTCTTCTTTCTATTGACTTTTTCTAATACAAACACACTCTAGCCACCCTCCTCCAATAATACTTGTTATCGGTGGTTGTGTTGTTCCTATCGACTGATCATTTATGTTTATGCACTCTCTCTCCTTTTTATTGATTTTTGGTGTTTTTTTGGTATATATGCTCAGCCTGTGACCTCCCTTGTTTATAAAACTACTATGATTTTGATTGACCAACTAATTCTCTTCCATTTGAAAATAAAAAAATAAAACAATTGAGAACCAAGTAAGTTTTTTGATTTTTTTTATTTATAAACATAATAGTAAAGTACAGTAACACATCCGGAAGTTTGTTAAAAGGACACTCAGGTAAAGTTTGCTTATTTTAGGATAATGACACCTCCTGAAGTTTGATACATCTACCAAAGACACTCCAATGGTAATAAATTAACATTTTTACTCTTTGACTTTTATATTTACTAATTTAAATGCTGAAATGATCTTTTTAACCTCATATTCATAACAATTTTTTTTCCTTCTTTCCTCTCTATTTTCTCTTCCTCAACCTTTAACACCAACACACATTGTCACACATATACACACATACTGTCACACAAATACACAGACACATGAAAAATGAAAGTGGAGTATTTAAATATTGTTAGGGCTAAATCATAACAAATGTCCTAATGCATCCAACAACCAAAATCCATATTTTGTAGATATAATTTTTCTAGTCTCATAAAATTTGGCAAACACTGCAGATAGGAGGGATTTGACATAAATATTGGAAAATTTAAAACCAAAGCCAGAAAAATTACATCTATAAAAACAATGAAAATTTCAAAACAACTGGCATCATCAAACCAACCCACCAAGTTATTTGGAGAATTTAATAACCATAAAATGGTCAAAAGTTAAAACTTGGTTCTGCTCAAGGAACACATCAAAGTAACTAGAGTTATTAACCGAAAAAAATATCAAATAATTGATGTATTATTTATTAAATAAGTATGAATGCATCATTTGTGTGAGAGTATGTGTGTATAGCTACAGATGACTCTGTGCGCAGTGAAAGTACACCTTTTAAAAAACACCAATAGAATCCAGACATAAGTTTGGCATTACATACATAGCTTTAGAAAGGAATCCTATAGTAATTTCTTTCACAGGAATCTCTTATAAATAATACAATAACATATAATGTTAAAAATTGGACTAATTTTGTTTTATTTTTTTATGTTTTCCCTTTTTATTTATTTTTTCGATAACCAAGTGTTTTTCCCTTTCTCTTCATTGCATAAGCCACTACAACAAATGGTGTTATTTCCGATCCCAAAGGGCATTGTAAAAGCCAAAAAATAGTGTCGGAAAAGGGTATTAACGATCCCAAATAGGGTATAATTCTGTGCAGCTCATACGCATAGATACCGTGTGACTTTTTCTTATGTTCATTTGAGGATTGAATATATTCTAAGACCACTTCCAGTGCTTATAATTCTGTGCAGCTCATAGGCATAGATACAGATTTGCTTCTTGAGGTTTTTTGTATTTTGGCACAATAGGTGGCCTAGTCTTCTAGATATGTCTCTCCCCTAGCTGTTATTGGAAGGATAGTGGAATTGGTGATTTTGGCTTGTTATAGAAACCTTACTTAAAAGTAAAATAAAACCACATCCAGTGTGGAATAATTTAGCCATTTCTCAAAAGAGTGTTTTTCAATAATATATATATTGAAAATAATAACATATATATTTTAAGAATAAACAAATAAAAATCAAGTGTCATAAGCAAATAACTATCTTTTGAAAATATCTTGGATATATCAATAACATAATATATATATATATTGAAAATAATAACATATATATTTTAAAAATAAACAAATAAAAATCTAATTAAATATAATGTTTATTTCATCACCATGTTTTGTAGATGGTTTTTTTTTTTTTTTCGAATGGTAAAGATGAAATAGCATATATATAAAAGAAAGTTACAGCCCAAAAGTTAGCCCAATGCTAACCAGATACAGCACCAACTTATAACCGGCCCAGGGCCCAAAGATACAAGTCAAACAAATTACAAGACCGTTACTGGTCATCCATTCCGGTAAACATGGAGAAATCTCTAACAACTGCAACCTCAATTGCAGAGCTAAATGTGAGGGTCCGGTGGTTCCGCCGGTGGTCGGATGTGTGACTCAGGTATGTTACATTCTGCTGCGATTCTTTTTAAATTCATCAAATTTTCTTACAACAATCAAGTACAAAACAACTTATCAACTTGGATGTCACTAATATGTAGCACGCGACTCTCTTTAATTTCGTCAAATTTTGTTGTTACTGTCTCTAAATTTTTTTCAGTGCATCTACCTCTTTCTGAAGCATTATGAGCTCTTCATCTAGTTCAACAATGGCAAGATCATCTGTTGCGGCACTTAATGCCTTCTTAGCTGTTGACACATTTTTAATCTCCGCTTCCATTACCCCTGCATCATTCCCATCATTAGGTCCACCAGCCAAGGACGATTCTCAAATCATGTTACACATTCATTAATCACACTTCAAATACCCAAAAATAAAATAATAATTTTTTTTCAAATACAACCAAATACAGAACAACTTACAGATTATGTACAAAAAATAAATGCATTATCAATAATTTCGGAGTAAGTGCATATGCAGACACGGCGTTAAGGCCATGACCAAATCCATGAATTACTAGAATTAATCAAGTGGGCATGATGTTAAATCTGTGGTAAGAATTTTATTGGGCCGGCCCAGCCATATGTGATCCAAAATTTCAGATGAGTCCTGCCCCAACTGCAGCTTTAAGAGCTTAAACATCATATCAATTGAACCTCGAGGGAATAATTTTTTACTGTCGTGGAGGTCGGGGGTTCGAATCCTCTTGACAGCTGAAAGTTCAAATCACTTTGGCCCTTAAACAATTTTATTGGTAATTGTCCAGTGCATAAGGGATGAGGGCATGTAGGACCCTGGTGGTGAATTATGGCCAAGATGTAAATAGCATCAAATTAACCTTGTTTAATATTGATAAAAAGAACGTAAACAAATACAAAAAATATTATATTTGAGAAAGAGAGGATTTGCTCGTATATATCATGATCAAACGTACCCGAACTTATCTTTTTGTCAATGTCCATGCAAGAACTCATACTAACAATTAATTTAACCAAATGAGTTATGGTCTATTTGGATGTCCCACGATAATGAAACAAATCTGTGTTGTTTAGCATTTGAAGTTGGTATAATTATATTTTGAAACTTGAAGTTGGTATACATGAGTCACTCAAAACCATTAAAGAAATTAGCTAGAGATAATTGAAAAATGGTGATTTGAATTCTGTCAAAAACTGTAATTCTTTCTAAAATAGTTATCAAAAAGAATTTCTGAATAAATAAGTAGGAAATCATAAGATAGTTTCTATATATGGTATTTTATCCATTTAGCATGATGAGATTATATACAAATTATGACACCCATAAAAATAAAAGTAGAAGTCAAATTGCCAAACAAAAGTAACAAGCTTGGACCCTAACAAACAACATTAAATGTAGGTAACCAAGAACAAAACTCTTTCCTCATCTTTTAATATATATATATATATATATATATATATATATAATCGTTGGCAGGTCAAACAAATCTAGAAATACGTATAAATGCGCAGGAGAAGAAATATATATATATAATCGTTGGCAGGGCAAACAAATTTAGAAATACGTATAAATGTGCAGGAAAAGAAATATATATATATAATCGTTGGCAGGTCAAACAAATCTAGAAATACGTATAAATGTGCAGGAGAAGAAATATATATATATAATCGTTGGCAGGTCAAACAAATCTAGAAATACGTATAAATGTGCAGGAGAAGAAATATATATATATATATAAATGCGCATGGACTTGGGCGCGCACACAAAGAGCAGGGGCTGACCTCTTCAAGTTGGATGAGTAAGGTTGACGCACCCTGAAGTAATGTTGCATGGTTTGCTTCAGAACATGCCAGGTCAAAAAAAAAAACACACACACAGTTTCTGGCATTAAAGTTAGCATGCTTTTACGATAAGCAATCTTTCTCTCTATTACACACAACACAAACACACGAACTTTAATAAGAATAAATTAGCTACATCACGCCTAGCTAAATTCACTTGACAGAGTTCATTACCATTCTTCTCCTCTGTACTCTTTTATTTCCTCTTTCGAATTCTTTTCCCTTTAATCACAAGTCTCTCACAATTAATAATGAATAAATCTTTCCAATACTGATAGCCAAAAATTAAATATATAGAGCTAAAACTATCACAATTATTGTAAATGGAAAAAGTATGGGCTAACAAGAGTAAGATAGATCACAAGTCATGATCATTGACCGGACATAACTGAATAAGGGCATATAACAAAATTTGATCCAAATTCTATTTATATTACTAACTAAAATTTTTATTAACAAGTTTTTTTTTTTTTTTTTCGATTGCTTTAAGATTTTCAAGTATTGCCTAAAGACATACTCCGTATTAACCAAAACATGTTGAAAAAGTGTTTTATAATATTGGGTTAATTACAACGATACCCCCTGAGGTTTGATGTATTGACAGTCATATACAACTTATCTATTTTTTGGACGATGACACCTCCTTAAATTTGATAAAGTTAACAAAGACACCCCTAAGGGTCCAAACATGCCTTTAGAAGATGTGAAAAGACGAGAGTGCCCTTAATATTCAATTCATTTTAACCATAAAATATTAAACATTTTAAAAAGACTAAAACACCCTTATATAATATCTGTTGCACAACCCCAACCACCCCACCCTCCATCACCTTCTTCTGTCTCTTCATCCTCCACACCACTATAACAAAGCTCCACAACAGCCACCATTGCTCTCTATTGTCCACCACCATGGCCGCAAACCCCATATTCTCTCTCTCTTTCTACAAATCACAAACCCTAATTTTCACTATATATATATACACACATACATATATTATGTATTTTGGGGATCCGACCACTGTTGCCACCATTTCTCCGAGCTTCCTTGAATTGATCAACCTTCTTCTCTAACTTATAACAATTTAGGGGCATCTTTTTCACCAAAATACGTCGATTTCGAACCCTAGGGTTTGTGGAATTTTGTGAATCAATTTGGACTGATTTGATCTTTATCGGACGGTAGAACTTGGGGTTTTTGCGGTGGCGACCCACCCCTCTTCTTCTTCTTCTTCAACGACCCCAAAGACCCACCGCTCTTCTTGTTTAACCACTTCTTCTTCTTCGTCAACGAAAACTGTAACTACCGGCCAGAAACAGAAGACGGCAACCACTAACCAACGAACCAAGTGGCACGAAGCTAGAAACACCTGCGCCGATGTATGAAGTAAGAAAACGATCGGTGATGAAGCTAGGGACACAACACAGGGCGACGACAGCAAGGAAACTCCGGCAATAGCAAAGAATGAGGTCGCGGCACGAAGAAACAAATCGAAAATTTCACGATCTGACAGACAACTCGTCGATGATGAAGACGCCAACACACAGAGACGTCTTCAACTACTGTACTGTCCCCCCGATTACGATCCTCCAAATTGGGTCGCAAGAAAAAAATACAACCCCGAATCAAAAATATATATCAAGGGCTGGGCAAACCCAAATCACAATCACTTTCACAGACGGTAATCGATTTCTGTTAATCTTTTACACCCCCAGTGATGGCGCCGACGAAGCACAGAGACCACCAATCAACACCAAGCACAGGCGGCAGCTTTGTCCTCTCTCTTTTTCGTCGACATCAATTTGGACTAATTTGATCTTTAATGTATCTCGCAATAGCATTTTCCTATGGGCAATAGTGTATATATATAAGGGCAAATTTGACTTTTTATGAGTTCTGATATTTTACAATAAAAATGAATTAATATTGAAGGGCAATATTGTTTTTTCGAATGTTTTAAGGGTTTGTTTGAATTACAATTATCACAGGGGGTGTCTTTGTCCAAAAAATAACTAAGTTGTATATGACTGTCAATACATCAAACCTCAGGGGGTGTCGTTGTAATTAACCCTAATATACTACAAGAAAGTATACAATTTTACACGTTGTATTATCGTCCAATCAGGAAAGGAACAGAATTTTTTGGTGCAATTTTAATGTACATTTGTAAGAAATATATTTGAATTTTTAATACTTTAAAAAGGATCACAAGTATTTCTTTCTTAAACCACCTTCAATTACCATGAATAGCTAACTATAAATTGAAATTTCGAAAAAAAAAAAATTAGAAGGCCAACTTTAATTTTTCAATACAAAATCATCGTTAATAACTATATACATTTACCATTAATATATATATATATATTTAGTGAGATTCATCATCCTATTTGCATAAATTAAATTCTGTAACTACTGAAGTCCGTTATTAAATCATTATTCTATATGGTAGTATATGAGAATGTAATATATATATTTGCATGTCAATACAATGGAGAATTATGAAAATTCTTAATATATATACAAAACGTCATGTGATGAACTCACCACCTCTCTCGTATAAATTAAATTAAATTTGATAAGCGCAGCAATTCGGTCCTATAGCACAATTACATGAGTAATGGTTGTAAATGCCAAATATATTTCTTTATTTTCTCCCACGTAATTGGATTTTGTTTGAGTAAATTTACTTCTCTACATTTTACCTAGCTATAACCATGAAAACACAATCCAGGAGGCCGTTAAAATTTCGAAATATGGATCAACGTTCAAATATAAACTCCATTTTTGGGAAACTAATATCTCAAATGCCACTTTTTATATACACTCCATAAGCTGAGGATAACCAAACGGCGGGTGGTGAGATAACGGCGGAAGGAGAGGAACGGTATAGCTACTAGTGTTGACATGCCGTCCAATCAGACAGCGTTAACGGAATCCTTTCCTTCTTCAACGGCTTCTGCTCCGCCTCGGCTTCAACGTCTCTCTGTCTTTTCCGGCCGCCGTCCACGGCGGCAGTTGTGTCATACGACTTCCCGACCTCGAGTGGAAAGTTGACAATAGCTTTGCTTCCACGCATCTTGAATGCGGCTCTGTCGTAAGCTTTGGCAGCTTCAATGGCGGTGTCGAATGTCCCGAGCCAAACTCTGGACCCGTGACGGTTCGGATCTCGGATCTCCGCCGCGAACTTGCCCCACGGCCTTCGACGGACACCTCTGTAATGTAACCTTTCCTCTGTATTCAAAGCTTTCTTTACAGACACAACTCTCGATGGCTGAGTCGACTCAGCGAATTCCAAAACCTCAAATTTCTTCACCGGAGCCAAATCGATCTTCAACGAAGGCATGGGATCGTTGAATCTCAACTCAGAATTCGATTCAAAGTCCAAAATTTTCGACTTTGGACTCGTGAGATCGATTATTTGGGGTTTTGATTCGAATTCAAAGAAATCATTTTCAATTTGCTCGAAAGTGAACGAATAGGGAATAAAATCGAATAAATCACTGGTACTCACTTCGTCACAGCCTGAGGTCTGTGAACAGAGTGATTCAGATGCAGAGCTCAAAAGATCAAAATTTGCGCTACTGGTGATAGAATCGATTGAGTCGGAGACGAAGCTCGAACTGTCGATGGAAGAGAATTCACCGAGGAGGTGTTGTCTGATGAGCTCGAGAGCTGAGATTTCGTCTAGTGTCGACATTGTCAAAGTTCTCAAAGTTTTAGATCACAAATGTAGAGAGAGAGAGAAAGAGCAGAGTAAGAAGATGTAAACTGAAGCTGAATTGTTTGCAAATCTAGAGGGAGAAAGTAGATGAAGAAATCAAGAGAGAGAATTTGAAACGGGAGAGCTCTGGTAGTGGAAGAATGAGTAGGAATGTAATGTATATAATCACTATATAGAGAGAGAGAGAGAGAGAGAGAGAGAGAGAGAGAGCGGACGTACGAAAGTAGAAAGAAACATCGTCAACCTTGAGATTTGGATATTTGAAGACAAAAATTATAGATGGTTGGCATTCAAAGGTAACTTTACTATTCGTCAGGTTCTGTTTCTAGATGTAAATAAAGTATAACGTTGATGCTTCATCTAGAAACCTATTTCGTGGATACTTCCAAACAGTGCACGTTTGGATAAAATCATTTTAGTAGTATTATTTGAAAATAAAAAATAATAATAAAAAATTTAGGAGTATTGTATTATTGAGGTCACTATGATACCTTGTGTGTGCAAAATTTTGTTTTTTCATATAAAAAAATGAGTAATGTCAAAAAGAAAAAAAAAAAATATATATATATATATATATATAATTAAAGTGAGTTTCACGTAATCAATTTTTTTTCATTTTGATATTTTTTTGTTCGCGTAATCAAATTAATAAGTTGTGAAATTTAATGACTCGATCGTATTGATTATCAATACGAATTAGAATTGGTATTCTAATTTTTTTTAGTTTTAAATTTTATAGTTTAAATAGTTCCATAGATTTCATAGAGGATTATCATTGATTTTAGAAACTATTCCATACATGCACCGATAAAAAAAAATAGTAAGAACTTCCTAAAATTTCGACTGTCATTATAAATGGTTGTAAAAAGGGACTTCAAGAAATTAAAGCATAGTAGGATCAGTTTGGCAATCACAATTATTTTATACTTTTACTTTGATTTAAAGTAGAAACAATGTTTTCGATTTAGGGCATGTTCAATACTATTTCGAAATTTGTTTGGTAACGTGAGAGCATATTTGGTAAAAAGTGTTGTAAGTTTAAAATTTTGAATGGTTAGTTAAAAATGTTAATTTAGAATAGTTTTTTTTTTTTTTTTTTTTTTTTTAAATTAACAATGTTTTGCTGTGCAGGAGTAAACAAAAATATCATTTTGATGCTTTTGATTTTGGCTTCAATTTTGGAAGCGCTTCGGTATTATTCAACTGACAGCAAGCGAGACCAAACATGGGACCAAACATGTTTCGTGCTTTTATTTTACTACAGTATACTAGTAAGAGCAAAAAACATGAAGCAAAAGTAATAAGTATTAGCCGAACAGGCTCCAAGTTAGCAATCGATTCCTCACTGAAATAAGTGTTAACCCTACTGAAATTTTTCTTGGGTGCCAGACTCTTGTAAAGATCAACATCGCTCTTATGCATTTAATTTATTTAGCAGAAGCTGGTTTTTTTTTTTTTTTTTTTTTTTTTTTATCTCTAACAAATTAGGGGGCTCGAAACACAGACACGCTTGCTCAAAGGAGAGCTAAACACTCAACCAAGTAGGGTTGACAATTCGTGTTCATAGCTAATAAACGTGTTATGTCAATATAAAGATATTTCACTAAATAGCTTAATCCAAATACAACCTATTTAATATTCGTATCAAGAATCTTTAACACTAACCCGACTTTTTTGTTATAATACTCAATTAAACAATAAATATTAAAAAAATATAAGTTTCAATCCAACCAAATTACTAAATAATCTATAATATATAAAAGAGTAAATCATAAAACATAAATTTAGATAATTATTTTAAAACTTAAATATAAATTTATTTATAATATATATAATTAAATAAATTACACAAATTAAATCATCTCCACTCAAGTACGGCATAATTAATTAAAAAAATAATCATATAAAGTCAAACGTCAGGACAACCGTCGAAATGGTCTATCATTAAAGTGCCCACAAGTGTTACGAATTTGACAACATAACACGCAAGACTTAGCTAATTTGGCCCAGTCAAGCCCAAAATAGATACCACATCAATGTCAACATAGAAATGACGAAATTAATGAAAGTAACAACTCTCCAGACGGAGAAAACAAAAAAATAATAAGTAACAAACAACACTAAATTTTCCAAAATAACTCTTTCTTCATCTGTTACATTGGCCGCAAAGTTGGACAAATCACCAAATATACAAGTACACATGTACTTACCTATAGACATCAAGGATTGAACATGGGTAGCTATTTATGTTTGGTATTTATTATTTATTTAAATATATTTAGGAGAAAAGCAAATTTGTTAATTTCTGTTTTATTTATACCTCTAGGCTAAATTTATAAACACCAAAATGTCATTTATGTTATTTGTGTTTAGCTTTTTACCGTAGCAGATGCTTCTTTGCCTGTTATTCCAGTTCGGGTTTGCCGTTCGCAAGTTTATACATATTTGTTTTGTTTATTGTGTTGGATTTTTAAAAAGTAATTTAAGGTTGACAAACATATTTTTTTTGTTTATTGTTTTTAAAGTCAGTTGAACATTTTTCTATTATCAAATAATGTATCTGTTTATTAATAAACAAAAGTTACACATAAACACTGATTATGTTTGTGCATAAGCGATAAACAATAAACAAAAATTATTACCAAATGGAGCCATGATTAATCATGGCTGCAAAATTTAATAAAACTTTATTAAATTAAATATAAAATTGAAAATGCAACACCGATATTTTAAAAATATAATATTTTCAATTTAATGTTGTATTTTTCATTTGATGATGTTACATTATGAATTTAATTGTGTTACATTTTTAATTAATCATGTTACATTCTCAATTTAATTATGCTAGATGTTTGATTTAATTTGTATATAACATAGTACACAAAAATAATAATAATAATAATAATAATAATAACAATATAAATCGATTCCAGAAAAAAGAGTTGAATAAGTCACGAAATCGATGACTGAGTTATTAATGAAAGCGAAAGAAGTCAACCGAGCTCATTCAAAATAAAAAAAAAATAAAAAAATTGTTAGAATGAAGCTGAGTTGTCATATCGTATTTAATGCATTTATAGAACTGATCCATTCAATTTGTACCACTCAGGATTGTGATTGATGGACTCTGAAGTAATGGTGGTATAATTCAGATGGCCACGTGGACCGATGCATACACACATCTAGAATCAATTTAATAGAATTAGAGGTTATGAAGAACTTGTTACCTTAATATTCCACATAAGTAATTTTTTTAGTACGCTTCTTGTGGTCGGACAATGGAACTCAACTTTTTACAGATATGGAAGAACACGATGCTATGGAGAAATCAATTATTAAGATTTTGGAAGTATGGTGCGGGTTGATTTTTCACTTGTTATCGAGTCAAGTGAGTTGCAGCTTGTAAATTCAATTCAAAATATTCAGTAGATTTTTGGAGTTACGTCACTCTAGCGACACCGCAATCCTTTGTCAAACACATTTTATTTGTAATATAAATTTATGGTAATCTGACCAATATCCTTTTTATTAAGAAATGCAACTTAAATGATAAATAAATTTAGCTTGTTTTTGTTTCTGGAGGCATAACGACCGTTGGTAGGAATTTGGGAAATAAATTATTGAAGCCTCAGTTTTTAATCGCACTTCTGATTTTAATAGTACGTATATTGTGGAGTCTATACACCTATTCCAAAAGGAAAAAAAAAATTGGAAATTTGTGTGGGATTTTTTTTTTGTAATATAGTACGTAATTATAAACAATACTACGTATATAGAGTATGGTCAACAGTTGAATCCATATTCGGCTGCTGGCCACCTTTTTGTCGGCCGTCGGGTATGGCCCAACAAGTTCAATGTACATCCTCTCCCTTATTTAACACTGTACTTAATAAGAAAGGGTGGAAAAAAAGAAAAAAAAAAAAAAAAAAAACAACAACAACAACAAAAAATATAAATGATGCAATTAAATAAGCAACATATCACTCACAAACACAAACCAAAAAATATATATATAAAACAAATAATATAGTAATGCAAGACTAATTAAAGTTTTTAACTAAAAAAAAAAAGACTAATTAAAGCTTCGTTCTATTAAAATTCATATAGTTATAAATCAAAGGGTGGAGTCAGTAATTTGATTTCCGTAACATAAATAATATAATAACCTTTTTTTAATTTTTTCTAAATTACATGACAATTAACGGTGCAACAAGACAGTAAATAAAAAAATAGAGGTACAATAATCATGATTCTTATTTTTTTTTTCGTCCAAAAAACTATTGTAAGGAAAAATAAAAAAAATATAGAATACAAACATTATAAGATGGCAGTAATAAAATTAAAGTTTTAAAAAGAGATAAACGAAGAAGAAAAAGAAGATAAAAAGTAAAAGAAAAATGAGAGATTTTGAAGGAGAAAAAAAAAGAAAAAGATTTGATTGAAAAGGGGGGAATATACATTTCTTTTGAAAGGAATTAATAAAGGAAATTAAAAGAAGAAAAAGGAGTAAAAGCGACAAAAAAAAAAAAAAAAGAAAAGAAAAAAAGAAAAGAAAAGAAATTTTAGGCGGCTTAAAATTTACATATATATATATATAATGCATAAATGTAAAAATTTATAATTTGTACTTCTGTTATGAGACTTAATTGGCTCCATGCTTGATAAGTCATTCATATATGTATTCATTCGTACGAAATACATACTTTTCAATACATGCAATACCTATTAAAGCCCCGGTAGCCCAGCAAACCAAAGCTGATCGACCTAATTATTCAGCACCGAGGCAAACCGCATACAACTACAAGGGTTTGAATACTGAAACCCTAACATGAATTATGAATCACCCTCTTGAGTGAGCTTTTACAAGACCTGAACAAGAACATTCGGAATTGGACCAGGAGATGATGATAAAGACTTGAAGAGTCAGATTAGAATGAAAAAATCCTAAAATTATCTTGCAAGTGCTCAAATTTAGATTGTAGATACATCTATATACATTTATATATATGAATAATGAATTTGTATATGAAATTGTACATATTAAATCTATATTTCAAATATAAATATAGATTTGCATACTTTAAGTTTCAGTTACTTTCAATTTGGGATTTTTTCGTTTTTTTTTTGGGAGAATTGAAACTTAGGCTTTCAAATCTCGGAGTGTTATGTTGTGTGTAAACTGTGTAGTTATATCTTTAAAATTTCATTTTCTCATTAAAATTTATTTTTGTAGCGGCCATTTTTGTGTCATTGCAACTTCGAAGAGTGTCCAGAGACATTAATTTTCTTATTATGCTGATAAGGTGATACCCAGAGCAGGCCCTCCTCTTTCTTCCATTTCTGACCCAGTTCTTCCCACCGAGAAAGAAGAACCCATTTCCCAAATTTCTTCAGACGTGGAAACTCAATCCTAATTTTTTTCATTTTATGACCCAGTTCTTCCCACTGACAAGGTAGGAATTTTCTGACCCCAAGATGAAAAATTTCTAATCTTTAGCCCGCCCCACTTTAGAATCTCAGCTCCGCCCCTATTAAAGGAAAATGGATCATTGCTGCTTGTACTCGTAAGAATCCATGCAATACATATTCAAAATATATACATTTCATTTTTTGGAAAATCAATATCTCAAAGACTCTCTTTATACACTCCACAAATCACACACTCATATGACCATAATCTGAGAGTAACCAAACGGCGGGTGGGGAGATAACGGCGATAAGGGAGGAAATGTAAAGCTACCGTTTACGTTTTGATCCCAATCGGCCGTCCAACAAGACGGCGTTAACGGATTACTATTGTCAGATTCCGGCAACCGTTCCTTCTTCAACGGCTTCTGCTCCGCCTCCACTTCCACGTCTCTCTGTCTTTTCCGGTCGCCGTCCACGGCGGCGATTGTGTCAGACGACTTCCCGACCTCGAGCGGAAAGTTGACAATAGCTTTGCTTCCACGCATCTTGAATGCGGCTCTGTCGTAAGCTTTGGCGGCTTCAATGGCGGTGTCGAATGTCCCGAGCCAAACCCTGGATCCGCGACGGTTCGGATCTCGGATCTCCGCCGCGAACTTGCCCCACGGCCTTCGTCGGACTCCTCTGTAATGTAACCTCTCCTCTGTGCTCATAGGTTTCTTTACAGACACCACTGACGATAGCTGAGTCGACTCGGTGAGTTCCAAAACCTCAATTTTCTTCACCGGAGGCACATCGATCTTCAACGGCGGCCTGCGAAGGTTGAACCTCGAGTGCCAATTCGATTCAAGTTCCACATTTTGCGACTTTGGATTCGTGAGATCCATTATTTGAGGTTTCGATTCGAATTCAAAAAAATCGTTTTGAATTTGCTCAAAAGTGAACGAATTGGGAATAAAATCGGATAGATCAGTGGTGTTAACTTCGTCACAGCTTGAGGTCTGTGAACAGAGTGATTCAGATACAGAGCTCGAAAGATCAAAATTAGCACTATTGGTGCAATCCTGATAAGAGAATATCGGGCTAGAGTCGATTGAATCGGAGACGAAGCTCGGACTCTCAACCGGAGAGAATTCATCGAGGAGGCATTGTCTGATGAATTCCAGAGCTGAGATTTCGTCAGGTGTCGCCATTATCAAAGTTCTCCAAGTTTTCGATAACAAATGTAGAGAGAGAAAGAGTAGAGTAAGCTGTAGACTGAAGCTGAATTGTTCCTAAAGAGAGAGAGAAATCAGTTGAAGTAATCTAGAGAGAGAGTTTGAAACTGGAGGTCTGAGAGTGGAAGAAAGATTAGAAACGTATTTATAGAGAGAGAGTGGAAGTACGAAAAGAGAGAGAAACTTCCTCCCAGGGCAAAGCTAGTAGATGAGGTGTAGATTTTAATTACCACCGTCTGATCATCCTTGAGATTTGTAAATCTGAAGTCAAAATTTCAGATGATTGGCATTCAAAAGAACTTTATTTGTCACGCTGTGTTTGTCGATTTAAATAATCGATACTGTTGATGTACAATGTATTTTGAAGATACTTCCAAACAGTGCGCATTAGTATAAAAATGATAATAGTATTATATATACATGTCACCATTGTATACAGGGAATCACTTTTGTTTTTATAAAAAAAAAATGAGTAATGTTGAAAAGGTCAAAAATTATTCATAGAAAAATCTAAAGTGAGTTTCACTAAAATCATATTGAAAAAGTATATTTGTGTAGAATTGATATTTAAAATTTTTTTTCTTTCTTTCAATTTTATGTTGCTAAGCATTTGGAGGAGGTATCAATCACTGATGGTCATTTCGGTACAAAACAATGGCAGTGTCAAGGGATGAAAGAGTTGGTTAAGGTTCCACTTATAAGGAGAAGTTTGCACGTCTTGAATTTAAACTCCTTCGATTTGTGACATTATAACTTAGTTACGTATCTGGAAAATATTTAAGTACTATTGTATTAGGTAACATGCACCAAAAAAGAGTAAAACTTTGCCAAAATTTGATTTTATTTTGAATAATTATGAACATGAAGTTCTCTTTCATTGTAAAAGAGTAGAGTTTTTAATTCAAAAATTAAAAAAAAATTAAAGTAAATGATAGTTCGTATATTATGTATTTTATCCATTTAACACTATAAAAGCATCAGTGAAATTGGAAGATGCTGGTATGTATTTAGAAGTTAGAAGCCAAAGAAGTCTCTCACTTTAATGCTCGTATACTTTTCCACAAGTTACCATCCGAGACTCAGCTGATTTGGCCTAGTCAAGCTCAAAATGTGACGACCCCATAAACATCAACATGGAAGTCAAATTGGCCAAATTAAACAAACATTAAATTAAACGTCCAAACACAACTCTTCATTCAATTCGAATATTATTTGCAAAGTCGGACGAATCTACTAATGTATAAAATACCCTTTCCACGCAAGCGCGTGCACAAAAATATAAAAATGCAAAATAATTACGAAGTGCTTCAAGGTGTTACGTCCTTAATATAATAATAATATAATAATATTATATATTTGATTTAATGTTGTTGTACTCTAATGGCCCAGTCGACCACTCAAAATACGTACCAAGTCACCCTTAAACAGTTAAACTATAGTTCAGGTTTCCTTTTCTCAAGTTTTTGCAAATCAGAACAAGAATTAGAATGGACCAATGCAATTCAAACTATTACTCAAATCACTTACACATAATTATTCATACATCTAAATTCAAAGTATAAACAAAGAGTAAAGATATATATATATTTTTTACAGAGAAGTATCTCACACTTTAAGGGTGTAACTAATTCATCTTAGGATAATAAAGAGTAATGATATGGTATCCTATAATTGGACAAATCCAATTAATTTTATGTGAGTTAAAACTGATGTTATTGTGACCTCATCAATATTAATAATGGCTTAAATCATAAAACTCCTAATATTATCATTTTTTTATCATTAAATCGCAACTTATTTGTAAAAATCTTAATAGTATTACAAAGTTATCTTATTACTCCAATTCTGTCAATGAACCGCTTGTTCAATAACTAAAGTACCTTATGATATACCACTTTATTTTTTTTTTTTTTTAAATTATATTTTATAAATTACAACATTATCATCTTGCATGAAACAAATAAAAATAAAAAGACTAGGGCTAAAATTATAAAATCCCCACTACTTTAAATTTTTTATCATAAAACTTCAATCTGTTTCTAAAAACCCCCCAATACTATTACAAAGTTATCACATTACCCCAATTATGTTAGTTTGGGCGTTAAAGTACTCACTTGCATTGACAAAATATTTTTAGTGACAAAATCACCCTTGGAAAAACATGTAACAACCATGTGTTGTTACACTTTTTGCTATTTCAAAAATGCCCTTAACCATGTAAAATAATAGAAGCCGTTGTTTACTCATTCAATGAAAAGATTGAATTTTAATGTTTGAATTAAAATTTTAAATAATTTATGACTGAAGGCATTAAAAGAAAATTTTTAAAAAATTATTTTAAAAATTTATCATCAAATTATGCATTTCCTTTTTTAACACAGACGAGGCCTTTTAATTTATTTATTTTTTAGAAATACAATAAATCTAACATTAGAAATCTTCTTCCAATTGAGTTTTGAATCAATCGTTTTTTTAATTATTTGTACCATTTTTCAAAATAAGAATTAAACTTTTGTAATTAGAATTACATTCAAATTTTAGTGGTTATCCAAAATCTATTAGTTTTCCGTTTAAACATATTTGAAAAAAAATAGTAGCTATCCTAATTGTTGTCAATTTTTATATTTAAATTGTGTAGTAATTAGGCAATTTTTTTAAGTGTGAAAATGATTTAATTTTTCAAAAATATAAATAAATAATGATATTTTAATGACTTATTTAGTTTTTTGTTTACCAAATTATGAATTCTACAAAAGATTTCTCTATTTAACTTGAATTAAATTATAATATTTGCCTAATTTGTAAAATATCAAATTTTCCTTTTTTTATATAAAGTGGTATATCATAAGGGCAATTTAGTCATTTAACAAGCCCTTAACTGTCCATTGACAGAATTGGGGCAATGTGATAATTTTGTAATAATGTTGGAGTTTTTAGAAATAGGTTGGAGTTTTACAATAATAAATTGAAAGTAGTTGAGGTTTTATGATTTTAGCCCAAATAAAAATTGATAGCACATGGTTGACACATGTTCTTGCAGGGATAGTTTTGTCACTAAAATTTGATTGTTCAATGCATGCGAAGACCACGCGCTAGGTTAACATCCCAAACTAACATAATTGGAACAAAGTGATGATTTTGTAATACTGTTAGAACGTTTGCAAAGTTTTATGATAAAAAATTATAATATTGAGGGTTTTATTAATTAGACAATTCGACCTGATTTATGTTATTAATGTCATCGATTCCTCACATAAATTAGGTCAAATTATCTTAAAATAATTGTTCACATTAATAACATTTGATCCAAAATCTTTAATCCAGCAATCTAAAAACTTCATGTAAAGTTTGTTGTCATCTTTATATCATCATGTCTTGTGAAAAGAGATGCACATGAACGCAAAGTGTTTAATTATATGCTACATAATATAATGGGATTCTTACTATTTCAAGAAATTAAAATACATCACATCTGCACTTATAATGTTGTTAAATTTGTGATTACTGACATTTCGATTAATATTTCAAACCATTTCATCAAATGATTAGGAAAAGAAAGAAAGAATCGAATTAACATTCAAATATACACTCCATTTTTTCGGAAAATCAATATCTCGTTGCCTCTCTTTATGTACACTCCATAATTCAAATGCTCATATTACCATAAGCTGAGGATAACCAAACGGCGGGTGGGGAGATAACGGCGTTAAAGGAGGAAAGGTAAAGCTACCGTTGACATTTTGATCCCAAACGCACGTCCAATTAGACGGCGTTAGCGGACTAATTTGGTCAGATTCCGGCGATCGTTCCTTCTTCAACGGCTTGTGCTCCGCCTCTGCTTGGTCGTCTCTCTGTCTTTTCCGGCCTCCATCCACGGCGGCGACTGTTTCACACCACTTCCCGACCTCGAGTGGAAAGTTGAGAATAGCTTTGCTTCCACGCAGCTTGAATGCGGCTCTATCGTAAGCTTTGCCAGCTTCAATGGCGGTGTCAAACGTGCCGAGCCAAACCCTGGATCCGCGACGGTTAGGATCTCGGATCTCTGCCGAGAACTTGCCCCACGGCCTTCTCCGGACCCCTCTGTAATGTGCCCTCTCCTCTGTATTCAATGGTTTCTTTACAGACACCACTGTCGATGGCAGAGTCGACTCGGCCAATTCCACAACCTCAAATTTCTTCACCTGAGGCACATCGATCTCCAATGATGGTTTGCGATCGTTGAATCTCAACTCAAAATCCGATTCAAAGTCCAAAAGTTGCGACTTTGGACTCGTGAGATCGATTATTTGATGTTTCGATTCGAATTCAAAGAAATATTTTTCAATTTGATCGAAAGTGATCGAATTGGGGATAAAATCGAATAAATCACTGGTACCAACTTCATCACAGCTTGAGGTCTGTGAACAGAGTGATTCAGATACAGAGCTCGAAAGATCAAAATTAGGGCTACTGGTGCGATCCTGATTGGAGAAAATCGAGCTAAAGTCGATCGAGTCGGAGACGAAGCTCGAACTGTCGACGGGAGAGAATTCGCCGAGAAGGTGTTCTCTGATGAATTCAAGAGCTGAGATTTCTTCGTGTGTCGCCATTGTCAAAGATCTCAAAGTTTCAGATAAGAAATGTGGAGAGAGAAATAGTAGAGTGAGTTGTAGACTGAAGCTGAATTGTTCCGAAAACTAGAGAGAGAGAGTTTGAAATGGGAGAGGTCTGAGAGTGGAAGGAGGAGTGGAAAGGTATATATAGAGAGAGAAAGAGAGAGAGAGGATTGTGTCTTTTCGGAGGATGGTCGTTCGATGCTAGAAGGAAGGTTCGTCTCCTGGCAAAGTTTCGATCACCTGTAGTTGAGGGGTAGTTATTCCATTGAATTTTAACCGTTGGATAATACTCTAGATTTGAAATTTTTCATAGACGTTTGGAACTCAAAATAACTTTTATTAGTCACGTTGTGTTTCTTTGATTTAAATACGGAGTAATCTATAATGTATACAATAATGTATTTCGATGATACTTCCAAACAGTGCACGTTTGGATAACACGATATAGTATATTATATATACAGATCACCATGACACCACGTGTGTGAGCGTATTTATTTATTAGTATTACTTTTTTTTTTTTTTTTTTTAAGTACTTTATTATTTTGAACCAAAGTTTTAAGAAAGTTGTTTACAATAGTCTCTTCATGTTCTTTATTATTTATATACTAATCATATTTATGTAATGGACATAATTTTGAATTTGTAAAAATTAGAAGATGAATTAGTAGTTAGTATTTTCTTTCTTACTAGCTTCAAAATTGAATGATCTTGCCATTATCTAATAGCCTAAAGCGCTCTGAGTCTCTGACAGTCTCTTCTTCGTACTTGGCATCCTTCAAATTCAAAGAGTGCATTATATTTTTTTGGTGAAATATTAGCTCGGTATTTCTTGTTTTCAATATTACAATTAAATCTAAAAAAGCATAAGTTGGCATTGATGTATGTATGTACCTATTTTTTCGATAATGGTTGAATCGTCAAAGTATTTGGGATATTTCACTAAAACAATATGAAGAATGCAAATAGTGGATTGAGGGAGAGAAAACTAGCTTAGTCTGAGGACTGAAACAATGGTAGAGAAGACCTAGTCTGGAGTATGTGGTCTGAGCCGTGAAATTCTTATCCTCCTTTCTTTTTTCGTTACTTCCTTTTTATATCCTTAAGTCATTCAGGTGGTATTCGTTGGGCTCCCGATTAGATGGGTCAGGGCCCATATCCCTTTATGGATCATGTTGCCTTAATCCCTATTGTTTCAGTTCTGCCGCTAAGTATACGCTTCTCCTTGAATGACCCAAATGGGGCTAGCTGTAAAGGTGCTAATTTTTTATCCTTCATTTCAAAGTCCCTTTAGTATTCCCTCTGGCCCCGAAAAGTCCTACCATTACTCTTCATTTGCTCCTTTTACTTAGGAGCGTGGTTTGGTCAAATCAGGGTTCTGGGCCTGTCAATTGACAATTTGTGACTTGGCTGGATCGAGATTCAAGGTCCGTCGATCGATAATTTGTGGCTTGATCGGATTGAGATTCAAGACCCGTCAATTGATAATTTGTGATTTAATCGGATTGAGATTCATTAATTAATATAGTATAGTAAGAGAAACGAAATGTAGAAAAATTAACTGAACAAGTCACGAAAAGACTATTATTGAAAGTGAATGAAATGACCACCACGATTTGAATATTTGCTTATTCAAATGAAAAATTCTTAGAATGGAACTGAAATTTCATACGTATTTAATGGATTAAAGGATTGATCTTTTCAACCTGGACTTAGGAGTCTGATTGATGGACTACGAAGTAATGGTGGATTAATTCAAATGGCCCAGTCAACGACTCAACATACTACCAAGTCACCCTTAAACAGTAAAACTATAGGTCAGGTTTCCTTTTCTTCAAATTGTAAAGTTTTTGCAAATCAGAACAAGAATTAGAATGGACCAATGCAATTCAAACTATTAGTCAAATCACTTTCACATAATTATCCATATATTAAATTCAAAGTATAAAGAGTAATGATTTTTTTCTTTTTATAGAGAAGTATCTCACATCGCACGGATGTAACTAATTTACTTTAGGAAAATAAAGAATAATGATAGAGTATCTTATAATTGAACAAATCCAATTAATTTTATATGAGTTAAAAATGATGTTATTGTGACCACATTAATATTAATAAGGGCTTAAATCATAAAACTCTCAATACTATTATTTTTTTATCATAAAATTCCAATTTATTTGTAAAAATCCTAAGAGCATTACAAAATCATCACTTTGTCCCAATTCAGTCAATGACCGATAAAGGCTTGTTAAATTACTAAAGTCCCCTTATGATATACCACTTTATTTATAAAAACAAAAATTCATATCTTACAAATTACAACATTATCTTCTTACACAAAACAAATAAAAATAAAAAGGTTTGGGCTAAAATCATAAAACCCTCAATAATTTCAATTTTTGATTATAAAATTACAATCTGTTTCTACAAAACCCCAATACTATTACAAAGTTATCACATTGTCCCAATTCTGTCAGTTTGGGGCATTAAAGTACTCACTTGCATTGACTAAATATTTTTAGTGACAGAATTACCCCTACAAAAACATATGTCGAGCATGTGCTGTTACATTTTTTTTGTTATTTCAAAATTGCCCTTAAGCATATTGAATAATAGAAGCGACTCTTTACTCATCCACTGAAAAGATTGAATTTTAATGTTTGAATTAAAATTTTAAATAATTTATGACCGGAGGCATTAAAAGAATATATAAAAAATTTACCATCAAATTACGCATTTTCTTTTTAAACACAGATGATGTCTTTTAATTAATTTATTTTTTAGGCATACAATAAATCTAAATTGGAAATCTTCTTCCAATTGAGTTTTGAATCAATCGTTTTTTTTTTTTTTTTTTATATCATTTTTCAAAATAAGAATTAAAATTTTGTAATTAGAATTTTATTCAAAATTTAGTGGTTATCCAAAAAGTATTAGTTTGCCATATAAACGTATTTGAAAAAAATTATTAGCTATCCTAATTGTTGTTAATTTTTATATTTAAATTATGTAGTAATTAGTCAATTTCTTTGAAGTGTGAAAATGATTCAATTTTTCAAAAATATAAAATATATAATGATATTTTAATGACTTATTTAGTGTTTTTGTTTACCTATGAATTCTACAAAAGATTTTTTTATTTAACTTGAACTAAATTATAATATTTGCCTAATTTGTAAAATATCGATTTTTCCTTTTTTAAATAAAGCAGTATATCAAAAGGGTAATTTAGTCATTTAACAAGCCTTTAACGGTTCATTGACATAATTGGGGTAACTTTGTAATAGTGTTGAAGTTTTTAGAAACATGTTGAAGTTTTATGATAAAAAATTGAAATTAATGGGATTTTTATGATTTTAGTCCAAATAAAAATTGACAGCAGTTGACACATGTTCTTACAGGGGTAGTTTTGTCACATTGTGCACATTAATAATTGTGATGAAGAAGTATAAGCAAGACATAATCAAAGTATTTGATCTAAAATCTGTAATCCAACTATCTAAAAACTTCATGTATAAGTTTGTTGTCATCTTAGCATTTGGGACAGTAGACAAAGTAGATAATATTTGCGAAAAGTAGAGAGAGAGAGGGGCGGTGTGCAGCTTACAATCAATGCGCTTTTTGTGGCCTCCACATGAGATTGTCTATTGCCTTCTTTGCAGATAGAATATTGTTTGGAGAACCGCCATTCAGTTTTTTGAATCTAAATTATAATTGGATTGCGGTGGTAATTCGAAATTATGAGATTGGTTGAAATGGGGGTTATAGAATGGAGGTTGAGGATCCATAGAGATGAATGTTTAAAAAAAAATATTGAGAGAGGAATTATTGAAGATGAAATTTAGTATTTATAGGCTAAAAATATAACTGTTTTATTACCGTTTGAATGTAATTGACCGTTTGGAAGTAATTGAGCCATTGAAGTTGCCTTTTGTTTTTTTGCCTTCTACTAGATTCTTTAAACAAAGAAAAAAAAAGATGGATTATTCTCCAAAAGCAACTCTATTCGTGGATAATGGTATAAATAGTGAGTGTAGGTCCCACAAAAAAAACAATCTATTTCTTTCACCATATCGCCCCTTTCTCTCTCTAAATTGACACATTATCACTCTACATTTACTGGGCCTGGATGCTCTTAGCTATAGCCAGTGGATAGCCCACCTTTGGAATTTAAGTTTTGAATTAAATTAATTTAATAATAAATAGATAATGAGATATTGATATTGCATACAGTAAAACAATTTTCATTAAAAAAAATAGAATACCATGTAATTATTTTTGATTAAATAATGGTTATTTGGTACTCTACTTTAAAAATAAATAAATAGACAAGGTGTATGATACATACCCAATGCTCTTATATCATCATCTTTTAAAAATAAATAAATAGACAAGATGTATGATACATACCCGATGCTCTTATATCATCATCTTTTATTTTTTTTTATTTTTGAAAGGTAAACATCTTGATGTATTGTGAAAAGACATGCAGATGAACACGGTGTTTAATTATATGCTACATGGAATAATGGGATTCTTAGTATTCCATGAAATTAAAATACATCACGTCTGCACGTACGATGTGGCTAAATTTGTGATTGCTGACATTTCAATTAATATTTCAAACCAATTCATAGATGAGGAGGCCCTGGATGACATGGGCCAGGTCCGACTCGCAAAACACAACCTTCAGTCCGAACAGCTGGGTCAGCCCATAAAAAGACACTGCCATATGGGCCGAGCGGGAGTAAGCCCATCAAGAGTGACCAGGGCTTACTGAGGAATAGGCCCAGGTCCAGCAATTAGTAAATATCTTGTAAATATCTTGTAAATATCTATAAATAGGAGTTGGAATGAAGAGGAGGAGGATCTTGATTCGGGTTGAGGTGTAAGAATTCTAGAGAGAGAAAGAATAGAAGGAGTTTCTTGCATCTTCAATTGGCGCCGTCTGTGGGAAACGCATAAAAGTTTGGTTGATCAATGAGGAGGATCGAATGGATTCAAACCAATTCGGTTGATCGAGACTCGATCTTGCGGATTTGAATCCAGATCTGAGCGATTGTGACCTACTCTGGAGGAATTACGATTCTTGAAGCTTTGGCAGGAGTGACTTCAGATCTACGCAACCGCGAGTTGCTCGATTGTGACAGGATCTGACGGATTTAGAGTCCAGGCAATTCAGATCTTGTAAACAGTGAGCATAATTCGGAGAATTAGAAGCCAGATCTAAAAATTCCTACTCACGAAGCTTAGATCTACTCGCGAGCTTGAGATTAATGCCTTTACTCCGTTCGGGAATAATGATAGGTGAAAGCTCCAATCCGATGGAGGCTGTCCAGCAAACAAAGCTTGAAGAGTTGATGAATTTGATTGAAGCTCTCAGAAAAGAAAATGCAGAATTGAAAGCTGGATTGCAGCATCGGCAAATACCCGCAGTCTCGCATCCGCTTCCGGTCGGAGAAGGAGGTGTTCCATCTAGTATCGCGCATCAAGGCGATCAGAACGAGAACAATCAGTCAGCTCACCACCGTGATGAAAGGATGATGGACAATTCGCCGCCAAATGTTCGTCGAGTTGAAGATCACGAAGGCTCGACTCACGTTGATCCGCAGCGGGAAAGGTTTGACCGAGAGGAAGTGATGGAGGTAGATCGCCGTCGAGTAGCGTCGCCTTGGCAGAGAGAGTTCATAGAGGAACGGTCGTTCGATCCGTCTTACCGGCCCTCCATGGTTACTGTCACTCATCACGGTTCGGAGGGCAGAACCGTAACTCACAGAGCTACCGCCGGACTCCAGAGAGAGAATGAAGCTCTCCGATCCGCAGCTCGGACGGTGGATTCACCATTCACCGACGAGATCTTGAATGCGCCGCATCCAAGGAAGTTTGCTATGCCAGTCTTTATTCTGTTTGACGGAACAACCGATCCGATCGATCATGTGTATCATATCCAGTTGAAAATGGCCCTGAACACGGAAAACGACTCTTTAATGTGCAAATGCTTCCCTACAAGTTTGGCCGGACCGGCGCTCAGCTGGTTCAAAAACTTGCCTAGGAGCTCCATTGGCAGTTTCAGGGACCTGTGCGATCGGTTCATAAGCCAGTACTACGGGAACAAACGCCCGCCGAAGGACATCTCGAGCCTGTTCACGATGCGGCAACACAAGGATGAACGGCTCCAGGCCTTTCTTACCAGGTTTAATCTCACTAAGAGTATGGTAATCGAATGCCATCCTACTACGGCAGTTCAAGCCTTCAAGTTAGCCATGACACGCGGAACTCCGTTTCACACCAGTCTGGTAGTGAATACGCCAGCTACCATGGACGAACTCAATGAGAGAGCCGATGGCTTTGTGCGCCTCGAAGAAGAGGAGGCAGCTAATGCTCGGACAACGTCGCTTGTGTCGACCGAGGAAAAGTCCAAGGCAAAGATCAGGCAGAAGCAGGCTCAGCCGCAACGTCAGACCACTTGGAAGGCCGAAAAAAGGTCCAGGGAGGAAGAGTTGATTACTCCGCTGAAGGTCACTCTGGCGAGGTTATATCAGGAGAACAAGGACAAGTTTCATCCACCACTGCCAATTAGACAACCCCTCGAACAGAGGGATCAAACTAAACATTGTGCTTTTCATTCTGATTTCGGACATCAGACTAACGAATGCAGGAACCTGAGGAGGCAAGTGGAGATGTTGATAGCTAGAGGGGAGTTTGCGAGTTATGTTCAAGGCTCGGCGATGGAGCAGAATCGACCAGTGGAACAAATAAAAAGGAGTCATAAACAAAGCTCCCACAATTCGCAACCAGTTCGTATAATCAATGCTATCCATGGTCGACCCGAGCCTAGTGAAGAGCCAGATGAGCTGCTACGGGTGCGCCTGCGGCAGGCACAGATGAAGAAAAGGGTCGGCAATGTGACCACTCTACACCAACAGAGCCCGTCAATGCAGATAAAGTTCGACTGGACAGACCTGCAGCGTGTCCAACTGCCTCATGACGACCCGTTGGTAGTCAGTTTGACAGTGGCAGAGTGCTTGGTGCGCAGAGTTCTGATCGATCCTGGGAGCAGTGCGAATGTTATGCCAAGGGACACATTTGACAGGCTCGACATTAAACCAGAGAGGCTCAAGCCCACCGGAAATCCCTTATTAGGGTTCGATGGGAAGAGGGTGGAACCCGTCGGGATGGTGGAAGTAGAAGTTCAAGCTGCAGAGCGAGCTCTTATGGAAACTTTTGTGGTTGTGGAAATTCACCCCTCGTATAATCTCCTGATGGGAAGAGGATGGATTCACAGAGTCCGAGGTGTACCCTCAACTCTGCATCAGGTCATGAGGTGCCTCGGGCCCGATGGAGATAAAGTGATAGACATTCGGGGGGATCAGGTCGCAGCCAAAGAGTGTTATTCCGTCACACTAAAGCATGCAGGGAAGGGAAAGGCGCCCGTCCGGTCGACAAGCCCCAGATAGCAATTACAGGAACCTCCACTCGAGCAGAATAGGGTGGAGGAGTCAGCCGACTTGACCGAGGAGCCCCTTCTGGATGTGCAGATCGATCAGTCCAGGCCAGAACGAACTACCAGAGTGGGTATAAGACTGACCAGAGAAGAGCAGCAAGAGCTAGTGGATTTCTTATCCCACAATGTCGACGTATTTGCATGGAGTCATCTCGACATGCCTGGAATTAGTCCTTCCGTCTCCTGTCATTCCCTGAATGTCAATCCTAATTTCAAACCAGTGAAACAGAAGCAGCGAAGATTTGCTCCAGAACGTAATCAGATCATAACGGAAGAAGTTGATAGGCTGCTTGATGCGGGATTTATCAGAGAGGTGCACTACCCTGAGTGGTTGTCCAACGTCGTTGTGGTGCAGAAGAAAAATGGGAAATGGCGCGTATGCATTGATTTCACCAATTTAAACAAAGCCTGCCCGAAGGACAGTTTCCCGTTGCCTAAGATTGATCAAATGGTGGATGCCACCACGGGGTATGAGCGTTTAACCTTTCTGGACGCATATTCAGGTTATAATCAGATTCCTATGGACCCCGCAGATGAAGAAAAAACTTCTTTTGTCACCGAGCGAGGAACGTACTGCTACAAGGTTATGCCTTTTGGATTAAAGAATGCGGGAGCAACTTATCAACGACTTGTCAGCAAAGTTTTTAAGAATCAAATGGGTAAGATTGTCGAAGCCTATATTGATGACATGGTGGTGAAAAGCAGAAAAAAGGATGATCATCTGAAGCATCTGCAAGATGTATTTGATGTACTAAAGCGATATGGGATGAGGCTCAATCCGACCAAGTGCTCGTTCGGTGTGAGTTCCGGGCAGTTCCTGGGACACGTGGTCAACCGCAGGGGCATCGAAGTTAGCCCCGCTCAAGCAGAGGCTTTGATTAAGAATGCCGAGCCAAAGACGATCAGAGAGGTGCAAGCCCTAACAGGACGAATAGCTGCATTAAGTCGATTTATTTCAAAGTTGTCAGACCACTGCAAACCATTCTTTGACACGATTCGGAGCCATGGAAGGCAGGTCTGGGGGGATGAGCAACGACAGGCATTGACTCATTTGAAGCAATATATGCAGAATCCGCCAGTCCTGTCAGCCCCAGAACCGGAAGAAAAGTTATTTCTATATCTTGGAGTATCTGGTGTCGCGACGAGTGCCGTTCTGATTCGTTGCAAGGAAGGGGTGCAATACCCAGTATTTTATGTAAGCAAGACACTGATGGAGGCAGAAAAAAGATACTCAAAGGCCGAACGGGTGGTACTTGCACTTGTAAATGCAAAAAGAAAGTTAAGGCATTATTTTGAATCCCACCCCATAGCTGTTCTAACAACTTTCCCAATCAGAACGCTCATGCACAAGCCAGAGCTCTCGGGCAGAATGACAAAGTGGGCCATAGAGTTGAGTTCATTTGACATAACGTACGAGCCGAGAACAGCTATTAAAGGGCAAGCGGTGGCCGATTTCCTACTAGAATGTGATGCCGAAGATACGGAAGAGGACATTAGAAGCGGCTCTTGGAAACTTTTTGTGGATGGCTCCTCTAACCCGACGGGGGCTGGGATTGGGATCAAACTGCAAACCCCAGAAGGTACTTCCTTGAGCCAAGCACTCAGACTTGAGTTCCGAGCCACCAATAATGAAGCGGAATACGAGGCGTTGCTAAATGGATTAAAGTTGGCCAAAGAGCTACAGATCAAAAGTTTGACAGTGTATAGTGACTCGCAGCTGATTGTTCGGCAGGTAAATGGTGAGTACGCAACCAAGGATGACATGATGGGGGCATATCGTTCTGCCGTTCTGCGTAGAGCCAAGGACTTTGCAAAGATTGAATTCATACAGTTGCCGAGGGAACAGAATGCAGATGCAGACCGTTTAGCATGCAGTGCTTCAAGTTGTGGTGAAACATTGGCGAGGGTGATTCCAGTGGGAATAGTGACCCAGCCGTCCATTTTCGAAGAACCGATGGTCTCGGACCCTTGGCAAGTCAACGTCATACCGTATGAACCGAGTTGGATTGACCCAATCATTACCTATATTCGAGATGGCGTTTTGCCTATGCAAAGGGATGAAGCTAGGAAACTCAAAAAGAATGCTGCCAAGTACGCCATCGTGCGGAACCAGCTGTACAGAAGGTCCTATTCTGGCCCGTACTTGAAATGTGTCACCCCCGCGGAATCGCAGCAGGTATTGCGAGCTATTCATGAGGGTGTGTGTGGCAATCATTCTGGGGGAAGATCGTTAGCGCATAAAGCAATGACACAAGGGTATTTTTGGCCAAACATGTCAAGAGATGCGGAGGAGTTCTCTCGAAGGTGCGATAAGTGCCAACGATATGGACCAATGATCCACCAACCACCTGAAGAATTGCACGTAATGGCCTCGCCGTGGCCTTTCGCGCAATGGGGGATGGATGTGGTCGGTCCTCTGCCAACTGCAAGAGCTCAGAACAAGTATGTGTTACTGGCCACGGATTATTTCACTAAATGGGTGGAGGCAGAACCGTATCCTAGCGTGACTCAGACTCAGGTGAGACGATTTATCTGGAACAACATTATCTGCCGCTTCGGTGTTCCCAGAACAATAGTCATGGACAATGGCACAAACCTCGACAGCAGGCAAGTAAGAAAGCTGCTGGAGGAGTATGGAATCAACCAGAAGTTGGCTGCAGTAAGTCATCCTCAGGCTAACGGACAAGCAGAAATCACAAACAGAACCATTTTCGCCTGCATTAAGAAGAAGCTGGAAGATCATAAGGGGAAGTGGTTGGATGAACTCCCGAACGTTCTATGGGCTTACAGAACCACCCCAAGGCGGCCGACTGGGGAGAGCCCGTTCGCGATGGCGTATGGTACCGAAGCAGTTATACCGGTTGAGCATTTAGTCCCCACTATCAGAAGCTTAGCATGGAGTCGAGATCAGAACGACAAGATGTTAAGATTGAACCTCGACATGATAGACGAAAGGAGGGACGCAGCGGCTATAAGGCTAGCATCGTATCAGCAAGTGCTGGCGAATAGTCACAATAAGAGAGTAAAACACAGGGATTTTGCCCCGGGCGATCTGGTTCTGAAAAGAAAGGTGGGGATGGTCAAAAAAATGATGCCACCCTGGGAAGGCCCATACAGAATTGCAGAAGTCATTGGCAAAGGGGCATATACGTTGGAAACCATGGCGGGAAAGTTGGTCAACAAGCCCTGGAACGCCACGTCTCTGAAGAGGTACTATCAATAGAAGCTAAGTTCTGGTTTTAATTGGATGTTATTTGTTGTTAATCAAATACATATGAATGAGCAAGTTACCGGAATTTACAAAAAAAAGAAGAGAAGAATTTTCTTTTCCAATGGTCTACTATAAAAATTGAACGCCAAGTGGCAAGTGGCATTCTAGCCGAGCGCCAGGCACTTAAGCAAGATAAGTGGCAGCTGGCACTATAAGCCGAACGCCAGACACTTGCTAAAAATTGAAAGCCAAGTGGCAAGTGGCATTCTAGCCGAGCGCCAGGCACTTAAGCAAGATAAGTGGCAGCTGGCACTATAAGCCGAACGCCAGACACTTGCTAAAAATTGAAAGCCAAGTGGCAAGTGGCATTCTAGCCGAGCGCCAGGCACTTAAGCAAGATAAGTGGCAGCTGGCACTATAAGCCGAACGCCAGACACTTGCTAAAAATTGAAAGCCAAGTGGCAAGTGGCATTCTAGCCGAGCGCCAGGCACTTAAGCAAGATAAGTGGCACTATAAGCCGAACGCCAGACACTTGCTAAAAATTTAAAGCCAAGTGGCAAGTGGCATTCTAGCCGAGCGCCAGGCACATGCCGTACAAACACACAGCAAAACTAATATAAAAAGAAAAAGAGAGAAAAGATATATATGTACTGAAGATAAGTTGAACAGAGCACAACACATAAAGAAAAAGAGTTCGGCCATTTCATTAATATTGAACATTTAGTTTACAAAAGAGAGGTGTCCATCATTACAAGAAGATATGAACTGGAAGAATTCGAAGGAGCCCTAGCTAGACGCCTCAGTACCAACAGCATCCTGGTCCTGCCGACTCGCCTCCTCGGCCCCATCAGCCGCCTCACCTTCATGAGGTGGGGAATCCAGGTGAATAACTGAGTCGTTCGGCTGGGGTTCAGCGTCAGCAGTGGCTACAGAGGGAGCCACGGTTGACGATTGGGGAGCGGTCAGTGGCAGAGCGGTAGGAGGAGCTGTGATGATCCTTGAGGATGCGATGTCCTGGCACTCATCAAATATACGCTCCGCTTCGGTGGGTTCTGGGTCGACATAGACCCCCAGAGGCTCGATCCCCAGATCCTTGTCTACCTCATCCGGAGTGGTGCTGGTCTGTCCCTCATCCGGAACCCGGTCGGCGAAGCCTTCCCGGAATCCTTGAGCATACCGAAGAGCACCGACCCTGGAGAACCGAGCATGAAGGGCCAGCATCCCACCACCCACTCTGCTGATAACGTCGATCAGAGCGGTACGCTCGTCCAGAGCTCTTTTTTCAAAAGCCATCCGAGCAGACTGTTCATCAGCTAGAAGACGTTGGAGTTCTGCCTTCTCTTCTCTGAGTGATTCCTGCTCAGTCTGCCAGACGCTCTTCTCGAGCTGGAGGGCGTCCTTCTCATCCTGAAGGGAATCATTCTCCTTTTTCAGGACATCTCTCTCTTGCTCGGCTTTGTCAAGCCGAACCAGCACCTCGGTATTCTTCATGGCAAGGAGGTCGTTCTCTTTATTAGCCACCTCCAGGCTGTCAGAATACTTTCGGGCCCTGGCGTTCCCCATTTCCACCTGCTTCTGCATGGCCATCATCCCAAACAATGTCTGCATAGAACGGTTAAACCAATAGTCAGAACGGGAGAAGGCAAGACCAAGTAATATAAGAGAATTCATGAGTTAGAAAATAAAAGTCACCTCCATAGCAGATTGGGGAAAGCGACTGAACACGTCCTTCTGGGAAAGGCCCTTTGCCGCCTCAATGTCCTTCGGAGTCCACATGCTCCTGTAGTAGGCCATAGCGGTCTGGCCATCCTTCAGCATGGTCTCGTTCGGTTTCACGAACGTCCCATCCGTTCGAGTGTACCGAGGGGCCCATGGCGGCAAGCTGGGGATAGAAGGGGGGCCTGAAGCAGAAGCAGAGCCACCAGCTGCAGGAGGCCCAGATTGAGAAGGAGCTCTGATCGCTCGGTGCAAGAGAGTACCCGGCCCAGAGACTCGGGTCCTTCTAATAAGAGGCTCCTCCTCAGGGTCGATTTCACTGTCAGGGTGAGGCCTTTTGCCTCGCTCTTTGTCCCGACCGCCCCCCGCAGCAGCAGGAGCTATGGTAGCTGGGGAGGGCGCGTTCTGGTTGGCCGCAGGGGCGCTGGCAGCAGGGTTAGTAGCCACTGCGCTCGGGACAGTGTCAGATATGGTGGCTGAAGAAGAAGCCGACGCTGGAGAGGAGGCCGCCCCAGCAGCAGGAATGACTGGGGGAGTATTTTTCCTCCTGCCAAAAGAGGGAATCTGCAGTCTGCTCATATTGTAGCCGAGTGATGAGAGCGCAAAGAGGTTGTCTGAAGTGAGGAGATCTGAGCAGGAAGGAATATCGTTCAGAACGTATCTCTTCAAGTAGTTAATCCTATCCCTGCAAACACTGTAGCTCAAGTCATCACAAGGTATTCCCAAGGAGCGGCATAAGTAAGTGCAAAAACGAGGAACGCATGTTTCACAGGGGCAGTCGTGTTTATGGGATTTGAATTTTTTATAGGAGGAGACAGAGCAGACACCAAAGGCGCTCGGGATAGGGTAATCCTCTGCAGCCGGTGAAGACCAAGCCCCACTAATACCCACTATGCTATCCCTCCAACCCTTTTCAGATTTTATTGTGTCAGTGCATATGGACATCTTCTCGAACGGGTAGAGGTGGTAGAAGGGCTCGTTAGTACGGATCTTACTGACCTTATAGCACAGAAGGAGGTCTATGAGGTCAAGGTCCAGATTTCTGTCACGCATCAATAAGAGCATAACAGATATGATCCTAAAGAAGTTGGGGTTGACCTGCAGAGGGGATATCCCCAATCTGTTGAAGACGTAACTAAAGAAAGGGTGCAGAGGGAACCTAACAACATTCAGTTGAAGGTTTGTGAATAAGACTTCGCCGGGCAGGAGGCCGGCGCCGGTCGTAATATTAACGTCTTGGGGGCAAACCCTAACTACGATGTTGTCAGGAAGCCTAAGTCTCATACGAAGGACACCCAGATCTACAACCATGGTGGAAGTGCAAGAAGAATCTAAAAGAGGGAAAATGGAAGCCTGCCGAAAGTAAAAAGAACGAAACTAACCTCGGAGGACTGCAAGATCGCTGGGAGAATGACTCTCGAAGGATTTCACCGGAAAAGGCTTAGCACAGTTCTAGAAAGAGGGAGATTTGGCTGATGATGGAGACGGTAAAGGGAAGTGAAGTGGAATTCGAGAGCATTATATAGGCAAGGGGGCCCGAGGGCCGAAGCGTCGGGAAGGCAAGAAATCCCTCGAACCCCGGAACATTGATTCTGGATCTGACCGTTCGCTCCCCCACGTGGTTATCTCGAGCCGTCAGCGTCATGATGAGACGCCATCAATAATTACCCCTTATTAAATAAGGGGCAATTATGGGGGCAGTTGAGGAGGCCCTGGATGACATGGGCCAGGTCCGACTCGCAAAACACAACCTTCAGTCCGAACAGCTGGGTCAGCCCATAAAAAGACACTGCCATATGGGCCGAGCGGGAGTAAGCCCATCAAGAGTGACCAGGGCTTACTGAGGAATAGGCCCAGGTCCAGCAATTAGTAAATATCTTGTAAATATCTTGTAAATATCTATAAATAGGAGTTGGAATGAAGAGGAGGAGGATCTTGATTCGGGTTGAGGTGTAAGAATTCTAGAGAGAGAAAGAATAGAAGGAGTTTCTTGCATCTTCAATAGATGAAAAAAAAAAAAAATTGAATTAACATTCAAATATACACTCCATTTTCTCGGGAAAATCAATATATCATTGCCTCGCTTTATGTACACTCCATAGTTCAGATGCTCATATGACTATAAGCTGAAGATAACCAAACGGCGGGTGAGGAGATAACGGCGTTAGAGGAGGAAAGGTAAAGCTACCCTTGACATTTTGATCCCAAACGCACGTCCAATTAGACAGCGTTAGCGGACTAATTTTGTCAGATTCCGGCGACCGTTCCTTCTTCAACGGCTTCTGCTCCGCCTCTGCTTGGACGTCTCTCTGTCTTTTCCGGCCTCCATCCACGGCGGCGGCTGTATCACACCACTTCCCGACCTCGAGTGGAAAGTTGAGAATAGCTTTGCTTCCACGCAGCTTGAATGCGGCTTTGTCGTAAGCTTTGCCAGCTTCAATGGCAGTATCGAATGTGCCGAGCCAAACCCTGGATCCGCGACGGTTAGGATCTCGGATCTCCGCCGCGAACTTGCCCCACGGCCTTCTCCGGACACCTCTGTAATGCGCCCTCTCCTCTGTATTCAAAGGTTTCTTTACAGACACCACTCTCGATGGCTGAGTCGGCTCGGCCATTTCCACAACCTCAAATTTCTTCACCTGAGGCACATCGATCTTCAACGAAGGTTTGCGATCGTTGAATCTCAACTCAAAATCCGATTCAAAGTCCAAAAGTTGCGACTTTGGAATCGTGAGATCGATTATTTGAGGTTTAGATTCAAATTCAAAGAAATCACTTTCAATTTGATCGAAAGTGATCGAATTGGGGATAAAATCGAAAAAATCACTGGTACTAACTTCATCACAGCTTGAGGTCTGTGAACAGAGGGATTCAGATACAGAGCTCGAAAGATCAAAATTAGGGCTACTGGCGCGATCCTGATTGGAGAAAATTGAGCTAAAGTCGATTGAGTCGGAGACGAAGCTCGAACTCTCGACGGGAGAGAATTCGCCGAGAAGGTGCTCTCTGATGAATTCAAGAGCTGAGATTTCTTCGTGTGTCGCCATTGTCAAAGATCTCAAAGTTTCAGATAAGAAATGTAGAGAGAGAGAAATAGTAGAGTGAGCTGTAGACTGAAGCTGAATTGTTCCGAAATCTAGAGGGAGAGAGAGAGAGAGAGTTTGAAATGGGTCTGAGAGTGGAAGGACAAGTGGAAAGTTATATATAGAGAGAGAAAGACAGTGGGATGATTGTATGTTTTCGGAGGATGGTCGTTCGATGCTAGAAGGAAGGTTCGTCTCCTGGCAAAGTTTCGATCACCTGTGGTTGAGGAGTAGATATTCCATTGAATTTTAACCGTTGGATAATCCTCTAGATTTGAAATTTTGAAGTCAAAGGTCATCATCACAGACGTTTGGAATTCAAAATAACTTTACTAGTCACGTTGTGTTTCTTGATTTAAATACGGGGTAATCGGTAATGTATACAATAATGTATTTCGATCATACTTCCAAACAGTGCACGTTTGGATAACATGATATAGTATATTATATATACAGATCACCATGACACCACGTGTGTGCAGGGATTTATTTATTATTATTATTATTATTATTATTATTTTTATAAAGAAGGTAGTTTATTATTATTTTGAACCAAAGTTTAAGAAAGTTGTTTACAATAGCCTCCCCAGGTTCTTATAAGTAAATACTAATCACATTTATGTAATGGACATAATTTTGAATTTGTAAAAATTAGAAGATGAATTAATAGTTAGTATTTTCTTTCTTGATAGCTTCAAAATTGAATGATCTTACCATTATCTAATAGCCTAAAGTCAGGCACGGACCTAATGTGGGACTAGTGGAGGTGGTTGTTCTTATTGAATTTTTTATATTTTTATTTTATACTTTATTTTTTTTAGAATTTATAAAGATGCCCCCGCTAAAATTACAATTTGTCACACTAGATTTTTAATTTATTTATTTATTTATTTTTTGCATTTTATACTTTAAATTTTATGAATTTATGAAAATTCCCACACTAAAATTACAATTTGGCCTCACTATTTTTTTTATTTTTTATACTTTACATTTTTTAAAATTTATGAAAAAACCTAATTGAAATTATAAAAATGAACCCACTATATAAGTTTGCCCCCACAAATTCAAAGTCCGCCCTCCCTCACAAAATTTTCTGAGTCCGTCACTGCCTAAAGCGCTCTTTGGCTGACACTCTCTTCTTCGTACTTAATAATCCTTCAAATTCAAAGAATGCATTATATTTTTATGGTGAAATATTACCTTGGTATTTGTATTGTTTTCAATGCTAAAATTAAATCTAAAAAAGCATAAGTTGGCATTGATGGACAGGAAAACATGTATTATTAGGCTACTAGTAATGAGATTTGAATTGGCCTTGCAAAAGCATTCAGCTAAAGAATGCGTTCAGTCCATGTGTGCGCAGAATTGGGCAAATACATTGGGCTCTTATACTGCTCTTCACATTGTGAGTGCTTCAAAAATATAGTAATTTTTAGGGACAGTAAACAAAAGCCAAATTGGCCTTCATATGCTTTTAAGAATTTATAAACAAACAGACCGAACAGACTTTGATTGAAAGCAAAACTGTCTCATGAACATTCACACACACAGTGTGTGTGTGATGGTCTTCAAGTTAGCCAGTTTGAAGGTTTCAACTTAAAAGCAAATATGGCTTTGGTTTCTAAAGCTTGTATGCACAATATTAATAGGCCGCTTATAAGGTGGTCAAATTCTTAACTAACTCGTAATGGTACATTCAATTTTATTTGTAAAAAATTGACATTCTCGTGTCTTTTTTGGAACTTAAATTACCGACCTTGTTTTTTAAAAATAAAAATGTGAAATCGAATTTTAAACAAGATAATGCTTGAGGCATTATAACCAAGTGACTTACTTGTTTAAGTTAGAGGAAATACTGAGAGAGAGTTATCTCAAGTACAATATTGATCTTTAACATTAGATTCTATATGTGAACACACTTTGAATTTATAATATGTAAAGTGTTTTTTAAGGGACATTACATACATTTTTTCATCACGACTTGAACTTATCATTTGGAATAAGGAAGTGATATCATTAGATTAAGTCAATATTAATTTTGGTTCTATGTTGTGTTAATGATAATGTTGTGACTGAGTAATCTCACTAAATTACAATATAATCTTGTTTTTATTTGTTATTATTATAATGGTGGAAGCAGTCAATGGTAGCATTATAAAACTGAGTCTTCGTGTAGTAGGACCGGTCTTAACCACTCCCTCATTTTTATAATCCATTCTTCACAAACAGATAACAATCATGTATATATAACCATTGGACCATTTTTAATTGGAGTACACACACACACGTATTGACATATATAATACCTACTCTATCAACTTACTAATACGGATGTTCAAAAAATCAAGTAAACAAAAAAATTGAACCGCATCGTACTGAATTGGACTAGTTGTATAGTGATTTAGTCTGATTCTAGGTCCAAAATTATGGAACCGTAATTTTTTAGTCCGTTCCTAGTTTAGGGTCGTGTTGGACCGGACCAGCCCAGATCGAATCGTTACTATGTTATATATATATATATATATATATATATATATATATATATATGTATGTATATCATATCCTAAATCTAAATCGAGTAAAATTCTCACGTGCTCCCTTTCTTTCTTTTGTTCTTTAAATTCCTTAAATTCTTTTTAAAAAAATTAAATTTCCCTTTTCAAATATATCTCAATTTTCTTTCTTTTTAAATATATCTCAATTTTCTTACCAGTTTTTTGCGGTTTGATTTGGTTTGGTTCCATGGTCGTTATGGTTCGGTCCAGTTTCAAAAATAATGGAACCGTTATAAATGATTTGGTTCCAAAATACTTCCAATGTGGTCCAAACCGGATTGTGTGCAATCTATTTACCAAGAATGCTATACTCTTTTCAACTTATTGATAATGCTATTGAAAGTTTGAAACTAAAATAGTGAGTGTCTATCACAGAAATTATTATATTAAAGGCCATTTTTTTTCATTATTTGTTTTTATTGTCTGCTGTTTGTTTTGTGGAATGTTTTGAGAGTTAGAAATCGCTTCCAGATAGATAGATATTAAGGATATAAACTATTTCCGATTACTCATAAGACGCATTGCTAACAAAGTTTGACCTGGTCTGGTTTGAAAATTTCAGCCATATCTCCAACCAATCTGATTAACATCAGAGAAAATTTATATCATGTATTAATTGCACTTCGTATTTAGGATACTCTAACTTGTATTGAAACCTTCATATATACTCCAATCAGATATGAATAATTCTAGATTTAATCACTTGAAATAAGTAAAGAGAAGTTACCAAAGTTTACGAACCATAATTTCGAGATCATAAATGATAAAATTTGGCCAAAAATTGACATGAAATGGTCACAAGCAAAGTGAATATTTCATTAAAAGGCTTTATGCACACAACAACAACTCATGCCAAACCAACTGTAAATGATTTGGAGCAAGGCTTTTAATTTACCTAAGAGTTTTCTCAATTTTCGGATCGTATTCAAGTAAAGTATATGACAAGAGTTGGACCTGGAATTAGTCAACTTGGGCCCAAAAGTTGCCAATAGTTGTACCTGGATTTAATCGACTTGGGCCCAAAAGTTTTAAAAACAAAGCTCGTCCAAGTTACTATTAAGCTTAACTCGAAGACATTTGGGCTAAAATAGGTGAACATCAAGCAAACTAGCTTAATTGACAGGCCTTACTTGCTGCCTATTTACAAAAAAGGCATTTTATAGTATAGCCTAAAAACCCGGAAGAGCCTATTTGATTATGGTGAGGAGAAATTATTTGAAGGTCTTGACAAATTATTGCAAGTAAAAAATTGAATAAAATTATTATAAAATTAATATATTTATTTGTAGATTAGCCTAGAACCAAATAATAATTTATCTTTTCTGATATACTAGTACGTCCAATGCACTAAAAATGGTGAGTAGACATGACCCCAACAGTGTGAGGCCCACTGTGAAATAATCCTCACTGTATGGACACATTGAACTAAATATGATTATATTTAGGGGTGCAACTTGGGCGAGTAAGTCCAGCCCAACCCGAGTCTAGCCCATAAATTTTAAAATCTGAACATATAAAATCACAATTCGGGTTTAAGTCAGGTTGGGTTTTTTCATGGGCTAGCTCAATATTAATTTTATATAATATGAAATTAAATTAATTTTATAAAATCTGAAAATTAATTGGATTTGTTCAATTGTAAAATACTCTATCAATATAATTGAATAAATCCAATTAATTTTATATAAGTTAAAAATGATGTTATTGGACCACATCAATATTAATAAGGGCTTAAATCATAAAACTCCGAATATTATTATTTTTTTAATCATAAAACCCCAACTTATTTGTAAAAATCCTAACAGTATTATAAAGTTATCACTTTGTCCCAATTCTGTCAATGAACCATTAATGGCTTGTTAAATTACTAAAGTACCCTTATGATATACCACTTTATTTATAAAAACAAAAATTCATATTTTACAAATTACAACATTATCCTCTTGTACAAAACAAATAAAAATAAAAAGGTTATTGCTAAAATTATAAAATTCCCACTACTTTCAATTTTTAATCATAAAATTCCAATCTGCTTCTACAAAACCCCAATACTATTACAAAGTTATCACATTGTCCCAATTCTATCAGTTTGGGGCATTAAAGTACTCACTTGCATTGACAAAATATTTTTAGTGACAAAATTACCCCTACAAAAACATGTGTCAACCATATGCTGTTACACTTTTTTTTGTTATTTCAAAAATGCCCTTAAGCATATTAAATAATAGAAGCAACTGTTTACTCATCCACTGAAAGATTGAATTTTAATGTTTGAATTAAAATTTTAAATAATTTATGACTGGAGGCATTAAAAGAATATATAAAAAATTTACCATCAAATTATTCATTTTCATTTTAAACACAGATGATGTCTTTTAATTTATTTATTTTTTAGACATAAAATAAATCTAACATTGGAAATCTTCTTCCAATAAAGTTTTGAATTAGAACTTTATTCAAAATTTAGTGGTTATCCAAAATCTATTAGTTTGCCATATAAACATATTTGAAAAAAAAATATTAGATATCCTAATTGTTGTTAATTTTTATATTTAAATTGTGTAGTAATTAGTCAAATTTTTTGAAGTGTGAAAATAATTCAATTTTTCAAAAATATAAAATAAATAATGATATTTTAATGACTTATTTAGTTTTTTGTTTACCTTTGAATTCTACAATAGATTTTTTTATTTAACTTGAACTAAATTATAATATTTGCCTACTTTGTAAAATATCGATTTTTCCTTTTTTAAATAAAGCAGCATAGTTTAAGGGTAATTTAGTCATTTAACAAGTCTTTAACAGTTTATTGACAGAATTGGGGTAATGTGATAACTTTGTGTGTTGGAGTTTTTAGAAACAAGTTGGAGTTTTATGATAAAAAAAATTGAAATTAATAGAATTTTTATGATTTTAGTCCAAATAAAAATTGACAATAGTTGACACATGTTCTTACAGGGGTAATTTTGTCACTAAAATTTGATTGTCCATGCATGTGAAGACCACACGGTAAGTTAACGTCCCAAACTAACAGAATTGAGGGCAAAGTGATGACTTTGTAATACTGTTAGAATTTTTACAAACAAATTAAGGTTTTATGATATAAAAAAATGATAGTATTGCAATTATGAGATATATATATATATATATATATATATATGATACTATTGAAAATTTTATGATTTAAGTCCTATTAATAACATCATAATGTCATCAATTCCCTCTCATATAAATCAGTTTAAATTGTTCTAAAATAATTGTGCACGTTGATAACTATGATGAAGACGTATAAGCAAAACATAATCAAGGCATTTGATCCAAAATCTGTAATCCAGCTATCTAAAAACTTCATGTATAAGTTTGTTGTCATCTTTATATCATGTCTTTTTTTTCTTTTTTTTTTTTGAAAGGTATAGATCATCATGTCTTTTGAAAAGACATGCAGATGAACACAAAGTGTTCAATTATATGGTACATGAAATAATGGAATTCTTAGTATTCCATGAAATTAAAATACATCACATCTGCTGCTCTGCACGTATAATGTGGCTAAATTTGTGATTGCTGACATTTCAATTAATATTTCAAACGAATTCATCAGATGATTAGAAAAAAAGAAGAAGAAAGAATTGAATTAAAGTATTTTGGGTGGCCAAGAGGCCATTTTGGCCTCTCATTTTCTCTTTCTCCCGGCACTCACTCTCTCTCACTCGTTCCCTTCATTTTTCTTTAAATTTTATATCTTGACTAAAAAATAGTAAAAATGTGTAAAAATATATTTAAGACGCGTCCTAATGGCCCACGGTTTCAAAATACACCCAATGCAAAATATGACCTCTAAAACCTCGATTTTTCATAAAACTGCAACCATTTGTAAGCCTAACCCAATTCAAAATAGTGAAACCCACCAGAGTAAACCTAGCCCAAATATAAAATTAAACTCAAACACCAAGGCCCAGATCAAAATTCCGTTTAATAAAAAATTAACTAGATTTTACAATTAAGCCTAACAAAGGGAAAGGGAAAGGGAAAAGGAAAGGGAAAAAAAAAAATGATATTGGTTCCAAAAGAGATAAGTATCCCTGCACTCCATTTTTTCGGGAAAATCAATATATCACTGACATTTTGATCCCAAACGCACGTCCAATTAGACAGCGTTAGTGGACTAATTTTGTCAGATTTCGGCAACCGTTCCTTCTTCAACGGCTTCTGCTCCGCCTCCGCTTGGACGTTTCTCTGTCTTTTCCGGCCGCAATCCACGGCGGCGACTGTATCACCCCACTTCCCGACCTCGAGTGGAAAGTTGAGAATAGCTTTGCTTCCACGCAGCTTGAATGCGGCTCTATCGTAAGCTTTGCCAGCTTCAATGGCGGTGTCAAACGTGCCGAGCCAAACCCTGGATCCGCGACGGTTAGGATCTCAGATCTCCGCCATGAACTTGCCCCACGGCCTTCTCCGGACACCTCTGTGATGTGCCCTCTCCTCTGCATTCAATGGTTTCTTTATAAACACCACTCTCGATGGCTGAGTCGACTCGGCCAATTCCACAACCTCAAATTTCTTCACCTGAGGCACATCGATCATCAACGAAGGTTTGCGATCGTTGAATCTCAACTCAAAATCTGATTCAAAGTCCAAAAGTTGTAACTTTGGACTCGTGAGATTGATTATTTAAGGTTTAGATTCGAATTCAAAGAAATCACTTTCAATTTGATCGAAAGTGATCGAATTGGGAATAAAATCGAATAAATCACTGGTACTAACTTCATCACAGCTTGAGGTCTGTGATCAAAGTGATTCAGATACAGAGCTCGAAAGATCAAAATTAGGGCTACTGGTGCGATCCTGATTGGAGAAAATCGAGCTGAAGTCGATCGAGTCGGAGACGAAGCTCGAACTGTCGACGGGAGAGAATTCGCCGAGAAGGTGTTCTCTGATGAATTCAAGAGCTGAGATTTCTTCGTGTGTCACCATTGCCAAAGATCTCAAAGTTTCAGATAAGAAATGTAGAGAGAGAAATAGTAGAGTGAGCTGTAGACTGAAGCTGAATTGTTCCAAAAACTAGAGAGAGTGTGTGAGAAAGAGTTTGAAATGGGAGAGGTCTGAGAGTGGAAGGAGTGGAAAGGTAACTATAGAGAGAGAGAGAGGATTGTGTTTTTTCGGAGGACGGTTCGTCTTCTGGCATAGTTTCGATCACCTGTGGTTGAGGAGTTGGCATTCCATTGAATTTTAACCGTTGGATTATCCTCTAGATTTAAAACTTTGAAGTCAAAGGTAAAAATAGACGTTTGGAATTCAAAATAACTTTTACTAGTCACGTTGTGCTTCTTGATTTAAATACAGAGTAATCGATAATGTATGCAATAATGTATTTCGATGATACTTCCAAACAGTGCACGTTTGGATAACATATGATATAGTATATTATATATACAGATCACCATGGCACCATGTGCGTGCAGGGATTTATTTATTAGTATTATTTATTTTTTGAAAACGTAGTTTATTATTATAATTTTTAAAAATTAAAGTATAAAATAAAAATATAAAAAATCCAATAAGTTTAAGAAAGTTGTTTACAATATCCTCTCCACGTCCTTATATGTAAATACTAATCATATTTATGTAATGGACATAATTTTGAATTTGTAAAAATTACAAGATGAATTAGTAGTTAGTATTTTCTTTCTTACTAGCTTCAAAATTGAATGATCTTGCCATTATCCAATAGCCTAAAGTCAGACACTGAGGATACCAAAGGCTGCATGGGCCAGATCTAACCCACATGATAAAGAATGGGCCTGATAAATGACCTGGGCCCGAATCAAGCAGTCATCAGGCAAGCCCAATGCCGAAGAGTGAAGTTGGAGGTCTTTGAAGACGATTGGACCCATGGTTGCAAAAGCCTCGAGGATGAGCCCAATGGAGAAAGTTAGTTAGGAATCTTCTAGAACATTGTAAACAATCTATAAATAAGTGAAAAATAAAGAAGAGAGGAGATCGAAATGTTTGAAGTGTAATGAAACTGTCGATTAAGAGAGAGAAAATTATTGCATTTTCAATGGCGCCGTCTGTAGGAAACGATGAGGGTGGATTGATGTTTGATTCAGATTGATTCGATCCAGTGTAGTGCGTGAAGACGAAGCCTGATCGTTGAAGGCGGAATCAAGATCGGTGAAATCGTGATCGGAGAAGTTGGCGTTCGATCTATGCAGCTCTGATTTATGCTTGTTTTGGTGAGCTGTGCGATCGAAAGTTGTTGAAATTGCTTAATTTAACAAGTTCGTCGCTGGAATAACTCAGATCTGGCTAGTCACGATCGAAATTCATCTAAGCTAGAATCCAGATCTAAAGCGTCTGCATTGGCAAAGTTCAGATCTGATTAGAAATTTGTGGTTAATGACTTTGCTACGATCCGGAATGATGATCGGAGGAGAGAGTTCAAATCCAGTGGAGAATGGCCAGCAGATGAAGCTTGATGAACTGATGAACATGATCGAGGTTCTGAGAAAAGAAAATGCAGAGTTGAGAGCTGGAATGGAGCGCCGAGAGGTTCCGGTTGCGCTGCGACCGCCTCCAGTGGGCGAAAGAGGTGTGCGGCCTGATGAAGCACATCAAGGTGAGCAAGAGGGAGATAACCACGTCGATCTCCATCGTGAGGAGGTTAGGATGAAGAATTTACCGCCAAACATTCGTCTAGTTGAGGATCGAGAAGGATCTATACATCTCGACCCGCATCGTGAGCAGATCAGGCGGGAAGAAACTATAGCTTTCAATCCGCATCAGGAAAGGCACAATCGCGAACAGGATATGGAGTTTGATTGTCACAAGATTAACTCGCCATGGCAAAAAAAGTTCACTGAGGAAAGGTCGTTCGATCTACCTTATCGGCCTTCAATGGCTACATATGATTATAGGAGCTCGAAAAGAAGATCTACATATCAAAGAATCGTCACGAGGTTTGAAAGAGAGAATGAGACCCTCCGTTCGACAGCACGGACGGTTGATTCACCGTTTACTGACGAAATCCTGAATGTTCCAAGCCCGAGAAAGTTTTCCATCCCTGTTTTCATTCTATTCAACGGAACGACCGATTCGATTGATCATGTATATCACATTCAGTTGAAGATGACACTGAACACGGAGAATGATCCTTTGATGTGCAAATGTTTTTCTACAAGCTTAGCTAGACCGGCGCTTAACTGGTTCAAGAACCTGCCGAGGGGCTCAGTAGATAGTTTCCGTAGTTTGTGTGATCGGTTCATAAGCCAATACTATGGGAATAAGTGCTCGGCAAAAGATATCTCTAGTCTGTTCACTATGAAGCAGCATGACGATGAGCGTCTCCAAGCCTTTCTTACCAGGTTCAACCTAACCAAGAACATAGTGATAAAGTGTCATCCTTCCACAGCAGTTCAAGCATTCAAGTTAGTAATGACTCGAGGGACACCGTTGGTGCGACCGAGCGTGTGCACAAAATAATGCACAACACTTTAGGTTTAGAAATAATGTCAAGTGGGCACCATATTCTAAAATTTATAAAACCACTAAACACTTATACTATGGAGTATGAAGTGAGCAGGGATCGTCCCAAGAGATCTAAACAATTATAGGTTTTCCAGAATTGAATTCTACTTTAGTGCTTATGTGATTGCCAAAAGGGTTTTGTTTGTGATTAAAACTAATTTTAAACTAAATGATTGCAATAAAGAAATAGAGTTTAAGAGATTGGAAAGAGACTTAGGGTGTAGGATTCACCACTAAGCACATTCCCTAACTCACTCACTTTCAACTAATTGGGGAAATAATACTATGTAATCTATATGTGGCTAACAAGAGCAATGAAAAGTGTAAACCATCAATTTCAAGCATGAATCAACTACCTAATGACAATTAAACTAAGTGTAGTGCAATTCACCCATTCAAAGCATGATTTATCAATCCAAGTTACAAATTTAACACACATTAATCTAGAAGATAATGCAATTGTGACAAAAAGTATGGAATTCAAACATAAGTATGGATGGTCTACTTACCTAATAATTGAATTGCAATTAAATTAATTAAACTTAAATTAAACTAATTAGACATGAATTTAAAACTAATTAAACAACAAATTAACCTAAACATGTAGTACCATCCATCAAATGTAAGCATTTTTCATCAATTTGAAACACAATTACAACTAAGCAATACCATGCATAGCCATCACAAGAATCAATTAACAAAGAATTCGTGTGTAAAATTTGTTTATCAATCAACCGCACATAAGACAATATGAGATTAATACAGATAATCAATTGGAAGAATTTAATTCATAATATTCAAGACTATACACTAATTACATAAATTAATCCCCAAAAAGTATGAAAAGAGAGAGAGAATAGGTTACATGCTTAGGGTTTATCCAACCCTAAGTAGAAGAATCAGCCACTCATGGTTGATGGAGTCGAAGATAGGACAATCCCCATCATCTGCTTCATCTTCTCTGAACTTTTCTTCCAAACCCTAGCCTGTTCTTCTTTTTCCCTTTCTTCGCGTGTTTTTCCAGAGAGAAAATACGATACCACGATACAGAAAAAAAAATAAAAATAAAACTCTTTTTTCTTTTTTTCTAATAATCTTTACCTAAATAAAAACTAAAACTAACCCTAATCTAATGGCTCACTGGGCCTTAAGTAACAATCTCATTAAAGCCCAACAGTTCCCAAAATGAGCCCAAAAATTAAATAAAAACTGTAATGTTGCTAAGTCCTGGGGGATCGATCCCCCACCCTGGGGATCGATCCCCCAGAGTTGACAAATTCCTTTAAGCCTTATTTTTGCCCCGGGCTATTTGGTTTGCTTCTCCATCTTTGGGAACATCATCAAAGGCCCGAAATTGACCGCTTTGTGCCATTGTCTGAAAATCTTTGCTTAACTCCAAAAAGGCTTAATTGGACCGTTCTTAGCTCATTTTAACTTTATTGCCCTGAAATACACATAAACATAAATTAGGACTAAAATATAAAATTAAGATAGATGCAAAGACTGAAATACCTTAGCTTAGGTGCTGAAATGTGCAACATTTAAGCACTTATCACGCCCCCAAACTTAGATATTGCTAGTCCCTAGCAATAAACAACAGCATGGAAATGAAACAAACATATATACGATTATGAACTAATAAAGCAAATAAAGATAACACCACTTTCGTAGGGATCACGGTTGCATTTAGCATATGCAACAAACCTTTTAAACCCCTAGGTTACCCCTAGTGGACGAGTGAAGTCTCGTGAGGGTTTACAGAAATGGTACCCACAAACATCAACAGCTCTTTCTTACTTGAGAAGTAACGACACATATTAAACAAGTGTTGAAAGTAGACTACCTCAAGTATGCAAATTTCTGCCATTTCTAAGCTATTATCAACGTTTCAACATCATGTAAGCAAAAACGGTCCTCCACACATCAATCAATTAATCATGCAAATTGAATCAATTATATCATCCTTTTAAGTGAACCGGCATCAAAATGTGTTGCTATCCAAGCAAATCAAAGTAATGGCATAGCCTTACCCTCAAACTAGCATGCAGATATAGTACCAGACATCAAGACATTGAATGAACCTTGTTATTTAATCAAACATTTTTTTTTTTTTTTTTATTGATTTCATTTTTTATTTTTATGTATGACCATGTGCAATGTCCAAGTTCCTTAAGCTCTCTAATCACCCCATGTAACAAGCGTTGAGCCAACGACTCCCAAACCAGATGGTCTTAGGGCGTTAAGTGTAAAGACACTCCTAAGGGCGTAATGACTCGGAATGGCTAGGCTACGAACTCAAACTAATCATACATCTTACATTCTTCCCTTGTCTTCCTTTTTAATCAGTTGACATGTTGAAAGAATGCAGTTTTTTTTTTTTTTTTTTTTAATTTATTTCTTTTCTTTCCTTTGCAAGGTCATTTTATCAAGAATGAAAGCTTTCAAAGCATACTAGCTCAATTGGAACAAACCAAAACAATAATCAACTAAGCATGTACCCCACAAATTGAATGCTAGTGTGCGCAAGTGCAAATGTAGAATTCTAGAATCAACTCTCAAAGCATTTTCAACCAACAAGATGATGTGTACCACAAAAGCAAACATGATGTCAAAAATTAAAATTTACCCCTAAATGGCATCCTAGAGCATACAAGAAGTATTAGACTCTAACAACTTGTTTTTTAAAGGCACTATGCTTCAAAAGTTCAAAATCATTGCCAAATATATCTCAAATCTCAATCATGCATTTAAAACTCAACTTAAAGTAGAATGTAACAAGGCTACTTTACCCCCAAACTTAAACTGCATATTGTCCTCAATGTGCAATGAGAACAATGAAAGAAATGGAAAGAGTATACCGTGATGGCAAAAGTTAATGACGTCCGGTAATGATCCATGACGAAAGAGGTCTTCCCCAAACTTGGATGCAAAAACCTACTAGAAAAGCCACACTAGCAACTCACATCAAATATCAAATGGAATAAGTAAAGCATACATTCCAAAACAATATAGAATAAGATGTAAAGAGATATGATATCAAGCCCTTTGTAAAAGATGAAAACATGCATAACTAAGCAGAAGGGCATAACGGGAACACATATTTTTGAAATTTTGGTGATATGTTTTTTTTTTTTATTTTAATTTCAAGAATGGGATTGATTTCCCAGTTTTTTTTTTTTTTTTTTTTTTTTTTTTAACACAAAGAAAAATATTCTAAACTAAAAAGAAAAAATATATATTAAACTAAAAAGAAATAAATATATACTAAAATAAATCAATTCAAGTTTTTTTTTTTTTTTTTTTTTTTTACAAAGAAAAAGAACATGTATATACAACCAACAAAATAAAATAAGAAAAATGGGCTAAGTTTAACGTCTCTAGCAAGACGGAATGTTACTGAAATTTTATTTTATTTTTATCAAAAATAAATAAAGAAATAAATAACTAAAAACACTACTACAAATTCTACTTAGCCTTTTTTTTTTTTTTTTAAACATCAATGCTACTCTTTTTTTTATCTATTTTTTTTTTTTTTTAATAAATCAATTCAAAATATATATATATATATATATATATATATATATATATATATATATATATATATACTTTTTAATTATTAAAATTTTTATGTTATGTTTTTATTTATTTATTATTATTATTTTTTTTTTTGTTTTTTTTTTATTATTTTATTATTTTAATTTTTTTTCTTTTCTTTTTCTTTTTCTTTTTTTTTTTTTTTTTTTAAATTTTTTGGTATCAATTGGAACGGCGAAGCCAAAAGCTCGCCGGAGAAGATGAACAGCCGCGACCGCTATTGGAAGAACCAACCGCCGGAAATCGTGGCCGGAGAAGAACCAGCCTTGTTCGCCGGCGAAACCAAGCCGAGATCGCCAGAGAGAAACGAACCCGCGACGCCGGAAAAATGAACCCAGTTGCGACCCAGCAGCGATCAGAGAAGAACCCAACCGCTACGCCGTTGGACGAACCAGCAGCAATCGCCGGAGAGACGACGCCGATGAAGCCGTAAACCAGCCGCGATCGCTGGGAGAAAAGGGACGCCGATGAAGCCGAGATCGCTGGAATATGATGCCGATGCAGCCGCGACCTCGCTGGAGAATAACGAGCCGCGAACCCACCAGCTGGAATTACCGGCTAACGAACCCAGAAAACGACAAACGGCGTCGGAAAGACGAACCCAGATGCAACGCAGGAAAGCAACGAACAACCGCGTCATCGGATGACGAGACAGATCACCGGAAAGATGAACCCAGCTGCGAATCCGCTGCTGGGTCTCGCCGGCATATGAAATAGCCGTGACCCAGATCTGACGGCGGAAAAATAAAGGCCGAAACAGCCTTGATCGCTGGAGAACACCAGCCTAAATCGCTGGAAAAACTCAGCCTCGACGCCAGAGAAGAACTATGAACAGCCAAGAGAAGAGAAGAGCGAACCGTGAGGGTTGGACAATGAAATTGGGTTTAGAGATTTTTGGGGGAAGAAGCAGAATTTCAAGCAACAGAGAGAAATGTATTCGTGGCTTCAAGGGCTAAGGTGCGATCGATCTGCTTTGATGGGGGATCGACAATTTTAGGCAAAAAATGTCCCCTTCACTGTTTAATAAGAAGGGAGAAACATAAGTAAAATGGGATCAATCCATTTGAACGGGGGATCAATCCACTTGGCCTATTTTTTTGTTGCTCTCTGCCAATAAAATGGGATCGATCTCCTACCCGTTTTGGGATCGATCTTTCTTTTTTTCTTTTTTTTTTCAATTTTTCAATTTTTTTTTATTTTTTATTTTTTAAAAATAATAATAATAATAATAATAAAAATAAACAAAAAAAACAAAACTAAAAAGAATATATACACTAAAATGAAAAATAGATAAAAAAATAAAATAAAAATAAAAATAATAATAAATAAAATTAAAATAAAATCACTCATCAATCTATACTAATTAATACTTCTAAAAAAAAAAATTTTATGTTTTTGAATAAATCAAAATTAACATGAAATATATACAAAAATAATAAAAATAATAATAAAAAAAATAGATAAAAAATCAAACACCAACCTACATTACTCATTTACAATTTTTTTTTTTATTTAAAAATGCATAAATGTACAAAAGGAAAAATAGAAATAAAATAATAATAAAATGAAAATTAAAATGCAACGAAGGAGAAACTCGATACAACTAGTGTTTAACGTCGCTAGAAAGACGTGAGATATTCTCAATCTTCAAAATAAATGGGATCTACCAAGAGGGTAGATTCCACATTTCTTTGAAAATTTTGTCCATCAATATATGGTTTAAGCCTTTGACCATTAACTTTGAAGGTCCCTTCATCTTTTAGATTTTTAAGTTCAACAGCCCCATGAGGTGAAACGGAGATAATTTGATAAGGGCCTTCCCATTTGGTTCGAAACTTTCCAGGGAAAAATTTGAGCCTAGAGTTGAATAACCAAGCCTTTTGACCGGCTTCAAAGGACTTTTTCACAATATGTTTATCATGAAATGCTTTTGTCCTTGCCTTGTAAATTTTTGAACTATCATAGGCATCATTTCTCAATTCCTCTAGCTCATTGAGTTGGAGTAAACGGTCCTTTCCAGCCTTATCAAGATCAAAGTTGAGCTTTTTTATTGCCCAAAGTGCTTTGTGTTCTACCTCAACCGGAAGATGACAAGGCTTCCCATAAACAAGTCTATATGGAGACATGCCTATTGGAGTCTTGTAAGCTGTCCGGTAAGCCCACAAAGCATCGTTCAATTTTCTTGACCAATCTTTTCGGGTCGGATTGACAGTTTTCTCAAGAATATGCTTGATTTCCCTATTTGACACCTCGACTTGCCCACTTGTTTGGGGATGGTAGGGAGTGGCTACTTTATGTGTGACGGAGTATTTTAAGAAAAGTTGCTTCAAGAATTGATTACAGAAATATTTTCCTCCATCACTTATCATAGCCCTTGGCATACCAAAACGAGCAAAGATATTTGATTTAACGAATGCAATTACCACGGAGTGGTCATTCGTTTTGGTAGCACAAGCCTCAACCCACTTTGAAACATAATCAACGGCAACGAGGATATATTGAAAGCCATAAGACATTGGGAATGGTCCCATAAAGTCTATGCCCCATACATCGAAGATTTCAACTACAAAGATTGAAGTTAAGGGCATCATGTCTCTCTTTGACATTGATCCCAACTTTTGACACCGAACACATACCTTACAAAAGTTATAGGCATCTCGGTGGATAGTGGGCCAGAAGAGCCCACTTTGAAGAACCTTCAAAGCGGTCTTCTTTCCACTAAAATGCCCACCACAAGCAAGTGTGTGACAAAACGCAAGGACGCTCGGAACTTCACTTTCTGGCACACATCTCCTGATGATTTGATCCGGGCAATAACGAAACAGAATGGGATCTTCCCAATAGTATTTCCGGATGTTAGCAAAGAATCGGTCCTTTTCTTGTTTTGACCAATTAATGGGAAGTTTGCTGGTTGCAAGATAGTTAACAATGTCGGCGAACCAAGGCAACGTCCCATTTGAGATTTGAAAGAGTTGTTCATCCGGAAATGATTCATGAATTTCAAGATTTGGAGAAGATTCAACCATTAATCTAGACAGATGATCGGCAACGACATTGTCGGAGCCCTTTTTATCCTTGATTTCAAAGTCAAATTCTTGAAGAAGTAGAATCCATCTTATCAAGCGAGGTTTGGTTTCCTTTTTCATTAAAAGATGCCTAAGAGCGGCATGATCGGAAAACACAATTACCTTGGATCCTAAGAGATATGACCGAAATTTATCAAGGGCATATACTACGGCAAGTAACTCTTTCTCGGTGGTAGAATAGTTCAATTGGGCACCTGAGAAAGTCTTACTCGCATAGTATATAGCATATGGTAGTTTACCTACCCTTTGCCCCAAAACAGCACCCATTGCGAAGTCGGAAGCATCACACATAATCTCAAATGGTAAGGACCAATTTGGAGGTTGCATGATAGGAGCGGATGATAGATGAGTGCGAAGTTGATGAAAAGCATTTAGGCATGCTTCATCAAAAACAAATGGAGTCTCCTTGGCAAGAAGGTTACACAAGGGTCTAGCAATTTTGCTAAAGTCTTTGATGAATCGGCGATAAAAACCGGCATGTCCTAGAAAGGAGCGGATTTCTCTCACAGTAGTAGGTGGAGACAATTCAGAAATTAGCTCAACTTTCGCTCTATCTACTTCTATTCCTCTTTTAGAGATGACATGTCCAAGCACGATTCCTTCTTGAACCATGAAATGGCTCTTTTCCCAACTTAACACAAGATTAGTCTCACGACATCTTTGAAGCACTTTTTTGAGATTTTGGAGACACGAATCAAATAAGGACCCAAAAACCGAGAAGTCATCCATGAAGACTTCTAAATACTTCTCCACCATGTCCGAAAAAATTGACATCATACACCTTTGGAAAGTGGCAGGAGCATTGCACAATCCGAAAGGCATCCGTCGATAAGCAAATGTACCGAAAGGACATGTGAATGTGGTCTTTTCTTGATCCAATGGATCTAAGGCCACTTGATTGTACCCCGAGTAACCATCTAGGAAGCAATAGTATTGTTGCCCAGCCAATCTTTCCAAGATTTGGTCAATGAAAGGCAATGGAAAATGGTCCTTCCTAGTGGCATAATTCAGCTTTCGGTAATCTATACAAACACGCCATGAAGTGGCGGTGCGTTTCGAAATAAGATCACCCTTAGCATTTTCAACAACTGTGATTCCCGACTTTTTAGGAACCACTTGAGTTGGACTAACCCACTTGGAATCAGAGATAGGATAAATGATTCCCGCATCTAGAAGTTTCACAACCTCCTTCATGACCACTTCCTTCATATTTGGGTTCAATCTCCTTTGAACATCCCTAAATGGCTTTTCATCCTCTTCCATGTGTATGCGATGCATACAAATAGAAGGGTCAATGCCTTTTAAGTCAGCCACACTCCATCCAATGGCTTCTTTGTTAGCTTTAAGCACTTCCAAAAGATCATTCTCTTGGTCATTTTCAAGATTGGAAGCAATGATGACCGGAAGAGTCTCTTTTGGGCCTAAGAAGGCGTATTTCAGATTTGATGGAAGGGGCTTAAGCTCAAGAATAGGAGGAGAGATGAGAGATGGAACTGGTGGAGTACTAGAGAGTGAAGGAAGAGGTTCTTTCTTGCTTTTCCAAGGTGGGTAATCCAAAGTGGCCACAGAGTCCATTAAAGCATTCACCTCACTTATGGATCCTTCTGTGTCAAAACCACAACTTTCAAACATTTCGCAAAGGCACGCCTCAAGAGGGTCCTTAGATAAAATAGAGGGAAGAGTCTCCTCTATGTTTTCATCCAAGACATCTACTAGGAAACACTCGTCTTCATCTGTGGGATGTTGACTTGCATTGAATACATTAAGCTTAACCATCATGTTGCCAAAAGAGATGTCCATAATGCCGGATCTACAATTAATGGTGGCATTGGCAGTGGCAAGGAATGGCCTTCCTAGGATGACTGGAATGTGATTGGTGAGATTAGGGACTGGCTCAGTATCTAGTACCACAAAATCAACCGGGAAATAAAATTTATCAACCTTAATTAGAATATCCTCAACAATCCCCCTTGGTTTCTTAATTGATCTATCGGCTAGTTGGATTACTACCGATGTTGGCTTCAAGTCCCCTAATCCTAATTGCAAGTAAACAGAGTATGGAATGAGATTGATACTTGCACCTAAATCAAGGAGAGCTCTACGAACCTCTTGGTTTCCAATAACACAAGAAATAGTCGGAGCACCCGGATCCTTGAACTTAGGAGGAGTGTTAGAAAGAATGATGGAACTCACTTGTTCTGTTAAAAGCACTTTCTTAAGGTCCCTTCCCTTGCTCTTCCTCTTTTGTGTGCACAAGTCCTTCAAGAACTTTGCATATGGTGGAATTTGCCTAATTGCATCTAGAAGAGGAAGATTGATTTTCACTTGTTTAAACACTTCCATCATATCATGAATTTTTCCTTCTTGTCTCCCAAATGATGAAGTCTCTCTCAAAGCTTGAGGAAATGGAGCTTTTGGCTCATAAGGCTTCTCTAATTGGGGAGATGATGATGAAGATAATGTAATGTCCTTTTTGGAACCACTAGCATCCAAGGAAATTGGAATAGAATTTGGAATGGGATGGATGCAACCACTTGGTTGTGCCAATTCATTATCCTCCTTTGGTACCTCTACCTTATTATCCATTTTCCTACCACTCCTCAAGGTAGTAATTGCTTGAACTTGCTCATTTCCAGAAAATTCTGATGAAGGACTTGCTTGCGCCATAAATTGCCCTTTAGGATTGGTCTCAGTTTGACTAGGCAACTTACCTTTCTCTCTCACATTTAAAGAATTAGCTAATTGCCCAATTTGAGCTTCAAGCTTTGCAATTGATTGAGAGTGAGAATGAAACAGTTGATTATCTTTTTGAAGATTACCTAAAGCCTGCAAGACTTTGTCCTCAAAAGCTGAACTTTTAGGAGGCGCTTGATTTGGATTAGAGTAAGATTGAGAATTTGATGCTTGAGGATGAGAGTAGGACTGAGGATTTGATGCTTGAGGTTGAGAGTATTGATTCACATTCTGAGGATAGAATGAAGGACGGTAACCTTGAGAATTCTGATTTTGATTTTGGAGATGTGGGGGAACATACTTTGCCTGGTAACCTTGATTTTGAGGAGGGTTTGCACCGTCTCCTTGATTTCTCCATGCAAAGTTTGGATGATTTTTCCACCCCGGATTGTAAGTATTGGAATAAGGGTTGTTCCCTTGATGAATGAAAGCAGCATTTGCTTGTTCTTGAGACTCACTTGGTATAATTTGTCCAAGAGGGCAATTTGAAGTATGGTGAGTGTAACTAGAACAAGTCATGCACATTTCATTGGAATGGTGAGGATATGATTGAGTTGCCGGACCTTGATTCAAAAGGAATGTATCAAACCTTTGAGTAAGATTTTTGACCTCAGCGGCAATTTCCATGGAAGAGTCTATTTGATTTATAGCTTTCTTTCCTCCCATATGTGCTAGGTGACTACCCCTAGAAGATGAAGATCTATGCATTGAGTTTTCACTCATTTTTTCGAAAAGTTGCCAAATTTCATCTTCATTTCTTTCAATGTAGCTTCCGCCACAAGAAGCATCAACAATGCCCTTATTGGCATCGGATAAACTTGAAAAGAAACATTGAACTAATTGCCACTTAGGAATGTCATGATGTGGACACTTCCGTAGCAAGTCATTCAAACGTTCCCATGCTTCATGAAGGGGTTCTCCTTCTTGTTGTTTAAATTCACGAATGGAAGTTCTCATGGCATCAGTTCGACTTGCGGGGTAATACTTTTTTAAGAACTCTTGTTGCAATTGTGCCCAAGAGGTGATTGTATTTGGCCGCAAGTTGTTGAACCAATATTTAGCTTTATCCCGAAGAGTGAAAGGGAAAAGCTTCATTTTTAGGACTTCTTCCGGAACATCCGTGATTTTCACGGTGGAACAAACTTCCAAGAACTCATCTAAATGTTTATAAGGCTCTTCATTGCTCAACCCATAGAAAAGGGGGCACATGTTAATGGTGGAAGCCTTAATCTCATAATGATGAGCACGAAAATTTGGCAATTGAATGCAAGTAGGTGCATTATATTGATTTGGAGTGTAACGATCCCTAAGGACCATTGGAGGATTGAGAGGATTGAGAGGAGGATATGGCATTTGACCTTGTTGATGATATGCCATTTGACCTTGTTGAGGGTATGCCATTTGAACATATTGTTGTTGTTGCTCACCAATTGGGGGAACAATATTTGGCCTTGGCATCCCTAGATTAGGTTGTTGCACCGCATGATTAACTGGTTGTGGCATTCCCAAGGGTGGATGCACACCTTGAGGATCCACAATATGAACTTGTGGTGGGTGGTGCACACCATTATGATCCACATGACCAAGATCTACAACGGGATCTTCAATTGGATCTTCCATTAAAGGTGATGGAAGATCAAAATTTAAAAGATTAAGATGACTATCCCTAGTACTACTTCTTAAACGCCGAAGAAAAATTTCAAGATTTTGATTTACAGGAGCAAGAGGACGATTAAGTGATCTACGACCATGCATGCACTAGAACAAGTCAACACACCAACATTTCAAAATTTCAACCTCCACATACGATGTTCCCAAACTCCTCAATAATATCAATGCACTTAAAACAAATAAATGCCTCCACACGGGCCGATGCCTTCTACAAGAAGGTATGCTTGGACTTAAAAATAAAACAATTCAATTTAAGCCTCCACTTGGGCTGTCCAAAGCATGCAAATTGGTATACAATTAAAGTACTAAAATTAAAGAGAACTTACAGATGGTCCTTAAGCAACTTCAAATTTTTTTTTTAATTGCTTCTAAGTCCAGCGTTTGCTCCACTTTGCTTCAAGTACCTAATTGACAAATCAAATAAAAAAAATTAAAAATTAAAATGACTCAAAAGTAGACAATCAACAAAGAACTAATGTTTAATTCAATTCTTCAAAACCGTTAGATCCCCGGCAACGGCGCCAAAGCTATGGTGCGACCGAGCGTGTGCACAAAATAATGCACAACACTTTAGGTTTAGAAATAATGTCAAGTGGGCACCATATTTTAAAATTTATAAAACCACTAAACACTTATACTATGGAGTATGAAGTGAGCAGGGATCGTCCCAAGAGATCTAAACAATTATAGGTTTTCCAGAATTGAATTCTACTTTAGTGCTTATGTGATTGCCAAAAGGGTTTTGTTTGTGATTAAAACTAATTTTAAACTAAATGATTGCAATAAAGAAATAGAGTTTAAGAGATTGGAAAGAGACTTAGGGTGTAGGATTCACCACTAAGCACATTCCCTAACTCACTCACTTTCAACTAATTGGGGAAATAATACTATGTAATCTATATGTGGCTAACAAGAGCAATGAAAAGTGTAAACCATCAATTTCAAGCATGAATCAACTACCTAATGACAATTAAACTAAGTGTAGTGCAATTCACCCATTCAAAGCATGATTTATCAATCCAAGTTACAAATTTAACACACATTAATCTAGAAGATAATGCAATTGTGACAAAAAGTATGGAATTCAAACATAAGTATGGATGGTCTACTTACCTAATAATTGAATTGCAATTAAATTAATTAAACTTAAATTAAACTAATTAGACATGAATTTAAAACTAATTAAACAACAAATTAACCTAAACATGTAGTACCATCCATCAAATGTAAGCATTTTTCATCAATTTGAAACACAATTACAACTAAGCAATACCATGCATAGCCATCACAAGAATCAATTAACAAAGAATTCGTGTGTAAAATTTGTTTATCAATCAACCGCACATAAGACAATATGAGATTAATACAGATAATCAATTGGAAGAATTTAATTCATAATATTCAAGACTATACACTAATTACATAAATTAATCCCCAAAAAGTATGAAAAGAGAGAGAGAATAGGTTACATGCTTAGGGTTTATCCAACCCTAAGTAGAAGAATCAGCCACTCATGGTTGATGGAGTCGAAGATAGGACAATCCCCATCATCTGCTTCATCTTCTCTGAACTTTTCTTCCAAACCCTAGCCTGTTCTTCTTTTTCCCTTTCTTCGCGTGTTTTTCCAGAGAGAAAATACGATACCACGATACAGAAAAAAAAATAAAAATAAAACTCTTTTTTCTTTTTTTCTAATAATCTTTACCTAAATAAAAACTAAAACTAACCCTAATCTAATGGCTCACTGGGCCTTAAGTAACAATCTCATTAAAGCCCAACAGTTCCCAAAATGAGCCCAAAAATTAAATAAAAACTGTAATGTTGCTAAGTCCTGGGGGATCGATCCCCCACCCTGGGGATCGATCCCCCAGAGTTGACAAATTCCTTTAAGCCTTATTTTTGCCCGGGGCTATTTGGTTTGCTTCTCCATCTTTGGGAACATCATCAAAGGCCCGAAATTGACCGCTTTGTGCCATTGTCTGAAAATCTTTGCTTAACTCCAAAAAGGCTTAATTGGACCGTTCTTAGCTCATTTTAACTTTATTGCCCTGAAATACACATAAACATAAATTAGGACTAAAATATAAAATTAAGATAGATGCAAAGACTGAAATACCTTAGCTTAGGTGCTGAAATGTGCAACATTTAAGCACTTATCAACCGTTCCATACAAGTTTGGTGGTGAACACGCCGAAGACAATGGACGAGCTGAATGAGAGAGCTGATGGTTTCGTGCGCCTAGAAGAGGAAGAAGCAGTTAATGCTAGGAATACATCTATCATCTCCATAGAAGAGAAGTCCAAAGCCAAGATACGGCAGAAATAAGTTCCTCCACAGCGTCAGACCTCCTGGAAGGCAGAGAAGAGGCCTAGGGAGGATGATTTGATTACTCCACTCAAAGTTACACTGGCAAGGCCATACCAAGAAAATAAAGATAAGTTTCGTCCTCCCTTGCCAATTAGACAAACTCTCTAATAGAGGGATCAGTCTAAACATTGTGTTTTTCATAGTGATTTTGGTCATCAGACTAATGAATGCAGGAAATTAAGGAGACAAGTGGAGATACTGATCGCCAGGGGAGAGTTTGCAGGATATGTTCAAGGACTAGCCCAAGAGCAGAATCAACCAATTGAGCAAGTCAAAAGAAATCAAAAGCCGAATCACCATAACACTCAGCCCGTTCAGATTATAAATGCAATTCATGGTCGACCTGAACAAGCCGAAGAGTCCGAAGAATTGATCCGAATGCGTCTTCGGCAAGCACAAATGAAAAGGAGAATAGGCAGTGTCAACACTCTGCACCAGCAGAGCGCATCAATGTAAATAAGATTCGATAAAACAGACTTAATGCGAGTTCAGATTCCTCATGAAGACCCCCTGGTCGTTAGTTTGACAGTGGCAGAGTATTTGGTACCAAGAGTGCTAATTGATCCAGGGAGCAGTGCCAATATCATGCCTAGTGTCACCTTCTATCGGCTGGAAATCAAGCCAGAGGAGCTCAAATGTACTGGTAATCCATTGTTGGGATTTGGTGGAAAACGAGTTGAACCGATCGGCACAGTAGAATTGCTTGTTTGGGCAGCCGAAAAGGAGCTTATCGAGAGCTTTGTGGTGGTGGAGATCCATCCCTCTTATAATTTGTTAATGGGGAGAGGGTGGATTCATAGGGTACAGAGAGTACCATTGACCCTGCACCAAGTGATGAGATGCCTGAGTCCGGACGGGAGCAAGGTGATAGACATCCATGGGGATCAAGTTGCCCCAAAGGAGTGTTACTCAGTGACTTTGAAAGCCGCAAGGAAGGGAAAAGCTCCCATTCGCTCTGCTAGTACACAATAGCAATTAATGAAACCTCCCCCCAGCACGAACGGGGAGGAGCTTCCGGTGCAAACCGAGGAACCCCTAGTTGAAGTTCAAATTGATCATTTGAGGCCAAATCGAATCACAAAGGTAGGTTCAGGGCTTGCCGAGGAAGAAAAACGTCAATTGATTGATTTCCTCTCCCAGAACGCAGATGTATTCGCTTAGAGCCATCTGGACATGCCAGGGATCGACCCCTCAGTCTCTTGCCATTCTCTTAATGTAGATCCAAGCATCAAGCCAGTAAGACAGAAGTAGAGAAGGTTCGCCTCGGAGCACAACCAGGTCATTGCAGACGAAATTAATCGATTGTTGGAGGCTGGGTTTATTAGAGAAGTACAGTACCCAGTCTGGTTGTCGAACGTGGTTGTAGTGCAAAAGAAGAATGGAAAATGGAGAGTTTGCATTGATTTCACCAATCTGAACAAAGCTTGCCCAAAGGATAGTTTTCCACTTCCAAAGATTGATCAAATGGTGGACGCAACAGCCGGGTATGAGCGGCTGACCTTTCTGGATGCTTATTTAGGCTACAATCAAATCCCAATGGACCTAAACGATGAGGAAAAGACCTCTTTTGTCACTGAATAAGGGATCTATTGCTACAAGGTTATACCGTTCGGACTGAAGAATGCCGGAGCCACGTACCAGAGATTGGTTAGCAAGATTTATAAGGATTAAATGGGCAAAATAGTGGAGGCTTACATCAACGACATAGTGATAAAAAGCAAACAGAAGGACCATCACTTAAAGCATTTACATGAGGTGTTTAGCGTACTAAGAAAGTATGGAATAAGGCTGAATCCAACTAAATGCTCATTTGGCGTAGGATTCGGGCAATTCTTTGGCCACGTGGTCAACAACAAGGAATTGAGGTTAGTCCAACCCAAGTGGAAGCTCTGCTAAAAAATGTTGAACCAAGTATTATCAAAGAAGTCCAAGTTCTCACCGGACGCATAGCGGCACTGAGTCGATTCATCTCTAAGTTATCCGACCGATGCAAACCATTCTTCGATACAATCAAGGGTCACGAAAAATAGTCCTGGGGGGATGAACAGAGGCAAGCACTGATTAAGTTGAAAGAATATATGTGAAACCCACCAGTCTTGAATGCCCCAGTGCCAGGCGAAAAGCTTTTCTTGTACCTTAGAGTTTTAAATGTTGAAACCAGTGGTATGTTGATACGATGTGCCGAGGGTAGGCAATTCTCTGTTTTCTATGTAAGCAAAACGTTGACCGAGCCAGAGAGAAGGTATTTAAAGGCCGAACGAGTAATCTTATCCTTGGTAAACGCAAAGAGGAAGCTCAGGCATTACTTCGAGTCCCATCCTATAGTCGTTCTGACCACATTTCCTATAAGGGTGATCCTGCATAAGCTTGATTTGTCTAGACGAATGACGAAATGGGCGATAGAGCTTAGTTCTTTTAACATAACATATGAACCCCGAACGGCTATTAAAGGGCAAGCTGTGGCTGATTTCTTATTGGAGTGTGATGTAGATAAGCCAGATGAATGTCTTGAAGAATCTTCATAGAAGCTTTTCGTTGATGGCTCCTCAAATCAGATGGGGGCAGGAATCGGGGTCAAGTTACAAACACCAGAAGGCACTACGCTGAGCCAAGCGATTAGGCTTGAGTTCAGAGAAACTAACAATGAAGTAGAGTATGAAGTACTACTGGCTGGGTTAAGGTTGGCTAAGGAGTTAAAAGTCAAAAGTCGAACGCCAAACACTTGCTAAAAATAATGAAGAGCCAAGTGGCAAATGGCATTCTAGCCGAGCGCCAGACACTTAAGCAAAGTAAGTGGCAACTGGCACTACGAGCCGAACGCCAAACACTTGCTAAAAATGACGAAAAGCCAAGTGGCTGGTATTATTAGCCGAAGGCCACTCACTTGTTTAAAAAAATAATAATTATTAAAATTATTATTATTATTATTATTATTACTTCCAAATGATGCAGAGATTGAGATCGGATGTAGTAAAAAATTATCCTTTTCATTCATGATAAGTTGAAAGATTACAAGGAATATCATAAGAAGATGGGTACAATCAAGTTTTGTTTGTCTCCTCGTTCACCTGCTCACCCTTGGTAGCCTCCGTAGGATTGTTAACATTCACCTCCCCATCATTGGTTATGGCATCTCTGTGAGGGGGGAGTCAAGCTGGATCACCACTTCATTTTGCTGAGGTCCGCCCTCAGTAGCAGTCACAAGGGGAACCACAGTAGAGAGAGGAGGTACGTCTAAAGGATGAACAGGACGGAGGGACAGGGATAACTCTGGATGAGGCAATCCCCTCGCATTCTTCAAAGATGTGCTAGGCAAGAGTGGGGTCAGGATTAGCATAGACTCCTGGGGGATCAATTTCCAGCTCCTTGTCAACATCATCCGGGCCTGTGCCTGAAATGGTCTGAGCCTCAGCAGGAAGGCGATCGTTGAAACCCTCTCAGTATCCCTCGGCATACCTGAGGGCCCCAATGCTGGAGAAACGACTGTACAGAGCCATCATCCCTCCATTGACCCTGCTGATGACGCTGAGTAGGGCATTACGCTCATCCAGAGCCCTCTTTTCAAAGGCCATGCGCTCTGTTTGTTCGTTATGAAGTAGGCGCTGAAGATTGTCTCTTTTGGCCTTGAGCGCTTCGCGTTCAGTCTTCCAGACGTTCTTCTCAATTTGAAAGGCGTCTTTTTCGTCTTGAAGGGAGTTTGCTTCTTTTTTCAGACCGTCCCTTTCTTTCTCAACCTTGTTCAGGTGCATCATTAATTCAGCATTCTTGGTGCTAATGATGTTATTCTCCTTGGTGGATGCTTCAAGGCTGTTGGCGAACTTGCGCACCTTAGCGTTGACAGCCTCAACATGCTTTTGCATGGCCATCATGCCAAAGAGAGTCTGTAAAATAATACATGAGTACTAATTAAGCCGAACGTATGTCTAGAGGAATTGTAATATAAAGACATTTTTAAATGCAATAAGGAGGAGGGTAGGGAATTACCTCCATAGCCGCAAGAGGAAAACGGCTGAAGACCTCCTTCTGAGACAGAGATTTGGCGACCTCAATGTCTTTAGGAGACCACATGTTCTTGTAGTAGGCTATGGCTGTTGGGCCTTCTTTGAACATGGTTTCGCTCGGCTTCACCACCTAGCCGTCAGCTCGGAAGAATTTGGGGGTCCACGGAGCCTCTCCAGAGGAGGAACCGGTGGCAGTGCCTGACCCGAAAGAAGCAGTTGGCCTGACCTGAGGAGGGATAGACAAACCTAACCCGGAAGTTCTAACCCTCCTTGCCAGGGGAATTTTATCAGGGCTGCCTTCGCTTTCAGGCTGAGGCTTTTTTCCTCGTTCTTTATCCTGAACGGATGCAATGGGGGCAGTGGTACTCCAAACTTGAGGGACAGAGTTCTGGTTTACAGGTAGAGCGGTGACGATCGGACGAACAGTCACCACGTTCGGGGTAGTGCTGGAAGTGGTGGCAGATGAAGATGCCGAAGCTGGGGAGGAAGAAGCCGCAGAAGCAGCGATGACCCTGGGAAATCCTTCCTCCTACTGAAGGATGGAATCCGAAGCTGACTCATTGTGGTGCCGATGAGAGAGATATCACTTAAATTCTCGGATGTGAGGAGTTCCAAACAGGAAGGGATGTCGTTCAGAACGTAGTCCTTCAAATAATTGAACTTATCCCTGCAAACGTTATAACTAAGTTCGTTAACCTACGGGATATCCAAAGAATTGTAAAGAAACGAACAGAAGCGAGGAATGCAAGTTTCACAAGGGCAATCTGTCTTATGGGTCTTGAATTTCTTATAAGAAGACACGGAACATTTACCGAAGGCAGTTGGGATAGGATAATCCTTGGCAACCAGAGCAAACCAAGCCCTCCGAACGCCAACAATGCCTTTTTTCCATCCCTTCTCGAAATTAAGTTTGTTTGTACAGATGGATCTTTTCTCAATAGGGTAAAAATCTTAATATGCGTCCTCCAACCTGATCTTGCTGACCTTGTAATAGAGGAGAAGATCAACTAAATCAAGATCTAGGCCTTTGTCATGATTCAGAAGCAACAGAACGGACAGAACTCTAAAAAAATTGGGGTTAACTTGAAGAGGAGAAAGTTTTAACCTATTGAACACATAGCAGGAGAATGGGTGAAGAGGGAATCTAATAATGTGGAGGCAATGAAAGGAAAACAAGGTTTCACCTGGAAGAAGGCCAGCACCAGTTCTGATATTAATGTCTTTAGGGCATTCTCTAAGATGAATATTGGAAGGGAGGTGGAGTTTCATGCGCAGAATGTCCAAATCTATAGGGATGATGCCAACAATTATGATCCTTGGGGGAAATATGCAAATACTTTAAGAAGAAGAAAAAGCAGAACTAACCTTGAAAAGATTGAAATCAGCAAAGGATGTTGTAAAAGAATAGAGAGAGAAGAACATTTCACTGGATTCGCCGAAGAAGATTTGGTTTGAACAGAGAAGATCTGAGTTGCCCTAAGAGAATGAACTGAAATTGATTGACAGTAAGATGTGAGGGGTACGATAAGGGAAGATGTGGGTGTGAAGGAATAATATATAAATGGGAAGTGGTCCCGTTAACCGAGACGTTAGGAAGTTAAAAAGATTCAAATTTCAAAGACATTTATTGTAATACCCCTAATTTTGAAAGGTTATTCTTGGTATTTAATTGGTATTTAATTTATTATTTAATTGCATTTTATTTGATTATGTGTCATTTTATTGGATTATTTGTTTCATTTAAATTATATTATGGTGATTATTGAATTAGTTGTATAATTTGACTTTATTATATTATTTGTGTAATTTGACTTATTTAAATTAAATTAATTGCTTAATAATATGTAACTTGTATTAATTAACTGTTTTAATTACTTTAATTATTTAATTGCTTCATTTAATTAATTCTCTTTTTATTTATTTTCTTTATTGTAACTTAGGGCAGTAGGATGAAACGTGGCCGACTTGTAGTTGGAATTGGATTAGGGTTAAGGTCTAAGCCTATAAATATGCATATTATGGTGGTTTAGGATTTTAGAAAAAAATAAATAAAATTCTGTAAAACAGAGACCGTGAGATACAGAGGGAACAGAGAGAAATAGGAGAGGAAGGCTAGGTTGGATCAAGGAGGAAGGAACGTGGTTTTGTGAAACAACAATGGGGAGTTAGACGGACAATTCAGAGAACGGTGGTTTAGAGTTACAAACTGAAACTCAAAGGCAAGTCTCTGTTTTTCTCTTTTCCTTAAATCTGTGTTCTGTGCATGCCTAGCTAGACTCCAGGGGATTAATGAATGCTAAAATTGAGTAATTATGCATGCTTAGTCGGACTAAAACAGATGGTGTATGACTTTATTTTCATATTTCTGTTTTGAATGATTCTGAAAATTCTTGATGCACAATTGATGTTTAAGTTTAATCTTTGCATGTTACAACATCTAAAATAGTTTAGTATGGACGTATGGGACTTAAGTTGAATCTTAGAGGCTTTAACTATGGAGTTTTAGGGTGTGCAGAGGCTGAATAGACGAAGAAGACGACTTCAGCACCAACTCAGCCGACTAAGTTGGACCGCGACCTGGATTTTTGTTTTAATTGCCCAGAATTATTTCTAAACCTATTTTAATTAATCTAAATGTGTTTAATGGACTTAGGATGATCCCAGAATGTATCTTATATCTATATATGCTAAGAAGGTAGATGGTTTGGAAATTAAATAACTTATATGTTATTTATATCGGATGGAAGGGTAAATTTAATTGCTCTGACAATTGAAATTAATGTTTAAACGGATTAAACAATGTTCATGAAACGTTATGTTGTTTATCTGAGATGTATGTTAGTGACTTGGAGGGTAAGTTAGCTGCATGATATTTAAACTGTGGTATTGCTTAAATAAATGCAATACTTATCTGTATGGCGTGTATCATACTATCTGTGGATTAAATTGATGTATTATTTTTATATTGCTTCATTTATTGGACTGGATGGTTTAATTTTATATCATAATATTTTTAGTTTAATTGATGTGTTATTATGTTGTTGCATCAATTGTTGGACTGGATGGATTAATGCACTAGTATGGGACGGTGGCATTCTAGGGACGAATTAACCAAAGAAGTTAAATCATACCTAATCTGGATTGAGGTATGGATTAACCATAAGAGTTAAATCCATCTTCTACTTGTGTCATGTCAATAAAATAATTGAATGACCTACTTTGGTTTCTGGATGGATTGTTATACAGGTATCAAGCCACTATACCAGATGGATGATATTTTGTATTAGGAGGATACGGACTTTACATATTTATGTTATGGTGCCATCGTATGAGCTTGAGTCTCAGGATCATGGTTAGGGTGCGTATATCGCTTAGAATGGATAGCTGGACAGTAGTTGCTATTCCCTGATAGGTCTAGGTACTCATGACCACGTAATGTGCGATTTGCATTGTATCTTTACTCAGACTGAGACAGACCTATTGGACTAGTAAGCGTCCTATAGTGTTTAATATATACATATATGGATTACTCTAGATATTGTTGAGTCTATCTAGGATGTATCTGCGTATCGGATCCCTGTTTGGATCGTAGTAGAATAGGACTTGCATGTGGGCCTGACCCACTCGTTTATTTTTCAAGTGCTCGTCAGTTCCAGGGTTAAAGCTTGGTCGTGCAGAGCAGATACAGACTTCTATTCCACCGACTATGTAGGACTGTTTACTTATCAACTTTGGATCTTATTTCAGTTATTTTATTTTACAGTTGGGATTTTTACTAGGGGTCCACTAGATGGATTCCCGAGTTGTTAATTAATTGGAGGTTTCGGATTAGTGGATTTTAAGATTTAATATTTAAGGATTTTATTTAGTTTCCTTGCAGCTATTAATTATTTCTTATTCTGTTTTGTAATCTGTGTTCATTTTAAATATTAATTGTTTGATATTCCCTCGGGTTTGGACCTGGGCCTGATTAACCCGTGTCTCGGATCCGAGGGGTATCACATTTATTCCGAGGCCGACCGCTCGATGCCCCATGTGATCGTCTCGAGCCGTCGAATCATCATTAGCCGTCAAGTTATCATTAGGTCAATTGATAATCACACCCTAATGAATGAGGGAGTGATTATGGGGGCAGTTGAGGATACCAAAGGCGGCATGGGCCAGATCTAACCCACATGATGAAGAATGGGCCTGGTAAATGACCTGTGCCCGAATCAAGCAGTCATCAGGCAAGCCCAATGTCGAAGAGTGAAGCTGGAGGTCTTTGAAGGTGATTAGACCCACCTCGTGGATGAGCCCAATGGAGGAAGTTAATTAGGAATCCTCTATAATATTGTAAACAATCTATAAATAGGTGAAAAATAAAGAAGAGAGGAGATCGAAATGTTTGAAGTGTAATGAAATTCTGTCAATTTAGAGAGAGAAAATTATTGCATCTTCAGACACGGACCCAACGTGGGACCAGTGGATGTCCTTATTGAATTTTTTATATTTTTATTTTATACTTTAATTTTTTTAGAATTTATAAAGATGTCTCCACTAAAATTACAATTCGTCCCACTAGATTCTCTATTCTTTTTTTCTTTTTCTTTTTTTTTTTTTTTTCATTTTATACTTCAAATTTTTAAGAATTTATGAAAATTCCCACACTAAAATTACAATTCAGCCCCATTGATTTTTTTTTTTTTTTGCAATTTATACTTTACATTTTTAAAAATTTATAAAAAAACTTAATTGAAATTATAAAAATGAACCCACTATATAAGTTTGCCCTCACAAATTAAAAGTCCGCCCTCCCTCACAAATTTTTTGAGTCTGTCATTGCCTAAAACGCTCTTTGGCTGACACTCTTTTCTTCGTACTTGGTATCCTTCAAATTCAAAGAATGCATTATATTTTTATGGTGAAATATTAGCTTGGTATTTGTCTTGTTTTCAGTGCTAAAATTAAATCTAAAAAAGCATAAGGTGGCATTGATGGACAAGAAAACATGTATTATTAGGCTACTAGTTAACGAGATTTGAACTGGCCTTGCAAAAGCATTCAGCTAAAGAACGCGTTCAGTCCATGTGTGCGCAGAATTGGGCAAATACATTGGGCTCTTATACTGCTCTTCACATTGTGAGTGCTTCAAAAATATAGTAATTTTTAGGGACAGTAAACAAAAGCCAAATGGGTCTTCGTATGCTTTTTAAGAATTTATAAACAAACAGACGGAACAGACTTTGATTGAAAGCAAAACTGTCTCCCGAACATTCACACACACACACACATGCACGTATATATGTGTGTGTGTGTGTGTGTATGTGAAGGTCTTCAAGTTAGCCAGTTTGAAGGTTTCAACTTAAAAGCAAATATGGCTTTGGTTTCTAAAGCTTGTATGCACAATATTTATAATAAGCCGCTTATACGGTGGTCAAATTCTTAACCAACTTGTAATGGTACATTCAATTTTATTTGTAAAAAATTGACATTCTCGTGTCTTTTTTGGAACTTAAATTACCGACCTTCTTTTTTAAAAATAAAAATGTGAAATCGAATTTTAAACAAGATACTTTGTGAGGCATCATAACCAAATGATTTACTTGTTTAAATTAGAGGAAATATTAAGAGAGAGTTATCTCAAATACAATATTGATCTTTAACATTAGATTGTACATGTGAGCACACTTTGAATTTATAACATGTACAATGTACATTTTTCCATCGCGACTTGACCTTATCATTTGGAATAAGGAAGTGATATCATTAGATTAAGTCAATATTAATTTTGGTGCTATTTTGTGTTATTGATAATGTTGTGACTGAGTAATCACACTAAATTATTATAAAATAATCTTGTTTTTAATCTTGTTTTTATTTGTTATTATTATAGTGATGGAAGCAGTCAATGGTAGCATTAGAAAACTGAGTCTTTGTGTGGTAGTAGTACTGGTCTTTAACCACTCCCTCATTTTTATAATCCATTCTTCACAAACAGATAACAATCACGTATATATAACCATTGGAGCATTTTTAATTGGAGTTTGTACACACACACGCGTATTGACATATATAATACCTACACTATCAACTTTACTAAAATGGATGTTCAAAAAATTAGGTAAACAGAAAAATCGAATCGGATCGTACTGAATTGGGCGGTTTGGGCTAGTTATATAGTGATTTGGTCTGGTCGTGGGTCCAAAATTATGAAACCATAATTTTTTGGTCTGGTCCTAATTTAGGGTCGTGCTGATCCGGACCAGTCCGGACCGAACCGTTACTATGTTATATCATATATATATATATATATATATATATATGTGTGTGTGTGTGTGTGTGTGTATCATATTCTAAACCTAATTCGAGTAAAGTTCTCACGTACCGCCTTTCTTTCTTTTGTTCTTTAAATTCCTTAAATTTCTTTTAAAAAAAAAGTCAAATTTCCCTTTTCAAATATATCTCAATTTTCTTTTCTTTCAAATATATCTCAATTTTCTTTCCTTTATTTCTTCTTAAAATTTATTTATTTATTTATTTTTTTTTTGTGTGTGTTATATCAATGTAAGTTGATTTTTTTTAAAAAAAAAAAAAAAAAAACTTTGCCCCCTCTAAATTAAAATAAAATAAAATAAAAATTAACTGAAACCGATAAACCGAACCGAACCAAACCAGTTTTCGCGGTTTGGTTTGGTTTGGTTTGGTTTGATTCCATTAACATTATGGTTCGATCTAATTTCAAAAATAATGGAACCATTATAAATGGTTTAGTCCCAAAATACTTCCAATCCGGCTTGGACCGAATTGTGTGCAATCTACTTACCAAGAATGCTATACTCTTTCAACTTATTGATAATGCTATTGAAAGTTTGAAACTAAAATAGTGAGTGTCTATCACAGAAATTATTATATTAAAGGCCATTTTTTTTCATTATTTGTTTTTATTGTCTACTGTTTGTTTTGTGGAATGTTTTGAGAGTTAGAAATCGCTTTCAGATAGATAGATATTAAGGATATAAACTATTTCCGATTACTCATAAGACGCATTGCTAACAAAGTTTGACCTGGTCTGGTTTGAAAATTTCAGCCATATCTCCAACCAATCTGATTAACATCAGAGAAATTATATATCATGTATTAATTGCACTTCGTATTTAGGATACTCTAACTTGTATTGAAACCTTCATATATACTCCAATCAGATATGAATAATTCTAGATTTAATCACTTGAAATAAGTAAAGAGAAGTTACCCAAGTTTACGAATGAGTATGAATTCACAAAAGTTTTAAAAAATAAAATTATGATGTATTATATATATATATATATATATATATATATATATATATATTCTGTATTCTTATTATAGCACTGAAAATCATAATTTTGAGATCAAATGGTCACAAGCAAAGTTAGTGAATATTTCATTAAAAGGCTTTATGCACACAACAACAACTCATGCCAAACCAACTGTTAATGATTTGGAGCAGGGCTTTTAATTTACCTAAGAGTTTTCTCAATTTTCGGATCGTATTCAAGTAAAGTATACATGACAAGGAATTGCGACCTATATGGACTAAGTTCAATGGCAACAATTTAAAGAAAAGTTGGACCTGGAATTAATCAACTTGGGCCCAAAAGTTGCCTATAGTTGGACCTGTAATTAATCGACATGGGCCCAAAAGTTTTAAAAGCAAAGCTCGTCCAAGTTACTATTAAGCTTAACTCGAAGACATTTGGGCTAAAATAGGTGAACTTCAAGCAAGCTAGCTCAATTGACACGCCTTACTTACTGCCTATTTACAAAAAGGGCATTTTATAATAGAGCCTATTTGATTATGGTGGGTAAAAAATTGAATAAAATTGTTATAAAATTAATATATTTATTTGTATGTCAGCCAGTGATTAGCCTAGAACCAAATAATAATTTATATACTAATATGTGCAATGCACTAAAAATAATACGTCCTGTGATGACCCGTGAGATCACCCCAACAGTGTGACACCCACTGTGAAATAATTCTTACCATCTCTTAGTGCACTGTGCGGACACATTGGACCAAATATGATTATATTTTATGGTAAGAAATTGAGTTCTAACGCCAACTCACTTTTTTTTCTTCTTTTGGACAGGTTGCGGGAATGTTGGGGAGTTAGTTATTGAAATAATTATTCATCATAAAAAGGATAATGATAAGTAATTTGAAAATAGGATGACGATTAACTTATACAAATGGATGATGATATTATCGTGATATTATTAAAAATAATTATATCATATGACATCATAACATTACCCATATAAATTTATTTGAATGTGTCTCACTGTGAAAACTTATATCATTAGCTCATATAAAAAATAAAAATGAAAGTGAATCTATATGATCATAATGAGCTATGACAGTATTGATAGAGTCTTCAGTATAAATGAAACGATAGACACTGTAACCTCGATTTTGACTCGACCTTAGTTGCAATAACGATTATAAATTTACCATTTATATATTTATACGTGATGTCAAAAGTAAGAAAAATTGTAATGATTGTTTTTAGAATTATTTGACATTGGAAAATAAGAAATCAAAAAAATTATATTTTTTAGAATTATTTGTCCATGTTCATCTCAACTTGACGAACGAATCTAGACAGCATTTCCAAGTGTGCCTTGTTGCAATAAACAATAAAACTTACTGTGGCCCACGGCCACAAGAGGCGCAAACATATATATATATATATATATATATGCGCGAGCATGCATGCATCAGTATATGTATATGATTACTTAATAAGTTACAAAATTAACATGATCTTATTGAATATTTAAAATAATTTAAAAAATTAAGAATATAGATTCGTTACGGCTCGTTCTAATCTTTGTTTAATGTGGACAAATTAAGGTTTTGGAATCTTAATATTAATTTAATTAGTTCCTTAGATTTGTTGTTAAGATGTCATTAAACACGTCACCTTTTCTAATGGTTTAAAAAACTTAGATATACTTTAATTTGCACCATTGGATTGGAACCTACAATGCTATATATTTATAAATAAAAAAAACAAAAAAAAAACAATTAATTTGATCTAATTTAATATAAATTCGTGTCATTATTATCATTATATGTGTGAATGTGAGAGAGTGTTTATACTTTACACACAATGTTTATAATTAATGATTCATATAATTGGTAAAGCCCACGTACAAGTTGCATTAAAATATTGTTTGAATTAAAGTATTTGAACGAAATAATATAAAATATAGCCAAATATATTGATCGGGAATCTAATTCAACAATGAACTTTTAATAAAATATTTGACTAAAATAATTATTTTTCTTTGTGGACTTCCACATAAAAGACAAGCTAAGAAGGTCCCCTGAATCATCCAATTTGTTCACGTTTGGTTTATAATTTTCCTTTGAATTGTCTTCTATTAGAATTTTATTATATATATATATATATATATATATATGTTTGTGGGCCCATTTTTTGTCGTTTGGTGAATCATGATCAGGCATTGCGGTGCCGCGCACGTGTTGATGTGCTTCTGTAGCGACCCGCACACCGGTTTTACCAAAATTGGAAAGGAGAGAAGTTCCTGTTCAAAGTCAAATGTGACCAAGGTGGTCAACTTCCTGGTTTCCTTGAGATGTGTGTCATTCTTTGTTCAAATGGTTAACACAAGGAAATACTCCGTATAAATGCAGTGTGTGTATACAGTGTTTATACAGTATTGAAAGAGTCAAGTTCTTTGTCCATTTTAGGAAATTTAGATCATTTTTAAAAATATTACTGGGGTCATAAAAATTTCTTAATTCCGTTTGGTAGAATTTTTTAATGGGTTGAGTTCATTATCATTTTCTTTTGAAATTTCTTTAAAATAATTTTATGATAATTGTCTAGTGGGCAAGCACCCAGTTACCTAAAAACTTTTCCATTCGGATGGGATATGGGATAAATGATTCTTGTTACATTCTCCCCTAACCAAACTCGACCCTGCCTATTCGAGGTGTTCACTCGAACGCTTGGCGTGATACCGGATCAAGGATTAGTCTAACTCTGATATCAACTGTAACGGGTGGGCGTTTGCCTATTTACCCAAAAGGTCAAGCTGTTAGATAATTCTATATACTCACCCATTTATATCCAATCACTTTTTTATTCGGATCCAATATAGAACAAATGACCCTTGTTATATCTAGTGACTTAATGTACGTGGAATAAAAAGATTGAATTTGAACTATTATCAAACCAATAATAATAATAATAATAATAGTTAAGTTTCTAAACATATGCTTGTTAAAACTCGTTGGTAGATGGCAAAGCAAAAGCTATGGACGCTTACTAAAGAACAACAACAATCAACGTTGAATTTATAAAGTGTAGGAAAAAGTAAAATTAATATGTTATTACACTAATAAATGTATGTATATATATAGGGTAAAGTGCATTAAACCTCCCTCAACTATAGGGGGTTTTGCAACTAAACCCCCTGAATTAAAAAAAAAATCCCTTGAACTTTCACTTTTTTGGGTGGCGGTTGTGTTGAGGCGACAATTTGCTCAGCAGCTGGGCCTCCTCGTCCGCGACGTCTCCAATAATAGACTCTCCGGCCCAATTCCGACTTCGTTGGGGAATCGGAGTGGGAATTTGCCATTCGATAATGGTGACGAAGGGGCATTACAGTCCCTTCGTGTGAACAAGGGCACTATGGTCCTTTAATTTTACAATTCCCATCACGTGATAACATGTGCTGTTTTTGTCAGTCATAATCTACCGGAGTGGGGTGATTTGCAACCAAACACTATAGTTTGGGGGGTTTTTTGCTCATTTAGAAATTCAGGAGGGTTTTGTGTTTATTTGGGTATAATTGAAGGGGGTTTAATGTACTTTATCCATATAGAGAGAGAGAGAGAGAGAGAGAGAGAGAGAGAGAGATTTTTCCTGTATGAGTGAATGTATATCTTTCGCTGTCTTGCAATACATGTAGGAAACCTAAAAACAAAAAAAAATAAAACTCAAAATGGTACTAGCTCTAAAAATTACGGAAAAAAAAAAGGGATATGAAATCTGATCACTAAAAGTAATAAAAACCAAAAATTAGAAGAATCCAAGTTCGTCTAGACGCCGCATTTTTGAAACTTCACAAGATTGAATTCGGCCAAAATTTAGTTGTTGATGTAATTTCGATCACAATTAAATCTATATGGGCCAATACGGTTGTCGATAAAACTCTTTGAAAAAATATATCAGCCCACATGTTTTGAGTTTAGTGGTCAAAACTCTCCCACAATCATAAACCATCCGTTCTACATCTGTTCTAAATCAATAGAACTCATTTTAAAATTTAGTTAGGGTTTCTAGTTAATTTATATACTTATTATTACACATTCTCACAAGTTCGAGATTGAATTCCAACTCAAGAGTTCAAGTTCGAAATTTTTAATCAAGCTAAGCTCATTAATAGTTGGACTCAATATGGAGAGATCGAACACGAATTCAATTTGACATGATCGAACTTGAACAATCACGATATGCTTGACCAATTAATATTTGAGTTGGTATAATTTTTTCTTAACAAAAGAATTAGCTCATTTTAAGATTCAACAAAAAAAAAAAAAAAAAGAAGAAGAAGAAGAAGAATTAGCTCATTTTTAGAGATGAAATCTCTCCTACTTAAAAAGGTGAAGGGTTTCGAAACTTAGTAGGGGTAAAATTATGTGTGAGTACTTATATAAAAATAAATAAAATAAAATATATATACTCTTTTGCATGTTGTGTCAGTTAATAATATTATGGAGTCATTTTGGTTACTTCATCGTATGGGGCACAAAATCACAGTATATTATATATATATATATATATATATATAGAAAATTAAACAGAACAAAAAAAATTTCAAATTCGTAGTATTTTTAAGCTTGGGCACCATCCCCATTGTAATTCAGAAATGAAGTTGGAAACGGATTGAGCCTTTTGGGAATTACAGATTGAATATTTAACAAAGTAAAAATAAGAAAGAATCAAAAGGTCAATAATTTAACGATATTAGACTTTTACTTTTTAAAAAAAAATAGGGATGCGAGCTTAGATAGAGGCATATGTGTGTAAATACTAATTAAGAAAAAAAAAAAGAATGGAATAAACCAAAAAAAAAAAAAAAAAATTCAGTAATGTTTTACCATTAGGAGATAGGAATTATGTAATTAATATATTCTCAAGTGAGATGGAAAGATTGTGAGTCAGTTTCCCGGAAGAGACGGTAATGGTAGGACCCTATTGCCGCCCTTTAATAGATTAGCAAAGAAATAAAAGTAGGCCCCATCCACATATGCAATGGTACATTTGACTTTGTCTGAGACTTATCCGAGAAAACATTGTCCCAAACCAATGAATCCATCTCTCGCCAAATTGAATATTGGGTCCCTAAACATGTTTTCTTTTTTCCTCTCCTCGCCTTTTTGCCGATTCATCGTCAGTGTTCTATTTTTGTTATTTGCTTTTAATTTTTAGGAGATTGTTATATTGGTAGGAATTTTCAAAAAAAGTAAAATGAGTGTGTGAGTAGAGACTTCAAGTTGTATGTGTTGTGTTGTGTTATATAGGAAGGAAGGAAAATGTGTGGAGAAAAAATAAAAAAAAATAAATGAACTTCATCTGATCGGCAGAGATGATATAAGAAAAGAAAAGAGATATGAAAGATCATCCATCATTCTTATTTTACAAATTGTTATATGCCCAACAATAAGCAAAAGAAAAGAATGAAGACAAGTGAACCATTATAAAAAAATTAAATTAAATACTGTCATAAATTATATAAATTTTAAATTACAGTATTGTCATTTATAAATAATAATATTATAAATATTATTACATATAATAGCAAAAAAATAATAATAATAAAACTCGTATTTCTCTCTTAAAAAATAGTAACTTATGAGTTTATTCTCTTATCTTCTATTCAACCCAATAAAAAAATAGTCTATTTCCTACTAATGTCTTGTCCATTCATTTTTCTTTTCCTTTTATCAAATTTTTATCTTTTTAAGGAACAGAACAGTATTCTGAAAATTCTTTATTCAACATCAAATTTTATAATTATAATGATAAAATTTTATTTATGGAAGTACTGAATTTTATCATTTAAAATGATAAAATTTAAAATATAAAATAATAAAAAAAATTACAAAATAATCATATTAACCGTCAGCCCTCAAATTTTGCAAGTTCCAAACTTCGTTGTTTGGGCACGACGCCTTCAATCCTTCAATCTAAAGATCGGGAAGCGAATTGGTTGATTTAATGACATCATGCTATGGCATCCCTCTCAAACCCCAATTTAGCCACGTGAATAAAAAGCTCCTATAATTCTACTCCCACTTGCAGCGAGAACTTTCAAAGAAACCTCTACCTCCCTCCAAAAATTTTAAAAATAAAAAATAAAAAAGTGGAGTAAAATAAAACCAAATATATATATATATATATATATATATTATTGAAAACATATACTAAAAATTGACTAAGTGCATGAACCAATTCCTCAGATGTTAACTATATAAACCGCACAACCCCTTTGCTCTAAAAACTTCAGGACACACTCCCAACAATTTCTTGACTAGAGTCTCTCTCACCTCTCCTACTCTCTCTACCCATAAATATATACAGGACCAATATTTAGGATTTCATTGATTCAAATTCTGATTCGACGATGTACACAAATAGTGATTTTGATTCCGACTTTGCTCTGCTCGAGTCGATAAGATGTCACTTGCTTGGCGAATTCGAAGCTCCGGCGACAAACTCCGGTAACAGCTTGTTCCCTTTATTGACTGACAACTGGGGTGAGTTGCCTTTGAAAGAAAACGACCCGGAGGACATGGTGGTCTACGGCGCTCTCCTCGACGCCGTCAACATTGGGTGGCTCCCTTCTCTCTCGGCCACCGCCGCCACCACCGCCGCCGTTAAGGCAGAGCCGGAAATTCTGACGGAAATGACCATATTGCAGGAGAATTATACGTTTCAGGTGGCGCCGCCGCCACAGACGGCGGCGCCGGCTGTGGTGCAGGCGAAGGGGAAGCATTATAGAGGGGTGAGGCGGCGGCCGTGGGGGAAGTTTGCGGCGGAGATAAGGGATCCGGCGAAGAATGGGGCCCGGGTTTGGCTCGGGACGTTTGAGACCGCGGAGGATGCTGCGTTGGCTTATGACCGAGCGGCCTATCGCATGCGAGGGTCACGTGCTCTGCTGAATTTTCCGCTTCGGATAAATTCGGGCGAGCCCGAGCCAGTTCGGGTCAAGTCCAAGAGGTCGTCCTCGTCGTCGGAGCCTTCTTCCTCATCGGATAATGGATCGCCAAAGCGGCCGAGGAAGGTGGTGGGCTCGGTGGTGCCCGCGCTGGGACAAGGTGGATTGGAAAATGGGGGTGGTGTTGGATTGGAGGTGAAACAAGAACCATTGTTGGTTGGAGGGTACATGTTCTAAGTAAGTGAAAATTTCTGTAGTGTACATTGAAGAACCATGACAATCATGACACCCTCAATTTTTGAAAAAAAAAGAAAAAGAAAAAAAAGAAGGAAAGGAAACGAAGGGTTGTTTGGGATTGTGAATGGGTGGTTTTCTTTTGTTTGTTTAATTAATTCTTTTTTAAATGAGATTTTCAATTCTTTTATGTAACATTTTGTTATGAAAATGAGTTCTTTTGCATAATTAAGTGCGGTTTAATCATGTCTTTATTACATTTTGTCATCTTTATTTTATATAGTTATATCATTGAATTTCAATTTATCCTTCAAACGTTATATGCCTAACAAAAGGAATTACTTTACACATAATTGAGATTGTATTCGAAACGTTAGCAATAGCAGGTACTAAAATACTTAAACGACTGCTTCCCATTAAGGGTATTTTTGTAATCTGACATTTTTGGTGATAATAATTTTTTATTTTGTTCTTAAATACAATTTTTTAATAGTTATATATTCTTAATTCAAGAAGGTTTTGTACAATTAACTAATAATTCAGAGAGTTTTTTGCACTTTACCCTTCATGTTATTACATTGACATAGATTGTCATCACACATCATGATACACATAAAAAAAAAATTAAAAATCAAATCATCTAGTAAACAGAAATTTATTTTCAAACAACTAAAACCATGCGAATTCTAATAATTCTTAGTGTAACAAAATTATATTTGAATGAATATTCACACTCTACCTTTGTAGGGTTGCATTCCACCTCTCTTCTTCTTTTTCTATTTTTAATGATACAATTATCCTTCAAAAGCAAATAAGATCATGGTTTGTTACTTTAGATTAACCATGATAACCTGACTACAATTACTTAAGGTCAGTCATTAAATTATAAATTTTATTATTAACACCAAAATCTCCAAGCTTGTTTCAAATTTAAAATTTAAACCTAAATCCAATATTAACCCCTAAACTAATAAAAACTAGGAGCAGTACATACATTTGTGAGACTGCATACAAATGGATTCAGAATGTTGGCTACTACTGAGGTTGGCATCCTTTGTGTACTGCTATTTGTGTGGAAGGTTATAAAGGCCTTGATCTTCATTCTTAAATCAAGAGAGGTGAGAAATTAAGAGTTTGTAATTCTGAAAATAATTCTTTAAGTATTCAAAGAACAAAAAATTATTTTCATAAGTTTTCAAAAAACTGAATCAAGCAGAATTTTTGTACCGTTTTGTGTTTTCAGTTCTATAAAAACAGATAACAGTTTTCAGAGTTACAAATCAAACAATCCCGAAGAAAATTGTTGATTTCACAATTAGTCAATTTTATGAATTTCTGAATGCCAAGAACAATTGCTACAGCTCTGAAAACAGAGGAGTTTCTGTTTAAGATAAAAAATAAAAAATAAATAAAATTTTTTTGAGTCATGTTATGAAATATGTTGCAAGTCCATGTATCATAAAAGTCTTTTATGAAGGAGATGCCAAAGTCTTATTTCTGGCAGTGAGAGGGAAGGCTAGGATATACTAAAGTCTTATTTCAGGCTGTGCAAGGCAAGGATTAGGGCAAACTCCGCTGTTGAGGTACACTGTTTTTCGGCAGAATTCTATCATTTAGGGTTTCAAAATTAAATATTTGAGATCGTTAAGGACCTGATCACTAACAAAAGTAATTCATACTTTCAGCTACCAATCCCCAAAAGTAATTCATGATTGTTCTGTTTGCACCGCACAGTGTCATGAGGGACCGTGTTAAAAAATAATTTTTTGGTACACTTTGCGAAGCATAGTAGCTATTGTTAACTATCTCACCCCTTAGATCTTGTCAATCTCATGGTGAAATTCACACACTCAATAATTAGCAGCGATGTTTGTGTTTTCCATTTTCTGTATAATACTCAAATCTAATGAACTTCAATCCCCTTCTGTCTCACAAACAAGTTCATGTAATAAGTTTATACTATTAATTATGGAGAAATGCCTTTTTTGACATAGATATATACCCGACAAAAAACCGACTTTCACGTGGCAACAACTTATTTGCACACAACACTTCCCTCAATCTCTTGCTCTGCTCACAGCCTCTCTCACTCTGCAAAACCTTCCAATCTCTTTGAGAATGAACGACAATCCAAGGATGAAATACAGTTTCGACGCCCCACCACCACCACAATTTTCACTTGTTGTCTAGTGAAGCCCCTCCACCACCATAATTTTCACTTCTTGTCACCATAACCAGTTACTAAAACACCACCACCATAACTGGCAGTCACCGCATTACCACCACTACCGACGGGGGCCACCACCACCACCACCCTAACCCCCACAACCACCACTACCACCAGCATGGTGGTAGAATGATGAAGTGATGACCATGGAAGATTCAACAAGGCCGGCAGCGAGCAAGGTTGTGCTCTGAGAACACCAACAATAAAGGACGGCTACGGGATGGTCGTGACGACGACAGAGTGGACTGGTGGTCGGCGACAAGGACTGATGATGGCAGAGAACAGAACACCGTCGAAATGATCGGAAGTTGCAGGTTGTCGATACAATTTGATATAGAGAGGGTTTGGTGCGTACAGACGAGTGGTGCGCGATTCCAGTAATGGACAAAGAAGGAAGAAAACATTGCGAGCAAGGATTAGCGTTGCGTACGGGCTGGTCGTGACTGACTGCAACCTATGAGGTCGGTGAGGATGGCATCGAAAGGTGATCGGTATCACCGGGACAGGTCTGTGATATCGCCGGATCCGTTATCGGATTTCGACCAGAGACCGAACTTGCTACAAATCTGTGGCCGACGTCTCGACTTCGTCAATCTCTTCTTTCCCGACGAATCTCCGTCACTGATTGCTTTGCTTGATGGTGATTCCATGGTGCTGATGCCGGCCGTAGGAAAGAGAGAGGAGATAGATGACAGAGGAGTGAAAGAAACTGAAGATAAGTGGAAAGAGAAGTGCCGCAATTCTAAAGCTGACACGTGTTGTCGGTTTTGGTAAGCGAAAAGCAAGTCGGGCAGAATAGCACTGCTCTTAATTATGTCATTACATCATTCCTTTAACAATTTTATACTACATTCCTCCCACATTAGATGTCCATTTTTAGAAATGGGAGTTTTTGAGGGGACATGCATTTAATACATTGTCCCCTTTTAAAATTACCAATTTGTCCCTTCTAATTTAAATATATATATTTACAAAGTTTGAAATTTTTTAAAAAGATAAAGGACAATGATGAAAATATAGAATTTATTTACTCTGACTTTTCAAATAGGACAACTAATTTGGGATATGTAAAAAGAGAAAAATGGACTACTAATATAGGACGGAGGGAGTATTACTTATGAAACAATTATGTTTTGACTCAAATCAGAAGCAGTGTTTCTGTTTTAGAGTGTGTTCAACATTATTTCGAAACTTATTTGCTAACGTAAATTTGTTACAAGATTTTTAGAAGTAAAAATATGAAAGTATGTTTGGTAAAAAGTGTTGCTAAGTTTAAAAATTTGAATGGCTAATTAAAAATGTTATTTTTAATTCTTTTGTTTTTTGTTTTTGTTTTTAAAGGTGGTTGTTACAGTACGGAAGCAAATAAAAGTATTATTTTGATATTTTTGATTTTGGTCTTAATTTTGAAAACACTTTGGTACTATTCAAATGATAACAAACCTTACTAAAAATATTTTGTATTTTTACTTCCTATAGCATACTTTCATACTCCATAATTTCGGAACACGGGTTGATCAAGTCCGCGCACAAAATCAGGGGATATCAAAACAATTAAAGTATTTCAAACAAGCACAGAGTACAAAATGAAATAAAAGAATAAATAATACGTGGAAGAAAAACTAATAAATTAACATTTTTCATTAATAACTCGCCAACGGTTACAACTCGGGAATCCCGTAACTCAAGGACCCCTTCACCAAAATCTACTGTGCATAAATCCATTAATAATTAGTGAAGTAAAAATATCCTACTTTGAAAAAAAAAATAGAAGAAATGGATAAGTCCTCCAGTTGCAGATTCTCAACTTTGAGACTTGAACTTCAAATAACCTGAAAAATAAATCGTGGGTTAAACTCTACGAGCAAGATCACTTTACCAGACCTCTGAAAACCAATAAGTAAATCATCTCTGATCAAAACCAAACTTAATAAAGTTTTAAGTTTACTAAACAATGATACGCATATGTATAGATAATTATATACGATATAACATTTGCATCCATTAATAGTTTCATTAATTTTCAAAACCATTTAACCATGATTAAAACATAACTATACCTAAACCAATTCAAAACTCATTCTCTTTAAAAGAGAAACCCCTTTAATCTTAACTCCATTTTAAATAATTATTTAATCATTTAAATAATAAAATATAATTCAAGGAAAACTATAATCCAAAAGCCAATAATGAATTTAGCTAATTCACACATAACAATTAAATTACGCTTTGACAAATCAACCATGCCCTAATCAATATATTTATTTATATATGACAACTCAACCATGCCTCCTTAAGTATATATATGTATACTTTTAATTAGCAACACATCCATGTTTCCCATGTATGTAATTTATTCATACTAGTACTTAGGAAATATATTTATGCCTATGGCAACTCATCCATGCATACAATTCAACCATGTACCAACTTTAGACTCAACGATAACTAATTCATACATAGATATCTCATGTAGAAGCATATGACTAATTTAATAATCTGCCTATCCAGATATATCAAATAAGAATAATAATCTTAAATGATATATATACATACACATAAATAAATATGTATAATACCATCTATAAAAATTCTTGATTATTTAAATCATATATGCATATATATTAATAAATATACATATATACACATCCCTCCATAATTATTCTAACCAATTAAACAATATATACACATATATAAATAATCATATATATATATATATATATATATATATATATATATATATATATATATATTTCCTTCCGTCACGTAATATTACTTAATTAATTATACGCACATTAAATACCGTAGTGACACTTTATTGCCCTAAAAACCTTAGAATATCTCCCTTGGTGGTTGGTTTAAACCTTAACAAGCTTGAAATCCAATATGAGAATTCACCGGACCCCTTAGAACCTTTCCGGGACCCTAAATACGTCTCCACGCACAGCTAAAATCCACCAAACATTCCTCACGCGCTTCCACGCGCCACCACATGCTAATAGGTGGCCTCACGCGCAGCCACGCGCTGCACACGCGCCAACTTCTTATCCCCGACAAATCTGGCAACAAACGATCTCCTCTGATCTCGCACAAGCGGATCTCTCGCGGGATCAGTTTGATTCCAATCGACAACCATAAATAAGACACCAAGCCGTTAAAGAAGGTACGAGAAAAAACCCCTAAACAGAAATTACATAATTATTATGTGATACGATTACAAATATTAACTTGATCGTCAGAGCGTCCTCGGCTGGTACCCCACCGGTGCCATTCGAGATGACGTCCTTTTGTTTTGCAAGTAAACACCGCTGTTTCGAGTAGCGAAGATTTTCGCATCAACAGCTGGCACCGTCTGTGGGAATGATTAGTTCTCTGAAGAAATAATAATCCTGACGCGACTTGGCTTGGACGACAAAACGACAGTTTCCGATTATGGAAACCATCCCAAGGTGAGTTGACAACGGGTTTCCATGTTCTTATATAAGGACGGGTCTCTACATCATGATTACATGTCCATCATATTGGGGGCAAAACGGTGGGTTGCGTGATGCCACCCAGTGTACAATGACAATAATCATAATTTAGCATGTCGACCCCGGTAGTCCAATGTGGTGTTTTCCATCTAGCGATACTTGGTCCCCTCACTACTGAGGTTTGGTCATCTAAGACCAAACTCTTCTGCGCCTACATAAATGAGTTGGTCTCTACCAATCAAGAAAATCACTACCAACAATGGGATTTCTACTTACTAGTAAAGCCTCCACCTACCAGACGACAGTCGTCACCTCTCTTCCTTTGCAGGAATTGCCCATCGACTTTAGATTATGCAGAATTTTGGATTGATAATCCATGGCAGGTTAATTTTCAGTAATCATCTCTAACACAATCTAATTTTTTTAGACAACTGTAATTTTTTGCAACACCAGGCACCCCGTCCGCTGTATAAACGTCTATAGAATAGGTCATCACCCAAGATCCCATCATCGGGGGCAGAATAGTGGGTCACACGATATTAATCATCGATCTACATATTAAGGGAAGTAGGTTTTATCATCGCAGTGTCGTATATAATTAAAGCTTCCTTCATTTACTAGAGAGACAAGACGACTACCTCTCGTATTGAAAGGGTCACCCTCCTTCAAACTACACCTCTTTCCCCCATAAGGGATACAAGGGATGATAATGAGTGTCCTGTATTACAAAGACCCGGGTTGAATGAATCCCGTAATCAATATTCCAATACTATAAGGGATAGTAAATGAGTGTCCTATATTATAAGGACCCGGGCTGAATGAATCCCGTAATCCATATCCCTGCACTATAAGGGATAAATGTCATGTATTATCAGGACCCGGGCTGAATGAATCATGTAATCAATATCCCCGTACTATAAGGTATAATAAATGAGTATCCTGTATTATAAGGACCCGGGCTGAATGAATTCCGTAATCCATATCCCCGAACTATAGGGGATAATAAATGAGTGTCCTGTATTATAAGGACCCGGACTGAATGAATCCCGTAATCTATATCCCCGGACTATAAGGGATAGTAAATGAGTGTCCTGTATTATTAGAACCCGAGCTGAATGAATCCCGTAATCCATATCTCCGTACTATAAGGGATAGTAAATAAATATCTTGTATTATCAGGACCCGGACTGAATGAATCCCTTAATCCATATCCCTGTACTATAAGGAATAATAAATAAATGTCCTGTACTAAAAGGACTCGGGTTGAATGAATCCCGTTATTAATATCCCCTTACAATAAGGGATAGTAAATAAAAATCCCTTATTAAAGGGATGAGCTGAGTAAAGTTCAATTCCCTTATTAAATGAGTGACGACCTAAGTAAAGCTCGTATAATTTATTGCCTTACCAAGGGAAGATTACCCAAGAGTACCAAAACTAGTACCCAGGGGCAGAGTACCCAAGGGTACCAAAAATAGTATCCAGGGGCAGAGTACCCAAGGGTACTAAAAATAGTACCCAGGGACAGAGCACCCAAGGAACAAATTACCCAAGGGTACTAAAAATAGTACCCAGGGGCAGAGTACCCAAGGATATTAAAAATAGTACCCAGAGGCAGAGTACCCAAGGGTACCAAAAATAGTACACAGAGGCAGAGTACACAAAGGTATTAAAAATAGTACACAAGGGAAGATTACCCAAATGTACTAAAAATAGTACTCAGGGCAGAGTACCCAAGGGTACCAAAAATAGTACACAGGGACAGAGTACGCAAGGGTATTAAGAATAGTACCCAGGGCAGAGTATCCAAGGGTACCAAAAATAGTACCCAAGGGATCATTACCTAAGAGAAGAGTACCCAGGGAAAAAATAAAAATAAAAAAATAAAAAATAAAAAAAAAATTACTGTTTATGTGAACAGTACCCGCGGGTACTATTCCCAGGGCAAGAAGAAGGAAAAAAAAATAAAAAAAAATAAAAAAATAATAATTTGTTACTGTTCATATGAACAGTACCCACGGGTACTGTTCCCAGGACAAGGGGGAAAAAAAAAAGAGTTACTGTTCATGTGGACCAGCGAGTACTGTTCCTCGGGCCAAAAAAAAAAAATGACATTCCCAAAGCTAGACGAGCAAGCTTGGGAATGTGGGGCAACTGATAGAGAAAAATAACCTACATTGAACAGCCGCCAGACCTCTTGGACATATTTCGTTATCAGAGATAAAGATTTTTCTCGGATAAGAATGATGACATTTCTTATCCAGGATAATGAATGACGATGTGGTTCCACAGGTTGAGGATAACCTTGGCATAATTTGAGGAAGTCAAATAAATAAATCTTATCCCCGACAAATTTGGCAACAAACGATCTCCTCTGATTTTGCACAAGCGGATCTCCCGCGAGATCAATTTAATTCCAATCGACAGTCATAAATAAGGCACCAAGCCGTTAAAAGAAGGTACGAGAAAAAATCCCTAAACAGAAATTACATAATTATTATGTGATACGATTACAAGTACTAACTTGATCGTCGAAGGATTCTCGACTGGTGCCATTCGAGGTAACATTCTTTTATTTTATAGGTAAATGTGTGAGAATTTTCACATCAACACTAACAAAAATAAAAAATACGACTGGCCGTTATATTAACAACTTTGTTATATATCTGCATTAGGGTGATGTAATTTGGATGATGATGACGACCACAATATAACAATTTAGTCTTGGCACCATTGACATAATTCCATCCCATCTCAAAGCACAATTTAGCCACGTGAATGAGAAAAATACGACTCCCACTTGCACACAGAACTTTCGAAGAAACCTCCACCTTCTTAAAAATAAAATAAAATATTTCCGAAAAGGTTGAAAAGTAAAATAAACAAACAATTTAAACTAAATCTAAGTGCATGAACCAACACCTCAGATATTAACTATATAAGCCCCACAAGACCTTTCCTCTCAAAACTTCAGGACACTACTCCTAACATTTGCTTGACTACAATCTCTCTTATCTCTCTCTTTCTCTCTACCAGAAAGATATTCAATACCCATATCTAGGATTTCATTGATTCAAATTCTGATTCGACAATGTACACAAATAGTGATTTTGATTCCGACTTTGCTCTGCTCGAGTCGATACGGCGTCACTTGCTTGACGAATTCGATGCTCCGGCGACCAACTCCGGTGGCAGCTTGTTCCCATTATTCACTGACAACTGGGGTGAGTTGCCTTTGATAGAAAACGACGCGGAGGACATGGTGGACTATGGCGCCCTCCTCGACGCCGTCAACATCGAGTGGCTCCCTTCTCTCTCGACCACCACCACCACCGCCGTTAAGGAAGAGCCGGAAATTCTGACAGAAATGACTAGCTCGCCGGAGAATTTTACGTTTCAGGCGGCGGCGCCGGCGGTAATGCAGGCGAAGGGGAAGCATTATAGAGGGGTGAGGCGGCGGCCGTGGGGGAAGTTCGCGGCAGAGATAAGGGATCCGGCGAAGAATGGGGCCCGAGTTTGGCTCGGGACGTTCGAGACAGCGGAGGATGCAGCGTTGGCTTATGACCAGGCGGCGTACCGCATGCGCGGATCACGTGCTCTCCTCAATTTTCCGCTTCGGATAAATTCGGGCGAGCCCGAGCCAGTTCGGGTTAAGTCCAAGAGGTCTTCCTCATTGTCGGAGCCTTCGTCGTCATCCGAAAATGGATCGCCAAAGCGGTGGAGGAAGGTGGTGGGCTCGGCGGTGCCGGTGGTGGGACAAGCTGGATTGGGAAATGGCGGTGGTGGATTGGAGGTGAAACAAGAACAGTTGTTGGTTGGAGGGTACTTGTTATAACCAAATAAAAATTTAGTATTGTACATTAAAGAACAATGAGATCATGATACCCTCAAATTTTCAAGGGAAAATGAAGGGCTATTTGGGGTCGTGAATGGGTGGTTTTCTTTCGTTTGTTTGATGATTCTTTTTGAAAAGGAAATTTTCTATTCTTTTATGTAACATATTGTTATGAAAATGAGTTCTCACAAGGCTTTTGCATAAGTGCAGTTTAATCATATATATATATATATATATATGTATGTATACACTCATGTATACACTATATATATTACGTTTTGTCATTTTTATCTTATACTTTTATCATTGAATTCCCCTCATTTTTGTCCTATACTTATATCATTGAATTCCCCTTCAAACGTTAATACGTGATGCCTAGTTGCATAATCAAATTGTTTGTGTATATATAAGTTAGTGGTTAAATAAAAGTGATACGCGACTTTGTTTTTTAGTTTGACACTTGATTCAGATACTTGATATTGATTTTGTTCGAGTCTATTAGACCGTGACTAATATTGCGAACGATGGTATGGATATAAATGAACACAGAATATTGGCTACTACTAGGATTGGCTTCCTTTGTGTACTGCTATTTGTGGAAGGTTGGAAATGCCTTGGTGTTCAGTCTTCAAGCAATAGAGGTGAGAAGGGAAGAAAGTTGTTAATTTCACAGTCAATCAATTTTATGAATTTCTGAATGCCAAGAACAATCGCTATCAGTACTTTAATCAGTTCTGAAAACAGAGGAGTTTCTGTTAAAGATTATAAGAAAAAAATGTCTTGGAGTCGGTCTTTTCTAAAGGAGATGCCAAAGTCTAATTTAACATGTACTTACGTAAATAATTCCGACTGTTTTTATGTAATCATTGATAGTATTATAATGTCAACCAACTCGTATCAAAAAGTCGAATTAGTATAAAAAGAAAAAAAAAAAAATCAAGTATGAAAACACATTGTCATAACTTGAATTCGTAAAAAATCAAAGTGTGAAAACACATTAGTCATAACTTAAAATTTTCGTTATCACAAGTCAAAGGTGAAAGTAAAATAATATTTGGATACACTGTAAATTGCGTGCGTAGTTCGTACACTGGGTCTCGCGTCACCTCAAAGTTAAGGGTTTTAAGCACACGAGGGGCAGACAAAGACAGTACTACGGTCCTATTGAACATTGTTTTATCCATACATTTGACTTTCAAAATATGACTTGACTTCATCAAAGCTAGTTGAAATTTCAATTATTGTTTGCAGAAGATAATGGATGACTTTTCTAACATTCTAAAATGATAGGGAAAATGATGAATCCAAGTGTGTCGTTTAATGCAATATAACACCCACGTTAGAATAGTGTGAGATTAGTCGTCGCTCTCTTTGTTTTGATTTTTTGGTCAATTGATTACTTTGTACTTTTATTTTGATTCGAAGTAGGAATGATGTTTTTGTTTTATTTAAAAATTTGTTTGGTAATGTAAATTTGTTATAAAATTTTTAAAAGTAGAAATATAAAAGCATGTTTGGTAAAAAGTGTTGCAAGTTTAAAAATTTGAACAATTAGTTAAAAATGTTATATTAAAATTTTATTTTTTTTGAACATTTGCTATAATGCGAAAGCAAACAAAAGTATCATTTTGATGCTTCTGATTTTGGCTTTAATTTTGAAAAACACATCAAATATTATCAAACATGCTTCGTGCTTTTGCTTTTGCTTTGCTACAATACACTAGCAAAAACAAAAAACATGAAACAAAAGCACTAAGCAAACAGGCCTTAGTTCTCGAGTTCGGACTCCAAACCATTTTTCTCTACTAAATAGTACGGAAGGTTTTGTGCAATTCTAGCCTAAATACGATCTAGTAGACACTATACAAATTTACTTATGTAAACAATAGATGATTCAAACAAACACACGTTTGAAAATGAAATTAAAGATATCATACGTCAAACTCAACCCATTGAATGTAACCATGATTTAATATGATTTATATTTATTTATTTAATCTAAAATTGCTATCCAAACCAAGCAAAATGAGTGCCAACATACGACACTTGTCAACCCCTATCTATTTCATAGAAGTAATTGATAATTATTTATTTTCATTCCTAATGAAATGTACGGTCAAGAAAGACATGGAAATAAATTATTAGATATAACGTGGTTAAATGCATCAGGCTCTTTGCAAACTGGTCAAGAGTCCCAAGTTGTATGTTGTGTTTGTTGACTGACTTGGTGTTCTTTATATTGGTTTCACATTTAGCTGCCATATCAGTTATTGAGGGTTTATACTTTTATACTTTATATACATTATATAACCAAGTAAATGAAGATAAAACAAGAAGGAAATACCGAAATTACCAATGAATTTACAGTTGAACTAATAGAGCTAGCCCAGTGCATAAGTCTCCCTCCCATCAGGTCTGAGGAGGATTAGATGTACGGGACGCAAACCTACCTCTGCATGCGGAGAGACGGTTTTCTGTTTCGAATCCGTGACCTCCAAGTCATGGAGCAACTGGTAACCTCCAGTTGAACTAAACTACTATAAACAAGTTATGCATGCCCTGCAAGTATGTTGCACCAAAAGGCCACATACTCGTGATTTATATAACTTAAGCCTAAGTCCAGTTGGATTCAGAATGAGTGAAAGAACCTGCCTAAGCAGTCAAATTTTCTTCATCTAGTAACCATAATCATTTAGCCTGGCTAGGAATTTCTTTTTCCAATTTATTTTCTAAACTCCCCGGTAATAGGTTCTGATAGGATGGCAATTGATCTGCTAGAAATTTATCTTACCAGACAGTGTCTTCGTTTAAAGTAATTCATACAGTTAGGTAATAGAGACTGTTTTGAGATCATTCATTCCAAGACAGTAGACCTAAAATGTAAGAACCTCACATATTGGTTCTACAGAACAACGTAGAAATGAAAGATGATGCTTAGCAACTATTATTATTCGAAAATGAATTTTATTGATGTACCATTACTAACATAGAGTAGCCAATATTAAGTTAATGTCATTTTTCTGTCCAAAACTCCCCGCAACGTCGTTTTACCATCAACAACATGATTTAAATTGTTAGCATGTAAATTGAAGTATGTCTAGCATGCAGGAACATCAAGCACGAGAGAAACTATCAAAGTTGTGATTCTTTTCATTCACCTGTATATCTAGGCTCACACTTTCTCGGCAAATGTGGCCAAGCCTTCTAAGAAATATGTCTAGCATGCAGCTTTTGCACAGGACTCAGATGGTAAACAGGCATGGTGATCAAGCAGAAGAGATCAACAGTGCTAGAAACGAGTCATTATCAAAATTCTGGTTTCTTTCATTCACCTGTATATCTAGGCTTTCGCTTCTCAGCAAATGCAGCCAAGCCTTCTAAGCGATCTTTTGTGTTCAAAATCTGTTCATAGCAATCTTCTTCCAATTCCAAAGCTGATTCCATGTCTGTCTCCAGTCCCTCGTTTATAGCTCGCTTTGCCATCCTTATTGCTATTGGACCCTGAGAACAATATGATGTATTAGTATCAATATGCAATATGTAGGGGTAAAAAATGTCTTTTTCCAAGCAAGTAAAATTTAAGTCATCTTTCTTCTTCTCCTTTCCCTCCCTCCGAGATCTCTTTTCAATCTCTAAATTCCCTCTTCTATGTATCTATCTCTCCCCTTCATCCTTCCACGACCACCAATTACTCTTGACCCCTTCACCCATACAAGCGCCATTGATAAACCCAACTCCTTCACACCTTCACCTCCTTCAGGACCACCACCTCCCCCATCATTCGATCAATTGTCTCACCGCTGCTACTTTGCCCAAACCTAACCAAAACCTGCCACCACTTTCATGATCATTGTTTTCAGCAAGGTCCCACACTCGTACACCATTTTTCATGAGCTGACAAAAACTAAGTTCTCATAGCCTAAAAAATCCATAAAAAGTCTAAAGATTCAAGGATATTCTCTGAAATCTAAAATTGCAAAGAAAATAATAATCCAACATATGGGCATCAAATAAAAGTATAATGCAAAAGATCCTGTCAGTAAAACATTTGCAGTGAGACCTTTTCAAACTGCATAGTATTCTACACATGACACTATTCTATATACGTAGATTTTGGGAAAATACTGGTATGTACCTTCTGATTTATGTCCCTAGCAATTTCTAGGGCCTTTGAATAAGCTTCACCAGCAGGAACGCAGTAATTGACAAGGCCTACATCATAACACATCTTCATTGCTAAATGAGGACCAACTAAATCTCAATCTTTAAGAAGCTCCCAAACATACCCATTGAGACAGCATCTCTGCCACCAATTCTTCGACCAGTAAATATAAGATCCTTTGCTATGGATTTTCCAACCAATCTAGGAAGCCGTTGGGTCCCACCTGCCCTGTAAAAGGCCATGACTCCGTGATAAGATAATGTGCCGAAACATGACCCCTTTGTTGAAAACTTATTCATGCCAAAATGAAGGCAGGTTTAGTCTGTCAAAAAATATATAATAGCTATAACATCCTCCAAACATGAAAAATGAGCAGGCAAGTGCTACAGTTCTTCATCAGCTAATGGTCAGCCAGAAAGCACGTAAAAAGACGAATGGTCTAACAAACAGAAAGAAGATTGCCTAACTTCTTTAATAAACAAAACTGATGAAGTTTGCATCCCACAAGGAAAAATATAACAAGATAAAATCTCATTAAAGATGTTAAGACATACCCAGGTATTATAGCCAGTCCTGTTTCAGGCAAGCCCAGCGCTGCATTTTCACCTGAATCAATAATGGTGAAACTATCAACTTCAAAGAGTTGGGAGCACAAATCATAATCTTTTTCTACTTTGGTTAAGTAGACAAAGTAGAGCACATACCATAATCTAGTAATATGAACTCAAAGCATAAAAAATACAGAATTACCACATATCCGAAAATCACAACACAAAGCCATTTCCAGTCCCCCGCCTAATGCTGCACCTTCAATAACAGCTATAGTAGGAATTCGAAGTGCCTGAATATAATTATTAAGTGGTCTAAGCAGAGGAAAGCAACTCTGATTAAATAAGACATCAACAGGGCATCTAAGGGATTGATATGTGAGAGGTAAAAGTGGCGCATGCATAGCATATAGCATCACAAAAACACCGGAAATGTTCGTTAATAATTATAATCAAAGTTCACAAATGGATTCTAAGCATTTTATATGGAACTCAAGTTGGTTATCAGAAAGCATGATGTCTGATGAAGACAAACCTCCAAGAATGAGAAGGTGGAGCGTAGAGAGTTAACAAAACTCTGAACCTCAGATGGACTCATGGTCTTCCGTTCCTACCAATTTATAGCACAGACACTGTTAGGCAAGTGAATCAACTCACTCAAAATTACGATAAAAGAAGGATACGAGCATCAAGATCAACCAGTAAGAGAGACAGCGAGATACGCATTCACATAGATAACTAGTACTAAACATTACGTGAACCCAAACAGATAAATAAATAGCAATGATGTATTGGGATTGTGTGCCAAGAAGCAAATGCCATTCATAGTTGATATTTTGTTTCTCAATTTAAGGAATGTGTTATTTGAAACACATATTTAGTGCATTGGGCATTATAACTGTCATCCAGTGACTTAAAAACTATTCATAGCCAGTGATAAAGTCGGGCCATTAATTTAAAGTATTATAATTCAATGGACCTCCACAAGTTGAATGGTTCATCTTAAGACTCTCAACTACTGGAGTAGTTGACTTTACATTTCAAAAACACTGGACACTTGGAAAGAATCAGCATTACTTAATTAGAAAGTCGTGGAAAATACTGTCACTTCTAAAGTGATTCTTATCTACTAAATGCAATAGACTCTTTAACTCTGACATGTTTGGTTAACTCAAGCTTTTATCTTACTTTTTTTTTTTTTTTTTTTTTTTTTTTCTTTTTCCCCCCTAGTTGATTTTATTTTACTTTTCACTTACAAATGTGAAATCTTTTGTGGTCAATACGACAACATCATGGTGATTAATATCAGAGAGTGTAATGTCAATAAAAAATCCACTCTCCAAAAGAGACAATGCTATTCCTTGAATTAATTTAATCATTGGAACCCAGGTCCAGTCATTTTAGATACAATGTTCTCTAATATACACATAAAAAGATATTTACTTTGAAAAGCACTCTCTCTCTGTCTCTGGGGTGGTGGGGGTGGGTGTTGGTTGTTGGGGTGGCAATAAACTAAGTAACACTGATGGGATATAAGATGATGAAGGGAGTAATAAATTTTGGGAGGATATTTGGTGTGGGGATTCTTAATCTGATAGAGCTGTGATTAGGAAACCCTAGAGAACCCTTCTAGCCCATGGATGCAATATATTAAAGTAATGGTTGAGCATGTACCAATTGATTCTGATATGAGGAATTGAGTATGCCAGCAATTAAAGACTTGAGGAGAAGTGTGGCTTCCTGCTTACTCATTGTGGATGCATGGTTACTAAGGCGATAGATGCAAAGGACACGGGTTTCAAGACAAGCTTTCTTCAATTTTCTCATAAAAATAACTTCCTATGACTAGTTCGAGAAACTGTAGACTTCTGATATCTATTATATATACTCGAAGGATATAAGATATAAAGATCCTGAAAATTTTTAATTTTTCCGCTTCCGCTGTCTAAAGAACCAGCATGACAAACAAGGAGAAGACTTTCTAATTTAAAACAAACAAATAGATAAATAACATAAAAGAGAAACCAAAAAAAAAAAAAAAAAAGGAGAAAAAACATAGGATTAAAGTTCCCTCTAGGGTGGTTGAAGGCTGGTCTCAAGAACCATCGCTAGTTCCATTTCAAGTGTTTGTTGTTTGTGGTTGAACTACTGTGTGGATATTCCCCTTCACAAAGAAGTTCTTTCATCATGTCAATCTAAAAAGGACATGTTTTCTTTCTTTCTTTTCTTTTCTTTTCTTGTTTTTTTTTCCTTGAGATTTAAATTAGAGAAAGGTACAGTAGTACTTGGGATGGTGATGTATGCTAAGCCTTCGAGGTTTATGTGCAATTGTGCTCTTGTTACTTTTTGTAAATAATTAAGTGGATTCTTTCTTCATTATTAACTATGAATGGACTGATTATTTGTTTTTCCTCTTCTTTGCTAGATAAGTCAAAGATTTTTATTCTTTCTTCCCTCTATCATGTACATCCTTCATTTCTCTTCAAATTTTATGTAAAATAACTCAATATCTACTCCTTGCATGACTAACTTGATTCAAAAACAGAAGTAGATATTTTACCTTCAAATCAGCACCAGCACAGAAAGTTCTGGGAACTAAACTGGTGATCATCAAGATATTTGCACAATGATCCCTACTTATATCTGCAAAGCTATGCTGTAATCCTCTCAGCATATCCTTCCCAATGGCATTTTTTGCTTCAGGCCTATCCAAGTTAACCTCAATAATTCCTGTAAATAAAACTCATTAGTTTGTAGTTGATAAAGTAGTGAGGGAGAAGAAGATGGTTTCAATCAAACCAAACTATAAAGGATAATAGTGTCTTATTAAACTTGGGTATATAATTATATTTTAAAATGAAATAAGGAATGTTTCAATTATAACCATTAAGTCAAATGAGGGTGTTATTTGTTAGGGATGAAATGTAATTGCAATTTTAATGATGATAGGAGTATGTGATTTGAGGATCTGGAGCAATAAGCGGGCAGTTCTTTTCAAGTTAAAACTTAAAGAGGTATTTGATCAAAGCATTAAAAATTCTCCGTAGAGAGGATGGTCCAACCTGAAGTGGAGAAATGAATTAAAGTCTCTCTAATGAAATTTAAATTTTTTATAGATAGAAAACTGGCTGGATTCTTCAGCAATTCAAGATGCTGCTGAAGACAGAGGACACCCAGTCTGTGTATTATGGGATATTATAAATGGTAGCAAGGGAGGTTCTTGAGAGGTTTTGAGGTAGAGCTGCTGTATTTTTATTTGAGACAACACTGTTAGTTTTGCTAGGACAAAGGAAGAGAAATTGGGGCATTTTAGTTGAGTTATCTTGATATTTGAATTGTCTTAGGTTGCATTTTAAGACAATTGTCAGTTGGTTGCATCATGTAACTGAGAGCTGGTGGCAGTGGACAGAGTGGTGATTATCTTGGGTGTAGAGTCAAGTCCCACCTGGGACCGACGTAGGGCTGCCAATGTTTTCATCCTTTAAATGTACTTCATTGTGGAATTCTGTTGTGACTTGTGAAAATAATAGTGCTAGACAAAACTCAAAAGGGGGTGGGCTTACCCTTATTGGCGTTACTCTCTAAGCCTCCAGATGTGCATTATGTCCATGTTCTTACAGTAACATCAGGTGATGAATGCCTCGAAAAGCTTTAGAAGAGTATTTTAGGTTATAAATTGGTTAAGAAAAAGATAAGTAAGTTCGCAACACAAAGCTCTAGCTAGTTGATACGGTTGGGAAAATAGTTGAAGTAAAAAAAAAAAAAAATGAAAAAACAAAAATTATGGGAGTTTCATGGAGAGAGTATGGTAGCAGTAGGGTAGATTAGCTATTCTGTATTCATTCCATAACAATCATCTTTTTCACCAGATGAGGCTTTAGAAAGGGCACTAAAATGGGTAGGGAGGATTTCTTGAAGATTTAATTTATTTTTGGTTGTGGGAAATGGCTATGGCATATCCTAGTATTGCAATGGCCCTTTGAAGGTTTTATTCTCAAGTCTAATAAGCACAGTTGTGGATAGAATAGAATGCCCTCGTGGCAGACTATTTGTGGTGTCAGAGAGAGTAGTAGTTTAGAATCTTTAGATCAACACCTTAGCAAAGCATTGCATTATTCGGAGAAACATGCAGCGAGCTTCATGATCCTGTATGCTTTCATGGTTGATCCAAATGGAACACTCTTTCAGATGGGTGCTCAAAGAAAGGAAATTTGAAGTGCTAAGAAGAGGAAGGCCTTCAGAAATACCTTGAATATATTTGACATACCAAAGTTCCTTTCAAGGTTGTTTGTCTAGAGAGTATTTTTCTATTGAAAATTAATCGAATATGAATATTCAAGGGGAAAAAAAAAAAAAAAAAAAAAAGAATATGAATACTGGTGCTGAATTTGTAATGGTGATGCAAAAATGTTCATCATTTGTTAGGGAATTACTGGTTATACCTCGTTCTGCTATTATAATATTGAACAGCTGGACAAAGTGCAGAGTGACCATGCAAGTTGAGATGTTGGAGTGTAACGTTATTATGTATGTGGTGGAGCATATGGAAAGAGACAGTACTGTTTCAAGGGGATAGATGAGTTTTTTTTTTTTGTTTTAGGTAAGGGGATAGAGGTGTAAGTTTTTCCTTCTTTTCTCTGTACGAAAAACATATAAATGGGTTGCCACCACAGTGGTTTGCTATTATCTTAGCTTATGAGAGTTCAACAGCAAGAACAGTGACAAGACAAAATAAATACACCATGCTGATTGAAGAGTTATGACTCGGAAAATATTAACGATTATACAACCATTTAGATTTTGCTTGACAACACATATAAAACAAATAATATAAAACTTATTATAGTTTGATTGGCAAAGTTAGAGAGCATAAAGACTTCAACAAATTTTGTAGCTGAATATGAGCACAACACAGTTAATTAACAGGCGAGGAAATGGATCTTCCAGAAATTAGGGTAATAAATACATATCAAAATTTGGTAGAGTTCTAGTATTTTAAAGATTGTGTTTTCCAAAGATTATTTGGTAGCATTTTGCATTTTCATCAGTTTCCACCTTCCAAAAACCCCTTTTGTTCAAGCCCTTTGGTTCTCGTTTCTTTAGCTCACAGTTCCTCTCAGAAAAATTGTAATACCAAGCTGTCAATTCTACTCCATTTCTGTTAGGTTCACTACAGAAATACAAAAACATGTTCCAACAACAGCAATTAAACTAATCCTTCGCTTTTTTTTTCTTTGTTTTTTTTTTTCCCAATGTGCAAAAATATTTTTGCATAATACAAGTTGAAACCTAATCTAAGCATTGGGTATATCATAACAAATCTAATGCATATACAATATCGAAAGATAAATTTGTAATTCCTTTCAATTCACTTACATATACATAAATACATATATCTATATGCAAACAAATGTGTTTGTGGGCGTGATAGTACATAAAAATTCGATAGCATTTTGCATTTTCATTAGTTTCCCAATTCCAAAAAACTGTTCAAGCTTTTTGGTTCTCGTTTCTTTTGCTTACAGTTTCTCTCAAAAAAATTGTATACCAAGCTGTCTATTCCACTCCATTTCTGTTAATTCAACTACAGAAATACAAAAACATGTTCCAACAAAAGCAATTAAACAAACCCTTTGCTTTTTTCCTTCCATGTGCAAAAACATTTTTGCATAACACAAATTGAAACTTAATTTAAGCATTGGGTATACCATAACAAATCTAATGCATATACAATCTAGAAAGACAATTTAGCAATTCCTTTCAATCCAATTACATATACATAAATACAATACATATATCTAGATGCATATATATGTGTTTGTGTGTGTGATTGTACTAGATAATTCGGTAGCATTTTCCATTTTCATCAGTTTCCCACTTCCAAACAAAACCCTTTTGTTCAAGCTTTTTAGTTCTTGTTTCTTTAGTTTACAGTTCCTCGCAGAAAGTTGCAACTCCGACAACATTTTCTAGTGGGTTTCTGTTAAATTCACTATAGAAATAAAATAAAATAAAATAAAAACATGTTCCAGCATCAGCAATTAAGCTAACCCTACCCTTTTCTCTTCCATGTGCAAAAACATTTTTAACCTAATCTAAGCATTGGGTATACCATAACAATCTAATGCATATACAATCTAGAAAGATAATTTAACAATTCCTCTCAATTCACTGACATATACATAAATTCATATATATGTGTTTGTGTGGGCGATTGAACAATATATGTAATTGAATTACCCGAATCGGAATCGGAGAGCCTCTTAATCCTAACGCATTCGGAAGCAGATTCCAAAAGCAGAGTTCTGATACTCTGATATTGCCAGTTATAGAGATTGGAACCCTTGGAATTGAAGTGTCCAGATAAGTAGGGTTTCGATTCTTTAAGGCAATTGTGACCTAACGATCTTGCGATTGCAACGAAGAGGACCATCTCTTGAAATTCTTGAGCTCTGCTAGAGGTACTATCTCAGAAAGCAAATAAGCAGTGGTTAGTTGAAGTTTTTGTTGGCAGGAAGGATATAGTACAGTGACATAAACATTTTATATTTTGTATTTTCTTTTTAATAGTTCTTCAAAGAACTCCCATATTTTCTTTTTTTAAATTAATTTTTTTTTTTTATTTATAAGTCTTTTTAAAATTTAAAATTATAATTAATCGGTGTCAAAAAAAAAATTTATAATTATTCTCAGTATTTAAAATTTGGAGTTAAGCATCAAAGTTGAGAGTAATTAAGCATCACTTTACAATTTTTTTTTATTATTATTTAATTTTTTTTTATTTTTTTGTCACCAATCAGATAATATTATTTGTGGGTACAATACTGATCCAACAGGAATGCAAAGCATGTATTTTGAAGATATAGTATAAATAATTAAATATGTAGTAACACATTACATCAATATGCAATGAGGTGATGATATATTTCGAGAAATGGAATAAAAGATGGTACTCATTTTTGCCTTGTCTTCGTGAAGTTGAATGCGGCCTTTATTGTAATTTAGTTTATTTGGGTGTTGGGATTTGTGATACGAACACAAAAACAAAAATAAAAATAAAAATAAAGTTTGAAAAATTAGAGAAAGTAAGAAAAACAAAAAAACGTTGAGAGCTCAGGAGTTTGAACTTGTAATCTCATGTTTCTAAAATATTTTATTGACAAATTTATCAATCTTTACCCACTACATAATGTGGTGCATAATTTATTTTTCTTGCTTGATTTTGTTCTTGGATACACAATATTGTGTCTTAAATTCATATTTTAATTTTATTTTTTCACATATTTTAATTATCTTTCTAATAGGCAAATGGGAATTCAGCTAGGCATCAATAAATAAGCACTAGGTTATGTATGGTCTAGATTATGAGATTTAACTGTAGTATTATGGAATCGGCTAGTTAGTAGAGCACATAATAATCCCGTATTCGATTTTCTTTTCCCCTAATTTATGGAAAAAAGAAAAAAGAAAAAAAAAAAAGGTTACTAGATTTAGAGAGATATATAAGTTGTAAAGCAAAAATTGATAAAAATGTAGCCCTAATGAGCACTAAGTTGTATAGCTTAGGAGAGTTAACCCTAATGGGCCGGCAGAAAAAGGAAAATGAAGAAGAAGAAGAAAAATAAATAAATGGGTAATAATAACACCATGTGTAGCAAAATGGAAGCAATGGACTATTGAGTATTGACCAACACTTGTTCACCATCTCCACCATTGTCTTCTTCATCAGTTAGAGAGTTTAGAGGTCCCGCAAAACAGGCGTAACCTTGAAAGCCTAACCACACTCAAAAGGACCATAACTTCCTTTCATTTCTCATCAGGTTTGTCTTTTACACCCAATTTCTCTCTCTCTGCTCTTTCTTTGATAAATACATTGTAAATCTTCACTTTCCATTTACCATTAGATTTGGTGCATTTGGATTTTTTTTTGGATAGCTTACTAGCACCATCTGGACAAAATGGCCACAAACCATAGGTATGTGTATGGTTATCTATTTTCTTCAGTTTCTTCAATAACAACAATCTTAGCTCTCCCTATTTCTGTTACTCCCATTTGCTTTCTATTGGACTCTGGTTGGTTAGATTGAAATAGCAAGAAAAGAAAGGAAATGAAAATTTTGAAAGAAAAATTAACTTTCCCATAAAATTTTCCAAGTCTTAGTTTGGTTAGGAAAAAAAAAAAAACTGTTGGAAAGGAGAATAAATGATTTAAAAAAAAAAAAAAAAAAAAAATTGTCTAAGAGTTGGGATAGGAGGAATATAAAAATTATGTGGGAAAGTAACTTTCCACAACGACCCAACTTTCCCACAAATTTTTCCTAGAGAAATTTTGATTTCTTGAGAGAAAATATATGAAATTTCAATTATACCATTTTTTTACTTTCTAAAATAAAATTTGTTTATACATAAATTTTGATAAGAATAGTATATTAGTTATCTCTCTCTAGTGTCCAACAAATATATATATTTAAATTCTTATATTGCTTTTATTTTTTTTATTTTTTTAAATTACTGAGTATAAATTTATTTAGACATATGGTCATTTTTAATAAAAATATCCACAATATAGGTAAATCATAGTACTTTCTATTAACTTTTATATTATTCAAATTATGAAATGAAACTTTTCCACAATTTTTTTTTTTTTTTTTTTGAAAAATATTCATGGTAACTAAATGAACCCTAATTTTTTTTACCCTTTCCTTCATTCATTTCACTTTCTTTCACTTTCACCTTTACTTTTCAGTATTGGTTTCCATCTAACCAAACGGACCTAGGAAAATTTTGATTTATTGAGAAAGTTTTATGACCTTACAATAAAGTCTTTTCTTTTATGGTAAAATTCATGCTATTTGAACCATAAAATAGAATTTTTCATAATTTTCTTGAAAAACTTCATGCTAATCAAATATCCTATGGAAATTTTAATTTCATTTCATTCAATTCACTTTCCTTTACTCTCACTTTTTCCACTATCAAATTATCAATTTCTATCTAACCAAACAGAGCCTTATCCTTTGTATTGCATAATCTCCTCTGATTTTCCCCCTCTAAATTTGGATCTCTCTCTTGAAATCTTACTTTTCTTATCTTTCTTTTTCTCTTGTTTGTCTATTACAAAAGAAAACTCAATGTACTGGTGGATTTGAGTCACTTTAATAGCTCCATTCAAACAACTCCATAAGCCACAGTAATCTTGAAATCTCTTTTTATTCTTTTCATCAACAATAGTTGTAGCTATCTACATTATTATTACTGCCATTTCTCTATAATAATTTTTTTTCTTTATTTTTGTTGCATCATCTCCTTTGGAGAATTAAGAAACACCGAAGCCAATAAAATAATAAAAGGAGTAGCTGGGAAGTCGAAAATGATTGTCATTGATATTATTGTGGGGAAGCTCTTATATCCGCTTGTCGAGCACTTCTTCTCATCCGTTGGGCATCACATTGGTTATTTGGTTCACTACAAGAAGCACATTAAGGATCTTGAACATGAAATTGAGAAGCTTAGGGGTGAGAGGGGGAGGAATCAAGGAGCAGTGAGTAGAGCCATGGACAGTGCAGAAGTCATTGAGGAGGATGTATTGAATTGGCTAAAGAAGGTTGATGAGACGGAAGAAGACGTGAAGAAATTAATGGATGACAGAGAAAGGATCAAGTGTCTTGGTGTTTGCTTAATGTATCGGCTAGGTAGGGAAGGAAGAAAGAAGATGAAGGTTGTTAGTAAGCTTTTAGAAGATGGCATTTTTGACACAGTTGGACACCCTGCTCCTATAATGGATATATGGTACACATCCACCACAGACTATGAGGGTTTTGAATCGAGAGAACTGGTTTTTAAGGAGATCATGGAGGCACTTAAAGATGATGAGAGTTACAAAATTGGTGTCTATGGAATGCCAGGTGTTGGAAAGACGAGAATGGTAGAAGAAGTTGCCAAACAAGCTAAAAAAGAAAAGCTTTTTGATGAGGTTGCTAAGACGGTCATATCTGAAAATCCAGATCTGAAAAGTATTCAAGAAGAACTTGCTGACTGTCTAAATATGACATTTAATAAAGAGACTCAAGGTGGGAGGAAGGGGCAGCTGCATAATAGATTGAAAAATGGGAATAAGATTCTTGTAATAATCGATGATGTTTGGAATGATCAAATTAAGTTGGAAGAAATAGGAATTCCATCTACAGGCGATCAAACCAAAGGTTGCAAAATTGTTCTAACGTCCCGAAGAGATGAAATGTGCAAAGAGATGGAGGTGGAGAAAAATTTCCCAATTGGACTCTTATCGGAGGCTGAAGCATGGAGCCTATTTAAGAAAACAGTGGGAGATTCTACTGAATCTCCTGAAATGCATTCTGTAGCGGAAAAAGTGTGTAGAGAATGTGACCGTTTGCCCTTGGCAATACTTACAGTTGGAGCAGCACTGAAGGATGAAAATAAGCATGCTTGGGATGATGCAATTGAACAATTGAGAAACTCTAAGGGAGGTAACATTGAGGGAGTGACAACAAAACTATATTCACGCATAGAGTTGAGCTACAGGTATCTAGAGCAGGCAGATGAACGATCATGCTTTCTGCATTGCTGCTTGTTTCGAGAAGATGCTGAGATTTCAATTGATGACTTGCTGAGATATGGAGTGGGAACGAGGTTTCTTCAAGGCATGAATACATTGAAAAAAGCAAGAGACAGAACACGTGTGTTGGTTGAAACCCTCAAGAAATCCTACTTGTTGTTAGAAGGTAAAAATGAGAACTTCTTTAAAATGCATGATGTCATTCGACATGTTGCCATATCAATTGCATCAAGAGAGGAACATGCATTTCTAGTGAAAACCGGTGTCCAAGAGTGGCCAGAAGAAGATGAATATAAATGTTGCAGTTCAATCTCATTACGGTCCAAGAATATTCGTGAGCTTCCCCGTAATTTAAAATGTCCAGAACTACTTACCTTAGTATTGGAATGCAACAATCCTTCAGTACTAGAAGTTCCAAAAGTTCCAATTAGCTTTTTTAAAGGGATGGAAAAGCTTGAAGTTTTAGATTTGTGTAATATGCGCGTATTGACATTACCATCATCACTAAAAAATCTGCGGATGCTACGTCTAGTTGACTGCCAGCTGGTGAACCTAGCTTTTGTCAAGGAATTAAAGAATCTTGAGATATTAAGCGTTAGTGATTTTGATCTCAAAGAGCTGGCTCAGGGAATCGGACAGTTGACTCGTCTGCGGTTGTTGGATTTGAGAAACTGTTATAACGTAAAAATTCTTCCATCGGGTATCATATCAAGTCTGTCCCGCCTTGAGGAATTGTACATACCATGTTATTTTAAGCGATGGGGGGTTCAAGGCAATGCAAGCCTTGTTGAACTAAATTCACTGCTTAGCTTAGTCATTTTAGAAATTCATATACCGAATGACATGTTACTGCCCAAGGAGCGCCTGTTTGAGTCGTTGATCAGATTTAAAATATCCATTGGGAGTGGATTTTATCCTGAGGAAAATTACTCAGCGACAAGGATCTTGAAACTCGAAGGTATTACTTTGAAGAGGGAGCTTAACATGTTGATAGTTAAAGCTGAAGTACTATATTTAACTGGATTGGAAGGTTTAAAGAATGTGCTTGATTATAGAGATGGTAAGGGGTTTCTAGACTTGAAGTATCTTAAAGTTGAGGATTGTGATGAGATGGAACATCTATTCAAACCAAAATGGAATGCACACACTAAGGGACCCTCTGCATCAGGTTCTTTCAGTAAATTAACTGTATTAAGAATTCAAAATTGTAGATTGAAATATCTCTTCTCCCCATCCATTGCAAGAGGCCTTCGGCAACTCCAAGAATTAAAAATAAGTAAATGCATGTCAATGGAGGAAGTAGTTAAAGATGGCGAGGAAGTCGTGGATAAAATTATTTTTCGTCAATTAAAGAACATGGAGTTGGAGAATTTACCAAACCTCAGAAGCATCTATGCCAACAATATGAAGAAGAAGTCAACTACAGAGTGTAGATCTTCTACCCTTGCACAGGCTTTGTTTAATGATAAGGTAAGCTCAGACAAATTTTTTATTTATTTTTCTTGTCATGCTCAGACGTTAGCCTTCTAATTATTTTCTGTGACAACAAGAACTCTAATTTGGCTCCTTATGCAAAATGATGTTGCATTTTTATTTTAAACTAGCAAGTATGTTCATAATTTTTATTTGAATATAGTAGAAGCAAACAGTAGTGGCAGAGATAGAATCTTGTTGCAAACTTTAATAGTATAACACTGAGTAAAAAGCTGGGTTCTTGAAGTTTTTAATTAGAAAAATTAATATAATGAAATTTTCAGGTTGTATTCCCTGCCTTAGAGCAATTGAACATTTCATCCTTGGGAACCATTACAGCAATATGGGACAACCAATCACTCCTAGTGAATGAAGCAGAAGATTCATTTTGGCGCCTAAGGTACATGGAAGTATGTCAATGTGACAAACTGGTGAATGTGATTCCCTCTAATTTGCTTCCGAGGTTACAGAATCTGGAGATGCTTGAAGTTAAATGGTGTGAATCAGTAGTATGTGAAGTTGAAGTGCTTACCATTGAAAAAGGGTCTACGACATCAGCACCAACAATTGTACTCCCTCGAATAGGAGCAATGCATCTAGGAATGCTACCTAACTTGATGCACATGGGATTGAACAAAAAGGTACTTTCTGATAGTCCTCATGTCTATGAAAACCTAAGCGTTCTCTTCATTGATAATTGTAACAGTGTGAGAAATGTATTCTCACCATCCATAGCAAAAAACCTTGTGCACTTCCAAGAATTAGAAGTAACTGCATGTAAGAAGATGGAAGAGATAGTTGCAGTTGAAACTGGACAAGGAGAAAATAGTGAAGAAGATCTAGCCGATGATGAGATCCTCATCTTCCCTCAATTGAAGACTTTGACACTTGAATACTTGCCAAAACTCAAAAGCTTTTGCTGCAGTTATAGATCCAAAAGAGGGGGACAAGAAAACGAAAGAGGAAAGGAGACTCTTCCCATAGTGGAAGCACTCTTCAATGACAAGGTATGTGTGTGTTAACTCCTCTCTAAATGAAATTAACAGAACCTAGTGGAGTTATTTAGCAGCAGGAACAATCAGTCCTCCAAATTAGGCTTCTCATGATGTACAACTTTCTTTGTATAATTGAAATCATATAATTACCCTTTTCATTAACCTATAACACCCAGTCATCTTTCCTTAAATTGCTACACTATAAACATTCACGACTCTCATCTATCTTTTTATTTTATTTTATTTTATTTTATCTCCAAATCAACAAGTGCTTACAATTCGCGTTACTGACTTTGTTTTTCCTTTTATTTTCAGTCATTTTTGGCCCAATAAGTTTTTCTCAGCATCGGTAGTGTTGATGCATGACTTTATTTTTTAATAATACACTGCTGATATTTTACTCGTATTTTTCAGTGTTAACTGGGGATTTTCCCTGGGTTTCATTCTTGAATAAAATTTGGCTCAGTGCTTGGTTTGGGCCTGCTACCAGATCAGAGTATTAGCTATTTGCAAGCCTGTTTTGGCAAATTTTAAGTTCATAATATGATTTCAATGGTGAACTTTATGCTTTTGTTCACATTTTTTTTATGTATTATTAATTAAATTCAGAATTCTCAAGTATTTTCCTTTCTTGCAAAATCCATGCTAGTCTTGAGTGTCCATATAGCAATAAAAAAATCACATATATGGTTGACCTTTTAAATTTAAACTGTAGTGGGCTGCAGAGTAAGAAAGTGATCCATTGTTCTTGATCAAGCTAATTTTTACAACGCTGGAAAACAATTATTACTCTTTAACATTCTTTTTATTTTTGAATATTCTTATTTGTCTATAAAATGTTACATATCAAATCGTCGATGTAAAATCTGAGTACTACCTAATTGTGTGGAATTGCTAAATCTTACTCTTAACATTCTTTTGATTTTTGAATATTTTAATACTAACATTTGTTTTTTTTAAAGTGATAGGAGTACAAGTTGTGTTAAAGAGAACTGGTTAGAATAATTTACTAATAGCTCCAGTGATGTTTTGAAGCTGCAAGTTTTGAGTCATTTTGTAGTTTAACCTATTATACCTTGTGCATGGACCACCTCCTCCCAAATCAAGTAACAAAATGTGATGTAATTGAATTTTGCAGGTTAAATTCCCAGCTTTGGAGGAGTTGACAGTTACAGAATTAAAAAGCCTTAGAGTAATTTGGAAAATCAAATTATTCCAAGGTTCAGAAGCAGAAGATTCTTTCCGGAAGGTAAGGCTTATCGAGGTGTATGGCTGTCAAAAACTGGTTAATGTGATTCCATCCAATGTGCTTCCAAGGCTACAGAACCTTGAAAAACTTGATGTTGACTCATGTGCGTCAGTTGTATCCGTAGTTGAAGTGCTGAATGTTGAAGAAGGGTGTGCAACATCAGCACCAACAATCATACTCCCTCGGTTACGGGAACTGAAGCTATATTCACTGCCTAACTTGAGGCGCACAGGGTTGTACCAAAAGCAATATTTGGATGTATATCATAGCTATTCCGATCTAACAATTGTTGATTTTTTTGCTTGTGATAGATTGAGAAATGTATTTTCACTATCCATCGTAAGAAATCTTTGTCAGCTCCGAGAATTGAGAATAGAACGTTGTTGGAAGATGGAAGAAATAGTTGTCATTGAAAAGCGACAAGAAGAAGAAGAAGAAACCGATGACGAGATCCTTGTGTTCCCTCAATTAAGGATTATGACACTTCAAATGTTGCCAGAGCTCAGAAATTTCTACTGCAATTGTGGATCCAAAGAAGAAGAACAAACAGAGGAGGATAGTATTCCTGAGTGGCGAGCTCTTTTCAACCAGAAGGTACTCATGTCCTAACATCTAACACATGTTTCCTTACTAATTCTACCCATACTATTTTCAATCTTCCCTTTCCCTAACTTTACCTCGATGTCAATCATGTCATTCTTCCTAACTGATGCACTTAGTAGTCTTATTTGCACATGTCCAAATCTGTTGATCAATTTTCTCTCATTTTACCTCCAATTGGTGCTCTTCAACAACTAAAACCTCATCCAAATATTATAAATAGAACAGAAACTACAATGAAATATTACAAAATTAATCTCGAAGCATGTTTATGCTTTCAATTGATATCAAGAACTCCACATTATGTACAGTGGAAGGGATGAGGATAAGATTTACATGTTTGAAGTTATGCCTTCTTTTCACTTCTTTGTTCTTCTTTGTGACTAATACATTGTCAAGTTACTGGCATAATTACTTAGTTAATGATATTTTCCAGGTTAAATTTCCTTGCTTGGAGGTCTTGCGTATCAAAGACATGAAAAACTTTAAAGAGATATGGCATAGCACAGTTCCAACTGATTCTGTTCCCAAACTGAGATTTTTACAAGTGAAAAGGTGTGGCGAACTATTAAATGTTGCATCATCAAGATTGCTTGGAAGTTTCGAGAACCTAGAAGAACTCAAAGTGCAACTGTGTCGCTTCCTCGAAGAGATTTTTAAAATTGAAGGATCAAATGCAACAGCAGGAGTAGATGGAAGAGATGAGGGTGTAAGAAACGAAGTGGAAGACGATCTTTTGCTCCCCCGATTAAAGAGAGTGGCCCTTGAAGATCTACCATGCCTGTCATGCTTTTGCATTTCTAAATTGCCATCCTTAGTAACAATGTCAATAGAACGCTGCCCCAAATTGGAAATGCTTCCTCGCAATACCTCAACACTGTGAAGATAAAAACAATCGATGGCCCCTTGCAACCATTTTGGAATGAAATGGTATGTCTCTTAATTCCTGTTATCTTCATGAGTAAAACCCTCTATTACCTTCCAAAAAATAATTAAAAAACAGCTATTTATTTCATATCCTTTAATTTTATGGGAATTTATGCATCCATCTTCTAAATAAACTTAAAATTCGCCAAATAAATGCCAGTGGCTACAAGAGGAACAGCACTGTCATGACTACAACTTAATATGAAGTAAAATAATTTGAAAAGAATTTCCATGATTTCTAGAACATAAATAGAATCAGAACTGAATATTAAATTTGGTCCAACAAAGTGATAGTCGCGGCTCACGTGAAAAATAGTTCATTATGTTTCTCAATGCAGATCGATATAATCATACATCAAACTCTGTTTTTTGGTACTTCAAAAATAACAGTTTGTAAAAAAAGTTATTCTCTTTGATTGTGAGAGAAATGTTCATCTGTTAGAATATACATGTTTAACATAGTGAAAGGTTTCTGCAGGTTAAAATGTTGTATGTCAGAGAATAGGTGTACTCACTGATGGGGGAGCATCGCTGCATCTTTGAGGTGAACCATTGCAGAAAGTGACTACCTCAACCCTACTACAATGGGTTGATAATGTCAAAGAACTCAGGATAGAATCCTGCTTTTCATTAGAAGTTAGTCTTCAAGCTTCTAACATGGTGAATAGTTGGTAACAGAATCTCGGGAACTTTTGGTCTTTCGCATGCTTTCAATCTTGCAATAGCCTGAGATATTCATTCGCATTCTCAATAGCAAGACATCTCACTAGTTTTTGAAATCCATTCTTAAAGGAAGTTATGTTGGTGATGTCCTGAATTGCAGACTCTCATTTGTACACACAAGCAGGAAGGATACAAAAATAACTGGAAAAATATCACTAGCCACACATGCGAGTGACCTTAATGATTCTGTGCAGCAGTACATTTGGAAAGGAAAAGTAGGTATGGAATGTTGTAAAATTTTACTATGAGATGATATAGAGATTTTTTATTATTTTTATTTATTTTTATTTACCTGTGATTAAGTTGAGAGCATGGAGCTTCATTGGTATTGATCAATTTCAACCCAATTTCATCTTCAAACTCAATTTACCTTCGATTTTCGTGTTCGACTCTAGCAGCTCGTTTGCAAGATCATGTAAGTCTAAGGTCTGCAACACTGTGAAAGTCGGACTAACTTTTTGTCAATATATAGAGAATTGTTTGCTTTGAACTATGGTCCCTTGGTTTTTCCTTGCTGAGTTTTTCCACATGAAAAATCTGGTGTTAGGCCAAGTCAACAACTCGAATGGGATATGAGAGGAAACAATGCCTTTTAATTTATGGGTAAAATGGTAATTTTATTTTTTAGTTAAAGACTTGAGGGTTGTTTGATGCCGTGGGATTAAGTGCAACATTCTTATTCTTCCCAGGTAGTTTTTAGTTCAAGGGGTTTCTTGCAATCGCTCATAGTTGACAGGGTTAGTGCACTTAACCCTAGAGAATATAATATCCACAGCTAAACATTATATCATTTAATACATTAAACACTTATGAGGTGACACTATATTATTTCATATACTAAACACCTCTGAAGTGAGATACAATATATCGAATCAATCTAGTGTCTCTAAAGAAGACTTCAATCTCTCATCTTCGTGTTTGTGTACCGAACGGTGGTTCTCCAATCCAACTACAAAGTGGTTCTCCGATCCAGCTACATGGTGGTTATCCGATCTAACTAGGGGTGAGTCGGGTGACAATTTAAGCCCGAATGATTTAATTTTAGTGGGCAGATTTGGACGCTTTAATGGGTTTGGACTTAAGTTGCCACCCCTAGTTAAAGTCTCTGAAGCTCTTATATCTACCGAACCTCACAAGTTTTTGTGGAACAAATATTGCAATTTGTTTACCTAGCTAAATGGTTACATATTATGGATAATGGATGATCTCATGTGACTTTTGGTCTTTCAAAACCTAACATGTTTAACAGTTCAAGCTTGTTATTATATTACTTGAGATACTCACTTGCACTCCCAGTAGCAAATCTTCTCGCACAACTAAGTGATTAAAAATGTAGTGTGACGGAGAAAATGGTTAGAAGTGAAGGACAAGGAGAAGAGGAGGATGCCAAGAGGGAAACCATATTCTCCCAATTAGAGTCTTTGAAACTCACAAGTTTTTGTGGGGGCAAATATTGCTTTTAAATTCCTATCTTTAAAGGAGGTTACACTGGTAGGATGTCAGATTTTCACATAGTGGCACAAGTGAGTGACCTTAATAACTATGTTATGTGCACCACTACATTATGAAAGGAAAAGTAACACTGCTGAATGTCATGAATATTTTTAATAAGAGTTAGGTACATCTGCTTTTTCCTTCAAAGTAGCTGTCAACTATCTCTACTTTTTTTTATAACTTTTGTCCTAGAATTATTGAATTATTGCAAGAAACGATTCAGTTATTATTTTTCATTTACTCTATCCACTTCTCTTTAATTTAGGGCCGCAGTGGAGGGAAAAAGTAGCGAAAAATAAAGAACAATACTTAGGTCTTATTAGTGAGAATCTATAACATATTGACTACTTAAGTGGACTAATGATAAATGGACACATCCTATTTTAATTACCAAATTATTAATAATAATCAAATCACCTTTTCTGATTTGGTAAGTGAGCATTTCCCATCACTTTTGTTTTAATAACTAAAGATGACATGTTCATTTATCATTGATTTACCTCAATAGTAGTATGTTGTAAATTCTCAATAGTGAGAATTTAAGTATTGTCCAAAAATAAATACAGGAGCGAAACCAAAAGATAATATTATGGTTAGCAGACGAGGGTACCTACTACTGCATTTTTATTTTTATATTTTTCTTAGTCGATAATCACACGCATATCTCCATTGAGACTTCAACTCCTATCCTGTTTTTGAAAAATAAAGATGTAATATTGCTCACAGATGGTATATGATTGGTGTGTGTGTGTGTTTGAGGAGAGTCAGGAATGAGAATTTCCTATGATGGGTTATGGTCCTTTTTAAAACAAAAAATTCTAGCTGTCCGAAATCCAAATTATTTGTAGGATGTGAATTATTATTATTAGTTTTTGTGTGTGGGTAATTTAGCAATGCAAAGAACTTTATTGCCTCATTTGGGACTTCAGGTGGAGGTTATACCAACTGGGAGGGTAAGGACCTTATTATCCATCTAATTTTTTTATTCATTATATATATATATATATATATATATATATATATATATATATATATTATGTGTATAATAATAATAATAATAATATTCATTAGGGTGCAGATTTCACATAAATATGATATTGGTCACTCTAGACTGTAAGAGATTTAAATGGAGAATTCTTTTAACTTAGTTTACCTTAGATAAATTTCAAAGATGTGTAATCTGACGAAAGTTGAAATTTACCACTAGTCTCAATAGACCCCCTAATCTGTTGGGCCTGGTGCAAGTTTGAATTCATGAACACTGAACTCTACAATGCTAGCAAATTATGTTGCCACCAAAGTATTATATATTACTATTTAACTTTAGATGGTGTTAGTGTATTTGTTAAAATGAGATTAAGGACATTTTTGTTAAAAACAAAGGTGTTTGTGTAATTTGACTATCACTTGCTCCATCACTAGCATGCTTTGCAGTTATATACTATTATAATTGTGAGTTATTGCCTTTTGGTACTTCATTAGTGGATCTGCTTCATTAGTTATGGTGTCCATTTTTTTGTTTTTTTGCCGGTCAGCCTCTATTATTTGCAGGTGGGACCCAATCTGAATCAGTGGGGGTTGATGAAAATTGATACTAACATTTATTAGAAAATCTTAGAAATATGGAGCTGGTTGGCCAGATCCAATCCAATGGCCCACTGGGTTGTCGGTTCCAATAGCCAGGAACATATGTCTAATTTTGTAAATGTATATAGGAAAGTTGAGTCTAAATTTTATATCTAATATTGTAGATAGAGTATATATATAATTCAACTAAAAGAAGTGTATATATATAAATTCTTTACTTTTTGAGCGTAAAAACATGATTAATTTAAATTTTAAAAAATATCCACGTTCTACACTCCATTTACGGAGTATGTTTTTTTTTAAAAAAAACAAAAAGTACTCTGTTTTTGTTTTTATGATTCCCCCTTAAAAACACTTGCACTGGTATAGAGTAAATTATGCACAAAAATATGGAGTATCTCTGAGGAGAGATCCAGCTGTAGGAGACCACTTTGGATGCAAAAGCAAATCCAAAGACTGACACATTTGCTTTTAAATTGTCAATGCATCAACTAATGGTGTCCATTTGTTTTGTCCTTTTTTTGTCGAATCTAATCCTTCTTTACTTGTCGTTTTGCAATCAACCTTTTCACCCCTCTTGGAAAAAGATGCATCTGAATTTTCATCTCGTGACACACGTCTCTCTCTCTCTCTCTCACACACACACACACCCCTCTCACTCTTTCAACCTGTTGTTATCCCTAATCTCTCCTCTGCCATCTCTCATCCCATTCATCTGAATATTTTACTTTTGTTGAATTTGAAACTATATACTGTACTCCATCGGTTCTAATTTAGATGACAATTTTAAAGAGTAAGAGTTTTTAAAAAGACATATAAAATATGTCTTATCTTTTTAAAAAATTATTAATTTATTTTTTAAAATTTTAAATATTCAAGTTTAAAATTTTAAACTTCAAAGACATATATAGAAATATATAAAATATATTATTCAAAAAAGAAAAGTGAATAATTATTTGGACAGATCAAAAAGAAAAACATGACATTTTTTTGGGACAGAAATAATATTATATAGGTGACAAGATACGTAAAGAACAAGAAATCTAAACTCAATATGCTAAATCCATACATGGTTAAAGTATATAACACAGTATAATAATAATATATCCTACAATATATTCTAAAATAATTTATTGAATAGAAAAAAACCTTTCTAAACTAAATAACCCTGAAATATAAATTACAATATATCGATCAACTATCCTAATTAATTACCAAATCATTTTCAACATCAAAATATAACTTGAATAGTAAACCTTTAATGTATCAATTGATTTCAAATTTATTTATTTATTCAAATCAACCTGAGTGAAATTAATAAACCACTTGTTGGGATGGACAACTTCAATTACCTCCCAACGGTCAAAAGCCAATACATTTTGCAATACTTTTTTTTCCTAAATCATTTTTGCAATACTAACAATAACTTTTTACGAAAAGCATATCCAATAAATGTAACAACTTTTTTTTATTTTCTTTTTTATTTTTTTTTTCGGTAAATAAGAGTAAACAAATGTAACAACTTGTCCACCAATAAAATGGAGTCAGACATTTTCTTTTTGATATTTTTTGTGTAATAATGCGGTGCTACACTGCTTAGTGCGCCACAGACATGATTGACGTGAAGTTAGCATTCTTTCACTTTTATCTTTATTTCGTATTACGCTCCTTATTTAATATTACGCTATGGCTTTTTTTTTTGTTTAGGAAAAAAAAGAAAAAAGAAAAGAGTAAACTAAATGAAAAAAAAATTAATTTTTTAACATCAATTTGGTCGGGATGAAAATTTATTCAAAAAAATTACAAAGAAATATCATATTATAGTTTAGATACTTAAATTGTCCTCATTTTATAAATTAATAAAATAAAGGGTTAATTTCACTCAGACCCCGTGAGGTTAGGTTATATTTCACCTAGATGAGGATTTGATTTTTAGTTTGTACTCATATTTGAATTAGTGACTTAACATTTCACTTACACTCCAAATGTCAATTTTTTGTGGGGTCGTATTTTGAGTTGTTAAATAACTATGTTGCCCTTTGACCTCATATTGACTATTTTTGTGACTAAACTACCATCAACACACCTTTCCTCTTCTTCCTCCTTTCAGACAATCATCCCAATTTAACCCAACCTTGTTGGCTACCCGGCTCTGTTTTGTATGTGTGTATATATCTATATACATATTTGTGTGTAATTTTCTGTGTATATCTATACATATATAAACTATTTCTTGTGTTGTTGATCTTGTGTGTATATATATACATATATAAACTGATACAAGTTGTCTGCAAATAGATTGTTAGTAAATGATTTTTAATTTTTTTTTCTCAAAACAACTGTATTAACATTGTTACACTTGTTAGAGCAGTAGGGAAAATGGGAGAATAGAAAAATAGAGTAACTAAATAACAAGCACAGAACAAAGTGATCAAAACAGCTTGGGATAGCAGTGAGGTAAAGAACTGTGTGCCTTATTGGGTATAATTGCAGAGAATGAAGACTTGCATGAGTGGGATGAGGCAATGGTGGGTGTTTGTGCGTATGATGTCATTTGCTGGGCGTGAGATGTAGAGGGGTAGTTTTGTCTTTTAGAATTATATATATTTTTGTATTAAATTATATTAAAAAAATTAAGGGTAAAAGAGTCAATTCACATATGTCAGAGTTCAAAAAGTAAATTGGAGTGTAAGTGAAAGTTAAAAACCAAATCTTCATCTAGGTAAAATATAACCTAACCTCAGTGGGTCTGAGTGAAATTAACCCTAAAATAAATTAGTAGTAATATATATAAAAATAACGACGATATTTTTAATTAATTTAGACCTTGTAAATTACAGTTTATTTCATTTTTATATATGATGGAAAACAACTAGAAATGTAAGTCAAGTTAATTAAAATTATATGAATGATAAAGTTTTTTTTTTTTTTTTTTAGCGTATGAAAAAATTGTTGTTGGACTGTAATTCTTTGTAATCAATAAAAATATTGTTATTGTTAGTTATAAAATAATATCAATTAAGTTGTTTGGTAAAAAAAAAGCGCAAATTAACAAAATGTTAATTTTAGGCAAAATTTCATTTTTGTGTGTTTTGTACAAGAAATATTTTGGAGAAAATTGAAGGTGGGAGGAATCATAATTTTTCAAAACTTTTCTTTTTATATTTAACCAAATTCTAAAAAAAAGCAAATACAGTGACAAATTTATGTGTGTCAGTCGTTGGATTTTGCTTTTGCATTCAATGGTCTCCGGGATTTGGATCTCTCTGAATCCTTTTCTTCATTTACTTGATTTATATATATAAAACAAGAATCAATCAGAAAAGAAAAGAAATAAAAAATAAACAAGAATCAATAAGAAAAGAAAAGAAATAAAAAATTATATATATATATATATATATATATATGACAAAGCAAATGAACACAATTGGTTGATGCATTCACAATTAAAAAGCAAATACAGTGACAAATTTCTAAAGGATTCAAAGAGATCCAAATCACGGAGACCTTTGAATGCAAAAGCAAAATCCAACAACTGACACACATAAATTTGTCACTGTATTTGCTTTTTAATTTTGAATGCATCAACCAATTGTGTTCATTTGCTTTGTCATTTTTTTTCGTCCTATCTAATAATTGTCCTCTACTTTTCCTTTTGAATCAGTCTGTGTGTGTGTGTGTCTCTCTCTCTCCTCTTGCAAGCAAACAGATACATTTGAATCATTTTTGAATGACATTTTGATGTTTATTTTGCGATCTACTGTCTCCGTCCTAAAATAAATATTTTTTTTAAAAAATTATTTTGAAAAAAATTAAAAATTGTGGAAATCCTAATTTTTCATAACTTTTCTTTTTATATTTAACCAAATTCTAAAAAAGTTTCAAATTTTTTATTTCTTTTCTTTTCTTTCTGATTGATTTTTTTTGTTAGCCTAAATTATACACAATATATATATATATATATAAAATCATGTAAATGAAGGAAAGGATTCAGAGAGATCCAAATTCCGGAGACCTTTGAATGCAAAAGCAAAATCCAACGACTGACCCACATAAATTTGTCACTGTATTTGCTTTTTAATTGTGAATGCATCAACCAATTGTGTTCATTTGCTTTGTCATTTTTTTTTCGTCCTATCAACAATTGTCCGCTACTTTTCCTTTTGGATCAGACTCTCTCTTTCCTCTTGCAAGCAAACAGATACATCTGAATTATTTTTGTTTGACATTTTGAGGTTTCTCTTGAGATATACTTGTTATTTTTTCCCCTAAAACTAAATTCAAATTACATGAAAGAAACAATATTTGGATTTCAAATTAGTAAGATATAATTGAGGTAGATACGAGATTAGTTTAAAACAAGATTTCAAAAGAATGATATGTATGTTTAATGGTATAAGAAATATAATTTCACGAGTTTAAGAAAATTATATATGTAAATTTAAAATAATAAAATAAAATGAGTTATTTGCAATCCATGCCAAAAAGAATTCAAATTGGCATTATTGTAATACAATATTTCTAGTCATCTCTAATTTACAATCAATTTTAACACCAAAATGTAGCTTCAATAACTTTTTTATTTGTCAACATGTGCACCAACAAAATAGAGCCATTTTTGCTTTTGATCTTTCATTGTGTAATAATGCAGTACTAGTGCGTCATTGGTCCATTACATCATTTTGCCTTTACATTTGTCGCTTGTAATACTTTTCATATCCTTTTGTCTCTTTATCTTTATTTGAATTCTTATTTGCCTTGTTTTAGTTACTTAATAAAATTGTATTATGAATTTATATAATAATACTCTTAATTTAAAAATTCTTTGTATAATATAAAAAATCAATAAAATATATTATTTTCTTGATTTTTAAATTTTATTTCTAGTTTTGTAAGCATGTACTATATATGAAAGTTTAGATCTAATAACAAAAAAATATATAAATTCTTTACTTTATGAGAATAAAGCATATAATTTTAAAAAATATTTACTCAACAGTTTACACTCCATTTTTTTTTTTTTTTTTGAAAAAAAACAAATTTCTTAATATTTTTCATTAAAAAATACTTACCACAATTAGAATGCATCAACCAATTGTATACCTGTAAAAAAAAGCGTGTTAAATCTACTCGTAGGAGCGCCGAACGAGTAAATAAATATAAAATATTTCTAATCAGCAAAGTGTTATTTGAAATAGATATCACACAGTTCTAATTAGTAAAGTGTTATTTGATTATTCAATTCAGTACTTAATGAATTAAGTACTTATCCAATTAAATGCGTTTAATAATACAATTTGATTATAATGAAAATGGTAAGAACCACTAAAAATAAAATAAAATTTTAAGTGGTAAAAACATTACTTATTATTAGATACTGGGTATTGAAAATTAAAAAATATATATTAATTTTTTGAGTATCACTTAAAATATTTGAAACATATATGTACCCATTTTGTTCTAGGACCTCTAATATTAAACTTCATGTGCATTTTAAAGTCCAAAATTTCTGTACTTTAGCCTGTAAACATAATTCGGCCAAGCTTGTTTTCAATGTCCTTGTGGTTCTAGTGATTGTTTTTCATTGGAAGTTGTCTACTTTTGTTTTCTGTCTTTGTATTCTAATTATTTTGGTTTACTTATCTTAGGGAGTGATTTAAAGATAATTGAGATACTCTAGGTGAATTTAATTTTCTAAAGAGTTATAGATAGAGAGAATACTAAAAGAAGAGCCAAATAATGGTTTTGTATTCTAATTATTTTGGTTTACTTATCCTAGGGAGTGACTTAAAAATTTAGATACGCTAGGTAAATTTAATTTTCTAAAGAGTTATAGATAGAGAGAGTACTAAAAGAGAGTCAAATAATGTTTTTGGCTCTGGAATTTACTCAGTGGGGTTCAAAATTCTTTGAAAATTTTCACTTTCTGGGCCAAAAAATGTACTGTGTAACTTAAGTTCTTTCTCATCTCGAAAAGAGCTAACAAGGGCTTAAAATAATACTTAATGTGATAAAAATTCACAAAATTACAAAATTATTTCTTTCGGTACCACTGTCCATCCAGTTTTGATTTATAAATTTGGTGCCAGATTTTAAGGCAAAATTTGTTGTGTTATGAAAATCTTTTTTTTGATAAAATGTGTTGTGTTATGAAAATATTTTATTTAAAATAGTAGATTAATAAATAAAATATTAAATTTGACTTAATGCATTTAACGAGAATTATTGATGTGAAATGCGAATCAAACACTTGGTTTTTAATTATTGGTTAGAAATCGCAAAATCTTATCCAGTGTGCCAGACCGGTCACATTATGAAGGGGACCTCCCACCTACATTTCCTTTCCGATCTTTATTGGTGATTGGGGTCATGGTACTATTTTTGTTTTCTTCCTTTTCCTCTCTCTCTCTCTCTCTCTCTCTATATATATATATCCAGATCTCGATAATATATATATATATACACACACTCTGACACACATTTATATATGATAGTGATAGCTTTCTCATCTACTTTTTCTTTTCATTCAATGCTCAATCCTAATAAATACGTAGTAAATTGAAAGAAATTCAATAACAATAATAAGTTGATTATATGGGCTCGTTCGGCGTAATTTTTATTTTCACTTTAACTAGAAAGAAAGAAGAAGCAAAAATTATTACTTTTATTTAATTTATTTATTAGTGTTTAAAAATTATATTTTAGAATAACTTTTAATAATAGAAGAAAATTTTAATTTATTTGGTAAAATTTTTACGGAAACTCTTCTATTAGTGAAATAATTATTTTACTCTCAGATAGAATATTTTTTTAAATTATTATTTAACTTGTTTTTTTTGTAACTCTTTTTGTAAAGACATACAAATAAACCACTCAATTTAGTCAAATTTATCCACAACATGCTATATGCAACATAATAATTAATAATACTAATAATAACAATTAAGAGATTGCAAAAAACTATTTAACGATTTAAAATTTTTTGTAATTGAACATTTTGATTCTACCAAAATATAATAATAAGAATAAAAAATTATTGAAGGTTTCGAATTTTTCTTCCAAAAAGAAAATAATTAATCTCATGTTTTATGACTTTCCTAGAATAATATTGTTGTTTTCTTATAATTACAAACTTAATTATATTATAAGGAAATTAATGAAAAAGAAGAAAGAAAAATATTGCTATGGTCAACGTTAAATTGCAATACAAGGAAGATCTATGACGGTGAATTAATCTGAAATTAATCTAATAAAAAAAAATGCTATGTGGATGAATTAATCTGATTAAAAAAATAAATAACTTTATTTTTGGGTAAATAACTGGAATCCATTGTTGTAACAAAAAGTAATTCAATTTGAAGGTGAAAAAAAAAAATTAAAGATTTGTGACGGTAGGATGCAGCGTTGAAATATGGTAATTATTATTATGGAATCCAGTGATTGTTCATCGGGGAGTTTCGAAAATATTTAAAGAAAGTAAGGGACAAGAAAAAGGAGAAGGGGAAAATGACAAAATGTATATATCAATCTCTAAACTACTGCTTATTCCAATTATACTCCATATTTTAGTGTGATTTAAATTTTGTCATTTTACACTCCTCTTTAGTTTTAGTTTTTGATTATATGTCTAGTTATTAATGAATTATCTTGTTTTTCATAATAGAATTCAGAATCTATTTGATAATTCATGTCAAACTGGCTAATTTAGTTATGTGAGACTTTTATATCAAATTAAGATAATTTTTATTTTATTTTTCTTTAGAAAATTCGAAAAGGGAATACGTTTTGATAAAATCATTCATTCCAAAACCTTATCCATTTATTAAGTGACCAAATCGATGCCGTACAAAATACTAAAACTTTTTACTCCTCAATTATTAAGAGTAATGGTACATAGGCTTATGTTCTCAACTGAAAACTTCTATCTATAAATTACTCCCTTATTGAATTATTATAGTGTTAATCAAGTCATTTCCTTTTCAATCTTTAATAATACAATGGCATGACATTATAATGTCATACTCATAGGATAACTGTGATCACTCATTTTATCTTCTTGATATTTCAAGAGTGACCAAGCGAATTTAAATACTCTACTGCCATCTTTGACTGACATGTAATTGAAATTTGGGAATTGATATTGAAATTAGAGAGAAGTAATTTAAAAATGAAACTATTTTTTTTTTTAATTCCATGCCACCAAACACAACATACATAAATTCATTTTTTAAGGTCTAAAATCATAAAACTCCCACTGCTTTTAATTTTTTATCATAAAATTCCAACATCTTTCTAAAATCTCCAACACTATTACAAAATTATCATTACTCCAATAATTTTCAATTCCCTTTTATGCCTTTATCTTTATTTGAATTCTTGTTGGTTATGTTTTAGTTATTTAATAAAATTACATTATTAATTCATATGATTCGGAGGCATGTGATTCAGTACATGATTCAATGCTCTGATACCGTCATAAATATAAGAAAGGAATCATATGGTAAAGAAATCATAAGAATGATCTTTTATATTTCAGTGTGTCTCGATCATGTATAAAGAGATATAAATAGTTGAATAATAAAGAATTAAATAGTAGCGGTGTACATAAAAATAATTATGGAGTTTTCAATTAATTTAGACTTTATAAAGTATTATTTGTTATCTCGGGGGCTAGACCAAGTTGGTAAGGTCACGACCTGAACGTCCTCATATCCCAGGTTCAAATCCGTCAATCGCCATTATAGTGTTCGATTGAAATTGTTGCTGAGATGTGGAGTCGTCGACAGCATTCCAGGTTTGTAGTCTGAGGTGGGTCTCGAAGGGGCTCTGACCAGGTGAGTTTTGGTGCCAGCCAAAAAAAAAAAAGGTACTATTTGTTTCATTTTTATATATGTTGGGAAACAATTAGGAATGGAACTGAAGTTAATTAAAATTATATCAATGATAAAGTTTTTTATTTTTTTTTATTTTTGTAATATGATAAAGTTGTTGTTGGACTGTAATTCTTTTAAATCAGTAAAAAAATTGTTGTTTTTGGTTATAAAATAATATTAATGAAGTTATTGGGTGAAATAGGAATGCAAATTAATGAAACGCTAATTTCACCCAAAAAATTTTATTTTTGCTTGTTTTGTGCAGAAAATATTTTGAAAAAAAATTAAGAGGTGTGAGAATCCTAATTTTTCATAACTTTTTTTATTTATTTATTTATTTATTTAAACCAAATTCTAAAAAAGTTTCAAAAGTTTCTATTTATTTTCTTTTCTCATTAATTCTTTCAAATCAAACCAAACCAAACCTATTAGTTTGTTAGAGTAAATTATGCACAATATATATATATATATATATATATATATATATATAGAGTAATGATCTCTTGCTCCCCATGGAGCAAGAAAATTTATCCGCACTTTCTATTGAGACCATTAGATCTAATCTAACGTTCACTATAAAACCCACCTATATTCTTTCCTTTTAATACAAAACCAGTATCACTATTTCTATTTTCCAAATTTAACATTTACCAAACCACTAATTACAATAATAAAAGGTAATTATTCAAAAATATATATATAGAAAACTCTTCACCTCTGAAAATAACGTCTCTTTCAAACAAAGACCTACAAGAGTACTTTTTCTTTCTCCATACAAATTGAATTTAGTACTTTCTCTTTCTCCATACAAATTGAATTTGCAAGTTCTCTACCGCCTTTGTCTTCTTATAATCATAAGTAAATAAAAATGAATCATAATTAAAATTTAATGGATTAAAATATCTTTTTTTATTATTATTTTTTCTTGTCTCTTGTAATTTTTTGTTTGAGAGAGACGTGATTTCCATAGAAGAAGAGGTTTCAATTTTTTTTGGGAGTAATTGCCTTTTATTATTGTAATTAGTGGTATGTAAATATTAAATTTAGAAATTATAAATAGTAACAAGGGTTTTATATTAAAAGGAAATGATGTAAGGAGGTTTCTATAATAATCGTTAGATTAGATCAAATGATCACTATAAAAAGTACGGATGAATTTTCTTGCTCCATAGGGAGCAAGAGATCATTACTCTATATATATATATATATATATATATATATATATATATATATATATTTGGTGCATTTGATTTTAAATCGCAAAACTTTATCTAGTGACCGAACCCAACCGTCACATTATAATGGAACTTGCCACCAACATTTCTTTTCCAATCTTTATGGGTGATTGCAGTATCATGCTACTAGTACCATTTTTGTTTTCACAGAGAGACACATACATACATTTATATGTGATACTGATAGCTTTCTCAACTAATCCCATCTACTTTTTCTTGAAAAATTAGGTGAGCTTTTATTTAGAGAGAAAAATATTCTTAATTCTATCAGTGCCATTCCCATTTGGCTTGGATTTCAAAACCTTATCCTCTTATTGAAGTACCAGACCGACCACAACACACAACATACTAAAAGCAATGTTACATACGCCCACCTCTTCAATTGAATTATTAGAGTATTAATCAAGTCATTTCCTTTTCAACCTTTAATAATACAGTCATGACATGAAAATATCATATTCATAGGACCCACCAAGATTACGAATTTTTTCTCCTTAATATTTCAATTATTATCTTTTATTTTTCTTAGTGACTAAGCGAATTTAATTACTCTACCACTATATTTGGCAGGCATATAATTAAAATTTTGAAATTGGTATTGAAATTGATAAAATTAAAAATTAATAAATAAATAACTCAAAATATTGAACCAAATTTTTTTTTTTTTTTTAAATTCCATGCCGTCAAACACAAAATTAGTAAATTCATTTTTTAAAGGCTAAAATCATAAAACTCTACTACTTTTAATTTTTTATATATAAAACTCCAATCTGTTTCTAAAAATCTCTTATTACATTACTCGAATAAATCTCAATTCCCTTTTATCTTTATTTGAATTCTTGTTGGCTATGTTTTAGTTATTTAATAAAATTGCTTTATGAATTTATATAATAATTAATTTAATTTAAATTTAATAAAAAAATTCTTTTGTAAAATACATGATTTTAGTACAAATTTTTTTAATTATTCTATAAAAAGCTAATAAAATATATTATCTTCTTGATTTTTAAATTTATATTTAATTTTGTAAGCATGCATATGAAAGTTTGGGTTTAAATTTTATATCTAATAACAAGAGTATATATAAATTCTTTACTTTACGAGAATAAATTATTTGTCTCGTAAAGTATTGCAAAATAAAGCCAATGATTTATTTTGCAATACTTGTAATAAGTGCGCTATGAGTCACATTTTATCACGAAAAATGAATCACAAGATTCAAAAAATATTTGTCTTAATCTTACATTTTATTATAAGGTAGTTACTCAAAATAGATGTCAGAATTGTGACTCACACACATGAGCATAATTGTAAACTGAATATGATATTTTGAAAGTTAAATATTTGAATGTGAGTAATTTTATCTTAATTAACTCATATTTAATCATGTGTAAAAATTTAAATAAATTATTTAATATATTTTAAAATTAGTTGAATTGGAGAATTCATGATGGGATAACTCTCTTGAGAACATTACTTATTGTTAGATTTGTTTCTCTAAAAAAAAAAAAAAATACGTTATATAATTTATTTATTTTAAAAAAAAATAACAATGGTGTGGATTTTATTTGTCTTAGAGCACTTTATAATTTATTTTGAGAATATGCAAGACTTTTGTTCTAATGTTCCAAATAATTATAAAGATTCTCTTAGAGTGATTCAAAAAAAATTAAAGAGTAATTATTCTCATTTAGGATCCAAAGTTGCACAATGAAATTCTATTTTATTGAAATCCTTTAGGGAAAAATATTCCACTATCCAAATTTGATTGACACATGAGTCACTATAGCAATTAGAATTTTATATTCATATTTTAGTTTTAGATTTTAGGTATTAAACTCCATTTACTATTCATATTTAGAGCTACTGTTATTCTGAACTGCATTTTAGATTACTACGTCCTAATTTTTCATCAAAACTATTATTCAGTTTTACCAATTTTAAAAACAAAATCAAAATTATATTTTCAAGAATTACATGATTTTTAAAAAAAATTCATACTCTAGAGTTAAAAACTGTAAATTTAAGTTATTATGCAAGAAGGAGTTAGTATTATTATTAATTTAAAATTTAGGGTTGTACGTAGAATACTACTAGTAGTAAAATTTCATGCACTTTATTTGGGCTTTAGGTAACTTTGCCAGCACCATATCAAATCGTACAGTGTGATGATGACTGACAATGAAAAATCTCTTTTTCTTCTTTTTATTTATTTATTTAATTTTTTTCTTTTTGTGGTTCTAATCAATAATTACTTATCATTTTACTTTTCCTGCTGATGATGAGTCTATCTCTCTCTCACATCTGAATTTGCATTCCTCTCTCTCTCTCTCTATCTGCAATCCGTCCATATCTGATCCCTCTTACTCATCTCACAGTCTCACCATCGTCCATCTACTGAATCTTCACTTTCCGATCATCTATTTGATTTCTCTGGTTCGATCTGTCTGTCACTGAAAATCAGAGTCAATTGGTGCATTTGGATTTGGGATATATATAGCTTGCATTATCCGGACAAGATTGGCATAAGTCAGAGGTATGTTTAAATCTCATTTTTAGTTTCCTCAACAACAACTGTCTTTTAGCTTCGTGTATTAGTTTCTATTACTTCCATTTCCTTTGTATTGCATCATCTGCTGCTTCTTTTTTTCCCTTCGTGTCTTCAATTTGTATCTCTCTCGAGTGTCTCCTTGTGAATCTTCACTTTTCATTCCCTAAAAGAAAAAAAAGAAAATCTTTTACTTTTGTTTGTCATTAATTCAAAAATCAAACTCTGTGTATTTGTCTTGAAGTCTCTTCCTTTAATTTCTTAGCTTTTTCCTTATCCCAAAAATAAAAAATAAAAATAAAAAAATTCTTGTGAATCTTCACTTTTCCTTCCGAAAAAAAATTCAAAAAAAATCTCATTTTTAGTTTCCTCAACAACAACTGTCTTTTAGCTTCGTGTATTAGTTTCTATTACTTCCATTTCCTTTGTATTGCATCATCTGCTTCTTTTTTTCCCTTCAGTGTCTTCAATTTCCCACATTCTGTCCCTTAGTTTTTCTGTTAAATTTGAATTAGGCTCTCTTACACCTCAATTTGTATCTCTCCAGTGTCTCCTTGTGAATCTTCACTTTTCATTACCTATAAAGAAAAAAGAAAATCTTTCACTTTTGTTTGTCGTTAATCCAAAATCAAACTGTGTATTTGTCTTGAAGTCTCTTCCTTTAATTTCTTACCTTTTTCCTTTTTCCCAAAAAAAAAAAAAGAAAAAAAAAAAGTCGTAGCTTTCCTTTGTATTCTGTATTGCACCTGTCTGCTTAGAGAGAGAAAATAGAAAGAAATAAATTAAAGGTTGTTGCTGGTGAGTTAAAAATGGCGGAGGGTATTGCTATTAATGTTGCGGGAACGATATTGGAGCCCATCAGAGACAGCTTGTACGCAGTCATCAGTCGTCACTATGGTTACATGATTCACTGCGAGAAAAACATTCGGGATTTCGCAGATGAAGTTGCCAATCTCAAAAATGCCCATACAAGGGTCCAGACAGAGGTCGATAAAGCCAGGGACAATGCTGAAGACATTTACGAGGAAGTTTCGAAATGGCTGACGGAAGTGGGGAACTTATTGCCGACGCTGGAACAAGACAAGATCAGGTTACTCCAAGGCAAAGATAATCTCAAGTGTCTTGATGTTTGCTCACGTTACCGGTTGGGTAAGGAAGGGAAAAAGAAGACGCCTGATGTTACCAAGCTTATAGAGGCCGCCGGCAAATTTGATTCTGTTGGACACCGACGTCGTCTAACTCGTATTTGGCACAGAAGTTACAGCACAAGCTATGTGAGTTTTCAATCCAGGGAGTTGGTTTTTAAAGAGATTATGAAGGCACTAAAAGATGACGGGACTTACAAGATTGGAATATATGGAATGCCTGGTGTTGGAAAGACTAGGATGACGAAAGAAGTTACCCAACAAGCCGAAAAGCATAATCTTTTTGATGAGATCGTCGAGATAGTTTTCACCTAGAATCCTAATGTGATAGAAATTCAAGAAAAACTTGCAGAGGGTTTGAATCTGACTTTAGATAAAAAGACTGAAGATGCAAGGAAGGAACTGTTGCTCAAAAGATTGAAAAATGGTAAAAAGATCCTTGTATTGGTCGATGATGTTTGGAATGGTCAAACTAAATTGGAGGACATAGGATTTCCGACTATAGATGATCAAACCAAAGGTTGCAAAATTCTGTTGACCTCTCGGCAACCAGATGCGTGCGAAGCAATGGGGGTTCCTGAAAATGTGAACTTCCAAATTGGAGTCTTATTGAAAGATGAAGCATGGTCCCTGTTCGAGAAGAAGGTTGGAGATTCCATCAAAGCTGACATGCGTTCTGTAGCGGAAGCGGTGTGTGAAGAATGTGCATGTTTGCCATTGGTAATACTTGCAGTTGGAGGAGCACTAATGAAGAAGAGTAAGAGGGAATGGAAAGATGCACTTCAACAATTGAGAAATTCCACCGCAAAGAACATTCCAAGATGGAGCACAAAAGTCTATTCACCCATAGAGTTTAGCTACAACAACCTGGAGCATGCTGATGCGAAATCAATTTTTTTGCTTTGTTGTTTGTTCGGAGAAGATGTTGAGATTTCCATTGATAACTTGGTAAGGTATGGAGTTGGATTGAGGCTTCTCCAAGGCGTGGATACAATGGAAGAAGCAAGGAATAGAGCACATGTGTTGGTCACGACGCTCAAGACATCCTCTTTGTTATTAGACGGTAGTGAGAAAGACTTGGTGAAAATGCACGATGTCACTCGAGATTTCGCCATTTGGATTGCATCAAAAGAGGAAGATACCAAGTTTCTAGTGAAAGATGGTGTCAGGTTTTGGCCAGATGAGGATGAATATAAACAATGCAAAGCAATCTCATTAAGGTTCAATAATGATTGTGTGCTTCCCAATGATTTAGAATGTTCAGAACTACACACCTTAATGTTGGAATTCCACAATCTTTCATCAGAAGTTCCAAGTAACTTTTTTAAAGGGATGGAAAAGCTTGAAGTTTTACAATTGCGTGACATGCAGATTTCGGAACTACCGTCGTCACTTAAAAATCTTAGGATGTTATGTCTATACAACTGCAAATTGGTGAAGGTAGCTTTTCTCAAGGAATTTAAAAAACTTGAGATACTATGCATTAAAGATTCTGATCTCAGAGAACTGGCTCCAGAAATAGGCCAGTTGACTCGCTTGCGGTTGTTGGATCTGAGGGACTGTGACAAGCTCATGATCATTCCCTCAGGTGTCATATCAAGTCTATCCCAACTTGAGGAATTGTACATTCCAAATGAGTTTGACCAATGGGAGGTTAAAGACAATGCAAGTCTTAATGAACTAAACTCATTGAACCACATAATCAGTTTACAAGTTTTTGAGCCCCTGTTTAAGTCGTTGAACAGATTTCAAATATCCATTGGGAGCAAGCTTAGTATTTGGGAGCGACCTTCATCAGCAACAAGGATATTGAAAGTAGTGGGTTTCCCTTTGAAGAAGGAGCTTAACATTTTGATGGAGAAAGCTGAAGTACTGTATTTGGAAGACTTGAGAGAGAATGTTCCTAAGGGACTATGCGGATCTGTTTCATTTCGTGAATTAAGTTTGTTAAAAGTTGAAAACTGTAAATTAATGATATATCTCTTTTCCTCAGCCGCTGCAAGAAGTCTTTCACAACTCCAAAAATTAAGTGTAAGAAATTGTGAAATCATGGAGGAAATAGTCAGAGATGACCAGGAAGTCATGGATGAAGTTATTGTTTTTGACCATTTAAAGGAAATAGAGTTGAAGGATCTACCCAATTTCAGAAGTTTCTATGTCAATATGAAGAAGTCGACAACTAGGGACTGCAACACGTCTACCCTTGTGCAAGCTTTGTTTAACGATAAGGTATGCTCAACACTTACCTTATAATTACTAAAATAAGAATCAGTGGCAGAAATAAGCTATAAGTGGGCACCTGTTCCTCAAAGCCCATTGACTAAGGAGATGGGCTGGTTTGTTTGAGGATCGAGGAGCCCACGAGAGAGTAAAATCTGGATGGGCTGCATGCATACATATTCAATCAGCAGACACTTGTCTATATATATATATATATATATATGTATATATGCAATCATTCTCAGACACACATGAAGCATACATGTCACATGTGTCATGCACGATACGTCTAATTATATAATTAGAGATATTTCAGTAATTTTTATATTCTTAAAAGTTTTATTTTAATATTTATAGATGGGCATCAACATTACTACTATGCTAACATAACATGCATTTATTAGTATACTTTTTTTACACTACCTTTTCTTATTATGGTTATTCAAATTTATATATTCAATTGCAATTTCAAAATGGATATCAGTTTAATCTAGATCAAATATAAATATTTTAATCTTAGATAAAATGGCATATTAAAATGATATTACAAAAACAGAGCATAATTTCCTGTATCTACATCTAGGGTTCATTTGTCGAGACCTAATGTTTTATTTGTAAAATATTTTCTAAAAAAAAAATTTCATTTAAAATGTTTTCTTTATTTTTATTTTTTGATTTTTGACAACTGTCTGTAAAATATTTTCTAAATTAACCTTTTTTTATATTTTTTATTATTTTTTTTTAGGGTCACTCACCAATAGAAAATAGTACACCCTAAACCACGATAATATTATGATTACATGACTTGAAAAACAAAGTGTCTAATGCGGTAAAGTAATTGTATTTAAGCAAAATAATATTGTGGGTACATGACTTCACTTCTTTAATAATTAATATATAAGACTTTTTGACTAAAAAATGCAAATGAAACAACTTATTTCTTCTTCCTCATCTCACATGAAAGGTCGCACATTTAATTAATAGGTGTGTGGGATTGGTTTGTCTGTTATTAACTTATTACCTATCAATAAATTATATCATCGTATCAACACCTACTAGCCACTTTGTTTTCTTCTTAAAAAAAAAAAAAAAGCATTTTTAGGTAGTATCAAATTAGTAAGTTTGTTGGACTAAAAAACGACATTCTCGAATAAAATTTGATTTCCTGTTCTTGGTTTTGAGCTGGGAAATAATATAAGCATTTTGCATGTCTAATTTGACAATTTGTAGATATGAATCAAATATATAGTTAATTTTAATATCTTAATATACTTTTTTTTTGTACAATTTTAATTAAATTCAGGATCCTATTTTTTTTCTTAAAACATTAGTATTCTGTTTTATTATTATTATTATAATTATTATTTTGTTGAAATAAATTAGAATAGATTACTTTTATGCTTTGGTACCTACAATTTTTTTTAACAAGTTAAAAACAAATTTTATTACATTTACCAAGGGTTGTATAGTCTAATGGTACTTCCTCACATTCTAAATAGAATCATGGAGGGTTCAAGTCCCTGTAGGAGTACCTTGGTGTGTGAGTTTATTTCCCAAAAAAAAAAAAAAACGAAAAACACTCTGTTACACTTGACAAGAAGCAAAGAGAACAAGAACGCAAGACAAAGCAGGAAAATAAAAATCAATGGCAGAAATAAGCCATGTGGGCCAAGTGTCCCACTCAAGGTCACTAGACCTGTTCCTCAAAGCCCATTGACTAAGGAGATGGGCTGGTTTGTTTGAGGATCAAGGAGCCCACGAGAGAGTGAAATCTGGATGGGCCGTCAACAAGAGCTTTATGTCTTCGTACCACATGCACCCATAGTCAATCAGGAGACACTTGTCTATATATATATATATATATGCAACCACTCTCAGACAGACATGAAGCATGCATGTATAATTATATATGTATATATAATTAGAGATATTCCAGTAATTTTTATATTCTTAGAAGTTTTATTTTAATATTTATAGATGCACATCACATTACTACCATGCATTTATTAGCATAATTTCGTAAATTAACTTATCCTATTATGTTTATTCATATTTATATATTCAATTGCAATTATAAAATGGATATAAGCTTAATCTATATCAAATAAAAATATTCTAATCTCAGATAAAATAGCATATTAAAATGAATATTACAAAAACAGAGCATAATTTCTTTCTAAATCTAACTCAAAAATAAGAAAATAGTCATATAGCAGAAGCAAAGTATTACTTGGGTTTTTTTTTTTAATTCCAATAGGCTCCTTCCGCTCCTAAATGAGAAAACAGCCCAAGAATAGCTGATTGTGCTTCATTTGTTTGAAAAATAGTAAGAAAACCATTTGGTTTCTTAAAATACTTTTTTCCCTGAGATTTACTGGAAAACAAATTAGGGAAAAAAGAAAAAAATAACTATACTTTACTTCTCATGCAGCGTTCAAAATTTTCATTTTAAAATAGTAGGAGCCAAATGTTGCAAAATTTACTAATAATAACTGAATAGGTGGATTCTTGGCTACAAATGTAACATTATAGTAATGAATTTTGCAGGTTGCATTCCCTGCTTTGGAGGAACTAAAGATTGAAAATTTGAAAAGCCTTACAGCGATATGGGAAGGCCAATCCCAATCACTCATAGTGAAGGAAGCACAAGTTTCCTTTCAAAGCCTAAGGTCCATGGACGTATGGAATTGTGATAAATTGGTGAATGTGATTGCCTCCAATGTGCTCCCAAGCTTACAAAAGCTAGAAAAACTTAAAGTCTCCAAATGTGATTCAGTGAAAGAGATATTTGCAGTTGAAAGGGGACAATTAGGAGAAAAAGATGGAGTGCATGACGAGATCATTGTCTTCCCTCAATTGAAGTATTTGGAACTTGAAGAGTTGCCCAGAGTGGAAACCCTCTTCAACCACAAGGTATGTACATAGATTCATTAACTCCCATGACGTCACTTCTTTAATAATTAATGTATAAGATTTACTGACTAAAAAATGTAAATGAAACAACTTATTTCCTCTTCCTCATCCCACATGAAAAGTTGCCCATTTAATTAAATTTCCACTGGGACTATAATTACTTATCAAAAAATGAAAAGAAGAAGAAGAAAAACGATGTGAATGAAAAATTATCGTGCCTTTTCTATTTTTATGCATGCTTACCTATAAATACTTTTTATTCATTCTACAATTTTACCTTTTATGCCCCCGATGTATTAAGTTTTTCCAAGGTTCGTTTGTTTAGATGAAAAATTATGATGAAAAGTGATAGTGAAAGAAAAAAAAAATCAAGTTTCCATCATCTATTTGGTTAGCAAGAATATTTTTGAAGAAAATTGTGAGAAAATATTATTTTGCTAGTTTGGATAGTATGAAGAAAACAGAAAATATAATTGTTGCAAAATTTACTAATAATAACTGAATAGGTGGATTCTTGGCTACAAATGTAACATTATAGTAATGAATTTTGCAGGTTGCATTCCCTGCCCCGGAGGAACTATATATTAGAGAATTAGAAAGCCTTACAGCGATATGGGAAGGCCAATCCCAATCACTCCTAGTGAAGGAAGCACAAGTTTCCTTTCAAAGCCTAAGGTCCTTGGACGTATGGGAATGTCATAAATTGGTGAATGTGATTGCCTCCAATGTGCTCCCAAGCTTAAAGAAGCTAGAAAAACTTAATGTTGGTTCATGTGCTTCAGTGGAAGAGATAGTTGCAGTTAAAATGGGACAATTAAGAGAAGAAGATGTAGTGCATGATGAGATCATTGTCTTCCCTCAATTGAAGAATTTGAGACTTGAAGACTTGCCAAACCTCAAAAGTTTCACTCTTGGATCCAAAGAATTAGAAGAAACAGTGGATCAAATCATTCCCAGAGTGGAAGCTCTCTTCAACCACAAGGTATGTAAATAGCTCTCTATTAAGTTTTTCTATACAATTACCATCCAACACAGAGTCATTAATTAACTCCCAAGATTATATATTAATTAAGCTCTCTTCAACCAAAAGCAATTGGCCTCTCTCCTCTATCATCTTTTTCTTTTTCTTTTCTTTTCTTTTCTTTTTTTTTTTTACGGTAAAGTAATTGTATTTAAACAACAAAAATATTGTGGGTACATGACTTCACTTCTTTAATAATTAATATATAACTAAAAAATGCAAATGAAACAACTTATTTCTTCTTCCCCCTCTCACATGGAAGGTCACACATTTAGTTAATAGGTGGGTGAGAGTGGTTTGTATGTTATTAACTTCTTACCCATCAACAAATTATATCATCTCATCAACACTTACTAGCCACTTTATTTTCTTCTTAAGAAAATATATATTTTTTAATTAGTATCAAATTAGGAAGTTTCTTGGACTAAATATGACATTCTCGAATAAAATTTAAGTTCCATATTTTTAATTTAACCAATTTTTTTTTTTTTTTTCCTAACTAGAAGGAAAGAGAACAAGAAAGTAAGGCAAAACGGGAAAATAAGAATCAATGGCAGAAACAGGTCATGTGGGCCAATTGTCCCACTCAAGGTCACTCGAACTGCTCCTCGAAGCCCATTGACTATGGAGATGGGCTGGTTTGTTTGAGGATCAACGAGCCCACAAGAGAGTAAAATCTGCGTGGGCAGCAGCCAACAAGAGCTTTATGTCTTTATACCACACGCACACGCACACGTATTCATTCAGGAGACACTTGTCTATTATATATATATAATAATATATATATATATGCAACTACTCTCAGACACATGAAGCATACATGTTTGCACACTACGTATAATTATATATGTATATATAATTAGAGATATTCCAGTCATTTTTATATTCTTAGAAATTTTATTTTAACTAGAAAAAACGCACGTGAAAATTTTTTATTATAAAAAGATTGAAAAAGTTCGCCACTCAAACCAAAAGCAAAACAATGCAATTGTTTCTCTTGAATTAACTGGTCTTATTCTTTTGTTTGACCCCTTCCATCTAAACCCTGTACTCATCAACATGTAAGAGCATTAATTCAAATTTTATGTGATATGTAGGAGTTTATTGAAAAGAAAATCTAAATTTACCGTAATACGTAGAAGTAAATTGACAAGAAAATAGAAGGGAAAATGTTTTTTAGAAAATCTTTAATTATTTTTATATTAATTAATAAATATATAATTAATGGAAAGAAAATCTAAATTTTATTGAAAAGAAAACAGAAGGAAACATGTCTTATAGAAACTCTTTAATATAATTTATTATTTTAAATGGTAATTTATTTTATTATTTTATTATCTAATTTATAAATCAATGGTTTTAAATTCTTTAACCTATTTTGTAGTAGAAATATAAATTGATAACCAAATTAGTGCTTAATTGATAAAATAGGATTATTATTTTAATTTGTAACTTATTTTATTATTTTATTATCTAATTCATAAATCAATGATTTGACGATCCAAACTGTACTCATCAAGAGTATTAATTCTTTTTTCAAATTTAATGTGATACGTAAGAGTTTATTGGAAAGAAAATCTAAATTTACGGTGATACGTAAGAGTTTATTGGAAAGAAAATCTAAATTTACGGTGATACGTAACATTGGAAAGAATAGAAGGAAACATGTTTGTTTAGAAACTTTTTAATATTTTTTATATTAATTAATAAATACATAATTTACGGAAAGAAAGTCTAAATTTATGTTGATACATAGAAGTACCATTGAAAAGAAAACAGAAGGAACATGTTTTATAGAAACTCTTTAATATAATTTGTCTTTAAATAGAATTATTATTTTAGATGGTAACTTATTTTATTATTTTATTATCTAATTTATAAATAAATGATTTTAAAATTTTTAACTTATGTTGTGGTAGAAATCTAAATTGAAAACCAAATTAGTACTTAGCACAGATAAAATCCTAAATAAAATAATATTATTGTTTTAATTGGTAAGTTATTTTATTATTGAATTTATAAATCAATGATTTGAAATTCTTGACACCCTTGTACTTTTAATAATAGTATAAATATTTATAAATGCGCATCACATTACTACCATGCCACGTGCATTTATTAGCATAATTTCTTAAGCTAAATTTTCCTATTATGTTTATTCAAATTTGTATATTCAATTGCAATTTTAAAATGGATATAAGTTGAATCTAGATCAAATAAAAATATTCTAATCTCAGATAAAATAGCATATTAAAATGGATATTCCAAAAACAGAGCATAATTTCTCTCTAAATGTAATTAAGAATCAAAATTTTACTTGGGTTTTTTTAATTCCAAAGACTAGTAGGCTCCTAAATGAGAAAGCAGCCCAAGAAGAGCTGGATTGTGCTTCATTTGTTTGAATAATAATAATAAACCTATGTGATTGTGCTTCATTTGTTTGAAAAATATAAGATAACAAGACCACTTGTTTTTACTGGAAACCAGTTTTATTTTAATATAAGATAGAAGTTTTATTTTAATATTTATAGATGCGCATCACATTACTACCATGCATTTATTAGCATAATTTCATAAATTAACTTATCCTATTATGTTTATTCAAATTTATATATTCAATTGCAATTTTAAAATGGATATAAGTTTAATCTATATCAAAAAAAAATATTCTAATCTCAGATTAAAATAGCATATTAAAATGGATATTACAAAAACAGAGCATAATTTCTTTCTAAATCTAACTCAAAAATAAGAGAATAGTCATAGCAGAAGCAAAGAATTACTTGGGTTTTTTAATTCCAATAGGCTCCTTCCGCTTCTAAATGAGAAAGCAGCCCAAGAATAGCTGGATTGTGCTTCATTTGTTTGAAAAATAGTAATAAAACCATTTAGTTTCTTAAAATACTTTTTTTCCCAAGAGTACACTAGTTTTTACTGGAAAACAAATTAGGGAAAAAAGAAAAAAATAACTATAGTTGACTTCTCATGCAGCGTTCATAATTTTCATTTTAAAATAGTAGGAGCCAAATGTTGCAAAATTTACTAATAATAACTGAATAGGTGGATTCTTGGCTACAAATGTAACATTATTGTAATGAATTTTGCAGGTTGCATTTCCTGTCTTGGAGGTACTAAATATTGGCAGATTGGAAAGCCTTACAGCGATATGGGAAGGCCAATCCCAATCACTCATAGTGAAGGAAGCACAAGTTTCCTTTCAAAGCCTAAGGTCCATGGACGTATGGAATTGTGATAAATTGGTGAATGTGATTGCCTCCAATGCAGTTTACAGATGTGATTCAGTGGAAGAGATAGTTGCAGTTGAAAGGGGACAATTAGGAGAAGAAGATGTAGTGCATGATGAGATCATTGTCTTCCCTCAATTGAAGTATTTGAAACTTATAGGCTTGCCAAACCTCACAAGTTTCACTCATGAATCCAAAGAAGAAGGAGAAACAATGGATCAAATCATTCCCAGAGTGGAAGCTCTCTTCAACCACAAGGTATGTAAATAGCTCTTTATTAAGTTTTTCTATACAATTACCATCCAACACAGAGTCATTAATTAACTCCCAAGATTATATATTAATTAAGCTCTCTTCAACCAAAATCTATTGGCCTCTCTCCTCTATCATCTTTTTTTTTTTTACTCAAAAAACAAAGTCTATAATATGGTAAAGTAATTGTATTTAAACAACAAAAATATTGTGGGTACATGACTTCACTTCTTTAATAATTAATATATAACTAAAAAATGCAAATGAAACAACTTATTTCTTCTTCCCCCTCTCACATGAATAGGTCACACATTTAGTATTACTTGGGTTTTTTTTTTTAATTCCAATAGGCTCCTTCCGCTCCTAAATGAGAAAACAGCCCAAGAATAGCTGATTGTGCTTCATTTGTTTGAAAAATAGTAAGAAAACCATTTGGTTTCTTAAAATACTTTTTTCCCTGAGATTTACTGGAAAACAAATTAGGGAAAAAAGAAAAAAATAACTATACTTTACTTCTCATGCAGCGTTCAAAATTTTCATTTTAAAATAGTAGGAGCCAAATGTTGCAAAATTTACTAATAATAACTGAATAGGTGGATTCTTGGCTACAAATGTAACATTATAGTAATGAATTTTGCAGGTTGCATTCCCTGCTTTGGAGGAACTAAAGATTGAAAATTTGAAAAGCCTTACAGCGATATGGGAAGGCCAATCCCAATCACTCATAGTGAAGGAAGCACAAGTTTCCTTTCAAAGCCTAAGGTCCATGGACGTATGGAATTGTGATAAATTGGTGAATGTGATTGCCTCCAATGCAGTTTACAGATGTGATTCAGTGGAAGAGATAGTTGCAGTTGAAAGGGGACAATTAGGAGAAGAAGATGTAGTGCATGATGAGATCATTGTCTTCCCTCAATTGAAGTATTTGAAACTTATAGGCTTGCCAAACCTCACAAGTTTCACTCATGAATCCAAAGAAGAAGGAGAAACAATGGATCAAATCATTCCCAGAGTGGAAGCTCTCTTCAACCACAAGGTATGTAAATAGCTCTTTATTAAGTTTTTCTATACAATTACCATCCAACACAAAGTCATTAATTAACTCCCAAGATTGTATATTAATTAAGTTCTCTTCAACCAAAAGCTATTGGCCTCTCTCCTCTATCATCTTTTTTTTTTTTTCTTTTCTTTTTTTTTTACACAAAAAACAAAGTCTATAATACGGTAAAGTAATTGTATTTAAACAACAAAAATAAAATACGGTAAAGTAAATTGATATAAATTGATAGTAGAAATATAAATTGATAACCAAATTAGTACTTAATTGATAAAATAGGATTATTATTTTAAGTGGTAACTTATTTCATTATCTAATTTATAAATCAATGATTTGACGATCCAAACCCTGTACTCATCAAGAGTATTAATTCTTTTTCCAAATTTAATGTGATACGTAAGAGTTTATTGGAAAGAAAATCTAAATTTACGGTGATACGTAACATTGGAAAGAATAGAAGGAAACATGTTTTTTTAGAAACTCTTTAATATTTTTTATATTAATTAATAAATATATAATTTACGGAAAGAAATTCTAAATTTATGTTGATACATAGAAGTACCATTGAAAAGAAAACAGAAGGAACATGTTTTATAGAAACTCTTTAATATAATTTGTCTTTAAATAGAATTATTTTTTTAGATGGTAACTTATTTTATTATTTTATTATCTAATTTATAAATAAATGATTTTAAAATTTAGCTCCTCTTTTCTTACTTTTCTTCTTCCTACTCAAGTTAGGGTACTATTTTTCTCTCCAATTTTTATTTTCGGTAGAGTACTATTTTATTATATGTTTTATTAAAAAAAAAACTCATGCATTAAAAAAATCTATTAGTTATTTATTTTAACTCCAGGTTTAGAGTTGATGGCTTGTGTTTACGGCTAAGGATTTTCTTTATTTTTATTTTTTGATTTTTGACAACTGTCCGTAAAATATTTTCTAAATTAACCTTTTTTTTATTTTTTTATTATTATTATTTTTTAGGGTCACTCACCAATAGGAAATAGTACACCCTAAACCACAATAATATTATGGTTACATGACTTGAAAAACAAAGTCTCTAATGCGGTAAAGTAATTGTATTTAAGCAAAATAATATTGTGGGTACATGACTTCACTTCTTTAATAATTAATATATAAGACTTTTTGACTAAAAAATGCAAATGAAACAACTTATTTCTTCTTCCTCATCTCACATGAAAGGGCGCACATTTAATTAATAGGTGGGTGGGATTGGTTTGTCTGTTATTAACTTATTACCTATCAATAAATTATATCATCGCATCAACACCTACTAGCCACTTTGTTTTCTTTTTTAAAAAAAAAAATTAAAAAAAAAAAAAAAAATTTTTGTTGGACTAAAAAACGACATTCTCGAATAAAATTTGATTTCCTGTTCTTGGTTTTGAGCTGGGAAATAATATAAGCATTTTGCATGTCTAATTTGACAATTTGTAGATGTGAATTGAATATATAGTTAATTTTAATATCTTAATATACTTTTTTTTTGTACAATTTTAATTAAAATCAGGATCCTATTTTTTTTCTTAAAACATTAGTATTCTGTTTTATTATTATTATTATAATTATTATTTTGTTGAAATAAATTAGAATAGATTACTTTTATGCTTTGGTACCTACAATTTTTTTTAACAAGTTAAAAACAAATTTTATTACACTTACCAAGGGTTGTATAGTCTAATGGTATTTCTTCACATTCCAAATAGAATCATGGAGGGTTCAAGTCCCCGTAGGAGTACCTTGGTGTGTGAGTTTATTTCCAAGAAAAAAAACGGCCTCTGTTACACTTGACAAGAAGCAAAGAGAACAAGAACGCAAGACAAAACAGGAAAATAAAAATCAATGGCAGAAATAAGCCATGTGGGCCAAGTGTCCCACTCAAGGTCACTAGTCCTGTTCCTCAAAGCCCATTGACTAAGGAGATGGGCTGGTTTGTTTGAGGATCAAATAAAAATCACATGGCAGAAATAAGCCATGTGGGTTTTTTTTTTATAATTCCAATAGGCTCCTTCCGCTCCTAAATGAGAAAACAGCCCAAGAATAGCTGATTGTGCTTCATTTGTTTGAAAAATAGTAAGAAAACCATTTGGTTTCTTAAAATACTTTTTTTCCTGAGATTTACTGGAAAACAAATTAGGGAAAAAAGAAAAAAATAACTATAGTTTACTTCTCATGCAGCGTTCATAATTTTCATTTTAAAATAGTAGGAGCCAAATGTTGCAAAATTTACTAATAATAACTGAATAGGTGGATTCTTGGCTACAAATGTAACATTATAGTAATGAATTTTGCAGGTTGCATTCCCTGCCTTGGAGGAACTAAAGATTGAAAATTTGAAAAGCCTTGCAGCAATATGGGAAGGCCAATACCAATCACTCCTAGTGAAGGAAGCACAAGTTTCCTTTCAAAGCCTAAGGTTCATGACAGTATGGGGATGTGATAAATTGGTGAATGTGATCGCCTCCAATGAAGTCTACAGATGTGATTCAGTGGATGAGATCATTGTCTTCAACCACAAGGTATGTATATAGATCTATTAAGCTTTTCTATACAATTACCATAGAGTCATTAATTAACTCCCAAGATTATATATTAATTAATCTCTCTTCAACCACAAGCTATTGGCCTCTCTCCTCTATCATCTTTTTCTTTTCATTTTTTTTTACTCAAAAAACAAAGTCTCTAATGTGGTAAAGTAATTGTATTTAAGCAACAATAATATTGTGGGTACATGACTTCAAATTCTTTAATAATTAATATATAAGACTTACTGACTAACAAATGCAAATGAAACAACTTATTTCTTCTTCCTCCTCCCACATGAAAGGTCGCACATTTAATTAATAGTTGGGTGGGAATGGTTTGTATGTTATTAACTTGTTACCAATCAACAAATTATATTATCTCATCAACACTTACTAGCCACTTTATTTTCTTCTTAAAAAATATATATATTTTTAATTAGTATCAAATTAGGAAGTTTCTTGGACTAAAATATGACATTCTCGAATAAAATTTAAGTTCAATATTTTTAATTTACCCATTTATTTATTTATTTTTTTCTTTCCTTTCCTAACAAGAAGGAAAGAGAACAAGAAAGTAAAGGCAAAACAGGAAAATAAGAATCAATGGCAGAAATAGGCCATATGGGCCAAGTGTCCCACTCAAGGTCACTAGAACTGCTCCTCAAAGCCCATTTGACTATGGAGATGGGCTGGTTTGTTTGTGGATCGAGCCCACAAGAGAGTGAAATCTGGATGGGTCGCCAACAAGAGCTTTATGTCTTCATACCACATGCACACATATTCAATCAGGCGACACTTGTCTATAATATATATATATATATATATATATATATATATATATGCAACCACTCTCAGACACAAGAAGCATACATGTTTGCACACTACGTATTATATATCTATGTATAATTAGAGATACTCCAATCATTTTTATATTCCTAGAAGTTTTATTTTAACTAGGAAATAAGCACGTGAAAATTTTTTATTATAAAAAGATTGAAAAAGTTTGCCACTCAAACAAAAAGCAAAACAATGCAATTGTTTCTCTTGATTAACTGGTCTTATTCTTTTGTTTGACCCCTTCGATCTAAACCCTGTACTCATCGACATGTAAAAGCATTAATTCAAATTTTATGTGATATGTAGGAGTTTACTGAAAAGAAAATCTAAATTTACCGTAATACGTAGAAGTAAATTGAAAAGAAAATAGAAGGGAAAATGTTTAATAGAAACTCTTTAATATTTTTTATAATAATTAATAAATATATAATTAATGGAAAGAAAATCTAAATTTTATTGAAAAGAAAACAGAAGGAAACATGTTTTATAGAAACTCTTTAATATAATTTATTATTTTAAATGGTAATTTATTTTATTATTTTATTATCTAATTTATAAATCAATGGTTTTAAATTCTTTAACTAATTTTGTAGTAGAAATATAAATTGATATCCAAATTAGTACTTAATAGTTAATTGGTAAAATAGGATTATTATTTTAATTGGTAACTTATTTTATTATCTTATTATCTAATTTATATATCAAGGATTTTACGATCCAAACCCTGTACTCATCAACATGTAAGAGTATTAATTCTTTTTCCAAATTTAATGTGATACGTAGAAGTACACTGGAAAGAATAGAAGGAAACATGTTTTTTTAGAAACTCTTTAATTTTTTTTATATTAATTAATAAATATATAATTTATGGAAAGAAAGTCTGAATTTATGTGAATCAAAAATTATCAAAAAATGAAAAGAAGAAGAAGAAAAACAATGTGAATGAAAAATTATCGTGCATTTTCTACTTTTATGCATGCTTACCTATAAATACTTTTTATTCCTTCTACAATTTTACCTTTTATGCCCACCACAAAGCTTGAGGACTAATTGTAAAAATTAAATGTATTAAGTTTTTCTAAGGTTCATTTGGTTAGATGGAAAATTATGATGAAAAGTGGTAGTGAAAGTACCATCATCTATTTGGTTAGCAAGAATATTTTTGAAGAAAATTGTGAGAAAATATTATTTTACTAGTTTGGATAACATAAAAAAAAAAAAAAAATAAAAAAAAAAAAAAAAAAAACCAGAAAGTGACTAAACTTATCAAAACACCTTTCTAATTTCAAATGCTAATAAAAAAAATCAATTTATGTTATATGAATACTCTTTATATTCAAAGATTTATTTTAGTAAAGAAATAATAAAATATGAATTATTAATTAATTAATTATTTCTTATTTTTTATTTTTATTTTTATTTGTTGGTCGACAAACAATAACGTACTCTTCACTCGTTTTTATATAAAATTTTATGAGCTAATATATAACAAGGTTTAGTAATTGTTTTCTTAGCAAGCCTGTCAGGACTCACCACCACCATGTATACTAATCACAAAAAAAATATAATTCATATAGAGTTACCACTTGTCATCAATCTATTGAATACTTAATTTATTAATATATATATATAATTTTTTTGCATCACAAAGGAGTAAGTATTCGTTGTACCCGGTACATTGAGCACATCACTGTCGTTCGTGTTGTACAAGCACGGTGAGTTTACAACACGCATAGATATAAACGGTTATGATTGCCTAGTGCACCGAAAATATTATATATTTTTTCATCACAAAAAAGGTTTTTGCAAAAATTTCTCCCCCAAGCTTGCTAATTCTATTGTAACCTTAATTGTATATTAACAACATCATATTAATATATTATTATTTTTTTTCGATAAGGTTACCCATGTTATTCTATTAAATACAAACATGTCAATATTGTCATGCAAACACACCAGACCGCATTTCTAACAAGTATATATATATATATATATATATATATATATATATTAAATTAGAAATTTTTCATTAACTTTTATATTCTTTTCAATCTTTGTATATGCTTTATACTTATCATATTAGAACCATCTCACGAGCAACCCCAGCGCAGAGGTATGCTTTTATTTTACACTTTAACTAAAGTGTAGAGCCACATCAGCAATTGTTTGCTTACATGGCTCTACGCTTATTTTGGAAAGTAAAACTTCTTCTTGTGCACTCATTTTATCCCAACGTGTTAACATGCATTTATTAGCAAAAGTTATCCACTTTTATACTTTTATACTTTTCTGTACTTTTATCTTTATACAAAAAATAAAGATTTGAACTTCAAACTAATGGGCCCAAACCCCATCTATTATTCTTTAAAATTACAGCTTCAGATCACAACTCTTATTCAAATTTCTATATTTAATTGCAATATTAATTGAATGGGTAGTTTGCTTTACAAGCCCACCCATTCCAACAGAAATGATGGGCCCAATGGTCCTACTTGAATGCCATCCCATTATTTTGATTGCAATGGTTGGCCCAAGAAGCATTTTTTAAATTAATTTACATTTAATTGAAAAATATAGTATTAAGAAGCAGTTGCTCCACACTATTTTTTAATATGGAAATATTCTCCCCACTCTATTGTCAAAATAACAAACTTGTCTTTTGCCAGAATTAAAAAATTCATTAATTTTTCTCTAGCGAAAAAAGGGATGAAGAAGCACATTTCAACGGTGTTCTTTTCAACTGTCTAAGCCTTTAAGGTTAAAATTTAGCTCCTCTTCTCTTTTCTTTTTCCGTTAGGGTACTATTTTTCTCTCCGCTTTTTTATTTTCCTTAGTACTATTACTATATGTTTTATTTTAAAAAAAATTATGCAATTAAAAATCTATTAATTATTTATTTTCACTCCATATTTAGAGTTGATGGATTGTGTTTGCGGTTAAGATTTTCAAGGGAAGCTATGCCTTTTTCCCCTCCTTTTATGTTCCTTCTAATGACTAAGATATACTTGTTGAGTTATTTGGTATCATCACGTGGAAACTGATATTTTGCAGGCTAAATTTCCTTGAAAAACTTGATGACATTAACAATCTCACCCTTTTAACACCAAAGCTATAATCTAGTGGTATTTCTTTGCCATCCAAAGTGAAAGTTGAGGATTCAAGTTCTAGATAGTGATAAAAAAAATCTCTTTTCAGAAAATAAATACTTGTCTGACAATAAGCATAAATGTTTTGACAATATCAATCAATTTTAAAATTTTTGCACTTATTCTTTTGCTTTAATGAAATTTTAATATATTATGTTCAAGCAATGAATAACCTTAATGAACCTCAGTAATAATTACTTATCTTAAAAAGTAAGAAGTAAATAATTTTTATTCTTAAAATACATTTGATTTGTGAACGTGTTTAGTTTGTTTGACAAATATCACACCACAAGAATGCACTCTAGCTAAATTCTCATGCAGTGTTGATAATTATCATTTTAAAATAGTAGGAATGGAATCTTACAATAAAATATACTAATAATATGCCCAGAAGTGTTGGATTCTTGATCACAAAATATAATATATAAAATGAAATTTGCAGGTTTCATTACCTGCCTTGGAGAAACTGACTATTGAAAAACTACAAAGCCTTAGAGCAATATGGGTTGACCAATCGCAACCACTAGAGCAAGTGAAGGAGGCTGACGATTTCTTTCGGTGCCTAACCGACATGATTGTCCTTAGAAATAAGAAACTGGTGAATGTGATTCCCTCCAATATGCCCCTAATGTTACAGAACTTAAAACAACTCAAAGTTGAGGAATGTGATTCATTGTTTTCTGAAGTTGAAGTGCTTGGTACTGTTGAAAAAGGGTCTCCAATAGCTGAACCAACAATTAATGTACTTCCTCGGCTGCAAGAAATGCTTCTGGAGGGTCTACCTAACTTGGTAATGTATATAAGGTTGAACAGAAAGGAACACTTTGCGGGCAGAATTTGTGCGTATTCAAACCTAATAGATCTTCACCTTTCTAATCGTGACAATTTGGAAAATGTATTCTCACCATCTACAGCGAGATACCTTGTGCACCTTCAAAAATTAAAAATATTTAACTGTGAAAAAATGGAACAGATTGTTGCAATTGAAAGGGGAGAAGTTGGAGAAAATAAAGTGCATGATGAGATAATCGTCTTCCCTCAATTGAAGTACTTGAGACTTGAAAAATTGCCAAACCTCAAAAGTTTATGTTGCTGCAGTCGCGGATCCAAAAAAGGTGAAGAAGAAACAGTGGAGCTAAATATTCCTAGAGTAGAAGCCCTCTTCAACCACAAGGTACGTGTGTCCAAACTCCTATTTTAAAAAGTTTAGTAGCTATTAAGAAATGTCTGATTTGTGGTTAACAATCATTAATTAAATCTCAAATTTCACCCATATTTTCACTTAATGCTAACTTCAACAATCATTAATTAAATCTCAAATTTCACCCATATTTTCACTTAATGCTAACTTCAACATCCACCTGCCGAAGTCATGTAAATTTGCACCACCGTACCAATGAGTATTCGACTCAAATGCACCATGAGCCCTTTTGGACACACAGTAGAGCTGGCCTTGCCTATTTGACTTCGTATTCCTAAATAAGAGCTTTGGACATAAAATATTATCATTTTATTTCTAATTTTGTTTTGTTAAATAAATATTATATTTTGATGAAAAGTGATAGTGAAAGAAAAAAAAAATCAAGTTTCCATCATCTATTTGGTTAGCAAGAATATTTTTGAAGAAAATTGTGAGAAAATATTATTTTACTAGTTTGGATAGTATGAACAAAACAAAAAATGATTTAACTTACCAAAACACCTTTCTAATTTCAAATGCTAATAAAATAAATAAATTTATGTAATATGAATACTCTTTATATTCAATTATTTATTTTAGTAAAGAAATAATAAAATATGAATTATTAATTATTTATTTGTTGGTCGACGTAAGCAATAATTTACTCTTCACTCGTTTTTAAATAAAATTTTATGAGCTAATATATAACAAGGTTTAGTAATTGTTTTCTCAGCAAGCCAGTCACTGGACTCACCACCACCATGTAGTATGTACACTAATCACAAAAAAATATAATTCATGTAGAGTTACCACTTGCCGTTAATCTATTGAATACTTAATTTAGTAATATATATATATATATTTTACATCACAAACGAAGGTATTCGGTGTGCCCGGCGCACCGTGCACTGAACACATCACTGTCTGTCATTTGTGTTATACAAGCACAGTGTGCGTACAACATGCACAGATATAAACATGTCATGATTGCGCAATGCACCGAGAACATTGTATATTTTCTCATCACAAAGAAGGTTTTTGCAAAAATTTCTAAAATTAGATCTTCCATTATTTACCCAAAAAAAAAAAAATTTAAATCTTCCATTAGCTTTATATTCTTTTCAATCTTTGTACATGCTTTTACACCAATCAGATTAGAATTGCATTTATTAGCAAAAAAAATGTTTTACACTTTTCTACTAAACTTTATTTTTATTGGTATTCAAAAAATAAAAATGTGGACTTCAAACTCTGAACGTCAAATGGGCCCAAACCCCATCTCTAATTGTGCCTTACAAGCCCACCATTCCAACAGAAAAGGTGGGCCCAATGGTCCCACTCGAATGCCTCCATTATTTTGGTTGGATTGGCCCAAGAAGCATTTTTTAAATTAATTTACATTTAATTAAAAATAAAATGTCATATTAAGAAGCTCTCCACACTATTTTTGTTTTATTGACTTTTTATCTACATATTTCTCTAATATGGAAATATTCCCCAAACACAAAATTGCGAAGAATTTTTTTTTTTTTTTTTTTTTTTTTTTTTTTTTCTAGAATTAGAAAAGTCATTAAATTTTTAATAGTGAAAAAATGGATGAAGAAATACGTCTTACTATGTCATTTTCAACTGTGTAAATCTTTTAGGTTAAAATTTAGCTCCTCTTTTCTTACTTTTCTTCTTCCTACTCAAGTTAGGGTACTATTTTTCTCTCCAATTTTTATTTTCGGTTGAGTACTATTTTATTATATGTTTTATTAAAAAAAAAAAAACTCATGCATTAAAAAAAATCTATTAGTTATTTATTTTAACTCCAGGTTTAGAGTTGATGGCTTGTGTTTACGGCTAAGGATTTTCTTTCTCCAAATTTGGATTTGGATGGGTTGTGCTATGCAACTTAATCTATATACATTTCCTATAAAAAAAAAAACAGAGAGCTTAAGCTAAAAAAATATAATTGTTGCAAAATTTACTAATAATAACTGAATAGGTGGATTCTTGGCTACAAATGTAACATTATAGTAATGAATTTTGCAGGTTGCATTCCCTGCCCTGGAGGAACTAGAGATTAGACAATTAGAAAGCCTTACAGCGATATGGGAAGGCCAATCCCAATCACTCCAAGTGAAGGAAGCACAAATTTCCTTTCAAAGCCTAAGGTCCATGAAAGTATGGGAATGTCATAAATTGGTGAATGTGATTGCCTCCAATGCAGTCTACAGATGCGATTCAGTGGAAGAGATAGTTGTAGTTGAAAGGGGACAATTAGGAAAAGAAGATGTAATGCATGATGAGATCATTGTCTTCCCTCAATTGAAGTATTTGGAACTTAAAGAGTTGCCCAGAGTGGAAACCCTCTTCAACCACAAGGTATGTAAATAACTCTCTATTAAGTTTTTCTATACAATTACCATCCAACACAGAGTCATTAATTAACTCCCAAGATTATATATTAATTAAGCTCTCTTCAACCAAAAGCTATTGGCCTCTCTCCTCTATCATCTTTTTTTTTTTTACTCAAAAAACAAAGTCTATAATATGGTAAAGTAATTGTATTTAAACAACAAAAATATTGTGGGTACATGACTTCACTTCTTTAATAATTAATATATAACTAAAAAATGCAAATGAAACAACTTATTTCTTCTTCCCCCTCTCACATGAAAGGTCACACATTTAATTAATAGGTGGGTGAGAGTGGTTTGTATGTTATTAACTTGTTACCTATCAACAAATTATATCATCTCATCAACACTTACTAGCCACTTTATTTTCTTCTAAAAAAAAATATTTTTTTTTAATTAGTATCAAATTAGGAAGTTTCTTGGACTAAAATATGACATTCTCGAATAAAATTTAAGTTCAATATTTTTAATTTACCCAATTTTTTTTTTTTTTTTTTCCTAACAAGAAGGAAAGAGAACAAGAAAGTAAGGCAAAACAGGACAATAAGAATCAATGGCAGAAACAGGCCATGTGGGCCAAGTGTCCCACTCAAGGTCACTCGAACTGCTTCTCAAAGCCCACTGACTATGGAGATGGGCTGGTTTGTTTGAGGACCAACGAGCCCACAAGAGAGTGAAATCTGGATGGGCAGCAGCCAACAAGAGCTTTATGTCTTTATACCACATGCGCACACACATATATTCAATCAGGAGACACTTGTCTATAATATATATATATATATATTCATGCGCACACACGTATATTCAATCAGGAGACACTTGTCTATAATATATATATATATATTCATGCGCACACACATATATTCAATCAGGAGACACTTGTCTATAATATATATATGCAACTACTCTGAGACACATGAAGCATACATGTTTGCACACTACGTATAAATATATATGTATATATAATTAGAGATATTCCAGTCATTTTTATATTCTTAGAAATTTTATTTTAACTAGAAAAAACGCACGTGAAAATTTTTTATTATAAAAAGATTGAAAAAGTTCGCCACTCAAACCAAAAGCAAAACAATGCAATTGTTTCTCTTGAATTAACTGGTCTTATTCTTTTGTTTGACCCCTTCAATCTAAACCCTGTACTCATCAACATGTAAGAGCATTAATTCAAATTTTATGTGATATGTAGGAATTTATTGAAAAGAAAATCTAAATTTACCGTAATACGTAGAAATAAATTGAAAAGAAAATAGAAGGGAAAATGTTTTTTAGAAACTCTTTAATTATTTTTATATTAATTAATAAATATATAATTAATGGAAAGAAAATCTTAATTTTATTGAAAAGAAAACAGAAGGAAACATGTTTTATAGAAACTCTTTAATATAACTTATTATTTTAAATGGTAATTTATTTTATTATCTAATTTATAAATCAATGGTTTTAAATTCTTTAACTTATTTTGTAGTAGAAATATAAATTGATAACGAAATTAGTACTTAATTGATAAAATAGGATTATTATTTTAATTGGTAACTTATTTTATTATCTAATTTATAAATCAATGATTTGACGATCCAAACCCTGTACTCATCAAGAGTATCAATTCTTTTTTCCAAATTTAATGTGATACGTAAGAGTTTATTGGAAAGAAAATCTAAATTTACGGTGATACGTAACATTGGAAAGAATCGAAGGGAAACATGTTTTTTTAGAAACTCTTTGATTTTTTTTTATATTAATTAATAAATATATAATTTACGGAAAGAAAGTCTAAATTTATTATGTTGATACATAGAAGTCCATTGAAAAGAAAACAGAAGGAACATGTTTTATAGAAACTCTTTAATATAATTTGTCTTTAAATAGAATTATTATTTTAGATGGTAACTTATTTTATTATCTTATTATCTAATTTATAAATAAATGATTTTAAAATTATGTTGTGGCAGAAATCTAAATTGAAAACCAAATTAGTACTTAGAATAGATAAAATCCTAAATAAAATAATATTATTATTTTAATTGGTAAGTTATTTTATTATCTAATTTATAAATCAATGATTTGAAATTCTTGACACCCTTGTACTTTTAATAATAGTATAAATATTTATAAATGCGCATCACATTACCACCATGCTACGTGCATTTATTAGCATAATTTCTTAAGCTAAATTTTCCTATTATGTTTATTCAAATTTATATATTCAATTGCAATTTTAAAATGGATATAAGTTGAATCTAGATCAAATAAAAATATTCTAATCTCAGATAAAATAGCATATTAAAATGGATATTAAAGTTTTTTCATTTTTATTTTCCTTTTATATTTTAATAATTTTCTTCTTCTTTGTCTTTTTAAATTTTATAGTTGTTATATATATATATATATATATATATATATATATATATATATGTACTCCGTATTATTATTATTTTTTTTTGGCAGTGTGCCCCCCCCCCCCTCACTTGAAATCCTGGCTCCGTGCTTGTTAACAAACAAACAAACAAAAAAAATTGCATGAGGTTCAAAACAGTACATTGGTTGAAAATATTGGGAAAGACACACTTAATGACATTGTTTAACTCATATTTTAATATCAGAGTTATAGCTTAGTGATACTTTCTTGCCTCCAAAAATTTAGGTAGAAGGTTCAAGTCCCCACAGAGACAAGTGGTTATGCGTTCTTTGGGCTCTTTAAAATGATAGGAGCAGAAAATTGTGATAGAGATACAATCTTGTTGCAAAATTTTCTAATACTGGCCCTCATTTCAAAGATGAGTTTCTTGAATTTTTGAAACTACAAAATATAATATGTTCTAATTTGTAGGTTGCATTCCCTGCTTTGGAAGAATTGAGCATTATAGAATTGGAAAGCCTTACATCACTATGGAATGACCAATCACATTCACTCCTAGTGAATGAAGGAGGAGATTCCTTCGGGGTCTTAAAGTGCATAGAGGTCAAAAGATGTAACAAACTGGTGAATGTGATTCCCTCCGATGTGCTCCCAAGGTTACAAAATCTAGAAAAACTCGTAGTTGATGGATGTGATTCATTGTTTTCTGAAGTTGAAGTGCTTGGAACTGTTGAAAAAGGGTCTCGAATAGCTGAACCAACAATTAATGTACTTCCTCGGCTACAAGAAATGCTTCTGGAGGGTCTACCTAACTTGGTGATGTATATGAGGTTGAACAGAAAGGAACACTTAGCGGGCAGAATTTGTGCGTATTCAAACCTAAAAGATCTTCACCTTTCTAATCGTGACAATTTGGAAAATGTATTCTCACCATCCACAGCGAGATACCTTGTGCACCTTCAAAAATTAAAAATATTTAACTGTGAAAAAATGGAACAGATTGTTGCAATTGAAAGGGGAGAATTAGGAGAAGTTGAAGAAAATAAAGTGCATGATGAGATAATCGTCTTCCCTCAATTGAAGTACTTGAGACTTGAAAAATTGCCAAACCTCAAAAGTTTCTGTTGCTGCAGTCGCGGATCCAAAAAAGGTGAAGAAGAAACAGTGGAGCTGAACATTCCTAGAGTAGAAGCCCTCTTCAACCACAAGGTACGTGTGTCCAAACTCCTATTTTAAAAAATTTAGTAGCTATTAAGAAATGTCTGATTTGTGGTTAACAATCATTAATTAAATCTCAAATTTCACCCATATTTTCACTTAATGCTAACTTCAACATCCACCAACCGAAGTCATGTAAATTTGCACCACCGTACCAATGAGTATTCGACTCAAATGCACCATGAGCCCTTTTGGACACACAGTAGAGCTGGCCTTGCCTATTTGACTTCGTATTCCTAAATAAGAGCTTTGGACATAAAATATTATCATTTTATTTCTAATTTTGTTTTGTTAAATAAATATTATATTTTGTAAAAAAATAATAATAATAATAATACAAGAGGTAAAGAAAGTAAAAAAAGAGTTAAATTTATAGTACAAATGGTAGTTATGATCTTAAAAAATAAGAGGTGATGCATTAATGAGTTTATAGATTTTTTTTGTCATTTCTTTTAAAAGAATTAAAAAAAAAAGTGGATTGCGAATATCCTTCTCCCTTTTTTAAAATTCTAAAACTAGCTCCCCATAGGCATTAACTCACATTATAAACTTAGGAAGGTTTTCAAAATTTAAATAATATATATATATATATATATATATATATATGATTGGTCATTAATGCATGAAATAAGAAAGTGGAGGTCTCAGAGTCTCACTTCTTATATTTGGCATTAATTAACCAATCAGTAGGTCTAGTAATTCTGTTTCAAACTATTCAGTGCAAATATCATTACTCATATATATATATACATATTAAGAAAACTAACTTTTTTCATTGACTTTCCCAGAATTAGAAAATGGGCACTTATTAAGGGATGGATGGAATGACTCTAATTAATTATTACATCTTTTAAAAACAGAAACCCAATTGATATTCTTAAAATTCTTTTGATTGTTTAATATTATTCTCAATTAGCCTAGCAATTTTTTTTGACATCAAAAGCATCATCATTGACTTCTAATAAAGACTGACATAACATTACTCATCAATGCTTAGTTGAATCTAACCAAACATTGCCTTGAACTTTCAAAACTGATTTAAGTGTATATCTCTCAACTCCAATTTCACTCATTTATCTAACTTAACTATTACATTCTAATAATAAGTCTAATTTAGTAGGGTATTTTAGTTTGACCTTGTGCAATTTTTTCCGCACTAATTAAAATAAAATGGGATGTAATGAATCTTGCAGGTTAGGTTCCCAACTTTGGAGAAATTGAAAATTATAAAATTGCAAAGCCTCACAGTGATATGGGACAACCAATTATTCTTAAATTCGAGCGCACAAGATTACTTTAAGCAGCTATGGGTTGTTATTGTTCAAGGATGTAAGAAACTAGTGAATGTAATTTCACCCGAGGCATTCCCACAGGGGCTTATTGTGTTTCACAGCCTAAAATATTTGATACTTTATAAATGCAACAGCCTGAGGTATGTATTCTCACTCTCAATGGCAAGAGGTCTCACACAACTCAGAAAGCTAGGGATTGGAGGATGTAGTGTAATGGAAGAAATAGTTAGAAGTGAAGGACAACGAGAAGATGACATGGAGGAAATTAAGTTCACTCGACTAAATGTTCTGTTGCTGGGACGTCTACCAAACCTTACATGTTTTTGTAGGACAAAAAATGCTTTTAAATTCCCATCCTTGATCGAGGCTTCTCTGGGGAAATGTCCCCAATTGCGGACTTTCACATCTGAATGCTTAAGCACACCTGATAATTTAGTAATTGATTATGAAGGCCGCAAGTGCAATGATTTTATCGACCTTATTGACTATGTGCAGCAGTTAGTTCGGAGAGAAAAGGTAACTGTAAAATGTCATGAATTTTTTAGTTAAAGATGATTTATGCATTATTTTTGCTGCATAGTAGTGGTAAACAATCTCCACTAGTTTCATTTAACTTTTGTCCAGGAATCACCACAACAAATGACACTGCCAATGCTTTTCATATAACCCCCTTCTACTTCTGTTTGATTCAGGGACTAGCAGTGGATGAAAGTGATGATTATGGTTTCGATTATTTCAATTATTACGATGATGATGATGATGATGATGATGATGATGATGAATAAACAAGTGTGGATGACGATGATGATGATGAAACAAATCCTGATGAAGCAAAAAGAGGATACTTTCTGCTAAAAGCAGTAAAGAAGGTAACTCTTGTGACGTGCTTTTAGAATGCAAGGTGCGTCTGATTGGAAAAAGTACATGTGGGAATCTCTTGTGACGTGCTTTTAGAATTTCAAATTGATTTTATAGGATATATGTGACCATGTGAGTTCATCTAAATTCTTTCAATAATGACTAGAACATGTAGTTTTTTTTCTTTTTTCCTTTTTTTTAGCCAAACAATTAAAAAATGAGTAAACCGATCAGTTTTTGTAGCTCCTCTAACAAATAGTGTCCAACAAGGACTCTTGTTACCGACTCTTTTGTAGGTATTTATCCCGATCACTAATTCCACAGCCCCTAAGTTATGTAGTCGGTAAAATAAAGTCTTATACTACTTTCCTTAAAATATATAATTGCACTCTCATTTAAAAAGAAATGACATTTATAACCCTAATTTCACAAGTCAATAACTATATTTTAAAATTACACAACTACCCTACTAAATATATTTTAATTCTAGTTGAAGTTATGAGCAAAGTCAGGAAACCATCTATTACCAATAAAACAGATACAATGAACCATTATTTTATTATAATATTCTCTAGCGCATCGAAAATCTGCTCATCAATTCACATCTAGTTAATTCCAGTTAAAAAAGTGAACCTTCAATTTTTTTTATTATTACTCTTTCATTTTTAGCAAATGGGAAATGGACTAATGTTTTGCTCCATCACAAGTATACTTTGCAGTATATATATTAATTGGGAGTTGCTGCTGCCCATATGGTATTACTACTTCATTAGTACTTATAGCGTCCATTTTCTGTTTCTGGCTAATCAACCTCTGTTGTTTGCAGGTGGGACTAAACTCTGATTATATTCATCTCTGAAATATGAAGATGGTGATCCGATCCGATGACTGGGTTGTCTCCTACAATTGCCAAGAACATTTGTGGAGTTACAGAATTTGAACATATATATATATGACATTTCATTAATTACTTCCCTTCGTATATAGTTAATTGTGCTAAATTGTATTGACTTCAATTTGCTTACCCTGTTCCTTTTCTGCTTAAGTGTTGCTAGAAACCTATTTAGCTAGCTATGGTTGAACTATTATATGCATGTATTCAGTTTTATTGTTTAATACATTGGATTTTCACTCCTGGACTATTTTACTATATTTATTTCATTTAGGATTTTATATAAGATTGCTTTTTTTTTTTTTTTTTAACACATTTTAGCAGCAGGAAAAAACACCTAAATGATCTTCTATGCATCATATGTTAGTTAGTGGTGAAATACTATGTATGTCAGGGTGGAATTCAGATTCTTTGATAATACACACTTCAAAATGGTGTTGTTGTTGTACCTTTTCTAGATATAGCGTGATCAAGGCCTGCGGTTTAGCATTATCTGGTCTAAAGATGAAAGGTATAGGATTCAAGTCTCTCCCATAAACATTGCGGTAGTCTTGTTAGAGAAAATTAAAAAATAAAAATAAGATGGAGTGATAAAATATTACCACTACTCTCATAGGTAAGCCCACCCTTCGTTAATGACTTAAAGTAATGTGGATTAGCCTTGAACATTTGGCGTATCTAATGAACCAGCACATCGAGTATGTGGCTGATAGGCTGTTGGGTGCGCTAGGGTGCGGCAAGATGTACAATGCTCACAAACCGTTTGATTGGATGGAGACATGGAGCTGATCAGTCTTCAGGGGAAGACTAATTTCTTTGACAAGAGGGTTGGAGAGTATCAGAAGGCTTCTGTGATGAATAGTTTGAATGTCAATGGTGGAGACTCCCATGCGTTCCAGCTTGATGAAGATTTCTGACTTTTCTAATTTTCTTTTTCATTTTTTTTATTTATTTATTTTTTAATGTTTGTGTATTGTTTTAATCAGTGCTTGTTTGTAATATTTTTTTAGATCTACTAATATTAAAAATAAATGAAATTCTGATGATGTGGTTTTGAAACATAACGAATGTTCTTTTTCCTTTTCCTGTTGTAATTAAACTTTTTATTTTTATTATTATTATTGTTTTATTATTTTTAATTTGTATATTTGTAAAAAAATTTAAAAAACTAACCCATGAAACCCGCCCATTTAAACAGTAAAAAGGAAAAGCAAAGAAAAAGTCCAAATAAATAATTATTTTTCTCAAATTCAATTCAGTTTTTTTTTTTTTTTTTTAAATCTAATAGGAAATGACATTTTATTACTAACTTTATAAATAAATAATTATTTTTCTCAAATAAAATATTTATTCACTTAAATATGAAATAATCTTTTTAGTTTCTCGTCTCACTCCAATATTTGAAGGGCTAATTCTTAATCCCTTTCTAAATTCTTTTTCTCTTTCATGAACCCATTTATTACTTAAGTTCACTGACAAGTACATGTATTATATTACTATTATCTATAATCTTTCATTACATATTCTCCTCCTCCTTCTTTTGTTTAAAAAAAATTATTATTATTATTATTTGTCTACCAAGGGAAGAAGATTTCACTACATATATAGAATACAAACTCGATGTAACAATATTAAATATTGATAATATTTTTTTGGCACCAAAATATTAATAATATATATTGTGCAAGCTAGTAATTAAAATCTAACTATAGAAATAATTTAAAATAGAATGAATAAAACAGGTCCGTAATTGATTTATGCTACCACAATTTCTTTTTTTCTTTTATTTTTTAACTGACACATACTTGAATTTGAGAATGATTTTCGTTGATTGTGTTAGTTTTGCATCATTAGTGTGCTATTTCTTGTTCTCATTGCCGCTATGCCCCTTTTGAGATCCATAAATTTAGGGGTTAAGTGCAAAAAACTCCCTTCTGTTATTGATATAGTGTATATTAGTCTATGTGTGGTTAAAAATTTCTTATACTGTCAATTTGGTATGAATAGGTTCTGAGTGGCGTAAAATGATGATAATAAATTAATAACTATAAATATAAGCTATGTAAAATGACCCTTTTACCCACTTATCAAAAAAAGAAAAAAAAAAAAAAAAAAAAAATAATAATTGAGCGCCGCTAACCCTAAACAGAGGTACTTGGGCCTAATATATATATATATATATATATATATATATATATATAATATGTAAGATATGTTATATATATGTCTCTGCGAGGGGAAAGTACTGCAGCCACGGGGACGGCAATGAGGATCGGCCGGCAACGAAGGAACGACAGTGAGTTCGGCTGGTTCGGATGGCGGTGGCTCCGAAGGCTTCGCCGGCAATGAAGGAACGACAGTGAGTTCGGCTGGTTCGGATGGTGGTGGAAACGGAGGCTTCCCTCTTCGGAGCCACCGCCGGATACTTCTTTTTCCAATCTCTCTCTCTCCCTTGAATTTTCTAATTTAAGACTGCGAATCAGATTTCGAAATTTCTCTGGTTTTCTAGGGTTTTTTTTTTTTTTTTTTTTTTTTCTTCTTGTAAATTTCTGAGGATTTTATCTGAAATTTGTAAGAAAGGTTCGGATTTATTGAAGGGTTTATGATTTGCGGTAGTGGAAAATCATGGCAGAGGCTAATGTGTTTTCACCAGGCTATTGTTTACATCATCAACTTCAACAATTTCCCAGAAAGTTAGATTGCAAATAGGCCCTTGTTTCTTCTAGAATTGGGTTTCCTTCCTCTCTGAAGCTTTTAGACCGATAACCCTAACATCATCATCCATCAGCCATTTTCATGGCCGTAGAATCGTTGTTCAGAGGCGTTAAGCCATACCCACAAGAGGAAATTACCAACTTCTTAATCCACTAGATCTATTGCTGCTCAATCTCTCCCTCCTCCCCACCATGGCCGCCGCCTCCTCCCACTGCCCGCAACCATCTCTCTCCTCTCTAAACCCATCAACAATATACGCACAACCGGCCACCACCATCGCTTTGCAAAACCGCCACCACCGTCCCCACACATAATCACACAATTTAGGGTATCCCATTGTGTTTACCCTAACATAATTTTTAATTATAAAGCAGAAATCAACTAGAACAGTTTCAAGACCTGCAAAGATTGGCTCACAGAGTTGCTTCTCTTTGGGAAAGAAAATTCGAACACAAAACTTGGCTGCATGTATCCACTGTTTGATCTTCACCTCCACCACTTGCCACTCTAACCTCCAGAGATCTTCAATGCTCAATTTCTCGATGCCAAGGCGTTGAAAACTCCAAAATTCTAAAAAAAAAAAAAATTTAATTTAATTTTATGTGTCTATTGAAATGATAAATTTTTTAAAAAAGTTTACTTGCATAAGGAATTTGAGGAGATAGAGATTTCTTGTAGAGATTCTTGCAGGTATCAAGATTGAAATATGCACAAATAGGTGAGGGGCAAAATGGGAAAGTAAAGGGCAAAATGGGAAAGTAAAGGGTAAAATGGGATTTTCAATTTTACTTTTTGTAAAAAGGTGGTCACAGGGACTAGTTCTACACCTTTTTTAAATTTTATGGACTTACATGCACATTTTTAAAAAATAAGAACTAATTTTACACAAAATCTATATATCAGGGCGATTTTTTACACTTAACCCTAAATTTAGTGAAAAGTTCTCATAAAGTCAATCAGTTTGGGCCTTGCCTATTTGACTTCGTATTACTAAATGAGAGCCTGGACATAAAATTGTATCATTTTATTCTTTTGATACAATAAGAATAAAATATTATCTTTTGTCAAAAAAAACAAAGATCTAAGAAGTAAAGAAAGTAAAAAAATAAAAAATTAAAGGCCTCTTTTCTAACAGGAATCATCCCTGTTTTTTACTTTCAATTCTTAAAAATATAAAGTAAAAGTACAAATTATGTTTATTAAGATGATTTTACTTTTCAGTTTTTAGAAAGTACTTTCACTTTTAATGAAGAAAAGAGAAAGTGAAGATTTGTTACTTTCTCTATTTTCTCCACTGTACACTGAAAATACTTTCTGTTACTGTAGCATTCACTGGCCCATCAGCCGAGCACCACCCATTCTGAGCATCATCCATCATCCTCTCCCTCTCTATCATCATCATCTCATCCCACCAACCAGCAACAATGGAAGACACTAACCACCGATGACGACGGAAGACACCACCCGGCTACCACACACTCTCTCTCTATCGGTATCGCTCTCTATCTATCTGGACGAAGACGATGATGCCGAAGAAGACGATGATGTAGCTTCAGTTTCTCTGTATTCGATATCGGATCAAGCCCCAATCACTCTTTCTCTGTATTCAAAATTGGATTGAAGCTCCAATCTCTCTCTTTTTCAAACTAAAGTATTCAGTCAAATTTGGACACCATAGCCACTGCCACAAACCATCTTTCTCCTCTCTCATACGTACCATCAACAATATATCCAAATCAACATAGAAAAAAAAAAAAAAAACCATTGCCAACAACCACCTCCATCATCGCCACTTCCGAGAACGCCTCTCTCTCCTATGTCTCTCTTTCTCTCTCTACAAATACTCGATTCCCACGGATCTATTGTCAATGGTGAAACCTAACCTCAAAATCGAAGGATTCAACAGAGGAATCTCCGTCGGGTGGCTCGAATTCGTCAGAAGAAGAGCAAATTGAGGCTCAAATCAACCAGGAAGAAGATGAGGAAGAGAACGTCGTCGCCTCCTCCCACCATGGCCGCCGCCTCCTCCCCACCATAGCCACTGCCCACAACCATCTCCCTCCTCTCTCATACACAAAGATTCTTCAAAAACCCATCAACAATATACCCAAATCAGCAAATCAACTTGAACCAGTCACAGAAAATAAAAAATCGAAAGCGCAAACCCTCGCTGCCGCATTTGTCACCGTTGCTGCAGATCCGGCCACCACCATCCCTGTCGCACAACCGCCCCTTTAGTTGATAACCAGTAGTAACACCAACAACAATGGGGCCAGATTGATAGATATACATACACCATATACTTACGACTTCTTTCCTACCCAAATCCATCTCACCTTTTCTCACAAGGCCACCTTCAATCCCTTCAACCCACTCCAGCTCACCTTTTCTCACAAGCCCACCTTCAATCCCTTCAACCCACTTCACCAATTTCTCTTTGTGGCAAATTATCAAGCGGCCATGGAAGGTAAGCCACAGAGCGTTTTTCTGAGAGAGAAAAATGACCATCAAAAATAAAATTAAAAATTATAATTACTAAACTTACTTCTTATTTTTTTGCTTTCAAAATATTGAGAGTAAAAAAAATTATTAAACACGATTCTGCTTTTTATTTCAGTTTAAGAAATCAAAATCATGATTTTACTTTCTTAGAAAGTAAAAATAAGAAAGTAAAAGCGTTAATAAACGGATCCTAAATTTATAGTAAAAATGATAGTTCTGATATTAGAAAATAAGAAATGATGCATTAATGAATTTAATTTTTTTTTTTTTGTCATTTTTTTTCAAAGAATAAGAAAAGAAGTGTGCAATGGTAAAAAAAAATGGAGTCCTCTCACGTTTCAAATTCACATTATAAACTTTCAAAATTTAAATTATATATATATTAAGGAACTCAAAAAATTTCATTGACTTACCCAAAATTAGAAAATGGGCACTTATTGAATGATGGATGGAGTAACTCTTAATGAGAAAGCAATCTCGGTCAAACTAATTATTACTTCTTTGAAATACAGTAATCCAATTGATATTGTTAAAATTCTTTTGATTAATTTAATATTATTCTCAATTAATCTAGGCATCTAGCAAATTTTTGACATCAAAAGATCATCATCGACTTCTAAGTTCTAATACAGACTAATATGGCATTATTGCTTAGTTGAATCTAACCAAATTTCACTTTGAACTTTCAAAACTCACATCAATTTTATTTAAGCTTGTATCTCTTAATTTCAAATTCACTCATTTATCTAAATTAACTATTACATTCTACCGGTTTTTTTTTGGTGACAAAGGTGCCTTAGTCTTAAGCTCTATTGTCGTTGCTGGGGCCGATTTTGCGGGGTCTTCCGAAAGGTGGTTCCCTGAGATGCTGAAGGGTGATGGCTCCCCTATTATCATCGATGATTCTGAAGCCGAGGACCCGGAGACATTGATGGGTTTAGCCCAAGGGATGTGGCCACCTAGGGATAAGATTTTGCAGCAGTAGATGAGTGTTGATGATCTGTTTTCTCTTGCTCCCAAGTCTATAATGAAGGTAACCCCTTCCGATTCCTCTCTTCTTTTTTTCATCAATTTTAGTTTCTTGACAACCCTCTGTTATTTTTCTATAGAGCTCTTCCTTGATGTTCTCTTTCATAAAAAAGCTGTTAGCTGACTCTCTTCTGGCGAACCAATCTGCCACCCTTCAAAAGATGGTAGACCTTTTGGAAGCTTCCCTTGCTGAAGAAAAGAAGGATAATGTCTAGTAGCTCTAGTCAATTGAGTACTTTGATAAGTGGGCCAAGGAACTCGAAAACAAAGTGGCTGAGCTTGGCCTTCAGCTTGGAAAGACAAATTCCTTGATCCAGACCTACAAAGAAAGGGGTTCGGAAATGTTCAACCACTTTTCCCAAGTTGGCAATCTCCGTTAAGCCAAGGGTTTTAGGCTTGGCTTTGTTCAAGGGCAACGTCCTTCTGAGGAGAAAGACTATGGTGATGCTGATGAGCACGATGTCGACTAGCGGCTCTTGATTACTGGTGAGTATGCTGAACCCTCTGTTGTCCCTGGGGAGATTGAGTTCACTGCCCTGCTGAAGGGCGAGGTGGCTATTGAGGTTTTACCTCCTCTTCATTATCTTTCGAGTACTGAAGGGCTGCCTTCTTCAACACTTGCTGTGCCTTCTTCTATTCCAGCTAGGGTGGAACTGGTGGATGCCTTCATGCAAAAGTTTAATGCGTAAGGTGGAGCTTTAACCGAGGAGGATCTTATGAATGAAGAATGAATTGATGTAATTGTTAATTTTTTTTTTTTTTTTTGTGGAGGAGGACCTACCTCCATTGTAAATTTTTATTTTTTTGATGAAATAGAAGTTTTTCTTTGCACTTCTTGGATTTTTTCATGCCTGAGTTCTTATTATGATCGATTTTTATGGCCATTCGGCTTTGTTTTTTATCAAGTTTGATGGGGCGTTCGACTCTTGAGGCTTTTGCCTATTTTTGCGTACACCTGAAAAATAGGAGTGGGTCAGGCCCACGAACAAGTTCTATCCTACTACAATCCAAGCAGAGACTCGATACGCATATACACTCTAACCAACTCAACAATAACTATACAATCCGTGTCTATATATATATATATTTATATATCCACACTATGGACTCTCACTGGACTATGATACGGGTCTCAACCTGAGTAGAAGGTAACATGCAAAATGCACCTGAGTGGGCATGACTCCCTAAGCCTAACAGGGTACACCTCAACCAGCATAGCCAGCTACGTGTCCTATTGCATATACGCTCCCTAACCATTGACTCTAAGACTCAAGTTCAAGTCACGGTATCATAATAATATATTTAAAATCCATTCCTATCCATCCATAGGAAATCCAGTAAGTCGTTCAGCTTATTCAACCGCACAGACTTATATAAAAGATCCAGTAAGTCGTTCAGCTTATTCAACCGCATAGACTTAAATATAAGGAGAATTGTGTTTTTATAATCTGTACCCTTATTCCAAAATAGGTAGGATTTAGCACTTTGGGCTAATCCAAACCTAGTATGTCACCGTCCTATACCGATGCATACAATCAAATCCATCTAGCAGTTGATAGAATAAATATCAATTATAACTATCAACTAATCCATAAAATCCACAATTGATAATAGAAATATTAAAACATAAGCATCAATTGTTCCATATCAAGCTTGCTAAAATTTCGTAAATTAACAATCTTGATCATAACCACTCTGCAAAATGCATTAATTGATTTTACAGATTATACATGTAAACCAATTACCTCCAAGCAAGCATAACAGAATATAAGAGTTCACATGCTTAGTTTTATAACACTGTAACATAATTAAATGTCAAACCATTACTAAGAATTGTTATCCTAAGATTTAAGCAATTTAAAGTACTATCCATCCAGAAACAGTAAACCGCTTTAATTCCAAATAAGCATATTATAATATAAATATTCATACTCTTATTTAATATCACAAGAACTTGATTAACAGAGAAATTTACTCAAAGAATTTCTATTTAAAATTTTCAAAAATTTTAAAATCCTTTCCATCCAAAAACAATAAACTAGTTTAATAAACAATTGTCTACGGTTCAAGCCCGAGCATCCGTTGATTTATTTTTCATTAATCCACTCTCTGAAGGGTTAATAAGACTTAGAACACCTCAAAATACCCAAGTATAACTTCCTCCATAATCTGAAAATCCCAAAATCCAAGTTCCATAGCCAAACAGGTCGCAGAAAAACTAAAAACTGGAACCCAACTGAAAGAGCCTGCTCTTCTTTGTTAGGAGCCGGCTCTCCTAGTCTTGGAGCCGGCTCCAAGTCCCCTAAGAACCAGCTCTTTGATTTTAAGAGCCTGCTCTTTAAACTTTGAGCCGTCTCTCTTCCTGTGTCTTCATCGTTTTCAATTCTGGTGAGTTTCTGATGAACTGACCTTCATCCCTAGGGTTCCTAAGTGTTTAAATTAGATTCTAGTGTGATCAAGAAATATTTTAATTCCTTAGTCAATCAACGATATCAATTAAACATGAATTGTGACACAAAGAATTTAAACCGGGATAATTTTCCATTCATGAATGTGCTGTTCAAGTGATCACCCACGCGAACTGTATTCAGTTTAATATTTTCCCCAAGGTGTTCCAGAACTAATTTAAAGGTTTTAATCATCATCTATCATCAATTAAACCATGGGATAAGCAAGAAAATTAAAACAAGCAAATAACAGTTCATAAAACACATACTATTAGAAAAACATACAAACATGCGAACCAGTTCAATTTTTAGTGTTTCATCTACCCCTGGAGTTGTATTAGACGTGTAAAGAACACGAGCCAAAAGAAAAGAGCTAGGATTAGAACTTACCTTTGAGACTTTTGTTCAAAATCTCTACGTCGTCTTCAAAAGTTCCGGCGATTCCTACTGAAATCCCTCCTCTGTTCTTTCTCTACCTCCACAGACGTGAATAGGGTTCTAAAACCCTAGGCCTAACTTTATTATGTTTATTTATAGAGTTATACAAAACCTAAATTAATTCAAGCCCTAGCAGAATCCTAATCGGCCCAGAGAAAACTTAATTAAAACCTGCGTCGGCTACATACTGACTTCTAAAAACAAAAACCCTAATTATATTTTCATCACTAATAATTAATTAAAACATTTAATAATCAATTCAATTAAAGGAAAATAATAAATTCTACTAAAGAAAACATAATGCAAACAAATCAAACAATTTACAATTAATTCAAAATTAAATCAAAACAAATTCACCATTAAATAAATAAAAACGCAACTTAAACAATTAAATAAATTCCAGGTCTATTCTTTTAAATTAGGGGTATTACAAAAAGAAAGTGGCCGGGAAGGCTCTGAATTACGGATCCATGATGATGGTTTTCGTTTATTCATGGATTACATAATTTACGGTCCTCACCCGCTGATTAAACACCGACTGGGTTGTACTTTAATAATAAAAGTAACATTTCCTTTTTGGTCGATATAGGACAATGGGTTTTACAACATCTCTTATTTGAAAAGAGAAAAGTGTAGGGAGTGTGTGGAGACCTCTGACAATGGGGCATTTCGATATCGTAAATGAGTTCCCATTATCAAGGGGCACTCACTAATTTGTTAGTAAATCAAACAATCTTATAAAAATAGCATAGAAGTTTATTTTCTAGGCGATGTGGGATATCGTTATTTGTGGATAAAGTAGTTTTGTCTGTCTATAATAGGACAAAACGTGTGATACCCACGGATTTCCGGATGCGGGTTGGCCAAGCCCAAACCTGAATACTATAGGATATCAAAAATGAATCGGTAATAATCGAACACAGAGTACAAAATAGATAAAAAAGAATAAATAAATTTCTGAAAGAAAACTAAAATAATAATCCATTAATTGAAACCTCAAAATAAAATTTCATTAAATAATAAATTATTCTGATACACTTAATCTTCCAATAATATAACTTGGAATCCATTTAGTAGACCCCTAATAATATCCCAACTGAAAAATAACTTAACTATAATCAAATCCAAAACTAAAACATAAAGAAGAGCCCTACATAGTCGGAAGAGTGAATAACTATCTCTGCTTAACACCAACAGTCTCTATCCCCGGAGTTGACGAACACCTGAAAAATAATGGTGGGTCAGGCTCACAAATAAGTTTTACTCAACTACAATCCAAGCAGAGATTCGATACACTTATATGGTGGGTGCCGTACCGTGTCACCAAATTTGTGTGTAAATTAGTGTGGCCAAGTTTTACATTTATAGATGTCACTACTACCGCTAACTAAAAATATAGCAAGGGTGAGTAGGGATCGTCCCAAGAGATTGGTGGGTCGTATTAGGTTGTGGAATCGATATTAGGGTTAGTAGGTCGAGTGATTAAAAAATTGGTTGGTGGTTAAATTACACTAAGATGCAATTTAGACTAAAGTAAACAATTAAGTGCAATAGAGGTAAAATAAGAGAGAGAGGTCTTGGGATTTAGAAATCACCACTAAGCATAACTCTTCTACACCTTTAATAAATGATTAATGAGGGGGAAACCATGTATTGTAACAATGGTGTGTGTGTGGTTGTTTCAACAAGCATGGATGACCAATTAAGCATATATTGTCTAGACAACACAATGAATAGCACAATATATCAAACTAAGCCATTAATTCCTCTTTAAGCTCACAATCCAAACACATCACAAAATTAGAGAAATATGCCACTTGCATTCATAAGTATGGAATATCAAACAATAAGCATGGATTGTCCTTCCATTTAACATCTAAACTACCACTACACTACAATAAGCTAATGACATGAATTTAAACTAAGGGAGAGGCACAATCCATCAAGAAATGAGTATGAACCATCAAATAAACCACAAGAGCATTCTATTAAGCACTATGTCTTGACAATCTCTAGATCTATAGCATTAATACACATAAATATGCAAAAAAAACACAACATCTAGTGACAAGTACATGAACATCTATTCTAGCATACATAGACATATGAATAAAATCAAATGAACAATTGGAAGCATTAAACCACACAAAATCATTGAATAAACAAGATTTATGTATATAAATATGTCAAAACATGTATCACAATACAAATCCCCTCAAAAATACATAAATCAAGATGTAGAAAGCATGCTTAGGGCAAACTTTAGCCCCAAGAGGATGTTTAGCCGCTCATGGATGGTGTCCTCCAACCCTCAAGGGCTAACTCCATGGTAGAGATTGCTCCTCCTCTTGGTTGATTGAAGAACTCCAAGCTTGTGTCTCTAGCTTCCTCTCTTCTTTTTTTCCTCACTAAGAATATGGAAAAATGTATCAAGAGTCAAGTATCAAGTCTCTCATGTAAAGGTGGCTCATATTCCTTATATAGGTAGGTCCAATGGCACCCCTGAATATCTAGGCTCGTGCTCCAAGATTCCTTCCGGGATATGAGATAACTTTTAATGAGCTGGAAATTACATTTTCTCGAATTTGGAGAAGTTCGCTCAATCGAACCTGTGATGAGATTGATCGAACATGACTGAGATCTATCAAATTTAAGTTAGATCAATCCTCTATAGCGGCGCCTTTTTGGATAAAGACAAATCTGAGATATTTTGGAGATATTTTTGGGAAAGAGAAAAAAGTGGTAGGTGGGGTGGTACAACTGGATAAGATGGAATCTTTTCAATCGATCTGAAGGAAGTTGGATCGATCGAACTTTGTGGGATCTTTGGATAAGGACAGAATAGCTCAGATCCATCTTGAAGTGCTGAGATCGATGAACTTTCGATCAATCGAACATTTACTGAAATCGATCGAACTTGCTGAATTTGCACCATTTACTTCCTTTTGCTCCCACTTTGCTCATTTCTTTGATTCATCTCAAGATTGCTTCAATTATACTTTTATTTAGCTGAGTTAGCTTATTTTGGGGATAACTACCTCAAAAGAACAATAACACAAAGTTAGTCTAAAGCGGGAAAATAAGATAGATAAAGGTCCTAAAATGTTCAAGCTTAAGGGGTTTAAATGCGCACTTTTCAGTGCTCATTAGTATACATCCTAGTTAATCTAACAATAGCTATATTGTCCACACACATATATATATATATACACACACAGACATACACTAAGGAACTCTCATTGGACTAGAAGGCGTTTCATCCTGATTAGTAGACAATATGCAAAACGCACCTAAAGCGGGCATGAGTACCTAGACCTAACAGGGTACACCACTAATCATCATAGCCAGCTATGCATCCCACTGCATATATGCTCCCTAACCATGATCTTGAGACTCAAACTCATATCATGGCTCATAACTATATATATATATATATATATAATCCATCCTAATCTAGAACATAAAATAAACATCCGGTATGTCATCCAATTGATTCCGTTGACCTGACATGAATATATGTAGGATTTAATATTTTAGTTAATCCATTACGTTATAGATGAATAAGTAGGACTTAACGTTTTTAGTTAATCCGTCCCTAATATGACACCATCTCATACTGGTGCATATAATGCATATGATCCATAAATGATGCAACATCCAAAGTAATACATCAAATAAATCCACAGTTGATGCAACAGTTATAATATCACATCAAATAAATTCATAATTAAGCATAATAAGATCAGACCAAATACATGACCATATTATTCTGCCAATGCATGATTAAAGTCATATAATATCCATATTAATTACTAAGTTATTTTTAAGCAATTAATTCCTCCATGCCATCCAATAATTGATGAAGAAATAAGTAAATACAACATCAATTACATCCAGAGATCAACATAATAACAGTCAGACAATAACTGAATTTATTACTGCTAAAACATGATAAACATTCTATAATATCCATGAAATTTCTTAGAACAATTTCAATAATTAATTAATTATTAATCAAGATGCAAATTTAACTGAAATTTCATATTGATCACTTCTATCACCCACCCTCGACCCATTAACAGGTTATAGGCCGGGTAGATATCCACAATCACAAAGTTTTCTTTTAAAGATCTTTTGGCTACGGTGACTAATAGTGCGATTACGCTTAGGGGCTCCACTCTTCTTCCATCGAACCCTACCAAGGGTGATGAGCACTGAAAAGTGCGCATTTAAACCCGTTAAGCTTAAGCATTCTAGTACCTTTATCTATCTTACTTTGCCGTTTTAGACTTATTACGTGTTATTTATATTTTCAGGCACTAATCCCAAAATTGAGCTAACTCAGCCAAATAAGAGCTTAATTGAAGCAATCCTGAGATAAACCAAAGGAGGGAGCAAAGTGGAGAAAGAAATGAGCAAAAAGGAATCAAAGTTGTGCAGCTGAAAAGTTCGATCGATCCAACTTAGAGTTCGATCGATCGAACATCTATGATCGATCACAGTACTTCTCGATAGATCCAACCTTGGCCTTTGCTGAAATTCCAAGTTCGATCGATCCAACATCACCTTCGATCGATCGAACCCTATTTTGTCCTATTCAAATGATTGATCTTATCCACAGCTGTACGCCTACCAACCACTTTTGTCCTTTTCCCCATAAATATCTTCGAAATATCTCAGCCTTGTCCTTATCCGGAGGAGTCAGACCACTTCGATCGATCCAAGATGCAGTTCGATCGATCGAACCCATCTTCGATCGATCCAAGTTAAGGTTCGATCGATCGAACTTCCTCTAGTGAGAAAAAGTTAAAGTCCAGCTCATTTATTCCGTCCTTCACCCAATCATTGGAGAATATACCTTGCACGACCACAGCTCATCATAGGGTGTATTTAACCTACCTATATAAGGAATATGATACACTTTTTGGAGAGAAGTCTAGAGTCTCTTGTCACACATTGAAAATCAATTTTTGGAGGCTATTCTTGGAGAGGAAGAAGGAGGAAGCTAGAGCAACCATTGGAGGAGATCTTCACCAACAAGGAGCAGCCATGGAGTTAGCCCTTAAGGGTTGGATCATCACTACCATGAGTGGCTAGACATCTTCTTGGGGCTAGAGTTAGCCCCAAGCATGCTTTCTATACTCTAATCTTGTGTATTATTGAGGGATTAGTGTTGTATGATACATCTTGATATTCATGTATATATAAATCTTGATTATTTCATGGTTTGTATGGTTTAATGCTTCCAATTGACTATTCTATTCTACCCATATGTCTATGTATGCTAGAGTAGGATATTCATGTGCTTATCTCTAGATTTAGTGTTTTTGATGCATGTCTATGTGTATTGATGCTATAGATCTAGAGATTATCAAGATGATATGCTTAATGAATGTTATTTTGGTTCAGTTGATGGTTTATGCCTATTCTTGATGGTTTGTGCCTCTCCCCTAGTCTAGATAGCTTTATTTTCATGCTAGTAGTGTAGATTTAGTGTAGTGGTAGTATAATGTTAGATGGGAGGACAATCTACTCTTGATGTTTGATGTTCCATGCTTGCGAGTCCAAATGGCATATTCCTCTAATATTGTGTTACATGTGGATTGTGAGCTTAATGAAGGATTAATGACTTGTTTTGATCTATTGTGCTAACCCCATATTGTCTAGACAATATATGCTCTATTATTTAGATATATTGTGCTCTTCACATGATGTTTAGACAATACTTGCTTGATTTGTCATCCTTGCCAATTGAATCAACCTAATGCACACACACCCTTATCATATTGCAACACATCCATTACCCTCAATTGATCACTTGTTAGAAGTATAGAAAAGTATTGCTTGGTGGTGATCTCTACACCCCAAGACCTCTCTCTCTCTTGTTTACCTCATATTATTTTATTTAGTTGAATTCAATTTAGTATAAATAACTAATCAATCAACAATTGTGTAATACCCCGTATTTTATTAAAGAGTTTAGTGTATTTAAATTCAATTATGTGTGGATTCCTTTACCTCTTATTGTGCATGCTACATTGTTATATTAAGTTCATTTAATTGTGCATGTAAATTAATTGTGTATGTTAAAATAGTAAATTTATTCATTTAATTATGCATGTATTATTATTAATAATTTTATTTGTTGGTTATGCTTATATTAATCATTATTAGTTAATTAAAGTATTATATTTGTGTTATAAAGTATTATAATGTTATAATGTATTCTTATGTAATAATAATAATAATAATAATAATAATAATAGTTTAATAATATAATAATAATAATAATATAATAATAATAATTATAAAAGTTTATTAATAATAATAATAGTTATAATAATAATAATAGTATTAAACCAATGTCATGATGAAATTAGAGATTAGGATAGGATTGCATCAATGTTTATAGGTGGAATTGAAGCCTTATGGTTGGGAAGATGGTTAGTAGATGTAAAAATTAGATATTTGTAATATTTATATTATATATTTTGTATATAAATTAGCTAGCTTACCTTAGAAGAAAAGAAAGGGAGTTAGAAGCAAAGTATAAATTCTAGAGAGCTATTTTATAAGAGTGAAAGGAAAAGAGAGAGAGAAAGAAGCTTGGACCGGTGTAGGCGATTTTACCCGACTACGCGCAGACCGGCGAATTTATTTTAAATCCAAAAAGGCAAGTTATTATCTACTTTTCCCCTTTGAATCCATAAATTATTCATTTAATTTATTTCGGGTTTTTTTTTTAGAGACTAGAAACCATGCTAGGAGTTTTGATAAATTATTTTTAGTTTATTAAAATAATGTGTTTTAATTATTAAAGAAGTTAGTTATTTATTTATTAGCCTATGTAATTAAAATATAACTGAAAATAATTAAATAAGGCTTTAGGGACTTTTCTAGAATTTTCTAGATTTTTCCGGGCATTTTCTGCAATTTCCGGCGACCTTCCGGCGAGTTTTCCGGTCGCCGGCAATGGGGGAGATGACCGGAGTGATCCGGTGTGACGCGGCGCACCATAGGAGGGTGTGCGCGCGCATCCTGGGCCTTAGATGAAGCTGATTGATCCGGTGCATCGCGGTCCATGTTACTGCGGTACACCCGGATCCATAAGCACAGGATTGAATGATGAGAGGGTGAGATGATTCAGTGTAGCGCACCCATAGTAGGATGATGCAACCACCGAATCAGGAGCCGCCGCGTCAGCAAAGTACCATTGGTGCGCGCATGGCAGCGCGTGCGCGCGCGTGGAACGCTCCAGACGCGCGTGGCAGCGCGTGCGCGCGCGTGGTTGATGCCAGACGCGCGTGGAGGCGCGTGGGAGAGTGGGAAAGCTTGGCGGCGCGTGTGGGGAGCTCTGGGAGGCGCGTGGGGGCACGTGAAGGGCCTCTGTAGCTGCTGGAAAAGTCCAGAATAGCCCTAGGGACTGTTTTGTCATTACCAGGACCTTCACTATACATTTTGGGGCCTCGGGTTGGCATTTTTAGAATTAACGGGACATTATATTATTATTTTATTTCTCGTTAACTATTATAATTGTCCGATTAATATTTCTAAATATTAATTGTATCAGTTAAAGTGCGAATCGCTAGTAAACATATGTAATTAATTTAACGACTCTTAATGGTATTATTTTATTAAACTGTAATAACCATTAATGTTAAATTAATTAGTGCTTGGTTTTATTCATATAAATAACCCATTATATATTATGGAATATTTATGCTGTTAATCGTATATAAACCATGATTATTATGCTGTGTGCATTTCAGGGAATAAATGGACTGTTTATTATGTCGCATTTCTATTATATGGATGTGTTGCCATATAGAACCATGTGAGCTGACTAATAAATTTAGACTCATTTATACCTTATGCATTCGTTGCTATAGACAGATGTGTGGCTGTCGGGGTATGTGGTTTAATATTATTGGCATGTGTTGCCTAATGGACATGCTCAGTCTATTTAGTAATATTATTGGCATGTGTTGCCTAATTTGTATGCTCAGTATATTCATCAGTACTTTGAGAGGTGTTATCACTATGTAGTTCGTTATAGTCTGTGTTGTCAGTATCGTGCACCATGTATAATAGCTGATTTCCCGGGTAGGGAAATGCGACACTTAACCACCTAGTGTGAGTCTAAGTGATCACCGTCTATTCTGGTTGAGGTCATGTTATACATTGGATGGTTCCCTTAGGATGTATACAGATATAGTACTCATCCGGATATAAATGATTAATTTATTTGATTCTCTGATTTGGGTCATAGTAGAGAGGACTTGCTCGTGGGGTTGACCCACCATTGTTGTTATTTCAGGATACGGTCAGTATCCGTTTCAAGGTTGAGGTTAGCAGTGTGGGACCACCATCCGAACTCATCTACTCTTACGATCCAGTCCAGGGTAGAAGTTTTACGTATTACTTCAGTTTCAGTTTTTATTTACTTTTGACGTCGAACTCTCAGGTTTATATTTAGGGATCCTTGACATAGGATTTCCAAGTTGCAATGGAGGACTGTATTTAAATAAAGGATGGATGGATGTTGTATTATTTAATGTTTCTTTCCTGTCTAAATTCTTTTATTTCCATCATTTTGTATTCCATGCTTGTATATTGCCAATTGTTTTTGATATCCCTCGTTTTTCGTGTATAAGCCTGATCAACTTATGCGTGGAAAATGTGGGGGTGTTACAGTTGGTATCAGAGCATTCCAGGTTCGAGTGTCTTAGGGATCTGTGATTACTATACTTCCGCGTTGTATTCTGATAATTAGAGCCTAAGTATTAGGGTTCTTTGTATTCTTTTAGTCGGTCCATTATAGTATACTGACGTTAGATTTTTCTGAATTTAAAAGAAGGATGTCTTGGCGTGGGACAAGGAATGCGAACCAGCATCGCAGTATTTCCCCAACTCAAAATGAGAATCAGGAATTTTCCCCTCAAGTTGCTGATATCATTGCACGAGCTGTGGCAGCAGGAGTAGCATCTGCTCTACGAAACCAGCAACCTCCTCCGATAGTACCTGTTCCTGAACCAATGGCACAGCCAATGTCATGGGACAAAGTTCGTCACTCGTTCATCCTGGGAAATCCACCGACATTTGCAGGGTCCACAGATGTCTTGTTAGCATATCAGTGGAAACAGGAGAGCGAGCGTCATCTTCGGATGGTAATCTGTACCGAAGTGCAGAAACAGATGCTAGCTACGTTTATGCTGATAGTCAATGCATTGCAGTGGTGGGAGTCTATTACTACTGTCGAAGAGAGGACCAGATTGACGTATGTTGAATTTCAGACTCGCTTTGACGACAAGTATTTTCCTATGTCAGTAAGATCAGCGATGAAGACTGAATTTCTGGATCTGCAACAGGAGGATATGACTGTGGCTGAGTATGAACAGAAGTTCATAAATTTGTCCTTATTTGCACCAGAGGAGGTCAATACGGAAGAAAAGAAGAGAGACCGCTTTGTGAAAGGGTTGATATGGCCGATTAAAGTGGTGATTATAGGTAGTCCTGCATATACTACTTATATCCAGGTGGTTAATGCCGCCTTACAGCACTGCCAGATGAGGAGTGATTACCGGAAGTCCAAGGGAGATAAGCGGACTAACCGAGACTACCAGACAGTGGAGAAAGGAAGCAGCAGTGGTACCAAGTCCAATGATCGGGGCAGATTTCAAGGACATCAACCTTGGAAGAAAAACAAAGGAAACCCAGATGTGCAGAGGGATGGAGTCCCTAATCAGGGTAGACAAGGTGGGGTACCTCAGACCGGACAGGAACAGTGGTCGGGAAATCAACAGAGAAGGCAGGCAGGTCCTTTTACGGGACGTTGTTATCACTGTAGAGAGATTGGGCATCCGGCCAAGATGTGTCCCAAAGCTAAGCAGGGACAGTATGGGCAGCCGAGACCTAATCAGCCATTACTTCTACCGGCCCCACCGATGCCACGTGGGCAAGTTCAGAATTTTCCGGCACTTCTAGCACCACCATTTCCTCCGGGGCAACCTCCACAGCAGTTGCATCATGGCAGAGTTTATAACTTCATACCACATAATGCGCAGGCTCCTCAGGCTATTGAGGGTATGTTTTCTATACATGGTAGAACTGCTCGTATACTGTTTGACACTGGTGCATCACATTCTTTTGTGTCTAGATCTTTTGTTATCTTATCTGGTATGACGACTCAGTTATGTGACCAACCTCTTAATATTTATACACCATTGGGAGTTGGCGCAATTTTACGCGAGTGTAGCGGTGATATCCTTATAGATATGGGCCGGCTTCGATTTCTTGCAAATTTGTTAGTGTTAGATATGCATTCGTATGATGTTATACTTGGGATGGACTGGTTATCTCAGTACCATGCTCAGGTTAACTGTCACGAAAAGTCTATTGTATTTTCTATACCAGGACAGGAGATGTATCTTCTCGTTGTACCACAACCTGATAGAGGGCCTAGCACTTATTTATTCGTTCTTGAGGAGGACTCGCAGGAAGCGACTGCGGTATCTCTTGACAGCATCCCGGTAGTACAGGAATTCCAGGATATATTCCAGGAAATTCCAGGCTTGCCACCGAGTCGAGAGATAGACTTCGTTATTGATTTAGCTCCAGGCACTACGCCTATTGCTAAGGCGCCGTACAGAATGGCACCAGTGGAGATGCGAGAGTTGAAGGATCAAATTCAGCAGTTGCTCAGTCAGGGATTTATTCGTAGGAGTACTTCACCATGGGGAGCACCAGTACTGTTTGTAAAGAAGAATGATGGATCTCTTCGTCTTTGTATTGATTACAGAGAACTGAACAAGGTCACTGTTCGCAACAAGTACCCGTTGCCCAGAATTGATGACCTGTTTGATCAGTTGAAGGGAGCTACTTACTTCTCAAAGATCGATTTGAGGTCTGGTTATCATCAGCTACGAGTCAGAGAACAAGATGTTCCAAAGACAGCATTTCTCACAAGGTACGGATCTTATGAGTTTCGTGTTATGCCTTTCGGTCTAACGAACGCTCCAGCTGTCTTTATGGACTTGATGAATAGAGTATTCAGAGAATACTTAGATCAGTTTGTCATTGTTTTCATTAATGATATTCTGGTTTACTCTAAGTCGGAGAAGGACCATGCCAGACATTTACGCACAGTATTGCAGACACTTCGAGAACATCAGTTGTTTGCGAAGTTTGAGAAATGTGAATTTTGGCAGAAAGAGGTCAAATTTCTAGGTCATGTAGTGTCAGAAGAAGGGTTAGCAGTAGATCCAGCCAAGGTTGCGGCCGTTATGGAGTGGGGACAGCCTACCTCACCGACAGAGATTCGCAGTTTTCTGGTATTGGCGGGGTATTATCGCAGGTTCATCCAGGGATTTTCCAAAATTGCGGGTCCACTTACTCATCTGACTAAGAAGAATGTACCATTTGTATGGGATGATTCTTGTCAGACTGCTTTTGCTGAATTGAAGAGTAAGTTAACTTCTGCACCTGTCTTAGCCACACCTCAGAGTGGAATCGAGTATTTAGTATTTACAGACGCTTCTCTGAAGGGTTTGGGTTGTGTGTTGATGCAAGAAGAGCGACCAGTTTCTTATGGGTCTAGGAAGCTTAAGCGACCAGTTTCTTATGGGTCTAGGAAGCTTAAGCCTCATGAGCTTAATTACCCGACTCACGATCTAGAGCTCGCAGCAGTGGTTTTTGCCTTGCGTATTTGGAGACATTATCTTTTGGGGGAGACTTTTCGATTGTTTAGCGATCATAAAAGTCTACAGTATTTGTTCACACAGAGGGAACTGAATATGAGGCAGCGCAGATGGTTGGAGTTCATGAAAGACTATCATTTCTCTATTCAGTATCATCCAGGGAAAGCGAATGTTGTAGCAGACGCACTCAGCCGCCGACCCTATGTCAGCCTTTCAGCTTTGTTTACAACAGAGTGGGATGCTTTGAAGACTGTTGATGAGTTAGCAGACGATTTTATGGCATGTGTGGTAGTAACTCCTTCTATCATTCATCAGGTCATTCAAGCGCAACTCTCAGATCAACAGTGTATTGATCGGGTTTCGGAGTTAGCCTCCGGAGATGTTCCTTTTTATTCTATAGGGACTGATGGAGGATTGAGGTACAAGGGACGTTTAATTGTGCCTTCAGCTAATAATTTGAGAAATGTTGTGATGAGAGACACACACACTTCTCAGTTCTCTGTACATCCAGGGGGAGACAAGATGTATCAGGACATGAAACGCCAGTTTTGGTGGGCCGACATGAAAAGAGATATAGCTATCTTTGTCTCTAAATGTAGCACCTGTCAGATGATTAAGATTGATCATCAGAGACCGCCAGGATCGTTACAGCCACTTCCCATACCAGAGTGGAAATGGGAGAGTATTTCCATGGACTTCATAGAGGGATTACCTACTTCACAGCATAATCACAACTCTATTTGGGTCATTGTTGATAGATTGACCAAGTCCGCTCATTTTCTGCCTGTTCGGTCAAACTTTACGTCAGAATAGTATGCTAAGCTGTATATTGCAGAAATGGTGAAACTTCATGGCGTACCATTGTCCATCGTATCAGATAGAGATCCGAAGTTTGTATCAGGATTTTGGAGGAGCTTTCAGCAGGCTTTGGGTACAGAACTTTATCTTAGCACTGCTTATCATCCTCAAACAGATGGACAGACTGAGCGAATTAATCAGATTTTAGAAGACATGTTGCGGGCATGTGTTCTTGATTTTAAGGGCAATTGGGAGGAATATTTACCGCTTTCAGAGTTTGCTTATAACAATAGTTATCAGAAAACTATTGGTATGGCACCCTTTGAGGCTTTGTACGGTAGACCGTGTAGGTCTCCTGTCTGTTGGCTTGAAGTTGGTGAGAACATCTTTTTGGGTCCTGAATTTATTAAGGACACGTCAGAAAAGATCGCTATCATTAGGGATCGGATGCGTACAGCTCAAAGCAGACAGAAAAGTTATGCTGACCGTCGAACTCGTGCTTTGGAGTTTAAGGTTGGTGATCAGGTTTTGCTTAAGGTTTCTCCTATGAAGGGAGTAATGCGGTTTGGGTCAAAGGGTAAGTTATCGCCTCGTTTTGTGGGTCCTTTTATGATTACAGATCGGATTGGGGCAGTAGCTTATCGTCTGGCTCTACCAGATAATCTTCATAGGGTACATAATGTTTTTCATGTATCTATGTTGCGAAAATTTCTACGGGAAGAAGATCGATATCAACACATTGATGTGGGTGAGATTGAGTTGCAACCCGATGCAACCTATTTGGAACAACCTTACTGTATTCTCGATCGTAGGAATCAGATACTGCGCACGAAGACTATTCCATTAGTACGTGTACAGTGGAGTCATCATAGTGCTACAGAGTCTACTTGGGAACGGGAAGATATTATCCGTGCCAAGTATCCAGAGCTTTTTAATACAGGTATGTAGTGAATTTCGGGGACGAAATTCCGTTATTAGAGGGGGAGAATGTAATACCCCGTATTTTATTAAAGAGTTTAGTGTATTTAAATTCAATTATGTGTGGATTCCTTTACCTCTTATTGTGCATGCTACATTGTTATATTAAGTTCATTTAATTGTGCATGTAAATTAATTGTGTATGTTAAAATAGTAAATTTATTCATTTAATTATGCATGTATTATTATTAATAATTTTATTTGTTGGTTATGCTTATATTAATCATTATTAGTTAATTAAAGTATTATATTTGTGTTATAAAGTATTATAATGTTATAATGTATTCTTATGTAATAATAATAATAATAATAATAATAATAATAGTTTAATAATATAATAATAATAATAATATAATAATAATAATTATAAAAGTTTATTAATAATAATAATAGTTATAATAATAATAATAGTATTAAACCAATGTCATGATGAAATTAGAGATTAGGATAGGATTGCATCAATGTTTATAGGTGGAATTGAAGCCTTATGGTTGGGAAGATGGTTAGTAGATGTAAAAATTAGATATTTGTAATATTTATATTATATATTTTGTATATAAATTAGCTAGTTTACCTTAGAAGAAAAGAAAGGGAGTTAGAAGCAAAGTATAAATTCTAGAGAGCTATTTTATAAGAGTGAAAGGAAAAGAGAGAGAGAAAGAAGCTTAGACCGGTGTAGGCGATTTTACCCGACTACGCGCAGACCAGCGGATTTATTTTAAATCCAAAAAGGCAAGTTATTATCTACTTTTCCCCTTTGAATCCATAAATTATTCATTTAATTTATTTCGGGTTTTTTTTTAGAGACTAGAAACCATGCTAGGAGTTTTGATAAATTATTTTTAGTTTATTAAAATAATGTGTTTTAATTATTAAAGAAGTTAGTTATTTATTTATTAGCCTATGTAATTAAAATATAACTGAAAATAATTAAATAAGGCTTTAGGGACTTTTCTAGAATTTTCTAGATTTTTCCGGGCATTTTCTGCAATTTCCGGCGACCTTCCGGCGAGTTTTCCGGTCGCCGGCAATGGGGGAGATGACCGGAGTGATCCGGTGTGATGCGGTGCACCATAGGAGGGTATGCGCGCGCATCCTGGGCCTTAGATGAAGCTGATTGATCCGGTGCATCGCGGTCCATGTTACCGCGGTACACCCGGATCCATGAGCACAGGATTGAATGATGAGAGGGTGAGATGATTCAGTGTAGCGCACCCATAGTAGGATGATGCAACCACCGAATCAGGAGACGCCGCGTCAGCAAGGTACCATTGGTGCGCGCGTGGCAGCGCGTGCGCGCGCGTGGAACGCTCCAGACGCGCGTGGCAGCGCGTGCGCGGGCGTGGCTGATGCCAGACGCGCGTGGAGGCGCGTGGGAGAGTGGGAAAGCTTGGCGGCGCGTGTGGGGAGCTCTGGGAGGCGCGTGGGGGCGCGTGAAGGGCCTCTGCAGCTGCTGGAAAAGTCCAGAATAGCCCTAGGGACTGTTTTGTCATTACCAGGACCTTCACTATACATTTTGGGGCCTCGGGTTGGCATTTTAAGAATTAACGGGACATTATATTATTATTTTATTTCTCGTTAACTATTATAATTGTCCGATTAATATTTCTAAATATTAATTGTATCAGTTAAAGTGCGAATCGCTAGTAAACATATGTAATTAATTTAACGACTCTTAATGGTATTATTTTATTAAACTGTAATAACCATTAATGTTAAATTAATTAGTGCTTGGTTTTATTCATATAAATAACCCATTATATATTATGGAATATTTATGCTGTTAATCGTATATAAACCATGATTATTATGCTGTGTGCATTTCAGGGAATAAATGGACTGTTTATTATGTCGCATTTATATTATATGGATGTGTTGCCATATAGAACCATGTGAGCTGACTAATAAGTTTAGACTCATTTATACCTTATGCATTCGTTGCTATAGACAGATGTGTGGCTGTCGGGGTATGTGGTTTAATATTATTGGCATGTGTTGCCTAATGGACATGCTCAGTCTATTTAGTAATATTATTGGCATGTGTTGCCTAATTTGTATGCTCAGTATATTTATCAGTACTTTGAGAGGTGTTATCACTATGTAGTTCGTTATAGTCTGTGTTGTCAGTATCGTGCACCATGTATAATAGCTGATTTCCCGGGAAGGGAAAGGCGACACTTAATCACCTAGTGTGAGTCTAAGTGATCACCGTCTATTCTGGTTGAGGTCATGTTATACATTGGATGGTTCCCTTAGGATGTATACAGATATAGTACTCATCCGGATATAAATGATTAATTTATTTGATTCTCTGATTTGGGTCATAATAGAGAGGACTTGCTCGTGGGGTTGACCCACCATTGTTGTTATTTCAGGATACGGTCAGTATCCGTTTCAAGGTTGAGGTTAGCAGTGTGGGACCACCATCCGAACTCATTTACTCTTACGATCCAATCCAGGGTAGAAGTTTTACGTATTACTTCAGTTTCAGTTTTTATTTACTTTTGACGTCGAACTCTCAGGTTTATATTTAGGGATCCTTGACATAGGATTTCCAAGTTGTAATGGAGGACTGTATTTAAATAAAGGATGGATGGATGTTGTATTATTTAATGTTTCTTTCCTGTCTAAATTCTTTTATTTCCATCAATTTGTATTCCATGCTTGTATATTGCCAATTGTTTTTGATATCCCTCGTTTTTCGTGTATAAGCCTGATCAACTTATGCGTGGAAAATGTGGGGGTGTTACAAATTGTGGATCATTCGACCTACTAACCCTAATTACCATAGTTTCACAATTCGATACACCATCAAATCCCTTGGGACGATCCCTACTCGCCCTATCTATATTTTATATAGAGAAAGGTAGTAGTGGCTTTCTATAAATGTAAAATTTGGCCACCTCCTAAATTCACACACAACTTTCAAGCTTTGTTGGTTGTGGCGACTCCATCAAGGAAACCAACAACAAAAAGGTTTCCGGTGGGGCGGATCTGATCCGTGGCCAACTTCAGTTGGTCGAACGTCCATTTTGTTATGATGTTGGCACTACTTCTAGGATCAATCAGTACGCCTCTGAATAAGCAGTTGGCTACTAGCAAATTGATCACCAGTGGGTCCTCATATGGATGCTGTATTCTCCTGAGATCCCCCTCATGGAAGGAAATCTGCGTAGGACTCAGTTTGTATTCAACAACGTTGATTTCACCGATCCTTTGTAACTTTTGAGCTTGCTTGAGTTGAATCCTATAAAAATTCTCTGTTTGTTCGTCTTCTTCCGGATGACCATGAATTGTATTAATTACCCGAACGGGATAGTTATCTACCGCAGCATTCAGAGTCTGTCGGGCTTGCTCGGGTTGCCTTTGTTGTCCCGAGTTAATCAGGTAGTCCGCCAATTTGCCTTTGGCTACCAGTGCCTCCACCTGCCTTCTCAAACTCCTGCAATCATTGGTTAGGTGGCCAAAATCACTATGGAATGCACAGTGCTTACTTTGATTTCTCTGCTCCATTGGTTATCTTATCGACGGAGGGATCTGAAAAATGTTTCTGCCCTTAGTCTCCTGATATAATCTGGCCAGTGTCACCTTGAGAGGTGTGACCTTTTCGACTGTTCAAGATTTTTTTCTCCGGGACTCTTCCCTCGATGCTCGGGGGTTCCCGTTGGGTCCTTGAGGTGGTCGGGCGTTCTTTCGGTCGATTCTCGACCGTGACCAAAGTTGCCTTTTGTTGTCTAGTTATTTCATTTTCTTCGAGTCTGATGTAGCTTTGCGCTCTTAAAGTTAACACTGACATGTTAGTCGGAGTTTTCTTCACCAGAGAAAAATGAAAACGCAAACCTTGCACCATGGCTATCTTAAATGCTTCTATGGCCGTATCCTGATTGCAATCCGTAATACCCGAGGACTCCATGTTGAACCGAGTAAGAAATGTTTGCAAGCTCTCTCCATTCATCTGCCGAATCATGAAGAGACTTGTAATGGTCTTTTTCTATTTCTTGTTCCTGCAATACTGGGCAAGAAACGCGATGCACAGCGTCGCAAAGTTCGAGATTGATTTGCATGGGCGATTTTTGAACCATTCCAGGGCTACCCCTGTCAGACTGGATGGGAATATCTCCCACCCTCATTGTGTGCCTCTAGCGTCATTTCCTGAGTGTAATGATTGAGGTGCTGGAAAAAGTCTCCAGTTCTGTTGAACTTGATGAACTTTGGCATTGTAAACTTCTTGGGTGTTGCAACCCGTTCTATCTCATCCGTAAAGGGAGTCTTCACTATTGATGCAATGAATTCTCTCGCCATGTTCTCGAGTGTTTGGGCCTTCAGCCCTTTGATTCGCTCATCCATTTTCTTTTGGAACCTAGCGATAAAATCATTCCCTGGTGATTGTTGATCGGCAACAGGGACCTATGCCTTATTTCTTCCTGAATCGGCATCATCTGAGGCTGGACCTTGGTGGTTCGAGGTCCTCCCATAGTGGAATTTCCTGGGATACGGGATTGGCTTGCTGTTTCCTCGACATCATCTAGTGTTCCATCGAATTACTGCCGTAGAACCTTCTGCTGAAGAAGAGGGTTATTGAGCCCGGGTGTTAGGGGAGGATCTTCGTTCTGACGTTCGGGTTATGGTTCGATCGATGGATCATTCTGCCGAGCATTGCCTCGAAGTCCTTCATTTTCCTGGCGTAGAGCATTGATTTGCACTATATTAGCTTCACGAGCTTGTCTCAGTGATTGATCTATTCGGTACTAGCCTCGTTAACTTGTCAAAGTACGTCAAACTGCATTTGCATCTCTTCAAGCATTTTCTGCATGATTTCCTGTTGCTGTGCTCGTGTGGCGTCTGATCCTGTCGCCATTCCGGAGCGATGTCACATGAAAATGGTAGAAAAATAGACTTTTTGTAACAAATTCCCACAAACGGCGCCAAAGTGTAGGTGCAATTTCTCACACCCAAACACTTAAAGAAATAAATCAAAAGAAAGTGTATGAAATATGGAGAAGACAATGGGCAATTTTCACAAGAGAGGAACAATGATTGGAATTCGATGGATTTCTCTTTTCATTCATCATTTACTTATAAGCCCGTACAGAGAATTATATGGAGCCGTTATTGGTAGTTTTTTATGAACGTGGGCGTTTATGCCCCCTGAACTTGTGGTCTTCTCTTTTATGGTGGGCGTTATGAAAATTAGGGTCTTACCTTTCTTGAGCCATTCCCTAGTCCGTTTTATGTCAAGTGGAGCTTCCTTCGTTAATTGGGCCGACTTGATATATTTGTTGACCTCTCTTATTGGGCTTCTAGCTTATATTGGGCTTTAAGGTGAATCTGGTTAATAATGGGTTGTACGCCTATTGATACATGGTGCGTTATAATTGGTGGCAAAATTTCCCGCCGCACCAATTTTTTTCAAAAATCTTGTCAATTTTTTATTTTTTGATAATTTTTATTTTCAAAAAATTGAAATATAAAAAACTTACCTGGTTGTCACTTTTCAATTTTAAAAATTCAGTCATAAAAGTTTATTTTTAAAAATTTTGTAACTATTTTTAGAAACTGAATCAAAGTTATTCAATTATTTTTCCCTTTTGTCACCTATTTTTATTCTCTCAAAGCTGGTTGAGTAACTTTGCCCGCACCATGTCAAATCGTACAGTGTGATGATGACTGACCTAAAAAATCTCTTCTTCTTTTATTTATTTAATTTTTTTTTTTTTTGTTCTAATCAATAATTATCATTTTACTTTACCTTCGGATGAGTCTATTATCTCTAACATCTGGATTTGCATTCTCTCTCTCTCTCTCTCTGCAATCCCTCCATATCTGATCTCTCCCACTCATCTCACAGTCTCACCATCATCCATCTACTGAATCTTCACTTTCCGATCATCTATTTTATTTCTCTGGTTCGATCTGTCTTTTAGCTTCGTGTATTAGTTTCTATTGCTTCCATTTCCTTAGTATTGCATCATCTGCTGCTGCTTTTTTTTTTTTCCCTTCAGTGTCTTCAATTTGTATCTCTCTCGAGTGTCTCCTTGTGAATGAGAATTTTAGAAGTGAAGGACAAGGAGAAGAAGATGACATGGAGGAAATTGTGTTCTTTCAACTAGAGGAACTGTTTTTGGTATTGCTACCAAACTTTGCATGTTTTTGTGGGACAAATAATGCTCCCGTCCTTGACGGAGGTTCGGCTGTGGAACTGTCCCAAATTGCAGACCTTCGCATCTGGAGGCATAACCTTAAGAATAGATTTTCAGGAACAACGCGATGTGAGCGACCTTAATAGCTATGTGCAGCGGAGGTTGGTTGGGAAAGGAAAGGTAAGTGTGACATTTTAGTAAAAGATGATTTGCACATTGTTTTTCCTACATATTAGTGGTCCAACAATCCTTACTAATAAATAATGAACGTGCCATTGATTTTTATATAACACGTTTGCTTCTGTTTGATTCAGGAACCAGCGGAGGAGAATAATTAAAAACAAGTCTTGATGATGACGATGATGATGATTTTGTGGTCAACCCACGTTGTAAAGTGTAAAGCCAAAAACGTGTGCATTGACTCTGTCAGTCTATTGGCTTTATATATAGGGAAAATTATATTTTAGTAATCAAAATTAAACATAATTGCTATATAGTGATTTTAAAATCAAGAAAAGGTGAATAGTGACCAATTTTAAAACTTAATTGATATTAAGTGACTATTTGATGATTTATTACCTAAATAGCCTTCTTATAATATATTATTATGTAAATAGACAAATTTACTCTCTACATTAACTTAAATAGACAAAAATCAAGATGGAAGAGAATTGATGATAAATATTATACATCATTTTCTTCAAGATTCTAAAAGACATGACGAGAAAATTGTAAATTTTCTTCTTATTTATTATTTTCAAGGTATAGTTATTATACTTTACGAGTTGATTTGTCTGAGAGATCTTCCTTAAGATATAAGATTGTAATTTTTAGGAATTTTTAATACTACTTAGTTATAGTTCAAGAAATAATGACTATTGTTGATTAATTTCATAATTTTACTAACTGTTAAAGGGTGTTTCAAAAGTATGATTTGCCACTGTAAATGTTGAGCGTTCATGTCGGAGAGCCTTAAAAAATAAATAAAGGATGGAAAAGAGATAATGTTGATAAAGAAATTTTAATTTTTTAAATTGGTAAATTGTAAACTAAAAAGGAAAATATTAAATGGTTGAGAGCCTTGAAAAATAGATAAAGGGTGAAAAAAATATAATGTTGGTAAAGAAATCTTAATTTTTTAAATTGGTAAATTATAAACTAAAAAGGAAAAAAAGAAAACATTGGATTAAAGAGAGAGAAAGAGTAGGAGGAGGATGAATTTAATGACTTATTATTTATATTGGATAGCAATTTTGTCATCTAAAATTTATTTTTAAAATGTTTATTAAACTTTTAAGTGTTTTTGACCAAATTATCCTTAAATGGTCACTTAATATCAATTAAGTTTCAAGATTGGTCACTATTCACCTTTTCTTGACTTTAAGGTCACTAAATAGCAATTATGTTTAATTTTGGTCACCAAAATATAATTTTCCCTTATATATATGTGTGTGTGGGTGTGTTTGGTAAGTATTTGTGTCGGTGATTGAAAAAAATAAAAACTTTGAATGTGCAATTTTATTGATTCATTGTTTGATACATTGCACGATCAAAGTTGTATTTGATTACCAAGAATCTGCACAATTATTTTGTATGTATAGTTTCATTCAACATTACGGCTTGTCTTAGATTTACTTCATCCCATCCTTTTTCAAAAATCCTCTATCATATAGTTAGTCCCCTTAGGTCCACGGTAAGTTTTTTTAAAATAATTTTCAATTTTTTGACAATTTTTATTTTCAGAAAATTGAAAAATAAAAAACTAGCCTGGTTGTCACTTTTCAATTTTAAAAATTCAGTCATAAAAAAGTTTAATTTTAAAAATTTTGTAACTATTTTCAGAAACTGAATCAAAGTTATTCAATTATTTTTCCCTTTTGTCTCCTATTTTTATTCTCTCAAACTTCCGTCTCCTATTTTTTTCTGTTTTTTTACTTTTCACATTTCCTCTCACTTATTAAAAACTTCCTATCATTTATGTTTTGGGCCAGGCCTTGTTTTACTTAGAAAAGTCAGGCCCATTTCTTCCGACCCTAGACAACTGCGATCAAAGTTGAAGGAGTGCAATGCCATCACATGTCTAGTTATTAGTTAATGGTGGAATTTCAGAGAAAAGTGAAACTCTTATATAATTGACATAATCTATTACTTACTTATTAATAGTAGTGGCAGAGGTAGAATCTTGTTGCAAACTTTAATAGTATAACACCGAGCAAAAAGCTGGGTTCTTGAAGTTTTTAATTTATAAAAATTAATATAATGAATTTTTCAAGTTGTATTCCCTGCCTTAGAGCAATTGAACATTTCATCCTTGGGAACCATTACAGCAATATGGGACAACCAATCACTCCTAGTGAACGAAGCACAAGATTCATTTTGGCGCCTGAGGTACATGGAGGTACGTCAATGTGACAAACTGGTGAATGTGATTCCCTCTAATTTGCTTCCGAGGTTACAGAATCTGGAGATGCTTGAAGTTAAAGGTGTGAATCAGTAGTATGTGAAGTTGAAGTGCTTACCATTGAAAAAGCCTCTATGACATCAGCACCAACAATTGTACTCCCTCGAATAGGAGTAATGTATCTAGGAATGCTACCTAACTTGATGCACATGGGATTGAACAGAAAGTTACTTTCTGATAGTCCTCATATCTATGAAAACCTGATCGTTCTCTTCATTGATAATTGTAACAGTGTGAGAAATGTATTCTCACCATCCATAGTAAAAAAACCTTGAAGATCTACCATTCATTGATAATTGTAACAGTGTGATAATTGTAACAGTGTGGAAGAGATAGTTGCAGTTGAAACTGGACAAGGAGAAAATGGTGAAGAAGATCTAGCCGATGATGAGATCCTCGTCTTCCCTCAGTTGAAGACTTTGACACTTGAATACTTGCCAAAACTCAAAAGCTTTTGCTGCAGTTATAGATCCAAAAGAGGGGGACAGGAAAACGAAAGAGGAAAGGAGACTATTCCTATAGTGGAAGCACTCTTCAATGACAAGGTATGTGTGTGTTAACGCCTCTCTAAATGAAATTAACAGAATCTAGTGCTAGTTATTTAGCAGCAGGAACAATCAGTCCTCTAAATTAGGCTTCTCATGATGTACAACTTTCTTAATTGTTTCCAATGATTAGCAAAGTTGTCTGGAGTTCGCTCAAGTTTTTCTCAGCATCGGTAGTGTAGATGCATGACTTTATTTTTTAATCTTACTTAGACTTACTGCTGGTATTTTACTAGTATTTTTCAGTGTTAACCGGGGATTTTCCCTGGGTTTCATTCTTGAATAAAATTTGGCTCAGTGCTTGGTTTTGGCAAATTTTAAGTTCATAATATGATTTCAATGGTGAACTTTGTGCTTTTGTTCACATTTTTTTTTATGTATTATTAATTAAATTCAGAATTCTCAAGCATTTTCCTTCTTGCAAAATCCATGCTAGTCTTGAGTGTCCATATAGCAATAAAAAAATCACATATATGGTTGACCTTTTAAATAAAAACTGTAGTGGGCTACAGAGTAAGAAAGTGATCCATTGTTCTTGATCAAGCTAATTTTTACAACGCTGGAAAACAATTATTACTCTTTAACATTCTTTTTATTATTGAATATTCTTATTTGTCTATAAAATGTTACACATCAAATCGTCGATGTAAAATCTGAGTACTACCTAATTGTGTGGAATTGCTAAATCTTACTCTTAACATTCTTTTGATTTTTGAATATTTTAATACTAATGTTTGTTTTTTTTAAAGTGATAGGAGTACAAGTTGTGTTAAAGAGAACTGGTTAGAATAATTTACTAATAGCCCCAGTGATGTTTTGAAGCTGCGAGTTTTGAGTCATTTTGTAGTTTAACCTATTATACCTTGTGCATGGACCACCTCCTCCCAAATCAAGTAACAAAATGTGATGTAATTGAATTTTGCAGGTTAAATTCCCAGCTTTAGAGGAGTTTACAGTTACAGAATTAAAAAGCCTTAGAGTAATATGGAACATCAAATTATTCCAAGGTTCGGAAGCAGAAGATTCTTTCCGGAAGGTAAGGCTTATCGAGGTGTATGGCTGTCAGAAACTGGTTAATGTGATTCCATCCAATGTGCTTCCAAGGCTACAGAACCTTGAAAAACTTGATGTTGACTCATGTGCGTCAGTTGTATCCGTAGTTGAAGTGCTGAATGTTGAAGAAGGGTGTGCAACATCAGCACCAACAATCATACTCCCTCGGTTACGGGAACTGAAGTTATATTCACTGCCTAACTTGAGGCGCACAGGGTTGTACCAAAAGCAATATTTGGATGTACATCATAGCTATTCCGATCTAACAATTGTTGATTTTTTTGCTTGTGATAGATTGAGAAATGTATTTTCACTATCCATCGTAAGAAATCTTTGTCAGCTCCGAGAATTGAGAATAGAACGTTGTTGGAAGATGGAAGAAATAGTTGTCATTGAAAAGCGACAAGAAGAAGAAGAAGGAACCGATGACGAGATCCTTGTGTTCCCTCAATTAAGGACTATGACACTTCAAATGTTGCCAGAGCTCAGAAATTTCTACTGCAATTGTGGATCCAAAGAAGAAGAACAAACAGAGGAGGATAGTATTCCTGAGTGGCGAGCTCTTTTCAACCAGAAGGTACTCATGTCCTAACATCTAACACATGTTTCCTTACTAATTCTACCCATACTATTTTCAATCTTCCCTTTCCCTAACTTTACCTCAATGTCAATCATGTCATTCTTCCTAACTGATGCACTTAGTAGTCTTATTTGCACATGTCCAAATCTGTTGATCAATTTTCTCTCATTTTACCTCCAATTGGTGCTCTTCAACAACTAAAACCTCATCCAAATATTTTAAATAGAACAGAAACTACAATGAAATATTACAAAATTAATCTCGAAGCATGTTTATGCTTTCAATTGATATCAAGAACTCCACATTATGTACAGTGGAAGGGATGAGGATAAGATTTACATGTTTGAAGTTATGCCTTCTTTTCACTTCTTTGTTCTTCTTTGTGACTAATACATTGTCAAGTTACTGGCATAATTACTTAGTTAATGATATTTTCCAGGTTAAATTTCCTTGCTTGGAGGTCTTGCGTATCAAAGACATCAAAAACTTTAATGAGATATGGCATAGCACAGTTCCAACTGATTCTGTTCCCAAACTGAGATTTTTACAAGTGAAAAGGTGTGGCGAACTATTAAATGTTGCATCATCAAGATTGCTTGGAAGTTTCGAGAACCTAGAAGAACTCAAAGTGCAACTGTGTCGCTTCCTCGAAGAGATTTTTAAAATTGAAGGATCAAATGCAACAGCTGGAGTAGATGGAAGAGATGAGGGTGTAAGAAACGAAGTGGAAGACGATCTTCTGCTCCCCCGATTAAAGAGAGTGGCCCTTGAAGATCTACCATGCCTGTCATGCTTTTGCATTTCTAAATTGCCATCCTTAGTAACAATGTCAATAGAACGCTGCCCCAAATTGGAAATGCTTCCTCGCTATACCTCAACACTGTGAAGATAAAAACAATCGAGGGCCCCTTGCAACCATTTTGGAATGAAATGGTATGTCTCTTAATTCCTGTTATCTTCATGAGTAAGACCCTCTATTACCTTCCAAAAAATAATTAAAAAGCAGCTATTTATTTCATATCCTCTAATTTTATGGGAATTTATGCATCCATCTTCTAAATAAACTTAAAATTCGCCAAATAAATGCCAGTGGCTACAAGAGGAACAACACTGTCATGACTACAACTTAATATGAAGTAAAATAATTTGAAAAGAATTTCCATGATTTCTAGAACATAAATAGAATCAGAACTGAATATTAAATTTGGTCCAACAAAGTGATAGTCGCGGCTCACGTGAAAAATAGTTCATTATGTTTCTCAATGCAGATCGATATAATCATACATCAAACTCTGTTTTTTGGTACTTCAAAAATAACAGTTTGTAAAAAAAGTTATTCTCTTTGATTGTGAGAGAAATGTTCATCTGTTAGAATATACATGTTTAACATAGTGAAAGGTTTCTGCAGGTTAAAATGTCGTATGTCAGAGAATAGGTGTACTCACTGATGGGGGAGCATCGCTGCATCTTTGAGGTGAACCATTGCAGAAAGTGACTACCTCAACCCTACTACAATGGGTTGATAATGTCAAAGAACTCAGGATAGAATCCTGCTTTTCATTAGAAGTTAGTCTTCAAGCTTCTAACATGGTGAATAGTTGGTAACAGAATCTCGGGAACTTTTGATCTTTCGCATGCTTTCAATCTTGCAATAGCCTGAGATATTCATTCGCATTCTCAATAGCAAGACATCTCACTAGTTTTTGAAATCCATTCTTAAAGGAAGTTATGTTGGTGATGTCCTGAATTGTAGACTCTCATTTGTACACACAAGCAGGAAGGATACAAAAATAACTGGAAAAATATCACTAGCCACACATGCGAGTGACCTTAATGATTCTGTGCAGCAGTACATTTGGAAAGGAAAAGTAGGTATGGAATGTTGTAAAATTTTACTATGAGATGATATAGAGATTTTTTATTATTTTTATTTATTTTTATTTACCTGTGATTAAGTTGAGAGCATGGAGCTTCATTGGTATTGATCAATTTCAACCCAATTTCATCTTCAAACTCAATTTACCTTCGATTTTCGTGTTCGACTCTAGCAGCTCGTTTGCAAGATCATGTAAGTCTAAGGTCTGCAACACTGTGAAAGTCGGACTAACTTTTTGTCAATATATAGAGAATTGTTTGCTTTGAACTATGGTCCCTTGGTTTTTCCTTGCTGAGTTTTTCCACATGAAAAATCTGGTGTTAGGCCAAGTCAACAACTCGAATGGGATATGAGAGGAAACAATGCCTTTTAATTTATGGGTAAAATGGTAATTTTATTTTTTAGTTAAAGACTTGAGGGTTGTTTGATGCCGTGGGATTAAGTGCAACATTCTTATTCTTCCCAGGTAGTTTTTAGTTCAAGGGGTTTCTTGCAATCGCTCATAGTTGACGGGTTGGTGCACTTAACCCTAGAGAATATAATATCCACAACTAAACATTATATCATTTAATACATTAAACACTTATGAGGTGACACTATATTATTTCATATACTAAACACCTCTGAAGTGAGATACAATATATCGAATCAATCTAGTGTCTCTAAAGAAGACTTCAATCTCTCATCTTCGTGTTTGTGTACCGAACGGTGGTTCTCCAATCCAACTACAAAGTGGTTCTCCGATCCAGCTACATGGTGGTTATCCGATCTAACTAGGGGTGAGTCGGGTGACAATTTAAGCCCGAATGATTTAATTTTAGTGGGCAGATTTGGACGCTTTAATGGGTTTGGACTTAAGTTGCCACCCCTAGTTAAAGTCTCTGAAGCTCTTATATCTACCGAACCTCACAAGTTTTTGTGGAACAAATATTGCAATTTGTTTACCTAGCTAAATGGGTACATATTATGGATAATGGATGATCTCATGTGACTTTTGGTCTTTCAAAACCTAACATGTTTAACAGTTCAAGCTTGTTATTATATTACTTGAGATACTCACTTGCACTCCCAGTAGCAAATCTTCTCGCACAACTAAGTGATTAAAAATGTAGTGTGACGGAGAAAATGGTTAGAAGTGAAGGACAAGGAGAAGAGGAGGATGCCAAGAGGGAAACCATATTCTCCCAATTAGAGTCTTTGAAACTCACAAGTTTTTGTGGGGGCAAATATTGCTTTTAAATTCCTATCTTTAAAGGAGGTTACACTGGTAGGATGTCAGATTTTCACATAGTGGCACAAGTGAGTGACCTTAATAACTATGTTATGCGCACCACTATATTATGAAAGGAAAAGTAACACTGCTGAATGTCATGAATATTTTTAATAAGAGTTAGGTACATCTGCTTTTTCCTTCAAAGTAGCTGTCAACTATCTCTACTTTTTTTTATAACTTTTGTCCTGGAATTACTGAATTATTGCAAGAAACGATTCAGTTATTATTTTTCATTTACTCTATCCACTTCTCTTTAATTTAGGGCCGCAGTGGAGGGAAAAAGTAGCGAAAAATAAAGAACAATACTTAGGTCTTATTAGTGAGAATCTATAACATATTGACTACTTAAGTGGACTAATGATAAATGGACACATCCTATTTTAATTACCAAATTATTAATAATAATCAAATCACCTTTTCTGATTTGGTAAGTGAGCATTTACCCATCACTTTTGTTTTAATAACTAAAGATGACATGTTCATTTATCATTGATTTACCTCAATAGTAGTATGTTGTAAATTCTCAATAGTGAGAATTTAAGTATTGTCCAAAAATAAATACAGGAGCGAAACCAAAAGATAATATTATGGTTAGCAGACGAGGGTACCTACTACTGCATTTTTATTTTTATATTTTTCTTAGTCGATAATCACACGCATATCTCCATTGAGACTTCAACTCCTATCCTGTTTTTGAAAAATAAAGATGTAATATTGCTCACAGATGGTACATGATTGGTGTGTGTGTGTGTTTGAGGAGAGTCAGGAATGAGAATTTCCTATGATGGGTTATGGTCCTTTTTAAAACAAAAAATTCTAGCTGTCCGAAATCCAAATTATTTGTAGGATGTGAATTATTATTATTAGTTTTTGTGTGTGGGTAATTTAGCAATGCAAAGAACTTTATTGCCTCATTTGGGACTTCAGGTGGAGGTTATACCAACTGGGAGGGTAAGGACCTTATTATCCATCTAATTTTTTTATTATTTATATATATATATATATATATATATATATATGTATATAAATAATAAAAAAATTAGATGGATAATATATATATGTGTGTGTATAATAATAATAATAATAATATTCATTAGGGTGCAGATTTCACATAAATATGATATTGGTCACTCTAGAATGTAAGAGATTTAAATGGAGAATTCTTTTAACTTAGTTTACCTTAGATAAATTTCAAAGATGTGTAATCTGACGAAAGTTGAAATTTACCACTAGTCTCAATAGACCCCCTAATCTGTTGGGCCTGGTGCAAGTTTGAATTCATGAACACTGAACTCTACAATTCTAGCAAATTATGTTGCCACCAAAGTATTATATATTACTATTTAACTTTAGATGGTGTTAGTGTATTTGTTAAAATGAGATTAAGGACATTTTTGTTAAAAACAAAGGTGTTTGTGTAATTTGACTATCACTTGCTCCATCACTAGCATGCTTTGCAGTTATATACTATTATAATTGTGAGTTGCTGCCTTTTGGTACTTCATTAGTGGATCTGCTTCATTAGTTATGGTGTCCATTTTTTTGTTTTTTTGCCGGTCAGCCTCTATTATTTGCAGGTGGGACCCAATCTGAATCAGTGGGGGGTTGATGAAAATTGATACTAACATTTATTAGAAAATCTTAGAAATATGGAGCTGGTTGGCCAGATCCAATCCAATGGCCCACTGGGTTGTCGGTTCCAATAGCCAGGAACATATGTCTAATTTTGTAAATGTATATAGGAAAGTTGAGTCTAAATTTTATAGCTAATATCGTAGATAGAGTATATATATAATTCAACTAAAAAAAGTGTATATATATAAATTCTTTACTTTTTGAGAGTAAAAACATGATTAATTTAAATTTTAGAAAATATCCACCTTCTACGCTCCATTTACGGAGTATGTTTTAAAAAAAAAAAAAACAAAAAGTACTCTGTTTTTGTTTTTATGATTCCCCCTTAAAAACACTTGCACTAGTATAGAGTAAATTATGCACAAAAATATGGAGTATCTCTGAGGAGAGAACCAGCTGTAGGAGACCACTTTGGATGCAAAAGCAAATCCAAAGACTGACACATTTGCTTTTAAATTGTCAATGCATCAACCAATGGTGTCCATTTGTTTTGTCCTTCTTTTTGTCGAATCTAATCCTTCTTTACTTGTCGTTTTGCAATCAACCTTTTCACCCCTCTTGGAAAAAGATGCATCTGAATTTTCATCTCGTGACACACGTCTCTCTCACACACACACACACGCACACACCCCTCTCACTCTTTCAACCTGTTGTTATCCCTAATCTCTCCTCTGCCATCTCTCATCCCATTCATCTGAATATTTTACTTTTGTTGAATTTGAAACTATATACTGTACTCCATGGGTTCTAATTTAGATTACAATTTTAAAGAGTAAGAGTTTTTAAAAAGACATATAAAATATGTCTTATTTTTCTAAAAAATTATTAATTTATTTTTTAAAATTTTGAATATTCAAATTTAAAATTTTAAACTTCAAAGACATATATAGAAATATATAAAATATATTATTCAAAAAAGAAAAGTGAATAATTATTTGGACAGATCAAAAAGAAAAACATGACATTTTTTTGGGACAGAAAGAATATTATATAGGTGACAAGATACGTAAAGAACAAGAAATCTAAACTCAATATGCTAAATTCATACATGGTTAAAGTATATAACACAGTATAATAATAATATATCCTACAATATATTCTAAAATAATTTACTAAATAGAAAAAAACCTTTCTAAACTAAATAACCCTGAAATATAAATTACAATATATCGATCAACTATCCTAATTAATTACCAAATCATTTTCAACATCAAAATATAACTTGAATAGTAAACCTTTAATGTATCAATTGATTTCAAATTTATTTATTTATTCAAATCAACCTGAGTGAAATTAATAAACCACTTGTTGGGATGGACAACTTCAATTACCTCCCTACGGTCAAAAGCCAATACATTTTGCAATACTTTTTTTTCCTAAATCATTTTGCAATACTAACAATAACTTTTTACGAAAAGCATATCCAATAAATGTAACAACTTTTTTTATTTTCTTTTTTATTTTTTTTTTCGGTAAATAAGAGTAAACAAATGTAAAAACTTGTCCACCAATAAAATGGAGTCAGACATTTTCTTTTTGATATTTTTTGTGTAATAATGCGGTGCTACACAGCTTAGTGCGCCACAGACATGATTGACGTGAAGTTAGCATTCTTTCACTTTTATCTTTATTTCGTATTACGCTCCTTATTTAATATTACGCTATGGCTTTTTTTTTTGTTTAGGAAAAAAAAGAAAAAAGAAAAGAGTAAACTAAATGAAAAAAAAAATTAATTTTTTAACATGAATTTGGTCGGGATGAAAATTTATTCAAAAAAATTACAAAGAAATATCATATTATAGTTTAGATACTTAAATTGTCCTCATTTTATAAATTAATAAAATAAAGGGTTAATTTCACTCCGACCCCGTGAGGTTAGGTTATATTTCACCTAGATGAGGATTTGATTTTTAGTTTGTACTCATATTTGAATTAGTGACTTAACATTTCACTTACATTCCAAATGTCAATTTTTTGTGGGGTCGTATTTTGAGTTGTTAAATAACTATGTTGCCCTTTGACCTCATATTGACTATTTTTGTGACTAAACTACCGTCAACACACCTTTCCTCTTCTTCCTCCTTTCAGACAATCATCCCAATTTAACCCAACCTTGTTGGCTACCCGGCTCTGTTTTGTATGTGTGTATATATCTATATACATATTTGTGTGTAATTTTCTGTGTATATCTATACATATATAAACTATTTCTTGTGTTGTTGATCTTGTGTGTATATATATACATATATAAACTGATACAAGTTGTCTGCAAATAGATTGTTAGTAAATGATTTTTAATTTTTTTTTTCTCAAAACAACTGTATTAACATTGTTACACTTGTTAGAACAGTAGGGAAAATGGGAGAATAGAAAAATAGAGTAACTAAATAACAAGCACAGAACAAAGTGATCAAAACAGCTTGGGATAGCAGTGAGGTAAAGAACTGTGTGCCTTATTGGGTATAATTGCAGAGAATGAAGGCTTGCATGAGTGGGATGAGGCAATGGTGGGTGTTTGTGCGTATGATGTCATTTGCTGGGTGTGAGATGTAGAGGGGTAGTTTTGTCTTTTAGAATTATATATATTTATGTATTAAATTATATTAAAAAAATTAAGGGTAAAAGAGTCAATTCACATATGTCAGAGTTCAAAAAGCAAATTGGGGTGTAAGTGAAAGTTAAAAACCAAATCTTCATCTAGGTGAAATATAACCTAACCTCAGTGGGTCTGAGTGAAATTAACCCTAAAATAAATTAGTAGTAATATATATAAAAATAACGACGGTATTTTTAATTAATTTAGACCTTGTAAATTACAATTTATTTCATTTTTATATATGATGGAAAACAACTAGGAATATAAGTCAAGTTAATTAAAATTATATGAATGATAAAGTTTTTTTTTTTTTTTTTAGCGTATGAAAAAATTGTTGTTGGACTGTAATTCTTTGTAATCAATAAAAATATTGTTATTGTTAGTTATAAAATAATATCAATTAAGTTGTTGGGTAAAAAAAAAGCGCAAATTAATAAAATGTTAATTTTAGGCAAAATTTCATTTTTGTGTGTTTTGTACAAGAAATATTTTGGAGAAAATTGAAGGTGGGAGGAATCATAATTTTTCAAAACTTTTCTTTTTATATTTAACCAAATTCTAAAAAAAAGCAAATACAGTGACAAATTTATGTGTGTCAGTCGTTGGATTTTGCTTTTGCATTCAATGGTCTCTGGGATTTGGATCTCTCTGAATCCTTTCCTTCATTTACTTGATTTATATATATAAAACAAGAATCAATCAGAAAAGAAAAGAAATAAAAAATAAACAAGAATCAATAAGAAAAGAAAAGAAATAAAAAATTATATATATATGACAAAGCAAATGAACACAATTGGTTGATGCATTCACAATTAAAAAGCAAATACAGTGACAAATTTCTAAAGGATTCAAAGAGATCCAAATCACGGAGACCTTGAATGCAAAAGCAAAATCCAATGACTGACACACATAAATTTGTCACTGTATTTGCTTTTTAATTTTGAATGCATCAACCAATTGTGTTCATTTGCTTTGTCATTTTTTTTCGTCCTATCTAATAATTGTCCTCTACTTTTCCTTTTGAATCAGTCTGTGTGTGTGTGTCTCTCTCTCTCCTCTTGCAAGCAAACAGATACATTTGAATCATTTTTGAATGACATTTGATGTTTATTTTGCGATCTACTGTCTCCGTCCTAAAATAAATACTTTTTTTAAAAAATTATTTTGAAAAAAATTAAAAATTGTGGAAATCCTAATTTTTCATAACTTTTCTTTTTATATTTAACCAAATTCTAAAAAAGTTTCAAATTTTTTATTTCTTTTCTTTTCTTTCTGATTGATTTTTTTTTGTTAGCCTAAATTATACACAATATATATATATATAAAATCATGTAAATGAAGGAAAGGATTCAGAGAGATCCAAATTCCGGAGACCTTTGAATGCAAAAGCAAAATTCAACGACTGACCCACATAAATTTGTCACTGTATTTGCTTTTTAATTGTGAATGCATCAACCAATTGTGTTCATTTGCTTTGTCATTTTTTTTCGTCCTATCAACAATTGTCCGCTATTTTTCCTTTTGGATCAGACTCTGTCTTTCCTCTTGCAAGCAAACAGATACATCTGAATTATTTTTGTTTGACATTTTGAGGTTTCTCTTGAGATATACTTGTTATTTTTTCCCCTAAAACTAAATTCAAATTACATGAAAGAAACAATATTTGGATTTCAAATTAGTAAGATATAATTGAGGTAGATACGAGATTAGTTTAAAACAAGATTTCAAAAGAATGATATGTATGTTTAATTGTATAAGAAATATAATTTCACGAGTTTAAGAAAATTATATATGTAAATTTAAAATAATAAAATAAAATGAGTTATTTGCAATCCATGCCAAAAAGAATTCAAATTGGCATTATTGTAATATAATATTTCTAGTCATCTCTAATTTACAATCAATTTTAACACCAAAATGTAGCTTCAATAACTTTTTTATTTGTCAACATGTGCACCAACAAAATAGAGCCATTTTTGCTTTTGATCTTTCATTGTGTAATAATGCAGTACTAGTGCGTCATTGGTCCATTACATCATTTTGCCTTTACATTTGTCGCTTGTAATACTTTTCATATCCTTTTGTCTCTTTATCTTTATTTGAATTCTTATTTGCCTTGTTTTAGTTACTTAATAAAATTGTATTATGAATTTATATAATAATACTCTTAATTTAAAAATTCTTTGTATAATATAAAAAATCAATAAAATATATTTTTTTCTTGATTTTTAAATTTTATTTCTAGTTTTGTAAGCATGTACTATATATGAAAGTTTAGATCTAATAACAAAAAAATATATAAATTCTTTACTTTATGAGAATAAAGCATATAATTTTAAAAAATATTTACTCAACAGTTTACACTCCATTTTTTTTTTTTTTTGAAAAAAAACAATTTTCTTAATATTTTTCATTAAAAAATACTTACCATAATTAGAATGCATCAACCAATTGTGTACCTGTAAAAAATAGCGTGTTAAATCTACTCGTAGGAGCGCCGAACGAGTAAATAGATATAAAATATTTCTAATCAGCAAAGTATTATTTGAAATAGATATCACATAGTTCTAATTAGTAAAGTATTCTTTGATTATTCAATTCAGTACTTAATGAATTAAGTACTTATCCAATTAAATGCGTTTAATAATACAATTTGATTATAATGAAAACGGTAAGAACCACTAAAAATAAAATAAAATTTTAAGTGGTAAAAACATTACTTATTATTAGATACTGGGTATTGAAAATTAAAAAATATATATTAATTTTTTGAGTATCACTTAAAATATTTGAAACATATATGTACCCATTTTGTTCTAGGACCTCTAATATTAAACTTCATGTGCATTTTAAAGTCCAAAATTTCTGTACTTTAGCCTGTAAACATAATTCGGCCAAGCTTGTTTTCAATGTCCTTGTGGTTCTAATGATTGTTTTTCATTGGAAGTTGTCTACTTTTGTTTTCTGTCTTTGTATTCTAATTATTTTGGTTTACTTATCTTAGGGAGTGATTTAAAGATAATTGAGATACTCTAGGTGAATTTAATTTTCTAAAGAGTTATAGATAGAGAGAATACTAAAAGAAGAGCCAAATAATGGTTTTGTATTCTAATTATTTTGGTTTACTTATCCTAGGGAGTGACTTAAAAATTTAGATCCACTAGGTAAATTTAATTTTCTAAAGAGTTATAGATAGAGAGAGTACTAAAAGAGAGTCAAATAATGTTTTTGGCTCTGGAATTTACTCAGTGGGGTTCAAAATTCTTTGAAAATTTTCACTTTCTGGGCCAAAAAAATGTAATGTATAACTTAAGTTCTTTCTCATCTCGATTTGGTGTCAGATTTTAAGGCAAAATTTGTTGTGTTATGAAAATCTTTTTTTGATAAAATGTGTTGTGTTATGAAAATATTTTATTTAAAATAGTAGATTAATAAATAAAATATTAAATTTGACTTAATGCATTTAACGAGAATTATTGATGTGAAATGCGAATCAAACACTTGGTTTTTAATTATTGGTTAGCAATCGCAAAATCTTATCCAGTGAGCCAGACCGGTCACATTATGAAGGGGACCTCCCACCTACATTTCCTTTCCGATCTTTATTGGTGATTGAGGGTCATGGTACTATTTTTGTTTTCTTCCTTTTCCTCTCTCTCTCTCTCTCTCTCTCTCTCTCTCTATATATCCAGATCTCGATAATATATATATATATACACACACTCTGACACACATTTATATATGATAGTGATAGCTTTCTCATCTACTTTTTCTTTTCATTCAATGCTCAATCCTAATAAATACGTAGTAAATTGAAAAGAAATTCAAGAACAATAATAAGTTGATTATATGGGCTTGTTCGGCATAATTTTTATTTTCACTTTAACTAGAAAGAAAGAAGAAGCAAAAATTATTACTTTTATTTAATTTATTTATTAATGTTTAAAAATTATATTTTAGAATAACTTTTAATAATAGAAGAGTTTTTTAATTTATTTGGTAAAATTTTTACGGAAGCTCTTTTATTAGTAAAATAATTATTTTACTCTCAGATAGAATATTTTTTTAAATTATTATTTAACTTGTTTTTTTTGTAACTCTTTTTGTAAAGACATACAAATAAACCACTCAGTTTAGTCAAATTTATCCACAACATGGTATATGCAACATAATAATTAATAATACTAATAATAACAATTAAGAGATTGCAAAAAACTACTTAACGATTTAAATTTTTTTGTAATTGAACATTTTGATTCTACCAAAATATAATAATAAGAATAAAAAAATATTGAAGGTTTCGAATTTTTCTTCCAAAAAGAAAATAATTAATCTCATGTTTTATGACTTTCCTAGAATAATATTGTTGTTTTCTTATAATTACAAACTTAATTATATTATAAGGAAATTAATGAAAAAGAAGAAAGAAAAATATTGCTATGGTCAACGTTAAATTGCAATACAAGGAAGATCTATGACGGTAAATTAATCTGAAATTAATCTAATAAAAAAAAATGCTATGTGGATGAATTAATCTGATTAAAAAAATAAATAACTTTATTTTTGGGTAAATAACTGGAATCCATTGTTGTAACAAAAGTAATTCAATTTGAAGGTGAAAAAAAAAAATTAAAGATTTGTGACGGTAGGATGCAGCGTTGAAATATGGTGATTATTATTATGGAATCCAGTGATCGTTCATCGGGGAGTTTCGAAAATATTTAAAAAAAGTAAGGGACAAGAAAAAGGAAAAGGGGAAAATGACAAAATGTATATATCAATCTCTAAACTACTGCTTATTCCAATTATACTCCATATTTTAGTGTGATTTAAATTTTGTCATTTTACACTCCTCTTTAGTTTTAGTTTTTGATTATATGTCTAGTTATTAATGAATTATCTTGTTTTTCATAATAGAATTCAGAATCTATTTGATAATTCATGTCAAACTGGCTAATTTAGTTATGTGAGACTTTTATATCAAATTAAGATAATTTTTATTTTATTTTTCTTTAGAAAATTCGAAAAGGGAATACGTTTTGATAAAATCATTCATTCCAAAACCTTATCCATTTATTAAGTGACCAAATCGATGCCGTACAAAATACTAAAACTTTTTACTCCTCAATTATTAAGAGTAATGGTACATAGGCTTATGTTCTCAACTGAAAACTTCTATCTATAAATTACTCCCTTATTGAATTATTATAGTGTTAATCAAGTCATTTCCTTTTCAATCTTTAATAATACAATGGCATGACATTATAATGTCATACTCATAGGATAACTGTGATCACTCATTTTATCTTCTTGATATTTCAAGAGTGACCAAGCGAATTTAAATACTCTACTGCCATGTTTGACTAACATGTAATTGAAATTTGGGAATTGATATTGAAATTAGAGAGAAGTAATTTAAAAATGGAACTATTTTTTTTTTTTAATTCCATGCCACCAAACACAACATACATAAATTCATTTTTTAAGGTCTAAAATCATAAAACTCCCACTGCTTTTAATTTTTTATCATAAAATTCCAACATCTTTCTAAAATCTCCAACACTATTACAAAATTATCATTACTCCAATAATTTTCAATTCCCTTTTATGCCTTTATCTTTATTTGAATTCTTGTTGGTTATGTTTTAGTTATTTAATAAAATTACATTATTAATTCATATGATTCGGAGGCATGTGATTCAGTACATGATTCAATGCTCTGATACCGTCATAAATATAAGAAAGGAATCATATGGTAAAGAAATCATAAGAATGATCTTTATATTTCAGTGTGTCTCAATCATGTATAAAGAGATATAAATAGTTGAATAATAAAGAATTAAATAGTAGCGGTGTACATAAAAATAATTATGGAGTTTTTAATTAATTTAGACTTTATAAAGTATTATTTGTTATCTCGGGGGCTAGACCAAGTTGGTAAGGTCACGACCTGAACGTCCTCATATCCTAGGTTCAAATCCGTCCATCGCCATTATAGTGTTCGATTGAAATTGTTGCTGAGATGTGGAGTCGTCGACAGCATTCCAGGTTTGTAGTCTGAGGTGGGTCTCGAAGGAGCTCTGACCAGGTGAGTTTTGGTGCCAGCCAAAAAAAAAAAAGGTACTATTTGTTTCATTTTTATATATGTTGGGAAACAATTAGGAATGGAACTGAAGTTAATTAAAATTATATCAATGATAAAGTTTTTTATTTTTTTTTATTTTTGTAATATGATAAAGTTGTTGTTGGACTGTAATTCTTTTAAATCAGTAAAAAATTTGTTGTTTTTGGTTATAAAATAATATTAATGAAGTTATTGGGTGAAATAGGAATGCAAATTAATGAAACGCTAATTTCACCCAAAAATTTTTATTTTTGCTTGTTTTGTGCAGAAAATATTTTGAAAAAAAACTGAGAGGTGTGAGAATCCTAATTTTTCATAACTTTTTTTTTTTTATTTATTTATTTAAACCAAATTCTAAAAAAGTTTCAAAAGTTTCTATTTATTTTCTTTTCTCATTAATTCTTTCAAATCAAACCAAACCAAACCTATTAGTTTGTTAGAGTAAATTATGCACAATATATATATATATATATATTTGGTGCACTTGATTTTAAATCGCAAAACTTTATCTAGTGACCGAACCCAACCGTCACATTATAATGGAACTTGCCACCAACATTTCTTTTCCAATCTTTATCGGTGATTGCAGTATCATGCTACTAGTACCATTTTTGTTTTCACAGAGAGACACATACATACATTTATATGTGATACTGATAGCTTTCTCAACTAATCTCATCTACTTTTTCTTGAAAAATTAGGTGAGCTTTTATTTAGAGAGAAAAATATTCTTAATTCTATCAGTGCCATTCCCATTTGGCTTGGATTTCAAAACCTTATCCTCTTATTGAAGTACCAGACCGACCACAACACACAACATACTAAAAGCATTGTTACATACGCCCACCTCTTCAATTGAATTATTAGAGTATTAATCAAGTCATTTCCTTTTCAACCTTTAATAATACAGTCATGACATGAAAATATCATATTCATAGGACCCACCAAGATTACGAATTTTTTCTCCTTAATATTTCAATTATTATCTTTTATTTTTCTTAGTGACTAAGCGAATTTAATTACTCTACCACTATATTTGGCAGGCATATAATTAAAATTTTGAAATTGGTATTGAAATTGATAAAATTAAAAAAATAAAATAAATAATAACTCAAAATATTGAACCAATTTTTTTTTTTTTTTTTAAATTCCATGCCGTCAAACACAAAATTAGTAAATTCATTTTTTATAGGCTAAAATCATAAAACTCTACTACTTTTAATTTTTTATATATAAAACTCCAATCTGTTTCTAAAAATCTCTTATCACATTACTCCAATAAATCTCAATTCCCTTTTATCTTTATTTGAATTCTTGTTGGCTATGTTTTAGTTATTTAATAAAATTGCTTTATGAATTTATATAATAATTAATTTAATTTAAATTTAATAAAAAAATTTCTTTTGTAAAATACATGATTTTAGTACAATTTTTTTTAATTATTCTATAAAAAGCTAATAAAATATATTATTTTCTTGATTTTTAAATTTATATTTAATTTTGCAAACATGCATATGAAAGTTTGGGTTTAAATTTTATATCTAATAACAAGAGTATATATAAATTCTTTACTTTACGAGAATAAAGCATTATTAATTTTAGAATATATTTACTCTACAGCCTACCCTCCATTTATGTAATTTTTTTTTTCTTTTGAAAAAAGACAACTAACTCCGTTTTTGTTAATAACATTCACCCTTTAAAAACAATTACCACAATAACTATTTGTAACTGTGCACAAGAATCAGATATCCAAATACTGGAGAGACCTTTGGATGCAAAAGTAAAATCCAAAGTCACTTTATTTAGAAAATGTCCACCTAAGCGGTAAAAAGCAAAAGCAGTAAAACACTACCTCAATTATTTGCTTTTTTAATTGCTTCATCCTAAAATATATTATTTTTTAGATCATTAAATTTTATATATAGTTTTGTAAGCATGTATATGTGAAAGTTTGAGTTTAAATTTTATATCTAATAACAAGAGTTTATATAATTTTTTTACTTTATGAAAATAAAGCATTATTAATTTTAAAAAATATTTACTCTACAGTTTACACTCTATTTTATGTATATATATATATTTTTTAAAAACAACTAACTCCGATTTTGTTTTTAAGATTCACCCTTAAAAAACACTTACACAATTACTAATTGTAATTGCAAATTACGCACAAGAATTGGAGAACCAAATCTTAGAGCAAAAGCAAATCCATCTAAGCCGTAAAAAGCAAAAGCAAAGAATGTGTGACAATTATGCTTCTCAAATTGTCAATGGATCAACCAATCGTGTTCATTTGCTTTGTCCTTTATTTTCTTCATATCCTCTGCTTTACCTTCTTTGAACTTTATTTATTTATTTATTTATTTTTAAAGATTAAGTTGCTTCTTTAAAAAAACACACAGACAACAAATAAAGTGTCCTATTGTATAGACCAAATTTGGATGAAATCTTTAGATAAGTAATGAATTTGTCACCAAACTTTTTGAATTAAGGCTCCCGATGTTTTACTGTAAAAAAATTTTGAAAATTATTTTTCTTACTTTCCGGTTAACTTTGAAAATTATTTTTCTATATAAACATTTTATACCCAAATGATTGAAAATGATTTACTAAATTTTTTTTCGTAAATCATTTTGCACAGGTTAGCTTTAGTTATCTAACCATCGGTAATCTTATTGAACTACATATTCCTTTAATAATTAATCTTTTTTCAGTTACTATAATCTAAATATATAATTTTCATGTCTTCTCCCACTCTATTATACATATAGTGAAAATAGATAAAAAAAGATGGACACAAATTTGTGTTGGTGGATGAACGGATTTGAATTGAAAGCATGTTCTAGAAAGAGAGTGGAGAGAGAAAGTAACGGGATGATTGAGGGTACTATTCCTTATTGGTGAAGAATATTAAAGAGAAAGAGAATTAATTATGGGTACTATTTTCTGTTGTTGATAAACTAAAAATATAGAGAGTTAATTGTGCACAAAAATTGATCTATAAAATATTTTACACCAAAAAAATAAAAAATATTTAACATAAAAATATTTTATTTAAAATTTATTTTACAAGAAAAACATTTTAAGTTTAAAAAAACTAAGCTTAAAGAAATTATGTTATGTTTTTTCATTTGTGATTTTTATCTACTTTACCTTTTCTTTGAGAAATGAAACAAACAATATATAAACTTTAAATCAGTGATAACATAAATCATACTTTAATATTTTGATTATTGTGATTGATACGAAATTGAGATTTAAAACCTCAATTAAAAAAGTAGAGAGAGGTTTCATATGGATTAAAGGATTACAGATAAATAAATTTAAGTTAAGTTGTACAAGAATTCAAATTGCTATTATGATGATAAAATCTTTTCCTAAATCTCTAATTTATGGTCACTTTGAAAATCAAAATGCAACTTTAACTTCTTGTGACAACCAACCTCATTTACCTTCTTCCTGAACAAAAGCCAATGATTTATTTTGCAATACTTGTAATAAGTGCGCTATGAGTCACATTTTATCACGAAAAATGAATCACAAGATTCAAAAAATATTTGTCTTAATCTTACATTTTATTATAAGGTAGTTACTCAAAATAGATGTCAGAATTGTGACTCACACACATGAGCATAATTGTAAACTGAATATGATATTTTGAAAGTTAAATATTTGAATGTGAGTAATTTTATCTTAATTAACTCATATTTAATCATGTGTAAAAATTTAAATAAATTATTTAATATATTTTAAAATTAGTTGAATTGGAGAATTCATGATGGGATAACTCTCTTGAGAACATTACTTATTGTTAGATTTGTTTCTCTAAAAAAAAAAAAAAAAAAATACGTTATATAATTTATTTATTTTTTAAAAAAATAACAATGGTGTGGATTTTATTTGTCTTAGAGCACTTTATAATTTATTTTGAGAATATGCAAGACTTTTGTTCTAATGTTCCAAATAATTATAAAGATTCTCTTAGAGTGATTCAAAAAAATTAAAGAGTAATTATTCTCATTTAGGATCCAAAGTTGCACAATGAAATTCTATTTTATTGAAATCCTTTAGGGAAAAATATTCCACTATCCAAATTTGATTGACACATGAGTCACTATAGCAATTAGAATTTTATATTCATATTTTAGTTTTAGATTTTAGGTATTAAACTCCATTTACTATTCATATTTAGAGCTACTGTTATTCTGAACTGCATTTTAGATTACTACGTCCTAATTTTTCATCAAAACTATTATTCAGTTTTACCAATTTTAAAAACAAAATCAAAATTATATTTTCAAGAATTACATGATTTTAAAAAAAAATTCATACTCTAGAGTTAAAAACTGTAAATTTAAGTTATTATGTAAGAAGGAGTTAGTATTATTATTAATTTAAAATTTAAGGTTGTACGTAGAATACTACTAGTAGTAAAATTTCATGCACTTTATTTGGGCTTTAGGTAACTTTGCCAGCACCATATCAAATCGTACAGTGTGATGATGACTGACAATGAAAAATCTCTTTTTCTTCTTTTTATTTATTTATTTAATTTTTTTCTTTTTGTGGTTCTAATCAATAATTACTTATCATTTTACTTTTCCTGCTGATGATGAGTCTATCTCTCTCTCACATCTGAATTTGCATTCCTCTCTCTCTCTCTCTCTATCTGCAATCCGTCCATATCTGATCCCTCTTACTCATCTCACAGTCTCACCATCGTCCATCTACTGAATCTTCACTTTCCGATCATCTATTTGATTTCTCTGGTTCGATCTGTCTGTCACTGAAAATCAGAGTCAATTGGTGCATTTGGATTTGGGATATATATAGCTTGCATTATCCGGACAAGATTGGCATAAGTCAGAGGTATGTTTAAATCTCATTTTTAGTTTCCTCAACAACAACTGTCTTTTAGCTTCGTGTATTAGTTTCTATTGCTTCCATTTCCTTTGTATTGCATCATCTGCTGCTTCTTTTTTTCCCTTCAGTGTCTTCAATTTGTATCTCTCTCGAGTGTCTCCTTGTGAATCTTCACTTTTCATTCCCTAAAAAGAAAAAAAAGAAAATCTTTTACTTTTGTTTGTCATTAATTCAAAAATCAAACTCTGTGTATTTGTCTTGAAGTCTCTTCCTTTAATTTCTTAGCTTTTTCCTTATCCCAAAAATAAAAAATAAAAATAAAAAAATTCTTGTGAATCTTCACTTTTCCTTCCGAAAAAAAATTCAAAAAAAATCTCATTTTTAGTTTCCTCAACAACAACTGTCTTTTAGCTTCGTGTATTAGTTTCTATTACTTCCATTTCCTTTGTATTGCATCATCTGCTTCTTTTTTTCCCTTCAGTGTCTTCAATTTCCCACATTCTGTCCCTTAGTTTTTCTGTTAAATTTGAATTAGGCTCTCTTACACCTCAATTTGTATCTCTCCAGTGTCTCCTTGTGAATCTTCACTTTTCATTACCTATAAAGAAAAAAGAAAATCTTTCACTTTTGTTTGTCGTTAATCCAAAATCAAACTGTGTATTTGTCTTGAAGTCTCTTCCTTTAATTTCTTACCTTTTTCCTTTTTCCCAAAAATAAAAAAAGAAAAAAAAAAAGTCGTAGCTTTCCTTTGTATTCTGTATTGCACCTGTCTGCTTAGAGAGAGAAAATAGAAAGAAATAAATTAAAGGTTGTTGCTGGTGAGTTAAAAATGGCGGCGGGTATTGCTATTAGTTTTGCGGGAACGATATTGGGGCCCATCAGAGACTGCTTGTACGCAGTCATCAGTCCTCACTATGGTTACATGATTCACTGCGAGAAAAACATTCGGGATTTCGCAGATGAAGTTGCCAATCTCAAAAATGCCCATACAAGGGTCCAGACAGAGGTCGATCAAGCCAGGGACAATGCTGAAGACATTTACGAGGAAGTTTCGAAATGGCTGACGGTAGTGGGGAACTTATTGCCGACGCTGGAACAAGACAAGATCAGGTTAGTCCAAGGCGAAGATAATCTCAAGTGTCTTGATGTTTGCTCACGTTACCGGTTGGGTAAGGAAGGGAAAAAGAAGACGCCTGATGTTACCGAGCTTATAGAGGCCGCCCGCACATTTGATCCTGTTGGACACCGACGTCGTCTAACTGGTAATCGGCGCAGAAGTTACAGCACAAGCTATGTGAGTTTTCAATCCAGGGAGTTGGTTTTTAAAGAGATTATGAAGGCACTAAAAGATGACGGGACTTACAAGATTGGAATATATGGAATGCCTGGTGTTGGAAAGACTAGGATGATGAAAGAAGTTGCCCAACAAGCCGAAAAGCATAATCTTTTTGATGAGATCGTCAAGATAGTTTTCACCCAGAATCCTAATGTGAAAGAAATTCAAGAAAAACTTGCAGAGGGTTTGAATCTGACTTTAGATAAAAAGACTGAAGATGCAAGGAAGGAACTGTTGCTCAGAAGATTGAAAAATGGTAAAAAGATCCTTGTATTGGTCGATGATGTTTGGAATGGTCAAACTAAATTGGAGAACATAGGATTTCCGACTATAGATGATCAAACCAAAGGTTGCAAAATTCTGTTGACCTCTCGGCAACCAGATGCGTGCGAAGCAATGGGGGTTCCTGAAAATGTGAACTTCCAAATTGGAGTCTTATTGAAAGATGAAGCATGGTCCCTGTTCGAGAAGAAGGTTGGAGATTCCATCAAAGCTGACATGCGTTCTGTAGCGGAAGCGGTGTGTGAAGAATGTGCATGTTTGCCATTGGCAATACTTGCAGTTGGAGGAGCACTAATGAAGAAGAGTAAGAGAGCATGGGAAGATGCACTTCAACAATTGAGAAATTCCACCGCAAAGAACATTGCAGGATGGAGCACAAAAGTCTATTCACCCATAGAGTTCAGCTACAACAACCTGGAGCATGCTGATGCGAAATCAATTTTTTTGCTTTGTTGTTTGTTCGGAGAAGATGTTGAGATTTCCATTGATGACTTGGTAAGCTATGGAGTTGGATTGAGGCTTCTACAAGGCGTGGATACAATGGAAGAAGCAAGGAATAGAGCACATGTGTTGGTCACGACGCTCAAGACATCCTCTTTGTTATTAGACGGTAGTGAGAAAGACTTGGTGAAAATGCACGATGTCATTCGAGATTTCGCCATTTGGATTGCATCAAAAGAGGAAGATACCAAGTTTCTAGTGAAAGATGGTGTCAGGGAGTGGCCAGATGAGAATGAATATAAACAATGCAAAGCAATCTCATTAAGGTTCAATAATGATTGTGTGCTTCCCAATGATTTAGAATGTTCAGAACTACACACCTTAATGTTGGAATTCCACAATCTTTCATCAGAAGTTCCAAGTAGCTTTTTTAAAGGGATGGAAAAGCTTGAAGTTTTACAATTGTGTAACATGCAGATTTCGGAACTACCGTCGTCACTTAAAAATCTTAGGATGTTATGTCTATACAACTGCAAATTGGTGAAGGTAGATTTTCTCAAGGAATTTAAAAAACTTGAGATACTATGCATTGAAGATTCTGATCTAAGAGAACTGGCTCCAGAAATAGGCCAGTTGACTCGCTTGCGGTTGTTGGATGTGAGGTACTGTTACAAGCTCAAGATCATTCCCTCTGGTGTCATATCAAGTCTATCCCAACTTGAGGAATTGTACATTCCAAATCAGTTTGACCAATGGGAGGTTAAAGACAATGCAAGTCTTAATGAACTAAACTCATTGAAGCGCATAATCAGTTTGCAAGTTTTTGTGCCAGATGTTATGTTACTGCCTTTCATTGAGCCCCTGTTTAAGTCGTTGAACAGATTTCAAATATCCATTGGGAGCAAGCTTAGTTTTTGGGAGCGACCTTCATCAGCAACAAGGATATTGAAAGGAGTGGGTTTCCCTTTGAAGAAGGAGCTTAACATTTTGATGGAGAAAGCTGAAGTACTGTATTTGGAAGACTTGAGAGAGAATGTTCCTAAGGGACTATGCGGATCTGTTTCATTTCGTGAATTAAGTTTGTTAAATGTTGAAAACTGTAAAATGATATATCTCTTTTCCTCAGCCGCTGCAAGAAGTCTTTCACAACTCCAAAAATTAAGTGTAAGTTATTGTGAAATCATGGAGGAAATAGTCAGAGATGACCAAGAAGTTATGGATGGAGTTATTATTTTTCACCATTTGAAGAAAATAGAGTTGAAGTATCTACCCAAGCTCAGAAGTTTCTATGCCAGTATGAAGAAGTCGACAATAAGGGAATGCAACACGTCTACCCTTGTGCAAGCTTTGTTTAACGATAAGGTATGCTCAACACTTACCTTATAATTACTAAAATAAGAATCAATGGCAGAAATAAGCTATAAGTGGGCACCTGTTCCTCAAAGCCCATTGACTAAGGAGATGGGCTGGTTTGTTTGAGGATCGAGGAGCCCACGAGAGAGTAAAATCTGGATGGGCTGCATGCATACATATTCAATCAGCAGACACTTGTCTATATATATATATATATATGTATATATGCAATCATTCTCAGACACACATGAAGCATACATGTCACATGTGTCATGCACGATACGTCTAATTATATAATTAGAGATATTTCAGTAATTTTTATATTCTTAAAAGTTTTATTTTAATATTTATAGATGGGCATCAACATTACTACTATGCTAACATAACATGCATTTATTAGTATACTTTTTTTACACTACCTTTTCTTATTATGTTTATTCAAATTTATATATTCAATTGCAATTTCAAAATGGATATCAGTTTAATCTAGATCAAATATAAATATTTTAATCTTAGATAAAATGGCATATTAAAATGATATTACAAAAACAGAGCATAATTTCCTGTATCTACATCTAGGGTTCCATTTGTTGAGACCTAATGTTTTATTTGTAAAATATTTTTTTAAAAAAAAATTTCGTGTAAAATGTTTTCTTTATTTTTATTTTTTGATTTTTGACAACCGTCCGTAAAATATTTTCTAAATTAACCTTTTTTTATTTTTTTTTAGGGTCACAATAGTACACCCTACACCACAATAATATTATGGTTACATGACTTGAAAAATAAAGTCTCTAATGCTGTAAAGTAATTGTATTTAAGCAAAATAATATTGTGGGTACATGACTTCACTTCTTTAATAATTAATATATAAGAATTACTGACTAAAAAATGCAAATGAAACAACTTATTTCTTCTTCCCCTCTCACATGAAAGGTCACACATTTAATTAATAGGTGGGTGAGAGTTGTTTGTATGTTATTAACTTATTACCTATCAACAAATTATATCATCTCATCAACACTTACTAGCCACTTTATTTTCTTCTTAAAAAAATATATATATTTTAATTAGTATCAAATTAGGAAGTTTCTTGGACTAAAATATGACATTCTCGTATAAAATTTAAGTTCAATATTTTTAATTTACCCATTTTTCCTTTTTCTTTTTTCTTTTTTTTTTTTTATTTTTAAGAAGAAGGAAAGAGAACAAGAAAGTAAGGCAAAACAGGAAAATAAGAATTAATGACAGAAACAGGCCATGTGGGCCAAGTGTCCCACTCAAGGTCACTCGAACTGCTCCTCAAAGCCCATTGACTATGGGGATGGGCTGGTTTGTTTGAGGATCAGCGGGCCCACAAGAGAGTGAAATCTGGATGGGCAGCAGCCAACAAGAGCTTTATGTCTTTATACCACATGCGCACACACACACATATTCAATCAGGAGACACTTGTCTATAATATATATATATATATATATATATATATATATATATGCAACTACTCTCTAACACATGAAGCATACATGTTTGCAGACTACGTATAATTATATATGTATATATAATTAGAGATATTCCAGTCATTTTTATATTCTTAGAAATTTTATTTTAACTAGAAAAAACGCACGTGAAATTTTTTTATTATAAAAAGATTGAAAAAGTTCGCCACTTAAACCAAAAGCAAAACAATGCAATTGTTTCTCTTGAATTAACTGGTCTTATTCTTTTGTTTGGCCCCTTCCATCTAAACCCTGTACTCATCAACATGTAAGAGCATTAATTCAAATTTTATGTGATATGTAGGAGTTTATTGAAAAGAAAATCTAAATTTACCGTAATACGTAGAAGTAAATCGAAAAGAAAATAGAAGGGAAAATGTTTTTTAGAAACTCTTTAATTATTTTTATATTAATTAATAAATATATAATTAATGGAAAGAAAATCTAAATTTTATTGAAAAGAAAACAGAAGGAAACATATTTTATAGAAACTCTTTAATATAATTTATTATTTTAAATGGTAATTTATTTTATTATTTTATTATCTAATGTATAAATCAATGGTTTTAAATTCTTTAACTTATTTTGTAGTAGAAATATAAATTGATAACCAAATTAGTACTTAATTGATAAAATAGGATTATTATTTTAATTGGTAACTTATTTTATTATCTAATTTATAAATCAATGATTTTAATTTATTATGTTCAAGCAATGCAATAACCTTAATGAACTTCAGTAATAATTACTTATCTTAAAAAGTAAGAAGTAAATAATTTTTATTCTTAAAATACATTTGATTTGTGAGTGTGCTTAGTTTGTATGAAAAATATCACACCACAAGAATGTACTCTAGCTGAATCCTCATGTAGTGTTGATAATTATAATTTTAAAATAGTAGGAATGGAATCTTATAATAAAATATACTAATAATATGCTCAGAAGTGTTGGATTCATGACCACAAAATGTAATATATAAAATGAATTTTGCAGGTTTCATTACCTGCCTTGGAGGAATTGACTATTGAAGACCTAGAAAGCCTTACAGCAATATGGGTTGACCAATCACAACCACTAAAGCAAGTGAAGGAGGCTGAAGATTCCTTTCGGCGCCTAACCGACATGATTGTCCGTAAATGTGAGAAATTGGTGAATGTGATTCCCTCCTGTATGCTCCCAAGGTTGCAGAACCTAAAACAACTCCGAGTTGAGAAATGCGATTCATTGTTTTCTGAAGTTGAAGTGCATGGTAGTGTTGAAAAAGGGTCCCCAACAGTTGAACCAACAATTGATGTACTCCCTCGGCTACAAGAAATGCTTCTCACGGATCTACCTAACTTGGTGATGTATATGACGTTGAACAGAAAGGAACACTTTGCGGGCGGCATTTGTGCGTATTCAAACCTAACAGATTTGCACCTTTCTAAACGTGACAATTTGAAAAATGTATTCTCACCATCCACAGCGAGATACCTTGTGCACCTCAAAAAATTAGAAGTATGTCGGTGTAAAAAGATGGAAGAGATAGTTGCAATTGAAAGGAGAGAATTAGAAGAAGTTGGAAAAGAAGATCTAGTGCATGATGAGATCATTGTCTTCTCTCAATTAAAGCATTTGGAACTTAAAAACTTGCCAAACTTTAAAAGTTTCTGTTGCTGCACTAGTGGATCCAAAAAACGTGAAGAAGAAACGGTGGAGCTGAACATTTCTCAAGTGGAAGCCCTCTTCAACCACAAGGTATGTGTGTCCTTACTCCTATTATAAAATTCTAGTAGCTATTAAGAAATGTCTAATTTGTGATTAACAATCATTAATTAAATCTCAAATTTCACCTAGTACTTTCCCTTTTCATTAACTTCAACATCCACCTACGGAAGCACTATCATTAGAACCCTCCATATTCTTTCTGGTTCTATACAAGCAGGTGATCAAAATTTTGTTTCTTTTTTAAAATTTTTTTAAAAATAATCTTATAGGAAATGATATTTGAATACCAACTTTATAACTGAATGATTATTTTTCTCAAATACAATATTTATCCTTTTAAATATGAAATAATCTTTTTAGTTTCTCCTCTCTCTCCAATCTTTGACGGCTAATTCTTAATCCCTTTCTCAATTATTTTTCTCTTTCAATGAACCCATTTATCACTTGACTGACAAGTACATGTATTCTATATCTATAATCTTTCATAACATATATATATATATATATATTTTATTATTTTTATTATTTTTTATTTTTTTATTATATTCTTAGAAGTTTTATTTTAATATTTATAGATGCGCATTACATTACTACCATGCTTTTATTAGCATAATTTCGTAAACTAACTTTTCCTATTATGTTTATTCAAATTTATATATTCAATTGCAATTTTATTTAAAAGGGATATAAGTTTAATCTATATCAAATAAAAATATTCTAATCTCAGATAAAATAACATACTAAAATGGATATTACAAAAACAGAGCATAATTTCTTTCTAAATCTAACTCAAAAATAAGCAAAGTATTACTTGGGTTTTTTAATTCCATTGGGCTCCTTCCGCTCCTAAATGAGAAAGCAGCCCAAGAATAGCTGGATTGTGCTTCATTTGTTTGAAAAATAGTAATAATAAAATCATTTAGTTTCTTAAAATACTTTTTTCCCGGAAAGTACAATTGAAAAGCCTTACAGCGATATGGGAAGGTCAATCCCAATCACTCCTAGTGAAGGAAGCACAAGTTTCCTTTCATAGTCTAAGGTTCATGAGAGTATGGAAATGTAAGAAATTGGTAAATGTGATTGCCTCCAATGTACTCCCAAGCTTACAGAAGCTACAAAAACTTGAAGTCTGGTATTGTGATTAAGTGGAATTCCTCTTCAACCACAAGGTATGTACATAGATTCCGTCACTTCTTTAATAATTAATGTATAAGATTTACTGACTAAAATATGTAAATGAAACAACTTATTTCCTCTTCCTCATCCCACATGAAAAGTTGCCCATTTAATTAAATTTCCACTGGGACTATAATTACTTATCAAAAAATGAAAAGAAGAAGAAGAAAAACGATGTGAATGTAAAATTATCGTGCCTTTTCTATTTTTATGCATGCTTACCTATAAATACTTTTTATTCCTTCTACAATTTTACCTTTCATGCCCACGACAAAGCTTGAGGACTAATTGTAAAACTTAAATGTATTAAGTTTTTCCAAGGTTCGTTTGGTTAGATGGAAAATTATGATGAAAAGTGATAGTGAAAGAAAAAAAAAATCAAGTTTCCATCATCTATTTGGTTAGCAAGAATATTTTTGAAGAAAATTGTGAGAAAATATTATTTTACTAGTTTGGATAGCATGAACAAAACAAAAAATGATTTAACTTACCAAAACACCTTTCTAATTTCAAATGCTAATAAAATAAATAAATTTATGTAATATGAATACTCTTTATATTCAATTATTTATTTTAGTAAAGAAATAATTAAATATGAATTATCTAATTAATTATTAATTATTTATTTGTTGGTCGACGTAAACAATAATTTACTCTTCACTCGTTTTTAAATAAAATTTTATGAGCTAATATATAACAAGGTTTAGTAATTGTTTTCTTAGCAAGCCAGTCACTGGACTCACCACCACCATGTAGTATGTACACTAATCACAAAAAAATATAATTCATGTAGAGTTACCACTTGTCATTAATCTATTGAATACTTAATTTAGTAATATATATATATATATAAATTTTTTACATCACAAACGAAGTTATTCGGTGTGCCCGGCGCACCGTGCACTGAGCACATCACTGTCTGTCATTTGTGTTATACAAGCACGGTGTGCGTACAATACGCACAGATATAAACATGTCATGATTGCGCAATGCATCGAGAACATTGTATATTTTCTCATCACAAAGAAGGTTTTTGCAAAAATTTCTAAAATTAGATCTTCCATTATTTACCCAAAAAAAAAAAACTTAAAATCTTCCATTAGCTTTTATATTCTTTTCAATCTTTGTACATGCTTTTACACCAATCAGATTAGAATTGCATTTATTAGCAAAAAAAATGTTTTACACTTTTCTACTAAACTTTATTTTTATTGGTATTCAAAAAATAAAAATGTGGACTTCAAACTCTGAAAGCCAAATGGGCCCAAACCCCATCTCTAATTGTGCCTTACAAGCCCACCATTCCAACAGAAAAGGTGGGCCCAATGGTCCCACTCGAATGCCTCCATTATTTTGGTTGGAAAGGCCCAAGAAGCATTTTTAAAATTAATTTACATTTAATTAAAAATAAATTGTCATATTAAGAAGCTCTCCACACTATTTTTGTTTTATTGACTTTTTATCTACATATTTCCCTAATATGGAAATATTCCCCAAACACAAAATTGCGAAGAATTTTTTTTTTGTCTTTTTCTAGAATTAGAAAAGTCATTAAATTTTTAATAGTGAAAAAATGGATGAAGAAATACGTCTTACTATGTCATTTTCAACTGTGTAAATCTTTTAGGTTAAAATTTAGCTCCTCTTTTCTTACTTTTCTTCTTCCTACTCAAGTTAGGGTACTATTTTTCTCTCCAATTTTTATTTTCGGTAGAGTACTATTTTATTATATGTTTTATTAAAAAAAAAACTCATGCATTAAAAAAATCTATTAGTTATTTATTTTAACTCCAGGTTTAGAGTTGATGACTTGTGTTTACGGCTAAGGATTTTCTTTCTCCAAATTTGGATTTGGATGGGTTGTGCTATGCAACTTAATCTATATACATTTCCTATAAAAAAAAAAACAGAGAGCTTAAGCTAAAAAAATATAATTGTTGCAAAATTTACTAATAATAACTGAATAGGTGGATTCTTGGCTACAAATGTAACATTATAGTAATGAATTTTGCAGGTTGCATTCCCTGCCCTGGAGGAACTAGAGATTATAGAATTAGAAAGCCTTACAGCGATATGGGAAGGCCAATCCCAATCACTCCAAGTGAAGGAAGCACAAATTTCCTTTCAAAGCCTAAGGTCCATGGAAGTATGGGAATGTCATAAATTGGTGAATGTGATTGCCTCCAATGTGCTCCCAAGCTTACAAAAGCTAGAAAAACTTAAAGTCTCCGAATGTGATTCAGTGAAAGAGATATTTGCAGTTGAAAGGGGACAATTAGGAGAAAAAGATGGAGTCCATGACGAGATCATTGTCTTCCCTCAATTGAAGTATTTGGAACTTGAAGAGTTGCCCAGAGTGGAAACCCTCTTCAACCACAAGGTATGTACATAGATTCATTAACTCCCATGACGTCACTTCTTTAATAATTAATGTATAAGATTTACTGACTAAAAAATGTAAATGAAACAACTTATTTCCTCTTCCTCATCCCACATGAAAAGTTGCCCATTTAATTAAATTTCCACTGGGACTATAATAACTTATCAAAAAATGAAAAGAAGAAGAAGAAAAACGATGTGAATGAAAAATTATCGTGCCTTTTCTATTTTTATGCATGCTTACCTATAAATACTTTTTATTCATTCTACAATTTTACCTTTTATGCCCACGATGTATTAAGTTTTTCCAAGGTTCGTTTATTTAGATGAAAAATTATGATGAAAAGTGATAGTGAAAGAAAAAAAAAAATCAAGTTTCCATCATCTATTTGGTTAGCAAGAATATTTTTGAAGAAAATTGTGAGAAAATATTATTTTGCTAGTTTGGATAGTATGAAGAAAACAGAAAATGATTAAATTTACCAAAACACCTTTCTAATTTCAAATGCTAATAAAATAAATAAATTTATGTTATATGAATACTTTTTATATTCAATTATTCATTTTAGTAAAGAAATAATAAAATATGAATTATTAATTATTAATTATTTATTTGTTGGTCGACGTAAACAATAATGTACTCTTCACTCGTTTTGAATAAAATTTTATGAGCTAATATATAACAAGGTTTAGTAATTGTTTTCTTAGCAAGCCATCACTGGACTCACCACCACCATGTAGTATGTACACTAATCAGAAAAAAAATATAATTCATATAGAGTTACCGCTTGTCATTAATCTATTGAATACTTAATTTATTAATATATATATATAAAATTTTTTTGCATCACAAATGAATAGGTATTCGGTGCACCGTGCATTGAGCACATCACTGTCATTTGTGTTGTACAAGCACGGTGCGCGTACAACACGCATAGATATGAACATGTCATTATTGCGCAGTGCACCGAGAACATTGTATATTTTCTCATCACAAAGAAGGTTTTTGCAAAAATTTCTAAAATTAGATCTTCCATTATTTACCCAAAAAAAAAAATTTAAATCTTCCATTAGCTTTTATATTCTTTTCAATCTTTGTGCATGCTTTTACACCAATCAGATTAGAACTGCATTTATTAGCAAAAAAGTTTTACACTTTTCTACTAAACTTTATTTATTTATTTTTATTTTATTTTATTTTAGAAAAAAAAAAAACTTTATTTTTATTGTTATTCAAAAAATAAAAATGTGGACTTCAAACTCTGAAAGCCGAATGGGCCCAAACCCCATCTCTTATTGTGCCTTACAAGCCCACCATTCCAACAGAAAAGCTTGGCCCAATGGTCCCACTAGAATGCCGCCATTATTTTGGTTGGAATGGCCCAAGAAGCATTTTTAAAATTAATTTACATTTAATTAAAAATAAAATGTCATATTAAGAAGCGCTCCACAGTATTTTTGTTTTATTGACTTTTTATCTACATATTTCTCTAATATGGAAATATTCCCCAAACACAAAATTGCGAAGAATTTTTTTTTTTTTCTAGAATTAGAAAAGTCATTAAATTTTTAATAGTGAAAAAATGGATGAAGAAATACGTCTTACTATGTCATTTTCAACCATGTAAGTCTTTTAGGTTAAAAATTAGCTCCTCTTTTCTTACTTTTATTTTTTCTACTCAAGTTAGGATACTATTTTTCTCTCCAATTTTTATTTTTGGTAGAGTACTATTTTATTATATGTTTTATTAAAAAAAAAAAAAAAAAACTCATGCAATAAAAAAATCTCTTAGTTATTTATTTTAACTCCAGGTTTAGAGTTGATGACTTGTGTTTACGGCTAAGGATTTTCTTTCTCCAAATTTGGATTTGGATGGGTTGTGCTATGCAACTTAATCTATATACATTTCCTAAATATAAAAAAAAAAAAAAAACACACACACACACACAGAGCTTAAGCTAAAGAAATCAATTTTGTTTTTGGGAAAAAATAAATTTCCAGAAATTTAAAGAAATCATTTTCTTGAAAACCTATAAAATTACAATTACTATGAAATTTAAGTTCAATATTTTTAATTTACCCAATTTTTTTTTTTTTTTTTTTTTCCTAACAAGAAGGAAAGAGAACAAGAAAGTAAGGCAAAACAGGAAAATAAGAATCAATGGCAGAAACAGGCCATGTGGGCCAAGTGTCCCACTCAAGGTCACTCGAACTGCTTCTCAAAGCCCATTGACTATGGAGATGGGCTGGTTTGTTTGAGGACCAACGAGCCCACAAGAGAGTGAAATCTGGATGGGCAGCAGCCAACAAGAGCTTTATGTCTTTATACCACATGCGCACACACATATATTCAATCAGGAGACACTTGTCTACAATATATATATATATATATATATATATATATATATGCAACTACTCTCTAACACATGAAGCATACATGTTTGCACACTACGTATAATTATATATGTATATATAATTAGAGATATTCCAGTCATTTTTATATTCTTAGAAATTTTATTTTAACTAGAAAAAACGCACGTGAAATTTTTTTATTATAAAAAGATTGAAAAAGTTCGCCACTCAAACCAAAAGCAAAACAATGCAATTGTTTCTCTTGAATTAACTGGTCTTATTCTTTTGTTTGACCCCTTCCATCTAAACCCTGTACTCATCAACATGTAAGAGCATTAATTCAAATTTTATGTGATATGTAGGAGTTTATTGAAAAGAAAATCTAAATTTACCGTAATACGTAGAAGTAAATTGAAAAGAAAATAGAAGGGAAAATGTTTTTTAGAAAATCTTTAATTATTTTTATATTAATTAATAAATATATAATTAATGGAAAGAAAATCTAAATTTTATTGAAAAGAAAACAGAAGGAAACATGTCTTATAGAAACTCTTTAATATAATTTATTATTTTAAATGGTAATTTATTTTATTATTTTATTATCTAATTTATAAATCAATGGTTTTAAATTCTTTAACCTATTTTGTAGTAGAAATATAAATTGATAACCAAATTAGTGCTTAATTGATAAAATAGGATTATTATTTTAATTTGTAACTTATTTTATTATTTTATTATCTAATTCATAAATCAATGATTTGACGATCCAAACTGTACTCATCAAGAGTATTAATTCTTTTTTCAAATTTAATATGATACGTAAGAGTTTATTGGAAAGAAAATCTAAATTTACGGTGATACGTAAGAGTTTATTGGAAAGAAAATCTAAATTTACGGTGATACGTAACATTGGAAAGAATAGAAGGAAACATGTTTGTTTAGAAACTTTTTAATATTTTTTATATTAATTAATAAATATATAATTTACGGAAAGAGAGTCTAAATTTATGTTGATACATAGAAGTACCATTGAAAAGAAAACAGAAGGAACATGTTTTATAGAAACTCTTTAATATAATTTGTCTTTAAATAGAATTATTATTTTAGATGGTAACTTATTTTATTATTTTATTATCTAATTTATAAATAAATGATTTTAAAATTTTTAACTTATGTTGGGGTAGAAATCTAAATTGAAAACCAAATTAGTACTTAGCACAGATAAAATCCTAAATAAAATAATATTATTGTTTTAATTGGTAAGTTATTTTATTATTGAATTTATAAATCAATGATTTGAAATTCTTGACACCCTTGTACTTTTAATAATAGTATAAATATTTATAAATGCGCATCACATTACTACCATGCCACGTGCATTTATTAGCATAATTTCTTAAGCTAAATTTTCCTATTATGTTTATTCAAATTTGTATATTCAATTGCAATTTTAAAATGGATATAAGTTGAATCTAGATCAAATAAAAATATTCTAATCTCAGATAAAATAGCATATTAAAATGGATATTCCAAAAACAGAGCATAATTTCTCTCTAAATGTAATTAAGAATCAAAATTTTACTTGGGTTTTTTTAATTCCAAAGACTAGTAGGCTCCTAAATGAGAAAGCAGCCCAAGAAGAGCTGGATTGTGCTTCATTTGTTTGAATAATAATAATAAACCTATGTGATTGTGCTTCATTTGTTTGAAAAATATAAGATAACAAGACCACTTGTTTTTACTGGAAACCAGTTTTATTTTAATATAAGATAGAAGTTTTATTTTAATATTTATAGATGCGCATCACATTACTACCATGCATTTATTAGCATAATTTCATAAATTAACTTATCCTATTATGTTTATTCAAATTTATATATTCAATTGCAATTTTAAAATGGATATAAGTTTAATCTATATCAAAAAAAAATATTCTAATCTCAGATTAAAATAGCATATTAAAATGGATATTACAAAAACAGAGCATAATTTCTTTCTAAATCTAACTCAAAAATAAGAGAATAGTCATAGCAGAAGCAAAGAATTACTTGGGTTTTTTAATTCCAATAGGCTCCTTCCGCTTCTAAATGAGAAAGCAGCCCAAGAATAGCTGGATTGTGCTTCATTTGTTTGAAAAATAGTAATAAAACCATTTAGTTTCTTAAAATACTTTTTTTCCCAAGAGTACACTAGTTTTTACTGGAAAACAAATTAGGGAAAAAAGAAAAAAATAACTATAGTTGACTTCTCATGCAGCGTTCATAATTTTCATTTTAAAATAGTAGGAGCCAAATGTTGCAAAATTTACTAATAATAACTGAATAGGTGGATTCTTGGCTACAAATGTAACATTATAGTAATGAATTTTGCAGGTTGCATTCCCTGCCCTGGAGGAACTAGAGATTATAGAATTAGAAAGCCTTACAGCGATATGGGAAGGCCAATCCCAATCACTCCAAGTGAAGGAAGCACAAATTTCCTTTCAAAGCCTAAGGTCCATGGAAGTATGGGAATGTCATAAATTGGTGAATGTGATTGCCTCCAATGTGCTCCCAAGCTTACAAAAGCTAGAAAAACTTAAAGTCTCCGAATGTGATTCAGTGAAAGAGATATTTGCAGTTGAAAGGGGACAATTAGGAGAAAAAGATGGAGTCCATGACGAGATCATTGTCTTCCCTCAATTGAAGTATTTGGAACTTGAAGAGTTGCCCAGAGTGGAAACCCTCTTCAACCACAAGGTATGTACATAGATTCATTAACTCCCATGACGTCACTTCTTTAATAATTAATGTATAAGATTTACTGACTAAAAAATGTAAATGAAACAACTTATTTCCTCTTCCTCATCCCACATGAAAAGTTGCCCATTTAATTAAATTTCCACTGGGACTATAATAACTTATCAAAAAATGAAAAGAAGAAGAAGAAAAATGACGTGAATGAAAAATTATCGTGCCTTTTCTATTTTTATGCATGCTTACCTATAAATACTTTTTATTCATTCTACAATTTTACCTTTTATGCCCACGATGTATTAAGTTTTTCCAAGGTTCGTTTGTTTAGATGAAAAATTATGATGAAAAGTGATAGTGAAAGAAAAAAAAAATCAGTTTCCATCATCTATTTGGTTAGCAAGAATATTTTTGAAGAAAATTGTGAGAAAATATTATTTTGCTAGTTTGGATAGTATGAAGAAAACAGAAAATGATTAAATTTACCAAAACACCTTTCTAATTTCAAATGCTAATAAAATAAATAAATTTATGTTATATGAATACTTTTTATATTCAATTATTCATTTTAGTAAAGAAATAATAAAATATGAATTATTAATTATTAATTTTTTATTTGTTGGTCGACGTAAACAATAATGTACTCTTCACTCGTTTTGAATAAAATTTTATGAGCTAATATATAACAAGGTTTAGTAATTGTTTTCTTAGCAAGCTGTCACTGGACTCACCACCACCTTGTAGTATGTACACTAATCAGAAAAAAAAATATAATTCATATAGAGTTACCGCTTGTCATTAATCTATTGAATACTTAATTTATTAATATAGATATATATAAATTTTTTGCATCACAAATGAATAGGTATTCGGTGCACCGTGCACTGAGCACATCACTGTCATTTGTGTTGTACAAGCACGGTGCGCGTACAACACGCACAGATATGAACATGTCATTATTGCGCAGTGCACCGAGAACATTGTATATTTTCTCATCACAAAGAAAGTTTTTGCAAAAATTTCTAACATTATATCTTCCATTATTTACCCAAAAAAAAAAAAAATTAATCTTCCATTAGCTTTTATATTCTTTTCAATCTTTGTACATGCTTTTACACCAATCAGATTAGAACTGCATTTATTAGCAAAAAGGTTTTACACTTTTCTACTAAACTTTATTTATTTGTTTTTATTTTATTTTTTTTTAGGAAAAAAAAAACTTTATTTTTATTGCTATTCAAAAAATAGAAATGTGGACTTCAAACTCTGAAAGCCGAATGGGCCCAAACCCCATCTCTTATTGTGCCTTACAAGCCCACCATTCCAACAGAAAAGCTTGGCCCAATGGACCCACTAGAATGCCGCCATTATTTTGGTTGGAATGGCCCAAGAAGCATTTTTAAAATTAATTTACATTTAATTAAAAATAAAATGTCATATTAAGAAGCGCTCCACACTATTTTTGTTTTATTGACTCTTTATCTACATATTTCTCTAATATGGAAATATTCCCCAAACACAAAATTGTGAAGAAATTTTATTTTTTTTTTTTTTGGTCTTTTTCTAGAATTAGAAAAGTCAGTAAATTTTTAATAGTGAAAAAATGGATGAAGAAATACGTCTTACTATGTCGTTTTCAACCGTGCAAGTCTTTTAGGTTAAAATTTAACTCCTCTTTTCTTACTTTTCTTTTTCCTACTCAAGTTAGGATACTATTTTTCTCTCCAATTTTTATTTTTGGTAGAGTACTATTTTATTATATGTTTTATTAAAAAAAAAAAAAAACTCATGCAATAAAAAAATCTATTAGTTATTTATTTTAACTCCAGGTTTAGAGTTGATGACTTGTGTTTACGGCTAAGGATTTTCTTTCTCCAAATTTGGATTTGGATGGGTTGTGCTATGCAACTTAATCTATATACCTTTTCTATATAAAAAATAAAAAAAAAACACACACACACACACACACAGAGCTTAAGCTAAAGAAATCAATTTTGTTTTTGGGAAAAAATAAATTTCCAGAAATTTAAAGAAATCATTTTCTTGAAAACCTATAAAATTACAATTACTATGAAATTTTTATTTATTTTTGGATGTTACCAAACACACTCAAAAACCTTGGAGAATGATGTTAACCAACACCCATGTATTCCAGTGCCAAATTTCACTAATTGAACACCAAGTGATATTATAAATGTGTTACATTCCGCTGTATAACCTAATGAGCCACAATTAGTTGACATATTCACAAATTGAAAGGATGCTTGTTATTGCAAATTGAATACTTAATTGTGGCTTATAAATGCATATGCTTGTTAACAAACAAACAAAAAAAAAAAATTGCATGAGGTTCAAAACAGTACATTGGTTGAAAATATTGGGAAAGACACACTTAATGACATTGTTTAACTCATATTTTAATATCAAAGTTATAGCTTAGTGATACTTTCTTGCCTCCAAAAATTTAGGTAGAAGGTTCAAGTCCCCATAAAGACAAGTGGGTATACGTTCTCTGGGCTCTCTAAAATGATAGGAGCAGAAAATTGTGATAGAGATATAATCTTGTTGCAAAATTTTCTAATGCTGGCCCTCATTTCAAAGATGAGTTTCTTGAATTTTTGAAACTACAAAATATAATATGTTCTAATTTGTAGGTTGCATTCCCTGCTTTGGAAGAATTGGGCATTATAGAATTGAAAAGCCTTACATCACTATGGAATGACCAATCACATTCACTCCTAGTGAATGAAGGAGGAGATTCCTTCGGGGTCTTAAAGTGCATAGAGGTCAAAAGATGTAACAAACTGGTGAATGTGATTCCCTCCGATGTGCTCCCAAGGTTACAAAATCTTGAAAAACTCTTAGTTGATGGATGTGATTCAGTGATATCGGAAGCTAAAGTGCTCACTGTTGGAAAAGGGTCTCCAGCAGCTGGACCAACAATTGTACTCCCTCAACTAAAAGTAATGTGTCTAATGAATCCACCTTACTCGATGATGTATATGCTACAGGATTTGAACAGAAAGGAATACTCTGGTAGACATTTTGCCTATCCAAACCTAAAAGAACTACGTTTTTCTAAATGTCACAGTTTGAGAAATGTATTCTCACCGTTCACAACAAAATATCTTGTGCACCTCGAAAAATTAGAAGTGACTGATTGTGAGAAGATGGAAGAGATAGTTGTAGTTGAAAGGGGACAATTATATAGAGAAGAAGATGTAGTGTATGATGAGATCATCGTCTTTCCTCAATTAAAGCACTTGACCCTTCAACAGTTGCCAAACCTCAACAGTTTTTGCAGCGTTTGTGAATTCGAGAAAGAAGAAGAAATTGCGGAGCAGAATATTGGCAGAGTGGAAGCCCTCTTTAATTACAAGGTACGTGTGTTATAACTCCTAAATAATTGAAATTAACAGCATAGTAGCTATTAACCGGGAATATTTGTCTATCCAAATTGGGCTTATCAGTTCTCACAACCCTTTTATATTATGAATTGACATAATTGTTTTTTTCATTAATCCAACACCCCCAATTGTGGCTGGCAAGTAGTGGTCCTTTTAGTCTGTTCATTTTCTTTTTACAACTAGTTAAGAGGAATGAGAGGTGTCCCATTTGTGATTGACAAATCCCAAATTTAACACAATATTTACTAACTAGTTCAATGAAGTTGCAAGGAATGAAGATTCACCTACATATTATGTTACATTGTTAGAACCCCAATCCTCCAGTACACGTCCAAAGGTCAACTAATGTCATTTGAGTATCTACTAGGCACTTTTTTTTTTTTTTTTTTTTAACCTTAAAAAGAAATTTCTCTTTTATTTTCAATTACTTTCTGAATAAAATCTGATTCACTGTACTTTGTTGGAGCCTGCTATCCAATCAGAAAACAATATTACCTTTTGTAAATTAACAATTTTTAGATCACAATATGATTTGAAAGGTGAATTTATTATTCTCCTGATGAACATTTGTGTACAACTTTAATTCAATTCAATTTTTTTTTTCTCTGATGGCTAGATTAGGCTTCCATGAGGTGCGGTCATCTGTTATAGAACCCTAAGGCAGAACCTTTTTTTCTTTCTTCATGATTTTGCAACTGGTGAAAGACGTTGGTTTAGTTATACGTGATTTTTTTGTTTCTAAAATATTTATTTCCCTATTTTTTAATTCAATTTCCTTATTATGGATATTTATATAATTTTATTTGAATATTCAATGGGTTAATTCTCTGTCAGTCAAATAGGGTAAGTTACAACAACTAATAAACAAGATATTCGAGCACATCACTGTCGTTCATCCGGACATGGACGGTCATGATTGCCCTATGTACCGAGTACATTGTATATTTTCTCATAACAAAAAAATAAAAATAAAATTGCGAAAGTTTTTCCAACAGGCTTGCTGATTCTGCTATAACCTTAATTATATATTAACATATCATATTAATATGTTATTATTATTTTTTTTCAAAAAGATTACAAATGTCATTCTATTAAACACAAACATATCAATATGTCAACAGACAAACCACACCGCATTTCATGCAACCACCCGTATACACAGCATGTTTCAAACTTTCATGCTAACAGGTGTTTTATATATTCAATTAGAGATCTTCCAGCTTCTATATTCTTTTTAATCTTTGTATTTGATTTTATATCTATTAGGACCATCTTAACATTCATTTATTAGCAAAATTTGTACACTTTTCTACTTATCTTTAGTCAAACAATAAAGATTTGGACTTAAAACTCTTAAAGCCAAATGGCCCAAATCCCATCTCTAATTCGGCTTTCAAAGAACATCTCAAGATCACAAATCTTAGTCTCTTTTCAAATTTCTATATATAATTGCAATATTAACTGAATGGGAAATTCTGCTTTAGAAGCCCACCATTCCGATAGAAATGGTTGGCCCAATGGTCCCACTCGAATGCCATCCCATTATTTTGTTGGAATCGTTGGCCTAAGGAAACATTTTTAAAATTAATTTACATTGAAGCTCTATTTGTTTGAGTGTAAAATATTTTTTTATTTTTTGGTATTTAATTGTCATAAAAGTATTTTTTTTTATTTGTAAAGAAAAAAAATATATTAAAATCTTACAAATATAACTTACCTTTTAATTTTTAACAAGTTAATTTTACACTTGACACGTCTAGTCCGATGGACTCAACCTCAGCCTCGACTTAAACTTCTGCCAAATGAGTAAAAATAAAAAAATATTTTATCAGAAAAGGAAAAATATTTTACCAGCCTTAATGTAAAATAAAATGTCATATTAAGAAGCAGTTGCTCCACACGAATTTTGTTTTATTGATTTTTTTTTTTGGGTAAATAAATGTTGTTCTATAATATGTGTGAGGGTATTTCTTATCAAGATATAAATAAAAATAAATAAATAAATCTCCTTTCATAAAATAAATATTTATCTGACAACAAGTATAAATGTTTTGATAATATAGATAAATTTTAAAGTTTGTGTACTTATTTTTTTGGTTTAATGAAATTTTAATTTAATAAGTTCAAGCAATGCAATAATCTTAATGAACCTCAGTAGGTAATAATTACTTTTAATAAAAAAGTAAGAATTAAATGATTTTTATTCTTAAAATATATTTGATTTGTGAATGTAGTTAGTTTGTTTGAAAAATATCACACCATAAGAATTTACTCTAGCTGAATCCTCATGCAGTGTTGATATTATCATTTTAAAATGGTAGGAATGGAATCTTATAATAAAATATACTAATAATATGCCCAGATGTGTTGGATTCTTGACCACAAAATGTAATATATAAAATGAAATTTGCAGGTTTCATTACCCGGGAGAAACTTACTATAGAAAACCTACAAAGCCTTACAGTAATATGGGTTGATCATTCGCAACCTCTAGCTAGAGCAAGTGATGTCATTCACTTTGTTTTTGCCTTAAAAAGAATTTTCTCATTATTTTTCAATTACTTTCTAAATAAAATCTAATTCACTGTGCTTTCGGTGGGAGCCTGCTATCCAATCATAAAAGAAAACAATATTACCTTTTGCATACCTCAATTAACAATTTTTAGATCACACTATGATTTGAATGGTGAATTTATTATTCTCTTGATATTTGAATACTAACTTTCTAACTAAATGATTATTTTTCTCAAATACAATATTTATCCTTTTAAATATGAAATAATCTTTTTAGTTTCTCCTCTCTCTCCAATCTTTGACCGGGCTAATTCTTAATCCCTTTCTAAATTTTTTTTCTTTCAATGAACCCATTTATCACTTGACTGACAAGTACATGTATTATATACCTACAATCTATAATCTTTCATTACATATTATCCTCCTCTTTTTTTCTTTTCTTTTTTTTTAATTTATTATTATTATTTGTTTACCAAGGCAAGAAGATTTCACTGCATATATAGAATTCAAACTCGCTGTAAAAGTATTAAATATTAATAATATATATTTTTTGGCACCAAAATATTAAAATTTAACTACTATAGAAATAATTAAAAATATATATATTAAGAAAACTCAACTTTTTTCACCGACTTTCCCAAAATTAGAAAATGGACACTTATTGAGGGATGGATGGAGTAACTCTAATTAATTATTACATATTTGAAAAACAGAAATCCAATTGATAATCTTAAAATTCATTTGATTGTTTAATATTATTCTCAATTAGTCCTGCAATTTTTTGACATCAAAAGCATCATCATTGATTTCTAATGGAGACTGATATAGCATTACTCATTACTGCTTAGTTGAATCTCACCAAACATCACCTTGAGCTTTCAAAACTGACATAAATTTTATTTAAGCCTATATCTCTTAATTTCAAATTCACTCATTTATCTAAATTGACTATTACATTCTAATAAGTCTAATTTAGTGGGGTATTTGAGTTTGACCTTGTGCAATTTTTCCCGCATTAATTAAAATGAAATGGGATGTAATGAATTTTGCAGGTTAGTTTCCCAGCTTTGGAGAAATTGAAAATTAGAAAATTGCAAAGTCTGGCAGTGATATGGGACAACCAATTATTCCTAGATTTGAGAGCACAAGATTCCTTTCGGCAGCTAAGGGTTGTTATTGTTCAAGGATGTGAGAAACTAGTGAATGTAATTCCACCCAATGCATTCGCAGAGGGGCTTATGGTGTTTCACAGCCTAAAATATTTGATACTTAGTAAATGCAACAGCCTGAGGTATGTATTCTCATTCTCAATAGCAAGAGGTCTCACACAACTCAGAACGCTATGGGTTGTAGGATGTAGTGTGATGGAAGAAATAGTTAGAAGTGAAGGAGAAGGAGAAAAAGATGACACGGAGGAAATTGTGTTCTCTCAGCTAAAGTATCTGTGTTTGAAAGGTCTACCAAACCTTACATGTTTTTGTGGAACAAATAATGCTTTTAAATTCCCATCCTTGGAGCTGGTTTATCTGGGGAAATGTCCCCAATTGCAGACATTCACAACCGGATGCTTAAGCACACCTAATAAATTAACAATTGATTATGAAGTCGGCGAGTGCAATGATGTTATCGACCTTAATGACTATGTGCAGCAGTTTGTTCGGAGAGAAAAGGTAACTGTAAAATGTCATGAATTTTTTAGTTAAAGATGATTTACGCATTATTTTTGCTGCATAGTAGTGGTAAACAATCTGCACTAGTTTCATTTAACTTTTGTCCAGGAATCACCACAACAAAAGACACTGCCAATGCTTTTCATATAACCCCCTTCTACTTCTGTTTGATTCAGGGACTAGCGGTGGATGAAAGTCCTGGTGATGATGAAGATGATGACGACGATGATGGAACGGATGATGACAAAGGCGAAGACGAAGGCGAAGACGAAGACGAAGATGAAGATCTTGATTTCGGTGATGATGATTATGATTTGGATGGTTTCATGTTCAGGATGATGTATGGGCGGCGACGACGACGACAACGAAACAAATCCTGTTGAAGCAAAAGAGGATACTTCCTGCTAAAAGCAGTAAAGAAGGTAACGCTTGTGACGTGCTTTTATAATGCAAGGTGCGTCTGATTGGAAAAAGTACATGTGGGAATCTCTTGTGACGTGCTTTTAGAATTTCAAATTGATTTTTTAGGATGTGAATTCATCTAAATTCTTTCAATAATGATTAGAGACAAGGACTCTGGTTACTTTTAAAAGCAACAAGGACTCTTTTGCAGGTATTTATCTCAATCACTAATTCCACGTCCCGTGAGTTATGTAGTCGGTAAAATAAAGTCTTATATCATTTTCCTTAAAATATATAATTCCACTCTCATTTAAAAGGAAATGACATTTATAACCCTAATTTCACAAGTCAAGAATTGTTTTTTAAAATTACACAACTACCCTTCTAAATATATGTTAATTACAGTTGAAGTTTTGAGCAAGTCAGGAAATCATCTATTACCAATAAAACAAATATAATGAACCATTATTTTATATTCTCTAGCGCATGGAAAATCTGCTCATCAATTCACATCCAGTTAATTCCAGTTAAAAAGTGAACCTTCAATTTTTTTTATCATTACTCTTTCATTTTTTGCAAATGGGAAATGGACTAATGCTTTGCTCCCTCACAAGTATACTTTGCAGTTATATATATTAATTGGGAGTTGCTGCTGCCTTTATGGTATTACTACTTCATTAGTACTCATAGCGTCCATTTTCTGTTTCTGGCTAAACAACCTCTATTCTTTGCAGGTGGGACTAAACTATTATATTCATCTCTGAAATATGAAGATGGTGATCCGATCCGATGACCGGGTTGTCTCCTACAATTGCCAAGAACATTTGTGGGGTTACAGAATTTGAACATATATATATGACATTTCATTAATTACTTCCCTTCGTATATAGTTAATTGTGCTAAATTGTATTGACTTCAATTTGCTTACCCTGTTCCTTTTCTGCTTAAGTGTTGCTAGAAACCTATTTAGCTAGCTATGGTTGAACTATTATATGCATGTATTCAGTTTTATTGTTTAATACATTGGATTTTCACTCCTGAACTATTTTAATATATTTATTTCATTTAGGATTTTATATAAGATTTCTTTTTTTTTTTTTTTTTACACATTTTAGCAGCAGGAAAAAAACACCTAAATGATCTTCTATGCATCATATGTTAGTTAGTAGTGAAATACTATGTATGTCAGGGTGGAATTCAGATTCTTTGATAATACACACTTCAAAATGTTGTTGTTGTTGTACCATTTTTATAAATAGCGTGATCAAGGCCTGCGGTTTAGCATTATCTCGTCTAAAGATGAAAGGTATAGGATTCAAGTCTCTCCCATAAACATTGCGGGAGTCTTGTTAGGGAAAAATAAAAAATAAAAATAAGATGGAGGTGATAAAATATTACCAGTACCCTCATAGGTAAGACCACCCTTGATTAATGACTTGAAGTAATGTGGATTAGCCTTGAACATTTGGCATTTATGCTTCTTATTCAAAGATCTTTGTTATTTCCATAATATAATCAATGTTAATGGTCACATTCAAAGAATCTTAGGTTTCTTCAGCTAAATAGCTATTAAAGACAACAATGTATGATACTAGCTAGAATCCATGAAAATCTTTTATTTAACCCCTTCTTCAAGGCTATCAAACACCACCATTAACAATGCAAATAAGGCTAGAAGCCAAAACACAGAACATTGGAAATTCCCACCACACTTGCTGATAAATTACAAGTTTAATGCACACTAGTCATTTGAAACCCTCTTTGGATCACACACGCCCTTTTGAGGACAACAATTTCCTGAGAAGCTCCAATGGGACTAGAAATTGAAGAGCAATTTGTGGATTCACTGTCCTCAGTGAACCACAAATTATGCATCAAAAATTTCATATGGAGCAAGGAAGAATGGCCTGGAATAAGTCACAACGAATTCGCGGATGGAGACAATGACATCCCGGTTATAAGTCTACGAGGAATTTTGGACGAAAAGGAAGGACAAGAGTATGCCGAGGCGTGCCAAGCTATGGTTGCAGCTACCCAAAAATGGGGATTCTTTAAGCTGGTGGATCATGGCGTTGCTTCGGAAATAGTTGAGAAAGCAAAAACGCGGTTACAAAAGCTTTTCGACCTTCCCATGGAGCAGAAGCTGAAAGGAGGTAGATCAGCAACCTTACCGTTGGGGTACTGTGCCACTAATCCTGATTATGGACACAACTTGCCTTGGGCAGAAATATTACAACTACTTCAATCACCACAACAGATTGTGGCTTTTGCAAGAATGGTTTTTGGTGAACAACATCAACCATTTAGGTAAAATATTCATATTCCAAATTACAAAATTAAACATTATGGCATTTGTATGTTGATTTTTATAATCTTCATGTCTCAGTGAAGCCTTGATCGAGTACATGGATGCATTGGACAAGCTAGGAATGACCATTTTCGAGATGCTAGCTCATGGACTAGGCCTTGTTGATGACTTCTTTACCAAGAATTTCGACGAGAAAGAGGCAACTATGATCCGAGTCAATAGTTACCCTCCTTGTCCACTCCCGGAGAAGTGTCTCGGAGTAGGGAGCCACTCTGACCCGCACACACTTACAATATTGCTACAGGACGACGTTGGTGGTCTTCAGGTCCTTAGGAGTGACAACCAATGGGTCGGAATATCTCCTGTTCCCAACTCATTTATCATCAACATTGGTGACACCCTTGAAGTAATTTCTCTCACACAATGTCACAAACAACAGATTTGGTGATTTTGATGAAATTGGTTCACTAATAATATTTTTCAAAAATGTGACATTGACATTTTTTAAAAAAAAATATGATCATTGATTATAGTTTATATATTAAATTTACTTTTGTAGGCATGGACAAATGGGAGGCTGAGGAGTGTTGTGCACAGAGCAGTGGTCAATAAAGAGAGGAATAGGATGTCACTTGCATATTTTCTTAGCCCTACAAGCAATGCCCTAATAGATTGCCCTCCACAGCTTATGGATGAAGAGACTTACCCAAGAAAGTATGTGCCCTTTACCTGGGCAGACTTCAGGAAGGAGCTGTTGATCCAAAAGAGGGTTGTGGGCAAAACTGCCCTTAACAGATACCTCATTTCTAAATGAAACATGGACAAATATGTCTTTGTTTCATGGCCTAAACCCTCAGTGTTCCACACACACACGTCTGGTGTGGATTGTTAAAGTGAAAAATGAGACCTGTGTAGTGAGCTTTGATGTTTTTCTTTATGTTTGTTGGTTTATGAAATAAATGGTAACTTTGATGATGTGATTCACTTTTCAGCTTTTACACATACACATGATATTATGATCCCATTGATGCAGAGTGTTAGGAGATCAAATATTTGTCATTATTTACAGGAATTAACTCTACTCATACTTAAACTCATCTCATAATGGTAAATTAAAACATTAAACATAATAAATTTGAATTAATAAATCAAAGGTGAAAATGAGATTGACAAATTTGGTGAGGGGGCTTTTGAAAACCAAGAGGTTTGGAGAAATGAAGCTTATTTTAACAAGTTCATGGGCTTTTTTTTTTAGTATGATGGAATAAGGGTTGAAATGTTTTATGTGAGAATATTTTGGGGTTCTAGAAAAAGGGACGAAATCAAATAATCAAAATAATGTTTTTAGAAGTTTTGGGTATTTTGGAGGAAAAAAATGAAAAAATAAGGTCTAAAATGACATTTTAAATAATTTTTAGCATTTGTAGAATAAATAGAACATCTTGAGATTTATGTTTTGTAAAAACAATGATTTTTTAAAATGGATTTGAAATTAAGTTGACAAGAGAGGGTTTGAAACAACTTGGACAAAATTAAGTTTAAATTGACAATTTGATGAATTTGAAAATTTATTTTAAAAAGTTCTAAAGTGGAATTTAACATCCAAAACCATCATTTGCATAAAGATTTGAGGAAGGGGAGAATCGAGAGTAATGAAAAAACCGTATATAAAAGTAACAAATATGAAATAGGTGTTAACAACAGTTATTATATATATATATACATACATACATATATGTGTGTATGTATACATACGCTTGATTTAAATGGACATCCTTAACTTTTTTATGGCATAACTTAAATTTTGCAAACAAGGACAAGTGACATCATTCTGAATTTACCATTTAGCATGAAAAGGAATTTTCTTCTATGGTTCACTGTTTTCTCGCCTGCATTATTAAAAATACCCAAAAACTTTAATTGGTTCTTACACACACATGCTTCTTCACTAAAACTAGAACTCCTGATTTTCTTTTGGAAAATAAGAATTTGATACCGCTAGGCCACTGACCTATTAGTAAGAAAATGAAATTTTAATTAGCTAACTATCATGCTTTTGTCTTTATATCGTTGAAGGTAGATTAGTGATTAATAGTAATTCAAACTATTCTCAATAGACATGCCAACCGACGGTAAACAATAAACTAATGATTCAATGTAATTATATATAAAATTTGTTGATTTTAAATAAAATTGACATCCCTTTTCCAATCAATTATTATTTTCTTTTTCCTCACACTCGATCCTTTTTCAAGAGTTAAATAAATAAATAAATCTCTACCCAACCTGAAATAAATAATAGAAGATAATGTCAAAAGAATTGTTTATGGAAAATTAAAATAATGTCAAAGACATTTCGTCATGGATGACTTACACACACATAAACTTTTTGTTTTACTTTTAAAAAAATTAATTGCACTCATAACGATTTACGTTTTTGGAATACTAAGAATATGGTGCATCAGCACAATGGTTAGTTATTATTCTCTATTATCAAAAAAAAAAGTTGTGAATATTATAATTATCAAATTGGCATTAGATACGAATACTGCTTTCAAAACCATACATTGCTAGGGAACCGATTCTTAATGTTTTATTAATTATAATCTATTCATTCATTCATAACTCAGCTTCATTGTCAAACTTAAAATTGGTTGAATTTCGAGGTAACTTGCATTCACATCATAAATAATCCATTCAAGATCTCTCTCTCTTGAAATATAATTATATATATACACACACAAACATGTATAAATATTTAATAGTATATATGTAAATGCATATAATGTCTTTTTTTCGATTCTTATTTATGATTAACGTTTTACTCAGGCTTCTGCTCCCGATCTTACCTTATGTGATTTAGATTTTGTTATTTTCGTACTGTTGATCCGCTAATCCTCTTTGTGTGACTAAGGTCCGACATCCTTTTTTTTTTTTTTTTTTTCAAAACCCTTATATATTTTTATTTTTTTCTTTGGGTAAGGGGTTAAAGGTAAGTTTGTAAAAGAAAATTACATGCATTTGATTCCGAAAGTCTATTCAATCTTTTAGCCCTATTTTTTAAATCCATAGTATGGAATTTTGCTTTTTTAAAAGTGTCATGATCAATTTTTGCTAGGTGTAAATAATTCTTTTGAATGATATATATGAGTACCAAATAAAAAAAAAAATTTAAATTTAAAAAAAAAAAAAAATAGAAATTTGCTTTTTTTGATTTGTGGGTTCATATGTGCAGCTTTGGAATTTGTTGAGGCAAACTTGGAATAAAATTTGCAAAAGAACAAATTCAACCTTCAATTCGAACTTCGACGTCTAACCACAAATTCAATCTAATTAAAGGACGATTTTAATTTCAAATTTTTTAGTTCCTGCAATTGAAGATCCCAAAAAAAAAAAAAAAAAAAAAAAAATTTACAAATTTAAAACAAGATCGAATTTGGAAACATTCAAATTTGGTCCTCAACCTAAAACAATAAAATTACAAATACAAAGTGGAATTAACTTATCATGTGGTAGTGCCAATCATGGGACTGGACCTCTCCAGTACATGAGATGATTTTAATTCTATACTATTCTTAGGAAAATATTTTTAACTTCCAAAAGTACTATTTACTTTTCTAAAATACTGTGTAATTTGGTTGTACTTTTCTAGTCTGAATTATTTCAATAAATATAAAGTTTTCTTTTTTTAAAAAAAAAAAACACTATAAAGTTTTCCTTTTATTAATAACAAAAAAAGTAGTTTATATAATGTTTCTCATAACTTCTAAATTGCAAAAAAAATTAAAATCTCAGATAATTCCAAAAATCCCCATGTTCATCCATACTCAGCAAAGGAATAAGTATTGACAGAGGTAATTTTGTCAAAAGTTAAAAACTTTTTAATGAAATTATGGGAGTACTTTTACTATATTTTTCTAAATGTTTTGTAATTTTTTTCATTATACAAAGTTTCTATGCATAATTTTTTTTTTTTTTAGTCTAATAATGGTTAGTAGTTATTTGAGAGTGGAGGGAATTGAACATAAAATGAATAAGGTGGGGACACTTTAGACCTGATCCTTTTTACCACTCAGACAATACCACCACTCTTTTTACATAAATCTAAATGTGTGAGAGCTTTGTTTAAACAATTACTTCCATAAATACTTGGATACCTCTCAAATTCTATCAGATGACAAAAAGAGTCAAGACATTATATAGAAATTTAATTATAGTCATAAGGTCCAAAATAAAAGAAATTATGTATGAAAATTACAAATTTGAGTGGTCCTTGTAATTGTCTGTTTATCATGTGACATTGACTTGTGAATGGAACATTTTTCCCGAACTTGTCACATGAGAATGCTTGGTGGTGTAGGTTATGATTACATGATATGGATGCCATTGTAGTTGAGTGTGGTGGTGTGTGTAAACAAAGTGGTAGAAGTGATAACTTTGGAAGTGACAATGCCGATGAAAAAAACTAATTTAACACAACGATAAGATTAAATTTTTGTAGAAGTATTCTCTTTTTAAAATTACATGTACTTGATCTTATTCAAAAATTATAATAACGGGAGTATTGTGCACTGTACATAAGCAAGACTTTTTAACATTGCACGTGGCGATGAGTCTAATGACAATGGTGGAGTTGAGATTTACAGTGACTGATATATGATGGAAAACATTATCCCTGTACCATCACAACATAGTGATGTATAGTAATAAGCACATATATTGTGATGGTGGATGTGGAAAACTATGGCCACTATGTGATTAATGTGGTGACAAGTATGTGTGGATGTTGCAATGGACATTGTGAAATAAAGTGGCTTCACACTTTCACTAAAATTTTGGGATCCAATAACAAGGTTTTACAATAATTCTTCCAAGTACCAATAATTTCATAAATCAGAAAGGTTATAAGAGGGGAAAATATCTTGATAATTATGTTCTCTCTTGTATATAATGGTCATGTGGCAATACAGATGGAAGACACATATATATATCATATCACATAGTGTGTATAAATGTGAAATTTTTAGCTTTTTGTAATTATTATGACATAAATATGGAGACTAGTCATTGAGAAATGGTCCTTTAAGTCGTCTACTTTAAATAAAAATATCTATTTAGACTTTCCTATATGTTAATAATTTTATTATCTTAATTCGAAGTTTCTTTTTTCTTTTTCTTTTTTTGGAATGTAGAAGTTTCTTTGAAGCTCCCTTAACTAGTTTCACAGAAAAAAAAATGAAAATAACAACAAAAAGTAACTTAGCAATTGGTCAAAAAAAAGGAAATTAGCACTTAAACTAAATATTTTGGCGCTTGTCCAAAGTGGAAAATTTGAAAAGCAAACTTGAGCAGGTAAGAAAAAATAGTTGCATGCTTGAAGATTCATCAAACAAAATTTGTTATATATATATAATTGAAAAAAAAAATGTGAGCTTGTAAAGATGATTGAAAAAAAAAATGTGAGCCTGTAAAGATGAAAAGATAAATAAGTATTGAGTAATGATAATGAGTCTCGATAAATTTGACTAATTTTTCGAGAATAAGAAGTGATGTTGTCAAGTCGTTACAGATATTAAAGAAATGATTATATTAGTCTTCTTCATTCATATAAAATAGTTAGAGTTGTTCGACTTTCGAACTCTAAATTTATATATATATATATATATATATATATATATATATATATATAATTTCTATTTATTTAACTACGTATCAAATACCTATCAAATAATAATAAAAATATTAAGTTAATTAATAAATAAAATGAGCTAAACACTTTCGGGGTATACCTCCATGAACTACATATTTATTGGATCTATCTAGATAGTTTGTGCCTAGCCCACCAGGGACAAACTAACATCACATTGGCTTTGTGCAACACAATCTTTGTTTATATGGTTAGAACAAAAAATAACAAGCTCAGCTACTATAATTTAAATTCATCAGTCAGCATTTAATTGTTTTTAAGTAATAAAAAGTTATATCTATTGCTCAAAATAACGAGTTATGACTAATGACTTCAAAAAAGTCAACTCTATAGGTTTATCATTAATATTTTCACCAAAAACAGTGTGGGTCATTCGTTACACGAGGAGCTGTTCAATGCTGACACACTGCAAATTAACAATGCTTGTTGGGAGACAACATTTCTATCTTCTTTTATCTTTTACGTTACATTGCTTTATATATATACATATATATGTATATATATAATATATGTATTCTTTTTCCCTCTCGAAATGGCAAGTCGGTGGCCTCTTTCTTGGAAACATTAATGGATCTCCTAGCTAGACCTTCTCACATTTCATCCACCATTGACTCCAACCCATATGTACCGAAAAGCTTCAGCAAACAATACCAATAGTTGTCTCACATTTCGTGTCCTATCCGTGTGATTGTGTTCACTAAAAGTCTAAAAAAAAGTCTTTTCTAATAAACCGTAAATATCTGTTCTATTTTGATATATTTTTTAAATTCATGTTCATATTAGTGATGATAAAAATTTTACATTAGGTGTCAACCTACTTATACTTGTTTTGCAGAAAGAAAAAAAAAAAAAGACTAGCATAAAAAAATAAGTCACCAAACATGACATAAGTGGAAATCTTTAGATGTTCTACATCAATAACTATTTTTTGTTCTCTATTATAACTATAAAAACAATGTGAAATGTGACAATGTCCCAAATTTATTAAACTAAATGGAGCATGTATGGCATGGAGTAGACAAATAATAAAATTTAACCTTGTGATTGTGTTCACTCAAACTTAATTTTGACACTATATTTTCTAACCATGTGATTTTGTTCACTCAAACTTCAAAAATTCTTTTTCTAATTGCATATTTTAGGTTAGGTATAAAGCCACTTATATTTGTTATTGTCTGACTTGAAAATAATTGTATAAAGATATATCACTAAACACGGAACAAACAGAATCGTTAGATATTTCTTTATCACAACTAAAAATGCAAAGTGCAGTGTGACAATGTCCCAATACATTAAACAAAAAGGGAGCACATATGCATGTCGAGTAGACAAATAATAAATTTTAACTCTACTTTAAACTCTAAAAGATTTTTAATTATCTAATTGCATGTTTAGAGTTGCCTTATATGGAGTACCTTATTTACCAAAACTTGAAAAGAATTGTATGAGGACAAAATCACTAAACATAGAAACAAACGAAATCATTAGATGTTATGCATCAACAACCATTTTTGTTTCTTTATTACGACTAAAAAAGTAATGTGCAGCATGACAATATCACGATTTATTAAACTAAATAGAGTATGTATGCATCGAGTAGACAAATTATATATTTTTAACACAATTTTTTTTTTTTTTTTTTTTTTTATTTTGTGTGGCTCAATTAATCCAACTATTCATAAGGCTCATAATTTCTTCAGAAGTCAATTAAATTAATTATGATTTGGAAGAAGATTAATTAAGCACATTTTACTAATTGGATGTGTATGGGATAATGGATTCGGCATGTGCCCACTACTGAATTGCTCCACTAGATCACTCCTATTTTTCATTTCAAACTGCAATAAAATGAAACCTGATTGGCTCTGATGTATCAAATAACCAAAAAGAACAATTAATTATAAATAAAGCAAAAAAAAGCAATCTTTATCATGTTCGTGGTATATGGATAGGGCAAATCTCACATATATATATATATATACACACACACACACTTGCAACACGATTTTTTCATGTGGCTTGTGTGTGATGGAAACAAATTTTTAAATTAGTAATTTTTTTGTTTGCACTTTATATGGATCCAATCATGTTAAAAAAATGGACCACTTTAATTTGTACTTTGTAATTGTGACAAATGAAGAAAGCATAAGGCAAGTGGAGAATTGCAAATTGGACGTTTAATATATTTGTGGAATAGTTTCAAAATTAAGACATATAAATTATAATATAAATGAAACTAAAAGCTTATATATATCTATATGGTGAAAACTAATGTGGCCTCAGCCAAGATGTGCGTCATCATGGCCTCACAGTTCTGAAGCAGTTTTTACGCGGTAGATATTCACAAGTTTTTATATTAAGGGTGTAGATGTTCTTAGTTGACCGAATTTATTTCAGACTTTCAGTATTTTAAATTCTAATATATTAAATTTTATGAGCTCGTATTAAGCACTAACTTGCTCAACTGGTCTTATTATATTAAAGATTTCATAGATTTTATTCAACATCAAGATTGTCCATGTATAAGTCTAAGCAGTGGATTAAATTTAATAAAATTTATACTAAAAAGCGAGGGTAAGTGATTAGGACAATCTTTAAAATTTATACCGAAATGTAAATATAATCAACTTCAATTGGGGACCGTTATGGATGCAAGTCAAAGACTGTCGGTGGATGTAAAAATACTATAAAATCCTTACCCATAAGTACAAGGTAAAAAAATATAAAATACACAAAATACGTATTATTGCAAGGTCTGAAAAGGGTTAAATATACGCTATCAAATTCGTAACCTTCAATTTATAATGGAACAATTTTACAATTGCGTCAAGACACATCTTCACTCGACATAGGTATGACGTACACTAAATAATGTCCCCAATCTCAATAACAACTTATTAACCCCTATTTTTTTAGATGAAAAACTTGAATTCAAATAAATAAGTAAATAAAAATGGCTCGCTAGACTTAATCTATCAATTTGGCATTCTAAAATGGATTCACAACCCTTGAAATGTAAGGTGATGTATTAATTTGCTATTATGTGTGAAGTATTGTTTGTAACCACACTCATCATATCCGACACAGTATTGTCCGATTTTGATTCTCCCGGATCAGAGACTTCACAGGAGGTCACTCATTTTGATACTACTCCAGGTTAAGCACACTTAAATTCGAAATTCTGATAGATTCACGATTATCACGACTTTACAAATGGTATATAATTGATGCATTAAAATTTAATTTACAACCCTTAAATTAGGAGCAAACTAAGACCTCTATCACAAAATAAAATTGTGGAAGTTTTAGGTAACAAGAAGTCCTTTATCCACTTTGGATATGGCCCATTGGTTTAGTCACTGGACTTTTGAGCTTGGTAAGCTCAAGGTCTGGAATTCAAGTCCCACTGAATGCTCTTTGTGACTAGTTTCCACTGCCCCTGCAGTGACTTACCCGACCAGGGTGGGGAGGTGCCCTTCCGAGTCCTCTGAGATTAGTCGGGTTGTTGAGGGGCCCTAAAAATTCGTGTCATCCCGAACACCCCGGGTTAACTATAAAAAAAAATAAGAAATCCTTTGACTGGACAATGTTGGACCATTATAGCAAGGTAGATAGATTAGTTAGTTGGTCATTGCAAGAAATATATATTGTATTAGCTAATTGCAAACATAAAGCCAGATAAATTAATTACCTTGGAACTTGACGTTAACTACTTGACTTGAATATATATTCCAAGTTCGAAACTTGTCAAGGTTCAACATCTTTACTATATCAACTCCGGTGAGGAGCTTCCTACTCTCCTATACCAACGACCACATACTTTTTTTTGGATGAGTGAGAGCATTCATTACCTATCACAAAATATAAAATAAATAGATCAAATCAAATTAAGGAGTAGGCATTGATCAATGACCAAAATTGCGTTACTCTTGACTGAAAAAAAAGTAGTTGGTGATAACATATTGGAACTACCGGATGTTTCAACTATAGGAGTTGGATTGTACCAAATATGTGAGACAAAATTATCAATGCATTTGAATGAGATTGGGCAAACTCAATGTAAGAGGATTGGTCATTATAGGATTTAAAGAGACCCAGATATAGATAGTCTTATCTTCGTGTGTAGAGGAGTGGTTTTTTAATTTCAAATTTGTAACCTCCGCTCTCCACATTCAAAATGAGAGATACATTATTATTACTTGGAAAGCACTCTTAGGACCGTTTTGTTATTAGCATAATTTCGGCTTATATAAAGCTTCTCTAAACTTATGCGCCCATCATTATTAGATTATTCTTGCATAATTAAATATGTTATATTTATTGGTTTAGGGTCTATTTGGTTCGCGTTTTGTTTTTTGTTTTTGTAGGGCACTGTAATAGTGAAAAAAAAAAAAAAACGCATTTAATAAAAATTGTTTTGTTTTTACATAGTGGTGAAATGTTTCGTGAATGATGACTAAAAATCGAAACACTAATTTAGTATTTTCGTATATTTCTGCATGGTAGCGTTTGGTACTGTATCAATGAACATTAATTTTTTTAAATGATATTTTTAAACTCATCATTATATTTTTCAAACTTACAATACTTTTATAACAAATATGTTTTTTATATTTTTACTACCAAATTTTTTTAATAAAAATACCAATAATCGGCATTAAACAGAATGCCATATTTTAATTTACTTTGTTAGTATTATTTAGTCCTTCAAAATATCACGCCATTTTGAACTTTTTATTTTCATTCATTTGTCACAACACTCTAACAGGTTTTGTACTTGAAAAAAAAAAAAACAGTCTTTGTACGAAAGGTCCAGAAGTTTTGGAGAGTTTTGGTCAACCAATTCGTTGTGCACAAGAAAGGGTATATTTGACATTTGAATGGAACAAAATTGAACGCGAGGGGCATTTCGGTCAAAATGATGAGCAATGCCAGGAGAGCGATTCCTATCAACTAAGCAGACTTTTCGGACACTCATTCAATTCTATGTGAGAAACGGTCCAATACTGTGACTGTTACAAACATAAACCCTTACAAATCCTCATATTTACAATTAAAACATCATGGACCACCATAGGTTTTGGTGTAATTTGATAAAACAAAGGGCATTTTTTGAACACTCCCTCTATATATATAGTTATATGCCTCAATCGATCCATTCAATACCACTTGGTTTTTGCTAACTGTCTTCTCTGTTTCTTTATAACTCATTGACTCTCTCTCTCCCCTCTTTCTCTCTCTAAAATGATGCACATCGGTTATACACTTCCTTCACATAACATTCACCTCTTTCAGGCGAGACGTGCTAGCTTCAATTGTCGTGGTGGTTCACCATTAAACCCTGTAACAAGAGCACCTTCTGTAAAGAAGGTGCAGAATGTTAAGCCAGTCACATCCACCGAGTTGACTCGGTTGCATCTATCCAATCTCGAAAAGCTACTGCAGAAGCAAACTGAACCCAACCCACCTGATCGTGACACACAACCCGTAAATAAAGATACCAATAATGGGTCGATTCACGCATAGAGTTGAGCTACAGGTATCTAGAGCAGGCAGATGAACGATCATGCTTTCTGCATTGCTGCTTGTTTCGAGAAGATGCTGAGATTTCAATTGATGACTTGCTGAGATATGGAGTGGGAACGAGGTTTCTTCAAGGCATGAATACATTGAAAAAAGCAAGAGACAGAACACGTGTGTTGGTTGAAAGCCTCAAGAAATCCTACTTGTTGTTAGAAGGTAAAAATGAGAACTTCTTTAAAATGCATGATGTCATTCGACATGTTGCCATATCAATTGCATCAAGAGAGGAACATGCATTTCTAGTGAAAACCGGTGTCCAAGAGTGGCCAGAAGAAGATGAATATAAATGTTGCAGTTCAATCTCATTACGGTCCAAGAATATTCGTGAGCTTCCCCGTAATTTAAAATGTCTAGAACTACGTACCTTAGTATTGGAATGCAGCAATCCTTCAATACTAGAAGTTCCGAAAGTTCCAATTAGCTTTTTTTAAGGGATGGAAAAGCTTGAAGTTTTAGATTTGTGTAATATGCGCGTATTGACATTACCATCATCACTAAAAAATCTGCGGATGCTACGTCTAGTTGACTGCCAGCTGGTGAACCTAGCTTTTGTCAAGGAATTAAAGAATCTTGAGATATTAAGCGTTAGTGATTTTGATCTCAAAGAGCTGGCTCAGGGAATCGGACAGTTGACTCGTCTGCGGTTGTTGGATTTGAGAAACTGTTATAACGTAAAAATTCTTCCATCAGGTATCATATCAAGTCTGTCCCGCCTTGAGGAATTGTACATACCATGTTATTTTAAGCGATGGGGGGTTCAAGGCAATGCAAGCCTTGTTGAACTAAATTCACTGCTTAGCTTAGTCATTTTAGAAATTCATATACCGAATGACATGTTACTGCCCAAGGAGCGCCTGTTTGAGTCGTTGATCAGATTTAAAATATCCATTGGGAGTGGATTTTATCCTGAGGAAAATTACTTAGCGACAAGGATCTTGAAACTCGAAGGTATTACTTTGAAGAGGGAGCTTAACATGTTGATAGTTAAAGCTGAAGTACTATATTTAACTGGATTGGAAGGTTTAAAGAATGTGCTTGATTATAGAGATGGTAAGGGGTTTCTAGACTTGAAGTATCTTAAAGTTGAGGATTGTGATGAGATGGAACATCTATTCAAACCAAAATGGAATGCACACACTAAGGGACCCTCTGCATCAAGTTCTTTCAATAAATTAACTGTATTAAGAATTCAAAATTGTAGATTGAAATATCTCTTCTCCCCATCCATTGCAAGAGGCCTTTGGCAACTCCAAGAATTAAAAATAAGTAAATGCATGTCAATGGAGGAAATAGTTAAAGATGGCGAGGAAGTCGTGGATAAAATTATTTTTCATCAATTAAAGAACATGGAGTTGGAGAATTTACCAAACCTCAGAAGCATCTATGCCAAAAATATGAAGAAGAAGTCAACTACAGAGTGTAGATCTTCCACCCTTGCACAGGCTTTGTTTAATGATAAGGTAAGCTCAGACAAATTTTTTATTTATTTTTCTTGTCATGCTCAGACGTTAGCCTTCTAATTATTTTCTGTGACAACAAGAACTCTAATTTGGCTCCTCATGCAAAATGATGTTGCATTTTTATTTTAAACTAGCAAGTATGTTCATAATTTTTATTTGAATGTAGTAGAAGCAAACAGTAGTGGCAGAGGTAGAATCTTGTTGCAAACTTTAATAGTATAATACTGAGTAAAAAGCTGGGTTCTTGAAGTTTTTAATTAGAAAAATTAATATAATGAAATTTTCAGGTTGTATTCCCTGCCTTAGAGCAATTGAACATTTCATCCTTGGGAACCATTACAGCAATATGGGACAACCAATCACTCCTAGTGAATGAAGCAGAAGATTCATTTTGGCGCCTAAGGTACATGGAGGTATGTCAATGTGACAAACTGGTGAATGTGATTCTCTCTAATTTGCTTCCGAGGTTACAGAATCTGGAGATGCTTGAAGTTAAATGGTGTGAATCAGTAGTATGTGAAGTTGAAGTGCTTACCATTGAAAAAGGGTCTACGACATCAGCACCAACAATTGTACTCCCTCGAATAGGAGCAATGCATCTAGGAATGCTACCTAACTTGATGCACATGGGATTGAACAAAAAGGTACTTTCTGATAGTCCTCATGTCTATGAAAACCTAAGCGTTCTCTTCATTGATAATTGTAACAGTGTGAGAAATGTATTCTCACCATCCATAGCAAAAAACCTTGTGCACCTCCAAGAATTAGAAGTAACTGCATGTAAGAAGATGGAAGAGATAGTTGCAGTTGAAACTGGACAAGGAGAAAATAGTGAAGAAGATCTAGCCGATGATGAGATCCTCATCTTCCCTCAATTGAAGACTTTGACACTTGAATACTTGCCAAAACTCAAAAGCTTTTGTTGCAGTTATAGATCCAAAAGAGGGGGACAAGAAAACGAAAGAAGAAAGGAGACTCTTCCCATAGTGGAAGCACTCTTCAATGACAAGGTATGTGTGTGTTAACTCCTCTCTAAATGAAATTAACAGAACCTAGTGGAGTTATTTAGCAGCAGGAACAATCAGTCCTCCAAATTAGGCTTCTGATGATGTACAACTTTCTTTGTATAATTGAAATCATATAATTACCCTTTTCATTAACCTATAACACCCAGTCATCTTTCCTTAAATTGCTACACTATAAACATTCACGACTCTCATCTATCTTTTTATTTATTTTATTTTATTTTATCTCCAAATCAACAGGTGCTTACAATTTGCGTTACTGACTTGGTTTTTCCTTTTATTTTCAGTCATTTTTGGCCCAATAAGTTTTTCTTGTGCAAATTATACTCCTGAGGTAGTAGGTCTTTTCTTTAGATTCAAAAACCACACACATCTTGAGGTAGTATTGTGGTTTCATATTTTGCCTATGTCAACAAATCAGCTCAAGTCAAAGATGGATATTGCTTATGTCACCAAAATAAAATTTCGAAGAATGATATTTGCGCTTGTCGTAATTTATTTTTTTAGCTAAAATGTAATAATGGTTGAGCACAAAAATTTAAAATAACACACTTTTAACCCGAAAATGAAAATGTTTGATGTGGGGGCTTAATGTCGACTTTTGAATCAACAAGGCAAGGCTTTTGTAATTATGCTATAACCAAGAGAGGTGAGTGTTAGTTACGTTTTTTTTTTTTTTTTTCCCTTTAACTGTTATGCCTTAGAGCAAAGTTGTCTGGAGTTCGCTCAGGTTTTTCTCAGCATCGGTAGTGTTGATGCACGACTTTATTTTTTAATAATACACTGCTGATATTTTACTCGTATTTTTCAGTGTTAACTGGGGATTTTCCCTGGGTTTCATTCTTGAATAAAATTTGGCTCAGTGCTTGGTTTGGGCCTGCTACCAGATCAGAGTATTAGCTATTTGCAAGCCTGTTTTGGCAAATTTTTAAGTTCATAATATGATTTCAATGGTGAACTTTATGCTTTTGTTCACATTTTTTTTATGTATTATTAATTAAATTCAGAATTCTCAAGTATTTTCCTTTCTTGCAAAATCCATGCTAGTCTTGAGTGTCCATATAGCAATAAAAAAATCACATATATGGTTGACCTTTTAAATTTAAATTGTAGTGGGCTGCAGAGTAAGAAAGTGATCCATTGTTCTTGATCAAGCTAATTTTTACAACGCTGGAAAACAATTATTACTCTTTAACATTCTTTTTATTTTTGAATATTCTTATTTGTCTACAAAATGTTACATATCAAATCGTCGATGTAAAATCTGAGTACTACCTAATTGTGTGGAATTGCTAAATCTTACTCTTAACATTCTTTTGATTTTTGAATATTTTAATACTAACATTTGTTTTTTTTAAAGTGGTAGGAGTACAAGTTGTGTTAAAGAGAACTGGTTAGAATAATTTACTAATAGCTCCAGTGATGTTTTGAAGCTGCAAGTTTTGAGTCATTTTGTAGTTTAACCTATTATACCTTGTGCATGGACCACCTCCTCCCAAATCAAGTAACAAAATGTGATGTAATTGAATTTTGCAGGTTAAATTCCCAGCTTTGGAGGAGTTGACAGTTACAGAATTAAAAAGCCTTAGAGTAATATGGAAAATCAAATTATTCCAAGGTTCGGAAGCAGAAGATTCTTTCTGGAAGGTAAGGCTTATCGAGGTGTATGGCTGTCAGAAACTGGTTAATGTGATTCCATCCAATGTGCTTCCAAGGCTACAGAACCTTGAAAAACTTGATGTTGACTCATGTGCGTCAGTTGTATCCGTAGTTGAAGTGCTGAATGTTGAAGAAGGGTGTGCAACATCAGCACCAACAATCATACTCCCTCGGTTACGGGAACTGAAGCTATATTCACTGCCTAACTTGAGGCGCACAGGGTTGTACCAAAAGCAATATTTGGATGTACATCATAGCTATTCCGATCTAACAATTGTTGATTTTTTTGCTTGTGATAGATTGAGAAATGTATTTTCACTATCCATCGTAAGAAATCTTTGTCAGCTTCGAGAATTGAGAATAGAACGTTGTTGGAAGATGGAAGAAGTAGTTGTCATTGAAAAGCGACAAGAAGAAGAAGAAGAAGAAACCGTTGATGAGATCCTTGTGTTCCCTCAATTAAGGACTATGACACTTCAAATGTTGCCAGAGCTCAGAAATTTCTGCTGCAATTGTGGATCCAAAGAAGAAGAACAAACGGAGGAGGATAGTATTCCTGAGTGGCGAGCTCTCTTCAACCAGAAGGTACTCATGTCCTAACATCTAACACATGTTTCCTTACTAATTCTACCCATACTATTTTCAATCTTCCCTTTCGCTAACATTACCTCGATGTCAATCATGTCATTCTTCCTAACTGATGCACTTAGTAGTCTTATTTGCACATGTCCAAATCTGTTAATCAATTTTCTCTCATTTTACCTCCAATTGGTGCTCTTCAACAACTAAAACCTCATCCAAATATTATAAATAGAATAGAAACTACAATGAAATATTATAAAATTAATCTCGGAGCATGTTTATGCTTTCAATTGATATCAAGAACTCTTGGAACAAAATTTACACCATTTGCCAGGTCACATTATGTTCAGTGGAAGGGAGGAGGAGAAGATTTACATGTTTGAAGTTATGCCTTCTTTTCACTTCTTTGTTCTTCTTTATGACTAATACATTGTCAAGTTATTGGCATAATTACTAGTTAATGATATTTTCCAGATTAAATTTCCTTGCTTGGAGGTCTTGCGTATCAAAGACATGAAAAACTTCAAAGAGATATGGCATAGCACAGTTCCAACTGATTCTGTTCCCAAACTGAGATTTTTACAAGTGAAAAGGTGTGGCGAACTATTAAATGTTGCATCATCAAGATTGCTTGGAAGTTTCGAGAACCTAGAAGAACTCAAAGTGCAACTGTGTCGTTTCCTCGAAGAGGTTTTTAAAATTGAAGGATCAAATGCAGCAGCAGGAGTAGATGGAAGAGATGAGGGTGTAAGAGACGAAGTGGAAGACGATCTTTTGCTCCCCCGATTAAAGAGAGTGTCCCTTGAAGATCTACCATGCCTGTCATGCTTTTGCATTTCTAAATTGCCATCCTTAGTAACAACGTCAATAGAACGCTGCCCCAAATTGGAGATGCTTCCTCGCAATACCTCAACACTGTGAAGATAAAAACAATCAATGGCCCCTTGCAACCATTTTGGAATGAAATGGTATGTCTCTTAATTCCTGTTATCTTCACGAGTAAAACGCCCTATTACCTTCCAAAAAATAATTAAAAAGCAGCTATTTATTTCATGTCCTCTAATTTTATGGGAATTTATGCATCCATTTTCTAAATAAACTTAAAATTCGCCAAATAAACTTAAAATTCGCCAAATAAATGCCAGTGGCTACAAGAGGAACAGCACTGTCATGCCTACAACTTAATATGAAGTAAAATAATTTGAAAAGAATTTCCATGATTTCTAGAACATAAAATAGAATCAGAATTGAATATTAAATTTGGTCCAACAAAGTGATAGTCGCGGCTCGTGTGAAAAATAGTTCATTATGTTTCTCAATGCAGATCGATATTGTCATACATCAAACTCTGTTTTTTGGTACTTCAAAAAGAACAGTTTGTAAAAAAAGTTATTCTCTTTGATTGTGAGAGAAATGTTCATCTGTTAGAATATACATGTTTAACATAGTGAAAGGTTTCTGCAGGTTAAAATGTCCTATGTTAGAGAATGGGTACTCACTGATGGGGGAGCATCGCTGCATCTTTGAGGTGAACCAGTGCAGAAGGTGACTACCTCAACCCTACTACAATGGGTTGATAATGTCAAAGAACTCAGGATAGAATCCTGCTTTTCATTAGAAGTTAGTCTTCAAGCTTGAAGGACTCTATGCCATAAAAAGAGATTGGAAATAGCCTTTCCAAATTGAAAACATGGGATTGGTTCATTTACCTGACATGGTGAATAGTTGGTAACGGAAATCTCGGGAGCTTTTGGTCTTTTGCATGCTTTCAATCTTGTAATAGCCTGAGATATTCATTCTCATTCTCAATAGCAAGACATCTCACTAGTTTTTGAAATCCATTCTTAAAGGAAGTTAGGTTGGTGATGTCCTGAATTGCAGACTCTCATTTGTACACACGAGCAGGGAGGATACAAAAATAACTGGAAAAATATCACTAGCCACACATGCGAGTGACCTTAATGATTCTGTGCAGCAGTACATTTGGAAAGGAAAAGTAGGTATAGAATGTTTGTGAAATTTTACTGTGAGATGATGTAGAGATTTTTATTATTTTTATTTACCTGTGATTATGTTGAAAGCATGTAGCTTCATTGTTATTGATCAATTTCAACCCAATTTCATCTTCGAACTCAATTTACTTTCGATTTTCACGTTCAACTCTAGCAGCTCGTTTGCAAGATCATGTGAGTCCAGGTCTGCAACACTTTCCACATGAAAAATCGGAGTAGGCCAAGTCAACAACTGAAATTGGATATGAGAGGAAACATTGTCTTTTAATTAATGGGTAAAATGGTAATTTTATTTTTTACTTAAAGACTTAAAGGTTGTTTGATGCCATGGGATTAAGTGCAACATTCTTAGACTTCAAGGTTGTTTGCCAAAAAAAAAAAAAATTGAAAAAAAAAAAGGAAAAGAAAAAAAGGGTAGTTTTCAATTCAGGGGGTTTCTTACAATTCGTTCATAGTTCATAGGAATAGTGCACTTAACCCTAGAGAATATAATATCCACAACTAGATATTATATCATTTAATATATTAAACACTTATGAGGTGACATTGTATCATTTTCAATCTAGTGTTTCTAGAGAAGACTTCAATCTCTCATCTCTGTGTTTATGTACGGAACGGTGGTTCTCGGATCCAGTTACAAAGTGGTTCTCCAATCCATGGTGGTCATCCGATCTAACTAGGGGTGAGTCGGGTGACAATTCAAGCCCGAATGATTTAACTTTAGTGGGCGGACTTGAACGCTTTAATGGGTTTGGACTTAAATTACCATCCCTAGTTAGAGTCTTTGAAGCTATTATATCTAGCGAACCTCACAAGTTTTTATGAAACAAATATTGCGAATTGTTTACCTAGCTAAATGGGCACATATTATGGATAATGGACGACCTCATGTGACTTTTGGTCTTTCAAAACCTAACATGTTTAACAGTTCAAGCTTGCTATTACTTGAGATACTTGCACTCCCAGTAGCAAATCTTCTCACACAACTAAGTGATTAAAAATGTAGTGTGAAGGAAGAAATAGTTAGAAGTGAAGGACAAGGAGAAGAGGATGATGCCAGAGGGAAACCATATTCTCTCAATTAGTCTCTGAAACTAACTAGTTTTTGTGGGGGCAAATATTGTTTTTAAATTCCTATCTTTTTTAGAGGAGGTTACACTGGTGGGATGTCAGGTATTGCAGATTTTCACAGAGGCATCCTATTTTATGTGCACCACTACATTCTGAAGGGAAAAGTAACACTGCTGAATGTCATGAATATTTTTAATAAGAGTTATGTACATGTGTTTTTTCCTTCAATGTAGCAGTCTACTATCTTTACGTTTTTTTTTATAATTTTTGTTCTGGAATTACTGAATTACTGCAATAAACGATTCAGTTATTACTTTTCATTTACTCCATCCACTTCTCTTTAATTCAGGGGCGTAGGGGCAGGGGAAGAAAAAAGTAGCAAAAATAAACAACAATACTACTTAGGTCTCACTGGTAAGGACCTGCAACATAATGACCATTTAGGTGGACTAATAATAAATAGACACATTATATTTTAATTGTCAAATCATTGATGGTAATCAAATCATCATTTCTGATTTGGTAAGTGAATATTTACCCATCAATTTTGTTTTAGTAATTAAAGATGACATGTCCATTTATCATTGGTCCACCTTAATAGGAGTATGCTGTAAATTCTCAGTAGTGAGGACCTAAATATTATCCAAAAATAAATACAGGAGCGAAACCAGATGAAGATAATATAATGTTCAGCAGAGGAGGGTACCTATTATTGCATTTTTATTTTTATTTTTTTGTAAGTTGATACTCACACACATGTCTCCATTGAGACTTCACCTCCTAACCTATTTTTGAAAAATAAGAATTTAATACTTCTCACAGTTGGTATACATGATTGGTGTGTGTGTGTGTTTGAGGAGAGTCAGGAATGAGAATTTCCTATGATGGGTTATGGTACCTTTTAATATTTGAAATTAATTAGTCAAACTGCTTCCCCAAAATTTAGCTGTCCAAAAACTTACTAAAACAAAAAAAAACAAAACAAAAAAATCTAGCAATCTCAAATTATTTGTAGGATGTGAATTATTATTAGTTTTTGTGGGTAATTTAGCAATACAAAGAACTTTATTGCCTCATTTGGGACTTCAGGTGGAGGTTATACCAACTAGGTAAGGACCTTATTATCCATCTAATTTTTTTATTCATTATACTACTAATAATAATAATAATATTCATTACGGTGTAATATTGGTAGATCTGACTATGTAGAATGTAAGAGATTTAAATGGAGAATTCTTTTAACCTAGTGACCTTAGATAAATTTTAAAATGTGTATTCTCACGAAAGTTGAAATTTACCACTAGTCTCAATAGACCACCTAATCTGTTGGGTCTCGCGCAAGTTCGCATTCGTGAACATTGAACTCTATAATGCTAGCATATGATGTTACCACCAAAATATTATTTATTACTATTTAACTTTAGACGGTGTTAGTGCAGTTGTTAAGATGAGATGAAGGACATTTTTGTTAAAAACAAAGGTGTTAGTGTAACTTGACTAATCATTTGCTCCATCACTAGTATGCTTTGCAGTTATATACCATTATAATTGTGAGTTGCTGCCTTTTGGTACTTCATTAGTTATGGCGTCCATTTTTTTGTTTCTTCCCAGTCAGTCTCTATTATTTGCAGGTGGGACCCATTCTGAATCAGTGGGTGATGAAAATTGATAACATTTATTAGAAAATCTTAAAAATATGGAGATGGGTGACCAGATCCAATCCAATGGCCCACTGGGTTGTTGGTTCCAATTGCTAAGAACATATGTCTAATTTTGTAATATATAGGAAAGTTGAGTCTAAATTTTATATCTAATATTGTAGATAGAGTATATATATAATTCAACTAAAAAAAGAAAAAGAGTATATATATAAATTCTTTACTTTATGAGGGTAAAAACATAATTAATTTAAATTTTAGAAAATATCTACGTTCTACACTCCATTTACGGAGTATGTTTTGTTTTTAAAACCCAAATTTTTTTAAAAACAAAAAGTAATCTGTTTTTGTTTTTTAAGATTCCCCCTTGAAAAACACTTCCACTACTGGGTTAGGGTAAATCATGCACAAAAATATGGAGTCTCTCTGAGGAGAGATTCAGCTGTAGGAGACCTTAGGATGCAAAAGCAAATCCAAAGACTGACACAACATGTGCACTCTGTTTGCTTTTAAATTTTCAATGCATCAACCAATGGCGTTCATTTGTTTTGTTCTTCTTTTTGTCGAATCTTTTCCTTTTCCTTTTCCTTTTCCTTTTCCTTTCCAATCAACCTTTTCACTCTTGTAAAAAGATGCATCTAAATTTGCATCTCGTGACACACGTCTCACACCTTTGGATGCAAAAGCAAATCCAAAGACTGACACACCATGTGCCACTCTATATATTTGCTTTTAAATTGTCAATGCATCAACCAATAGTGTTCATTTGTTTTGTCCTTTTTTTTTGTCGAATCTAATTCTTTTTCCTTTTCCTTGTCCTTTTCCTTTCCAATCAACCTTTTCACTCCTCTTGTAAAAAAGATGCATCTGAATTTGCATCTCGTGACACACGTCTCACACCTTTGGATGTAAAAGCAAATCCAAAGACTGACACACCATGTGCCACTCTATTTGCTTTTTAATTGTCAATACATCAACCAATGGTGTTCATTTGTTTTGTCCTTCTTTATGTCAAATCTAATCCTTCTTTTTCTTTTTCCTTTTCTTTTCCTTTTCCTTTTCCTTTTCCTTTTCAATCAACCTTTTCACTTCTCTTGTAACAAGATGCATCTGAATTGGCATCTCGTGACACAAGTCTCTCACACACACACACACACACACACACCTCACTCTTTCAACATGCGACAACCATCCTCTCCAGCGCTACAGAGGTTCTGTAATCATACTAATGAGTCCTATTTATTCAATAACTGCAGAATTTCCCCAATGCTTTAGAGGATCCACCTATTATCCCTAATCTCTTCTATGCCATCTCTCATCTGAATATTTTACTTTTGTTGCATTTTAAATTATATATTGTATTATATACGAGATACACAAGAATTTATATAAGTGACAAGATATGTGAAAAGTAAAAAATTTAAGATAAATTTATACTATATTACATAATATAGTAATAATATATCTTACAATATATTCTAAAATAATTTACACAATACAGAAAAAACTTTCTAAACTAAATAATTCTAAAATATAAATTACAATATATTGATTAACTATCCTAATTAATTACCAAATCATTTTCAACATCAAAATATAACTTGAATAGTAAACCTTAATGTATCAATTAATTTCAAATTTATTTATTTATTCAAATCAACACTAAGTGAAACTAACAAACCACTTGTCGGGATGGACAACTTCATTTATCTCCCCAAGAACAAAAGCCAATGATACATTTTGCAATACTTCTTTTTTCCCTAAATCATTTTGCAATACTAACAATAGCTTTTTACCAAAAGCATATCCAACAAATGTAACAGCTTGTCCACCAATAAAATGGAGTCAGACATTTTCTTTTTGATCTTTCTTTGTGTAATAATGCGGTGCTAGACTACCAGACCACCATGACATGATTCACGTGAATTTAGTATTTTTTCGCTTTTATGTTTATTTGTCACTTGTAATAATACGTAATGACTTTCTTTTGTTTAGATGAAAATAGTAACAAAAGAAAAGAAATAATAATAATAAAAAAAAATAGAATGAATGAAAAGAAAAATAATTTTTTAACATGAATTTGGTTATGATAAAAATTTATTCAAGAGAATTAAAAAGAAATATCATATTATAGTTTTGATACTTAAATTGTCCTCGTTTTATAAATTAATAAAATAAATAGTAGAATAATAAAGAATTAATTAGTAGTGGTATATATAAAAATAACGATGGTATTTATAATTAATTTAGACCTTGTAAATTATTATTTATTTTATTTCTATAAATGATGAAAAACAATCCAATGTCCGGCTGAATTTTTTTACTTTTGTTGCATTTGAAAGCATAAAATTGTAAAAATAGAATTGAAAAAAAAAAAAAAAAAAAAAAAAAAAAATTTGATTACAACTTATGAACTAAATTTTCTTGTTGTGTGTTTTGTACAAGAAAAATTTTGGAGAAAATTGTGGATTTCAGGAATCCTAATTTTTCATAACTTTTCTTTTATATTTAACCAAATTCTAAAAAAGTTTCAAATTTTTTATTTCTTTTCTTTTCTGATTGATTCATTTTGTTAGAGTAAATTATACATAATATATATAATATACATATAAAGTCATGTAAATGAAGGAAAGGATTCAGAGAGATCCAAATCCCGAGTCCTTTGAATGCAAAACTAAAATCCTATTTGCTTTTTAATTGTGAATGCATCAACCAATTGTGTTCATTTGCTTTGTCGTTTTTTTCCGTCCTATCTAATCATTGTCCTCTACGTTTCCTTTTGAATCAATCTCTCTCTCTCTCCCCTATTGCAAGCAAGCTTTGTCGTTTTTTTTTTCCGTCCTATCTAATAATTGTCCTCTACTTTTCCTTTTGAATCAATCTCTCTCTATCTCTCCCCTCTTGCAAGCAAACAGATACATGTAAATTATTTTTGTTCGACATTTTAATGTTTCTTTTGAGATATACGTAGTACTTGTTATTAGGATGTTTTGATAATTGAGGTAGATTCTAGATTAGCTTAAAACAAGGTTTCAAAAGAATGAGATGTATGTTTAATCATATAAGAAGTATAATTTCACTAGTTTAAGAAATTATACATGTAAATTTAAAATAAAAATATAATTTTACGAGTTTAAGAAAATTATATATGTAAATTTAAAATAATATAGTAAAATAAGTTATTTGCAATCCATGCCAATAAGAATTCAAATTGGCATGATTGTAGTACAATATTTTTCTTGATCTCTGATTTACAATCAATTTCAACTCCAAAATCTAACTTCAATAGCTTTTTTATTTGTCCAACAAGTGCACCAATTAAATGGTGTCATTTTTGCTTTTGATCTTTCTTTACTTTGTGTAATAATGTAGTGCTAGTGGGCTATTGGCCACCACGTCATTTAGCCTTTACATTTATTTGTTGCTTGTAATACTTTTTAGTTACTTTTGTCTTTGTCTTTCTTGTTTGCCTTGTTTTAGTTACTTAATATTGTAAAATTGTATTATGAATTTATATAATAATTAATTTAATTAAAAAATTCTTTTGTATAGTATAAAAAATCAATAAAATATATTATTTTCTTGATTTTTAAATTATATATCTAGTTTTGTAAGCATGTATATATGAAAGATTGGGTCTAAATTTTATATCTAATAACAAAAATATATATAAATTCTTTACTTTATTAGAATAAAGCATATAATTTTAAAAAATATTTACTCTACAGTCTATAGTCTACACTCCATTTATGTATTTTTTTTTTTGAAAAAAAACAACCAACTCTAATTTTGTTTTTAAGATTTACCCTTAAAAAATACTTACAACAATTATATTACATCAACCAATTGTGTGCGAGTTAAAAAAGGGCCTTAAAGCTACTAATTCTGAATGAATTAAGTATTTAATATTTGATAATATAATTTGATTATACTGAACTACTACAAATGAAATAAAATTTTAAGTGATAAATACATTACTTATCACTTAGATGCTGAACAATAAAAATTCAAAATAATATTAAAAAGTACTTATTTTTTGTGTATCGCTTAAAATGTTTGCACCATTTATGTACCCATTTTGTTCTAGGACCTCTAATATTAAACTTCATGCGCATTTTATAGTCCAAAATTTCGTGCTTTAGCATGTGCACGTAATTCGGTCAAGCTTGTTTTCAATGTCCTTGTGGTTCTAATGATTGTTTTTCATTAGAAGTTGTCTACTTTGTTTTATGTCTTTGTATTCTAATTATTTTGGTTTACTTATCTTATATAGTGACTTAAAGAGAATTTAGATACGAGTTATAGATAGAGAGAGTACTAAAAGAAGAGCCAAATAATGCTTTTGGCTTTGGAATTCACTCAGGTGGAGTCTAGAATTCTTTGAAAATTTTCTTTTTTTGGGCCAAAATATGTATAACTTAAGTTCTTTTCTCATCTAGCAAAGACCTAACAAGGGCTGAAAATAATTCTTAATGTGATAAAAATTCACAAGATTACAAAATTATTTCTTTTAGTAACCATTCTCCAACTAGTTTTGATTTATAAATTTCATGTGAGATTTTAAGGTAAAATGTGTTGTGTTATGAAAATCTCTCTTGATATAAACTGTAGATGGATAAATAAAATATTAAATTTGACTTGGTGCACTTAACGAGGACTATTGATGTGAAATACGAATCATACATTTAGTGCATCTTTAGCGGTCTGTTAAAAAATTATTTTGTGTAAAATATACACTGCCACATATGATTTGTAAATTTTTTTCATCTCCAGTGTTAAGATGCACTGCCACATCACCAATGTGTAAAATGATTGTGTATTTTACACAACACTTTTATACTGCCATGTAAACATATTTTCTCTCTCCTCCCCTTTTCTCACTCACGGTTCTCTTTCTTTTCTCTCATTCATTTACGCCTCTTTGTTTCCCACTTTTCTATAGTGCAATAGAGAATAATCTATAACTGGCGGTAAGATAACAACTGCTCGACCATCTTTTATTTATATATATATATATATATATATATATATAAACATAGTTTGATTCATTACTTTCGTTTGATCTTTATCGTTTGCAATCATTTTGTAAATTCTAGGTTTTTTTTAGATTTTTTATCATTTTACATTCTATTATAATGAGATAAATATGTATTAACCAAAGATTAGATATATATTTTAATCACATAGTTTCTACAAATTTGAATCTTATTTTATTATTTGTTATAAGTTTCCGGTGGTGATGCTATTGATGGGATGGGAAAGTAAAATATAAGGAAAAATTATTATTTGAGTGACCAGACCGACAACACCACACAACATACATCATCAATTAAATTATTAAAGTGTTAATCAAGTTATTTTCTTTGCAATCTTCAATAATACAGTATCGTGACATTAAAACGTCATACTCAGGTTCACTATGATCACTAATTTTGTCTCCTTGATACTTCAATTATTATTTTTTATTTTTCTCAGAGGATGACTAACTGAATTTTCTACAACTATGTTTCGCAGGTACATAATTGAAATTTTGGAATTACTATTAAAAATTGATAGAAATGAAGAAAAGTAACTCAAAAAATTGAAACACAACATACATAAATTCATTTTTTTAAGGCGCAAAAATGATTAAAAACCCCCACTATTTTCAATTTGGTATCATAAAATTCCAACACTATTACAAAGTTTTCAAATTGTTTCAATAATTCTCAATTCCCTTTTACCTTTCGCCTTTATCTTTATTTAAATGTTTGTTGGCCATGTTTTAGTTATTTAATAAAATTGCATTATGAATTTATATAATAATTAATTTAATTAAAAAATCTTTTTTAAAATACACGATTTTAGTACAATTTTTTTTAATTATTCTATAAAAAGTTAATAAAATATATTATTTTCTCAATTTTTAAATTTTATATTAATTTAGTAAGCATGTATATATATATATATATATATATATATATATATGAAAGTTTGGGTTTAAATATTATATCTAATAACACGAGTATATATAAATTCTTTACTTTATGAGAATAAAATATTATTAATTTTTAAAAATATTTACAGTCTAGACTCCAATTATGTATTTTATTTATTTATTTTATTTTTTAAAAAAGACAACTAACTCTTTTTTTAGTTATTAAGATTCACCCCTAAAAAACCACCTACCCCAATAACTATTTATAATTACTCCGTATAAATTATGCACAAGAATCGGAGATCCAAATTCTAGATAGACCTTTGGATGCAAAAGTAAATACAAAGTCTGTCACACCACGTGAATATGAAAAGTCCATCAAAAGCAAAGACCGAAATTGTTACTGTATTTTGCTTTTTAATTGTCAAGATTCTCCTGTAAAATAATTAAAACTTCAACTTAATTTTTTCAATTACAATAATTTCAAGCGCTCCTTTTAAAAAAAAAAATGCAGAGAGAACAAATAAAGTGTCTTTTTGTATAGACCGAATTTGGGTGAAATCTTTGGATAATGGATTTGTCACCAACTTTTTAAATTAAATGTTATTACTTAATGGAATTTATAAAATAAATTTTTTATTATTTATGATCAAACGAGCATTATCAAAAATAAATTTAACAATCGACAAAATATCTAAATTTGCCCGTAACAATAGTCACGAGTCTTTCCTTCATCAATCATAACAATAGTCACGAGTCTTTCCTTCATCAATCAATCGCACCTTTTTATTCCAATCTCTAATAATATAGTATCATAACAAGAAAAAATCTTTTTTCATTTGTCATTTTTTTTCTCTCCTTTACTTTTTTTTTTGAAATATACTTATTATTTTCTTTGCATGAAACAAAAAATATATGAATTTCAAATTAGTAATAACATAAATCATGACATGAAGTTTTGATAATTGTGATGAATACAAAATTAAGATTCAAAACTTTAGTTAAAAAAACTAGAGATAAGTTTCGTATGGATTAAAGGATTCTAAAGAAATGAATTTTTGTTTAGTTGTAAAAGAATTCGAATTGCAATTATCATAATGAAATATTTCTCCTAAATCTCTAATTTACAGCCACATTGCAATACTTTGCAATTACTTTTTACCAAAAACATATCCAACAACAATAATGCAGTGTTAGTGCGCCAAGACTCATGAGTCATGACATGAACATTAATGAAGTCCTTTTGCCTTTTTCTTTGTTTTTCATTTGTAATAATTCTCAATTCACTCTCACATTTTGTTACCGAAAAGATTCAAAAGATTTAAAAATTATTATTATTATTTTTAAAATAACTAATTCCGATTTTTTAAAAAAAAAATTTACCCTTAAAAAACACTTTTCGATTTATTTTGAGAATATGCAAAGTCCCTATCTTGACTGTATTTTTCTGTTTTAGATTTTAGGTATTAAACTTCATTTACTATTCATATTTAGAGCTACTATTATTCTTAAATGCATTTTAGATTACTATGTCGTTAATAAAGTTAACTACCTTTATTTTTTAATTGAAATTTTGTTAGTTAATAAAGTTAACTACCTTTATTTTTTAATTGAAATTTTGTTAGTAAGTTATTCATTTTTTTTTTTACTTAAATGAGAGATGTAATTTCATTCACTCTACTCCTAATTTTCCATTAAAACTATTATCCAGCTTTACCAAATTTATAATCAAAATCAAAATTATATTGCTAAGAATTACATGATCTTTATTTATAAAAAAAATCATACTTCAGAGAAAAAGAACGAGAAATTTAAGTTATCATGTAACAGTGAGTTAGTAAGGATTTATTACAATTACTAGCGTGATAAAGACTTGCAAATTTTACAAAATATGTCTCTCTTGATTATGTCCAGCAAAATTAATCCTAAGAGACTCTTAATTTTCATGGTTAATTAAAGTGAATTGCACTTAATTAAAACTTATTTCATTGAGAAAATCTTTATTTATTTTGAGTTAGTATAATTAATTTGAAATTTAGGGTTTAACATAAGATACTAAAATTTACTATTGGTCTTAAAGGCTGGTTAGATAACTTTGTCAGTGTCATGTCAAATCGTGGAGTGTTATGATGACTGAGGTGAAAAATCTGTGTTCTTTGTGTTTCGTTCTAAGCAATAATTAATCTACTATTTGCATTTATCTCTCTCTCTCTCTCTCACACACACACACACAATCTCTGTTCTCTCTCTTCTCACGGTCTCACCATCATCCATCCACTGATTCTTTACTTTCGGTTCATCCATTTTCTTTCTCTTGGTCATCGAAAATCAGAGCAAATCGGTGCATTTGAATTTGGGATATGTATAATTCAGAGGTATGTCTTTAAATCTCTTCTTTAGTTTCCTCAACAAGAAGAAGCTTCTCTCTGTATTCATTTCTATTGATTTCTTTCTTTGCTTACTTCCTGTTTGTGCAATTTCCCACATCAACTCTCTTAGTTTTGCTGTTAAATTTTAATTAGGCTCTCTCTTACAGCTGAATTTGCATCTCTCTTGTGTGTTTCCTTGTGAATCTTCAATTTTCTTTCCCAAAAAAAATTCAAAAAATTTCTTCACCTTTGTTTGTCATCCAAAATCATACTCTGTATTTGTATTCTAGTCTCTCCCTTTCATTTCTTAGCTCTCCTTAAAAAAAAAAAAAAAAACAAACAAACAAACAAACTAGCAGTCGTAGTTTGTTGTATTTCTATTGTTGTCATTTCCTTTATATTCTGTATTGCATCGTCTCCTTCAAGAGAGAGAGGAAAAAAATAAATTTGAAAATGGTCGACATCGTTAGTGCTGTTGTGGGAACCATGTTGGAGCCCATCAGAGACCTCTTGTACAGATCCATCGGGCGTCAATTTGGTTATTTGGTTCACTGCAAGAAGAACATTAAGGATTTTGCAGATGAAGTTGATAAACTCAGCCTTACCAAGGCAAGGGTCCAGGTAAAGGTTGATGCAGCCGAGAGCAATGATGAAGTCCTTCACGATGATGTTTTGGAGTGGCGGAGGAAAGTGCAGAGCATGGAAGATGACAAGAGCAGATTACTCCAAAGCAAAGATAATCTCAAGTGTCTTGATGTTTGCTCACGCTACCGATTGGGTAAGGAAGGAAAAAAGAAGAAGCCTGATGTCGCCCAGCTTATAGTCGATGGCAACAATTTTGGCGATTTTGGATACCAACGTCCTCCCACTGTTACTTTCCAGAAGACGTACAGCATGAACTATGAGAGTTTTCAATCCAGGGAGTTTGTTTTTGAGGAGATCATGAAGGCACTAAAAGATGATGGGACTTACAAGATTGGGATACACGGAATGCCTGGTGTTGGAAAGACAAGGATGATGGAACAAGTTGCCCAACAAGCCCACACAGAGAGCCTGTTCGATGAGGTCACCCAGATAGTTGTCTCCCAGAATCCAATTTTGGAAGATATTCAACAAAAGCTCGCCAAAAGTTTGAATATGAAAGAGCCTGAAAATGCGAGTAAGAAGCAAATATGCGATAGATTGAGAAATGGTAAAAGGATTCTTATAATGGTAGATGATGTTTGGAATAATGAAATTAAGTTGGAGGATATTGGAATACCCGCTGCTGATAATCGTACCAAGGGCTGCAAGATTTTCTTGACCTCCCGGAGAAAAGAGGTGTGCCTTCAGATGGCGGAAAAGGAGTTCGAAATTGGGGTCTTGTCGGAACATGAAGCATTGGACTTATTTAAGAAAACTGTAGGAGATTTTACCGAACATCCTGAATTGCATTCTATAGCGAAAGAAGTGTGTAGTGAATGTGATTGTTTGCCCTTGGCCATAGTTACAGTTGGAAAAGCATTGCCACATCAGAAAAAAAAAATGCGTGCATGGAATACTGCCAAAATGCATGCATGGAATAGTGCCCTTCATCAATTGAAACATTCCATGGGATATAATATTCCAGGAGTGTCAAAGAAAGTCTATTCATGCATAGAGTTGAGCTACCAGTATTTGAAGCTGAATGATCCGATGCTGGAAGACCTGCAACCATGCTTTCTGCATTGCTGTTTGTTTCCTGAAGATGCTGAAATTTGTATTGACGATTTGGTGAAATATGCTGTAGGAACGAGATTTCTTAAAGGCACAAATAGAGAATCAATGGAAATAGCAAGAGACCGAACGCGCACGTTGATTGATATCCTCAAGGAATCTAACTTGTTGTTAAATGGTAGGGGTGAAAACTTTGTCAAAATGCATGATGTCATTCGAGATGTGGCGATTTCAATTGCATCAAAAGAGAAAGATGCCATGTTTCTAGTGAAAGCTGGTGTGGAGAAGTGGCCAGATGAGGATGAATATAAACAATGCAAAGCAATCTCATTAAGGTTAAATGATGCTTGTGTGCTTCCGGATGATTCAGAATGTACAGAAGTATGCACCTTAATGTTGGAATTCCGCAATCTTTCATCAGAAGTTCCAAGTAGCTTTTTTAAAGGGATGGAAAAGCTTGAAGTTTTACAATTGCGTAACATGCAGATTTCGGAACTACCGTCGTCACTTAAAAATCTTAGGATGTTATGTCTATACAACTGCAAATTGGTGAAGGTAGCTTTTCTCAAGGAATTTAAAAAACTTGAGATACTATGCATTGAAGATTCTGATCTAAGAGAACTGGCTCCAGAAATAGGCCAGTTGACTCGCTTGCGGTTGTTGGATGTGAGGTACTGTTACAATCTCAAGATCATTCCCTCTGGTGTCATATCAAGTCTATCCCAACTTGAGGAATTGTACATTCCAAATGAGTTTGACCAATGGGGGGTTAAAGACAATGCAAGTCTTAATGAACTAAACTCATTGAAGCACATAATCAGTTTACAAGTTTTTGTGCCAGATGTAACGTTACAGCTGCTGCGTTGCATTGAGCCCCTGTTTAAGTCGTTGAACAGATTTCAAATATCCATTAGGAGCAAGCTTAGTTTTTGGGAGCGATCTTCATCAGCAACAAGGATATTGAAAGTAGTGGGTTTCCCTTTGAAGAAGGAGCTTAACATTTTGATGGAGAAAGCTGAAGTACTGTATTTGGAAGACTTGAGAGAGAATGTTCCTAAGGGACTATGCGGATCTGTTTCATTTCGTGAATTAAGTTTGTTAGATGTTGAAAACTGTAAAATGATATATCTCTTTTCCTCAGCCGCTGCAAGAAGTCTTTCACAACTCCAAAAATTAAGTGTAAGTATTTGTGAAATCATGGAGGAAATAGTCAGAGATGACCAAGAAGGTATGGATGGAGTTATTATTTTTCACCATTTGAAGAAAATAGAGTTGAAGTATCTACCCAAGCTCAGAAGTTTCTATGCCAGTATGAAGAAGTCGACAATAAGGGAATGCAACACGTCTACCCTTGTGCAAGCTTTGTTTAACGATAAGGTATGCTCAACACTTACCTTATAATTACTAAAATAAGAATCAATGGCAGAAATAAGCTATAAGTGGGCACCTGTTCCTCAAAGCCCATTGACTAAGGAGATGGGCTGGTTTGTTTGAGGATCGAGGAGCCCACGACAGAGTAAAATCTGGATGGGCTGCATGCATACATATTCAATCAGCAGACACTTGTCTATATATATATATATATATATATATGTATATATGCAATCATTCTCAGACACACATGAAGCATACATGTCACATGTGTCATGCACGATACGTCTAATTATATAATTAGAGATATTTCAGTAATTTTTATATTCTTAAAAGTTTTATTTTAATATTTATAGATGGGCATCAACATTACTACTATGCTAACATAACATGCATTTATTAGTATACTTTTTTTACACTACCTTTTCTTATTATGTTTATTCAAATTTATATATTCAATTGCAATTTCAAAATGGATATCAGTTTAATCTAGATCAAATATAAATATTTTAATCTTAGATAAAATGGCATATTAAAATGATATTACAAAAACAGAGCATAATTTCCTGTATCTACATCTAGGGTTCCATTTGTTGAGACCTAATGTTTTATTTGTAAAATATTTTCTAAAAAAAAAATTTCATGTAAAATGTTTTCTTTATTTTTATTTTTTGATTTTTGACAACCGTCCGTAAAATATTTTCTAAATTAACCTTTTTTTATTTTTTTTTTTATTATTTTTTTTTAGGGTCACTCACCAATAGGAAATAGTACACCCTACACCACAATAATATTATGGTTACATGACTTGAAAAATAAAGTCTCTAATGCTGTAAAGTAATTGTATTTAAGCAAAATAATATTGTGGGTACATGACTTCACTTCTTTAATAATTAATATATAAGAATTACTGACTAAAAAATGCAAATGAAACAACTTATTTCTTCTTCCCCTCTCACATGAAAGGTCACACATTTAATTAATAGGTGGGTGAGAGTTGTTTGTATGTTATTAACTTATTACCTATCAACAAATTATATCATCTCATCAACACTTACTAGTCACTTTATTTTCTTCTTAAAAAAATATATATATTTTAATTAGTATCAAATTAGGAAGTTTCTTGGACTAAAATATGACATTCTCGTATAAAATTTAAGTTCAATATTTTTAATTTACCCATTTTTCCTTTTTCTTTTTTCTTTTTTTTTTTTTATTTTTAAGAAGAAGGAAAGAGAACAAGAAAGTAAGGCAAAACAGGAAAATAAGAATTAATGACAGAAACAGGCCATGTGGGCCAAGTGTCCCACTCAAGGTCACTCGAACTGCTCCTCAAAGCCCATTGACTATGGGGATGGGCTGGTTTGTTTGAGGATCAGCGGGCCCACAAGAGAGTGAAATCTGGATGGGCAGCAGCCAACAAGAGCTTTATGTCTTTATACCACATGCGCACACACACACATATTCAATCAGGAGACACTTGTCTATAATATATATATATATATATATATATATATATATATATATATATATGCAACTACTCTCTAACACATGAAGCATACATGTTTGCAGACTACGTATAATTATATATGTATATATAATTAGAGATATTCCAGTCATTTTTATATTCTTAGAAATTTTATTTTAACTAGAAAAAACGCACGTGAAATTTTTTTATTATAAAAAGATTGAAAAAGTTCGCCACTTAAACCAAAAGCAAAACAATGCAATTGTTTCTCTTGAATTAACTGGTCTTATTCTTTTGTTTGACCCCTTCCATCTAAACCCTGTACTCATCAACATGTAAGAGCATTAATTCAAATTTTATGTGATATGTAGGAGTTTATTGAAAAGAAAATCTAAATTTACCGTAATACGTAGAAGTAAATCGAAAAGAAAATAGAAGGGAAAATGTTTTTTAGAAACTCTTTAATTATTTTTATATTAATTAATAAATATATAATTAATGGAAAGAAAATCTAAATTTTATTGAAAAGAAAACAGAAGGAAACATATTTTATAGAAACTCTTTAATATAATTTATTATTTTAAATGGTAATTTATTTTATTATTTTATTATCTAATGTATAAATCAATGGTTTTAAATTCTTAAACTTATTTTGTAGTAGAAATATAAATTGATAACCAAATTAGTACTTAATTGATAAAATAGGATTATTATTTTAATTGGTAACTTATTTTATTATCTAATTTATAAATCAATGATTTTAATTTATTATGTTCAAGCAATGCAATAACCTTAATGAACTTCAGTAATAATTACTTATCTTAAAAAGTAAGAAGTAAATAATTTTTATTCTTAAAATACATTTGATTTGTGAGTGTGCTTAGTTTGTATGAAAAATATCACACCACAAGAATGTACTCTAGCTGAATCCTCATGCAGTGTTGATAATTATAATTTTAAAATAGTAGGAATGGAATCTTATAATAAAATATACTAATAATATGCTCAGAAGTGTTGGATTCATGACCACAAAATGTAATATATAAAATGAATTTTGCAGGTTTCATTACCTGCCTTGGAGGAATTGACTATTGAAGACCTACAAAGCCTTACAGCAATATGGGTTGACCAATCACAACCACTAGAGCAAGTGAAGGAGGCTGAAGATTCCTTTGGGCGCCTAACCAACATGATTGTCCATGGATGTGAGAAATTGGTGAATGTGATTCCCTCCTGTATGCTCCCAAGGTTGCAGAACCTAAAACAACTCCAAGTTGGGAAATGCGATTCCTTGTTTTCTGAAGTTGAAGTGCATGGTAGTGTTGAAAAAGGGTCCCCAACAGTTGAACCAACAATTGATGTACTCCCTGGGCTACAAGAAATGCTTCTCAGGGATCTACCTAACTTGGTGATGTATATGACGTTGAACAGAAAGGAACACTTTGCGGGCGGCATTTGTGCGTATTCAAACCTAACAGATTTGCACCTTTCTAAACGTGACAATTTGAAAAATGTATTCTCACCATCCACAGCGAGATACCTTGTGCACCTCCAAAAATTAAAAGTATGTCGGTGTGAAAAGATGGAAGAGATAGTTGCAATTGAAAGGGGAAAATTAGAAGATCTAGTGCATGATGAGATCATTGTCTTCCCTCAATTAAAGTATTTGGAACTTGAAAACTTGCCAAACCTTAAAAGTTTCTGTTGCTGCACTAGTGGATCCAAAAAACGTGAAGAAGAAACAGTGGAGCTGAACATTTCTCAAGTGGAAGCCCTCTTCAACCACAAGGTATGTGTGTCCTTACTCCTATTATAAAATTCTAGTAGCTATTAAGAAATGTCTAATTTGTGATTAACAATCATTAATTAAATCTCAAATTTCACCTAGTACTTTCCCTTTTCATTAACTTCAACATCCACCTACGGAAGCACTATCATTAGAACCCTCCATATTCTTTCTGGTTCTATGCAAGCAGGTGCTCAAAATTTTGTTTCTTTTTTTTAATTTTTTTTTTTTTAAATAATCTTATAGGAAATGATATTTGAATACCACCTTTACAACTGAATGATTATTTTTCTCAAATACAATATTTATCCTTTTAAATATGAAATAATCTTTTTAGTTTCTCCTCTCTCTCCAATCTGTGACGGCTAATTCTTAATCCCTTTCTCAATTATTTTTCTCTTTCAATGAACCCATTTATCACTTGACTGACAAGTACATGTATTCTATATCTATAATCTTTCATAACATATATATATATATATATATATATTATTTTTATTATTATTATTTTTTTATTATATTCTTAGAAGTTTTATTTTAATATTTATAGATGCGCATTACATTACTACCATGCTTTTATTAGCATAATTTCGTAAACTAACTTTTCCTATTATGTTTATTCAAATTTATATATTCAATTGCAATTTTATTTAAAAGGGATATAAGTTTAATCTATATCAAATAAAAATATTCTAATCTCAGATAAAATAACATACTAAAATGGATATTACAAAAACAGAGCATAATTTCTTTCTAAATCTAACTCAAAAATTAGAAAATAGTCTATTACTTGGGTTTTTTAATTCCATTGGGCTCCTTCCGCTCCTAAATGAGAAAGCAGCCCAAGAATAGCTGGATTGTGCTTCATTTGTTTGAAAAATAATAATAAACCTATGTGATTGTGCTTCATTTGTTTGAAAAATATAAGATAACAAGACCACTTGTTTTTACTGGAAACAAGTTTTATTTTAATATAAGATAGAAGTTTTATTTTAATATTTTATAGATTCGCATCACATTACTACCATGCATTTATTAGCATAATTTGGTAAACTAACTTTCCTATTATGTTTATTCAAATTTTTGTATTCAATTGCAATTTTAAAGTGGATATAAGTTTAATCTATATCAAAAAAAAATATTCTAATCTCAGATTAAAATAGCATATTAAAATGGATATTACAAAAACAGAGCATAATTTCTTTCTAAATCTAACTCAAAAATAAGAGAATAGTCATAGCAGAAGCAAAGAATTACTTGGGTTTTTTAATTAAATTTCCACTGGGACTATAATAACTTATCAAAAAATGAAAAGAAGAAGAAGAAAAACGATGTGAATGAAAAATTATCGTGCCTTTTCTATTTTTATGCATGCTTACCTATGATGTATTAAGTTTTTCCAAGGTTCGTTTGTTTAGATGAAAAATTATGATGAAAAGTGATGGTGAAAGAAAAAAAAAATCAAGTTTCCATCATCTATTTGGTTAGTAAGAATATTTTTGAAGAAAATTGTGAGAAAATATTATTTTGCTAGTTTGGATAACATGAAGAAAACAGAAAATGACTAAATTTACCAAAACACCTTTCTAATTTCAAATGCTAATAAAATAAATAAATTTATGTTATATGAATACTTTTTATATTCAATTATTCATTTTAGTAAAGAAATAATAAAATATGAATTATTAATTATTAATTTTTTATTTGTTGGTCGACGTAAACAATAATGTACTCTTCACTCGTTTTGAATAAAATTTTATGAGCTAATATATAACAAGGTTTAGTAATTGTTTTCTTAGCAAGCCATCACTGGACTCACCACCACCATGTAGTATGTACACTAATCAGAAAAAAAATATAATTCATATAGAGTTACCGCATGTCATTAATCTATTGAATACTTAATTTATTAATATATATATATAAATTTTTTGCATCACAAATGAATAGGTATTCGGTGCACCGTGCATTGAGCACATCACTGTCATTTGTGTTGTAGAAGCACGGTGCGCGTACAACACGCATAGATATGAACATGTCATTATTGCGCAGTGCACCGAGAACATTGTATATTTTCTCATCACAAAGAAGGTTTTTGCAAAAATTTCTAAAATTAGATCTTCCATTATTTACTCAAAAAAAAAATTTTAATCTTCCATTAGCTTTTATATTCTTTTCAATCTTTGTACATGCTTTTACACCAATCAGATTAGAACTGCGTTTATTAGCAAAAAAGTTTTACACTTTTCTACTAAACTTTATTTATTTATTTTTATTTTATTTTATTTTAGGAAAAGAAAATAGTCATAGCAGAAGCAAAGAATTACTTGGGTTTTTTTTAATTCCAATAGGCTCCTTCCGCTCCTAAATGAGAAAGCAGCCCAAGAATAGCTGGATTGTGCTTCATTTGTTTGAAAAATAGTAATAAAACCATTTAGTTTCTTAAAATACTTTTTTTCCCAAGAGTACACTAGTTTTTACTGGAAAACAAATTAGGGAAAAAAGAAAAAAATAACTATAGTTGACTTCTCATGCAGCGTTCATAATTTTCATTTTAAAATAGTAGGAGCCAAATGTTGCAAAATTTACTAATAATAACTGAATAGGTGGATTCTTGGCTACAAATGTAACATTATAGTAATGAATTTTGCAGGTTGCATTCCCTGCCCTGGAGGAACTAGAGATTAGAGAATTAGAAAGCCTTACAGCGATATGGGAAGGCCAATCCCAATCACTCCTAGTGAAGGAAGCACAAGTTTCCTTTCAAAGCCTAAGGTCCATGGCAGTATGGGAATGTCATAAATTGGTGAATGTGATTGCCTCCAATGTGCTCCCAAGCTTGCAGAAGCTAGAAAAACTTAAAGTCTCCGAATGTGATTCAGTGGAAGAGATAGTTGCAGTTGAAAGGGGACAATTGGAAAAAGAAGATATAGTGCATGATGAAATCATCGTCTTCCCTCAATTGAAGTATTTGGAACTTAATTACTTGAAAAACCTCAAAAGTTTCACTCTTGGATCCAAAGAATCTGAAGAAACAGTGGATCAAATCATTCCCAGAGTGGAAGCTCTCTTCAACCACAAGGTATGTAAATAGCTCTCTATTAAGTTTTTCTATACAATTACCATCCAACACAGAGTCATTAATTAACTCCCAAGATTATATATTAATTAAGCTCTCTTCAACCAAAAGCAATTGGCCTCTCTCCTCTATCATCTTTTTCTTTTTCTTTTCTTTTCTTTTTTTTTTTACGGTAAAGTAATTGTTTTTAAACAACAAAAATATTGTGGGTACATGACTTCACTTCTTTAATAATTAATATATAACTAAAAAATGCAAATGAAACAACTTATTTCTTCTTCCCCCTCTCACATGAAAGGTCACACATTTAATTAATAGGTGGGAGAGAGTGGTTTGTATGTTATTAACTTATTACCTATCAACAAATTATATCATCTATCAACACTTACTAGTCACTTTATTTTCTTCTAAAAAAATATATATTTTTTTAATTAGTATCAAATTAGGAAGTTTCTTGGACTAAAATATGACATTCTCGAATAAAATTTAAGTTCCATATTTTTAATTTACCCAATTTTTTTTTTTTTTTTTCCTAACAAGAAGGAAAGAGAACAAGATAGTAAGGCAAAACAGGAAAATAAGAATCAATGGCAGAAACAGGCCATGTGGGCCAAGTGTCCCACTCAAGGTCACTCGAACTGCTTCTCAGAGCCCATTGACTATGGAGATGGGCTGGTTTGTTTGACGACCACGAGCCCACAAGAGAGTGAAATCTGGATGGGCAGCAGCCAACAAGATCTTTATGTCTTTATACCACATGCGCACACACATATATTCAATCAGGAGACACTTGTCTATAATATATATATATATATATATATATATATATGCAACTACTCTGAGACACATGAAGCATACATGTTTGCACACTACGTATAAATATATATGTATATATAATTAGAGATATTCCAGTCATTTTTATATTCTTAGAAATTTTATTTTAACTAGAAAAAACGCACGTGAATTAACTGGTCTTATTCTTTTGTTTGACCCCTTCGATCTAAACCCTGTACTCATCAACATGTAAGAGCATTAATTCAAATTTCATGTGATATGTAGGAGTTTATTGAAAAGAAAATCTAAATTTACCGTAATACGTAGAAGTAAATTGAAAAAAAAATAGAAGGGAAAATGTTTTTTAGAAACTCTTTAATTATTTTTATATTAATTAATAAATATATAATTAATGGAAAGAAAATCTAAATTTTATTGAAAAGAAAACAGAAGGAAACATGTTTTATAGAAACTCTTTAATATAATTTATTATTTTAAATGGTAATTTATTTTATTATTTTATTATAAATCAATGGTTTTAAATTCTTTAACTTATTTTGTAGTAGAAATATAAATTGATAACGAAATTAGTACTTAATTGATAAAATAGGATTATTATTTTAATTGGTAACTTATTTTATTATTTTATTATCTAATTTATAAATCAATGATTTGACGATCCAAACCCTGTACTCATCAAGAGTATTAATTCTTTTTTCCAAATTTAATGTGAAACGTAAGAGTTTATTGGAAAGAAAATCTAAATTTACGGTGATACGTAACATTGGAAAGAATAGAAGGGAAACATGTTTTTTTAGAAACTCTTTGATATTTTTTATATTAATTAATAAATATATAATTTACGGAAAGAAAGTCTAAATTTATTATGTTGATACATAGAAGTCCATTGAAAAGAAAACAGAAGGAACATGTTTTATAGAAACTCTTTAATATAATTTGTCTTTAAATAGAATTATTATTTTAGATGGTAACTTATTTTATTATCTTATTATCTAATTTATAAATAAATGATTTTAGAATTATGTTGTGGCAGAAATCTAAATTGAAAACCAAATTAGTACTTAGAATAGATAAAATCCTAAATAAAATAATATTATTATTTTAATTGGTAAGTTATTTTATTATCTAATTTATAAATTAATGATTTGAAATTCTTGACACCCTTGTACTTTTAATAATAGTATAAATATTTATAAATGCGCATCACATTACTACCATGCTACGTGCATTTATTAGCATAATTTCTTAAGCTAAATTTTCCTATTATGTTTATTTAAATTTATATATTCAATTGCAATTTTAAAATGGATATAAGTTGAATCTAGATCAAATAAAAATATTCTAATCTCAGATAAAATAGCATATTAAAATGGATATTCAAAAAACAGAGCATGATTTCTCTCTAAATGTAATTCAGAATCAAAATATTACTTGGGTTTTTTAATTCCTGAGACTAGTAGGCTCCTAAATGAGAAAGCAGCCCAAGAAGAGCTGGATTGTGCTTCATTTGTTTGAAAAATAATAATAAACCTATGTGATTGTGCTTCATTTGTTTGAAAAATATAAGATAACAAGACCACTTGTTTTTACTGGAAACAAGTTTTATTTTAATATAAGATAGAAGTTTTATTTTAATATTTTATAGATTCGCATCACATTACTACCATGCATTTATTAGCATAATTTGGTAAACTAACTTTCCTATTATGTTTATTCAAATTTTTGTATTCAATTGCAATTTTAAAGTGGATATAAGTTTAATCTATATCAAAAAAAAATATTCTAATCTCAGATTAAAATAGCATATTAAAATGGATATTACAAAAACAGAGCATAATTTCTTTCTAAATCTAACTCAAAAATAAGAAAATAGTCATAGCAGAAGCAAAGAATTACTTGGGTTTTTTTTAATTCCAATAGGCTCCTTCCGCTCCTAAATGAGAAAGCAACCCAAGAATAGCTGGATTGTGCTTCGTTTGTTTGAAAAATAGTAATAAAACCATTTAGTTTCTTAAAATACTTTTTTTCCCAAGAGTACACTAGTTTTTACTGGAAAACAAATTAGGGAAAAAAGAAAAAAATAACTATAGTTGACTTCTCATGCAGCGTTCATAATTTTCATTTTAAAATAGTAGGAGCCAAATGTTGCAAAATTTACTAATAATAACTGAATAGGTGGATTCTTGGCTACAAATGTAACATTATAGTAATGAATTTTGCAGGTTGCATTCCCTGCCCTGGAGGAACTAGAGATTAGAGAATTAGAAAGCCTTACAGCGATATGGGAAGGCCAATCCCAATCACTCCAAGTGAAGGAAGCACAAAATTCCTTTCAAAGCCTAAGGTCCATGAAAGTATGGAATTGTGATAAATTGGTGAATGTGATTGCCTCCAATGTGCTCCCAAGCTTACAGAAGCTAGAAAAACTTTTTGTCTACAGATGTTATTCAGTGGAAGGGATAGTTGAAGTTGAAAGGGGACAATTAGGAGAAGAAGATGTAGTGCATGATGAGATCGTTGTCTTCTCTCAATTGAAGTATTTGAAACTTTATTTCTTGCCAAACCTCACAAGTTTCACTCATGAATCCAAAGAAGAAGGAGAAACAGTGGATCAAATCATTCCCAGAGTGGAAGCTCTCTTCAACCACAAGGTATGTAAATAGCTCTTTATTAAGTTTTTCTATACAATTACCATCCAACACAAAGTCATTAATTAACTCCCAAGATTGTATATTAATTAAGTTCTCTTCAACCAAAAGCTATTGGCCTCTCTCCTCTATCATCTTTTTTTTTTTTTACTCAAAAAACAAAGTCTATAATATGGTAAAGTAATTGTATTTAAACAACAAAAATAAAATACGGTAAAGTAAATTGATATAAATTGATAGTAGAAATATAAATTGATAACCAAATTAGTACTTAATTGATAAAATAGGATTATTATTTTAATTGGTAACTTATTTCATTATCTAATTTATAAATCAATGATTTGACGATCCAAACCCTGTACTCATTAAGAGTATTAATTCTTTTTCCAAATTTAATGTGATACGTAAGAGTTTATTGGAAAGAAAATCTAAATTTACGGTGATACGTAACATTGGAAAGAATAGAAGGAAACATGTTTTTTTAGAAACTCTTTAATATTTTTTATATTAATTAATAAATATATAATTTACGGAAAGAAATTCTAAATTTATGTTGATACATAGAAGTACCATTGAAAAGAAAACAGAAGGAACATGTTTTATAGAAACTCTTTAATATAATTTGTCTTTAAATAGAATTATTTTTTAGATGGTAACTTATTTTATTATTTTATTATCTAATTTATAAATAAATGATTTTAAAATTTAGCTCCTCTTTTCTTACTTTTTTTCTTCCTACTCAAGTTAGGGTACTATTTTTCTCTCCAATTTTTATTTTCGGTAGAGTACTATTTTATTATCTGTTTTATTAAAAAAAAAAACTCATGCATTAAAAAAATCTATTAGTTATTTATTTTAACTCCAGGTTTAGAGTTGATGGCTTGTGTTTACGGCTAAGGATTTTCTTTCTCCAAATTTGGATTTGGATGGGTTGTGCTATGCAACTTAATCTATATACATTTCCTATAATAAAAAAAACAGAGAGCTTAAGCTAAAAAAATATAATTGTTGCAAAATTTACTAATAATAACTGAATAGGTGGATTCTTGGCTACAAATGTAACATTATAGTAATGAATTTTGCAGGTTGCATTCCCTGCCCTGGAGAAACTAAATATTATAAATTTAGAAAGCCTTACAGCGATATGGGAAGGCCAATCCCAATCACTCCAAGTGAAGGAAGCACAAATTTCCTTTCAAAGCCTAAGGTCCATGCGTGTATGTGAATGTCATAAATTGGTGAATGTGATTGCCTCCAATGTGCTCCCAAGCTTGCAGAAGCTAGAAAAACTTGAAGTCTCCGAATGTGATTCAGTGGAAGAGATAGTTGCAGTTGAAAGGGGACAATTGGAAAAAGAAGATATAGTGCATGATGAAATCATCGTCTTCCCTCAATTGAAGTATTTGAAACTTAAAGACTTGAAAAACCTCAAAAGTTTCACTCTTGGATCCAAAGAATATGAAGAAACAGTGGATCAAATCATTCCCAGAGTGGAAGCTCTCTTCAACCACAAGGTATGTAAATAGCTCTCTATTAAGTTTTTCTATACAATTACCATCCAACACAGAGTCATTAATTAACTCCCAAGATTATATATTAATTAAGCTCTCTTCAACCAAAAGCTATTGGCCTCTCTCCTCTATCATCTTTTTTTTTTTTTACTCAAAAAACAAAGTCTATAATATGGTAAAGTAATTGTATTTAAACAACAAAAATATTGTGGGTACATGACTTCACTTCTTTAATAATTAATATATAACTAAAAAATGCAAATGAAACAACTTATTTCTTCTTCCCCCTCTCACATGAAAGGTCACACATTTAATTAATAGGTGGGCGAGAGTGGTTTGTATGTTATTAACTTATTACCTATCAACAAATTATATCATCTCATCAACACTTACTAGCCACTTTATTTTCTTCTAAAAATATATATATATTTTTAATTAGTATCAAATTAGGAAGTTTCTCGGACTAAAATATGACATTCCCGAATAAAATTTAAGTTCAATATTTTTAATTTACCCAATTTTTTTTTTTTTTCCTAACAAGAAGGAAAGAGAACAAGAAAGTAAGGCAAAACAGGAAAATAAGAATCAATGGCAGAAACAGGCCATGTGGGCCAAGTGTCCCACTCAAGGTCACTCGAACTGCTTCTCAAAGCCCATTGACTATGGAGATGGGCTGGTTTGTTTGAGGACCAACGAGCCCACAAGAGAGTGAAATCTGGATGGGCAGCAGCCAACAAGAGCTTTATGTCTTTATACCACATGCGCACACACATATATTCAATCAGGAGACACTTGTCTACAATATATATATATATATATATATATATATATATATATATATATGCAACTACTCTCTAACACATGAAGCATACATGTTTGCACACTACGTATAATTATATATGTATATATAATTAGAGATATTCCAGTCATTTTTATATTCTTAGAAATTTTATTTTAACTAGAAAAAACGCACGTGAAATTTTTTTGTTATAAAAAGATTGAAAAAGTTCGCCACTCAAACCAAAAGCAAAACAATGAAATTGTTTCTCTTGAATTAACTGGTCTTATTCTTTTGTTTGACCCCTTCCATCTAAACCCTGTACTCATCAACATGTAAGAGCATTAATTCAAATTTTATGTGATATGTAGGAGTTTATTGAAAAGAAAATCTAAATTTACCGTAATACGTAGAAGTAAATTGAAAAGAAAATAGAAGGGAAAATGTTTTTTAGAAAATCTTTAATTATTTTTATATTAATTAATAAATATATAATTAATGGAAAGAAAATCTAAATTTTATTGAAAAGAAAACAGAAGGAAACATGTCTTATAGAAACTCTTTAATATAATTTATTATTTTAAATGGTAATTTATTTTATTATTTTATTATCTAATTTATAAATCAATGGTTTTAAATTCTTTAACCTATTTTGTAGTAGAAATATAAATTGATAACCAAATTAGTGCTTAATTGATAAAATAGGATTATTATTTTAATTTGTAACTTATTTTATTATTTTATTATCTAATTCATAAATCAATGATTTGACGATCCAAACTGTACTCATCAAGAGTATTAATTCTTTTTTCAAATTTAATGTGATACGTAAGAGTTTATTGGAAAGAAAATCTAAATTTACGGTGATACGTAAGAGTTTATTGGAAAGAAAATCTAAATTTACGGTGATACGTAAGAGTTTATTGGAAAGAAAATCTAAATTTACGGTGATACGTAACATTGGAAAGAATAGAAGGAAACATGTTTGTTTAGAAACTTTTTAATATTTTTTATATTAATTAATAAATATATAATTTACGGAAAGAAAGTCTAAATTTATGTTGATACATAGAAGTACCATTGAAAAGAAAACAGAAGGAACATGTTTTATAGAAACTCTTTAATATAATTTGTCTTTAAATAGAATTATTATTTTAGATGGTAACTTATTTTATTATTTTATTATCTAATTTATAAATAAATGATTTTAAAATTTTTAACTTATGTTGTGGTAGAAATCTAAATTGAAAACCAAATTAGTACTTAGCACAGATAAAATCCTAAATAAAATAATATTATTGTTTTAATTGGTAAGTTATTTTATTATTGAATTTATAAATCAATGATTTGAAATTCTTGACACCCTTGTACTTTTAATAATAGTATAAATATTTATAAATGCGCATCACATTACTACCATGCCACGTGCATTTATTAGCATAATTTCTTAAGCTAAATTTTCCTATTATGTTTATTCAAATTTGTATATTCAATTGCAATTTTAAAATGGATATAAGTTGAATCTAGATCAAATAAAAATATTCTAATCTCAGATAAAATAGCATATTAAAATGGATATTCCAAAAACAGAGCATAATTTCTCTCTAAATGTAATTAAGAATCAAAATTTTACTTGGGTTTTTTTAATTCCAAAGACTAGTAGGCTCCTAAATGAGAAAGCAGCCCAAGAAGAGCTGGATTGTGCTTCATTTGTTTGAATAATAATAATAAACCTATGTGATTGTGCTTCATTTGTTTGAAAAATATAAGATAACAAGACCACTTGTTTTTACTGGAAACCAGTTTTATTTTAATATAAGATAGAAGTTTTATTTTAATATTTATAGATGCGCATCACATTACTACCATGCATTTATTAGCATAATTTCATAAATTAACTTATCCTATTATGTTTATTCAAATTTATATATTCAATTGCAATTTTAAAATGGATATAAGTTTAATCTATATCAAAAAAAAATATTCTAATCTCAGATTAAAATAGCATATTAAAATGGATATTACAAAAACAGAGCATAATTACTTTCTAAATCTAACTCAAAAATAAGAGAATAGTCATAGCAGAAGCAAAGAATTACTTGGGTTTTTTAATTCCAATAGGCTCCTTCCGCTTCTAAATGAGAAAGCAGCCCAAGACTAGCTGGATTGTGCTTCATTTGTTTGAAAAATAGTAATAAAACCATTTAGTTTCTTAAAATACTTTTTTTCCCAAGAGTACACTAGTTTTTACTGGAAAACAAATTAGGGAAAAAAGAAAAAAATAACTATAGTTGACTTCTCATGCAGCGTTCATAATTTTAATTTTAAAATAGTAGGAGCCAAATGTTGCAAAATTTACTAATAATAACTGAATAGGTGGATTCTTGGCTACAAATGTAACATTATTGTAATGAATTTTGCAGGTTGCATTTCCTGTCTTGGAGGAACTAGATATTGGCAGATTGGAAAGCCTTACAGCGATATGGGAAGGCCAATCCCAATCACTCATAGTGAAGGAAGCACAAGTTTCCTTTCAAAGCCTAAGGTCCATGACAGTAGGGGGATGTGAGAAATTGGTGAATGTGATTGCCTCCAATGTGCTCCCAAGCTTACAAAAGCTAGAAAAACTTAAAGTCTCCGAATGTGATTCAGTGAAAGAGATATTTGCAGTTGAAAGGGGACAATTAGGAGAAAAAGATGGAGTGCATGACGAGATCACTGTCTTCCCTCAATTAAAGTATTTGGAACTTGAAGAGTTGCCCAGAGTAGAAACCCTCTTCAACCACAAGGTATGTACATAGATTCATTAACTCCCATGACGTCACTTCTTTAATAATTAATGTATAAGATTTACTGACTAAAAAATGTAAATGAAACAACTTATTTCCTCTTCCTCATCCCACATGAAAAGTTGCCCATTTAATTAAATTTCCACTGGGACTATAATAACTTATCAAAAAATGAAAAGAAGAAGAAGAAAAACGATGTGAATGAAAAATTATCGTGCCTTTTCTATTTTTATGCATGCTTACCTATAAATACTTTTTATTCATTCTACAATTTTACCTTTTATGCCCACGATGTATTAAGTTTTTCCAAGGTTCGTTTGTTTGGATGAAAAATTATGATGAAAAGTGATAGTGAAAGAAAAAAAAAATCAAGTTTCCATCATCTATTTGATTAGCAAGAATATTTTTGAAGAAAATTGTGAGAAAATATTATTTTGCTAGTTTGGATAGTATGAAGAAAACAGAAAATGATTAAATTTACCAAAACACCTTTCTAATTTCAAATGCTAATAAAATAAATAAATTTATGTTATATGAATACTTTTTATATTCAATTATTCATTTTAGTAAAGAAATAATAAAATATGAATTATTAATTATTAATTTTTTATTTGTTGGTCGACGTAAACAATAATGTACTCTTCACTCGTTTTGAATAAAATTTTATGAGCTAATATATAACAAGGTTTAGTAATTGTTTTCTTAGCAAGCCATCACTGGACTCACCACCACCATGTAGTATGTACACTAATCAGAAAAAAAATATAATTCATATAGAGTTACCGCTTGTCATTAATCTATTGAATACTTAATTTATTAATATATATATATAAATTTTTTGCATCACAAATGAATAGGTATTCGGTGCACCGTGCATTGAGCACATCACTGTCATTTGTGTTGTACAAGCATGGTGCGCGTACAACACGCATAGATATGAACATGTCATTATTGCGCAGTGCACCGAGAACATTATATATTTTCTCATCAGAAAGAAGGTTTTTGCAAAAATTTCTAAAATTAGATCTTCCATTATTTACCCAAAAAAAAAATTTAAATCTTCCATTAGCTTTTATATTCTTTTCAATCTTTGTGCATGCTTTTACACCAATCAGATTAGAACTGCATTTATTAGCAAAAAAGTTTTACACTTTTCTACTAAACTTTATTTATTTATTTTTATTTAATTTTATTTTAGAAAAAAAAAAAAACTTTATTTTTATTGTTATTCAAAAAATAGAAATGTGGACTTCAAACTCTGAAAGCCGAATGGGTCCAAACCCCATCTCTTATTGTGCCTTACAAGCCCACCATTCCAACAGAAAAGGTTGGCCCAATGGTCCCACTAGAATGCCGCCATTATTTTGGTTGGAATGGCCCAAGAAGCATTTTTAAAATTAATTTACATTTAATTAAAAATAAAATGTCATATTAAGAAGCGCTCCACAGTATTTTTGTTTTATTGACTTTTTATCTACATATTTCTCTAATATGGAAATATTCCCCAAACACAAAATTGCGAAGAATTTTTTTTTTTTTTTTTTTTTCTAGAATTAGAAAAGTCATTAAATTTTTAATAGTGAAAAAATGGATGAAGAAATACGTCTTACTATGTCGTTTTCAACCATGTAAGTCTTTTAGGTTAAAATTTAGCTCCTCTTTTCTTACTTTTCTTTTTTCTACTCAAGTTAGGATACTATTTTTCTCTCCAATTTTTATTTTTGGTAGAGTACTATTTTATTATATGTTTTATTAAAAAAAAAACAAAAAAAAAACTCATGCAATAAAAAAATCTATTAGTTATTTATTTTAACTCCAGGTTTAGAGTTGATGACTTGTGTTTACGGCTAAGGATTTTCTTTCTCCAAATTTGGATTTGGATGGGTTGTGCTATGCAACTTAATCTATATACATGTCCTATATATATATATAAAAAAAAAAAAACACACACACACACACAGCTTAAGCTAAAGCAATCAATTTTGTTTTTGGGAAAAAATAAATTTCCAGAAATTTAAAGAAATCATTTTCTTGAAAACCTATAAAATTACAATTACTATGAAATTTTTATTTATTTTTGGATGTTACCAAACACACTCAAAAACCTTGAAGAATGATGTTAACTAACACCCATGTATCCTAGTGCAAAATTTCACTATTTCAACACCAAGTGATATTATAAATGTGTTACATTCCGCTGTATAACCTAATGAGCCACAATTAGTTGACATATTCACAAATTGAAAGGATGCTTGTTATTGCAAATTGAATACTTAATTGTGGCTTATAAATGCATATGCTTGTTAACAAACAAACAAACAAACAAAAAAAATTGCATGAGGTTCAAAACAGTACATTGGTTGAAAATATTGGGAAAGACACACTTAATGACATTGTTTAACTCATATTTTAATATCAAAGTTATAACTTAGTGATACTATCCAATCAGAAAACAATATTACCTTTTGTATATCTAAATTAACAATTTTTAGATCACAATATGATTTGAAAGGTGAATTTATTATTCTCTTGATGAACATTTGTGTACAACTTTAATTCAATTTAGTTTTTTTTTTCTCTGATGGCTAGATTAGGCTTCCATGAGGTGACGTCATCTGCTAGAGAACCCTAAGGCAGAACCTTTTTTTCTTTTTTCAAACAACAAAATTCATGATTTTGCAACCGGTGAAAGACGTTGGTTTAGTTTTACGTGATTTTTTTGTTTCTAAAATATTTATTTTCCTATTTTTTAATTCAATTTCCTTATTATGGATATTTACATAATTTTATTTCAATAATCAATGGGTTAATTCTCCATCAGTCAAATAGGGTAAGCTACAATAACTAATAAACAAGATATCTGAGCACATCACTGTCATTCGTGTAGTACAAGCGCGTGCACATGTACAACACATCCGGACACGGACGGTCATGATTGCCCTGTACACCGACCACATTGTATATTTTCTCATAACCAAAAAACAAAAAAAAAATTGCGAAAGTTTTTCCAACAGGCTTGCCGACGATTCTATTATAACCTTAATTATATACTAACATATCATATTAATATGTTGTTATTATTTTTTTTCAAAAAGATTACAAATCTCATTCTATTAAACACAAACATGTCAATATGTCAACAGACAAACCACACCGCATTTCATGCAACCACCCGCATACACAGTATGTTTCAAACTTTCATTCAAACAGGTGTTTATATATATTAAATTAGAGATCTTCCATTAGCTTCTATATTCTTCTTAATCTTTGTATTTGATTTTATATCTATTAGGACCATCTTAACATGCAATTTTTACACTTTTCTACTTATCTTTAGTTAAACAATAAAGATTTGGACTTAAAACTCTTAAAGCCAAATGGCACAAATCCCATCTCTAATTCGGCTTTAAAAATACATCTCAAGATCACAACTCTTAGTCTCTTATTCAAATTTCTATATTTAATTGCAATATTAATTGAATGGGTAATTCTGCTTTAGAAGCCCACCATTCCGATAGAAATGGTGAAATGGTTAGCCCAATGGTTCCACTCGAATGCCATCCCATTATTTTTGTTGGCATTTTTTTAATTAATTTACATTTAAGCTCCATTTATTTGGGTATAAAATATTTTTTTATTTTTTGGTATTTAGTTGTCGTAAAAGTATTTTTTTTTTATTTATAAAGAAAAAATATATATTAAAATCTAACAAATATAACTTAACCTTTAATTTTCAACAAGTTATTCTACACTTGACACGTCTAGTCCAATGGAATCGACCTCAACCTCGACTTAGACCTCTGTTGAATAAGTAAAAATAAAAAAATATTTTATTGGAAAAGGAAAAATATTTTACCAGCCTTCATGTAAAATAAAATGTCATATTAAGAAGCAGTTACTCCACACTAATTTTGTTTTATTGATTTTTTTTTTTTTTGGTAAATAAATAAATAAAAATAAATAAATAAATCTCCTTTCATAAAATAAATACTTATCTGACAACAAGTATAAATGTTTTGATAATATAGATAAATTTTAAAGTTTGTGTAGTTATTTTTTTGGTTTAATGAAATTTTAATTTAATAAGTTCAAACAATGCAATAACCTTAATGAACCTTAGTAGGTAATAATTACTTTTAATAAAAAAGTAAGAATTAAATGATTTTTATTCTTAAAATACATTTGATTTGTGAATGTACTTAGTTTATTTGTAAAATATCACACCATATAGCTGAATCTTCATGCAGTGTTGATATTATCATTTTAAAATGGTAGGAATGGAATCTTATAATAAAATATACTAATAATATGCCCAGAAGTGTTGGATTCTTGACCACAAAATGTAATATATAAAATGAAATTTGCAGGTTTCATTACCCGGGAGAAACTGACTATTGAAAACCTACAAAACCTTACAGTAATATGGGTTGATCATTCGCAACCACTAGCTAGAGCAAGTGATGTCATTCACTTTGTTTTTGCCTTAAAAAGAATTTTCTCATTATTTTTTAATTACTTTCTAAATAAAATCGGATTCACTGTGCTTTCAGTGGGAGCCTGCTATCCAATCATAAAAGAAAACAATATTACCTTTTGCATACCTCAATTAACAATTTTTAGATCACACTATGATTTGAATGGTGAATTTATTATTCTCTTGATATTTGAATACTAACTTTCTAACTAAATGATTATTTTTCTCAAGTACAATATTTATCCTTTTAAATATGAAATAATCTTTTTAGTTTCTCCTCTCTCTCCAATCTTTGACCGGGCTAATTCTTAATCCCTTTCTAAATTTTTTTTCTGTCCATGAACCCATTTATCACTTGACTGACAAGTACATGTATTATATACCTACAATCTATAATCTTTCATTACATATTATCCTCCTCTTTTTTTCTTTTCTTTTTTTTTAATTTATTATTATTATTTGTTTACCAAGGCAAGAAGATTTCACTGCATATATAGAATTCAAACTCGCTGTAAAAGTATTAAATATTAATAATATATATTTTTTGGCACCAAAATATTAAAATTTACCTACTATAGAAATAATTAAAAATATATATATTAAGAAAACTCAACTTTTTTCACGGACTTTTCCAAAATTAGAAAATGGACACTTATTGAGGGATGGATGGAGTAACTCTAATTAATTATTACATATTTGAAAAACAGAAATCCAATTGATAATCTTAAAATTCGTTTGATTGTTTAATATTATTCTCAATTAGTCCTGCAATTTTTTGACATCAAAAGCATCATCATTGATTTCTAATGGAGACTGATATAGCATTACTCATTACTGCTTAGTTGAATCTCACCAAACATCACCTTGAGCTTTCAAAACTGACATAAATTTTATTTAAGCCTATATCTCTTAATTTCAAATTCACTCATTTATCTAAATTGACTATTACATTCTAATAAGTCTAATTTAGTGGGGTATTTGAGTTTGACCTTGTGCAATTTTTCCCGCATTAATTAAAATGAAATGGGATGTAATGAATTTTGCAGGTTAGTTTCCCAGCTTTGAAGAAATTGAAAATTACAAAATTGCAAAGTCTGGCAGTGATATGGGACAACCAATTATTCCTAGATTTGAGAGCACAAGTTTCGCAGCTAAGGTTTGTTATTGTTCAAGGATGTGAGAAACTAGTGAATGTAATTCCACCCAATGCATTCCCAACGGGGCTTATGGTGTTTCACAGCCTAAAATATTTGATACTTAGTAAATGCAACAGCCTGAGGTATGTATTCTCATTCTCAATAGCAAGAGGTCTCAAACAACTCAGAACGCTATGGGTTGTAGGATGTAGTGTGATGGAAGAAATAGTTAGAAGTGAAGGAGAAGGAGAAGAAGATGACATGGAGGAAATTGTGTTCTCTCAACTACAGGAACTGCGTTTGGATTATCTAAAAAACCTCACATGTTTTTGTGGGACAAATAATGCTTTTAAATTCCCATCCTTGGAGTGGGTTTATCTGGGGAAATGTCCCCAATTGCAGACATTCACAACCGGATGCTTAAGCACACCTAATAAATTAACAATTGATTATGAAGTCGGCGAGGGCAATGATGTTATCGACCTTAATGACTATGTGCAGCAGTTTGTTCGGAGAGAAAAGGTAACTGTAAAATGTCATGAATTTTTTAGTTAAAGATGATTTACGCATTATTTTTGCTGCATAGTAGTGGTAAACAATCTGCACTAGTTTCATTTAACTTTTGTCCAGGAATCACCACAACAAAAGACACTGCCAATGCTTTTCATATAACCCCCTTCTACTTCTGTTTGATTCAGGGACTAGCGGTGGATGAAAGTCCTGGTGATGGTGAAGGCGAAGACGATTATGATGATGGAACGGATGATGACGAAGGCGAAGACGATGGCAATGATGTTATCGACCTTAATGACTATGTGCAGCAGTTAGTTCGGAGAGAAAAGGTAACTGTAAAATGTCATGAATTTTTTAGTTAAAGATGATTTACGCATTATTTTTGCTGCATAGTAGTGGTAAACAATCTGCACTAGTTTCATTTAACTTTTGTCCAGGAATCACCACAACAAAAGACACTGCCAATGCTTTTCATATAACCCCCTTCTACTTCTGTTTGATTCAGGGACTAGCGGTGGATGAAAGTCCTGGTGATGATGAAGATGATGACGACCTTAATGACTATGTGCAGCAGTTTGTTCGGAGAGAAAAGGTAACTGTAAAATGTCATGAATTTTTTAGTTAAAGATGATTTACGCATTATTTTTGCTGCATAGTAGTGGTAAACAATCTGCACTAGTTTCATTTAACTTTTGTCCAGGAATCACCACAACAAAAGACACTGCCAATGCTTTTCATATAACCCCCTTCTACTTCTGTTTGATTCAGGGACTAGCGGTGGATGAAAGCGAAGACTATGACGAAGATTATGATTTCGGTGATGATGATGATGATTATGATTGTGATGATGATTTGGATGGTTTCATGTTGGGGATGGTGAGGAGGATGATGTATGGGCGACGACGACGACGACGACGAAACAAATCCTGGTGAAGCAAAAGAGGATACTTCCTGCTAAAAGCAGTAAAGAAGGTAACGCTTGTGACGTGCTTTTATAATGCAAGGTGCGTCTGATTGGAAAAAGTACATGTGGGAATCTCTTGTGACGTGCTTTTAGAATTTCAAATTGATTTTTTAGGATGTGAATTCATCTAAATTCTTTCAATAATGATTAGAGACAAGGACTCTTGTTACTTTTAAAAGCAACAAGGACTCTTTTGCAGGTATTTATCTCAATCACTAATTCCACGTCCCGTGAGTTATGTAGTCGGTAAAATAAAGTCTTATATCATTTTCCTTAAAATATATAATTCCACTCTCATTTAAAAGGAAATGACATTTATAACCCTAATTTCACAAGTCAAGAATTGTTTTTTGAAATTACACAACTACCCTTCTAAATATATGTTAATTACAGTTGAAGTTTTGAGCAAGTCAGGAAATCATCTATTACCAATAAAACAAATATAATGAACCATTATTTTATATTCTCTAGCGCATGGAAAATCTGCTCATCAATTCACATCCAGTTAATTCCAGTTAAAAAGTGAACCTTCAATTTTTTTTATCATTACTCTTTCATTTTTTGCAAATGGGAAATGGACTAATACTTTGCTCCATCACAAGTATACTTTGCAGTTATATATATTAATTGGGAGTTGCTGCTGCCTTTATGGTATTACTACTTCATTAGTACTCATAGCGTCCATTTTCTGTTTCTGGCTAAACAACCTCTATTCTTTGCAGGTGGGACTAAACTATTATATTCATCTCTGAAATATGAAGATGGTGATCCGATCCGATGACCGGGTTGTCTCCTACAATTGCCAAGAACATTTGTGGGGTTACAGAATTTGAACATATATATATATGACATTTCATTAATTACTTCCCTTCGTATATAGTTAATTGTGCTAAATTGTATTGACTTCAATTTGCTTACCCTGTTCCTTTTCTGCTTAAGTGTTGCTAGAAACCTATTTAGCTAGCTATGGTTGAACTATTATATGCATGTATTCAGTTTTATTGTTTAATACATTGGATTTTCACTCCTGAACTATTTTAATATATTTATTTCATTTAGGATTTTATATAAGATTTCTTTTCTTTTTTTTTTTACACATTTTAGCAGCAGGAAAAAAACACCTAAATGATCTTCTATGCATCATATGTTAGTTAGTAGTGAAATACTATGTATGTCAGGGTGGAATTCAGATTCTTTGATAATACACACTTCAAAATGTTGTTGTTGTTGTACCATTTCTATAAATAGCGTGATCAAGGCCTGCGGTTTAGCATTATCTCGTCTAAAGATGAAAGGTATAGGATTCAAGTCTCTCCCATAAACATTGCGGGAGTCTTGTTAGGGAAAAATAAAAAATAAAAATAAGATGGAGGTGATAAAATATTACCAGTACCCTCATAGGTAAGACCACCCTTGATTAATGACTTGAAGTAATGTGGATTAGCCTTGAACATTTGGCATTTATGCTTCTTATTCAAAGATCTTTGTTATTTCCATAATATAATCAATGTTAATGGTCACATTCAAAGAATCTTAGGTTTCTTCAGCTAAATAGCTATTAAAGACAACAATGTATGATACTAGCTAGAATCCATGAAAATCTTTTATTTAACCCCTTCTTCAAGGCTATCAAACACCACCATTAACAATGCAAATGAGGCTAGAAGCCAAAACACAAAACATTGGAAATTCCCACCACACTTGCTGATAAATTACAAGTTTAATGCACACTAGTCATTTGAAACCCTCTTTGGATCACACACGCCCTTTTGAGGACAACAATTTCCTGAGAAGCTCCAATGGGACTAGAAATTGAAGAGCAATTTGTGGATTCACTGTCCTCAGTGAACCACAAATTATGCATCAAAAATTTCATATGGAGCAAGGAAGAATGGCCTGAAATAAGTCACAACGAATTCACGGATGGAGACAATGACATCCCGGTTATAAGTCTACGAGGAATTTTGGACGAAAAGGAAGGACAAGAGTATGCCGAGGCGTGCTGCAGCTAGCCAAAAATGGGGATTCTTTAAGCTGGTGGATCATGGCGTTGCTTCGGAAATAGTTGAGAAAGCAAAAACGCGGTTACAAAAGCTTTTCGACCTTCCCATGGAGCAGAAGCTGAAAGGAGGTAGATCAGCAACCTTACCGTTGGGGTACTGTGCCACTAATCCTGATTATGGACACAACTTGCCTTGGGCAGAAATATTACAACTACTTCAATCACCACAACAGATTGTGGCTTTTGCAAGAATGGTTTTTGGTGAACAACATCAACCATTTAGGTAAAATATTCATATTCCAAATTACAAAATTAAACATTATGGCATTTGTATGTTGATTTTTATAATCTTCATGTCTCAGTGAAGCCTTGATCGAGTACATGGATGCATTGGACAAGCTAGGAATGACCATTTTCGAGATGCTAGCTCATGGACTAGGCCTTGTTGATGACTTCTTTACCAAGAATTTCGACGAGAAAGAGGCAACTATGATCCGAGTCAATAGTTACCCTCCTTGTCCACTCCCGGAGAAGTGTCTCGGAGTAGGGAGCCACTCTGACCCGCACACACTTACAATATTGCTACAGGACGACGTTGGTGGTCTTCAGGTCCTTAGGAGTGACAACCAATGGGTCGGAATATCTCCTGTTCCCAACTCATTTATCATCAACATTGGTGACACCCTTGAAGTAATTTCTCTCACACAATGTCACAAACAACAGATTTGGTGATTTTGATGAAATTGGTTCACTAATAATATTTTTCAAAAATGTGACATTGACATTTTTTTAAAAAAAATATGATCATTGATTATAGTTTATATATTAAATTTACTTTTGTAGGCATGGACAAATGGGAGGCTGAGGAGTGTTGTGCACAGAGCAGTGGTCAATAAAGAGAGGAATAGGATGTCACTTGCATATTTTCTTAGCCCTACAAGCAATGCCCTAATAGATTGCCCTCCACAGCTTATGGATGAAGAGACTTACCCAAGAAAGTATGTGCCCTTTACCTGGGCAGACTTCAGGAAGGAGCTGTTGATCCAAAAGAGGGTTGTGGGCAAAACTGCCCTTAACAGATACCTCATTTCTAAATGAAACATGTACAAATATGTCTTTGTTTCATGGCCTAAACCCTCAGTGTTCCACACACACACGTCTGGTGTGGATTGTTAAAGTGAAAAATGAGACCTGTGTAGTGAGCTTTGATGTTTTTCTTTATGTTTGTTGGTTTATGAAATAAATGGTAACTTTGATGATGTGATTCACTTTTCAGCTTTTACACATACACATGATATTATGATCCCATTGATGCAGAGTGTTAGGAGATCAAATATTTGTCATTATTTACAGGAATTAACTCTACTCATACTTAAACTCATCTCATAATGGTAAATTAAAACATTAAACATAATAAATTTGAATTAATAAATCAAAGGTGAAAATGAGATTGACAAATTTGGTGAGGGGGCTTTTGAAAACCAAGAGGTTTGGAGAAATGAAGCTTATTTTAACAAGTTCATGGGCTTTTTTTTTTAGTATGATGGAATAAGGGTTGAAATGTTTTATGTGAGAATATTTTGGGGTTCTAGAAAAAGGGACGAAATCAAATAATCAAAATAATGTTTTTAGAAGTTTTGGGTATTTTGGAGGAAAAAAATGAAAAAATAAGGTCTAAAATGACATTTTAAATAATTTTTAGCATTTGTAGAATAAATAGAACATCTTGAGATTTATGTTTTGTAAAAACAATGATTTTTTAAAATGGATTTGAAATTAAGTTGACAAGAGAGGGTTTGAAACAACTTGGACAAAATTAAGTTTAAATTGACAATTTGATGAATTTGAAAATTTATTTTAAAAAGTTCTAAAGTGGAATTTAACATCCAAAACCATCATTTGCATAAAGATTTGAGGAAGGGGAGAATCGAGAGTAATGAAAAAACCGTATATAAAAGTAACAAATATGAAATAGGTGTTAACAACAGTTATTCTATATATATATATACATACATACATATATGTGTGTATGTATACATACGCTTGATTTAAATGGACATCCTTAACTTTTTTATATGGCATAACTTAAATTTTGCAAACAAGGACAAGTGACATCATTCTGAATTTACCATTTAGCATGAAAAGGAATTTTCTTCTATGGTTCACTGTTTTCTCGCCTGCATTATTAAAAATACCCAAAAACTTTAATTGGTTCTTACACACACATGCTTCTTCACTAAAACTAGAACTCCTGATTTTCTTTTGGAAAATAAGAATTTGATACCGCTAGGCCACTGACCTATTAGTAAGAAAATGAAATTTTAATTAGCTAACTATCATGCTTTTGTCTTTATATCGTTGAAGGTAGATTAGTGATTAATAGTAATTCAAACTATTCTCAATAGACATGCCAACCGACGGTAAACAATAAACTAATGATTCAATGTAATTATATATAAAATTTGTTGATTTTAAATAAAATTGACATCCCTTTTCCAATCAATTATTATTTTCTTTTTCCTCACACTCGATCCTTTTTCAAGAGTTAAATAAATAAATAAATAAATAAATCTCTACCCAACCTGAAATAAATAATAGAAGATAATGTCAAAAGAATTGTTTATGGAAAATTAAAATAATGTCAAAGACATTTCGTCATGGATGACTTACACACACATAAACTTTTTGTTTTACTTTTAAAAAAATTAATTGCACTCATAACGATTTACGTTTTTGGAATACTAAGAATATGGTGCATCAGCACAATGGTTAGTTATTATTCTCTATTATCAAAAAAAAAAAGTTGTGAATATTATAATTATCAAATTGGCATTAGATACGAATACTGCTTTCAAAACCATACATTGCTAGGGAACCGATTCTTAATGTTTTATTAATTATAATCTATTCATTCATTCATAACTCAGCTTCATTGTCAAACTTAAAATTGGTTGAATTTCGAGGTAACTTGCATTCACATCATAAATAATCCATTCAAGATCTCTCTCTCTTGAAATATAATTATATATATACACACACAAACATGTATAAATATTTAATAGTATATATGTAAATGCATATAATGTCTTTTTTTCGATTCTTATTTATGATTAACGTTTTACTCAGGCTTCTGCTCCCGATCTTACCTTATGTGATTTAGATTTTGTTATTTTCGTACTGTTGATCCGCTAATCCTCTTTGTGTGACTAAGGTCCGACATCCTTTTTTTTTTTTTTTTTTTTCAAAACCCTTATATATTTTTATTTTTTTCTTTGGGTAAGGGGTTAAAGGTAAGTTTGTAAAAGAAAATTACATGCATTTGATTCCGAAAGTCTATTCAATCTTTTAGCCCTATTTTTTAAATCCATAGTATGGAATTTTGCTTTTTTAAAAGTGTCATGATCAATTTTTGCTAGGTGTAAATAATTCTTTTGAATGATATATATGAGTACCAAATTAAAAAAAAAATTTAAATTTAAAAAAAAAAAAAAATAGAAATTTGCTTTTTTTGATTTGTGGGTTCATATGTGCAGCTTTGGAATTTGTTGAGGCAAACTTGGAATAAAATTTGCAAAAGAACAAATTCAACCTTCAATTCGAACTTCGACGTCTAACCACAAATTCAATCTAATTAAAGGACGATTTTAATTTCAAATTTTTTAGTTCCTGCAATTGAAGATCCCAAAAAAAAAAAAAAAAAAAAAAAAAAAAAAAAAAAAAAAAAAATTAACAAATTTAAAACAAGATCGAATTTGGAAACATTCAAATTTGGTCCTCAACCTAAAACAATAAAATTACAAATACAAAGTGGAATTAACTTATCATGTGGTAGTGCCAATCATGGGACTGGACCTCTCCAGTACATGAGATGATTTTAATTCTATACTATTCTTAGGAAAATATTTTTAACTTCCAAAAGTACTATTTACTTTTCTAAAATACTGTGTAATTTGGTTGTACTTTTCTAGTCTGAATTATTTCAATAAATATAAAGTTTTCTTTTTTTAAAAAAAAAAAACACTATAAAGTTTTCCTTTTATTAATAACAAAAAAAGTAGTTTATATCATGTTTCTCATAACTTCTAAATTGCAAAAAAAATTAAAATCTCAGATAATTCCAAAAATCCCCATGTTCATCCATACTCAGCAAAGGAATAAGTATTGACAGAGGTAATTTTGTCAAAAGTTAAAAACTTTTTAATGAAATTATGGGAGTACTTTTACTATATTTTTCTAAATGTTTTGTAATTTTTTTCATTATACAAAGTTTCTATGCATAATTTTTTTTTTTTTTAGTCTAATAATGGTTAGTAGTTATTTGAGAGTGGAGGGAATTGAACATAAAATGAATAAGGTGGGGACACTTTAGACCTGATCCTTTTTACCACTCAGACAATACCACCACTCTTTTTACATAAATCTAAATGTGTGAGAGCTTTGTTTAAACAATTACTTCCATAAATACTTGGATACCTCTCAAATTCTATCAGATGACAAAAAGAGTCAAGACATTATATAGAAATTTAATTATAGTCATAAGGTCCAAAATAAAAGAAATTATGTATGAAAATTACAAATTTGAGTGGTCCTTGTAATTGTCTGTTTATCATGTGACATTGACTTGTGAATGGAACATTTTTTCCGAACTTGTCACATGAGAATGCTTGGTGGTGTAGGTTATGATTACATGATATGGATGCCATTGTAGTTGAGTGTGGTGGTGTGTGTAAACAAAGTGGTAGAAGTGATAACTTTGGAAGTGACAATGCCGATGAAAAAAACTAATTTAACACAACGATAAGATTAAATTTTTGTAGAAGTATTCTCTTTTTAAAATTACATGTACTTGATTTTATCCAAAAATTATAATAACGGGAGTATTGTGCACTGTACATAAGCAAGACTTTTTAACATTGCACGTGGCGATGAGTCTAATGACAATGGTGGAGTTGAGATTTACAGTGACTGATATATGATGGAAAACATTATCCCTGTACCATCACAACATAGTGATGTATAGTAATAAGCACATATATTGTGATGGTGGATGTGGAAAACTATGGCCACTATGTGATTAATGTGGTGACAAGTATGTGTGGATGTTGCAATGGACATTGTGAAATAAAGTGGCTTCACACTTTCACTAAAATTTTGGGATCCAATAACAAGGTTTTACAATAATTCTTCCAAGTACCAATAATTTCATAAATCAGAAAGGTTATAAGAGGGGAAAATATCTTGATAATTATGTTCTCTCTTGTATATAATGGTCATGTGGCAATACAGATGGAAGACACATATATATATCATATCACATAGTGTGTATAAATGTGAAATTTTTAGCTTTTTGTAATTATTATGACATAAATATGGAGACTAGTCATTGAGAAATGGTCCTTTAAGTCGTCTACTTTAAATAAAAATATCTATTTAGACTTTCCTATATGTTAATAATTTTATTATCTTAATTCGAAGTTTCTTTTTTCTTTTTCTTTTTTTGGAATGTAGAAGTTTCTTTGAAGCTCCCTTAACTAGTTTCACAGAAAAAAAAATGAAAATAACAACAAAAAGTAACTTAGCAATTGGTCAAAAAAAAGGAAATTAGCACTTAAACTAAATATTTTGGCGCTTGTCCAAAGTGGAAAATTTGAAAAGCAAACTTGAGCAGGTAAGAAAAAATAGTTGCATGCTTGAAGATTCATCAAACAAAATTTGTTATATATATATAATTGAAAAAAAAAATGTGAGCTTGTAAAGATGATTGAAAAAAAAATGTGAGCTTGTAAAGATGAAAAGATAAATAAGTATTGAGTAATGATAATGAGTCTCGATAAATTTGACTAATTTTTCGAGAATAAGAAGTGATGTTGTCAGGTCGTTACAGATATTAAAGAAATGATTATATTAGTCTTCTTCATTCATATAAAATAGTTAGAGTTGTTCGACTTTCGAACTCTAAATTTATATATATATATATATATATATATATAATTTCTATTTATTTAACTACGTATCAAATACCTATCAAATAATAATAAAAATATTAAGTTAATTAATAAATAAAATGAGCTAAACACTTTCGGGGTATACCTCCATGAACTACATATTTATTGGATCTATCTAGATAGTTTGTGCCTAGCCCACCAGGGACAAACTAACATCACATTGGCTTTGTGCAACACAATCTTTGTTTATATGGTTAGAACAAAAAATAACAAGCTCAGCTACTATAATTTAAATTCATCAGTCAGCATTTAATTGTTTTTAAGTAATAAAAAGTTATATCTATTGCTCAAAATAACGAGTTGTGACTAATGACTTCAAAAAAGTCAACTCTATAGGTTTATCATTAATATTTTCACCAAAAACAGTGTGGGTCATTCGTTACACGAGGAGCTGTTCAATGCTGACACACTGCAAATTAACAATGCTTGTTGGGAGACAACATTTCTATCTTCTTTTATCTTTTACGTTACATTGCTTTATATATATACATATATATGTATATATATAATATATGTATTCTTTTTCCCTCTCGAAATGGCAAGTCGGTGGCCTCTTTCTTGGAAACATTAATGGATCTCCTAGCTAGACCTTTTCACATTTCATCCACCATTGACTCCAACCCATATGTACCGAAAAGCTTCAGCAAACAATACCAATAGTTGTCTCACATTTCGTGTCCTATCCGTGTGATTGTGTTCACTAAAAGTCTAAAAAAAAGTCTTTTCTAATAAACCGTAAATATCTATTCTATTTTGATATATTTTTTAAATTCATGTTCATATTAGTGATGATAAAAATTTTACATTAGGTGTCAACCTACTTATACTTGTTTTGCAGAAAGAAAAAAAAAAAGACTCGCATAAAAAAATAAGTCACCAAACATGACATAAGTGGAAATCTTTAGATGTTCTACATCAATAACTATTTTTTGTTCTCTATTATAACTATAAAAACAATGTGAAATGTGACAATGTCCCAAATTTATTAAACTAAATGGAGCATGTATGGCATGGAGTAGACAAATAATAAAATTTAACCTTGTGATTGTGTTCACTCAAACTTAATTTTGACACTATATTTTCTAACCATGTGATTTTGTTCACTCAAACTTCAAAAATTCTTTTTCTAATTGCATATTTAGAGTTCCTTACAGAAATCTTAATTTTCTATTATACTCTGTGTAGTTTTAAATTTCATGTTCATATTGATGCAAACAAATTTTAGGTTAGGTATAAAGCCACTTATATTTGTTATTGTCTGACTTGAAAATAATTGTATAAAGATATATCACTAAACACGGAACAAACAGAATCGTTAGATATTTCTTTATCACAACTAAAAATGCAAAGTGCAGTGTGACAATGTCCCAACACATTAAACAAAAAGGGAGCACATATGCATGTCGAGTAGACAAATAATAAATTTTAACTCTACTTTAAACTCTAAAAGATCTTTAATTATCTAATTGCATGTTTAGAGTTGCCTTATATGGAGTACCTTATTTACCAAAACTTGAAAAGAATTGTATGAGGACAAAATCACTAAACATAGAAACAAACGAAATCATTAGATGTTATGCATCAACAACCATTTTTGTTTCTTTATTACGACTAAAAAAGTAATGTGCAGCATGACAATATCATGATTTATTAAACTAAATAGAGTATGTATGCATCGAGTAGACAAATTATATATTTTTAACACAATTTTTTTTTTTTTTTTTTTTATTTTGTGTGGCTCAATTAATCCAACTATTCATAAGGCTCATAATTTCTTCAGAAGTCAATTAAATTAATTATGATTTGGAAGAAGATTAATTAAGCACATTTTACTAATTGGATGTGTATGGGATAATGGATTCGGCATGTGCCCACTACTGAATTGCTCCACTAGATCACTCCTATTTTTCATTTCAAACTGCAATAAAATGAAACCTGATTGGCTCTGATGTATCAAATAACCAAAAAGAACAATTAATTATAAATAAAGCAAAAAAAAGCAATCTTTATCATGTTCGTGGTATATGGATAGGGCAAATCTCACATATATATATATATACACACACACACACTTGCAACACGATTTTTTCATGTGGCTTGTGTGTGATGGAAACAAATTTTTAAATTAGTAATTTTTTTGTTTGCACTTTATATGGATCCAATCATGTTAAAAAAATGGACCACTTTAATTTGTACTTTGTAATTGTGACAAATGAAGAAAGCATAAGGCAAGTGGAGGATTGCAAATTGGACGTTTAATATATTTGTGGAATAGTTTCAAAATTAAGACATATAAATTATAATATAAATGAAACTAAAAGCTTATATATATCTATATGGTGAAAACTAATGTGGCCTCAGCCAAGATGTGCGTCATCATGGCCTCACAGTTCTGAAGCAGTTTTTACGCGGTAGATATTCACAAGTTTTTATATTAAGGGTGTAGATGTTCTTAGTTGACCGAATTTATTTCAGACTTTTAGTATTTTAAATTCTAATATATTAAATTTTATGAGCTCGTATTAAGCACTAACTTGCTCAACTGGTCTTATTATATTAAAGATTTCATAGATTTTATTCAACATCAAGATTGTCCATGTATAAGTCTAAGCAGTGGATTAAATTTAATAAAATTTATACTAAAAAGCGAGGGTAAGTGATTAGGACAATCTTTAAAATTTATACCGAAATGTAAATATAATCAACTTCAATTGGGGACCGTTATGGGATGCAAGTCAAAGACTGTCGGTGGATGTAAAAATACTATAAAATCCTTACCCATAAGTACAAGGTAAAAAAATATAAAATACACAAAATAAGTATTATTGCAAGGTCTGGGAAGAGTTAAATATACGTTATCAAATTCGTAACCTTCAATTTATAATGGAACAATTTTACAATTGCGTCAAGACATAAGTATGACATATACTAAATAATGTCCCCGATCTCAATAACAACTTATTAACCCCTATTTTTTTAGATGAAAAACTTGAATTCAAATAAATAAGTAAATAAAAATGGCTCGCTAGACTTAATTTATCAATTTGGCCTTCTAAAATGGATTCACAACCCTTGAAATGTGAGGTGATGTATTAATTTGCTATTATGTGTGAAGTATTGTTTGTAACCACACTCATCATATCCGACACAGTATTGTCCGAATTTGATTTTCCCAAATCAGAGATTTCACAGGAGGTCACTCATTCTGATACTACTCCAGGTTAAGCACACTTAAATTCGAAATTCTGATAGATTCTGATAGGTATATAATTGATGCATTAAAATTTAATTTACAACCCTTAAATTAGGAGCAAACTAAGACCTTTATCACAAAATAAAATTGTGGAAGTTTTAGGTAACAAGAAATCATTTATCCACTTTGGATATGGCCTATCGGTTTAGTCACTGGACTTTTGAGCTTAGTAAGCTCAAGGTCTGGGGTTCAAGTCCTGCTGAGTGTTCTTTGTGACTAGTTTCCACTGCCCCTGCACTTACCCGACCAGAGTGGGGAGGTGCCCTTCCGGATCTTCTGAGATTAGTCGAGTTATTAAGGGACCCTAAAGATTCGTGCCATCCCAGACATCCCGGGTTAACTATAAAAAAAAAATAAGAAATCCTTTGACTGGACAATGTTGGACCATTATAGCAAGGTAGATAGATTAGTTAGTTGGTCATTGCAAGAAATATATATTGTATTAGCTAATTGCAAACATAAAGCCAGATAAATTAATTACCTTGGAACTTGACGTAACTACTTGACTTGAATATATATTCCAAGTTCTAAACTTGTCAAGGTTCAACATCTTTACTTTATCAACTCCGGTGAGGAGCTTCCTACTCTCCTATACCAACGACCACATACTTTTTTTTGGATGAGTGAGAGCATTCATTACCTATCACAAAATATAAAATAAATAGATCAAATCAAATTAAGGAGTAGGCATTGATCAATGACCAAAATTGCGTTACTCTTGACTGAAAAAAAAGGTAGTTGGTGATAACATATTGGAACTACCGGATGTTTCAACTATAGGAGTTGGATTGTACCAAATATGTGAGACAAAATTATTAATGCATTTGAATGAGATTGGGCAAACTCAATGTAAGAGGATTGGTCATTATAGGATTTAAAGAGACCCGGATATAGATAGTCTTATCTTTGTATGTAGAGGAGTGATTTTTTAATTTCAAATTTGTAACCTCCGCTCTCTACATTCAAAATGAGAGATACATTATTATTACTTGGAAAGCACTCTTAGGACCGTTTTGTTATTAGCATAATTTCGGCTTATATAAAGCTTCTCTAAACTTATGCGCCCATCATTATTAGATTATTCTTGCATAATTAAATATGTTATATTTATTGGTTTAGGGTCTATTTGGTTCACGTTTTGTTTTTTGTTTTTGTTGGGCACTGTAATAGTGAAAAAAAAAAAAAACGCATTTAACAAAAATTGTTTTGTTTTGTTTTGTTTTGCATAGTGGTGAAATGTTTCGTGAATGATGACTAAAAATCGAAACACTAATTTAGTATTTTTGTATATTTCTGCACTATAGCGTTTGGTACTGTATCAATTAACATTAATTTTTTTAAATGATATTTTTAAACTCATCATTATATTTTTCAAATTTACAATACTTTTATAACAAATATGTTTTTTATATTTTTACTACCAAATTTTTTTAATAAAAATACCAATAATTGGCATTAAACAGAATGCCATATTTTAATTTACTTTGTTAGTATTATTTAGTCCTTCAAAATATCACGACATTTTGAACTTTTTATTTTCATTCATTTGTCACAACACTCTAACAGGTTTTGTACTTTAAAAAAAAAAAAAAAACAGTCTTTGTACGAAAGGTCCAGAAGTTTTGGAGAGTTTTGGTCAACCAATTCGTTGGGCTCAAGAAAGGGTATATTTGACATTTGAATTGAACAAAATTGAACGCGAGGGGCATTTCGGTCAAAATGATGAGCAATGCCAGGAGAGCGATTCCTATCAACTAAGCAGACTTTTCGGACACTCATTCAATTCTATGTGAGAAACGGTCCAATAGTGTGACTGTTACAAACATAAACCCTTACAAATCCTCATATTTACAATTAAAACATTATGGACCACCATAGGTTTTGGTGTAATTTGATAAAACAAAGGGCATTTTTTGAACACTCCCTCTATATATGTAGTTATATACCTCAATCGATCCATTCAATACCACTTGGTTTTTGCTGACTGTCTTCTCTGTTTCTTTATAACTCATTGACTCTCTCTCTCCCCTCTTTCTCTCTCTAAAATGATGCACATCGGTTATACACTTCCTTCACATAACATTCACCTCTTTCAGGCGAGACGTGCCAGCTTCAATTGTCGTGGTATTTCACCATTAAACCCTGTAACAAGAGCACCTTCTGTAAAGAAGGTACAGAATGTTAAGCCAGTCACATCCACCGAGTTGACTCGGTTGCATCTATCCAATCTCGAAAAGCTACTGCAGAAGCAAACTGAACCCAACCCACCTGATCGTGACACACAACCCGTAAATAAAGATACCAATAATGGGTCGCCGGAAAACAAAGGAAAAGTCCTTCGGGAAGGGTTGAATTTGGCCAGAATTTGGCCTGAAATGAAGGCGGCTGAGGAAATGTCACCGCGGCACCTGAACCGGCTCCAGCGGCTCTTATCCAAGTCATCGGAGTATTCTCCGAGGAATAACCTCGGTAGCCGGTGGCAGGAGTATCACGGCAGCAATGACTGGTCCGGCCTCCTGGATCCGCTCGACGAGAATCTCCGGCGAGAGGTGATCAGATATGGTGAGTTCATACAAGCCGCCTACCATTGTTTTCATTCCAATCCTGCCACCTCAGCTGAGGAAGCCCCGCCACTGCGACATGTGGCGTTGCCAGATAGGTCCTACAGAGTGACAAAAAGTCTCTATGCCACATCGTCCATTGGGTTGCCCAAATGGGTTGATGACGTGGCTCCGGATCTCGGGTGGATGACCCAACGTTCAAGCTGGATCGGGTATGTAGCGGTTTGTGAAGATCGCAGAGAGATCTCGCGGTTAGGGCGTAGAGACATTGTCATTTCTCTTCGTGGAACTGCCACGTGTCTTGAGTGGGCCGAGAACATGAGGGATCTATTAGTTCAGGTTCCGGGACAAAATAACCCAGCCAACGGACAACCCAAAGTAGAGTGCGGGTTCTTGAGTCTATACAAGACACGCGGAGCTCATGTGCCAAGTCTAGCTGAATTAGTGGTTGAAGAAGTGCGCAGATTAATGGAACTCTACAAAGGTGAGACGCTAAGCATTACTGTAACCGGACACAGCCTCGGTGCAGCCCTAGCCCTCTTGGTGGCAGATGAGTTGAGTACATGTGCACCGGAGGTACCACCAATAGCCGTCTTCTCCTTTGGCGGGCCTCGTGTCGGAAACCAAGGCTTTGCCAGAAATATTAATGCCAAAAACGTTAAGGTGTTACGTGTAGTGAACTCTCAAGATGTAATAACTAAGGTTCCAGGAATGTTTGTGAGTGAAGACCTCGATAAAAAGTTGAGAAACACTCGCGTTGGAGGAATGCTCGACGTGCTCGACAACAACATGCCATGGGCATACGCCCATGTTGGGACAGAATTGAAGGTCGATACAAAGATGTCACCATTTCTAAAACCTGATGCAGATGTAGCATGTTGCCATGACTTGGAGGCCTACCTGCACTTGGTGGATGGGTTCTTGGCATCTAATTGCCCTTTCAGAGCAAATGCCAAGAGAAGCCTAGTGAAGTTGCTTGATGAACAGAAGTCTAATGTCAAAAAATTGTATACAGCAAAGGCCTTGAGATTGAATCTTGAAAGAGAGGGAATGCCCATTTCTGGTTGTTTGCCAAGTCCATCTTGACAATACATAAGGTTGCAATGTATAGATATACCCTTGGGCAAAAATCTAAGTACTACTTGTACAAACTTGAAATAAGAAGCTTAATTCTATGTTATGATGATATATATTTGTCCTGCTTTTGTCTATCAATTGCCTTTGGACATTTTCCATCTCCTAATCCAAATTACTTCTGGATTAATTTTTGGTGTGAGCTCTTATAAGTACTTAGACCATTTCCAACGCAAAATATCATTTTTGCATGATAAATCTATATTTTGAGAGGAACTATACTGTCAAAATGTTATAATTTAGCAGTTCTGCTCTAATAGTGCATTTCATCCAAAATGCTATTTTTTAACACAACAACCATTTTCAACTACCATTTCCAACTAAAATTTTAAACAACTTTTTTTTTTTTTTTTAAGTGTTTGTATTTTAATTAACTTATTTGCATTATTAAAAATAAATAAATAAAAACACTGGATATATATATATATATATATATAAGCACAACAGACATATACATATATATACACACAACACTGAATTTTTTCAAAATATGGCATGTGGGTTTAAAATGGGTTCTTTAATGATATGCCAAATGGGTTGCCAAAATATAACTTTGCCAAATATTATGTCAAATATAACACAACATATAACTATTGTCAAATCTACTACTGCTCTCTTCCTTCTCTCTTCTCTCTCCCATGGGTTGCCAATTTGGTGTTTGGCTTGTGTGTATGTATGTGTATATATATATATATGTCAGTGTTGTGTGTATATATATGTATATGTCTGTTGTGCATATATATATATATATATATATATATATATATATATATATATATATATATGTCAGTGTTGTGTGTATATATATGTATATGTCTGTTGTGCTTGTATATATATATATATATATACACACACACAAGCCAAACACCAAATTGGCAGCCCATGGGAGAGAGAAGAGAGAAGAAAGAGAGCAGTAGTAGATTTGACAATAGTTATATGTTGTGTTATATTTGACACAATATTTGGCAAAGTTATATTTTGGCAACCCATTTGGCATATCATTAAAGAACCCATTTTAAACCCACATGCCATATTTTGAAAAAATAGTAGCCCGAATAGCAACCCATTGGAGTTGCTCTTAGTACATATGGTTCGTTTTTGCAACATTGACTTGAAGACAAGGCCGTATGTGGAATCCACCACACCACACACCATTGTCCCTTAATCGGTATCGTAAAAACAGACAATATATTGTTGTTTTCGGTGATGAGTCATGTATTTTTTTTTCATCGGTAATTTAAAAACAATGATATATTGTTTGTCTTTGCGAAATCGACATAAAGATAAGAGTCTACGCTACGCGCCACTATCTTTGAGCCAGTATCGTAAAATAGGATGTTTTAAAAAATTTCCTAATTTCATTATCATATACTAGATATAAAGTAATTAATTAAAATCCGTTAGTATAAAATATTGACATGAATGTGAACCAAATTCAAGTTGTTTTGACAAATATTATGAAAAATGTATGTACAAAACTTGGATTTGTACAGTTGCCAATCGATACCTTATAGACCTTGTCTAATGTTGACACAAACTTCTCAAGTTGGCCTTTTTGCACCAGTTATTATTCTACTGTATCTCATAGACTTTCGAATGAGACAATTAATTACTTGAACAGGGAAGGGTGTGAAATTATTTGCTATAGGCCGTCATTTTAGTTGTTGATATGACTGAAGGGTACACCTGTTTTAACATGACTTTATACTTGGATCTCACACGTTTGAACTTTTCAGTCACCTTAAATTTCCTTCCGTAAAAGGTTTCTTACTTTTCAAGTTTCAAATTTTCCTGAGAAAATGTGTTTGGTAGACTTTGTGTGACTTGTTCTTTTAAAAAAATTTTTTTTTTTTTCCAGATTGATGCAAATTTATGTTGTAATTATTGATCTTCTTGTATTAAAAATAAGAGTAAATTACACTCAGACTCCCTGAGATTAGGTCATATTTTAGGTAGATGAAGATTTTGGTTTTAATTTTCACTTACATTTGAATTAGTAGTTTAGCATTTCACTTACACCCCAATGTCAATTTTTGGTGGGGTTAGAGTACTTTTGAGGTGTTAAATGACTATACTAGCCTTTGACCTTGTGTTGACTATTTTTAAGACCAAACTACCATAACATACAAAATAATTTACACATTAGCCTTCTTCGCTCTCCTCCATCTCTCTGCATAGAGCCATCAAAAACAAACTACGAATACTACTTCCTTGTAGTCCTCACAATGGACCTCAACTACAAGGCTATGGTCACCGAGTTGTCCACCGTCCCCATCTCTCCACCATCCGAGCTTTCTGCCATCGATCCTTCCCAGCACCGCCGTGAGTCATTCACGGACACCTCCGGCGAGTTTGAACCGGCCAGAAAAGACTCAGACAGCACTGCGAAGATAGAAGAGGTGGCAGTACACAGCGGCGACGGTGGATGCCGTTGGGAATTTGGGACTGTTCGGGGGTGATGTACTTCGAATCGGTAAGTACACGGGACGGCGAGGCACAGCATGGTTGGAGCGTCGGTGATGGCGGTTCGCAATCACGGTTCTGGCATCGTTAAGGGACGGCGAGCAAGGTCCGATCCTCGGACCAGAGAGGATTCCGACGGGTGAGCAAGAGAGGACTCGACGTTGATGGATCTGGCCGGCAGTGGTGACAAGGTTGGTTCGCGGTGTGATGTCAGCAATGGTTGGAGTTTCGAAGGCTGTTACCTTGGTGGGATTGAAAGGCAACGTTGCTCGGCAGAGAGGTGGAGGAATGGTGATGGGCAGTGGGTCTAGACGACGGGGTGGGGTGGTGGTGGGGTTGAGAAATTGGGTTTGGGTTGGCAGAGAACTTGATGGGTATTTTAAAATAAAAAAAATAAAAAACTAGGGTTGGCTTTACGATGGGGATGACTAGATGAGTGGTGATTGTGGAAGTTTTGGGTGGTTGATGGGTGGAGGAGCAATGCCGGTTTGGTTGAAGGTGGTGGTTGTTATAGGTTTGATATGTTATTTGGTTGCCGATTTGGAATGGGGTGATGGGGTGGTGGTGGTTATGGCTGGGTTTGGTGTGTTAATCAGTAACAATAGAGGATGTCCTCCTGCCTGAAAAACAAATTTTTTTGGTCACTGCATAACAATGGTTTGGACGATTAGGATTGGAATAGTCTATATATATATATATACACACACACACACACACACACACACACAGAGGGGGGTGCTTTTTGTCATTTAAGATTATCTATATTTTATATTAAAAATTTGTGGGTAAAATGGTCAATTAGCAGGTAAAAAGTAAATTGGGATGTAAGTGAAATGCTAAATCACTAATTCAAATGTAAGTGAAAATTAAAACCAAAATCTTCATTTACCTGGAATATGACCTGATCTCAGAGGGTCTTAATATAATTTACCCTAAAAATAATAGGTATTATAAAGTTGAAATATTTTATCTTTAAAGAAGATGTTTAGAAACAATGAATGTCTATCGAACATATAAGCACACAACTTATGATTGCAATCCATTAACGAATGGACTACCACTCAAGACATCTATGGAACATGTTAAAAGAATAGGTCTTGAATGTATAGTCAATGATAATTATTTTTTAATTGTGGATTGCTTAACAGTGCTTATATATATTTGACATTTTGCGCTCATTAAATATGTGTCTGATATTTCCTATTAATTAATGTACATGTACGTATTGCTTTAATAAATGGTAATAGGAATAATCTTGGAAAAGACATTATTGTTAGATCATTATTGATATTTCTCATTTATAGACTATGTTGAATAGGTTACTAGTGTTGTGGTATATGGAAGAGACTGTGTCATTTAGGGACATAAAACCGCCATGACTCGCATTGGTAGTTTATTTACCATGGTATTTATGATGACTAACTTAATGAGTCAATCTGATTTATGGTGCACATTAATGACTATTTTACTAAACTACTACAGAAATTATCATATGTGCCAAGTGAGAGAATGTAAGATTATTTATTTAATTGTGACCCACATGATTTGGACATGTGACATATTATTTGGTGGTTAAATAAAATAGATATCAGATTAATATTATATTATTTGGTCAACTTATAAATTATTTCTCTACCTTTATAAAAGTGCATATACTCCATCAATTATGCCCGATTAATGATACAACACGTAAAAGTTTTGTGTGTGCAAAAGACCAAGAGAGAGAAATCAGTTTCCACCTTTACCTGTTGATCAGAGTTGCAAATTAGTTCGTGGTTAAAGAATCTAGACGTTGGATTTAATCTCAATAAGGTTTGATATTATTAATGGAGGTATTTATATCTAACAATTTATTTATGAATCATAGATATGTAAAAATCATGAAGTTCTAAGATATGGGATTCATATAAATTTATGATTAATGGCTTAACACGAATTATTAAAGTTTACATCTATCATGCTACGCGCCACTTATTGTAAACCAGTATCGTAAAACAGGGTGTTTTAAAAAATTTCCTAATTTCATTATCATATACTTAGATATAAAGTAATTAATTAAAATCCGTTAGTATAAAATATTGACATGAATGTGAACCAAATTCAAGTTGTTTTGACAAATATTATGAACAATGTATGTACAAAACTTGGATTCGTACAGGTGCCTATCAATACTTTACAGACCTAGTCTAATGTCGACACAAACTTCTCAAGTTGACCATTATACAGTAGTTATTATTCTATTGCATCTCATAGACTTTAGAATGGGACAATTAATTACTTAAACAAGGAAGGGTGTGAAATAATTTGCCATAGACCGTCATTTTTGTTGTTGATATGACTGATGGGTGCACCTGTTTTGACATGACTTTTTACTTGGATCTCACACGTTTGAACTTTTCAGTCACCTTTAAATTTCCTTCCGTAAAAGGTTTCCTACTTTTCAATTTTCAAATTTTCCTGAGAAAATGTGTGTTTGGTGACTTTGTGGGACTTATTCTTTTTTTAAAAGTAAAATAAAACTTTTCAATGCCCGTACTAAGGACAGGTGATGTGCCCAATAAGTCACGTAATACAATGCTATATAATACGTGTTCATTTTATTTGTATTTCAATTCTAAGAATTAATAATGCAAAATATATTTCTAACAGATTAATACAGTAATTATAAGTAATACAGTTGTTAACCAATCATCATAGAAATTTGCTGATGAAATTATCCACCATAGATTCAAGTTGTTTCCTCTAAAAATTTAGTAATTAATTACTAGAGAACATAAAGAGGTTTATATCAATTTGTTACAACGTTTTAGAAGTTGAATGACAGAATATGAGTTATTTGAAAAAAAATTAAAGTTCACTGGCCGGGTTTTAAAGTTTGTCGAAGGTTTATTTGCATTTCGCCCTATTTTTACTGTATACTGGTTGACCCATTTGATCTCTTTTTAATTTCATTGGAGAATAAAACACAATTTTTTTAATAGAGAGAAGAACAGAAGCACTACTATAAGAACACAAAACCTGAATGGGCCTCTAAAAAGGTCTTTTTGGGCCTCACACAGTATCAGATCAAAGTGAGGTAGCTTGGAAGTTCAGCTCCGCTGCTGGGTCCATGCGGGTTTGATGGGCCTGGGTCATTGGGTCTCCAAATGTTTTGGCATTGGACTTAGATTTTCGTCTCTTCCCCTGTAGGTTTGTTTCATGGGCCAACATATATGTGTATCTAAAATTGCAATTTGATAATCCAATTTAGTACTCCGTAATTAAATTCTTAATAAATTCAATACTTAAATACTCCCTATTTAATTGTGTTTGATGATACAACCATAGTTGTAGACACTAAAATTTGACTTTTGTTTTGACAAATTGACCCATCAAATATGAGTCTCATGTTTAATTAAATTATTTAAGTTAGTCCAAACTTGGTCAACTGAAATTATTTAATTAGTTCTGATTAAATAAAAAATAATTATTCTTAATATAATATATATGGAATAATTATTTTTATGGATAATTATCACAATATAACCGGCTCGGCCCAATTAAAATTACTTTTGGATTAATTTTCGGTGTGAGCTTGTATAAGTACTTAGGCATCTCCAATGCTAAAAGTCATTTTTACATGCCAAATCTATATTTTGACAGGTACTATAGTGTCAAAATGCTACATTTTACCAATTCTACTCTAATGGTACATTTCATGCAAAATGCTATTTTTTGATACAATCACCGTTCTTTTTCAACTACCATTCTCACCATTCATATTTGTATCAGTAATATTACTATTAGGCACATCCTAAGTCAAGTTATAGAGATTAGAAGAAAACTAAAATTAAACATAATTAAAAAGAAACAAAAATCTAAAATATCTAGTCAAAAAAGGACCCAAAAAAAAATTGATATAAAAGAAAATCAAAAAATCAAAACTCATATCTTTATATATATATAATACACACACACACACACACACATATATATATATTTAGGGCAAATCATTTTAGCTTCCCCAATCGCCTCTATCTCTATTCTCGTTCTCAACTCTGAAATTGCCCCTTCTCTCGTTGTTTCAGTTCGAGTTCGCCGTTTGCAAGCTTCAGTTGTTGGCTCTCAACTCTCAAGCTTGCCCCCCCGCCCCCCCCCCCCCCCTGCAACTGCTAACTTGTATATATGGGTTTTGATTTAATTTTTTTTCTAAATCAACTAATCAAGCTCTGTAATTCTCTGTAATTTTTTTCTAAATCAACTAATCCATGGCAGGGACGGACTCTGCTCTCTTCCTTCTTGACATCAAAGGTTGTGTTCTGGTATGACGCAACTATTGTTCTGGTTTAATCAAGGTCTATAATTCTTGTTTTGCAAACCAAATCCTATTTGGTGAAATTTTTATGATATTTTTTAAATATATATATATATATATATATATATATATATATATGCCGAATTTGAACACAGGTACCGCCTCTCTCTCTCTAAAATAGCAGTAGCTATTTATTGTGCTACAATTGGCAAAAATTTTGGCAAAGTTAAAAATTGGCAGCCCTTTTAGCATTGCATTGGAGATGCTCTAGTACGTATTTTTAAGTCCTATATTTTTCTTTATCCGTAATTTAAAAATAATGATCTATTGTCCATTTTTACGACATTGTCGTAAAGACAAGGCCGTATGTGGAGTCCACCACACCACACACCATTGTCTCTTAATCGATATCGTAAAAATGGACAATATATCATTGTTTTCAATGACGAGTCTTGTATTTTTTTTTTATCGGTAATTTAAAAACAATGACATATTGTCCGTCTTTGCGACATCAACGTAAAGACAAGAGTCCACTGGGCCTCTGAACCAATATAATAAAACAAGGTGTTTTAAAAAATTTCCTAATTTCATTATCATATACTGGATATAAAGTAATTAATAAAAATCCGTTAGTATAAAATATTGACATGAATGTGAACCAAATTCAAGTTGTTTTGACAAATATTATGAAAAATGTATGTACAAAACTTGGATTCGTACACTTGCCTGTCAATACTTTACAGACCTAGTCTAACGTTGATCCAAACTTCTTTATACAGTAGTTATTATTCTATGGTACCTCATAGACTTTACAATGAGACAATTAATTACTTAAACAAGAAAGGGTGTGAAATAAATAATTTGCTATAGACCGTCATTTTAGTGTTGATATGACTGGTGGGTACACCTGTTTTAACATGACTTTATACTTGCATCTCACACGTTTGAACTTTTCAGTCCCCTTAAATTTCCTTCCGTAAAAGGTTTCCTACTTTTAAATTTTCAAATTTTCCTGAGAAAATGTGTCTTTGGTAGACTTTGTGTGACTTATTCTGTTTTTTAAAAGTAAAATAAAACTTTTCAACGCCCATACTAAGGACAGGTGATGTGCCCAATAAGTCAATTCTAAGAATTAATAATGCAAAATATATTTCTAACAGATTAATACAGTAATTATAAGTAATACAGTTGTTAACCAATCATCATAGAAATTTGCTGATGAAATTTTCCTCTAAAAATTTATTAATTAATTACTAGAGATCATATAGGGTTTAAAATAAATAAATAAAGATGTTTATATCAATTTGTTACAACAATATAAGTTGAATGACAAAATATGAGTTATTTGGAATAAGAATTACAGTTCACTGGACGGGTTTTAAGGTAAGGTTGCAATTCAGATTGGACGAATTTGAAGTATAACTTAAGTCCACCTCATCGTATGAAATGTTAAACTCAAGTCCAAGCCCAACCCTATCCTCAATCCTAATTACTCAACCCGAACCCAACCCATCCTTCTACTTTTAAATTCGGACTTGCAACTCGAGCTTAGAATTTGTGTTAAAATTTCGGATTAATTCGGGTTACTCGTATGGCTAATTTTCATACTGAAAATTTAATATGATCTTGAATTAAATTTAGATTAAATTACTCTTAAACAAAAAAAAAGTTCAAAGACTTTTTGTAGATTTTTAATAAATTACAAACAATAACTTAAGATTTAACGAGGAAGTTGAAAAATAAAAAAAAGTAATCATAATTTAAGTAATATATATAATGTATTTTAAAGTAAAAATATATATGGAAATAATATTATAATTCGGGTTCGGGCTAACTCGAGTTGCTAACACTTTAACCAAAACCCAACCCTAATTCAATTCGATTTGAAATTTAATCCAAATCCAACCCTAATTATAAAAATGATTGTCCAAGCCCGTAAAAAATCGAGTCGGGCTCAGGTTGAGTTCGGGTTTTCAACCCAAGTTTCACCCCTATTTTAAAGTTCATAAAAGTTATAGTTCACTGGCCGGGCTTGGTCCATGCAGGTTTCATGGGCCTGGGCCATTGGGTCTCCAAATGTTTTGGCATTGGACTTAGATTTTTGTCTCTTCCCCTATAGGTTTGTTTCATGGGCCAACATATATGTATCGAAAATTGCAATTTGATAATCCAATTTATTATTTAAATTCTTAATAAATTCAATACTTAAATACTCCGTATTTAATTGTGTTTGATGATGCAATGAGAATAATAGAGATAAAATTTTGGAATAATTACATTGACCTCCCCTCTTATTTGTCAAATAACACTGACCTTCCTCAAAGTTTACATATTGATAACACGGACCTCTCCTGCCGTTAAACAACCAACGGTTTAGGCTTATGTCGGTTAGAAAAAATCTGTACAAAAACAATTTTACCCTTCTAATAACTGAAATGACATTTTAAACCTCATTAATCATTGCAAATTTATAATACTATCCTTGACTTATAAACTCAAAAGGACAATGGTGCCCTCATATCAATAAACCCAGAACACCCAATGGGTCTAAACTGCAGCCAGACATTTACCGGTGAGACCAATGGCGGCTGTTTTATTGGTGAGAAACGAGAGCAAGGAAAGATGGGTCTGCAATCGGCGAGCAAGGATAAAAAGAGAGACAACAGTGAATTCTAGAGCTTCTGTGCTTGTTAGCCATGTACAATTATGTCATCCTATATTTCTATGTTGATACATATTATATATAAATTTGACGATGAAGGCAATCGAAGTTCATGTACATTTCAGTTCGGAGCTTCGCTGGTAGGTTCGTTGACACTTGATGGTCTGAGTCGTCACCGGACCGAACTGGGTTGCTGCAACTCGCCGTCACCGGAACTACTAGCTTGTCTAATTTGGAGTTCGCCAACCCGTTCTAAAGCTTACCGAAGAACGAATTAAGCACGCTACTTGGAGCTTTCAGTTGTAGTCCTCGAAGCTTGGAGCATACATGTCATTCACCGGACTACGGAAGCTCACTATAAGTTTGCCTGAATTGTAAAACATAGAATCTGGCTCGCCGGAGATGGGTTCTTGCAGAAACTGCTGGCCGGGCTATCCCCGGAGAAGCATGTACGTGAAACCCACTTCTAATCACTCAATAATGAAGCAAAAATGAGGAAAGAAATATAGAGAAAGAGAGTATTGCTTGTAGAAAGAGATAAAGAGAGAGAGGCAAAAAAAGAACTCAGTATAAAAAAAATGCAAGGAATTTTTACATATAAATGGAGTTAGGGAGCCATATTTACTCATAGATAGAATCAAAGTCTTATATTTTCACAAAAATGAGTTTGACCTAAATGATGACATGGCATATGAAGTTTTACTGTTTAAAATTTTTGTTACCTAAAATGCACTTCTCCCTATTCCAATGCATTTACCTTATCACCCTTGTTTAGAAAACATGGTACCTGGAGGCCAAAAGGTGATACCTTCAGTTCAAAAACGTGGTACCTTTAGAACAAAAGTGGTACCTTCGTAAAAGGGACTTATTTTTGCAATTGAAAATGACATTAGACCCCACACCGCTAATTAAGTTGCACATTACATCCATAACCAGCTCCATTAGTGCCATGGATAACATAAAATATTCTCCAAGCTACCTAAGCGAGTGTTTAGAAAACATGGTACCTGAAGGCCAAAAAGTGGTACCTTCAGTTCAAAAACGTGGTACCTTTAGAACAAAAGTGGTACCTTCGTAAAATGAACTTATTTTTGCAATTGAAAATGGTATTAGACCCCACACCGTTAATTAAGTTGCACATTAGATCCATAAATAGCTCCATTAGCGCCATAAATAACACAATATTCTCCAAACTAGCTAAGCGAGTGTTTACGAAACATGGTACCTAGAGGCCAAAAAGTGGTACCTTTAGTTCAAAAACGTGGTACCTATGAGAAAAAAGTGGTACCTTCACAAAATGGACTTGTTTTTGCAATTGAAAATTATATTAAACCTCGCACCGCTAATTAGGTTGCACATTACATCCACAAATAATTCCATTAGTGCCATAAAGAGTACAAACTATATTCCAATCTAGCTGACTTGAGGGAATGAATAGTACAAAATATACTCCAAGATCACTTGGAACATTGTTTATTTGCTATTTTTTTTTTTTTTTTTAAATCTACAATATATCGTAAACACAATTATTCTTTACTTGATAGGTAAAGAAGCTGCTTTTAAGCCAATTCCATAATGGAATAGTACCTGCAACCCAAATTATCTTTCAGGAGGTGCGCTTGGTTCTTACAAAATAGGAACTTACCTCCACAAATTAATGCAAGAGCTGTCGAAATTAGGGTTAGGGCTTTAAGCTTGTAAGGAGTAAGATCAAACAATGATGAAACCTCACAAAAAGTTCTCTTTACCTGATAAGTGCCCTCACTTCTTCAAAGTTTTTCTCTCGGAACTAAATTCGTTCATCAATTAAAAAATTCATCAATGTTAATCAATGCCTATCACTACAACAAAAAATTCATTCTACAATTAAAAAATTCACCATTTATTAATTTTCTACTCCACCTGACCATTTATCAATGTTCCAAAACAAGGACTAAATCCATTTGTCAAGAAAATCATCAATTTCATAACACTGCTGTTGAAAAATTTATAAACCTTCTTATTAAATAGAAGAGCCTAACATGTATTTATTAAATAGAACAACCAAAATCCATTACTTTTCATTAAATCAAAACCATCAAGTAAAGTACCATGTCTACAAAATACTTTAAGTTACCACGAATGTCAAAAAAGTTATCATCCATCCAATCTAATAAAGTCAACAAGAAATAAAAAACTAAATCACTAAATTTAAAGGAAGCAATCATCTTTTGCGAAATAAGAACGCAATTATAAAGTTTGAAAATTTATTAGCCCCACTAGTCCATACAAAGTCTTGATTGAAATATTAGCCCCCATTCATCCATACAAAGTCTTGATAGCAATAATCGATCCTCTAATCACACTGTCAAAAAAAAAAAAAAAAAAAAAAGGTTACTACATTTAATTGTATCACATTAACGAAAAAATTAACCAACCTTAAAGAAGTTGGCGAAACGGAAAAGGTGAAGGAGAGGAACTGAAAACGTGGACAAATTTTCAAACTCTTGAACAAAATGAAAAAATTCAATTAAATGCATAAGATGAGGCATTCCAAAATTTCAATAACACATCTAATAATTATAATTGTATGTAAAGAAAAATATAATTCTAGACTGAGGCATTCCAGAATTTCAATAACACATTAATCTCTTTAAGTTATAATGTATAAGATGTATGTTTGAATTCATGATAATCATTCTATTCTCGTCATACAATTAATATATATATATATATATATATATATATATATATATATATATATATATATATTAGCATCATACAATTAATTAGGACCCAGATCTATATCAAAATTCTAAATGGTCTTCATGTATAAGAGGTCTAGAGACCAAATTGTCTCCCTATTATCATTGAAAAATTCTAAAGATTTAATTATGACCCAGATCCATATCAAACATGATCTTTGGATATCATAATTTTTTTAACAATTGCATTATTGAAATAGTTATTCAAAAGTCCCAAACAGCCTTGCCGATTAAAATGGTGCGAAAAAAAAAATCTACCATACTAACTATTTAGATGTAGTATATGATAATTAAGAAATATTTGTGTTATTTATGGCGCTAATGGAGCTGTTTATGGATCTAATGTGCAACTTAATTAGCGGTGTAGGGTTTAATACCATTTTCAATTGCAAAAATAAGTTCCTTTTACGAAGGTACCACTTTTGTTCTAAAGGTACCATGTTTTTGAACTGAACGTATCACTTTTTGGCCTCCAGGTACCACGTTTTCTAAATACTCACTTAACTAGTTTGGAGAATATTTTGTGTTATTCATGGCGCTAATGGAGCTGTTTATAGATGTAATGTGCAACTTAATTAGCGGTGTGGGGTTTAATGCCATTTTTAATTGCAAAAATAAGTCCCTTTTACAAAGGTACCACTTTTGTTCTAAAGGTACCACTTTTTGGCCTCCAGGGACCATGTTTTCTAAGTAATAAGGTAAATGCATTGGGATAGGGAGAAGGGCATTTTAGGCAACAAAAATTTTAAATAGTAAAATTTCATGTGCCATGTCATCATTTAGGTCAAACTCATTTTTGTGAAAATATAAGACTTTGACTTCATCCATGAGTAAATATGGCTCCTTAACTCTATTTATATGTAAAAATCCCAAAATGCAAACCCAGTTTAAAAAATAGTAAGGTTGAGTGCCTACTGTACCCGCCATCCTCGCCGTAGTCCTCATCGTTCCGTTTCACCGCCGTTCCTGCACCTCGACGGTAAGCTTCGTTCCGACCTCTCCTTCAGCCGTTCATCCTCTTCCACTCCCTGCTCATGATGGTAATCGAGTCCCTATACAGCGCTCTCGTCGACGCCAATTTCCACACCCAGATCAAGATCTCGACGCCATGTGCGGCATCGAATGTTCTCGACCCATTCCCTCCGTCGCAGCCGTCATCAGCATACCCAATAACCACCTCCTCACAATTGGGTCCTCCAATGCCACTGCCGCCGGCACCAGCTTCCATTGATTCCGTTGGAACTCCATTGATTCCAGTGAGCTTTGACTGAACCGTACTTCAACGATTAAAATATAGAGCTATACACACACACATAAATATATATATATATATATACACATATATATAAGAGCACTTGTTCAGTAAGAGACCCAACCGAGAGAGCTTAAAGAGAACATATCCCATGCGATTTGGTGGTTTTGTATCAATCATATTGCACATCCATATTGATCAACAAAGTATGCTTTAGATTCCTTTTGGAGAAAAAATAATAAAAAATAATGTTTCGGAAAGAGTAACGAGACAATTGGTTTTTGATCATATGATTTGGGTTGTTCTTGTGTGGACTGATGGGGTGAATTTAGTGGTTAAAAAGGAGTAAGTTTTTTGCTTTATTGCGACAATTGTTGGTGATTGTAAGAAATTTGAGGTGGGTTTCAATAGATTATAGGAAAGCAGAACATAATGGGGGTATTGTAAAGACAGCTTGTTGGCGGAGTTTCTTTGATGACCTTAATTTAAAGGAAAATGGATCAAACCTTAACCTCGTACTATCAATAATTTCACCTGGTATCTTTACTAAAACTATTTTGAGAAGAAGATCTTTATGCATTTGAATCCACAAATAGGGTGATGGTTGTCAGCATATATGGAAGCCACGACTTGGAAAGTAATAATATATATAGATGGGTATTTTGGTCTTTGAAATTTTGAAATAAAATAAAAAATATATAATAAGGACATAAATGTAATTACACAATAATAATTAACACCATCCAATCTAAGGGAAGGTTTGTGTAATTTGGCAAACAAGAGGGGAGGTCCCTGTATAGTGACGAAATCTCAGGGGAGGTCAGTATAATTTGCCCTAAAATTTTAATTGATTAAGACTTTATATTTCATTGAACAAATAAATTTCAAAAAATATCATTAAAAATTTAATTTTTAGCTATCACTTATATTTTTAATCGTTAAAATTCAATTCTTAAAACTTTTAATGTTATTGTTATCAAAAGGAGCAATTATGGTAGATATACACCACAAATAATCTTTAAGGTATGAGATGAACTAAACTTAGAAACAGTTTATATGTAAATATAAAGTCATATTAATGTGCATCAATAAGCAACTTATAAAACTTTAATGAATATTAATTTTCTACCTAAAGAGTTACATAGCAACATGCAGTTACTTCAAAATGGTATAAGCTCTCCCCCTCAAATGTGTGGTTAAGAGTTCAAATCATGTTCGAGAGATATAAGATCTAAAAATCATAAATATTATTTTATGTTATATATATATTATTACTATTTTTCTTTATCATTAAAATTATATTTTCTCTTATATAATAGAATAAATTTCCCTATATGCATGCACATAATATATTATTTTCTAATAAAAAAAGTTAAAGACAATTTTTATGTAGTGCTTATTTTATTTTCAACGCCGGGGAAATGGCTATTATTAATTTATTAGATAATATATTTTTAAATAATGTTTCAATAACTAACACATTAGAAATGCGACATAAGTTCAAGCTCCATGGTAGACTCTTCAGTTGGATCGGGTCACCCATGAGAAATTACACCAAACCCGTCGCGGTTCTGGGTCATCAACTCATCTTATAGACCAATAATTGAGAGCTTACACTTGCTACGGTGAAGCCGCATTCACCCTAATTCCTCCCACTAGGGTTTTTAAGATTACGTTCGTTACATCTCAATTCTCTTCTGCTTCGGCTAGGGTTTTCAGAGCCCCCATTTCTCTCTCTCTACACAAACACACACTTTCTCTCTCTATCATTTCTAAGTTATTGTTGTGCACTAATTTTTAGATCTATCCATGGAGTTAAACAAGAGCTAGGGTTTCGTGGTTGCTACTATCTTCAAAAAGTCTAGGGCTTTTCATTTCTAAATCTATAACTGTAAAAAATGGCAACCACAAACCCATTTGATCTTCTGGGTGATGATGACAATGACGACCCCAGTCAGCTCATCGCTAAGCTCCCGCCGCCGGACAAGAAGTCTCCAGCTCCGGCCCAAGCTGCCGCTGGTCAGCCGGCGAAGCAGGCCAAGCTGCCTTCGAAGCCCACCCCTCCTTCTCAGGCTGGTAAAGCTTTTATTTTTCACCGAATTTCTTCTTCGTTTTCTAATCATAACGCGCATTTTGATGTATAAATATAGATTTGAACATTTCTGTATTCATTTGCACTTTTCTCTTGTGTCAACTTGCTGAAATGGTGTAGGAATTTAAATGAAAATGAAGTTTTGAATTCATTCCCAACTTTTTTATAGTTGTACACGCACATGTAAGTCGATGTGTTTGTATGTTATTAACATTATGTTGCTGATAAAGTCGAGGTTATGAAACAAAATTGAAATTTGTGGTCCTATTTTTCGTAGTTTTGTGCTCTTTAATGTAGATCCGTTGTTTTGTTCAGATTTACACAATTAGTTGTTTTTAGATTGAAGTTGTTTCTTTCCACTAGCTGTTGTTGAAACTTTGATTAAAATTACATCACATTTGGCTAATATGGATGTTGTAGAATTAAAATTTTAATGTTTATAATTTGTTTAGCTAAATAGCATGTGTGTCAACTTCCATACTTATCCTTTTTCCTTTCTCCTTTTCAATTTTTTTTTTTGGGTTTGGGGAGTGGGGTAACTAAAAGAAAGAAGTAGAACAAATGGCCCATACTTCATACTTTTCTTTTTTCTTTATTGGATGATTACTGGAGAATTTTGATTTACACTTCAGTATATACATAAGAAGCACATTAGATTTAGTTTCTAGGCATCTTTGGTGTCCATGGAATTTGGATTGCTCTACTGTATCCATTGTATGGTTTTATTGCATAAATCATCATATTTGGCACTGTAATTTCATAATTACCGATTCTGTCTCCAAGGATCTACCAGCACTGTCTTTATTTGTACACCCATTAACTCCTCTATGTTGGCTTCCCATGACTGCGATTGCTGTAACCTAACTATCGCACATTGACTTTTAAAGTTGATTGTCGTCAAAATGGCCATCACCGCCACAACTTCCTCACTTTAATATTTGGAATTCATTATTTTTGCAATCAATGTTATTATTCACCGCCATGACTTGTTAGTAAACTTCAATGATTTGTAATCACAACCACTACTTTTAGCTTCCATTTCCAAACAATAACGCCAATGTAGTTGTCGATCTTTTCATAACCATAATTTTTTTACAGTTTGTAAATTGAATTATGTGAAAGTTATTGTGTATTTCAATGGCTCATCTAAAGATTGGAACTTAGTTTCCGTGTTTTCAGTTTTCTGTAATGGAGTCCCAAGGAGCTAGGATCGATCCCCATTAGCTAAACCAAAGCATCTACTTAGTGTTTATACGTGCTTCATTGCTGATTTTAACTTTTTTCATAAAATTAAAGTTCTCCTTTGGCAGTCCATAGCCCATTAGCAGAGTGAGCATTTGCATTAAGGTATTTTTTTCCTGTCGTTGTTGCCTGTTCTTCTTGTGATGTGTTAAAAAGAGTAGCTTGACTGTATTATTCTACATATAGCTCGTGTTTGCTTGTTTTCCTTTTTCTATGTTGTTGGCTCTGATATCTCTGTTGTTCTTATTGATATTCCTATCCTTGTTGCCCGCCCCCGCCCCCGCCCCCCCCCCCCCCCCCCCGGGTATGCTACCTCTGTTAGAATTTACCCGGCTATAGGGTAAGGTTGTCTTCTTTGTTTTGTTTTTTCTTCACCTTAACCCCAATGCCCTATAAAATAATTTTGGTTATATTCCACTTTCTCCTTGTGTCTTTGATTCTTATTGAGTAGTGAGGGAGGCAAGGAATGATGCTCCACGTGGAGGCCGAGGTGGAGGGCGTGGACTTGGACGCGGACGTGGTGGTGGTGGTGGATTTAATCGGGATCCAGTCAGCAATGAAAATACTTTTGGCAGCAGCAGTGGATTTTCTGGAGGGTACAGACCCTCTGAGGAAGGAGATGCTGGGAGATCTTCTGAAAAGCGTGGGTATGGTGGGCCTCGTGGCGGTTTCCGTGGTGGTCGCCGAGGTAATTTTGGCAATGGAGAAATTACAGAAGGGGAACGTCCTCGGAGGACATATGAGCGGCATAGTGGAACTGGCCGTGGGTAAGTATTTCTTTATTGTTGGAATGTTTTTAACTTCTAGTTTATAGTAGGTTGCTTTCTTTTCCTGCTTATTTTATTGATTTTTATATTTTATAATTTCATTATGGTGTAACTCATTATGCTTGCTCTGTTAGTTTTGCATGTTATAGTTTCAGCATTCTCTCTTTCTTATACTTATCAAAATAATAATAATTCTGTCTTTCTTATTGTGCAGGAGTGAGGTCAAACGTGATGGTGCTGGTCGTGGGAATTGGGGAACTCCTACCGATGAAATTGTTCCGTGAGTATTCTCTTTAGCTTCTAGCCTTGAAATGGAATTCTACTTTATTGTATTATGTTTTTGACATGTAAGAAGCTGGATAAATAATCAAAAGGATATTTGCTTGCTTTCGACAAATTTTAGGGAGACCGAAGAACCTGTCATTGAAATTGAGAAGAATGTGGACGCTGATAAGCAAATGGGACAGGAAGACGCTGGAGATGCCAACAAGGAGAACCCAGCAAATGAGCCAGAAGAGAAGGAGCCTGAACAAAAGGTGAATGCTTTGTTCGAGTATGTTGTATATTTGTCTTTTCCATCTTTGTGTTATCATTTCCTAAGTGCCTTTTGGCAGCTTACAAGAGGTAGGAAAAGAGAAGGAACCTTAGAATATTAGAACTACTTGGGTTTAACTGTGTGTCAAATTCCTAATTTAACCCTTTATTTTCCTTCCATTTTCTGGCAATGTGACAAAGCATATTGTTTATTGAGCTGAACAAATAAAACATAGTTTCTCTGAGGTTAAGGATGTAGAGCATAATTTCTCTGATATAGAGCATAATATTGGTGATTGATCAGAGCAACATGGAATATTTGTTAAAGCCGGTATTTTTGTATGGGTTTAGTCATGTATAATAAGTGAGTGGATCTGTAACCAAGAACTATAGGTATGATTTATTTTGTTTTTCCCTTTCTATCATGGAGCCTTGAATAGACAATTAAGCCCAATTCCCCTATCTAATTCATTGGACCTTTTTGTGAGATCTATTGATCAGAGGCATACCTTTCTTTTCCTAGAATTTGATGTATCTGATTCCGTCTGGCAACTTGGTGCTTTTCTTGGCTAGTTGTTTACCTCCGGTAATGTTCTTTAGTATATTAGTTTGAATTAGATTAGATATCTTGATTAGATGGCAGGTTGATCATTTGCATTACTATCTTAATCCTAATACTGAACTCTATGTGAATTGATTTAGAAAATCCAGTTTAGGTGTTTTGGCACCCGCCCAATGCATCTCCCTTTTCTGGTATTCCTTTTGTGATATATCTTATTTTTTTTTTTTAAAAAAGTCTTCTATCTTAACACATGGGTGGCAAGGTTACTTGGAAATGGGTTAGCCATGAATCAGTTTTATCCATAGATCTCCTGTTATGATCCATTCATAAAGCATTTTGAGAATAATTTGTTCATAAAGCAGGACTTGCACTTAGTAAATTCCACTGAATTTTTTGAATACTGAGATGTGTTGTGTTACATTTTTCTATAGGCATTCCGTTTTATATAGCCAATAAATAAATTATGTACCTCGTTAAGGAAGCAATATAAATACAGAAACAGCATTCAGATATCGAAGTGGTAGCATTTCTTCAAAGAAGCCAACTTGTTTTAACGATATTGAGAATTGAGATCACTTGCTTTTGTTGTTTGGGTACATAGCGAATTCAGGGACAAATCATTAGACCTGGATTTGAGTTGGACACTTTGATTCTTAAAAGACAGAATGGAGTGAACTGTAGTCTAATGAGATGAAGAAACAACGTTCGGATATCAAAGTGGTAGCATTATTCCAAAGAAGGTTGACTTTTAACCATCTTGAGAATCGAGTTCACTTGCTTGTGGTGTGTGGGTCATACCGAATTAAGCAACAAATCATTAGACCTGTATTTGAGTTGGAGACTTTGATTCTTTAAAAGACAGAATTGTAGATAATGGAGTGAATTGTAGTCTAATGAGGACCTTTGAATGCCCTGGTACTCTTATATTTTGGAGTATGCTGAAATTGAAAAGTACTGTGCAGTCATGAGTATGTTAAAGCTAAGCATATTTTGCAGTATGTTCCGTCATGGTATCCATGTTGTTTATGTTATATTCCTGTTCCTTGTCATAACAGGAGATGACTCTGGAAGAGTATGAGAAAGTACTTGAAGAGAAGAGGAAGGCTTTGCTGGCGCTAAAGACCGAGGAACGGAAGGTTAATGTGGACAAAGAATTTGAATCAATGCAACTGCTTTCAAGCAAGAAGAGTGATGAAGAGATCTTCGTAAAATTGGTGAAACCCCTTGAGAACTTTTGGATGTTGTTGTATCTGATAGTATTTAATATTTCTGTCAATGAAGCTTTATGCAAGCTGTTTGATTAACATCTGATGAATTGTCAGGGTTCTGAGAAGGATAAGCGTAAAGAAGCTGCTGAAAAAGAAGAGAGAGCCAAAAAGGTATGCTTGGTTTTCAGTTTTTTGAATTACCTGTTTGGTTTCTTTAACGTTGCTGCTTATATTTGGGTGTTCAGTGTTGTTTCGTTGTCTGGGTACATCTGAAATAAGTGACAGCTGCCACAGCTATGCTTTTATACATTCATTTCTCATTATTATCATAGTCAGCCACTTCCTCCCCCCTCGCCCCTTCCCCCTGTTGTACAAGGAATTTACTTGTTAGCATGATACTTCATTGTTTTACCATCATTAGTTAATCTTGGTCAGCGAGAAACTAACTTTTAAAGAAAATAATCTGTGTAGTGGACTATTTTATAGAATCTGGAAAGGGGTTCATTAACAGGGGGGGTTGCTTAATGAATGAGAAATGCTAGTGGCACTGGTGTCGTGAGTCCCACTTCGGGGCCTGCATGTTCCAATAAATGAGGTACGCAGTCGCGACTGCCCGTAGCAACCCCCTTCCCTTCTCATTTTCTCATAATGAATCAAGATTTTCGTATTCTATTGGCCAATTGCTTCCGTCTCATGGAATTCTGGTAGCTCTATGGTGGATTTTTTTTTTAATTCTCAGGATCATATCTTTATCCCGCCTGTTTTTTTCCCCAATTCCACCATTTTTTATTGTCAGGCCAAAAGTCTTCATCTCTTTTGGAAGTTATCTGATCTCTCATTAAGGCTTATTACAATCATATGAAATTTTGCAAAAATTCTCTAACATCCCTGTCTGAGTTAACCGTTAAGCCCCTGTCCCATGCTAATTTACAAACTACCCCAGATTATATTACATTGATTTTATAATCGACATGGGTGATGAAGCAACATTTTGCATTTTATCGTTTTGCCTTTCTGATTTCTTTTGTCAAATCAGTAGTTTTTTCATCTGCTAAACTCTCTCTCTCACTTTAATTGTTCAGCGTCCTAAATTGACTAGCTAATATATATCCCCCTCGTGCAAATAAAATAAAATTAAAGCATCCTTAAATCCATGCAATTAGTAACTAAATATATCTGCTATACATGCAGTTAATTTCCCTTTTCATTTTGTTAAAAGTTAAAACCTAATATACATACACAACCAATAAAACATACGCCAACCATTCTAACCTCTATGGACTAACAATGATGTTAGCAACCCGAAATAGAGAAAATAGGGTGAGAGATAGTGAGATTTAACCTTTCTCTGATATATATGCAATCTCATTATAACAACGATGTTATAACAATTGCTGTCATATACTATTCCATATTAATTTTGAATTTCTGGTGGGATATTTTGGTTAAATAATGCTATGATCAGAACTTATTTTTCATATTTGTCTGGATTTAATATTGTTTAACTTTAATTTGTGTTCTGTAGTTCTGATTATCACGTACTTGATTTCAACAATGTTGCTTTGTGCCAGCAGAAAATAAACATCATTTCTCATCCTGCAACTTCACATCTTCGTAATGAGACTTACAATTGTTTCTATCATGTACAGTCTGTCAGCATAAATGAATTTCTGAAGCCTGCTGAAGGAGGAAAGTACTATAGCCCTGGTGGTCGTGGCCGGGGACGTGGCCGTGGTACAAGAGGAGGATTCAGCGGAAGCTACACAGCGAACAATGTGGAAGCCCCATCCATTGCAGATGTTGGCCAGTTCCCTTCCCTGGGTGCTAAGTGAGGGTTCGCCCTGTGCAGCTTCCTCAATCGCGTTGGATTCTCCCTGGTTTCTTTTTGGGATCCTGATGATATTTGAGGAGGGCTCATTAGAGCAAAATGGTCACAGGAATAATATATTTTCCTGTCTAAAACTATCTTTAAACTGTTACTTTGTCAAAGAGTGTATATTTTAGATGTTTTTGTGGGTCGATGCCCATGGTTCTCATCGTGATCTTGATTTCCATGGATACACACTTCAATCATATTTAGGTCATTAGAGGTTATTCTCATGTCTTTGATAGAGATGTGGGGTATCATTTTTGATTTGGACTTGGTTGAGAATAGTATTTGGTTTCTCTTTTTGATGTCACAATTATGTTGATGGCAGTTTTTGGTAAGAACTAGTCAATCTCGGAATGCCATATCCATTCCTGTGCAATCAATCATATAATGGCCAATTAAGACTCCAGAGAACTTTGCTAATGTGGGTGGAAGTTTAAAAAACTGGTCTCTGATTAGTACAAATAGAGAGTAATGTACTTGAAATATAGTTACCAGAGCATTCTCTTTCCTGAGTAAGTACATTTACCAGGGGAGACATTGTAGGCTAAAAACTGATGTTTTTCCAAATAATTGTTTGAAAAATTAAAACTTGTCCATCCAAAATTATCATCAGTCAAGTACAATAGTAAATGAGTAGTGATACTCTTGTCTATTTTTTGATTAGTTATTTATACTTAAATACAAGTATGTTGAGGGCCATTTGACACTCTTATTTGTTGCTTAACTGCAACTACGTGGGAATTTTTAATATTTCCTAACTTGTGTCGTTCTCTCTGTGTTTTCACATTTCAAGACCTAGATACCAACCCAAAACACAATGACCGGAAAATCTTTAGATGCAAACCGTTTTCTTCCTTGTTATTTTACGTAATTCCATAATCAAGACAACAGTTTCGCTGCTGTTCAGATGGCTATTAAAGATGTTCTTACTGGGAACTGCATGATTCAAGATCTGCTCATCATGGCTGGTGAAATCACGCATGAACATTTTTGCTAAAATGCCTGTTAACTTCACATGCAAACACGGGTTCCATGTTATTACTTCACCACTCAGTAAACCTATAGTAACCATTAAACCCTCGATGATGCCACTCACCCAAAATCCAAAGACGATGATGCCACTCAACCAAGATCCAGTTTAGTTCTAGGCAGGTTTGAATTATAAGATCGAAAAAAACTAAGTTTTGTACTCCGATGTTAGAAGTGAGCGTCTCCCATGCAATGGAGATGCCAAGCTGTATGCAACTGAAAGGAGCAGAACTTGACAAAAGTAAGTACTATTCACTAATATTCCTACTTTGTACAGCAATCTTTTAAATCAAGTACATTGAAAAGAATGTAGGTCTTAACAAAGTTCTGAAGCACCAGATATAAAAACAAATCACAATGAGTTCTTTTTCAGAGAGAAGAAACGGGGAGCTGAGGGTAAAGAAAGGGGGGGGGAAAAAAAGAAAAGATGAGACTAGTTTTACAGGAAATGCATCCTTGGGCAACCAATTCTGTCGCCCTTCAATTAGAGCAGCAACCAGCTTTTTGATTCACAGGTTGTCCTCGGATCTGCACTGTCGGAGGCCTGGCATTGTTCATCGCAGGCTGGCTTGCCATCCTGTATATACGGATTAAACAGTTGATCAGAAGATGAAAAGAAATGAACAGAACATAATCAACTAAAATAAAACAGCAAATTTTTATGGTGCGTATAAAGTTTAGTTCTTTCGTAATGAATTAATACAACATATAGTACCTGTTCTTGATCTCAGCAGCCATGGCCATGAAAGCTTGTTCCACATTTGTAGCATTTTTGGCACTTGTTTCCAGGAAAGGGATGCCAATTTCATCAGCAAACGCCTGAACAAGGAAAACAGGAAGTCTAGGGACTGAATTTCTATACTACCACAACAGAAAGAAAAAAGAATATATATATATATATATGTATGTATGTATGTGTATTAACAGAAGAGTTAAGATACAGAAATAATTATTATTACCTTCCCTGTCTCATATGACACAACTTTCTGTGCCGTGAGGTCACACTTGTTTCCTACTAGAAGCTTATTTACATTCTCACTTGCATAGCGGTCAATTTCATTCAACCACTGCTTGACATTGTTAAAGCTCTCTTGATCGGTCACATCATAAACCACCTGCCAGTAATACCATAAATATAAGGCTTACAAAAATCCCTATATGAAAACAAACTCAGAGATGTACACAAAAAAGGAAATGCATCACTTACTATAATGCCATGCGCCCCACGGTAGTAGCTACTAGTAATTGTCCTAAAACGTTCTTGTCCAGCAGTGTCCCACTGCACGTCCAGAGAAAAGTAGGTGTCATTCAGTTGTTATCAAGAAAACAATAACCAAGAAGAGGTAACACCATGTTCGAAGGCAACATAAGAAACCCAGGCACAAGAAAATAGTCATAAAAGTAAGATACTCATTAAAAGAAACACCAAACAAGACTCCGGAGATATGAAATATTTCAATTTTTGACATTTAATCTGATTAGAGTAGTCTTACAAATTTCACTGACTATTTTATACTTTATGAAATTTCCAAAAAATTTCCCACGTGAAAGAGAGTTTTAAGTTTCGGATTTCATTAAAATTCAAACAAGAAGCAAAATTGAAACCCTTGAAAGGAATAACTGATAGCAAGGTGATTCAGAAACTTACAATTTGGAGTTTAATGGTTTTACCATCCTGTTCCACCGTGCGGATTTTCTACATTAGAAAGCATTAGAAAAATTAGCAATGAATATAAAGGTTATGTACTCAGTAAACCAAGCCAAGGGCATGGGAACTAATTGCTTACGAAGTCCACGCCAATGGTGCTGATGTAACTATCCAGATACGAATCATCCTAAAACACAAAATTAACAAATATGGTTAGAGAAAATATACACCATTCAAAGCTACTTAACTTGAAATCTTTAGACCAGAAAAAACCATGAACATATCAACATAACAATTACATCCATATTCTATACAAAAATGAAGATCACAACATTAACCAAGAATCATTTTAGGCCAAAAGTAACTGCATCATTGGGTAAAATCTTCACTCAGACATCCAACTGTCTACATTAACGTCACATCGGAAGTTTTCTGTTAATATCAAATAAGTAGTCTTCAATCGGAACGGATATCCACCTCCTTAGGTAGCATGGACAGACGTAGCATGGGCCGACCTGGTGGTGGGGAAAGAAGGGGGGGGGGGGGGGGGGGGGGGGTGTTGGGGTTATTAATATTTTTATTTTTTAATGTATATAATTTATGAAATATATAAAATGCCACCCCCACCCCCCTAAAATTATTTTTTTTCTTCAAAAAATCTATCTAATGATTTTCCTTATTCTTCTTCATTTTTTTAAATCGTCTTCAAAAAATTTGCATTTTCTTTCTTGAATTAAAAACTATTTTTTTTCCTTTTAAAATTCTCTCATATTTCTTCTTTTTACCAAAGTTTTATTTTATCATATGTTAGTATGCCCCCCCAACCAAACTCCTGGCTCCATCCCAATTAGGTAGCATCAGTTCCCTTTCCAATATATACCACAAAAGGTTAGATACAAACAGAACAACATCATGCTGTAAGTGATGCTTATGTGGCAGGTAAAGTAATTTTCATATAAAATCGCATCACATACTTCGTCTTTAGCAAAAAGTAGTATGTTATACACAAATTATTCTTGTGGTAATCAAAAGAATAATAAATATGCAATGACAAGTCTTCATAAGCACTATGGCAATTTTCAAATAATAAAACTTCAGTAAATAGAAATGAAACAGAAAAACAGACATTCTAATATCCAGAGTAACCCATGAATGGCAAATATAAAAATAAATCCAAAAACTTACAGCAAACCTCAGGAGGAGGCATGATTTGCCAACACCTGAATCTCCAATGAGCAAAAGCTTAAAGAGGTAATCACTGCAAATAAGAGTAAAAAGGAGAACAAAATACTTTCATCAATGCCAAAAAATAATAGAAAACTTCTTGAATTGAAAATGCAAATGCTTTTCATCTCTGTGTGTGCGGATGCCATGTTTGTGCGTGTGCATCCAAATATGTTAGATAGAAAAATCAGATAATATATCTATATATATGACAAATTATTCAAGCACTAAAGTTAGACATCTGTTACAATCAAAAAGCTAAATCTATGCAACTCAAGCTACCTAAAAATTACTTCTGACTAAAAAATGCATGAACATATCATCATTTGATATATCCCTCCCAATTCCTATATTCAAAAATTAGTAATTAAGCCTCACAAAATATTCTCCATGTTCCAATTTCATGGACAGAACAATTTTCCATATATGTACACAATGCTACATCAGCAATTCATTCATCAACCAAGCTAAAAAAAATATAAATGAAAACTATTATCTGGAGACCCTCCCACCAAAATCTCCATCCAGAACTCTTTAAACATCTTGTGCAATCATTGTGGAGGTCGAAATCTCAAGCACAAGATTTAACAAGCAATGTTGGCAATAACATGCAACCCCGAATGATCATCCTAAATTTGTTTGATTTGTTATTCAAAGCGACACAGGTATTCAAATTTGCCTTTCTGCTGCAAATATAAAATGTAATTCAACATATGAAAGCGAATTAGATAATTTACTCTTCCAACTATCACTTTCTTAACCCCACCAAACTGTAAACACACACATATATTGCAGGTTCAACCAGAAGTATATTTTATGTCCTATGTAGGTGAACTGGATATGTAAACCACCACTTAGTTGCATACTAACTTCAAAAGAACAGTTGACCAATCAAATGTATAGGTAGATAAAGTGCATTTTTTTTTTAATGTTCGTCACACAAACATGAACCACGAGGTACCCTGTTCAATAAGTTGTACAATGCATTGATGCTCAATCTTATGGGTACAAAATGGTGAATCATAACAGTGGAAGACACATCAATGATGATATAATTTGAACCTTATAAACCTAAGCAGTAGAACCAACCCAATTGATCATTGCCAGTTAATGCGACTTCATGTATTAAATAAAAAAATCAATATTCGTAACAACTAACAAGGCCATTGCCAGTGCTAGTCTTGCTAATGTACAAAGTTAAGAGGGGCAGACTAAACAATAGCATTATTTAATTAATGTGACTACTGTCAGCCCCAAACCCACCTTTTCATGCTTAGGACTTGATCTTTTATCATTGTACCATGTAAAAGTCACTTTCCTCAATTCTTTTAACTACCAGAAACTGACACAAAAATTCGAGAACCTAGCGAAATCTAACTTCTTCCACCAAAAAATTGATTTTCAACTACTATCACCAAATGCTAGCCTAATGCAACTACCAGCGCACATCATGCCTGGGCCCTTCAACTTTTCAGATACATAATCAAATTCCAGCACTTGTTTTAAATTCACCAATTAAAAGCCAAAAACAATTTATTTTGGAAAAAATGAAACTTTTTATAACTGTCAATGACAGGCTAGCTACATGTCCATCCAAAATTCAAGAATTCCAATTATTCAGCTAAGTTCCACCATACGATCTGACATTTTTCAACAATATTCTTAGCTAAAGTACAAAGTGGAAAACAAAAAATTCAAACTTTCCATTAGTTTTGATCATTGTTTCCAAAATTACATCCTAATCTTTTTGCACCGAAATACTGAAGGAATTCGATGGGAATTCCATATGTGCAGAAATATATAAAATTATGTATAAATATAGTATATTCATAGAATTGTACTTTCCCCACACGCCCAAACACAAGTACACAACAGACCAAAACCGATTAATGGATCTGAAACCAAATCACCTAGATCTATGTTGTCAATTTAAATCACATCATACGATCCAAAAAACCATCCAAACACAACAACAACCTAATCACAAAAATTTGTTACAGATACAAGCATCAAATCATAACAGATCTAAACGAAATACATCACGAATCTAATAAATTCGAACAAAGTCACGAAAAAGTGTAGATTTTAACAACTTCAGTGCATAATTCGACAATAAAACAGAAATCTATCACGCGAACTTACTATTCAGGATTCATGGCTGTATATTGTTTTGATCGTTTAGGCGAAGAGAAGTCCGGCGAGTATCGCAAATATGCCTGAGATTTTATGAGTTTTCCGGTGAGAACTTGAACGGAATTTCGATCGATGCAGAGAGAGGGATAGAGAGGGACGGAGAAAGAGATTGTGAAGGTGGGGAATGAAGAGGACTCCGATTCTTAAAGAGGCCTAAATTGTCGGAATTGTGAAGGTGGGTGGTGACGTAGCAAGTTGAAGGAGTGCTGGCCACGTGTCATGCATTGTGGCACAGGTGTGATAATGGGCTTTTGTTTGTCTATTTTCTTCCACTTATATTCATTAATTCTATTTTAATCAAAGGAAAAATACAAAAAACCTAATAATAAGTGGATGGTGACAAAAAAATAAAAATAAAAAGGCCTTGTGTCCAATGGTAAGTGGATGGTGAGATTCGAACCTTCAAATTAACAAAGTGAGTGTAAGTGTAAGTTTCTTTACCAAGGTTTGTTTGGCTAGACGAAAATAAATGGTGAAAAGTGAAAGTAAAAGAAAGTGAAATGAATGAAAATAAAATTAAGTTTTTGAGGAGGCCCCGGATGACATGGGCCAGGTCCGACTCGCAAAACACAACCTTCAGTCCGAACAGCTGGGTCAGCCCATAGAAAGACACTGTCATATGGGCCGAGCGGGAGTAAGCCCATCAAGGGTGACTAGGGCTTACAGAGGAATAGGCCCAGGTCCAGCAATCAGAAAATATCTTGCAAATATCTTGTAAATATCTTGTAAGTATCTATAAATAGGAGTTGGAATGAAGAGGAGAGGGATCTTTTTCGGGTTGAGGTGTAAGAATTCTAGAGAGAGAAAGAATAGTAGGAGTTTCTTGCATCTTCAATTGGCGCCGTCTGTGGGAATCGCATGAAAGTTTGGTTGATCAATGAAGAGTATCGAATGGATTCAAACCAATTCGGTTGATCGAGACTCGATCTTGGGGATTTGAATCCAGATCTGAGCGATTATGACCTACTCTGGAGGAATTACAATTCTTGAAGCTTTGGCAGGAGTGACTTCGGATCTACGCAACCACGAGTTGTTCGATTGTGGCAGGATCTGACGGATTTAGAGTTCAGACAATTCAGATCTCGTAAACAGTGAGCATAATTCGGAGAATTAGAAGCCAGATCTAAAAATTCCTACTCACGAAGCTCAGATTTACTCGCGAACTTGAGATTAATGCCTTTACTCCGTTCGGGAATAATGATAGGTGAAAGCTCCAATCCGATGGAGGCTGTCCAGCAAACAAAGCTTGAAGAGTTGATGAACTTGATTGAAGCTCTCAGAAAAGAAAATGCAGAATTGAAAGCTGGACTGCAGCATCGGCAGATACCTGCGGCTTCGCATCCACTTCCGGTCGGAGAAGGAGGTGTTCCATCTAATATCGCGCATCAAGGCGATCAGGACAAGAACAATCAGTCAGCTCACCACCGTGATGAAAGGATGATGGACAATTTGCCGCCAAATGTTCGTCGAGTTGAAGATCACGAAGGATCGACTCACGTTGATCCGCAGCGGGAAAGGTTTGACCGAGAGGAAGTGATGGAGGTTGATCGCCGTCGAGTAGCGTCGCCTTGGCAAAGAGAGTCCATAGAGGAACGGTCGTTCGATCCGTCTTACCGGCCCTCCATGGTTACTGTCACTCATCACGGTTCGGAGGGCAGAACCGTAACTCACAGAGCTACCGCTGGACTCCAGAGAGAGAATGAAGCTCTCCGATCCGCAGCTCGGACGGTGGATTCACCATTCACCGACGCGATCTTGAATGCGCCGCATCCAAGGAAGTTTGCTATGCCAGTCTTTATTCTGTTTGACGGAACGACCGATCCGATCGATCATGTGTATCATATCCAGTTGAAAATGGCCCTGAATACGGAAAACGACTCTTTAATGTGCAAATGTTTCCCTACAAGCCTGGCCGGACCGGCGCTCAGCTGGTTCAAAAACTTGCCTAGGAGCTCAATTGGCAGTTTCAGAGACCTGTGCGATCGGTTCATAAGCCAGTATTATGGGAACAAACGCCCGCCGAAGGACATCTCGAGCCTATTCACGATGCAGCAGCACAAGGATGAACGTCTCCAGGCCTTTCTTACCAGGTTTAATCTCACTAAGAGTATGGTGATCGAATGCCACCCTTCTACGGCAGTTCAAGCCTTCAAGTTAGCCATGACACGCGGAACTCCCTTTCACACCAGTCTGGTAGTGAACACGCCGGCTACCATGGATGAACTCAATGAGAGAGCCGATGGCTTTGTGCGCCTAGAAGAAGAGGAGGCAGCTAATGCTCGGACAACGTCGCTTGTGTCAACCGAGGAAAAGTCCAAGGCAAAGATCAGGCAGAAGCAGGCTCAGCCGCAGCGTCAGACCACCTGGAAGGCCGAAAAAAGGCCCAGGGAGGAAGAGTTGATTACTCCGCTGAAGGTCACTCTGGCGAGGCTGTATCAGGAGAACAAAGACAAGTTTCATCCACCACTGCCAATTAGACAACCCCTCGAACAAAGGGATCAAACTAAACATTGTGCTTTTCATTCTGATTTCGGACATCAAACTAACGAATGCAGGAACTTGAGGAGGCAAGTGGAGATGTTGATAGCTAGAGGGGAGTTTGCGAGTTATGTTCAAGGCTCGGCGATGGAGCAGAATCGACCAGTGGAACAAATAAAAAGGAGTCATAAACAAAGCTCCCACAATTCGCAGCCAGTTCGTATAATCAATGCTATCCATGGTCGACCCGAGCCTAGTGAAGAGTCAGATGAGCTGCTACGGGTGCGCCTGCGGCAGGCGCAGATGAAGAAAAGGGTCGGCAATGTGACCACTCTACACCAGCAGAGCCCATCAATGCAGATAAAGTTCGACTGGACAGACCTGCAGCGTGTTCAACTGCCTCATGACGACCCGTTGGTAGTCAGTTTGACAGTGGCAGATTGCTTGGTGCGCAGAGTTCTGATCGATCCTGGGAGCAGTGCGAATGTTATGCCGAGGGACACATTTGACAGGCTTGACATTAAACCAGAGAGGCTCAAGCCCACCGGAAATCCCTTATTAGGGTTCGATGGGAAGAGGGTGGAACCCGTCGGGATGGTGGAAGTAGAGGTTCAAGCTGCAGAACGAGCTCTTATGGAAACTTTTGTGGTTGTGGAAATTCACCCCTCGTATAATCTCCTGATGGGAAGAGGGTGGATTCACAGAGTCCGAGGTGTACCCTCAACTCTGCATCAGGTCATGAGGTGCCTCGGGCCCGATGGAGATAAAGTAATAGACATTCGGGGGGATCAGGTCGCAGCCAAAGAGTGTTATTCCGTCACACTAAAGCATGCTGGGAAAGGAAAGGCGCCCGTCCGGTCGACAAGCCCCAGATAGCAATTACAGGAACCTCCACTCGAGCAGAATAGGGTGGAGGAGTCAGCCGACTTGACCGAGGAGCCCCTTCTGGATGTGCAGATCGATCAGTCCAGGCCAGAACGAACTACCAGAGTGGGTATAAGACTGACCAGAGAAGAGCAGCAAGAGCTGGTGGATTTCTTGTCCCACAATGTCGACGTATTTGCATGGAGTCACCTCGACATGCCTGGAATTAGTCCTTCCGTATCCTGTCATTCCCTGAATGTCAATCCTAATTTCAAACCAGTGAAACAGAAGCAGCGAAGATTTGCTCCAGAACGTAATCAGATCATAGCGGAAGAAGTCGATAGGCTGCTTGATGCGGGATTTATCAGAGAGGTGCACTACCCTGAGTGGTTGTCCAACGTCGTTGTGGTGCAGAAGAAAAATGGGAAATGGCGAGTATGCATTGATTTCACCAATTTGAACAAAGCCTGTCCGAAGGACAGCTTCCCGTTGCCTAAGATTGATCAAATGGTGGATGCTACCACTGGGTATGAGCGTTTAACCTTTCTGGACGCATATTCAGGTTATAATCAGATTCCTATGGACCCCGCAGATGAAGAAAAAACTTCTTTTGTCACCGAGCGAGGAACATACTGCTACAAAGTTATGCCTTTTGGATTAAAGAATGCGGGAGCAACTTATCAACGACTTGTTAGCAAAGTTTTTAAGAATCAAATGGGTAAGACTGTCGAAGCCTATATTGATGATATGGTGGTAAAGAGTAGGAAAAAGGATGATCATCTGAAGCATCTGCAAGAGGTATTTGATGTACTAAAGCGATATGGGATGAGGCTCAATCCGACCAAGTGCTCGTTCGGTGTGAGTTCCGGGCAGTTTCTGGGACACGTGGTCAACCGCAGGGGCATCGAAGTTAGCCCCGCTCAAGCAGAGGCTTTAATTAAGAATGCCGAGCCAAAGACGATCAGAGAGGTGCAAGCCCTAACAGGACGAATAGCTGCATTAAGTCGATTTATTTCAAAGTTGTCAGACCACTGCAAACCATTCTTTGACACGATTCGGAGCCATGGAAGGCAGGTCTGGGGGGATGAGCAACGACAGGCATTGACTCATTTGAAGCAATATATGCAGAATCCACCAGTCCTGTCAGCCCCAGAACCGGAAGAAAAGTTATTTCTATATCTTGGAGTATCTGGTGTCGCGACGAGTGCCGTTCTGATTCGTTGCAAGGAAGGGGTGCAATACCCGGTATTTTATGTAAGCAAAACACTGATGGAGGCAGAAAAAAGATACTCAAAGGCCGAACGGGTGGTACTTGCACTTGTAAATGCAAAAAGAAAGTTAAGGCATTATTTTGAATCCCACCCCATAGCTGTTCTAACAACTTTCCCAATCAGAACGCTCATGCACAAGCCAGAGCTCTCGGGCAGAATGACAAAGTGGGCCATAGAGTTGAGTTCATTTGACATAACGTACGAGCCGAGAATAGCTATTAAAGGGCAAGCGGTGGCCGATTTCCTACTAGAATGTGATGTCGAAGATACGGAAGAGGACCTTAGAAGCGGCTCTTGGAAACTTTTTGTGGATGGCTCCTCTAACCAGATGGGGGCTGGGATTGGGATCAAACTGCAAACCCCAGAGGGCACTTCCTTGAGCCAAGCGCTCAGACTTGAGTTCCGAGCCACCAATAATGAAGCGGAATACGAGGCGTTGCTAAATGGATTAAAGTTGGCCAGAGAGCTACAGATCAAAAGTTTGACAGTGTATAGTGACTCGCAGCTGATTGTTCGGCAGGTAAATGGTGAGTACGCAACCAAGGATGACATAATGGGGGCATATCGTTCTGCCGTTCTGCGTAGAGCCAAGGACTTTGCAAAGATTGAATTCATACAGTTGCCGAGGGAACAGAATGCAGATGCAGACCGTTTAGCATGCAGTGCTTCGAGTTGCGGTGAAACATTGGCGAGGGTGATTCCAGTGGGAATAGTGACCCAGCCGTCCATTTTCGAAGAACCGATGGACTCGGACCCTTGGCAAGTCAACGTCATACCGTATGAACCGAGTTGGATTGACCCAATCATTACCTATATTCGAGATGGCGTTTTGCCTATGCAAAGGGATGAAGCTAGGAAACTCAAAAAGAATGCTGCCAAGTACGCCATCGTGCGGAACCAGCTGTACAGAAGGTCCTATTCTGGCCCGTACTTGAAATGTGTCACCCCCGCGGAGTCGCAGCAGGTATTGCGACCTATTCATGAGGGTGTGTGTGGCAATCATTCTGGGGGAAGATCGTTAGCGCATAAAGCAATGACACAAGGGTATTTCTGGCCAAACATGTCAAGAGATGCGGAGGAGTTCTCTCGAAGGTGCGATAAGTGCCAACGATATGGACCAATGATCCACCAACCACCTGAGGAATTGCACGTAATGGCCTCGCCGTGGCCTTTCGCGCAATGGGGGATGGATGTGGTCGGTCCTCTGCCAACTGCAAGAGCTCAGAACAAGTATGTGTTACTGGCCACGGATTATTTCACTAAATGGGTGGAGGCAGAACCGTATCCTAGCGTGACTCAGACTCAGGTGAGACGATTTATCTGGAACAACATTATCTGCCGCTTCGGTGTTCCCAGAACAATAGTCATGGACAATGGCACAAACCTCGACAGCAGGCAAGTAAGAAAGCTGCTGGAGGAGTATGGAATCAACCAGAAGTTGGCTGCAGTAAGTCATCCTCAGGCTAACGGACAAGCAGAAATCACAAACAGAACCATTTTCGCCTGCATTAAGAAGAAGCTGGAAGATCATAAGGGGAAGTGGTTGGATGAACTCCCGAACGTTCTATGGGCTTACAGAACCACCCCAAGGCGGCCGACTGGGGAGAGCCCGTTCGCAATGGCGTATGGTACCGAAGCAGTTATACCGGTTGAGCATTTAGTCCCCACTATCAGAAGCTTAGCATGTAGTCGAGATCAGAACGACAAGATGTTAAGATTGAACCTCGACATGATAGACGAAAGGAGGGACGCAGCGGCTATAAGGCTAGCATCGTATCAGCAAGTGCTGGCGAATAGTCACAATAAGAGAGTAAAACACAGGGATTTTGCCCTGGGCGATCTGGTTCTGAAAAGAAAGGTGGGGATGGTCAAAAAAATGATGCCACCCTGGGAAGGCCCATACAGAATTGCAGAAGTCATTGGCAAGGGGGCATATACGTTGGAAACCATGGCGGGAAGGTTGGTCAGCAAGCCCCGGAACATTGATTCTGGATCTGACCGTCCGCTCCCCCACGTGGTTATCTCGAGCCGTCAGCGTCATGATGAGACGCCATCAATAATTACCCCTTATTAAATAAGGGGCAATTATGGGGGCAGTTGAGGAGGCCCCGGATGACATGGGCCAGGTCCGACTCGCAAAACACAACCTTCAGTCCGAACAGCTGGGTCAGCCCATAGAAAGACACTGCCATATGGGCCGAGCGGGAGTAAGCCCATCAAGGGTGACTAGGGCTTACAGAGGAATAGGCCCAGGTCCAGCAATCAGAAAATATCTTGCAAATATCTTGTAAATATCTTGTAAGTATCTATAAATAGGAGTTGGAATGAAAAGGAGATGGATCTTTTTCGGGTTGAGGTGTAAGAATTCTAGAGAGAGAAAGAATAGTAGGAGTTTCTTGCATCTTCAGTTTTCATGATACATTTGGCTAGCATGAAATTTTTTCAAGAAAGTTGTGATAAAATATTACGTTATTAGTTTGGATAGAATAAAAGAGAAAAAAAAAAAAAAAATTATACTTGTCAAAATTACCCTTATAATTTTAAATACTAAAAATATAAATAAATTTGAGTAAAATTAATTCATGCATCAAATTTTGTTATTGATAATAATATTTTGAACTTGTATGAGACACCAGATCACCTGAACTTCTTTAATCAAAAATATTTTAATTTATATATATATATGATTTAGACATTACAATTTATATAATAATAATTGTAAGGACTTTGATTAAATCAAATAAGATTATGATTGTTCCACTAGATATTTGTTTATATTAGAATAATCAAAACTAATAGAATTTTACGTATAACAACTAAGTTTATGAGGGTTTTATTTCTGAATTATACAACTATAGAATATTTTGTATTATTTTTTTAAGGAATGTATATATTCCCTAAAATTTATAATAACTCTGGTATCCAAATTCTAAAACGTAGTAGTATCCAAATTCTAAAACCTAGTTGATATGTATATATACATATTGTAAATTAATAATGGGAAACAATATTCGCATTCCACTTTTCTCCAATTGCAGTATGTTTATAATTTTATTTTTAAAGGAAATGACAAGAAAATCCTTAAATTCATTAATCCACAATTCATTAATTTATAATGTCATAACTACCATTTATACAACTTTATTTATTTATTTTTTACCTTCTTTACTTTTTTTACTAGTTTTTTTTTTCTTTTCCTTTCTTTTTGTTTTTTCCGAATGTCCTCTCAAAGAAAATAATATATTCTATACTAATAATTTTATTTTTGGTAGTCAAAAGAGATAATTTATAGTGACATTTATTTTTTTTTTATTTTTTACTTTATACAATTGAAAGAGATATCTATGCAACAAAATTGATTTTTTTTCAATTTTGTCAAAAGAGGTAACTTTATTTTTTAGTAATTTTTTATGGGTCATGTCAAAAAAATAATTTATTCAATAAAAATAACTTTTTTTTTTTTTTTTTTGATCTTATCAACAGAGATAATTTATTCAGTAAAGAAAATTTTTTTTAATCATCTTCCCTTTGTATTTTTTTTTATTATTATCTTTTTGATATATTGACAACGGAGATAATTTATTCAATAAATATATATTTTTGGCGTTTTTTTTTTCTTCATGCCAAAAGATATAGTTTTTTAAATGGTTACTTTTTTATTTTTTTTATCCTGCCAAAAGAGGCAATACTTCTAAATGTAAGGTTAGAATTGTCATTTCATTTAAGATTGTTGTGTAAATGTTAAAAAGTGAAGTGCAATTATCGCCTCTCTCAAGTCTCAATATAATGCACTTAAAAAATACTCACCATAATATGTTATATGTATATATATGTATTTAGAAGGAAAAAAAAAGAAGGCGGGGGGGGGGGGGGGGGGGGACATTTACGTTTGGAAAAAAATATGTCTCTAAAAAAGGGAGAAAAAGATGAAGGAAGCTCAACCAATAATTATGGCTATAATAGGAATTTAAAATATAACTTCACAACTTTTCTGCGAAACAAATTGTTTTGCTTCACACAAAAAATTTAAATATTTTTGGTTCTTTTCCTTTCTTGCTAGTTCTTTCTAACAAAACAAACCCGATGAAAATATATATATATATATATATATATATATATATATATTCTCTTTCTACTCTGTCTTGGATGTTCTATGAATACTTTTAAATTGTGTTCTATTGGTTTTTAATTTTAAATATGGTGTTTGGTAGATGTAACGTGATTGAATTTCACATTATTATTATTTATCCAAGAACTTCTTATTAATTAATTTTTCTCTTTTAACACAGAAAAATAATTTCAATTCCCAGTATATAGTTCAGATGGTTTTTGGCCCACTAACGTAATCGGGATTGCAACAGAATTTCTTGGGATGCAATAAACTACATCAGGAATACCATAACAATGCAAATGCGTTTATAATTTTTATATAGTGTGTTACACTCTTGAATCAAATATATTATATAAGTGTTGCGATATAATATCATTGTTATATTCAATTTAAATAAACAATAAATTACACTAAAAAAATTTAAATGAAGAGAATGTGTTTTTCAAAGGAATTCAGTAGAAAATCATATCCACGTTGTATTGAATAGAACCATCCATCAGTTTACATGCGTGTGCCACACATGTGATGTGTTAGAATTCAGCCTCGTTCCAAAATATTCTATTTAATTCTATAGGTGATTTTTTCATAGTATTAATTTGTACATTTTTACTCCCGTGATTTTTCTCTTATCAATCTTTTATATTAAATGTCATTTCACCTACTATATTTATTTTTAAAACAAAATTTCATTTTATTTTAGATCATTTTTCTCATGTAACCATCTATAACTAAGTCTATGGTGTAAATGTCCAAACCATCTAAATTTACTTTATCTAATTTTCTAACCCATTGATGCACATGCACATCTACTTTCTCTCTCAAATTTTTATTTGTGACCAAATCTCTTTTAGTAACTCTATTTATCCATCTTAATATTCTCATTTTTATTGTTTTTTCAGGTCCGACATTTTCCTCTATACAACATAGCTCGTTTAATAACTGTTTTATAAAATTGTTTTACAAGTACAATTGTAAAATAATTTACTAAAACAAAGTGCATCCATGGTCCTTCTCCATTGTTTTATTCTTTTATTAGTAATATAAAATTAACTCACTCGTTAATTAATTTAAACTATTAAATCTTTTTCAAACTCCACACAATTGATCGCAAATCACGTCCATCATTTAAATTCAAAACTCATCTTCAGTGAGACTTGAACAAAAAAAACTTTAAAAAATTATTCAAACATCGTAACTGCCTAAGACTTGAACAAGAGACTTAATAAGGATATTCAAAAAAACCTCGGCGCCTTCTCTCAAAGATAAAATAAAATATCAAGAAATTGTTCTTTTGCAATTGTGGCTTGAGTAATAATATTCATATATATTTTTTAAAGTGAAACAATTAAGGTGATTAATAACATGAAATGAAAACTTTTTTAAGCTTATTTGTAACCGTTAAATTAATAAAGAAAAAAACAACAATGGAGAGATCATTAACTCGTTTGGCATGTGCTTTGTTTTAGACATCTTGTTTCTGGCTAAAACAGAAATAGTATTTTTGTTGTAAGAGTGTTTTGGAAAAAAAAAAAATCAGAACCACGTTTAGAAACAATATTTTAGACGTTTTGTTTTTGGTTCGTATTACACTACTGTTATGATTTTGGGTCATGAATAGTTATCAAAATAAGAAAAAACAACTTTGAGCCACTATTCACGAAGTGTTTTAATACTTCATAAAATAAAATAAGGTTGCACTAAATATATTTTTGTTACCAAAATTGATCCTGTAGCAATAAAAAAAATAAAAACAGCACAAATAAAATGCATGTGTAACACGCCTAAAGTGCTTTTTGTCATTTTCATGAACCGTTGAAACCCGTCAGCAGTTGCTTTGGTGGCGAGACGGCCAGATGTTTCTTGGATGTGTCATCCACGCATACGCGTGTAACTGAAATTAACGAAGGAAAAACACTCCCATTCGACTTACTGCGCGTGTGTACACGGATTCATAACATGCATCAAAACAGGGACATCAAGAACATTTCTCAAATTGTTGTCATTTTAAAAAGTTGCCAATGACTTAAATAATTTAGTTATTGGGTTTAAATTTTTTCTAAATTCAAACAAAATTTATATGTATATGATTAGGGAAAAAAACTTTAATTGTATATAAATATTTCAATTATAGAAATTTTTTCCTTCGTATAGGTGTATAAATTCATCATTAAATTGATTCTTATCCTGTCTATATATAATTTAGTTGGAGCCTAATTTTACTGGGTTAAGATTTATTATAATTATACTTGAAAAGCATAACTCATTATGGATCATGTCCATAAAATTCAAACTCAAATACATAACTCAATTTATAAAGATATGTTTTACACAAACTTAAACCACAATAAAATTAAGCTTCTAATCCATTGGAGTTTGGATGGATCATCTCTTTTTGAAAAGTTCCATAACTTACTTTGTTGTGCATATGTTACACTATTATTTCAAGAATATAATTTCGAAGCAAAATTATTGCATTTTAAAAATTAAAATTAGGGTTTAAATCATATAAAAAACTCTCAATACTATTATTTTTTTTTTATCATACAACCCGGACTTGTTCGTAAAAACGGTAACAGTAGTTGCCACTTTGATTCAATTTTGTCAATAAACTGTTAAGAGTTTGTTAAATGACTAAATTACCCTTATGATATACCAATTTATTTAAAAAAAACAAAAAATTATATTTTACAAATTACAACATTATCCTCTTGCACAAAACAAATAAAAATAAAATTGATAGCACATGGTTGACACATGTTCTTGCAAGGATATTTTTGTCACTAAAATTTGATTGACAATGTATGTGAAGACCACACACTAGGTTAACGTCCCAAACTAATAGAATTGGGGTAAAGTAATAACTTTATAACACTGTTAAGATCTTTACAAACAATCAAATTGGAGTTTTATGATAAAAAAAAATATATAGTATTAGAGATTTTATAATTTAAGCTCTTAAATTTATTATACTATTATATCTTCTAGTATATATGCCGCATGAATATTACATTTTTGAAGTAATACAGCTTACCTCTCAATATCTTAGTCTTGTATACATAATTAAAAACATATCATACAATGGAGAGGACTCTCATTCTTCCACGAACATCTCAAGATTTGACAAAAGCATGTGAAGTAGAATGGAAAAGAGAACTGAAAGGTGGAATGAGGTGGAATGGAAAATTAGAAAGACTGTTTGGCAATAAATACCATCGAACCAATAACAAAAGCATGTGAAGCAGTCGCTGTTTGGCAAGGTATTTGATATACGCAGTCCGCGAATGCGCGTGATCATGATTTCCTCACAGTGATTGGTCAGAAATGGTGGCTTATACATTTAAGAGGAGTAATACAACTAGGATGATTTGTCCTTCTGGCAATTGGCAACACGTTCATAATCATAGATTGACCAATTGGACAACAACTTCCTTCCTGTCACCTTGAACTACCCAGGTCACCAATAAATTATATTACTTTTCTCGTCCAATATAATTATTCATTTTGTGAATTATGACTCACAACAATTATATTAGGACGGAGAAAATATCAAAAACCCTCAAAATATTAAAGAATAGTGATTTACATGAATATGCTCATCTAGTTAATAGTTTTGTTATAAAATATTAGTCAAAAAAGCTTTTATAAGTAATTGACTTATTTTTTGGACATGAATTCTCAATTTAGATATCAATTATTTATTTATTTTTAATGCATATAAAGAAGCAGTAGATTTTAAGGCCAAGCATCGAAGGCGTTGGATCTTGTTTCCAATGCATCTTGAGATGCTTTGGCCCTAAGTTGTTACATTCTGTCATGGCATCACTCAAAAATTTTATGACAAGGCAACTAAATTTGTATTTGTAACTTTGATTTTATAGTAGATGACAAGATGTAACAATCGTAAGTGCATTACCTCCTAAACGGATGTTTAGTCTTAATTTAAAATATTGTGTTGCATCGACTCTAAGACCCTTTATTGATACTTTAATCATAATTTATCATTAACGTCTAATCATAATTGAACCGTGAATGATATGATGTTAGAGAACTTGAAAGTTTTTAGTTCGGTTAGTTATGTATTAGGAAGGTTAGTTATGTATTAGGAAGTATGAACACTCCACTTAGGAGTGATGCGGTAAGATTGAACACAGCTAAACGCGAGAGTGTCGAATAAGATTAAACACAACAATAACACATTTTAAACACTCATAATTATTCAGGAAAAAGAAAAAAACACTCATAATTATACAGAGTGATTTTGTAATTATATATTTTTAAAAGAATGAAATTCAATGCGATTTAAAATATATTATGCACTAAAACTATTGTAAAATAACAAATATTTAATTATAAACTTCAAATTAGTACTTTTCATTATGTGAATAAAATGAATAATTTTTTTTATATATAATAAAATATTTTATATATATATTTATATATATCTTTCTTTTTTTTTTTCTTTTTTTTTTTGATGTATCCATGCTTCTGTGTCTCCCTTCTTGAGATTTTTCGTATCCGTGGTACTCTTGTCCCTGTGTCTGTAGACTCTGTGTTCGTGTTTCCTGCGATATGTGTTAGCATTTGTTTGTTGTAACATTCGGATAAAATAAATAAATAAATTTTAAAATATAAATATATACTATTAAAAACAAACAAAAAAAGAAAAGAAAAGGTAAGTTACCTTTTTCCTTCCAGGAGAACGCATCCTCTGACCTTCCTAAACAAACCCTCCGATTGAATGGAATTTTGACGTTTTCGTTGGCTTTCAGAGAAGTTTCTGATATTAAACCAAACCAGGATACAAAGCACCGCACCAAATGTAACTATCATGATCCTGTAATCCTTCTTCTTCTCTCTCTGAGTACTCGATCTATATTTCTCTGATATTCCCAAGAAAAATGCACCGTTCTTCTAGCGCGAGTCGAGTCTCAGAGTTGCTCGCATATTCATCATCGTCATCATTGTCATCATCATCATCTTCATCTTCTTCGGCATCTCAGAGTTTCAGACCGAGCTCGGATTCCGACCAATTGCCAACCTACAATCCCCAATCCCATGTAGCCAAGAAAGAGATAAGTCGTCTCAGATCTGCAGAGACTGCTGTCCATTTCATCCCCATTTTGCTGGTCCTCTGTGCCATCGTCCTCTGGTGCTTCTCTAACCCAGGTAATAAGAACCCTATTTCCCAATTACCCATTTGCTTAATTCTTCATTTATTGGTCATATATTAGCAGTGAGGAGCTAAATACTTTTAACAATTCATAAATTTTCGCTGTTAACAGATTTACTCAATTCACAATTACAACCCAATTTCCCAATGACCCATAACCCATTTGCTTAATTCTTCATTTATTGATCATATAATTAGCAGTGAAGAACTAAATAGATTTAGCAATTCATAATTTTTCTTTGTTTAACCCATTTGCTTAATTCACAATTACAACCCAATTTCCCAATGACATATTTGCTTAATTCTTCATTTATTGATCAATAATTAGCTGTGAAGAACTAAATAGCTTTACCAATTCATAATTTTTCTTTGCTTAACCCATTTGCTTAATTCACAATTACAACCCAATTCCCAATGACCCATTTACTTAATTCTTCATTTATTGATCAATAATCAGCTGTGAAGAACTAAATAGCTTTAGCAATACATAATTTTTCTTTGCTTAACCCATTTGCTTAATTCACAATTACAACCCAATTTCACAATGGCCAATTTGCTTAATTCTTCATTTGTTGATTGTACAATTAGTTGTGAAGAACTAAATAGCTTTAGGAATTCATAACATTTCTTTGTTTAACCCATTTGCTTAATTCGTCATTTATTGATCATATAATTGGCAGTGAAGAACTAAATGGATTTAGCAATTCATACATTTTTCATTTTTTATGCTCATTTGCTTAATTCTTTATCTATTGATCATATAATTGGCAGTGAAGAACTATATAGCTTTAGCAATTCATACTTTTTCATTGCTTAACCCCTTTGCTTAATCCTTCATTTTATTGATCATATAATTAGCAGTGACGAACTAAATAACTTTAGGAATTCAGAATTTTTTATTGTTTAACCCATATGCTTAATCCTTCATTTATTGATCATATAATTAGCAGCGAAGAACTCAATAGCTTTTGCAAATTTTACTTTTCAATTGTTTATGTATGCATGGGGCTCAATAATAAATTTATAAAACATTGAACTCATTTGCTTAGCAGTTTCCTTTTTTTTTTTTTTTTTTTTGTATAATTGTCTGATACATAATATTCGTGGTTGGACTGTTAGGAGCTCGATTGTTTTCACAATGTTTTCCTTTTTTTTGGTGCTTTAGAATTGTAGCGAAGGTTGAAATTGTGTTTACTTGGATATATAACTATGTTCTGTTGGATTTTCACTGATCCCATTTCCTTAAATCTTCATCTTTCACTGCATGACACCCATCCGTTTGGTGTTGGGATTGTGAAGAATTAATTTGCTTTAACAATTGGCAGTTTTCCGTTAATTATGGGATTTTTTTTTTTTTTTTGACAGTTTTCCATTATTGAGATGCCGAATCTGATATATTTTTTTTAGTTACAAATGTTTTTATCTATTTTTATGTCTGTTTTCAGTGACCCCATTTGCTAAATTTTATATTTCACATGCTGTTACACGATATGTTTATATTTTGGTTAAAGTTAAAACTATCTTGCTTTGAGAGTTTGTTGATTTCCATTACTTGGTATTGTTGATTTTAAGCAGAAAACTTTTTTTTATTTGTTTATATTCTCATCTGCATTTAACCTCATTATCAATGAAGCTGTTTGCCTTTGATGTATTTCCAATTTTGTGACATCATCTGTTTGATACATTGGGCAGTGACAAATAAAATATTGATTTTTTCCATACTGAGTACTCAAAATTAAAAGGTGTTTGGTAAAATTATGCATAGTTATTATTTGTTTCCCTTTTGATATCCCATTTGCTTGATTATTCATTTCTTATTCAGTGACATTGTCTGATTAATGGAGTGGATTACAAAGAAGTTGATTGCTTGGACATATTCATACTGCACAAGTAATGAATTTTCTAATATGAGTAGATTGAATTTGAAGGCAAGTTAACTTCTTATTATAATTTTGGAATATTTTGGTTGGTAAGATGCCACACAAGCAAGCTCTTCTTGGTGAAGTGCTTTTGTCAACTAGCTGCCGGATCTAAACCATTTTGTTCCTTTTAATTGTCCTTTATGCTAATGTGAAACTGATAACTGTCTGTTTGTTAAAGAATTGAAATTAAAGATGGTTTCCATCTTCAATGGAATCGAATGTGTAATGGCTTCTTACAGTTACCGATTACTGTCACATTCTATACTTGATGTACTTTGTGGGAATCTATTTTGGGGTAAATTGTTACTCATTATTTTCTAGTTTTTGTGCTGCAAGTTTTTTCTATTTATGTGGGTGAGGGTGCATGCTTGTATGTCTGTGATGTGTATGCACGCGTGCAAGAGAGCATAGTTGTTAAAGGCTCAAGGCGCACTAAGGCACCAAAGGCTTTGTGGAGCCTATACGCAAGGCGCAATATAAGACGCGACCCTTATCGAAGTAAGGCGCGTGTGTAATAATATTGCATATTAAAATATATATTATTATTATATATTCAGAATTAAGCACTAATTGCACTTAATGTATGTAGTGAACCATAAATTTATGAATTTTGTCAAATATTTCATGAGGTTAGACAATACGATATATGATATAGAACATTTTAATTTAGTAGTCATATTTTGAGCCCGGAGCCTAGTTAAAAAGTGTGAGTCTGAGGGCTTTATGCGAGCCTAATTGAAGGGGTCTGGCGTGTACTATGCTGAGGCACTTTAGCTGAGCCTTGATAAGCCTGATGCTTTTGGAGCCTAGGCGCGCCTTTAACAATTATGCAAGAGTGATAGAGCACTTGTTGAAGTACTTCTCAAAGCATCTACATTCTAAAAAAATTATACATTGTCTTGATGCTGAGATAAAGAGCTGAAAGCATTATATAGCATTTAGAATTTAATGTTGTTGCTTTCCCATACTGACAAATGTGATTTATTTTTTGCCAGAATCAAGGGCTTGATGTTTGATGGTAACATCATAACAGTTCAAGGAGCAATTTGCTATCGAACTTGGAGCTGGGGGATTTTGTGCCAATAAAACCATTGGCAGATGTCGCAGATCACAAGCCGACAAGATTACTGAAGAACTAGTCCTAGTGAGGATCATTGTTGTTGGAGTGCTATTTATTTTATTTGATTTTTTTCCCATTTACAAACAAAAGAATATACCAAAATTTTACTGTGTATACAATTTTTTTTTTTCTTTCCATTATTATACTTTTATGATTTTATCCTTCAATTTCTGCTAATGAGGAGGATGTAGAATTCAAGAATTGATAGTCTGTACCAATTCTAGTGCATTAAGATGCTGTACACTATTTTAACCTTGTAATGGAAGTGCTAGTGAATCTGAATCATTTTAGTTCAATATTATTCTGTACATTATGATGTATGTTGGATCAAAATTTGTCTGACAGCACAATGAGGGGTTGGATTGAATATAAGCCGAGAGGACCATCTTTATGTTGTTGCAATGTGTTTTATTGCTGTCAAACCCGTTTAAAGAGGCTCGTGATTAGGGCGATTATTGGTTAATCAACCTTATTATTCCAAACAGGTACCTTGCCACTGCCGGTCACTCTTCTCTTGCAGTGATTTCTTCTTAAGTCACACAATTCTTTTCAACGAGTGTTGTTCTTATGCTCCGAGTGCGTTTTCGTTTTAACGTTCCACGCGCGCTTTGGCTCAAATTCTCACTATTTATGACTTAATTCTGCCGCTTTCATGCTCCCGTTCTCGAATTCGCTTCCACTGCTGTTCCCGTTTTATGTGATTTAGATTTCTTTTGCCGCTTTCATTCCAGTGATGGGCTCCCCTTTCTTCTTCGTGTGCAAGTATTGTTATGTAAAGATTTCTGATTTTAAAACAAGCCCTTAGCAGCCTGAATCAATTCCTCCTCCAACTCTTTTGTTGTTTTATTAGTGTAAATTTTCAAGTTATAATATTTCCAGGTTAAATCGTTGAAAATGATCTTCCTTTTTCCTCCATCCAAAGACTGGAACTCTATTTGCTTGGTTTGTTTGTTATTCTTTGAGAGAACTAAATCATAAAATTGTAAAAATTTTTGCTTGGTTTAATTTTTTAAAAATTATTTTTTCAAATTCAATTATAAAAAAATCTGATTTTAAGGTGGCTTTTATAACTTTTTCAAAATAATTTTATATTTTATAAGTTATTGAAAACTGTTTTTTGAGGGGGCAAACTTGGTAAATCTCTATAACTAAAGCTCTTATATTAATAAAAGAAAAAGAAAAAGAAAAATTAATTCAACTTCTTGGTCAGTTTCTTACTCATTTGAGGCACTCTTGTGGAAGACATTTCCTCAAATTTATAAAGATTTACTTGTAACTTATTAGATTTTTTGGAATAAACATGAAGTAAAAAATTTTAAATAATGAAAATAATTCATTTTTTTTTTTTTTGCATGAATGTAATGCATAAGAGTATTTACTATGTATTGTATTTAATATGTTATCAGTGTTTTCTAAATAGGTATACGTTTTGCAATAAAAAAACATTACTGAATTGATACTTGATAGAATATCAAAGGTATGACTACTTTTTCAATTGTATACTTATATACCAAAATACACACACAAGCACACAGTAACAGATTTTCAAGAGAGAGAAGAGAGGAGAGAGAGAGAGATTCGTTTCTTACAGAGCGCAGCTTTGATGGCTATGGGATTTGTGGAATATCACTTTATAAGAGGGAGGGAGGGAGGGAGGGAGGGAGAGGGAGAGGGAGAGAGAGAGAGAGAGAGGCTTGAGCTTTTAGGTTTCTAGAGAGAGAGAGGGGGCTTGTGGTGGAAGAATGGAGAGTACTAGCAGTATTAGCAACAGTGTCGTAACCGTTGTTAAACAGAGAATGAGAATAGAGAATCCATTTACTTTGAAGGTGGGTCAAGTTTTCACTGGCTTTGGCATCGTTTGTGGTCTTGGTATCGGCTCTGGACGCCCTTTAAATTTAGGTACTACCTCCACTTTCTCTCTCTAAACATCGTTGAGCAAGATGAACTCCGGTGGGCTCTCCATACCCAATGATGATAAAAAGCCCCAAATTTCAGCTGCTAACAGTTCAAGTACACCATTTTCTCTCACTACTCTACTATATATGATGTTGATTTTAGTTGGAAATGTGTGTGAATTGCCAAATTTTGTGAATTGAGCATGTGAATTTTATTTATTATTATTTTTTTAACTAATCAAGAATGAGATGAATTGCTTATGCTGTAACGGTTTTCTTATCAAACTAGATTAATGTTTTCATTTTTGTCATTTGAATGTAAGAGATGAATTGCTTATGCTGTAATGGTTTGCTTATCAAACTAGATTAATGTTTTCATTTTTATCATTTGAATGTACAAATATAATGTTGTGTTTAGATGTCCCTTGGAAATTGAATTTCTCTGTTGATTTTTGTTATAAAGGGCAAACCCAATGCATGAGCCTCCTCCCATTGTGGGGTATGGGGAGGGTTAGATGTGCACAACTTTACCTCCTCATGTGGAGAGGCTGTTTCCTTGTTTTGAACTGGTGATCTCTAGGTTATGGTACAACAACCTTACCGTTGCACCAAGGCTCACCCTTTGATTTTTGTATATCATTTATCATATCAATTTGTTTTTGAGAATGAAGTTATTTGAGAAAATGGGATTGCCTCAATTGGCAGTTAGAAGTTGGGATTTGTGAGTTTGGTCATTTTTGTGGTGTTGTTTGGCACCTTCAATGGCAGTGTAAGGTACAATGGAGTCACTAGATTTACCATGGCAAATCCAAAATTCACATGATGCTACAATCATTTTTTATAGGAACATTAATGCATGTATTTTGTATAGTTCTTGAAATGCATATTAACTGTAAGCATGAGTGTACTGTTATAAATTAAAGTATTCACTTATAAACAACGCATGTGGCATGCATTATAATCACAATAAGTTGTGAGTATTGCCTAGTTATACGATTTGTGCTTTGGGTACATTCTAGTTGGGGTATTTTCTAAATAACAATATGCAGGCTTCTTAAAAATTGGTTGCTTGTGACCTGGGGCTAAATAGACTGATTTTTTAAAATAACGAGCTAAGAACAAGCTGGGGATATAAAGACGAGCAAAGTATGGTTCATTGGATTGATATGTAAATATCAAAATATCTCTAAATAATCCCAAAGGAGAAATTTGATAAATATTCTATATAGCCAGCAAGGCTTTTACTCTCAAAAATTGCTTTGTAGCGAGAAACAACTTGCTGTGAAATGAATTTGGCTGAGATTTAAGAATGCTGAGTGTTTGATGTGGTTGGGTGGGCACACATGAAAAGATGGAAGAAATTTTCTTTTATTAAGTGATCTGCATATCAGAAGCTTGGTTACTAATTTTTATTTATGGAGCAAAAATGTTAGCTAACCATCAAATTTTGATTTAATCTGTGTATTAGGTGCAATACCAGTACCGAACCAAGTTACGAGTGCCACCGGAGGTGCAACAAATGCTTTTTCTGATGTTGGTAGACATGTTAACGATTCTGTATGTCAATACTTTTTTTTTTTTTCCTTTTTTCTTTCTCGTGGTTTTATTATTATTTGATGTATTTGGATTATATTGCCTTAAAAATTTTATGACTCTTGTTACATTTTTTTAAAAAACTTTTAGTTGAGGAAGGTGGTAGAAAAGAACACGACAGGCATTATATATGGAGCTGGTTTTGTACATGGTTTTGGACATGGTTTTGGACATGGTTTTGGAGCTGGTATGTATGAGGAAGCAATGGATACTGCTTGAGTCTTATGTGTGATTTTGATGTGGTAATATCAATATACATTATTGTTAGAAATAATGAAATTTTATATTGTATTCCATTGAATCATAATTGAGTACATAAGGTGCTTTATATAGGCTAGGAAGGTGGTAGGTGAGGATAGTGCAAGGAAAGTGGTAGGTGAGTGCAGTGCAAGGAATGTATCCTATTGCGTGTCTAGGTAAATACATCATGTGTAAAATTTGAAACCAGTGATTATGCCTTTGATTAAGGAATATCTAATCAAGCTCCTAATTAAGGAATAGTTGACTGTGAGTTGTATTCCCGACACTCCCCCTCAAGTTGGAGAGTATATGTGAACAACTCTCAGCTTGTTGTAGATAGAATCGATGACAAGCTTTGGAAGAGCCTTAGTAAAGATATCTGCTAACCGACCTTAGAATGAATGAAATGACAATTAACCTCAATATGTTTGGTTCTCTCATGGAAAGTCGGATTACTAGCAATGTGAATAGCTGTCTAATTATCACAATAGAGAAGAGAGAAAGCCCAAATTATTGTAACAGAGTTCTCAACCAAGTTAACTCATAGGAAGTATGAGCCATTGCACGGTACTCAGCTTCAGCACTAGACGGCACAACAACCGACTGCTTCTTACTTTTCCAAGTTACTAGATTGCCTCCTATAAAAGTACAGTAAGTAGTCATTGACCATCTGTCTGAAGGACTGCCCAATCGGCATCAATGTATACCTCGATACGCTGATGTCCAGATGACTATGACTGATAGAGAAGACCAAGACCTGGAGCTCCTTTGAGATACTTCATAATCGGTACAATCGCGTCCATGTGAGAGATTCGTGGGCTGCATAAATTGACTCACAACACTGACTGCATAGGCAATATCTGGACGAGTAATGGTTAAGTAAATGAGCTTGCCTACAATTCTTTAGTACATCTCTAGATCGTCAACTAAGTCACCAACATCAGGCAATAGCTTCAGATTAGTCTACATGGGTGTTGTTACAGGTTTAGAGCCAAGATAACCCGTATTCCTTAGGATATCAAGAGTATATTTTCTCTGAGAAAAACATATGCCTTTCTTTGACCTTGTAACCTCAATACCAAGAAAATCATGGTGTTTGCCCAAATCTTTAGTGAGAAAATTTGAACTCAAATGATGAATCAACGTATGAATCCCCTTCTTGTCCCTCCCAGTAATGACGATATCATCCACATAGACCACCAAAATCACAAAGCCACACGTTTGTCTTTTTAAAGAAAACTAAATAATCAGCTTGACTTCTAGTCATGCCATAAGCAACCACTACCTTACTGAATTTATCCCACCATGCACGAGGTGACTGTTTGAGTCCATAAATAGACTTAGTAACATACTCCGCCTTGGACTCAAACCCATGAGGTTGAGCCATGTATGCTCCCGCTAAGATCGCCATGTAGAAATGTATTTTTGATATTGAGCTGGTGAAAAAGCCAGTCAAGATTGGTAGCAAGAGAGATAAATATGCAAAATAGAGTTCAGCTTAGCCACAAGAGAGAAAGTCTCAGAATAGTCAATACCATAGGTCTGTGTGAAACCTTTAGCAACAAGGCGAGCCTTTAAAGGATCAATAATGCCCTTTAAAGGATCAATAATGCCATCAAGATTCTGTTTCACTGTGAAAACCCAACGATGACCACAACATGACTTAGGAATAGTAACAGATGACAAAGATAAAGAGAAAGAGCCTCTCTGTATGACTTAGGAATAGTAACAGATGACAAAGATAAAGAGAAAACTCGAAAAGAATGTGACAGATGATTATAAGAAATAAAATGAGATATAGGATGATTAGTACGAATGCTTCTACATTCGCGAAATGCAATGGGAAGATCAAGATCAGACTCAGATGGATGAACAACCGGATCTCTAGGTGCCGAGGAAGATGTGGAAGAGGCAAAGAAGGCTTTACCCGTTCAAGTGCTGGGCAGGTGGCACAAACGTTTCATCCTGGGCTGTGGCAGGAGTAAGAGAGGTATTCCTGCAATGTCGCTAAGTATAAACTCTGAGAGTTGGATGAATATCAAGAACCGGAGATGGTAGAATATTGTCTTGAAAAATGGGTTCCTCCATTTGACTACCTTCCTTAGAATAATATGGAACATGCTCAAAGAATGTTACATCAACACACATAAAATGTTTTATCAGAGAAGGGTTGTAGCACCTATATCTTTTCTGAGTGCGAGAATAGCCCAAAAATATGCATTTATGAGCTCGAGGATCAAGTTTGTCCCATTTTGGATTTAAATTATGTACAAAACAATCGCACCTAAACACTTTTGGAGGAAGCGAAAAGGGGTCTTTATCAGGAAACATCATCCAAAATGGTGTTTTCCTTTAAGGACCCGAGTTGGGATTCTATTCAATAGATATGATGCAGTAAGAACTGCATCTCCCTAATAATGTTTAGGTACATTCGTTTGAATCAATAGAGCTCGGGTAATAGCAAGAATGGGTCCATTCTTTCTTTCAGCAATCCCATTTTGTTAGGTTGTATCAACACAAGAAGTTTGAGGGGTGACCCCTCTGGACTCAAGAAATTAGTATTCAAGAGCATTATCAGTTCGATGAATAACTTGGTATTCAACTGATTAGTGATCTCAGCATAAAAAGACTTAAATTCATGAAAGACTTGTGATAGATCATCAAAAACATATAACCAAGTCAAACAAGAATAATGATCATCAATAAAAGAAACAAAATAACGGGTACCAACCAATCCAGTAGTTATGTCTGGACCCAGACATCACAGTAAAAAAGTTCAAAAGGGCGTAAACTAGGTCCATCACGCCAAAGTTTAAAAGAAGCCCTATCATGCTTGCTAAGGTCACATGTTTCACAATTAAACTAGAAAAACTAGTTAAAGAAGGAACCAAATGCTGAAGACTGTGAGACGAAGGATGCCCAAGTCGGCAGTGCCACTGATACAGAAAAGTAGAGGTATGGAGTGCCTATGAAATAGGTGAATAAGACAGCTGAAAGTAATAGAGCCCATCCTTCTCAAAGCCCCCACCAATTATTTCCATCTTTAGATCCTAAGACAGTGAGTATGATAGACTGTTACTGAGCAATTTAGGACAGAGGTAAGTTTAGGAACTAATAGCAAATTAAAGGGAAATTGTGTAGATACAACATAGAAGAGAAGGTTAGACTAGAGGTACTAACAGTACCAATTCCTTGGACTAGAGACTTGGTACCATTAGCTATCGTGACATAAAAGGGAGAAGACATACGAGAAGTATCAGATAAAAGAGAGGGGTTACCAGTCATATGATCAAAGGCCTCCAACTTTTACCTTGAAGCTCTGATGCAAGGTGCTTTATATAGGCAAGGAAGGTGGTAGGTGAGTGTAGTGCAAGGAAGGTGGTAGGTGAGGGCAGTGCAAGGAATGTATCTAGTCCTATTGTGTGTCTAGGTAAATACATCATGTCTAAAATATGAAAGCAGTGATTATGCCCTAATTAAGGAATAGCTAATCATGCCCCTAATTAAGGAATACTCGGCTATGAGTTGTATTCACGACATGTAAAGATGGTTGCTTGTGACCTGGGGCTAAGTAGACTGATTTTTGCAAATAACGAGCTAAGAACAAGCTGGGTATATAAAGAGCAAAGTGGGTTCATTGGATCGATATATAAATATAAAAAAATCTCCAAATAATCCCAAAGGAGAAATTTGGTAAAAATTCTATATAGCCAGCAAGGTTTTTACTCTCCAAAATTGCTTTGTAGCAAGAACCAACTTGGCTGTGAAATGAATTTGGCCGAGATTTAAGAATGTTGGGTGCTTGATGGGGCTGGGTAGGCACACATGAAAAGATAGAAGAAAATTTCTTTTATTAAGTGATCTGCATATCATAAGCTTGGTTACTATTTTTTATATATGGAAAAAAAAATGTTAGTTAACCATCAAAATTTGATTCTATCTATGTATTAGGTGCAATGCCAGTACTGAATCGAGTTGTGAGTGCCACCAGAGGTGCAACAAATGCTTTTTCTGGTGTTGGTAGACATGTTAATTCTGTACGTCAATACTCTCGCTTTTTTTTTTTTTTTTTTTTTTTTTTTTGATGCATTTAGATTATCTTGGCTTTAAAAAAATTTATGACTCTTGTTACTTCTTTTTGACTTTTAGTTGAGGAAGTTGGTAGCAAAGAAAGTTGAACCAGGCATTGGGCGTGGAGTTGGTTTTGGACATGGTTTTGGAGCTGGTATGTATGAGGAAGCAATGGATACTGCTTGAGTGTTATATGATTTTTGATGTGGTAATATCAATACACATTATTATATGACCCTTATTTGGATGCCTAGAAATAACTTAATAATTTTCTAGCCGTTGTAGACTGTATACATGCTCTGGAATCACTTCTGCCAAATCTAGTATTAGGCTTGTGATTACAAAATTACAATCTTTTATAATCATGAATTAATACCATCATCTTCCTCTTCTCTACACAGTTTTGTTATTCCCTATCTGAATGACCCTCTTATTCTAATCTATTGTTAGTCTAGGATTTTTACATAATATTGTGATTGGCCTTTGAGAAATATACTCAAGCGTCAATTTGATCCTGTAAGAGCTTTTGGATACTAGTGGGAAGATACACACACAGAGAGAGAAAAGAACAACATTTTGTAATTTTTCTGTCAACCGTTGAATTGTGAGTGTCTTTATATCTTATTAGAGCTGCTGCAGTGCTTACTTCCGTACAATCTATTAGGAAAAATTAAAATCTGTAGAAGTAGACATTTGCATTGCTGGTGAAATAGCATCATTTATTGTGATAATCATCAGTTGAAAGTAAGTTAAAAAGCATCTTTCAAGGGTTTACCTAATTGAGTGTCATGGTATATCAGCCCACATTAATACCTATTTAGCCATGAGCATAAGATAATTTTAAGCAAAGATGCTTCATCATCAAGGCATACTAACATTTTCAATGTTTGCATGGTAGGTCTATCTGTGAAGCCTGGAGTGCTGTATCAAATTCAATCTTCCCTTGTAGTATGTGCCTTATAGCCTCTCACATTTTTATAGTTCCTGCTGTGGTTTCATTTTTCGTAAAACAAATATGAATCTCCAAATTTGCTAGGAATCAATGATGAAGATGAAGATGATGATGAAGTTTGGAATAGCTCCCAGCTTATCCCTTGGTAAAGGCGTCCTTCCCACATCGCTGCAAAGTGGTTTGAGCATGATAAATGAACCCTCCAACCAAAATCCAACAGGAAATATCATGCAATTGGCAACAAAATTACCGGATCAGGCATCTCAAAGCCCCCCGGTAGACTCTTCATATGGAAGTCGAACGGAGAAGGTCATCAGTAGTTTTGTGCAAAATCCTATTTTGAAAGATGTTGACAATCAAGTAAATGACATGGTACGTGAAAAAAGCAATACATGTTTTTCAGTTTAGTGTGCAGTAGAATTTTGTAGACTGCTGTAACTATTTCAAAAGGTATCCATTGTTTCCTTTTTATCAAATTGTGCTTACGGTTCACATGGATGCTTTTGGTACTTTTGCTGCCTATGCCTTTATTGGACTGGATCTTTGCATAAGACAAATGTTCCGTTGCATATTTAGAAATTCTGATATTTAATGAACAGGTTCGATCATGTTGAAAAGTATTCTGTATGCATTGCCGGGTGCAATCATTTAAATCAATGGCCTTTTTTGTTGTCCGGGTGTGATTCGGTGTCTTGAGTTGATTTTTTCAAAAGGTTTCTAGCAGTTGCAGGAGTCTAGTTCTGTAACTCTCTGTTAATATAATTGTTAGTTAGGTCTTTTGGTTCCAAATGTGATACAGCAAGAGGTGAACACACTTCAATTGATGAGATTTAAACTCCTGTATTTATATTGTATCCTCTATTATTTTATTTTTTATTTATTTTGGTCCAATGTGGGCTACATGAAGGGTAGTCCTCCTCTTACCCATAAAAACCCCAACCTAAAGTACAATTGCATAACCTTTTATCATATCCTCCGTTCGTTATGAAAGGAAAGCTCTGTAGACATAAATAAAAACTCCATGCAGAACTGTTTGGTAGCATTAACATTTTTTTAAAGTTGGAAATCTATTTCTGTCACATACCCCTAAAGTTAGAAACTATAACATGAGAAAATAGATTTACATGTGTTAGAAACAAAGAATTACATCAACTTTAAACTTGGATTTCCTCTGCTTTTACGTTCAGCTGAGAGATTTGTGGGGTTTTATTTCACTAACTACCGTCCATGTTGAATATTTCCATGAATCCTGGGGTGTGGTGTTCCTTTGGATTGCCTATATTTGTCTTTTCTTGGTCCAATGGCTGGCTATGTGATGGATATAGCTCTTTCCCTACCGTTAAACATCTCCAATCACCGCAAAGGATTTGAGCCCAGGTCTCTGGCATGACTACCTGGAGACTTCACCAGCTAGGCTTAGCTGTCACCATTACTATAACATTAAGTTTAGAAAATAAGATATCTAAATCTGATTTATTTTGACACCATTTTTGTGTCTTCATGAGTGTGGATTATAGAATGATCTTTTCCTTGTACAGTTTAATTAGTACATTTGGAATTTGCTTATTATTTGCAATTATAATAATAATACTTGTGCTCAAAATATGGAGTTGCGCATTTACATTTCACGGACAAGCTAAAACAAACAACATGTGGAGATACTTTCAAAATGTCCATGCATCTCCTAGTTATTGAAGTATCATTACTTTGTTGCATTGTGTAAGAATGAACATAATGGATTTTTATTTATTTAATTTTTCTGCTTCTTGAGCTGATATTGTCGCGTCCAATACAAAAGAAAATTCTAATTATTGAAATTACCTGTGCAGCCTGAGCGCTTGAGGTCAGAAAACAACGTGCTTCAGATGGTAATGTTTCATCTTGACTATTATTCAGTCACTAAATGTGACTATTAAATTATTCCTTCACTAAATTAAAAACCAATTTGTTAAGGTGATGTTAACATAAGAGCTGTGGCTTTCTATAATCCAGTTGAATTTTTTTTCCCCCTGATAGAAAGTTGTGTTTTAATTTTAAAAAGAAAATGCCTATTGATGCAGTTTCTCTATACAAATGTTATATTGTTCAAAATTTTATCACTTCATCCTCTAAATTGTAAATGGCATCTCTCTGTGAATTCACTTGCATGACATACATGACAATGCTCGAGTTTATCATCATCATCACCCTCGCCGTTGTCCCATTTTATCACTTGATCCTCTAAAATGTTCTTACGTTTATGCTTTATCGAATCCCAGTTGGTGGTAACACGTGACATTGGGAGATCTTGTCAATAAAATGATTCTACTTTTTTTTTTTCAAATTTTTTTTTTGGGATAAATAGTTTTTTCCCTCTCTTTTTTGTATAGAATTCATTGAAAACACGAAATACCTTGTGTTTCCAGGTGTTGAAAGACCAGCGAGTCATCAAGGAGCTTATGGAGGAAAGGGAGAAGCTTCTTCGGATATTAGTGGAAGTCCTAAAAGTTCCACACAGCAAACTCCAAGCCAATTCCTCAACTAGCAACAAGTCTCCAAGTACTGATTTACCATTGTCCCATTTTATCACTTGATCCTCTAAAATGTTCTTATGTTTATGCTTTATCGAACCCCAGTTGGTGGTAACATGTGAAATTGGGAGATCTTGCCAATAAAACGATGCTACCTTTTTTTTTTTTTGGGATAAATAGTTTTTTCCCCCTCTTTTTTGTATGGAATTCATTGAAAACAAAAAATACCTTGTGTTTCCAGGTGTTGAAACACCAGCAAGTCCTTATGGAGGAAAGGGAGAAGCTTCTTCGGATATTAGTGGAAGTGCTAAAAGTTCCACAGCGCAAATCCAAGCCAATTCCTCAACTAGCAACAAGTCTCCAAGTACTGATTTACCGTTGTCCCATTTTATCACTTTATCCTCTAAAATGTTCTTACGTTTATGCTTTATCGAATCCCAGTTGGTGGGTATAACGTGACATTGGGAGATCTTGCCAATAAATTGATGCTCCTTTTTTTTTTTCATTTTTTTTTTTTGGGATAAATAGTTTTTTCCCCTTCTTTTTTGTATGAAATTCATTGAAAACACAAAATACCTTGTGTTTCCAGGTGTTGAAACACCAGCAAGTCATCGAGGAGCTTATGGAGGAAAGGGAGAAGCTTCTTCGGATATTAGTGGAAGTCCTAAAAGTTCCACACAGCAAATCCAAGCCAATTCCTCAACTAGCAACAAGTCTCCAAGTACTGATTTATCGTTGTCCGATTTTATCACTTGATCCTCTAAAATGTTCTTACGTTTATGCTTTATCGAATCCCAGTTGGTGGTAACACGTGAAATTGGGAGATCTTGCCAATAAAACCATGCTACTTTTTATTTTTATTTTTTTATATATATATATTTTAGGGATAAATAGTTTTTTCCCCCTCTTTTTTGTTTGGAATTCATTGAAAACAAAATATACCTTGTGTTTCCAGGTGTTGAAACACCAGCAAGTCCTTATGGAGGAAAGGGAGAAGCTTCTTCGGATATTAGTGGAAGTCCTAAAAGTTCCACACAGCAAGTCCAAGCCAATTCCTCAACTAGCAACAAGTCTCCAAGTACTGATTTACCGTTGTCCCATTTTATCACTTGATCCTCTAAAATGTTCTTACGTTTATGCTTTATCGAATCCCAGTTGGTGGTGACACGTGACATTGGGAGATCTTGCCAATAAAATGATGCTACTTTTTTTTTTCATTTTTTTTTTTGGGGGGATAAATAGTTTTTTCCCTCTCTTTTTTGTATGGAATTCATTGAAAACACGAAATACCTTGTGTTTCCAGGTGTTGAAACACCAGCAAGTCATCAAGGAGCTTATGGAGGAAAGGGAGAAGCTTCTTCGGATATTAGTGGAAGTCTTAAAAGTTCCACACAGCAAATCCAAGCGAATTCCTCAACTAGCAACAAGTCTCCAAGTACTGATTTACCGTTGTCCCATTTTATCACTTGATCCTCTAAAATGTTCTTACGTTTATGCTTTATCGAATCCGAGTTGGTGGTAACACGTGAAATTGGGAGATCTTGCCAATAAAACGATGCTACCTTTTTTTTTTTGGGGATAAATAGTTTTTCCCCCTCTTTTTTGTTTGGAATTCATTGAAAACAAAAAATACCTTGTGTTTCCAGGTGTTGAAACACCAGCAAGTCCTTATGGAGGAAAGGGAGAAGCTTCTTCGGATATTAGTGGAAGTCCTAAAAGTTCCACACAGCAAGTCCAAGCCAATTCCTCAACTAGCAACAAGTCTCCAAGTACTGATTTACCGTTGTCCCATTTTATCACTTGATCCTCTAAAATGTTCTTATGTTTATGCTTTATCGAATCCCAGTTGGTGGTGACACGTGACATTGGGAGATCTTGCCAATAAAATGATGCTACTTTTTTTTTCCATTTTTTTTTTGGGGGGGATAAATAGTTTTTTCCCTCTCTTTTTTGTATGGAATTCATTGAAAACACGAAATACCTTGTGTTTCCAGGTGTTGAAACACCAGCAAGTCATCAAGGAGCTTATGGAGGAAAGGGAGAAGCTTCTTCGGATATTAGTGGAAGTCTTAAAAGTTCCACACAGCAAGTCCAAGCGAATTCCTCAACTAGCAACAAGTCTCCAAGTACTGATTTACCGCTGTCCCATTTTATCACTTGATCCTCTAAAATGTTCTTATGTATATGCTTTATCGAATCCCAGTTGGTGGTGACACGTGACATTGGGAGATCTTGCCAATAAAATGATGCTACTTTTTTTTTTTCTTTTTTTTTTTTGGGATAAATAGTTTTTCCCCCCTCTTTTTTTGTATGGAATTCATTGAAAACACGAAATACCTTGTGTTTCCAGGTGTTGAAACACCAGCAAGTCATCGAGGAGCTTATGGAGGAAAGGGAGAAGCTTCTTCGGATATTAGTGGAAGTCCTAAAAGTTCCACACAGCAAATGCAAGCCAATTCCTCAACTAGCACCAAGTCTCCAAGTACCTGATTTACCTTGAGTGCAGGAGAAAACAGAGAAAATGATGTGTGTGTGTGTGTGTGAGTCATTTAGACTTGCACCTTTAAAGTGATTGATACAAAATTGCCAAGTGAGATTGTCAATAAATCTCAATAATAAAAAAAACTATCTACAGGTATAGAACTGTTAGCTCTATACATCCTCGAATGAATATTATTTACCCAATCGCAGAATATACATATTATTTGACTAGTTTCCTATCTTTTCACCAGTAATAAATGTTGATATGTCTGGATACTCCTGTATTCATTTCTATTTTAACAGTGAACATGTTCGAATATGACTTGTCAGGACAGAACTTTTACCATTCCACTAATCAATCTACTTTGGACTTTGGAAGGTCTACAAATGATTGAATGCATAATGCAAAACTAAAACCTAAACCCAGATCCTCTCTCGTGCATGGAAAAATGTAGAGATTACTTTCACAAGGAGTAGGGTTTGTTCTATTTGTGAAATCTACACCTCGTATAAGTTGATCTCCACATTCCTCTGTACAGTGGAATGTCCGTCAACATTTTTTTTCTTTCCATTTATTTCTGTATTTTAGTTAGCATTTCTCATTTGGATACTTTGTAATTTCCATAGTTCCACCACCGTTGGACCAAAATCAATGAGCACATATGCCATCATCAACTAAAATCAGAATGTGATGAGGCTTGACTTAGTGAGAAATTATTTCATGGTCCGGTTCTGACTAAACACAATTCGAAAGGTAAGTAAAAATTTAAATAAAGTTGACACAATTACTTGCATGCTGAGTTGTGATTTGGCAGAATCATGTACTCTCGAACAATATAAATACTTATTATTAATACCAATGTCTCAATTTTGCCACTTTAATTGTTAAATTTCATAATCCTGCGGGTTGGCCTAGCGGGGGAGAACTTGAGCCCTCTTGTCAGGTGTACGTGGCTTGTGAGGTGTTCCGTATCATGAGATGAATTAGTTTCACTCGTAAAATGTGGTAATACCTCATGTGAAATGAAAAAAAAAAAAAAAAAAAGAAAAGAAAAAAAGAGAGTTAAATTTCACACTATAATTATGCATATAAAATAATTTCATCAAATCTTTTTACATAATATACAGACAGTCTTACCTTGCTATAAATTTTATTTTTATTTATTATATATATTTTTTGAAAATAAAATTTGTTTTGTTTGAATTAGGAATTGCAGTTGTCTCATTGTGCAAACCATCTTTCTAGTTGTCATATTTTTAGTAATCTTTATCTTAAACAGATTCAACAAAACCTTGTCAGATAAAATTTAGTTTGGAACTTTGAATAACTGCCTAAATTTTTTATGGATTATTATTTTTAATTAACAAAATTTAAAGAATCATTAAAAAAAAAAGAATGAAAAGAAAAATCCTGTAATAATAGTATAGTTATTGACATATTTTAATAATTAAGTAAGGGCGATTTCAAAAACAAATCCTTACCAATTGGAGCGGTATGGCATTCTTCAAATCCACTTAAAAAACAACTCTGAATAGAATTGGCGGGAACTCCGCACGTGCCAATTATCAAACCCTACACCAGTCCCCTTCGCGCTCCTCTCTCTCTCTCTCTCTCCAAATTGATAACATTTCTGCAAATCTTCCACATCTATCTCCATAATTGAAACCCTACCAGCAACTTTCTCTCTCTAATCTTCTTCTCCATTTTCACCACTCACAGATCCTAACTCTCTCTCTATCTCTAGATCTGAACCTCCATGGAAACTCAACTCACAAGCTCAGAACTCAGTGGAGTGACCAACACTGAATTAAGCAAAGCCTGGCACATCCTCTCTCTCCTCCTACGAATTTCCCGTCCGGCTCGTCCGGTCGAACTCGCTTCTCGATGCAATTTGTTCTCCGCATCGCCGGATTTCGTCGAGTACCTTTGTTCAATCCCTATTTCACCACTCTTCTTGACCAGTGATCTCTTTGTCACGCCGTCTCTAGTTGCATTTGCAGCTTTTGGGAACTTTTTATCGAATTTTAACCTAATTGCGGCATTTCTGCCTCCGATAGGGTTCGGATTTCGTGGCCGAAAGAGAATGTGGGAGGAGGTCGTGTTAACGTATCATCGAAGGCGGAAGAGGCCGAAATTGGATTTTGAATGTCTACCGGTAGCCAAAAAAAGAGTTTTTTTGCATACTGCGGATGGTAAGAAAACTGATTTTTTTATTAAAAAAATATTAATTATTTTCTGCACTTTCGAGCTAATTTTTTCAGTGGATTGCTGTAATGTCTGATTTTCAGGGGACGAAGAAGATCGAATTGTGTTGGCTTTGCCTGACAGGATTCAAACTGCCTGTGCCAAGGTAATTTTACAATTTACCTTTATATACTTATGTAAATATTATTTTAAGTAACCACAATTATATTTCTTAATGAAGTTGCTTCTGATTAATTATTTGATATAGGACAAGCGAATTGATTGATCTACTTGAGTCAATACTATATACTAGAATGTATAAAATGTTAACTAATCAGTTTCATTTCTTTCAATTGACATCTAGATCTGGAAAGGAATGAGTCCCTTTCTCAGTTGAGATTCCTTGCCTTAGTGATAGTAGACTGTGATACTGGAAGCTAAATTACTGAAAATTTTCAGAATACAAGTTGAATAAGATTTCCAATTGCTTTTTTTTTTTTTTTTTTTTTTTGTCAATTTGAAGATTTATACATTAATCGTTGACAAATAACCCTTTTTTCACTGCAAGCACAACAGTAATGAGATTTTCCAATACGATTGTGAGGATCTATATGTCCTCAAGACCAGATGGAGATTCATTCAGCTGGGAATCTCCAGTTCCTATCCTCTGAATGACGGTCAACATTTCTTGAGCTTCAAAAAAAAAAAAAAATCTATAGAGTGATGATATGTCAGTATGTGTAGTAGTTTTTTTTTTTTAGCTTCCAGTGAGTAAGCAATGCACCCACCCATTTTGCTTGGGCTTTTCCTTGACATGTTTAGTTTACCGTCTTTGGTAAACACTTGTGTGTTAAAAATCCATAACAATACACTTCCGTATAATATTTAGAACCTGATATTAAGTGGAATCTCTCTCCCTCTCTCTCTCTTGCTGTGTAGGTATGAGACATACATGGCTTGCTCTAATTTTAAAATATATTTTTTTCCTAACTGAACTTTTTATATTTATAAACCAATGACTTTCCTGATATTAGTTCTGAATCCTCATTAGTGATCTTATTACATATTATTGAAGCATAATTGCATCTTTACACTTTTGGATTGCTGTTAAATCCCACCATTCATGCAGGTAAATTTTCATACAGATGATGGAATGTGCAGTAGAATAAATACACAGCCAGGTGAGACATCAGTCATGGCGGTCGACTCTGGGAATCTAAATGAACTGATGGTCAGAACTTCCTTGCTTATCAACTCCAAACCTGTTGAAGATGAAAGCAAAAAGGATACAGATATGTTTGTTAACAGGAAAGAGCATAAATACGTATATACACCAGAGTATCACCATGGATTTTTCAGTCCTGAAAGATTTCTGCATGTACACAATTCAATAGCAGCAGAAAAAATAATGGCATTTAGACCTCATTCAGAACCATCTCTTTTAACTAATGTTACAGAAAATTCAAGTGTATTGAGAGAAGCTCCAATGGATAGGACAAATTCTACAGGTAGAATTAATATCAACACATTATCTTGTCTAGAAGTAGATGAGCAAATAAGAATCTCACCGGTGGAGGCCGAGAATGTTCATGCTCTAGAAGTAGATGAACAAATAAGAATCTCACCGGTGGAGACCGAGAATGTTCATGCTTGTAAAACTACAAATGTCAGAACAGTTGAAAGAATTGTGGAAGGCCGAGAAGAACAGTTAACTGATTGCTGTATTTTTTGTCTCCCTACTAATTCTGCTGAAGTGGACGTGCAACCTAAGGATGATGTTAAAAGAATGAGCAGATGTGATGATATGATGCCATCTCTGCATAGAGAAAAAACTACAGTACATATGGAGAGTCAGGCTATGCTTTCAGCAGCTGTGCTCTCTGCTGGGGAGAGGCAACTCACGGACCCCACTGCCAAATTGAAGGCTGTTCAGAAAGATGCACTAAATCCTAGAACCGGAGTTTATCACAGGACACCAGAGAAGAGTAAGGCTATTGGTGCTATTACAGAGCAGCAGCAACGTAGAAGAAATAAAAATCCAATTTTTGCGAAGCAGATGTTAAAGCAGAATTGTGACCGGAACATGTATACTAAAGAGAATAGGGGAAATTCTAAAGAAAAAAGGGATAAATCTCTCTCACATACTCTCAATGTAAGTTTCAGTTCTGCAGTAAATATGTTACCATATTTCATACTTGAGGTTTTAAATTGTTTTTAGTTGCCTTTCTACTATGGATATTCTGTCTTAATAATTTAAAGCCGTTGGTACTTGCTAGAACCAACTGGAGCCAAAAGCGCTACCAAACTTTGAATCTTTTGCTGTAGAGGAGGAAGAAGGTTCAGGTATCAAGGCTTTGATTAAATATTCGTTTTCAGTTACATCTTTGGTGATTCATTTGTCATCACTTGAATTCAATGACCTCATATTCTCAAACCTAAATATGCAGGTGGTTATGGCACAGTTTACAGGGTGCAGAGGAAGAATGATGGTGTAACATTTGCTATTAAATGTATGGATGACAAAAGTTTCATATACTCTATAGCTTTTTGCGCTTTTTTTTTTATTTTTATTTTTTTATAAAGCTGAATATTTGGGGAAGTTATGTGATGCGTAGTTATGATGACCTTGCCTATGGTATAGATAACCTTTTGCTAGAACCTTTTATAGGTAGAAATTTTGAAGGTCATGTCTAGTACTATGTTTTCATAATCATTTACCCTGAGAAACTGCAATTCTTTAAGTGTATAAATAATGCCATTTACAACTTTTTTTTATTTATCAACTTAGCTGATGTCCCATTGTTGACTATAATTTTTGTCCTACATTGGTTAGAATAACTCAGAATTCATATGAAAAGAAATGATCACTTGATCGTAGGATTCCAACGATTCTTTTCTTTTTCCTATATAATCTTAGCAGTCAAATTAACACTGTATAAATCACTATAGTAACAGCTTTATTGGTTCCTATATGACATCAACATTGTTTTATCAGTCTTCTTTTCTATATAAAAATTGTTCAATTAACAGCAAGAAGTGTATTTTACTCGTTTTTAAAACCAAATAGTCAGAGCATGTTGGATTTAAATATTGGAAAAATGCATTGATGATATTCCTTATAAACTATGGAATCATTTAAAAGTAATTTATACTTGCAAGTCAAGTCAAGCCATCCAATATTTTGTCTCATTGGGATATTAAATTGTCGATGACAAAATTTTAACAACATTGCTTTTCATAGACACATGCCATATAATTTTACTGAGACATGTTTAAAACCAAATAATCAAATTATATCACTGATTGGTTGTATAAGTGTACCAGCATTTTGGAAAATTGTTTTGAATAATGTTGGAAAACGTCACTCATTTTATTGATACTTGTAATGTATACTTGTGTCCTTGTTTGTTTTGATTTTGTCTATTAGCTTCTGTTGTAGCAGTCACTTTGTAAGATCAGAAAATGACCAACACTGTCTACATTTAAAACCCTGATATATTGTTATTCTGGAGATGATTACCTGATATTAAAAGGCATTTTAATGGCTTCCAGGTCCCCATGCAAATGCTAATAGACACCATGTTCACAATGAGCTGAAGATGTTGGAACGATTTGGGTAAGGATCCTGAAAAGGTTAACTTAAAGAATTTGTTATATTGTTTCATCAAGAAGATTTGATCTTGAATCTGCAAGTTATACTTTGAATACAGGGGTAAGAACTTCATTATAAAATATGAAGGTTCTTTCAAGAGTGGAAATTCTGATTGCATTGTTCTAGAGCACGTTAAGCATGACAGGCCTGAGGTAAATATTGGACCCCTCAATGGCTTTTTTCTTATTTTCTTTCACTGATTTCAGTTTTGTTTTGACTTCTAGGTCTTAAAGAGAGAAATAGATGTTTTTCAGCTCCGGTGGTATGGCTATTGCATGTTCAGAGCACTTGCAGGTCTACACAGGCAGGTAGAAACTATACCAAGAGTTGATATATATTTCTGTGGACTATTATGCTCCTTTTCATAATTAATAAAATTCAAGTCTTTCTTTTCTCGCTTGCAGGGAATAGTTCATAGAGATGTTAAACCTGGCAACTTCCTTTTCTCTCGTAAGGTCAATAAAGGTTATCTCATAGATTTTAACCTTGCTATGGTGAGTAATATTTCCTTAGATTTATACCATGCCCTTCTGATTAGCCATCAATTCTTTCTTTCAAATTTTTTTTTTTTAACCAATGCATAACTGATGGTCCATTGTTTTGCGCTTTCCTCTTATCTTTTGCACAGGATTTGCATCACAAGTATGGAACCTCTGGTAAGCATCCACTTCTATTTTAGTCTTTATATAATTTGTATACATTGTCATTTTTTTGAGTTACAAAACAACAGGTTTATTCACCTAAGCTTTGGTGCTTTACCTAGCAGAAAATGTAAATCGACAATTGGCAGTAGGATAGCCTGCTTAAATATGCTCTTTTGTTTAATTCTTTCCATTGTGAAGTTTATCTGGTTTCTCTGTAACATGATCCAAGATCTGGATTGATGGAATTAATTTTTATAATTTTACAGACAAATCAAAGTTGGGCTATGATATGAGCTTTGATCATGTTCCAGTTCCCCGGCCGAAATCTCTTCTTTCTGCCAAAAGTACAAAGCTTCTGACGGCTAATTCTTTGGAGGCAGTCAATCAGGAGGCACGAAAAGGCCCCAGGTCACGTGTGTTGCCCAATAACCTGAAAAAGAAGGCTGTGGACCAGAAAGAAATCTTAACTAACCTAAGTAATAGAAATATGGTTAAAAGCCAAGGCGCAGATGGCTCTGGGATAACTTCAGCAAAGGATGCAACGAGTGCAAGAACTCCTTCAGCAGAAAGATTTAGGGAACCAATGCCATGCCAAGGTAGAAAGGAGCTGATTAGCCTGGTGCAGGAAGCATTGCAGGCTCCAAATCATGAAGCAGTGAGTCGTCCAACTTCTAAGAGAAAAAGGGTTGCTGCCCCTCCTGGAAAAGTGGATAGAAAATTTGTTTATCTTACCCCAATGCCATTGCATTGCACTGGGATTGCCGTTGCCGGTGCTGGCTTACTAACAAACAAAGGTGTGTTTCCTATATTAGGTGAATTATGACTTAATATACAAACTTATTTTTTATTTCAATTTATCATGTTTTATTTTGTTCCTAGGGGATGGAAAGAACAAGAAAGAAGGTCCTTGTGTTGGAACCAAGGGCTTCCGAGCTCCAGAGGTAAGAAATTGTAATCATTTTCACTTTGTTTCTATCTATTCTCAGGACTTCATTTTACTCTCACAACTCCACTAAATTGTTGCTTCATAATTTATTGGAGACTCAGGTATTAAGATGCTACCTGAAGAACAACAAATTATGTTATATAATTATCTTAAAACATTATGATTTGAAATTGTTGGACCTTGATATCAAATTTTGGGCCCATTCTCTAATAGTTTTTGCTTTTGGAGTAACTGGTAGTTTAACATGGTATCAGAGTTTTGTATCTGGGAGTAATTGGGTTCTAGTCTTCATCTCAGCATTTCTGGGTGCTTAATATGCATTGTTAGGCTCATTATCCAACAGCTTAAGCTTTAGAAGTAATTGGTATTTTAATAGAAATATTTTTCCAAATAATTATTTATCCCTTTTATTGTGGAACTGATAATTATTAACACTGACAAAACCATTCGGGAAGCACGTGAATAAGTATCAAAATTTTACCTTAATGAGGATGTAGGAATCCAAATAACAATTAGTTCTGGATTCCAAGAGCATAGAACTTTCTTTTCTTGAGCCTTACATTTTATTCAAGTCCCTCTAGGCAAATCATGGTACTTCAGCCATTAACCTCGTTTTCGTGACTTTGAGCAGGTATTGTTCAGATCCCAATTTCAAGGCCCCAAGGTTGATATATGGTCTGCTGGGGTCACCTTACTCTACCTGATGGTTGGAAGAACACCCTTTGTTGGCGACCCCGAACAGTAAGGAAGCTTGCTCTTTCGATACATTTGATGCACCATGATTTCATTCTTGCCAACCTTGTTACTGTTGTTGGCAGGAACATAAAGGACATTGCAAAGTTGAAAGGCAGTGAAGATCTTTGGGAAGTGGCCAAGCTACATAACCGCGAATCCTCATTTCCAACGGTTGTCATCACATAAAACTAAAACCTGTTTGAGTTCACATTGATTAAATTGCTCCCTTTTATTGAAGAGAACTACTCTGTCACAGGAACTCTTCGACATACAATCCTTGCCATCTATGAAATTGAGAGAATGGTGCGAACAAAACAGCAAAAGACCAGATTTCCTCAAGACCATACCAAGACCGCTCTTTGATCTCGTGGACAAATGCTTGACAGTGAACCCGAGATCGAGGATAAGTGCAGAGGAAGCACTTAACCATGAGTTTTTTGCTCCATGCCATGAGGGGTTAAGGAAACAGAGGCTGCTTAGGCAGGGGCTCAGCTCGGACTCAGGAACTAGCCATCTTTTACAGAGTCAGACTTTTGAGGCTTCTCATGAACAACTTCAATCAGCTTCCTAGAGGTTTGTTATTTACCAAATTGTTGTGAATGTTGTAACTGTTAGTCATGATGACTTAGAGTTGTAATAGTACTTGAATCAAGTCAAGGTACGCAATTAGGCATAAACATGTGCTTGGTCCTCAAGAAATAGAGTGGCCAGTGTAGAAATTTATGTGGGATATAAACATACCTTATATACCTGCTCAGAACTTCTATAATATCTTATATTCAGCAACAAGTAAAAAAATAGCTTGGAACTAAAAAAAAAGCTTGGAACTGATAATGAATTTTTTTTTTTTAGTACCACCTAATTTGACAACGACTAATAAGGTTTGGACTCTGATTGACCCAAACTAGCAAGAAATAAGGTGTAAGAAAGAGGTAGCAAGTGGCAACTACTTAAATTTCCTTATATACTTGATCAAACAAATGTAATTACAGGTATGTTTTGTTTGGGACTATGGATTTGATGGCTTGAATATGGAATTGAATGCAAATTAATTAAAATTTTGAAAAATTGAATGCAATTTAATTAAAATTTTGTAGTAAATTTTAAATTTAAAACCCCAATACAACGTTATTAAGAAAAAGTCAAATATCATTCAGATTTTAGTCAGAAGGCTTTATAACAAAGGGGAATACTTTTTACAAGGGTTGAGGATCCAACCGATTGGGAAGAATCACAATCTAGTGATTAATTATGAAAATTCACAGGAGAGCTCTTATCGTGGATAATGAAAAAATTATTAGTTATTACCGTTATTGATGCAAGGATGTATGAGAATTATTGGATCAAGTGGGGCCCCTACTACAGTAATGATCCAATAATTCCTATTCATCTGTTGCACTAATAACCATTGCAATTAATAATTTATAGTAAATAACAGGAGCAAAGGATCCAAATACCTGTTTATGTCTCAAGAAAATATAATTTTTATTTCAGAAGTATATACAACGACCTCTTAAAAGTTAAAAAGTGTCCAGTAAATAAAATTAACTCTTGTTATGTTATTTGAATTCAGTCCAGTAAATCGTGAAAAGAGAAAACAATTTCATGATAACAAAAGATTTTTAATAAATTAGATTATTTATTTATGTTAATGAAAACATAGTACAATTGTTAAAAATATATATACTTTAGGTATGAAATTGGATATTTTATTTATTCAAGTAACATTTCAATCTTTTTTTTTTTTTTTTTTTTTTTTTTTTTTTTCTGAAAAAAGAGAAAAAAACAGCCAATCAAGCCCTCTTATTTTTTCCAAAAATCAATTAGCTTTTTTACATATCAATTTCACTATAAACGCCCAAAATAATAGTTTTTTTTTCTTAATAGGAATAGAAAATTGAAATTACATCGATAACTAATAAAAAAATAAAATGAGGCTGTTATAAATTTTATCAACCTTGACTCCAATTATGTTCAACCAATCAAACATCTATTCATCTTATATACTGATTCAGCAATTTGAAATTGATTGTAAAAATTTAAATGAAATAATATTGTCTTCGACGGGTAGGTCACTTTCAAATGCCAAAATGAGAAAATTATTTTTTGTCAACCTTTTAACTCAACAATAATTCTAAAAAATATTAATAAGAAGAAAATTGATAAAAATAGTAATTGATTTTTAAAACTGAGTAAGCAATTGAAAATTTGAAATACGATGAACAGGAAAAAAAAATATTTTATTACTTATGTTTGGTATGCGGGAATGGAATGGAATGCAAGTGGAAATGGAATGAGAATGGAAATGGAATTGAATAGCTATTCTCATTCTCTTGTTTGGTTGTAAATATGAAATGTATAGGAATATAATGATAATAACCATTTTAGTGTTTGGTTTGACCAATTTAAAATTTAGAATGGAATAAATTTCAAATTGAGTTTTCCAAAATATCCCTGTTAGTAAAAACTAAGTAAAATTAACAAAATGACATTGTTCTAAAAAAATTTAAAAATAAATGGAGGTAGTGGTGATGGTGGATGGTGGTGGAGGTGAAAAACGATAATGGTGTAGGTGGTGGTGTTGGAAGACGGCAGTGTTGGTGAAAGGTAGCAGTGGTGGAAGGCGGTGGCAAGAGTGTTGGTGGTGGTTGAAGGAGATAGTGATGTAGGTGGCGGTGATGGAAGCCAATGGAGGTGATTGTGGCGATGGTGGAAAGCAGTGGAGGTGGCAGTGGTGGCGATGGTGGTCGTGGAAGGCGGTGGCGGCAGTGGAAGTCGGTGGTGGTAGAAGGTGTTGGAAGGCGATGGCGGTGGTGGCGGCAGCGACGGTGGTGGTGGTGGTGGCGGCGGAAGGTGGTGGTGGCGGAAGGTGACGATGGCGGTGGTGAAAGGCAGTGGCGGTACCGGTGGTGATAAAAGGCGGCAGTGGTGGTGGAAGGTGGCGAAAGGTGGTGGGGGTGGTGGAAGGCGGTGGCTAGGGATGTCAATTTTTACCGCCCCGCCGGGGCCCCGCCCCGTCCCGCCCCGTTAATAACAGATATGGGAACACTTGTTATACCGTTGGGGCGGACATGGATACAAATTTTGTACCCGTCGAGGGTTACGGGGCTGGTAAGGGTTCAATATACATATCCTAGGGGCCCCGCCCCGCCCCGCATATAACTATATATATATAGTAATAAGTTATTTTAGCGGCTTACCTAATTACCCATCTCTTATAATCCTAATTTGGGATGTAAACTTGGTATTAAATTTGCTTTTGTTTTGGTTATGGTGGAAGTTGGAGTTTAGAACTTCTTGTGATTTGGTTATATTAAACTTTTATTTTTGTTTATTATGTTCTCTGAATTATGTTATGTGCATGTTATTTATTTATTTATTTATTAGGATACATAATTTTATTTATGTTGTGTCATTCCTAGGCTTTGCACATTTAAATAGCAGGAGTTTAAGTTCCAAAAAGTGGGAGAAAAAAAATTGGTAGTGGGGCGGGCACGGGGGCACAGTATTTCCTAACGGGACGGGGTTAGATATGAAAATCCAACCCGTCGCGGGTCTTGGAGCGGGCATGGACTTGACAAAAATTAAAAGGGGCGGGGCGGGATTTAGAGAAACCCGCTCCAAACCCGCCCCATTGCCATCCCTAGCGGTGGCGGCGGTGGTGGTAGAAGGTGGTGGGAAGCGATGACGGTGGTGGTGGCGAAAGGCGGCGGTGGTGAAAGGCAGAGGCAGTAGTGGTGGTGGAAGGCAGTAATGAAAGGCGGTGGCAGTGGTGATGGTGGAAGGTGGTAAAACGTGATGGCGGCGGCGGTGGTGGTGGCCATGGTGAAAGGCGACGACGATGGTTGAGGTAATGGAAGGCGATGTCGGTGGTGAAAGGTGGTAGCGGTGGCAGTAGTGGAAAGCGGTGGGTAGTGGTGAAAGTTGGTGGTGGTGGTAATGGTGGTGGTGGTGAAAGGTGTAGGTGGTTGTGGTGGAAGATGGTGATTTTTGGACTTGGAACATGAGGATATTTTGGGAAGTTGATTTTTAAAAAAAAATTACTTGGGAATGGAATGACAATTTCATAGATTTAGTTGTGCAATGGATTTTCATTCAAATAGAATGGCCATTCCCATTTTAAATTGCATACCAAACAAAGGAATGATTGGAATGAGTATTCCATTTCATTCTATTCTTGCACCAAACGCAATAATAGTGTAATAGTTCTTATTGAACACTACTATTTAGAATTACGTAACAACCCTAATTCGAATATTATGACATTACTTTATTGAGAATTTTTATTATTTTTATTATTATTTTTTTTAATATTATGACATTACTTTATTGAGAATTTTTATTATTTTTATTATTATTATTTTTTTATCCTAAGTAGTGAGTTTGACATATTTAATTAATTTTCATCTCCGTTGTTTAAATTTTTGGGCAATTTGCATCACACCCTCTCAAGATTTGAGTCAACACCATTCAACAATTGGTCAATGCACTGGTTTATACTGATACCTAAAGTTTCAAAAGTCATATTTACCTGAAGTTGTTAATTGATAAAAATAACCTTAATTCTGTAACCCCTCTTACCCACCACCGCCATACCCACACACCACCACCGTCACAGCCACAACCACCACATCCCGCCAGACCCGCCAGACCCATATAACACCGTACAGTGGAGGCAACTGCATGGGAAGGCTGTGGGTATCAATTCCGGTGGGTAGTTAGACCATTGAAATGATTCATGATGGAGTCTACTTTGCACACCGCCACAGCCACAGCCACAACCACCGCCCACCGCCACACCCACCGCACGTCGTCACACTTACAACCACCGCACGCCGAAACACACTGCCACAACCACCGCACACCGCACATGAAAAATGCCACACCCACCGCCACACCAGCACAGCGCAACACCCTCCACCACCCACACAACGCCACCACAACCACCGCCACCCACACAACGCCACCACAACCACAGCTGTAACCACACACCTATACGCTGCTCGAGCAAGATCTAACCCTACCTACGGTGAAATTACTGGCGGCGAAGAGAAGAACGACGATGCACACACCATACGCACTTTTACACTCTCCATGGGCCACTGCGCGTAGATCTAACGTGCACACCTTTTTCTTCAACAATTCCAGTCTTCTTCACCCTTTGCGATCATCCCCAACTCTCTAACGCCGTTAAGCATCAAAGACGTCGCTGTTATCTGTTTTCTCTACATCATCAACACCACCAAGGACCAAAGACGCCGCTGTTATTCTTTCCCATAGCTCCGCTGCCCTTTGCCGCCTCAGCCTCCGCCTCTACGACCTTGACTCCCTCTGCATCCTCTCCCTCAAGGCCAAACCCCAAATCTCTGCCAAAATCAGCCGTGTTGAGGAGGACGAAGAGCAAATCGACCATGTACGTCCTCGGCCATGCTTGCGTTGTCGAACCTTGGAGGATTAGGGGTATTGTGTAGGGTTTGAGAGAGAATGTAAAATAAATGGTATTTTAGTCCTTTAAAATTTAGTTTATTGCGTTATATTAGTAATTTACACTTTGTATGTATTTATTATTGACCAAGTTAAAGATTAAAATAGTCATTTTCTCGGGTTGAGAGGGCGTGTGTGAACACTTTTGAAACCTTAGGGAGTGTAGATGTAAACTAATGTGTTGATCGATCCCTGAGTGATATTGATTCAAACCTTAGAGGGTGTGAGTGTAAATTATTCTAATTTTTTTTCTTTTCTTAATTGACAAGTAAGACCTTTCTAGAGGAAGTAAATTACCTACAACCTGTTCTTTGCAATAAATTGACAAGTAGAAAAATATTATCTTCATGGTGACATGGCATAAATTGATTGGTTGTGGTGACACGCCGCTCAATTTTTTTAAGCCTATGTGTATCTATTCCATGGATCTCAATTTTCAATTCTTGTCATTATAGCGTGAGTCAACCAATGAATTTGTCTCCAATAATCGCGAATTTTCCAGAAAGACCTTTCCATTTCCGTAAGTGCCCCTCTTCTACACAACCACTGACACCAATTTCGGATCCGGGTACAACCGGATGTTCACCATCCACTATGACTCAACCCGGCATCTAACTAGCAAACCACATTATTTTAAGGAATAAAAACATAATACTTATTTTTTAATAAAAGGAATATTTTCACAACAAATTCTTTAGAAAAAATGAACGGGATTCAAGCGTATTAAGCTGAGATCTGGGACATGTGAATTCAATTCATAACCAATCAAATAAGCATAAATTCAATTGAAAATATTAGTAAAGAATTTATTAAGACTCTGTTTATTTCGATGTAAAATATTCTTTGTGAAAAATATTTTTCTTTTTCAAGTAAAATATTCTTTTATTTTTACTTTTTTTTGTGTTTGGCAAATGTCTATATCGAGATTGAGGTCGAATCTATCTGGCGGGACAAATAAAATATCTTGTCGAAAAGTGATAAATAAGTTATTTTTATTAAATTTTAATATATTTTTTCTTTGTAAATATTTTATGACAACCAAACATCATAAAAAAAAAAAAAATTTTTTTGAAAAGTATTTTATATCCAAACAAACAAAGCCTAAGTATTTGTGAAAACTTGGTAGTTAAAGTTTAATTGCACAATTGGGCAAGATTCACTTAAGAAAAAGCCATAAACTTGGAATAATTATTTATTTAATCAATCTATCTTTAATAATAAAGTTTTCTTATTAATTTGTTCAAATTAATAAATGTACTTAATTGAATAAAATTTTATTTGAAATGAAATATTAAATTGAATTATCAAACAACATTATTTGTTTTTTTCTTTTCTTCTTAGGGATTCCATAAATTCGGTTCTCAAAAAAAGAAAAAGAAATTCCAATCCGGGTCAGACAATTTGGGACCCAATACTAGAAGGATAGATTCGTCAATTTGGGGTCCAATAAAAAATAAAAATTTAAGATGCCTTTTTGCCGTCAGGTAATTTCGCGGAAAAGATCATTCCTGAAAAAGCTACACACACACACATATATATATACACACACACACACGCATAATAGTCATATCCATTGCGTGTATTGTCTTGTTTCTCTCTGAAAAAGCTTTCGTTTTCTTTGTGTAATTCTTTCGTTAGACACAGCTATGGACGCGTTCTCTTCTTTCTTCGATCCTCAAATGGGCTCTCGTAACAGTTGGAGTTACGATTCTCTCAAGAACTTCCGCCAGATCTCACCCAAAGTTCAAACTCATCTCAAACAGGTTCTCTCTCTCTTTCTGTTTGGTTTCTGAGAAAACTAAGGAGATAACAAGGGAAAATTAGGATGGGGTTACGAAATTTATGTATGTTTGTGTTAGATCTTCGCTATTACTATTTAAAAAAAACAAAATCCCTAAATTAGGCGAAAAATTTGTGTTTTTGGCAAATCAATTAAAGGAGAATTAGGGTTACGGACCTACGGTGAATATATTTGGAATTTTGGCTTTTCGAATCTTAATTTTTCTGGAGTTGGGTTTTCCGATCAATAATTTTCAGTAACATGATTGTCTGGTTGAACCTTTTCGTTTATCATATTTCTTTGAACCAAATAATTGTGATTTCGTAAGTTGAATGTGATTATTGATTGATATGAATTAGGCGTTCTTGATTGATAGCCTTAATTGACTAGGCTTTGCTTCTTTTTCTTTTTTCTTCCTGATCTCAGTATTATTATTTTTTATTTTTTTGCGTCTGAAGTGTTTGTTAATTATGTAAATAATTTTCCCATTTTACAAAATTTTCTGTATACACTCTTCAATTGTTTCAATTTTAGGTATTTAATTTTCTGTTTGTTTGATTTTGCAGGTTTATCTTTCATTATGTTGTGCCCTGGTAGCTTCTGCGGTTGGAGCATATCTCCATATCCTCTGGAACATTGGTGGCCTTCTTACTACGCTCGGATGCATTGGTTGCATCGCTTGGCTTCTCGCGACTCCTCCTAATCAAGAGGTAGTTTACCTGGTTTTGCTGTGTATGTTACATTACATGTGCAAGAATCAAGATCTTTATTTATAATTCTCTCTTGGTTTTAATTTGTGTCATTTATCGATCTGCGCAGCTAAAAAGGGTTTCACTTCTCATGGCAACAGCAGTTTTTGAAGGGGCATCTATTGGTCCTCTGATTCACTTGGCCATTGAAATTGATCCAAGGTATATATATATAGAATATTTCTACATGTGGTTCTGTAATTTGTATAGGCTGTGAGGCTTGCTTCTCTGTGCTTCAAATTATCAGATGACATGACTTTGATTCTTCATGCGGTTCTGTAATTTGTATAGGTTGCGAGGCTTGCTTCTTTGTGCTTCAAATTATCAGACGACATGACTTTGATTCTTCATGCTTCCAAATATAAGACTTGTTTGTTACGTTTGCGCACTGTTTTTCCAGTAATACTAGTATTTACTTGTTTCTGCAATTTGTTGGTAGCTATATTGCTGTTTCTTTTGGAGGTGATGGAATTTGTATCTAAAGTCTTTGCTGTTTGAGGTTGAATTTCTCTTTTTTTGTAATTCCCTCTTGTATGTGGCTAGTTTTTAGACTATAAATCACAGCTACATTGTTTGGATAATCTGTACTGGTGTAGGTATTTTTTGTATTATTTTCTTCACATGGTTCTGTAATTTGTATAGGTTATGAGGCTTGCTTTTTTTTGTTCCAAAGTATCTGATAACATGACTTCACTTCTCTATGCTTTCAAATATATGTCTAGTTTAAACTCAAGTAATACTAGTAGCATTTACTTGTATCTACAATTAGTTGGTAGTTTATGTTTTGCTCTTCCATTTGGAGGTGATGGGGATTGTATCTAAAAACCTTTGCTTTTTGAGGTTGAATTTATCTTTTTCTGTAATCCTCCTTGGCATGTGGGTAGTTTTTAGGTTACAAAATTACGTCTGCATTGTTTGGATAAATTTGTGCTGATGTAAAAAATCTTTCCCATCCCATTCCAGCATTCTGATCACTGCATTTGTGGGATCTGCGGTGGCCTTCGGGTGTTTCTCAGTGGCTGCAATGTTGGCAAAACGTAGAGAGTTCCTTTACCTGGGAGGTCTTCTTTCTTCTGGTCTCTCCATCCTTTTCTGGTTGCAGTTTGCATCCTCCATCTTTGGGGGCTCTACAGCGATCTTCAAGTTCGAGGTTTGAGATCATAATCACTTTCTTCTTGTTTAACATTCTGTTTTCGTAGTCAAATTTTAAGTGCAAGTGTTCTGATCGGTTAACCCTCTGTTCTGATTAATGCCACTTCCTGCAGTTGTATTTTGGGCTCTTGGTTTTTGTGGGCTACATGGTAGTGGATACCCAGGATATAATTGAGAAGGCACATCTTGGGGATCTCGATTACGTGAAGCACTCTCTGACTCTTTTCACTGATTTTGTTGCTGTCTTTGTCCGAATCCTTATAATCATGGTGAGTAATGGGACAAGAGTTTCACTGGATAAGCCAACTGTTGTACTCTTATATCATATAATCTTTCAGCTTGTGCCAATCGCTATTGTTCTTCTATGGTTAATTTATTTATTTGTATGAGTGCAGCTGAAGAACTCGTCCGAGAAGGAGGAGAAGAAGAGGAAAAGGAGGAACTAAATTTGGAGCTTGGCAAGCAAAGGAAGCATCTTTGACCAAGGACTCTGTAGATTTGTTCTTTTCTTTCGGGACTGAAGTACTGTCAATACTTGAAACTCTAGGTTATTCGGAGGGGCTATGTTTGGGTTTGGGTTTGGGTTTGGGTTTGGGTTTGGGTTTGCGTTTGCGTTTGCTTATGGGCTCAATGGTAGTAAATGTATGAATTCAAGTTTGCAAAAAACATGACATGTTAACATTTCACTTTTTTTCTAATATGAAATCTCTCTATTGGTCGGGAGTTGTGATTGATTCCGAGAATTTTCAGGGGGTGTATAACGCTCCATGTGCAATCTTTTCTTAAACCCTTTTATTTAGAGTTTTTTAAAAATTATTTTATTTTATTTAAATATATTTTTATTTAATAAATAAATAAATAGGTAATTTGTGTTAACCTTCCACTTTTTGATTTTTTCCTTTTCTTTTAATCACATGTAAAACTTTGTATGCTATGGCATTTGCGGCACCATGTAGCCTATAAATGCCCTTTCTTGCGTTCATTCCAAAACATACTATTTGCCTGACATGGTCGTTGTGGAGCCAGATTAGTATCATGGTCCAATAGAATGTCCTTTCTGTGAAGATGCAGATAAAAGGTAATAGTTTAATGGGCATGACATTTACTGAAACACTAAATTGAGAGTTTTTATAGAACTGTTAAAAAAAAATCTTTTTATATCAATTAGTAATTATTTTTTGGTGGATATCAATTAATAAATAGTGGTAGTTTTAGAGAAATTATTTTATTTTTTTTAAATATATTTTTGTCCAATTAATTTTTTTTTAATAAATTTTTTTATATTAAATAGATAAATAGATAATTTGTGTTATTAGAAAATAAAATATTTGATTTGTGTTAGAGTTTCGTAGAAATTATTTTATTATTATTATTTTTTTTTGCTTTTTTCTTTTCAACTTTGACTTGTAAAATTTCCTTTTTGTGTTTTTCTATCTAACTTTACATTGTAAGATTTCTTTTTTGGCATTTCTATCAAACATTGATTTGTAAAATTTCTTTTTTAAATTGAATTGAATTAAATTAAAGAAATTTTATTACACTCAGGTATTTTATTGGCTATACACACACACCATGTCATAAGGTTTGAATACTTGTTGGATTGTAGCCCGTGCCTCAGCAAATAATTAGTATGTCTTTGTCCCTTTCTTTATGACTTCTTCGCAAATAATTAATATGTCTTTGTTCCTTTCTTTATGACTTCTTCGCCTGCTGGTTTTTTTTTTTTGTTTTTTGGTCCTTTTTTTTTTATACTCTGCCCACCTACACTTTGTAGCATGTACGAGCAGAGGTGGAGACCTTGTGTGCCCAGGGAGGACACATGTCCTTCCTAATTTAGCCTCTCACTATAAAATATAGTAATTTTTATTTTAATTTATATATTTATAATTTTTTTTTTTCTATAATGCCCCCTAAAATTTTAAATTTCTAAAATTATTTTATAATTTATTTTTATTTTTTCCTTTTGCTCTTAATATTTCTTTGATTTCTTTAAAAAAAAAAAGTTAAATTTTCTTCTTTACTCAAACTCATATTTTTTTTTTTTGATTTTCCACTTTTTCTTCTTCTTCTTCTTATTAAATTATTTTGGCCCCCTACTTCTTAACATTCTTCTTTTTGTACTTAAGAATGATGTATATAGTGATTTAGGAAAAAAAAAAAAAAAAATGGTATATAATTTTTTTTTATTCTTTTTATTTAAATTATATATATTTTTACGCTGCGCTCCCTCTGAATTAAAATCCTTCCTCCACCCGTGTACTAGTATAGAGTGATACAGAATCATCATATCACGCAAAAGGAGAGAATCACCACCAACTTTTGTTTTCGTAATGGCTTATTATTATTATTATTATTTTAATCGGGTAGCTTTCAGATTCATACAATTCATAATCACCATGCACTCAAAACAAAAACACAAAGCATTCATCTTGAAAATTCACAATATCAACTTTCATTGTTTCTAAACTGATGCATCAACTTTCATTATTTCTAAACTGTCTTTATTTTTCATGTATGCGTGCAAGCATAATTCACCGTCTGGATTTACTACTATATTTGAGATACTATATTTGAGATTGTTTTAACAAAATTGATTATGCTTGCACGCATACGTGCAAGCATACTATATTTGAGACTGTTTATTCATCATTTTCATTGTGTTTTGGTGTATCAAATCGGTGTCGGATTTAGAATTGGAATAATAGTTTACAATTTTAACAAAATTTCTTAGGATTTTAACTGAATTTTTTATTTTTATTTTTATTTTTAATTCCGGCCAATTTAGTGCTTCCAAACATAATAGTAATGTATCACGATTCTATTTTAAGTTTAAGGATAAATTACACCAATCTCCCCCAAAGTTTGGCATAATTACTAATGATCAATATCAAACTTAAATATTTTGTTAAACTGACCTCCCCAGTAATGGATTGGGCATGGACGTTATATTCTAAAGTGATTTTACCGTTTCATCCCTCATATTTTATTGTTAAAAATGATAAAATATATGAGTATATGAAATTACCATTTTGCCCACATAAAAAAAACTCCCTTAGGCAACATTTGTAAACGTTTACTGTACTCACGGTTTTTGCAGGCGGATTTTACAAAAGGGTTGAAGGTGGTGAGTGATATCCATGTGTAATCCTCTATTATTTTGTACGATTTTACAATCTATTGGAAATTTTGTATGATCTTACAATCTATTGGAAATCTTGTTATCCATGGATAACTCCATGATTTTGGGCGAACTATTGCCAACACTGAAGTCATGTTTGCTACGTGGGTAATTGTTTTATTTCTAACCCTTTTCCCTTCAGATCCCTCAATTAAAAACGAAAGCTTTCTATTACATGTCGTATTCAAACACAAGGGAATAACAATGTAGCAAAGTATTGAACTTTGAAACAAATTGAAGAGCTTTTGGAGATAACAAAACCCACTTCGATTGAGAGATCCTCTGTTCTGATCGTACTGTGACAACTTCTATGAGCGAGTGTGAGACGCTACGGGTGTCACCATTCTACATCAATAGGGGAAGGTGAAGGTGAAGGTAAAGTGTTATATGTAGGTTCAACACCCTTATATGACACAACACATTTTAAAACCGTGATGATCGTATTAAGCGTGCTAACACTGGAATAATAGCAGAATGGGTGACTTCCTGGAAAATTCATCCTAAAAGTCTGGTCCAAATACTGAATTTCAACCGACCGCAAAACCCATATGATAAAAGTCATCCTCAATTTTTTATTTTTATATTTTTAGCTGTATTTAAACTCAAGTTATTACAAATCACTATATTGAAAACTTAATGGATGTCCCAATTCATTGTACATGATCAACCTAATGACAACATATTGGATGTCCCAATTCAATTATTTCATTTAAATCCTAAAAGCAAGATTTTAGGGAGTTTAAAAAGAAGTATCGACACAATCACAAGTTCTCATGTGCAAACTCAGAATGGAATCTACCTATCACGGCTTAGCAACGAATTTTTTAAAAAGCTTCCTACTCATTTCATACATTTCAGAGACCGTTTGGAGTTGAATAGAATCACAACATACATTCGGGACACAAGGAACATATAGAAACGCACGATTTCTCAACAGTCAATGTGTATTAAATCTCCATAGAAAGTCTCGTCACATCATTATAAAAAACAAATCTTTCGCAAGAGTAATAGAATTCGTGCATGCCGAACATGTACGGTAAAGACACTCAAGCAGCCAAAGACAACAACCAACCTCACATATTGCCTCCCTCGTTCACATCCGCTCACATCTTACCAGCAAAACTTCTTTTTCTGTTTAACATGCATTGAGAAACACATCAGTCAGAAACTTCTACAGAAAAAGAAAACAAATCTTTAAACATGAAGAGAACGCTTCCACACACACACACACACACACACATATATATAAGAGGAAGGTTTACATATCAACTCACCCGAAATTTAGCTTGTTCTTGACTGTCTATGTCAACAAGAAGATCCTCTTGCCTCATCAAAGCCTCATGCAGAGCCTGCTCACAAAGAAGCATAATTGCAATCAAACTACATTTGTATGCATAACACATACTTGACAATGTACAATAATGCATGCACAATGACAACCACAACTCGAAGGAGAGTCAACGTGTATATTAATTTGAAGGTAAAATTTACAGTGAAATGAAAAGAAATTTACAGCGATCAATCAAAACTGTGAAAGCAATATTTATTGCATGTATAGAAAAGGCCAAAATTATAAAAGTCGCATCAACATGAAAACCCTCTCAATATTCCCGACAATCAACAGCTACAGGTACAGTATATTTTATATTTACATTACTTTTACATGTTGAATAAACAGTCTCAAATATAGTACTTCGAAACTATGCAGTCATGTTTTCAGATTGTTTCAGACAATACGTGACTTAAAACTAAGTGAAGCATAATAGCACTAGTATATAAAAACAAAAGAAAATAGGAGCAAATTATCCTTACTAATTAAGAATAATAAGAGGAGAGAATAGAAATGAAAATGCATTGCACTGCTTTTAGATCAATAACTATACGAGCGAGTTATATTGACCAAGCCAAGCCTCCACTGCATAATACTATCCGGTGACAAGGCTCAGCAGTGAATCAATAACTTTTACGACCGCAGCAAACACAAAAATATAATAGGCTATACTGTCTACCTTTTTAGTTGCAATTATCTCTGCTTCAAGGGCATCCACACGGCAAACGGCGGCATTCAGAAGTTCCTCTTTTTCACAAGGCATCTCTGATGGCCTTGCTTGAAGTATATTGACTCTTTCTTCAAGTTCACCCAGTCTTTTCACTACAGAGGAGAGTAGTTCTGCCTCGGTAAATGATGGAGTTGGTGAAGGGGGCCGAAAATCCTCCTTGGGCGGCACATCAAAGGGAAGTTCAGGAATATTTTGGTCATGAACAGATGACGTCTCGGGAGATTTCTTGGTTACACGGCGTGCCACTGAATGGAAGAGCGTGAAAAGGGTCATGAAGAAGGCCATAAGCACTGCAAAAATCCGAGCACGAAGCCCTTCTGGTGCCTTCTGAGTTTCAGGCAGAGGAGATGTCCCTGCCATGGATTTTTTGAAATCAAAATTTTAAATCTGTCATATAAAACACCAGATTAATATTATCGTGTTAAATAGGAGCAACAATACCAGATAAACAAATAAAAGTTTCAGTTTAAAGCTAAAAGGTGGGCAGGAACACTCATTGCATCTTATTGCCAAGTTATGGTGTTGTCCGAAATACATATGAACATAAAGGTTCTGTAGTGGGTGTTCTCTAAGTAACATAACCAAGATGAGGTTTTCATCACACATAATATCCAAATTAAGCATAAGTCAGAAGAAAGGACTATCACCCTAAAATGTCAATTTATACCAAGTCCCCACTCGACCTCGTGGGGTGGGGGGTTGAATAAGTCTTCCAAAAACCTAATGGCCAAAGCTGAAATTCAAATTTTAGAACTTCTTTAAAAAAAATGAAAATATATATATATATATATATACACACATAGTAATAGAAGAGCAAATAAAAAAAAAATTACAAAAAAATTAAAAACAAACAAACAGAGAACAACATATAGATTTACATGGAAAACCCCGTGGGAAGAAAAACCACGGAACCCTAGACCAAACATATTAAGTCCACTATGAGAAATGTAACACAACCTCAGATATCAAATTCTAATCCCATAAAACCACTTAAGCTACTGTAAATCCAAACTTATGCTAGGCGATTTATCTCGAACTCATTTTCTGTCGATCTACCGATCCGTTAAAGAATGCAATCTCCTTTTCTTTTGTGATTCATCTCTATTGATTGCTATCCAACCAAAGTCGTTTTGTTTTGTGTGTCTTGAAATATGCTCTCAAATGAACATACAACCTCAGTGAATTCACATTACAGTATGTAGACACTGAAAAAGGGGACATATACCACAGCGAAGCAAGATTTGCTTGCCTCTTCCATCGAGCATCAACAGCCTTGTCAACCATAGGAACATATTCGTCATACCCTGAGAAGCTAGCAGCATGGCTTAACTTTCCAATAACCTTAGCCTGTTTACGGATGCATCTTAATAACGCAACAGCTGCCACAATAATTTAAAAATTGTAATATATTGACCTATAAATGACAAAAGTCAAAACAAACCTCTTCACGAACAGGAGTCAACCGAAGATGTGAATAACTCCTCATGGCTTCAGGGGAAGCAACATCTTCAGCTTCAGATCCTGATTCGGCAGTGGATGTATCACTGTTTTTCATCTGTATCAAAGCAAAACAATTGTATAACAACCAAAACTGAAAATAGATAAACATGAATGCATCCAAACAAACTGAAAGTAACTGAGGAGGCCATACCATTGAATAGTGTGGCTTGGCATAAGCAGCAACCTTCTCCTCACTGTTTAGAATTTTAACAACCTGTCTGGCACGCCTTGCATCCCCATTACGAACCATCTGCAACATAATTGCCCATATAAAGAAATTGTTCTCAATTAAAGCAAACATGAGACCTAACTTGTCAAGTGAAAAGCGCAATAAATATTTCATTGTGTTTGCATCACTTAAGATAAAACCAACAAAGGTCCTAAAGCCAGTCAGTACCTTTAATATTTCTGGGTTTTTCCATGGCCCTTTATCAGAACGAAGGCACCCCCCTTGATCTGAACAGGTACAGCTGCCCCCAAGGAAATCTGGCAACTCACTGTACAAGCACCGCAAAATTCCATAAGTTTTAAGATAGATTAATGCAGTTACAAATGAGATATAAGTAAATAGCATGACAATTAGAAGGGGCATTTATGATCAGACTAGTTCAGAATAAGAAATTAGAAATGCGAAAAAATTACCTGGCATCAATTATTTAAAGCAATGTGTTCTGGTACTCGTTTCCAAGAAACTAAGGATAATTAAAAAAATGGATATGATTAATGTGAATGGGCTTATAAAATTATACTGAAATGCATGCTTTCAGAAGAAAAAGAGAAAAAATTCACATACATGAATCTTGGAAGTTGGTCTGGCATCTAGAAAATTTAAACCCTTTACAACACTCCACAGCCTCCTAAAAACGAAACCAACATTGATGATAAACATTTGGTGGAGTGTCTGTAGCATTAAGTTGATACACCAAATCAACATCGAAACTTAAGCAAGATATCATTAATCAAGTTAAGAATGACATCATTAATGAAGTTAAAAGAAAATAAGATTACTTCAGGGTAGTTGTCACTGTCAATCTTGTTGATCGTCTTAATAAGCTTCACTACCGTATCGCTCAAAGTTCTCAAACCCTGGACCAATAACAATGAAAGATATAACCAAACATAAATCAACAAAAGTATACATACTGTACCAAAATGTATACATTTAGTGTCCAGTAATTATGAAAAAGAATACACAAGATAACATACAATGCCTTGGATATCTAGAATTGTTGTGGTTGAATCTATGTGTCTCTTTGCGGCGATGGTACAAGCTGGAAACTTAATTGCAAAGCTTTTCTCAAACTCCCGGACATGGTATTTTACATAGCGATCCATGGTTGTAACTTGCATAAGTTTCTTAGGAACAACTTTTCCTAATCTTTCTATGTAGACTGGTCTTCCCTCCTTGTCAATGCCATGATAACCATGGGGGTAATACTTCCAAACTTCATTCAACTCATTAAATTCAAAATCCTGATAAAAATACCACCACAGTAAGCATATTAGATTTTTCCTTTTTATTTTTTGAAAAAGAGGATGTGAAAGTTGAGATGACAAATGCCACAATGGAAAGAATTAGCTTAAACCAGGGCCTGAAACAACATGGAGACCAACCAGCACAGTTAAGAAAATTATAAATTTAATTACCTCCATAATAGTGTCGGCACCAAAATCTTTCCTCCATTGAATCATATTAGCCCACATATGTTTTGATCCTTCAATGTCAAACTTCCTTGCTTTCAAGAATCTGTAAGTAATGTAAGTAATCAAATAAACTGTCACAAAAATGAATTCCATCATGAAAGTGTTCCACATCCTTTCAGTAAAGATAAAAGAATACTGATCTAACACTCTGTAGAATACTAAAATTGATCAATCAAAGTATCAAACCTATTAAGCAAAGAATAAGAACTGTTTTCACATTATCATATGTAAAAAGAGCTCAAACATAACAATCTCATTTGTAGGTGAAATCGTATTTTTAAAGAATAAAGCAATCAAGAGTAACACTCTTGACAGCATTGACGAGCCCTCTCATTATCTTAGTGTCCTTCTCGATCTAGAAATATAAAATTTAGCACTTGTTTTGATAGCATTACTTTTTATAAAAATACCACAACAAAGAAGAAAGATATTCAATGATACCAAAGAAACTCTAAATTGTACAACGAAAAAGAAAAGCTCCAGAGAAAGGCAAGAAAAAACCAAAGCAACGTAGGAAGACAAGTAATGGTAGAGGTTATGTGTGTCGGGCGCGGGTATGAATCAAGTGCCAGACATATCAAATTCCTACAACGGAATTGGGGGGTTTGTGGGAGATGGAAAGGTTATTCCCCATTATGTTGCCCACAACTATTGAATCAGAAAAAACAAAACGTAGATATTGTAATGGTTCCCACCTCATAAGGTTAATAAAAAGAAAATATCAAAATACGACCAACAAAAGTGAAATACACATTTTCAATTTCCACCAATATAGGATAGAGTACCTTAACATCACATGATAGTCATCATGTTTTTCAGGTAGCAATTCATCCAATACCAGTACTTGTCGAAATGCATCAACGGCCTGCAGCTCTTCTGCATCACGAATGTCCTCAATTGGGACCGAACTAACTCGACCATTACTCTTTCTTCTGCTCTTCTTCTTGAGAGAGTGTTTGAACTTGGTAGATGCATTAATGGCTTTCTTTTTCAGTGAACCAATTCTTGTCCTTCTTTCATCCTCTGAGTTTTCAAAATCAGATTTTCTTTCTCTTCTCTCATCATCACCAGAGGAACCCTCAAAGCCTATCACGTGGAAGGGAAAAAAATGCAGATGTGATAAATTATCAATGACTTGTATGAAGCCTCAATGAAGTATAATTTCACTAAAGTACGAATTATTTCCCAACACAATAAACTATTATTTACTGTTAAGCTCAAGAAAACTTCAGTCAGTCCAAGTTACGACTGTTTCTTGGATAGTTTCTGATGATAAAGAGAACAGAGCTGCAAGGTTCCAACAATGATAAATCAGCTTAAACCCCTGAACGAATGCCGAGGGTTTATGCATCCTGCCTAACTTCAACTATCTGACTAAGCCATATCAAAATAAGTAGAATCATTGTATGACCAAGCTTCAGTTGTGTTAAAAAGGGTACAACCACTACTACCTACTACATAAAATATCAAAGAAAACCCTAACTCTGTAAACTAAATAAAGCTCCATTACTTCCTACATAAAATATCCTACATAAAATAAATTCTTGAAGAATAGAAAGCACTCACAAGGCCTCGCGAATCGATCCAGTGGTCCCGACATCTCTCTGTCTCGACAACTATTCACCAAATCTCGACTCCTCTCAAATTCTTGATGAACAATCAAGCATCACCGTTACAGAACTGGCGCGCTACAAAAACCTAAATTACGAACACTAGAAAATTGAGGCCAAATCGAAATTCAACCAGAATTCAGAAGAAAGTGTACCTCGAATGTACAGTTGCGAATCAATTTGAGGTTTGATCAAAACGGTAGTGTGTGCAAAAACTCGTTCGACTTTGACAAGTCAATTATTGCGCAACACTCAAAAACACAATTGAAAGAGTGAGAGAACTATTAGAATTCATTAAGCAAAGATTATATTCATTTTAGGAGTCGCAATATTTGTTCATTTAGAATCTCAATGGCAATATATTATCCTTATTGTACATAATTTACATGATTTGTTTTCTTTAAATTGTAATCCTTCTTTTAATAGAATTACTACTAAAATACGCTTATTGGCAAAAATTCGATTCCAAAAATAAATTATTATATATAAATTTATATCGGGCGAATTGGGCGCCGGGGAGAGAGAGAGAGAGAGAAAGAGCGGGGGAGGCGTTTTAATTGGGAGCAGCTGGATGACGCGTGGTGGGAAGTGGGAGGGAAGAAGGGGTGTTAAAAAAATTTAGTAAATCGAAAAATCAGACCAGACCAGACCGTACTAAATTGGGCAATTTGAGCTAGTTGTATAACAATTTGATGGGTCCAAAATTATGGAACAATTTTTCGGTCCGGTCTTGATTTAGGGTCGTGCTGGACCGAACAGAACCGTTACTATGTTTTATATATATATATATATATATATATATATATATATCATCAGGAAGACCAGACCAGACCGTACTAAATTGGGCGATTTGAGCTAGTTGTATAACAATTTGATGGGTCCAAAATTATGGAACAATTTTTCGGTCCGGTCTTGATTTAGGGTCGTGCTGGACGGAACAGAACCGTTACTATGTTATATATATATATATATATATATATATATATATATATATATATATATATATATATATCATCAGGAAGGCTCTCATGCGGTCTAAAAGAATGGGTTTTTCAGCGGACCAAAAGTCAAATAGTCAATTACAATTTTTTACTTTATCAGATCTAAGACCATCTCTAGCAGTATGTTAAAATACTATTTTGTGTAAAATATATACGGTCACCTATTATGTATAAATTTTTTTCATCTCCAGCAGTATGTTAAGATACATTGTCAGTGTAAAATACACAACCTTTTTACACGGCCAAATCAACACATTTCCTTTTTCATCCCTCTTTCTCATTCTATTGAGGAATCAACCATATATTAAGTAACTTTGTAAAAGTTATGTGAGTCCCTTTTATATAAGATCTTACGAATTTTGGAAATATATTTTTACACAAAAGGTATGAAATAACCGTTGGAGCTAAAATTAAATAATTCAAAATTTTTGTGTAAATCCATCATGACACATCAGATTTATACAAAAAAATATATATATACAAGAGTTGGAGATGCTCTAACCATAGTATATAATTGTTACTTTAATATTCAATTTACCATAGATAATTTATAACTTTATGCAATCGCTTTCCTCTTTAATTTTTTCTATTTTCCTTGCAATCTCAATCACAACCATATTCACACCATCACAGCCACCATCTCTCTCTTTCTCTCTCTTCTTTTTGCACTTTGATTTATTTATTTTTTATTTTTTTGCTCTCTTAATTTTTTTTCCTGGTCTGATTGTTGCTCTCTTATTTATTTATTTATTTATTTTTTTTTGCTTTCTTAATTTTTTTCTTCGACCCATTATTCCACACTTAGTGAATAATGTAGTCTCAAACAGAAAACATATATTACTTAATCCTGGCATGGAAATAATAAAAGGTCTCCAAATTTAGTTTTTCTGTGGCGAAAATAAGAAAAATCTCCAAATTTTGATTTTGGCAATTTTCTTGTTTTCATTCCCATTTATGTTTTCACGCATTCTTTCAAATTTTATCACAAATACAATTAAATATTCAATCTTATCATCCCAATTTTGGAAATAGTTTATGGTATCATAAAATCGGCATTCAAAATTTTAAAATATGTCAAAAACTATTTCTATTACTTAACTTTTTTTTTTTAACTTCTTTTAGTAGTTGAAAATAATCATGCAAAAATATTTTGGCGGGGCCATGTCAAGTGCAAAAAACACACACACATAAACACCCCATTTACCACTTCACAGTTTCTCTAATTTAGATCATCATTAACAAAACAGTTATTAACAATGGTTAGGTCTGATAAAGTAAAAAATTGTATTTGACTTTTGGTCCGCTAAAAAACCCGTTGTTTTGGACCACATGAGAGCCTTCCTGTGTATATCATATCCTAAATCTAAATCAAATAAAGTTCTCACGTGCCCCTTTCTTTCTTTTGTTCTTTAAATTCCTTAAATTTCTTTTAAAAAAAGTCAAATTTCCCATTTCAAATATATCTTAATTTTCTTTTCTTTCAAATATATCTCAATTTTCTTTCATTTTTTTCTTCTTAAAATTCTTTTTTTTTTTTTTTTTTTTGCATTTTATATCAATGCTAGTTGATTTTTTTTTTTTTAACTTTTCCCCCTCTAAATTAAAATAAAATAAAAAGAAAATCAACTGAAACCAACAAACTGAACCAAACCAAACTATTTTTTTGCGGTTTGGTTTGGTTTGGTTTGGTTCTATGGACATTATGGTTTGGTTTGGTTTAAAAAATAGTAGAACCATTATAAATAGTTTGATCCCAAAATACTCTCAATCCAGTTCAAACCGGACCGTGTGCACCCTTAGAGGGAAGTGTTTTGTAGTAGGAATTTGCCGGCGGTTGTTGAAGTAGTGCCAAATTACAAGTATTTGAGCAATAATGACTACTTTGACCATGTACAACTTAAAAATACTCTTATTTTTGGGTTTTGGTTTCTGAATTGAGCACATGATGCTTTTAATTTTTCAAAATAAATTATTTTTTATCCTTTTCTTTGTATATTTTTCTATTTATCTACAAAAATGTATTTTATTAGGTTTTAAAAACAATAAAAACTATTTTTTAGAAATTTATGTTAATTCGTATTAATTAGCACATCAACTCAATTAGAAGTTAAAAGTGGAAAAGGCTCCAAATTAACCAGTTCTAAGGATAATGGGAGCAATCCAACCGCTGGACTAAGAAGGTGTTTGTAGTCGATTGTATGGTTGAAGAGTAGTGAATTTAGGTATAAGAGAGAGGCAGAATTCTTTGATGGAATACATTTGATAGGCCATTAATGTAAGATATAAAGGGATCATTTTCTTATATGTGGCATACATTGACCAATTAAATTCATTCGGTTAAGAAATGTTGCCCAATTATCGACTTTAAAATCATTTTTTATAGTCAAATCAAAGAAGTTGTTAATTATCTCATTTTTTGAGAAATTATCAATCATTTAATAATTCACTTCAATTAAAATTAATATCTAGGGATTAGTTTGGAATGTGTTATAATATTATTTTTCTAACATTGATCTTTAAATTTTAGCCCATATCATGTTTGGAACAACATTTATTGATTTGGAATAGTTCATAAGATATCAAAATTTTCAGCCCAAAATCATATCACCAAATTGGTGATATTGAGCTAGTTGGGGATTGTTGCGCTTTTAATGGTTTTTAAATTTAGCTCATAAGATAGTGTTTGAATTTAAGAAGTTAAAAAATTACAAATTTCCCTTTTATATAAGATCTTATTGAAAAATTGTACAAACACAGTTATTGTTTTAAGCGACTTCTTCAATTAGGACTTTTGTTATGCCATTTAGGTGGGAAGGAAGAAAGAGGTGTGTACATAAAATAGGAAGGAAATATCAAACTTCTTTTGTTCGGTAGAGTTGATACAAGAAAATAAAGAAAAATAGGAAGAATGACACATCTTTCTCCTTTACAAATTTTCATCCGTCCAAAATGGACAGAAGAAAAAAGGGAAGACAACTGAACTGTTATAAAAAATTTTAGTTAAATACTATCCAGAATTATATAAGTTTTAAATTACAATTCTATCATCTATATATTACAATATTATTATAGGATGACACATCCTTTCTTCTTTATAAATTCTCATCCGTCAAGAAGGGAAGACTAGTGAACTGTTATTGTCACGCCCCAAAAATTTTAGCACAAAACCCTTGTCTTATTCTAAAATCTGGTACGTGACTCTCACCTCATTCATCCACAACAATCCATGATTAAATCAGTAAGAATACATTGTATTTTAAAATCCATCAATCCAAAGGAAATCTATTACATCCCCAACTAATTAAAATTCCACCAATTAAGTGAATCTTATTACAAAGTGTTTGCTAACAAACAATAATAAAATCAATATGTGGAAATCCGGAAAATCTCTATCTCCTATTGAGCCTCCTTTGCAAGCTAAAACCATGTGCACCTGAAAGTAATAAAGGGGTGAGCTCACAAGCTCAGCAAGAAATTGCCAAACACTATTATCGTTCAGTAAGTCAATCCATACTTAAAATTCGTATATATATACATATATAAGTGACCACGAAAATCTACAAATCATCGTCATTCTATAACATTACTCAAACTGTGAACTTGTAACCGATCTGGAATTTAAATTACTAAAATTCTACTTACCTCACATGAGCCCCTGGCTCCTCTCAACCAGTTGGCGTTCTAATGCCATCACCTCACATAACATGAGCCCCTGGCTCCACTCCAAATAAATGGTGTGAATTGCATAGTCCCTGACTACCAAACACACAGCTGGGTTGTATGTCTACTCACCCAGATGGCCCCTTACCACGTCCATATACTAAGGGCAGCATTAACCCAATGGCCATAACAAAAGAGTAATTCACTTCCGCAGACAGTCCCTGACTGTACTCAACAAACTCATCATTTGGTAAGTCCCAGACTACCACTCCAACTAATTTAATCACTTCAATTAAACACTAAAAACATTTAAATAATTCCTACTCATAATATCATGAGTTTATCAAACACCTTAAATTATTAATTAATTAATTAATACCAACACATCATTATCCAAATTTCTCTCTTTGGTAGTTACTCTAATTTCATGAAGTCATAAGTAACAACACTAAGAATTAAAAGTCCTAAATCAATATAACCCTTGAAGACCCAACTGTATTTCATTCTATAGTGGAAATTTTCTCTCTTTTTAATCATGGTGATCCCTTGCCTTGCACTAGTGAGTCCTGGCTTATTTTCCACTGAGTCAATCAAATATATAATAAAATGAGCCAATTACAGATCCTTAAACGCATCACTGTAGCCATCCTCTGAACTTAACATCGATACACAACTTATATGTAAATAATAATAATTTAATAGCACAGATATACATGCCAGCAACCAATATTGAATGATTAATTGAACACCTGCTCCACCTATATGTGTATGTAATTTAAATAACATTATATATGTCCAAATCCTTCATCATATCCATGTGCAGCACATGCACCACATCATGAGTTCATAATTCTTTATTTGTGATACCTCTCGGATCTGAGACACGGGTTGATCAGGCCCAGGCCCAAACCCGTGGGAATATCAAACAATTAAAGTATTTTAAAAAGCGAAAACAGATGACAAAATGAATTAAGAATAAATCTTACAAGCTAAAAGAAACTAAAATAAAATTCTTTAAAATAAATACTTAAATTCCAATAAATCCAAAAACCTCTAATAGATTAAACAACTCGGGAATCCATCTCTAGTGGACCCCTAATAATAATCCAAATTGATAAAACAATAACTAAAAGAAACATCCAAAAGTAAACTACGGAGAGAGTCCTACGTCGTCGGAAGAGTGAGTAGTAGTCTCTGCTCAGTACGATTAGGTCTAAGTCTGGAACTAACGAGTACTTGAAAAATAGAAGTGGGTCAGGCCTACGAACAAGTTCTAACCTACTACAATCCAAACAGAAACTCGATACGCATATACATCATAAGCAATTCAACAATAGCTAATAGTCCGATACATAATTATATCCACACTACAGGACTCTCACTGGACTACCGGGGGGGGGGGGGTCTCAACCTGAGTAAAAGGCAACATGCGAAAACGCACCCAAAGGTGGTCATGAGTACATAGACCTAACAGGGTGTACCTCAACCTCTCATATCCAGCTATGCATCCTATTGCATATACGCTCCTTAACCGAAGACTCTGAGATTCAAGCTCAGATCGTAGTACCATAACATATATTTAAAGTACTAACCTATCCACTCACAAGAAATCCAGTTTGTTATTCAGCTTGTGCAGCTTCTTTGACTTAACATAGATAACAAGAAATCCAGTTAGTCATTCAGCTTGTGCAGCTTCTTTGACTAGAGTATAAGTAGGATTTAATTTAACATCCATTCCCTTATTCTGTGTAGGTAGGATTTAGTATTTTGAAACTAATCCAAACCTAGGCATGCCACCGTCTCATACTGGTGCATGTAATCCAACATTCCCAGTTGACAATACAACTAATAAATGTAATTATCAACTATTTAATATATCCAACAATAATCCAACATCCACAGTTGACAATACAAGTAATAAATATAATTATCAACAATATAGTATATCTAACGATCGACAGTGAATCACTCAATTGTAAACATCAACTGCTTCACATTAAGCGTGTTAAAACTTTGTTATTTAACAAGCCTATTTAACACTACTCCACCCAGTTCCATGATTGATAATATAGATCATCTATATAACCTTTAATTAAATCCAATTAAGCATGACAGATTTGTTTTACAAATTTACATACTTATCCTATAATACTACACAGTTGTTCAGGAGTGAATAAAACAGTTAATATAAGTATACATCTTTCATCCATTATAGGCATGTAATTCATTCTATAGTCCTGCATGCTTATAGTCCATTACAGAAATATGATCATAGCCTAACTCCATTCCCAAATAAACTACTACACCTAAAGTGTAGTTTAAATCCTAAATCTCCAAAACAGTCTACTAGTTTTCTTAGAAATTGTATACTGTTCCAAACAATAATATTAATTGGTTGACTATGCATTAACAAGCCCTCTGAAAACCTAAATTAATCTCAGACATCAAACACAATTCCCATTCACAGCTCCTACACACATCTGCCATGTCAAAAAACCAGTCCAGAACTCGCAGAAACTCAAAAAAACTGGACAAACACAAGGAGAGCAGGCTCCCACAAGGTGGAGCCGCCTCCAACCATGATAGAGCCGGCTCCTAACCATGTAGAGCCAGCTCCAAACCATGTAGAGCAGGCTCCATGGTTCCATGGAGTCGTCTCCTCTTCCCTCTCTCCTTTGTCTGCTTGTTTCGTCTCCGTTTGACTGCACTACATCCGTCCCTCTCTATTACAGCTTCTAACACTTTTATTTATGTTCAAACCTACCCAGAGGGAACCCATCTACCTCCTTCATGCATTGATTAACAGTAATTTAAAAGAACATTTACACAGTTGAACACAAGACAAACAATTTACAATAAGTTTCAACACATACTGATGTAATGAAAACTAAACATGCATAGTCAATTAATTCCGTTTAATGATTTTCTGGAACTACTTAGGCATGCAAAGAACACGAGTAAAAGGGAAAGAGATGAGGTTAGAACTTGCTTTTAGCCATTCCTCGTTGTCCTCCTAACTTCTCCCTTTGACAGATCTTTTAATACTCTACCCTTAACCCTTTGTTTATTTGTTTACAGAACTTAGGTTACGTCTGTGAACTAAGTGTTTTGATCGTAACCCTAGACTTATTATCATGGTGTATTATAAACTTTAATTCCTAAAACCCTAATCCTTGTAAGATTAGAGACAGAGCCCAACTCGGCCCATAAACCATCCTGTGTTATAAACAACGTCGGCTACCTATATAAAATTTAAACCTAATGTAAAACTATATGTGAGCAACAACAATTATAGTCACGTTTAAGTTTAAGACAGAAAAATAATTAAATTTCATTAAATACATTCAATTAAAATCAATTAACTAAATTCCATTAAATAAAATCAATTAAATAATTAACTATACTGAACACACAATGAACCACTTAAACAAACAATTCCAATTAAATAAATAAACAAAATAAAACACTTAACAAATAATTTAAATAAAAAAATTTAAGCAAATAAACACATAAAATGCAACTAAATAATAAATGAAATTCCAAAAATATCCTTTTAAAATTAGGGGTATTACATTATTTAATAATTATCTCCAAATCAGTGATTCAACATTCAAGTACTGGTGTCTCAAGTAAATGTCAATCATGTACTTAAAACTCTAAAAATGATTTAATCAATACAAGCTATGATCAACCCATTTCTTGCTCATTCTCATTATATACATATGGATTAAATTCCAGACTAAATATACCCAAGAACACGAGGAATCACTGTTCGACACTACTTAGATCCCATGTGTGTGTGTGTGTGAGTGTATATATATGCACTATCACGACCATGTATTTAGAGACTATTCCATAGGGCAATTTTAAGATATTTTGACTACACACTAAAATATCACAATTCACTTTCTAATATCAGTGCAATCTTAAATAATATCAAAATAATTCCTACTGCAACCTTCCGTAAACAAAACTAAAAACAGATCGATATGAATATATAAAGCAACATATATATATATGCTAATCATAACATGAGAATTCAAGCTTTAACTGCTAGCATACTAGGTTGCATTACATATAAGAGATCAAAAACAAGAATTAACTTGCCTGACTTTTCTTCGCTTCACAACAACGCGTAAAAATCCTCGGGATAGCAACGTAGGTAAAAACTTAATACAACTAATTCTAGATATATACATACATACATACATATATATGTATATATATATATATATATATATATATATATATATCCAGTGGATAAGTTCAATAAAAACTCTTTAAAACTAAACTGAATGATAACGTTATCCCCGTCAAATAACCCATGTCAAATAAACTAGTCAAATAACCTAATCATTCCTTATTGTAGTTTTATCTCCTTTATATATATATATATATATATATATATATATAGTGCTAAAAATCACGGTTGTTACAGTTATAATTTTTTTTTAATTAAATACTATCCAAAATTATATAAGTTTTAAATTACAATTCTAACATTTTTATATTACAATATTATAAATATTATTGGATATAATAGTAAAAACAAATAAAACTTTCTCCTTCCTCCTCTTTTAAGGAATAGTAAATTATTAGTTTATTGTCTTCTGTTCTATCTAATTGAACAAAAAGAAGGAAATACACAATCTCTTCGATCCTTACATATACCTTATTCATTCCTTCTATCCTTTACTGGAAAATTAGTTTTCTTTCCTTTGTCCCACCCATGATTGTCCCTTCTTCCCTTTACTAGAAAATTGGTTTTATTTCCTTTGTCCTAGCCCATGATCTGAACGAGTCGCGAGGGCATCCCCGAAGAGCAGGGGAATTTGTGACATTTCTGATTGGCTGTCTTGTATTTCTAATAAGTTGTTTAATGGTTGGCATGTTGAATCATATACATAAGTTGAATCATATACATGTTCAAGTAAGTCTTGAAAGAGCCCCGAAAGCTTGATGTAAATAAACGAATTTTTGTTTTATGTCTCTGTATACACAAATTTCGTAATCTGCAAATAAAGAACAAAATAGGGAGCAAAATAGAATTTTATTAATTGAATCGGGCTGTTGACAATCTTCTTCAAGTATTTGTAGTTGAAGAAAATCGTCGATGATTTCTGATCAAGGGCTGAAGAAGCTTGATCTCGAATAGTATTGTGTGGTGATTTGTCAAACTTGTTGAATCATGGAAAAAGAATGGCATGATTTTAATGTGCTTGTTGTTCTTTGTTGAATTTGAGGAAGAACGACACGACTTTGGATGTGCTTGTTGTTCTTCGTCTTCAGAGAGAATTTGTTGAATTTGGTGAAGAACGGCACGGCTTTGGATGTGCTTGTTGTTGATCACCATGAAATGTTGATAAAGAACGGCAGGATTTGATGTGCTTGGTGTTCTTCGCCTTTAGGTTTGGATGTTGGGGATGAGTATTGACAGAGTTTTTGTATTTCTCTCTGGAAGCCCTCTGGATTTCTGATTTTCTAAATTTTTGGACCCCGTCCTCCTTCCTCCAGGCCTCTATTTATAGGCTCCTTTGATTAATAGGATGATGACACGTGTCCTCTCATGATAAGAACAAAATCATAACTAGGCGAGCTATATTGTGATGATTATCTATAAAATAATTATTCTAAATATATTTTTATTAGGAATAATTATCTTTTTAATTAATCATCTGGACTGGGCTAATTAAATAATTTAAGTGGACCAAGTTTGGGCCAATTAAATAATTTAATTAAACATGAGACTCATATTTAATGGGTCAATTTGTCAAAACAGAAGTCCATAAAATTTTAGTGTCTATAGTCTCCGAGCTATATATAATAATTGAAACTTTGACGAATAATTAATTGATTGATTTCCTTTCTTTCAGTTATTCTTCCCGCCCCTATTAATAACAAAACAAATTTTCCAATGTATAAAATAAAAATTCGAATGGCTTTTGCTACTATAACCTTCCCAACCATGATTTTTTCTAGGCATTTCACTTAGAAATAATCAATTGTATTCTCCTAGGTATCAAAAACATAGTAAATAAATAAAGTAGTAAATATAAATAGATAAAGAAATAGTGGGTTCCATCGTTTCTATGGTTACTTCTTAAACGGTGAGGCCTTCTCTGTACACCGGAGCCCCTTACTTGATTTAATCAATGTTTTTGGTAACTTAGTACAGTTCATTAGTATATAATTAAAATAAAGTATCTCTTTCTGTTAGCGACTTAAAGATTGCCTAAACGACTCACGAGACGGTACTGAGATATAAGAAATAATTATTTTTAATCAAATTATGTTAAATACATACAATTAAGGAAAAGAAATTGGACTCAGGAAACATGACAAATTATTAATTATTTTTCTTTAAAATAATTAACTGTTATAATGGCCGCTAAAGATTTAAAAAAATATTTCTCCGTGTAAAACAAAGGAAAATTTACTTTCTTTTTCAAAACTGTTATTTTATTTCCAAATTTCCTATTCTGTCCTAATTGAATTCAGACTTTGAAATCATTTTTGCTACATGGAACATATAATTTGAATTCGGTAATATGATTGATTCATATTCAATACTGTTGTTAACTAAATTTTTTAAAAATAAATTAAAAATTGAATAGTGGAATGATATTATTTTTATTTTTTACCAATATCTCAATAGAAATATAAGAAAAGATGAATTGGAATCATTGTATTATCTATATGACATAACCATCTCAGGGATAGATATCAATATAGTATTTATATTTTATTATTTATACATTTTTTAAACTGGATAGAGTTTTATACTCAAACCAAGAAGTAAGTTTTCAGTGCTCCCACTCTAACTAAAAATAAATTTATCTAATTGAGTCGTTCGAAACAGGTAGTGTGCTTAATTATAATGTTAGAGAGGCACAAAGGATGCTTATACGAGTACTCGAATTGTCTTGAAAGGGTATCGTGTTACAAATTGTTTTGGAAGGTCATTAGGTTTTTTCTTTTAAATTGAAGGTTTTTATTTGGAGGTTAAGCAAAAGCACACACCCACAATATATTCCTAGCGGGACTAGGACTCAACCTGTTCTTTGGGAATGAGGTATGAGGGATCATACCATCCGATAGCACCTCCTATGTTACATTTTAATTAGATCAAATTTATTCAAGCATATCTTTGTCTAGAATTTTCCTGGGCTTCAACTTTCCTAATATTAGATTCCTTCATCTCCATATTTCTTATGGTAATTGAAGTCATCTACATTCTTCTTCAGTAAATATATATATATATATATATATATATATATATATATATATATATATCTTCTTCAGTAGTGTTTATAATTTATTTTTTAATAATTGGTATTAAAAATTGTGGATTTTCTGGAATTTGTTGCAGTTTTTACCCATTATTTTTTGGATGCCTCATTTATTTATTTACAGATCTGGTAATGAAAATATCACTATTGTTCAGCAGCTTCATTATTGTGTCTTCTTTCCTTTTTCTTTTTTCTTTTTTGAGCATTTAGATATCCTCTGAATTTCTAATAGAGGTAACCAATATATATATATATATATATATATATATATCTCTGCAGGCTTACATGAGCAAAAACTACCATGGTGCTTATGGGCATGACAAATTTGTGCCAATGGTTGACAAGGGTGTGGATGCAAATTGGCCTAAAGCAACGCAAAAAGACGCATTTACCCTTTCTAAAGGTACATAATTTGTTTTCAATGTGGTTATGCTTCCCAAATTTCCAATAATCATCGGTTAAAAGTTTGTTTTACAAAATTACATGCACATGATTCATAAAATCATTAATATATGATCCACCCACCCATCCACATGGTAGAGTGGCAGTTTGTGTTTTCGTGTAGTGTCATAACATGAGTGTCTTGTTAGATGGGGCGACACAAACACAACACGATTAACATAACACGTTGATTAAACAAATAACACGACACGACCCGCGTAAACTATTTTTAATAAATGGGTTAAGACCTTACACGACATGATACAACACGATAACACATGACAAATTTAATTAAAATTTCATACTATTAGGGTCATTTCTAATGTGAACATGATCCTTAAGTTAAACATGTCTAATCGGGTTATAAATTGGTTGCCTGGTCAAATACAAATACAACACATTTAGGGTTATTTCTCATGTCTAATCGTGTTGTTTCTCAATCTTGCAACACTCTTTTTATCAAATATGTTTTCATGTTTTTGCTTCTAAAAATCTTGCAACAAATATTTCATTACCTAACATGCATCCAATCACTATTAAACAAACTGCACAACCAAGGTTGTTAAAATCGGGATTCTACGCAGAATCGTTTTGGGTTTCGTAGAATCAGAATCGTAGAATTGGATCGTGAATCGTAAGATTCTACCTAAATGTGAAAAAATAATTGAAACTAACTTCTTAAACAATAAGATATGTAAAATATAACCAAAATAAGGCCAAAACACACAATATTGCATATTCATGAGTTCACAAATCTCAAATCGTAACAATATTCTAAAGTCCGAGTATAAATAAAAGAAAATATTCCAAAACCTAAATATAACTCAAAATAACATAGCCCACAAATCTCAAATCTCAAATCATTCCAACTAAAGGAAGCCACAAAACTTAATGGAGCAAATGTTATTCACCCCCTCAATCAAGGGTTAAAACCCATTAAAATGGACAACAATTTGACCCACATGAATACTTTTTCACATATTCTAGATATTTAAAATCTATCATGGTCTCACTCTATAATCTTCCACATTTCTTCCAAACACCATTCAGAAAATTGCTGGAGAAAACTCCCAAATATACCACAAAGATGCCACGGTGACATTGCCTAAAATAATTTCATTTTCTTTATTCTAAAATAAACTTTTTTTTTTTTTTTTTCTTACATCGAATGCAGCCTTAGCACCTAACGAACTATTGCCACCGCATCCACATGAATGCAGAATGTGGGAGTTGGATGAGTAGAATACTTTCTCGCAGATCCATCTCTCTCTTCTCACTCAGCTTCTGTTCAAGGTATATACAAACACCAATTATTTCAAAAGAAATTCCATCTCCCCTCTCTCCCCACATATATCCTATGTAAAATCTATTCGGGGAAATGTATGCGTTAAGCACTTAAGCCCAGTTCTTGATTTTTTTTTTTTTTTTTTTTTCACTCGTTTTCTTCCATCTATATACACATAGATACACACATATTTGGGCCAAGCCTGGCCTAAACAAGTTGAACAACCAATAGAATAAAGATCCAAAGACCAAATATTATAAAGACCCGCTCAAAACACCCATTTTGGTAGAATCGTGTAGAATCGTACGATTCTATGATTCTACCAACGATTTTACCGATTCTACTCCCGATTATACCAATTGAGCGATTTTGTTAAGATTTAATTCGATTTTGAGTTCTGAGTCCATTCTATGACTCAGAATCGCGATTTTGATAACCATGTACACAACAAAAACACACTCCACAACAAAACCATTGTTTTTATTTTGGATGAAAATAGAAACGCAAAATGGAAATGGTTTCCAAAAAGGTCCTTCATTAGCTTATCAATTTGGGTCGACATGATTACGCGAGAATTAAACCTTCTCAAACAGTTTTTTTTTAAGAACCAAAAATATTTGTGCCCCAAATTTCATTCCAATCAAATCATCCACAACTGCCAAAAATATTTGTGCTTCACACACATTCTCTTCTCTAAAATCCATAAATAGTTTTCCTAACAATAGATGTATATGCTAGTCTTTCCCTGGTTGCACAGATTGTTTCCCCATGCACGATGCTTGCAAAACTCCTCAAGGAATAAGCAATTAGATTATGGCTGGGGTGATGGCTTTTGTAATGGGCATCGTCACCATGGTTCGGTTGACTCGCAACATGCCGAGAAAGCTTACAGATGCCACCCTCTATGCTGATTCCATGTATGATGTTGATGCTATGATCACTGTTCAAGCACATCCCTACAAGTTACAACCACCCACCATCTCCATGGCCGAGAACTTGTCGATGATGAAACGCATGGCCGAGCTGTAAACTATAATTATTCGTGTTAAACCATTCATCACAAATAAACATGAATCCCATAATCTTAGAACTTCATGATTTTCACATATCTATAATGCATAAATAAATAGTTAGATATAAATACCTCGATTCATGATATCAAACCTTGTTGAGATTAAATCCAACTTCTAGATCCTTTAACCACGAACTAATCTGCAACTCTGATCAATAGGCAAAGGTAGAAACTGATTTCTCTCTCTTGACCTTTTGTACACATAAAACTTTTGCCTTTTGTACACATAAAACTTTTACGTGTTGTATCATTAATTGTACATAATTGATGGAGTATATGCACTTTTATAAAGGCAGAGAGAGGACCAGTTTTCCTTATAGTAACATAATTCTACTTTCCATCAAAGTAAGGAATAAGAAAGGAAAACACTTCTCCAATAAATAATTACCAAAAAGGTAATTATAAGTTGACCAAAAATAAATAATATTAATTGATATCTATTTACTTACCCACCAAGTAATATGTCACATGCCCAAATCATGTGGGCCACAATTAAATAAATAATCTTACATTCTCCTACTTGGCACATATGATAATTTCTGTAGTGGTTTAGTAAAATAGTCATTAATGTGCACCATAAATCAGATTAACTTATTAAATTGGTCATCATAAATACCATGGTAAATAAATTACCAATGCGAGTCATGGCGGTTATATATCCTTAAATGACACAGTCCCTTCCATGTACCACAACACTAGTAATCTATTCAACATAGTCTATAAATGAGAAGTATCAATAATGATCTAACAATAATGTCTTTTCCAAGACTATTCCTATTAACACTTATTAAAGCAATACGTACATGTACATTAATTAATAAGAAATATCAGAAACACATTTAATCAGCGCAAAATGTCAAATATATATAAGCACTATCTAAGCAATTCACAATTAAAAAATAATCATCATTGACTACATTTAAGACCCATTCTTTCAACATGTTCTATAAATGTCTTGGATGGTAGTCCATTCATTAATGGATTGCAATCATAAGTTGTGTGCTTATAATTTCAATAGACATTTGTTGTTTCTAAATATCTTCTTTAATGATAAAGTATTTCAACTTTAGAATACCTATCATTTTTCATATAAGAAGATCAACAATTGCAGCATAAATTTTCAGCAATCTGAAAACGGTACCCATAACTCCAAGTCCTGAAATAAATTTTGCAACCATAAATTATAGCCTCAAAGCATGCTACAAATTAAAATTTCATAATAGACAAAGTAATCATAAATTACTTTGCACTTTTTCATAATATTGTTCCTCCAACCAAATCTTCTAGAACTCTTTTAATATATGCTTCATGAGACAATTCTAAAAACAAATCAATGTGATCTATAATGAAATATTTCTATTCCTATCACATAGGATGTCTCATCCATATATTTCATTTCAAAGTTCTTAAAGATAACTTTTAGTTTCATATAATAAACTAAGATCACTACTAACAAACAGAATATCATTAATATATAGAATCAGAAATATAAACTTACTCTCACTAACCTTCTAGTTTATATACTGATCAACAGTGTTTTTCTTAAAACCAAAAAAAATAATGGTATCATTAAACTTAATATACCATTTTTAGGAAGCTTGTTTAAATCCATATATTGACATCTTAAGTTTACGGACCATGAATTCTTTACCCTCTAATATGAAGTCTTCAAGTTGTTCCATATGGACTTCCTCTTATAAACTCCTATTCATAAAAATTGTATTCACATCCATTTGATGTAACTCTAAATCATAATAAGCTACTAATGCCATGGTATTTTAAAAGATTCCTTCTTAAATACTAGAGAGAAGGTTTCTTTATAAACTCTTCATTCATAACACTAATCCATTTAGTAAAATCATCACTGTTAATGGCTTGTGAATATGTAACCGGATCCGTATATATCTCACTATATATCAAAATCAGATTCTTGCTGATATATCACATAGTCATCTGGAATAACAGATCTTCTTTCTCTTTGAGATCGTCTTAATGTTATTCCTTATGATTTTTCTACAGTCTATTCATTGGTGACAATCTCATTATAGAGTTATTGATCATTTAATTATTCATCGTTGTTATACGGTTCAACAACTGAAGGAGCAATTATTTCCTTATAAGTTATGGATAAAGATATTTGTACCCTAACTTCTGAAATGATCAAATTCTTATTTTTATCACTCCCACTGATTTCACCATTCTTAATGAATCTGACATTACCGGTTTCAATAATTATCGTACTATGTTTCGGATAGTAAAACTTATACCCTTTAGATTACTTAATATCCATAACATTATGGGTAACGAGGAATTACTTAACATACTCCTAACCAATTCCATAAGAGTACGATTACGCCTTACAGCTACACGCTTCTACTGTGGCATATATAATAAAGTGTATTGAACACAAATGGCATACATTTCAAGGAGTTTAACAAACGGTTAGAGTATTAACCTGTTTCATCATACTTTACATAATATTCACCACCTCTATATGACCTTATGATTTTCACTTTCTATCTAGTTGTTTTTCAACCTCATTTATGTATACTTTAAGAGTACCCACTACTTGAGATTTTTCACACAACAATTAGATTATCTATAACGTGAAAAATCAACTATAAAGACGATAACATACTTTTCTCCTCCAAAAGATGGAACATCAGAAAGTTTACAAATAATTTCAAGAAGCTATGTACTTATTGTGGCTCATTTCTTTGTGCGTTTAGTTTGTCTATCCTTAATACAATCTACACACACATCAAAATCAGTAAAGTTTAGATTCAGAAGAATCACATCCTTTACTAATTTTTCTAACCTTTCACTAGATATTGACCTAGTCTTTTATGCCAAAGATAAATTTTCTATTAATTGAGTTACGCTTAATTCTAACATTATGATACAAGATCAGGATTTTAATAAATAAACCATCAAATTTGAATTTACAGAAATCATCAACAATAATACCATAACTCACAAATTATAATTTCTTAAATAAATATCATTACCAAATTTAAATGAAAAACCATTAACATAAAGTTTTTGAAATAAAACCAAATTTTGGGAAATTGAATAAACATAAAAAATTTAAAATAATTTAAATAAAATCCACTGTCTAACATTAAACATAGTGTCACAATATTTTCAACAAAACTTTTTCCCAATTATCATAAATAAGAAATTCTTATTTGAATTTGTAGTTTAGGCCATAAAAAATTCTTGCATCTATTAGAAACATAAATATTAGTACTTAAGTCAACCTATCATGTATTAAAAAGAATTTCAACAAGTAATTCGCAATATACAGAAGCCAAAAGCATACTTTTCTTTTTCGAATCATTCTTTATATGTTATGTAATCTTTCTAAAAGTGTTCAATACATTAATGACACTTTTTCATTATTACATTACTTTCTTTTAGTAGATTGACCTAAATCTTTTAATTTTGGGTGTTGCTCACTTATTGCCTTTTTTGACTTATTCCCAAATTTCTTTCTAACTTCTTAAATCATCAGATGAACATAATGATTACTTTCTACTTAAGTTTTGTCTCCTCGTAAATTAACATAATGGTCAATTAAATCACTTTCCACTTGTCTTAATAGTGTTAATTCGAAATGACCCATACTGAATAGACAATAAATTGAGAATAAATTGAATAAGAAAATTCCCATTCACAATCATCCATAAGGTTCTCAATTTTGCAGCAATATTAGTCATCTAAAAAAACGATCATACATGGTACGAGTACTAACAAAAAATCCATAGTAGTTATATCAATTAATAATTTTCGTTTTAGATATTTATCTACAACACGAAAACATTCTTATAATCAAATATTCCTTAGCACTATCACTATGAGGAACAATTATTCGCATAACCATAATACTTAATCTGTTCGATTTCTCCCAAGCTTTATGGATAATCTTTTCTTCCTCACTATTTTTATCAGTAATAACAGTAAGTTTCTCAATTTAAAATGTTAAATTAAGATTTAACACATCTAAATTTTGAACTCAACTTACTCATTTCATTATGAGAAGTTAGTAATATTGAGAATCAGAACAGATATAGCATGCGCATTAAAAGATGTAATAAAACAAATATAATAAGATAAAATCTTAATAACAATAATGCTTTGAGTTAACAACACGTATGTATAACTTAAAAATATAAATACAATGTATAACTATAGTACCCCTTTGGGTGGCAAATATAAAATACTAATAATGATGCTTACATGTATTTATATGTATACCTTTATTGGTGATGCATTATTTAATTAAACAAATAAGTTACCTTTGGATATCCTATATAAAAAAAAAATACATACGACCCTTTAATTTTTATTTAATCACTTGAAAATCAGTTCCTTTTGAGGAATTATTTCTCATAATTAAATAAAATCAATATTCACGAATATCACAAAAAATTATAAGCATCATAATTGCAATATTTCATGAATTAATATTTATCAATCATTATGATTGGGCACTTTAGTAGCTACCAATCTTTACATAATATGAATATTAAATTAGATAGTAATTAATTCATCATTAAGTTATATTTACTACTAAAATTAATATTCATCGACCATTATGGTTAGGCCACTTTGGTAGCTACTAACCCACACATAATATGAATATTAAATTAACTAGTAATTAATTAATTATTAATGTACCCATTTAACATTATACACACATACTCATAAAATTTAAGCAACTTCGATCTCAAAAACTTAATAGTCCGAAATTTCATAGAAAATATCTTTTTATTTTATATACATCATAAAATATATTATTTTATTTTTGGACTTAAAGATCATAATTGAATCAATTTAAAATTGATTCTACAATATGTATGTATGTTTGGGTACGAAACAATAAGTTATTTACATGTTTAATTTATTAGATTAAATTTCTAAACTCACAAATTATTCTAGAAATTCAAATTCCTAAAATAAATAAACCAATACATATATTTTATGTATTCAATAACTTTAATTTTAATTTATTTTAAATTAAAATCAGAATCTTCAAATCATTGGACAAATACTTATAACAATAATTTAAACCTCTTTAATAAAATAAATAAATACACAAACTTTATGTATTTATTAATTTTTAAATAATAATAATAATGAGTCTTTGTAATCCTTTCACAACTTACTGTTTCTATAAAACAATAACAAGACAAATGCTATTATTATTATTATTATTATTATTTTTTAATTCAATATTCTTTATTAGTCATGTACGAAAATCAGTAACCTAAAGTATTGAAGTTGTTTGTCTTATATATATTATGCATACGTTTGTACTATTACACATATGTAAATTATGTATCAGTAACCAACTTTCATAATTCAATTTTGGCTCAGAAATTGAGGTACCTAAACCCAAAAACCACACAGACTGATCTAAACATACGATTCTAAAAGAATGGATTATACAATCATTTAATTTTAAAATTATACATATTATTTATGCAACTTTAATGAAAAATAATGAGTTCCTAAACCGTTAGCTCTGATACCACATGTAAACTATAATTATTCGTGTTAAACCATTCATCACAAATAAACATGAATCCGATAATCTTAGAACTTCATGATTTTCACATATCTATAATGCATAAATAAATAGTTAGATATAAATACCTCGATTCATGATATCAAACCTTGTTGAGATTAAATCCAACTTCTAGATCCTTTAACCACGAACTAATCTGCAACTCTGATCAATAGGCAAAGGTAGAAACTGGTTTCTCTCTCTTGGCCTTTTGTACACATAAAACTTTTGCCTTTTGTATACATAAAACTTTTACGTATTGTATCATTAATTGCACACAATTGATGGAGTATATGCACTTTTATAAAGGCAGAGAGAGGACCAGTTTTCTTTATAGTAACATAATTCTACTTTCCATCAAAGTAAGGAATAAGAAAGGAAAACACTTTTCCAATAAGTAATTACCAAAAAGGTAATTATAAGTTGATCAAAAATAAATAATATTAATTGATATCTATTTACTTACCCACCAAGTAATATGTCACATGTCCAAATCATGTGGGCCACAATTAAATAAATAATCTTACACGAGCTAGAGGAGAAGTTCAGCACTCTCAACAACAAACCCACCACAATGTCACCTGAGAAGGAGGAAATGGCGAACAATGCTTTGAGTCGTGTTGAGCTCCAAGGCATCAAAACCTAGCGTGGGTAATAGTTGTGTGTGTTTGCTTTTAACTTCCAATATATATATATAATAATAACAACAACAACAACAATAATAGCAGCATAATATATTATATAAGGAGGTAGGTAATGCCGAAACAAATACATTTGGGTTGTTCTTATTTGGTTTATATCAAGCTTTTGCTGAGAACCCCCTAACACCAAAAAATCCCCTACAACTATTCCAAAACTACACAAATCACCCCATGGTTTTTTACTCCTTATGACCATAATACCCTCACCCTAATGCTTTTTTCTTTTTCTTTTTTTAAATCAACGTGGGTAAAAATGTAAATCAATATGCATGTTAACTGATAAATGACGGACCAGGGTGAATTGCAACTTTTTGATGATTGAGAGGATTAGTTGCATCACCAAGGGGGTATTTGCAAATCTGTGAAAGTTGGACCAATGCACCAATTAAAATGGAATGTTAAAAAGGAAATTCTTTGCAAAATAATTTTTATTAGTTTTATAAAGTTTGTACTCTAATCTGAGCAAATAGACCTATAACAATATGGAACTGCTTGAAAAAAGAATTGTTTATACTCGGACAAGGATGTTGATGAGTATGATAATTTTGCAGGCTCTTGAAGATTCCCTCGTTCGACAAAGAGAACTCCTAGCCTACATCGAGGAGAAGAAGAAGAAGAAGAAGAAGAAGAAGTTTTTCGCTTTTTGAATGCATAATCAATTTTGCAATTGAGGTGATCAACAGCAGCGGATGCACGATCCTGGCAAAAATTAAAATAAAAAATAATATATATATATATATATATATAAAGCATTTCACATTTGTAACAGGTAGGACATTGTGATTTTCAGCCCATGAGTACTGTTTTGTAAAGTTCTTCTGTAACACCAATTTTCAGTTCGGAGCTACTGTATAGTACCCACTACACAGTTTGCCATTCTTTACACTAATGTGTGTGTGTTTTAACGTGGCAACAGGTTGTTTTCTCATGTTTTCACTCATCAACACTGTTGTTATGCTCTTATAATAACTTAAATAAAGATACAATATGTTAGTCCCATTAAATTTAATATAACAAAAATCAAGTCAAGCTTGCAAGTCCAAACTACTTGAAAGACACACCATTTTCATCTTGGTAACGTACATATTGTGTTTTGGAGTATCAAATCGGTGTCTTGAATTTAGAATTGGAATAATAGTTTATAGTTTTAACAAAATTTCTTAAGATTTTAGCTAAATTTTCTCTAATTCCGGCCAATTCAATGCTTCCAAACATAGTAGTAATGTATCACGATTTTATTTTAATGTTAAGGATAAATTACACTAACCTTCCCCAAAGTTTGACATAATTACATATGACATCAAACTTAAACATTTTGTTAAACTGACCTTCCCAATAACGGATTGGACAAGATGGACGTTATATTCTAAAGTGATTTTACCATTTTATCCCTCATATTTTATTGTTAAAAATGATAAAATATCTGAGTATATGAAATTACTTTTTTGCCCACATAAAAAAACTCCCAAGGCACTTTACTCTCACTCATGGGCAATATCTGTAAACGGTTTTTATAGTTTATAATACTTTGAACCTCTATAAACCGCTCACAGTTATTGCAAGCGACTTTACTCTCATTTATGGGCAACATTTGCTACTGCTGCCCCCTCCCAAATGTGAGATGTAGGTGTAACCGTTGCGGACGTCTTTACTCTTATGGACATTTCAAGGGTAAATTACACTGACCTCCCCCAAGTTTAGCCTAATTACACATGATATCAAACTCAAACATTTTGTTAAACTGACCTACTCACTAACGGATTTGGTAGGATGGTAATTTGTGATAGAGTTTTATAGAAATAGGTAATTTGCTGTAGAGTTTTATTGAAATTATTTTATTTTCTTTAAATATATCCTTGTCTAATAAATAGATAAATATGTAATTTGTATTAGAGTTTTATAGAAACTCTTTGATCACAAATTACCTATTTTATTTTTCATAAATATATATATCCTTGTCTAATTAGATTTCCTTTTATTAAAAACTCATAATATATAGATAAATACATGTTATATGTGATAGAGTTTTATAGAAAATTAAATTGGTAATTTGTGGTAGAGTTTTATAGAAATTATTATTATTATTTTTAAACATATCCTTATCTAATTAGATTTCTTTTTATTAAAAAAACTTATAATAAATAGATAAATAAGTAATTTGTGTTAGAGTTTTATAGAAATTCTTTTAAAAACTCTTTTTATATTAATTAATAAATATTTTTTTATATTAATAAATAAATACTAAAATAGTGATTTAAAAATAACAATTTGATAAAATAGGTAATTTGTGGTAGAATTTTATAGATATTGTTTTATTTTCTTTAAATATATCATTGTCTAATAAATAGATAAATAGGTAATTTGTGTTAGAGTTTTATAGAAATTCTTCTACCACAAATTACCTATTTTATTTTCTATAAATATATCACTGTCTAATTAGATTTTCTTTTATTAAAAAAATTCATAATAAATAGATAAATACATCATACATGCTATATGTGATAGAGTTTTATAGAAAATAAAATAGGTAATTTGTGATAGATTTTTATAGAAATAGATAATTTGTGGTAGGGTTTTATAGAAATTATTTTATTTTCTTTAAATATATCCTTGTCTAATAAATAGATAAATGGGTAATTTGTGTTAGAGTTTTATAGAAACTCTTTTAAAAAATTCTTTTTACATCCATTAATAAATATTTTTTTGTGGATATCAAATAATAAATGGTGGTAGAGTTTTATAAAAATTATTTTATTTTCTTTAAATATATCTTTGTCTAATTAGATTTCTTTTATTAAAAAACTCATGATAAATAGATAAATAGGTAATTTGTGTTATTAAAAAATAAAATAGGTAATTTGTGATAGAATTTTATAGAAATAGGTAATTTGAAGTAGAGTTTTATAGAAATTATTTTATTTTCTTTAAATATAACATTTTATAATAAATAGATAAATAAGTAATTTGTGTTAGAGTTTTATGAAAACTCTTTTAAATACTTTTTTATGTCTTTGACATCAATCCCACTACTATTGAGGACCCTCTCTGATGACTTGTTTGGATTGTAGGCTTTGTAGCCCTGCCCGAGCAAATAATTGGTATGTCTCACACTCTTCAATTTTTTTTTCTTTTTCCTTTTCTTTTTTTTTTTTCTTTTTTTTTTTTTCTCTACTCGTTTGTTCAGTTTCTGTTGATTTTTCACTCTTTCAAAGAGAACAGCTTCGTAATACAATAGAATAGATAATGCACCACTAGGAAATCCTGAACCTTGATAACATCATCCAGAAGAGGCTAATCTTCTTTTGTTGATTCTGCTGCACCCCTACTTCAAAGAGTTTGGGTTGGTGTTCAGTGTACTATATATATATATATATAAACCAGATTTCAGTAGAAAAGCGAAACCGATTGTTGTACGGGTTGCTCTTTCTTCCTGTTGTTGTGAATCTTTTGTGTAGCAAAGGTTCTCAAAACGAGAGAATCAAATTCACAATATCAACTTTCATTCTTTGTAAATTGATGTATCAACTTTCATTATTTCTAAACTGATAGTGCCCATTCATTCCTTATTTTCCCTTGTATGCGTGCAAGCATAATTCACTGTGCTTCAATTTCTCATTTAGGCAGTATTTTTAAAAAAAAAAAAAAAAAAAAATTTCTTCTGAACACGTGCATTATGCTACATATTGTTTTAGGATCCCGCAAGAAATTTTCATGGATAGGCTCAGCAATCTTTCTGATAATATTATTCATCATATCATTTTATTTATTGGTGGTTCGAATTCACCATAATTTAATTGGATTGTGATGGAATCCACAAGTTCAAGTCAAACACATTTGCCATCCGTCCAAGTATTCAAACGATACCAGACTCGGGGCAAAAACCCAAAAACCTTTAGTGTTACAGCCACCAGACCCAGCCACTAGACCCATTCTTCATGGTACTCATGGAAGTTATCAAGCCTCAGTTTCTTGAGGCTACACGAAGAGATGTCGGACCTCAACCAAGAAAACACACCATTCAAGTACGAAATTTTGCAATAAGGGAGAAACTGACAATAGGTTACGCGGTGCAAAATTTCTTACTTGAATTGTGTCTTTGCTTGAACCTCAACCAAGAAAACACACAATTCAAGTACGAAATTTTGCAATAAGGGAGAAACTGACTATTGATTATTTCCGTGAGCCATGAAGAAATGGGTGTGGCGGCTGTAACACTATAGGTTTTTGCCCTGAATCTGGTTGAGTTTGAATACTTGGGACGGATGGCAAATGTGTTACTTGGACTTGTCCTCGATTGTGGTTTCCATCACAATCCAATTAAATTATGGTGAATTCGAAGAAGAAGATGACGAGGAGATTGCTAAGAAAGAGAGTTCCACACTGCAAAAGTGATGAAATTTGGCGGTCCATTATCAGTGGTGAGCATATTTATGTTAGTTTCCTACATAATTTTTTTTTTGATGCCTATATTGATTTCTAATTCTCCTTCTTTTGCAAGCAGAATCTTTTTGGTATGCTGAATTCACGAGAATGCCTCCGCAATTCATTTTGTAATTTGAAAGACCTAAAGCTTCTATTGGGTTCCAAGAAATGGCTTGTTCAAACCACATTCAATGTGTTGAAGAATTGCCCTTATCTGGAGGCCCTTGCTATAGATATCTTGGAGGTGACATTCTTTACTTATATTGATCTTAAATATTGTTTTCTTGTACAAACTTAATAATATAATTTGTTGGAGCAATTTCCATTTTCAGTGCGTAGCACAATATCACTGCTCCAAACCATATTAACTTAGTACATTCTTTTAGATATTGATGTAACTCATATAACCTGAGGAAAAGAGTTTTATTTATGCCTGTTGTTTATTGTGATTGCTAGTCTCCATGAACCTTCTGTTTCTTCTTTGTCCTGTTGCTGCTGCTGTGTAAGTGTGGATTTGGTCTATTTTTTAATATTGCCCTTCTATGTTCAACACCATTAAATTGGTTGGTCAGTGGGTTTTTGACACCTTCCATGGTAGAGCTGCTAAGCACAGATTGGTAAAATGCAACTTCTCTGCAATTTTGTGAAACTCATGGAAGGAGAGAAATTCCATTCTTCCTTCTGGTATGGCCAGGAAGGTTGATCAGATTTCTGATATAGAAAATTTTGTACTATGTCTGTATTTCATGAATGATTTCTTATTATTATATGAAAGGAAACCCTTGCTTTTTTTTTATATTCTTTTGCTTGGTGCTTTTTCTTTTATGCGTTTTTTTTTTTATATATTTTTTTTAATCATCTCTAAGAACTAACAGTGCATATTCTCCTAACAACTTTAGACGTTTGACTCGGAGGGGGGTGGTATTTGGCACTTCCAAGACGTTGCTGTGGATGCTGTGGAATGAGTGTCGAAACATTTGAAAAAGTGTAGAAATGAGGGAGGTTGGAGGTGCTGATCCTCTTGGCTTTGAAGGTGTTGTGCGATTGTTGGTACGGATTTTGCTAGCCAAAGGTCGGGTCCTGAAAAAGTTTACCGTGTATTCATGCCAAGATTTCAGGATCGTCCAAGAGTTGGAAGAATGCCCCTGAGCCTCGCCACACGTTGAGATGACATTCCTTCCAAATAAAGGTGGAAGAAACTTCCGTAAAATGAATCCAACATTCGTTGATTTTGTTGAGTAATTTTTTTCGGTTGCCACAAGAACTTCTTTATGCTAAAACCTTTGATGCTGCGAAGTGATAAGCATCTTATATTAGTAATTTTTCGGTTGCCACAAGAACTTCTTTATGTAAAATCCAGCTAAAACCTTTGCTGATGCGAAGTGATAAGCATCTTTATATCAGTAATTTTCATTTCATTTCTTTACTTGCTATTTTTTATCTGACGAAAGATTGTTTCAATAAACACAAATTCATATTATAACAGTTCTTTTATGTAAAATCTTTCCTGCTAAAACCTTCGCTGCTGCGATAAAGTGATAAACATCTTTATATCAGTAATTTTCATTTCATGTCTTCTCTTGCTATTTCTTCTGACGAATGATTGTTTCATTAAACACACAAATTCATATTATAACATTTCTATGTAGTCGTATTGCTTAGCATAATGTGGATTTATATATATATATATATATGTAGAGAGATACAATAGAAAAAGTTAATGAAATAGATCAGTTGGTCACAGATGTGTCGAGTCCTTAAAACAGGTTTGAGGTTGGTGAAGATGCTCTCCGCTCCATAGAGAGAGAGCCTCTGACCTTGAGTGGCAGGTCTGGCCAACTTCGTTACTTGAGGCTCTCTCTCTATGGATTGCTTTGTTCCTTATTAATCTATGCAATTGGCTTTTTGAAAAAAAAAAGAAAAAGAAAAAAAAACAACCTGGGAAAAAAGTCGAAACCATGATTGCCTTCTGAAATCCGAAAAAGTGTTCCAGCCTCTAAACCACACACAGGGCAGTAAGCATCCACACAGCATTCCTCTCTTGAATAAACCAAGCTATTGTGACAGCATCTCCACAGAAATTTCAAAGCCATACACTTCTCCAACGCCATTTTTGGTTGCCACAAGAACTAGAACTTGCAGCATCAGAATATGTGCCTGCTAAAAACCTCTGCTGCCAAGTTATTAGCGGATTCGACAGAAAATTTGGCATGTTAAAGTGATTATATTATTCCTCATAAATCTTAACATCATCTTGGATATGCATACTCACTACAAAGTAAAAGAAAACACAATGCTTCATTATTCAACAAAGATTAAAAGAAAAGAAGATATATGCCTTATCAAAATTTTGTTTCAATGGTGCTATCAAGCAGTACTGAAAGTGGGCTGTGAGCACCTTGTGTCAAGGTACTGTACTTGACTTGATTTAACGATGTTGGATGCCAAGTAATTTTTCATTGCAAGGTATTTGACTTGATGTTAAGAAACTGTCCAAGTGAATCAGAGATGCTTGGATGATTGTAGTTCATTTAAGAATATTGGTGGATCACGGACCTTCGAACCCATGAACCCACTTGCATCATGTAAATGGAGAAGAAACTCTACACTGGGAGGTACAATATTGCAGGACCCAGCATTTGGCGGGCAGAGAATGCATATACCTGTTCCACAGGGAGCCTTTATCTTGGTTATCCAGAAAGGATGTTCAAAAACATGTGCACATATAGAGTAGGAAACAAACATGCAGAAAAAGCACATCCACAAAAAATTCCAAATTCTTGCTTGGACTGTAAAAGTCATTGTTCCTTGTCTGAATATCATTATTTATGCATTATATAATTGGTGAATGTAAAGTATTATTTTTTCAATTCATTATGGAATTGATTGTGTCCACTTGATTATAAGATATATTCATATGTATGTGATGACAATAATAAAAATGTTATAAATAGTAATCATAAATGGTTCAAATTCAGTAATTATGGATGAATATTTAATTAACTAAGATAAGATTTGAACTGAATTTACGATAGGTTGAGATATATTGCAAGAGCCGTTGTATGCAATTGCCCATTATCACTGTCATGGCGTTTGACCCTCATGCATGAGAGAAGTATAGACTATTTTATTAATTAGTAATTACTTTGATTTGTTAGGAGGATACTTCAGGATCCAAAGACTGGCACTTTGGGTAACTATGTAATTAATAGTTAGAGGGTTATATTCTCAATATTTGCATCAGTACTACTTGTATTTATTTTGTATTGATTATGGTTGATTAGAAAGTAAATTTGAAGGCCTTCGTGTGTTTTAGACAAAATGTTTGCTATATATTTATTTACTAAATTATTATTTTTGTCAAACAAATTTTTATTGGACGTGGTAGATGTACAACATGCATGGGATGGGGCTTGGGATTGTTCTGGGAACGTTTTTGAAGGAGGTGATGAATTGAAAGCCATGGTAACCTGTTGGCGGGAATGTTTTTAAAGGAGGTGATAAATTGAAAGCCATGGCAGGCTGGCACCCTGCATTTGCCATTCAATATAGCTGATAGTTCTTATGAACCCAACTTTCAAAAGCCTCTCAATTTCTACTACTAGAATAGAAATGGCTAAACAATAAAGAAGATGTCCACCGGAAGCTCAATTTTGCTGCTTTATTGTTGATGCAATGCCTACTTGGCAGCCTTGTCAATAACATGCGGATTCTTAAGTGGCTAATTGGAAGATCATGAGATGTCTTGGAAAATGACTTGTTCTCCTCAACAAACTATATTTATTTTCTTAGTATTTTGGGTATTAGAAGGTGTGTTTAATTTAAGGTTGTCAATCTTAAGTCTTGTATTTTGAGTTGGGAGTTGAAGCCTTATCAATGTAGCGTTGAAGTGGGAGTCTTATATTTATATGTGCTGGGAGTGAGGAAGCTTCAGAACTAGAATTATATTTTGTAATGAAATTATAGAGTATAGTTCTTTGTTTATCCAACTCCTTTCTTAGTTGTGTCTTATTGTCTCATAATTCTTCTTCTTCCTTCTCATGCAACCACGTCATTTGGTATCAGAGCTTGCGCTACGCTCTTGGGTTGACTTTTATTGTTCTTGTTTTATGGCTGCTAAAAGAGGTAGTGGAAGAAATGGCAACCGTATAATGTGAGATTTGAGGGATGAAAGAGATTAAGAACTTTAAACACTTCGAAGACATGTTGAGCAACTTACCTTGTGGCTGGAACGCCAAGAAGCTCGTCGCGAGAGTGGAAAATCAAGTCGCGGGTCTTGATGAGAACCCTTTTGCCAATCGTGCAGGGCCATGGTTAGGAAGGTTCTATCGTGATTCTGAATATGTGAAGATTGATTTACCGGAGTTCCATGTTCGTCTTAAGCCCGAAGAGTTTCTTGATTGGCTTAGTGCCATTGAGAAATTCTTTGATCACAAAGAAACACCCGAGAATCAAAAAGTGAAGCTTGTGGAAACAAGGCTTCGAGGTTATGCTTCGACATGGTGGGACAAAGTTCAAGAGATGAGGCTTCGCAAGGGAAAGCCTAAAATTACATCTCGGGAGAAAATGAAGTCTAGGCTTCAAGAGAAATTTCTACTTTTGGATTTTGCACAAAGTTATTTTTCTCAATTTAACAACCTTCACCAAGATTCAAAGAGTGTGTTAGATTACACAAAGAATTTTACAAATTCATACCCAGAATGACATTCAAGAAACTAAAGAACAACTTGTTTCAAGGTGGGTTGAAAATTCCAATTCGCGATGAAATAGAAATCCATCGAGTATGGAGGGTCAATGATGCTTATCAATTAGCCTTGAAAGTTAAGGCTAAACTTGCTCGTGGTGGTGCTAAAAAGTTTGTGAATGTTCGTAGTTTTTATCCTTCTTCTAAAAGAGAATCTTTTCGTGGTGGAGGAACTAATTCCAAGTTTGAAGATGTGAGTAAAATTTTTGGAAAATCAGCCCCTACCAACCATGTTGGAGCTTAATCTAGTCGCAACAAAAATCCAATTTCTTGTTTCAAATGCAGCTAAGTTGGGCATCATTACAATGAATGTCCAAAAAAGCAAGTTGATGCTCGTGTGGCTTTTGGTAATGAAGACATTAATGACGAGGTCTTTGATGATTCAAATCAGCCCATATATGATGAAGAATGTGAATTTGAACGTGAGGAGATTGAATCCGAAGAAGGCGAAAACTTGGTGATCTAAAGAGCACTTGCCACTCCTAGAGTTAAATCCAATGAAGATTGGCTTCGGTCTAATATCTTCAAGACACACTGCAAATCTCAAGGCAAAGTGTGCACAATTGTTATGGATGGTGGGAATTGTGAAAACATCGTCTCACAAGAAATGGTGAACAAGCTTAAGCTCCAAAATGAACCTCATCCAAAGCCTTATCGGATTGCATTGTTCAAGAAAGGAAATGAGGTAAAAGTCTCCAAAAGGTGTCTTATTTCATTTTCTATGGGCAAAAATTATAGTGATCAAGTGTGGTGTGATGTTGTTCCTATGGATGTGTGTCACATACTCCTACGAAGACCTTGGCAATATGATAGAAGTGTTACCCATGATGGTCCTACTCTTTTAAAATCGGTAAATTAGAAATTATTCTCTTACCAAATAAAGAGGAAAAAACTCCCAAATCTTCACAAGAGGAGGGTAGTAATTTTCTAACTCTGTCAAAATTTATGAAAGAAATTGATGAAACTGGTATTGTATATATGTTGGTTTCTAAAGAAGAAGTGCAGCCCATTGATATACCTAGTGAGCTACAACCTCTTTTGGAAGAGTTTCAAGATGTCACACCCGATGATTTGCCTAATGGTCTCCCTGCTCCACTTAGAGACATTCGGCACCAAATTGATCTTGTTCCCAGTTCTAGTCTTTCTAACAAGGCTCATTACCAGATGAGCCTAAAAGAACATGAAGAATTGAGTAGGCAAGTCACGGAGTTGTTAAAGAAGAGGTATGTTAGAGAAAGCATGAGTCCTTGTGCTGTGCCGGCTTTGTTAACTCCAAAGAAAGATGGGACGTGGCGTATGTGTGTGGATAGTCGTGCTATTAACCGAATTACCATCAAATACCGGTTTCCCATCCTAAGAATTGATGACATGTATATTCGACATGTTTGCCGGTGCTACGGTGTTCTCCAAGATTGATCTTAGAAATGGTTACCATCAAATTCGTATCAGGCCTGGTGATGAATGGAAGATCACCTTTAAGACTCATGAAGGCTTATATGAATTGCTTGTCATGCCATTTGGCCTTTCCAATGCTCCAAGCACTTTCAATAGGGTAATGAATCAAGTGCTTCAACCTTCATTGTTAAATTTTTTGTTTACTTTGATGATATTCTTATTTATAGTCATGATCAAAGTGAGCATACGGAGCATTTAAGGGCTGTTCTAACCACTTTGAGAGGAGAAAAACTTTATGTAAACCTCAAAAAGTGTTCTTTTATGACAAATAACATAGCTTTCCAAGGCTTTGTTTTGACTTCTACAGGGATAAAGGTGGATGAAGAAAAGATTAAAGTTGTCCAAAGTTGGCCTACACCAAAAAGCTTACAAGAGGTGAGGAGTTTTGTAATACCCCTAATTTTAAAAAGGACTTAATTGGAATTTGATTATTGTATTCTATGTGGTTATGTGGTTATATTTATTGATTAATTGTTTTATTTATGTGGATTGGTTGTTTAATTGACTAATTGTATTTAATTAAATTTTTGTTTGTTTAGTAGTTTCTTTAATTTCTTTAATTGCATTTTATTTCATGTAGTTGAATTATTAGTTTTAATTGTTTAAATATTTTATTAGTTTTTTTTAAATGGAATTAATTGGATTAACGGAGTATTCCTAGTTGTAATGGAAAAATAGGGTTTTAGTCTTTTAATATCTCACGCTGACTAGACTAGGACTTAGTCAGGTTTTCCATCATGGATTAGAATTGGGTTTAGGGTTTTATGGGTGCCTATATAGATACTGTTATATGTCATCAAAAGGGTTTAGAACCCTATACACGTACAGTATGATAGAGAGAAAACAGAGAGAGGGATTGTGAGGAAAACAGAGGGGATTTCTGTTAAGGTTTTGGCCAACGGAGTAGGCTAGACCAAGGAGGAGGGTTGAGGGTTGTTCGAGGGTCAGAACCAGAGTAGAGAAGTCCTTGACAGCAGTCATGATTACCAAAAAAACTTAGGAAGACGGCGGCAATGTTTTGTTTCCAAAACCACACAGGCAAGTTCTATTTCTTGCTCTCTCTCTTTGACCTGTGTTCTGTGCATGCCTAGGTAATCTCCATGAACTAAACGGATGTTAAATGGATTAACCATGCATGTTAAATTTATTTTTAAAACTGTAAAATATGTGTTGAATGATTAAATTTAATTATCTGAATAACTCAGTTAAATTCTGTATTCAATTTTTATTAATGATACATACTGTGTTTTAAATATTTTCTAGGCAACCTTGGGACGTAGACGGATTTCTGGGAACTTAAATAAGACATTACAGAGTGTTTATATCCATGTTGGAGGCGAGAATGATGACAGAATGCAGGGACAGAGCCGGCTCTCAAATGAATGGAGCCGGCTGCAAAGGAATTTAGACCACGGCTCTCTGTGAGAGAGAGAGAGCCGGCTCCATGGAACTAGGGAGCCAACTCCCTAGCTCACAGAATCGGCTCCCAAGGTAGGGGAGCCGGCTCTCAAAGGTGAGAGCTTGCTCTCTCATTTGTGAGAGCAAGCTCTTTGCCAAATTTGTTACAGGAACGTTTTTTCTATGGTTTTTAGTAAAAGAGCTTGCTTTGTTAGTTTTAAGAGTATGCTCTTTTAGTTTAGAGCTTGCTCTGTTAGTTTTGAGAGCATGCTCTTTTAGTTTAGAGCTTGCTCTATTAGTTTAAGAGCAAGCTTTTTTGCCAAATTACCTACTGAAGTGGTTTTCCTAGTGTTTTGTTATTATTATTATTATTATTATTTTATTTCAGAACTGTTATGGGTTGATTAAATTAAATTCTAAATGGTTCTTATGAGATATTAGGATCCCATTATGCATAATCTTTATCAATATGCTAATGTCTTGAACAGTAGAAAAGTTTAAACAATTTCGTATGCGGTTAACGGATAATAAATATGTAGTTGCTTAACCATATTTCAGCAACTTAAATGACTGGAAACTAATTTTTAAATCTGTAAGGGATGCATAATAGAGTCATATACGTGTTAGATTTTGTTATGTGTATCTTGGATTTTAATTGAAGAATTAATATATTCTGTCAATTCATGGATAGTGGTCTGGATTTTAATCTGACGAATTATTAAATTATATTCTATCAAATTACATGGATGTGAGTCTCGATTTTAATTGAAGAATTGTTAAATTATATTCTATCAATTTCATGAATGTATTCTGGATTTTTAATTAATGAACTATTCAATTTTGTCTCGTCAATTACATGGATAGATTTTGGATTTTAAATTGATGAACAATTAAAACTTGTCTCGTCAATTACATGGATTTTATTGTGGATTGTTAGTTGATGAATTGTTTAAATTTTGTATTTATCAACTATATGGATTATGTGGACTTTATTTGATATATTGCTTAAAATGTTGCATCATTTATGGATCACTTGCATGATATGCACCGGTATGGGACGATGGCATATGGAGGGACGGATTAGATCAAAACGCTACTTCCTACCCATTCATACATATGGAATGGATTAAGTAAAATAGTTAAATCCTACATGGTTTCATGTCCTGTCAACTAAAACAGTTGAAAGACATACTGGATGGTGGTTTATATTTTTGTATTATGAATGATAGGGATTTAATTAAAACATTTAAATCCTAATTATATGTCGTGCTTGGACGATGAACAGTTGACCGACGCAACATTTTATTTGGATAGAATTTATATACATATAATTTATGTTAGTCTGTGCGGCTGAACAAGCTGAACGACTAACTGGATTTCTTATGGATGGATAGGATCGGACTTTAAATATATATTTATGGTACCGCGATATGAGCTTAAGTTTCAGGATCGTCGGTTAGGGAGCGTATATGCAGTAGGATGCGTAACTAGCTATGTTGGTTGAGGTATACCCTATTAGGCTTAGATAGTCATGCACACTCAGGTGCGTTTTACATGTTGCCTTCTATTCAGGTTAAGACCCTTATCATAGTCCAGTGAGAGTCCTGTAATGTGGATATATATATATATATACGGATTATATAGATATGGTTGAGACGTCTAAGATGTATCTGCGTATCGGGTCTCTATTTGGATTGTAGTTAGGATAGAACTTGTTCGTGGGCCTGACCCACTATTATATTTCAGGTAACGGACGGTTCCAGGTTTTAGAGCTTGTTCATGCTGAGCAGAGATGGCTACTCATTCTTCCGATGCCGTAGAAGTTTCTTCATGATTTAGCATTTGAGTTCTTCAGTTGTTGTTTTTCAGTGTTAGAGTTTATTAGGGGTCCACTAGATGGATTCCCGAGTTGTATTGGAAATGAAGAAATTTAATGTATCAGAATAATTTCTTATCTATAAAATTTATTCTGAGGTTTCAGTTTTTGGATTATCATTCTAGTTTCTTTTCAGCAATTTTATTTATTCCTGTTTATCTTAATTGTATTCTGTGTTCATTTATTGCTAATTGGTTTGATGTCCTCGAGTAATCGGGCGTGGGCCTGGCCAACCCGCATTCGGAAATCTGGGGGTGTCACAGTTGGTATCAGAGCACTCCAGGTTCTAGTGTCCTTAGGAGTGTCTTTCGTTATAGGACTTCCGCGTTGCGTCTCTTAAAACCTAGAGCCATATTAGGATTCGTTGTACTCTCTTTACGGTTCGTTAGGAGGAGCTGATATCAATTATATTCCACAGTTATGGAATGGTTGACACAAGGAGGAGGATTGGGTTTAAGGCGAAAGCAATAATAACCTAAAGGAGTAAAGAATTACGTTATCGAGTTCTGTGGTAGATAAAGATCATTATAATGCCACTATGGTTTATCAAGGGTATCGGAGGTGTAGAGTATCTTCTTGAAAATTTTAGTAGCGGTCACCAAAACGGAAGGAGGATTTCGTACTGATAGGTACTTATTAGGATGACGTCGAGAGAGGATAATGGACTGATTAAAGCTTCATCAGTCTATTCGTAACCAAGACACTATTCACGAGGGTGTCATTGGGAGGAGTTGCTGGTGTTGTACTTGGAGGAGGAACCAAAGTTTCTATACTATATAAAATGTGAATTTTTTTTTTAGGGTCATCATTCGCAACAATTAGCTGTTGCTTCGACATTGATGACTATATGGAGGATGGAAAAGTTTCAAATTCATTTGAAATGAGACAATGAGTCAAATTAACACTTGCTTATATTAGAGAAGTAAGGTGTGTCAAGGACAGGAAGGTGAGACTGAACACCTATATAAGAAAAAGGTGCACGGTGTGTGTGCAAAAGTCATAGTTAGTTGACTTTCGATGAATGGAATTACTGGTTGCTTTTATTAATGATAAGGTTATCACTAACTGGTGATGTATAGATTCAGTGGTAGGGTTAGCTTTTGCCGATGCACCAAGTTAAAAAAATGGGTGCAAATAAAAGCTAGTGCTACCAGATTAGTTGGTACTTTCTGTTGATCATTTGGAAGAAGGATGAAAGGACTGAGGTTCACAACTTTTAGTTTTTCTTTATTCTGGTAGAAACATAATGCTTCATAGAATGAAGTAGATGTTTGGAGGACAGGTAGGAGGGGAGACACAGTGATTTTGTTTCAAAGTCTGATATCTATTAGATAATCTGGATAGACTATCAGGGATCATTGGATCCTTACAACCATTGTTCATACTAGAGTGGGAATGACAGAGTAGTTTCCCAGATTTAGTTGTGCGATTGCTGATTCTACACAAGGGTCAGGATTTTGGTTGGGATATTGCTTGACTGAAAAATTTAAGTCAGCTTCACTTTGTCTATTTTGGAACTGGTAAGCTATCAATTCATACAAATAGCACGGATCACGAGATGGCTTAAATGAATAAATGTGGTGATTCACACGTTGCATTAAGTTCTGTCTGGTGGAAAGGAATCTGGAAGTGGATGCTCTCAACAACCGATAGAATGTTCATGTCTTTTGATTCGTTGTGGAGTTCGCAGTTGGAGTTTTAGCGTGTATAATAATGACACTGGCTGTTATCACGAAAATTAAGGACGTCAACTGCAATTATTGGGGTTGATCTTCGTGGAGGTGTTACCTTACTCAGCTGGAGCTTAAGGTACTGACGAAGAATTAGTAGTTTCTGTTAAATGTTATTAGAATGAATGCAATTTAATATCGGCACTTTTTCTCAATGCACTCAGATGATTATAAGGTACATCAAGACATCGAATGTCTGGTCAAGTGAACCGGATGATGTCGGACATGTTTAATTTGTCTATCTAGATAGGTTGGTTTTAAATTAATGTAATGCGTATGATGTGCATGTTGGGACTATGGGTGATTTAGTTCTTCGTTAAGTTTAAAATCGGTATTGTCACACCCCAAATTTTAACACAAGAACTACTTGTCCTGCATAAAAATCTAAGGTATAACTTCCATCAATTCTCAACATACATCCTCCATAATAGAACTACGATGAATCCCGTCATTCAATTTAATAAACATGAGAGTCTGACAAATTTTATACAAATCCATAAATAGATGTGCAATTCCCTCTAGTAAAACAAAACATCTATGACCACTGAATCAACTCAATAAAGTTTCATAAAACATTAACTTTATTACAATAATCAGAATAAAGGAAAACCGAGCTAAAATAAATCAATGCGCAACGAGCTAAAATCCGTTCCCGTCACGTGTCACCATCACGTTCCTACTCTACGAGCACCTGAAATGTGATAATGGGGTGAGCTCACAAGCTCAGCAAGAAATACTAAACACAATCATCGTTCAGCAAGCTAACCTTACCTTGTATTCCCATATATATAAGCAACTCAATAAATTCATTAATTAAATGTATATTCTAGTTAATTATAAACTCAATAAATAACCATCATTTATTTTAAGTAAATTTGCATATCTCATTTGAGCCCCGGGCTCCCATCCAATAAAGTGGTGTGATTCGTATAGTCCCTGACTACCGAAAACACACGTGTGGCTGGATTGTACGTCGACTCCCCAGATGATCCCTGATCACGTCCACACAATAAGGGCTCATTAGACCCATGGCCATAATAAAAAGGGTAGTGCAAATAGGTAGGTCCCTGACCATACCCAAAAGTCATCATAGGGTCAGTCCCTGACTACCCTCCGACTAATCCAAACTCATCCTTTAATCATTAATTATAATGAACTAGTATAGAAAAGAATATTTCATAATTCTATTTTACTGATTATTGTGTAATTTATATATAACACCTGATTAGTGAGAAAACAAAATCTATACTCTTAATATCTTACACAACACATTCCATTCTTAGTTCAATCTCTAATATTATTCTAAACAGCTAATCATGAAAATTTTAGTGTTTAAATGAATTTCAATGCTCACAAGTAATTGAAACCCATAGCATCCCTTAAACGCATTAATTGTTTTTTTTTTACTTAAATGGTTAATGATGTACATTATATATGTCAATATAGACAAATTAAATCATAAATGCTCAGCAATCAAATTATTATATACAAGTGTATATATAAATATCGTAGATGCTATAATAATATATTAATACTGTATATTTAACAAATGTGCCAAAAAAACCCATACATATTTACATACGATTAACAAGCAGATTTAATCCATTAATATATATATATATATATATATATATATATATATATATATATATATATATATACATTTTACAATATGTTTAATTTCTATCTTAAGAAGTTGACCCAACAGCCTGTATAAACAGTAACTTACTTCAATTCCTATTTCCATGTATAATCAATCTCAACTGATCAAATCTAAACATATATACATGTGTCCATATAAAGATGTTTGCTTTCGTTACACCTACAAAAATTATCATACATATATTTATAGATCCAAAGTTTATATATATACACACAGTATACAATTCTCCGATCTAATCCTCCAACTATACATCATAGATTACAACAGACCAATAGTTGACAACAGTAACTAAAAAATTAATGATCATTCTGATTCTCTGAGTGAGATCAGTAAATCGCAACATAAAAAAAAAAAAAAAAAACTTATAAATCAATCTATTAACATAATCCAAACATAGCCAATCAACTTTAATTGAATTAATAATCAAGGTTCATGTAGTTAAATTTTATCTAATCTTTAGTAATAAAGAAATTCTTTTAATTGCGTCCAATTAAATTTCAGGCAACATCTTACACAACTATAATAATCTAATCATAATTATCATTCAAAATAATTTTTTCCACAGTTTAATAAAACATACAAATTAGTTTTTCAAGATTAATCATTAGCAAGTTACAAATATATATAAGAGTACAATGCAAGATTAACTTGCCTCAAATATCGTTTCACCTTCCTTTCCAGACAATCAACTATTGGAATATAATTTCTCCTTCTTCTCTAGGCAATTTCTTGGTCATCGTCTTTCCTTCTGGCTACTATAGACGTCAATATCACTCTCTATATCTCACGCTTCTCTCTTCTTTTCTTTCTTTCTTTTTTTTTTTTTTTTACAAAATGATATCTCTGTAAAACTGATACAGCGTGAGTTATAAAAGATAATTATAACTGTAGTTGAGATAGTTTAGGATTCCTTTTTGAAATTTAAATTTTTAAAAAAACTCTAATATCTCTAATATAACATTTAAATACTAAATAATAAAATATAATATACAAAATTTAAGGGTTTTACATTCTACCCACCTAAAAAGAAATTTCGTCCTCGAAATTTGCAAACCTTATTCGAAGAGATGTGGGTATTTTTCCTTCATTTCTGACTCTAGCTCCCAGGTAGCCTCTCTCTCGTCCTGATGATTCCACTGCACCTTCACTAGAGGTATCTCTGTCCGCCTCAACTGTTTCACCATACTGTCAATGATGCGAACAGGAGTCTCAACATAGGTTGCATTAAGACGCAACTGAACCTCTGTGCAGTCAACTGCCTGAGTTTCATCCCTCAAGCACCTCCTCAACATAGAGACATGGAAAACATCATGAACAGCAGATAGTCTGGGTGGTAAGGCCAATCTATATACCACTTTTCCAATCCTCTCTGTGATCTTAAAAGGTCTGATGAATCGAGGAGCTAACTTCCCTTTCTTCCTACCAAATCTCGTAACCCCCTTCATTGGTGATACTTTCAAGAACACCAAGTCACCCACACTAAACTCCAAAGCACGACGGCGTAGGTCTACATAACTCTTTTGTCGACTCTGAGTTGTGCGAAGTCGATCTCGAATGATGGCAACCTTTTCCGTAGTCTCTTGCACCAACTCTGGCCCCAAAAAACTACCATCACCCACCTCAGCCCAACATACAGGTGAACGACAAGGTCTACCATAAAGTGCCTCATACGGTGCCATGCCGATACTAGCCTGATAGCTATTATTATAAGCAAACTCAACCAGTGGAATGTGATCCTCCCAACTGCCCCAAAAATCTAGAGCACAAGCACGGAGCATATCCTTTAACACCTGAATGACCCTCTCGGACTGGCCATCGGTCTGAGGATGAAAAGCAGTGCTCAAACTCAAAGGAGTGCCAAAAGCTGCATGAAAACTACTCCAAAACCGAGATGAAAAACGAGGATCACCATCTGAAACAATAGACACTGTCACTCCATGGAGCTTAACTATGTCTCTGATGTAAATCTTACACAATTCCTTTACAGTATCAGTAGCTCGGATGGGTAGAAAATAGGCTGACTTAGTCAATCGGTCCACTATCACCCATACTGTATCATGGTTATGTGTCGACCTCGGTAACCCCACAACAAAATCCATCGTCACATGCTCCCATTTCCACTCAGGCACAGGCAAAGGCTGTAATAGTCTTGCTGGTCTCTGGTGCTCAGCCTTCACTCGCTGACAAGTAAGACATCTAGATACAAACTCTGCCACATCACGTTTCATGCCTTCCCACCAAAGCTGCCTCTTAAGATCATGATACATCTTAGTGCCACCTGGGTGCACTGTGTACCTAGAGTGGTGTGCCTCCTCTAAAATCTCTCTCTTGAGGTCTGCTAAGTTTGGAACACATAGCCTACCTCGAAATCTCATACCACCATCAGCTCCATATGTCCAGTCAACATTACCTTCACCATTAACAAACTCAACTGCTTTGGTCTGTAACCTGTCATCCTAAGTCTGAAAATGAATGATCCGGGTAATCAAAGTAGGTTGTACAGTCAAACTACAAAGAAGAGCCCCTGTACTCTGAGAACTCGGCATGATAGAAAACTCTGTCAATGCCTCTAACATCATCCACTCCTGAATCATCATAAAGGCAACTAATCCTCTCGGTTTCCGACTCAAGGCATCTGCTACCACATTCGCCTTTCCAGGATGATACTGAAGAGTCATATCAAAATCCTTCATCTTCTCCATCCACCTCCGTTGCCTTATATTCAACTCCTTCTGAGTGTAGAGGTATTTGAGGCTCTTATGATTAGAGAATAACTCAAATTCCTCGCCATATAAGTAATGCCTCCACACCTTCAATGCAAGAACCACTGCTGCCAATTCCAAGTCATGTGTAGGGTAATTTTGCTCATGTGGCTTAAGCTGCCTAGAGGCATACGCTACCACCTTATCATCTTGCATCAAAACACAGCCAAGACCCTGATTTGATGCATCTGTGTAGATCACAAATCTCTCACCACTAGCAAGAATGGTAAGAACTGGTGTTGATGTCAATCTCGTCTTCAGCTCCTCAAATGCCTGCTCATAGCGGTGGTCCCAAACAAACTTCACATCCTTCCGAGTCAAACGGGTTAAAGGTGCAGCAATCTTGGAGAAACCTTCAATAAAGTGCCTGTAGTATCCTGCCAGTCCTAAGAAGCTACGAATCTCAGTGATAGTAATAGGCCGTTTCCAACTCATCACAGCCTTCACTTTGGCAGAATCTACTGAAACTCCATCCTTAGAGATCACATGCCCTAAAAACTGAATCTGTTCCTGCCAAAAGTCACACTTCTCAAACTTAGCATGGAGCTGATGCTCACGCAAAGTCTGAAGTGTAATGCTCAAGTGTCTCTCATGCTCCTCCTTAGTCTTGGAATATATCAGGATGTCATCAACAAATACCATAACAAACTGATCCAAGTAAGGTCGAAACACTCGGTTCATCAAATCCATAAAAGCTGTCAGAGCGTTAGTCAACCCAAAAGGCATGACTAAAAACTCATAGAGGCCATAACGAGTCCTGAAAGCAGTCTTAGGAATATCCTCCTCCCTAATCCTCAGCTGATGGTACCCAGTCCTCAAGTCAATCTTAGAAAACAACTGCGCCCCTCTGAGTTGATCAAAAAAATCATTAATGCGTGGCAATGGGTACTTATTTTTAATAGTAACTTTATTCAGCGCACGGTAGTCAACACATAAGCGGAGTGACCCATCCTTCTTCTTGACAAATAAAACAGGTGCTCTCCAAGGTGATGTACTAGGTCGAATAAAACCTTGATCTTGCAACTCTTGAGTCTGCTTCTTCAACTCACTCAATTCAACTGACGCCATTCTATAGGGTGCCCTAGAGATAGGTGAAATACCAGGAGTGAGGTCGATGCAGAATTCCACTGCCCTCCTAGGAGGCAAACCCGGAATATCCTGAAACACATCTGTATACTCTGACACTGTAGGCAACTGCTCTATAGTCACGCATTGCTCAACCACCTCGATGTGGGCCAGAAATCCCATAGTTATGGTGCCCTTGAACTCCCCACACTTATATTGAGAAGGTAACTGTCCCGGAACTGAGAATACAATAATCCTCTCATGGCAGTCCAACTGAGCATGATATCTAGCCAACCAATCCATACCCAGTATAGCATCAAAGTCTCTCATACGTAATACTATCAAATCAATAGGATACTCCAACTCCCAATTGTAACTAGGCAAGCACGACATATTCTATCAAGTGTCGTCGCGCTCCCGAGTGGAGTTGTAATAGATAAGGCATTACTCATATGTCCAGGTTCTAATCCCAGTGTATCCACAAATAATAGTGCAATAAAAGAATATGAAGAACCTGAATCAAATAGTATTCTAGCTATACTACCATAAATAGTAAGTGTACCTTCCACTGCTGGTGGTGCACAATCCTGTCTCCCATCTGGAACAACTGCATAAACCCTTGCACCTCCTTGTTGCTGTGGTGCCTGACCTTTCTACTGGTTATTCTTGTGAAGCTTGGGACAATTACGAGCCAAATGTCCTTGCTCACGACAATTGTAGCAATGCCCGCTGAACTGATATGGCTATGCATCATGAGGTATGGCTGGTACTAAAGCTGTGGATTGCTCACCTTCACCAACTCTCTGTTGTTTCCCTGCTCGCCAATCTTGTCTACCTCTCTGCCAAGACTGACCCTGCCAGTTTCTCTGAGTTTGCTGCTGCTAACCCCTCTGATTCAGTTGAGAGCTGCTCTGATTTTGTTAAGAGCTGCTAACCCCCTTACTTTTTTGTTCTGCCTTACGCTCCTTCTGTTTCTGAAAGGCAATGTTATTGTTCTCCTCTACTGCCATGGCACATTCCACCACTTTAGCATAAGTGTCAAAACGATGACCCACCACAAACTTCTTCACATAAGAGACCAATCCTCGCTCAAACTTTCTAACCTTGTGTAACTCATTCGCAACAATGTGAGGAGCGAATCGGGATAGCTCTGTAAACTTCCTCTCGTACTCACTAACTGACATATCATTATTCTGTTCCAGCTGCATGAACTCGGCTGCCTTCTTCTCCTTCACTGATTGTGGAAAGTATTTGTCGTTGAACCGAGTTTTAAAATCATCCCAGGTCATAGTTGTAATGTCCACAACCATCTTGGTCTCTGACTACCACCACTGGCGCGCCTCACCAGATAAAAAAAATGCACCAATCTTCCTTTTCTGCACCTTAGTGCAGTCCATCATCTCAAAATATCTTTCCAAATCTTCAATCCACTTCTCAGCGTTAAGTGGATCGGTAGATCTGACGAAATCAACAGCCCCTAATTTGCGTATATCTCTGATAAATCCAATCATAGGATTCAGCACATGAGGTGCATCCTCCAACTGAACATTGTCATGGTCAATACCACCACGACCGGCACCTCCCTGACCTCTACCTCTGGCAGGTCGTCCTCTGCCTCTTCCAGCTCCTGACATCCTATTTTCAGTAAAGAATGTCAATGATAAGTCTCACCAGTAATTTATACTTTAAACTGGAGCATGGTAAGAGAGCAATATTTCATATAAGTATATGCTTCTATTCTTACTATCACTTGTCTTAGCCAGGTAATTCTTAACTTAAGCTCTGATACCAAACTGTCACACCCCAAATTTTAACACAAAAACTACTTGTCCTGCATAAAAATCTAAGGTATAACTTCCATCAATTCTCAACATACATCCTCTATAATAGAACTACGATGAATCCCGTCATTCAATTTAATAAACATGAGAGTCTGACAAATTTTATACAAATCCATAAATAGAGGTGCAATTCCCTCTAGTAAAACAAAACATCTATGACCACTGAATCAACTCAATAAAGTTTCATAAAACATTAACTTTATTACAATAATCAGAATAAAGGAAAACCGAGCTAAAATAAATCAATGCGCAATGAGCTAAAATCCGTTCCCGTCACGTGTCACCATCACGTTCCTACTCTACGAGCACCTGAAATGTGATAATGGGGTGAGCTCACAAGCTCAGCAAGAAATGCTAAACACAATCATCGTTCAGCAAGCTAACCTTACCTTGTATTCCCATATATATAAGCAACTCAATAAATTCATTAATTAAATGTATATTCTAGTTAATTATAAACTCAATAAATAACCATCATTTATTTTAAGTAAATTTGCATATCTCATCTGAGCCCCGGGCTCCCATCCAATAAAGTGGTGTGATTCGTATAGTCCCTGACTACCGAAAACACACGTGTGGCTGGATTGTACGTCTACTCCCCAGATGATCCCTGATCACGTCCACACAATAAGGGCTCATTAGACCCATGGCCATAATAAAAGGGTAGTGCACTCCCAAATAGGTAGGTCCCTGACCATACCCAAAAGTCATCATAGGGTCAGTCCCTGACTACCCTCCGACTAATCCAAACTCATCCTTTAATCATTAATTATAATGAACTAGTATAGAAAAGAATATTTCATAATTCTATTTTACTGATTATTGTGTAATTTATATATAACACCTGATTAGTGAGAAAACAAAATCTATACTCTTAATATCTTACACAACACATTCCATTCTTAGTTCAATCTCTAATATTATTCTAAACAGCTAATCATGAAAATTTTAGTGTTTAAATGAATTTCAATGCTCACAAGTAATTGAAACCCATAGCAGCCCTTAAACACATTAATTGTTTTTTTTACTTAAATGGTTAATGATGTACATTATATATGTCAATATAGACAAATTAAATCATAAATGCTCAGCAATCAAATTATTATATACAAGTGTATATATAAATATCTTAGATGCTATAATAATATATTAATACTGTATATTTAACAAATGTGCCAAAAAACCCATACATATTTACATACGATTAACAAGCAGATTTAATCCATTAATATTAATATATATATATATATATATATATATATATATATATATATATATATACATTTTACAATATGTTTAATTTCTATCTTAAGAAGTTGACCCAACAGCCTGTATAAACAGTAACTTACTTCAATTCCTATTTCCATGTATAATCAATCTCAACTGATCAAATCTAAACATATATACATGTGTCCATATAAAGATGTTTGTTTTCGTTACACCTACAAAAATTATCATACATATATATATAGATCCAAAGTTTATATATATACACACAATATACAATTCTCCGATCTAATTCTCCAACCATACATCATAGATTACAACAGACCAATAGTTGACAACAGTAACTAAAAAATTAATGATCATTCTGATTCTTTGAGTGAGATCAGTAAATCGCAACTTAAAAAAAAAAAAAAAAAAAACTTATAAATCAATCTATTAACATAATCCAAACATAGCCAATCAACTTTAATTGAATTAATTTTCAAGGTTCATGTAGTTAAATTTTATCTAATCTTTAGTAATAAAGAAATTCTTTTAATTGCATCCAATTAAATTTCAGGCAACATCTTACACAACTATAATAATCTAATCATAATTATCATTCAAAATAATTTTTTCCACAGTTTAATAAAACATACAAATTAGTTTTTCAAGATTAAGCAAGTTACAAATATATATAAGAGTACAATGCAAGATTAACTTGCCTCAAATATCGTTTCACCTTCCTTTCCAGACAATCGACTATTGAAATATAATTTCTCCTTCTTCTCTAGTCAATTTCTCGGTCACCGTCTTTCCTTCTGGCTACTACAGACGTCAATATCACTCTCTATATCTAACGCTTCTCTCTTTTTTTCTTTCTTTTTTTTTTTTTTTTTTTTTTTTACAAAATGATATCTCTGTAGAACTGATACAGTGTGAGTTATAAAAGATAATTATAACTGTAGTTGAGATAGTTTAGGATTCCTTTTTGAAATTTAAATTTTTTAAAAAACTCTAATATCTCTAATATAACATTTAAATACTAAATAATAAAGAATAAAATATAATATACAAAATTTAAGGGTTTTACAAGTATATGGTTGAATTAAGGCATGGTTGATTTGCCAAAGTCTAACTAAATCGACTTAAGATGGCATGGTTTATTTGCCAAAGACATGGTTGAATTGTCAGCATGGTCGATTTGCCAAGGTATACCTAAACATACATAAGGAGGCATGGTTGATTTGCCATAGTATAAGTAAATATACTAGATGAGGCATGGTTGAGTTGCCAAGATATGAATAAATATATTCATACTGACAGGGTTGAATTGCTAAATATAGGAACCTTGTTCATTGTGGGAAGTATTGGAATTCGGTGGAGCCTATACCCAGAGGCTTAGTCCACACGAGAACGGAAATGAATATTAAAAGTAAATAATTCAGCGTTTAATGAATTCAGAGGACGGAATTCCTTTTGTTAGGGGGGAAGAATGTAATACCCCTAATTTTAAAAAGGACTTAATTGGAATTTGGTCATTGTGTTTTATGTGCTTATGTGGTTATGTGTTTATGTTTATTGATTAATTGTTTTATTTATGTGTATTGGTTGTTTAATTGACTAATTATATTTAATTAAATTTTTGTTTGTTTAATAGTTTCTTTAATTTCTTTAATTGCATTTTATTTCCTGTACTTGAATTATTAGTTTTAATTGATTAAATCTTTTAATATCTCACGCAGACTAGACTGGGACTTAGTCAGGTTTTCCATCACGGATTAGAATTTGGTTTAGGGTTTTATGGGTGCCTTTATATATACTATTATATGTCGTTAAAAGGGTTTAGAACCCTATACAAGTACATTGTGATAAAGAGAAAACAGAGAGAGGGATTGTGAGGAAAACAGAGGGGTTTTCTGTTAAGGTTTTGACCAACGGAGTAGGCTGGACCAAGGAGGAAAGTTGAGGGTTGTTCGAGGGTCAGAACCAGAGTAGAGGAGTCCTTGACAGCAGTCATGATCGCCGGAAAAACTTAAGAAGACAGCTGCAAGGTTTTGATTCCAAAACCACACAGGCAAATTCTATTTCTTGCTCTCTCTCTTTGACCTGTGCTCTGTGCATGCCTAGGTAATCTCCAGGAACTAAACGGATGTTAAATGGATTAACCATGCATGTTGAATCTATTTTTAAAACTGTAAAATAAGTGCTGAATGATTAAATTTAATTATCTGAATAACTCGGTTAAATTCTGTATTCAATTTTTATTAATGATACATACTGTGTTTTAAATATTTTTTAGGCAACCTTGGGACGTAGATGGATTTCTGGGAACTTAAATAAGACATTACAGAGTGTTTATATCCTTGTTGGAGGCGAGAACGATGACAGAATGCAGGGACAGAGCCGGTTCTCAAAGGAATGGAGCCGGCTGCAAAGGAATTTGGACCACGGCTCTCTATGAAAGAGAGAGCCGGCTCCATGGAACTAGGGAACCGGCTCCCTAGCTCACAGAGCCGGCTCCCAAGGTAGGGGAGCCAGCTCTCAAGGGTGAGAGCTTGCTCTCTCATTTGTGAGAGCAAGCTCTTTTGACAAATTTGTTACAGAAACGTTTTTTCTATGGTTTTTAGTAAAATAGCTTGCTCTGTTAGTTTTAAGAGCATGCTCTTTTAGTTTAGAGCTTGCTCTATTAGTTTTGAGAGCATGATCTTTTAGTTTAGAGCTTGCTCTATTAGTTTGAGAGCAAGCTCTTTTGCCAAATTACCTACTGGAGTGGTTTTCCTAGTGTTTTGTTATTATTAATATATATATTTTTATTTCAGAACTGTTATGGGTTGATTAAATTGGATTCTAAATGGTTCTTATGAGATATTAGGATCCCATTATGCATAATCTTTATCAATATGCTAATGTCTTGAACAGTAGAAAAGTTTAAACAATTTCGCATGCGGTTAGCGGATAATATATATTTAGTTGCTTAACCATATTTCAGCAACTTAAATGACTGGAAACTAATTTTTAAATCTGTAAGGGATGCATAATAGAGTCATATACATGTTAGATTTTGTTATATGTATCTTGGATTTTAATTAAAGAATTAATAAATTATATTCTGTCAATTTATGGATATTGGTCTGGATTTTAATCTGACGAATTATTAAATTATATTCTATCAAATTATATGGATGTGAGTCTGGATTTTAATTGAAGAATTGTTAAATTATATTCTATCAATTCCATGAATGTATTCTGGATTTTTAATTGATGAACTATTCAGTTTTGTCTCGTCAATTACATGGATAGATTTTGGATTTTAAATTGATGAACAATTAAAACTTGTCTCGTCAATTACATGGATTTTATTGTGGATTGTTAGTTGATGAATTGTTTAAATTCTGTATTTATCAACTATATGGATTATGTGGACTTTATTTGATGTATTGCTTAAAATGTTGCATCATTTATGGATCACTTGCATGATATGCACCGGTATGGGACGGTGGCATATGGAGGGACGGATTAGATCAAAATGCTAATTCCTACCCATTCATACATACGGAATGAATTAACTAAAACAGTTAAATCTTACATGATTTCATGTCATGTCAACTAAAATAGTTGAAAGACATACTGCATGGTGGTTTATATTTCTGTATTAGGAAGGATAGGGATTTAATTAAAACATTTAAATCCTAATTATATGTCGTGTCTGGACGACGAACAGTTGACCGACGCAACATTTTATTTGGATATAATTTATGTTAGTCTGTGCGGCTGAACAAGCCGAACGACTAACTGGATTTCTTATGGATGGATAGGATCGGACTTTAAATATATATTTATGGTACCGGGATATGAGCTTGATTCTCAGGATCATCGGTTAGGCAGCGTATATGCAGTAGGATGCGTAGCTGGCTATGTTGATTGAGGTATACCCTGTTAGGCTTAGATAGTCATGCCCACTCAGGTGCGTTTTGCATGTTGTCTTCTATTCAGGTTGAGACCCTCATCATAGTCCAGTGAGAGTCCTGTAGTGTGGATATATATAGATATGGTTGAAACGGTAAGGATGTATCTGCGTATCGGGTCTCTGTTTGGATTGTAGTTATGATATAACTTGTTCGTGGGCCTGACCCACTATTATTTTTCAGGTAACAGACGGTTCCAAGTTTTAGAGCTTGTTCGTGCTGAGCAGAGACGGCTACTCATTCTTCCGACGCCGTAGGAGTTTCTTCATGATTTAGCATTTGAGTTCTTCAGTTATTGTTTTTCAGTGTTAGAGTTTATTAGGGATCCACTAGATGGATTCCCGAGTTGTATTGGAAATGGAGAAATTTAATGTATCAGAATAGTTTCTTATCTATAAAATTTATTCTGAGCTTTCAGTTTTTGGATTATCATTCTAGTTTCTTTTCAACAATTTTATTTATTCCTGTTTATCTTAATTGTATTCTGTGTTCATTTATTGCTAATTGGTTTGATATCCTCGGGTAATCGGGCGTGGGCCTGGCCAACCCGCATCCGAAAATCCGGGGGTATCACAAGTTTCTAGGGATTTGCTTCATTTTATCGCCGATTCATGAGGAATTTTAGCACTATTTCAGCCCCTTAATTTGACTGATTGTGTAAAGAAAGGAGTGTTCAAGTGGACAACTAAGGCTGAAAAAAGTTTTCAGCTTGTTAAAGAAAAACTGTCCAGCACACCCGCTCTTGCTTTGCCGGACTTTGAAAAAATCTTTGAAGTTAATTGTGATGCCTCTCATGTGGGCATTGGTGGGGTATTTAGCCAAGAAGGTCATCCGATTGTCTTCTTTAGTAAAAAACTCAATGAAGCTAGGAAGATATACTCTACTTATGATGTGAAATTTTATTCCATTGTTCAAGCACTACGGTATCGGAGGTCTTATCTAATTCAAAGGGAGTTTATTTTGAATTCCGATCATGAAGCTCTCAAGTACATCAACAACCAAGGAAATTTAAACCGAAGACATGTAAAGTGGGTTTCTTTCTTACAAGAGTACACTTTTGTGTTGAAACATAAAAGTGGCAAATGCAACAAGGTGGCAGACGCTCTTAGTAGGAGAGTGGCACTTCTAAATTCCATGAGTGTTCAACTTGAAGGGTTTGATGCCATTAGAGACATATATACCAAAGATGAAGATTTTGGTGAAATTTGAAAACTTTGTAAAGAAGGGTGACACCAAGACTATCTTCTCCAAGACGATTTTCTCTTTAAAGGAACTCGCTTGTGCATTCCAAAATGCTCACTTAGAGAGTATATCATTAAAGAACTTCATTCGGGAGGCTTGGGAGGACACTTTGGGGGAGACAAAACCATCTTGCTTGTGAAGGAAAAATATTTTTGGCCTACCATTTATCGAGATGTGACCCATTACGTGAAAAGATGCCGAGTATGCCAAACTTGTAAAGGGCAAACGCAAAATATTGGTGCTTATAACACTCCACTACCACTTCTTATGGCTCCATGGGAAGATGTTAGCATGGATTTTGTGGTAGGTTTACCAACAACACAAAGAGATAATGACTCCATTTTTGTGGTTGTTGATCGGTTGTCTAAAATGGCTCATTTTTTTCCTTGTAAGAAGGCTATGGACACAGCTTATGTTGCCAATCTTTATTTTAATGAAATGGTTAAACATCATGGTGTTCCCAAGTCCATTGTTTCGGATAGGGATACCAAATTCCTTAGTCATTTTTGGAGGTGTTTGTAGAAGAGAATTGGCACCAGTTTGCTGTTATAGTAGTGTCAATAATGCTCAAACGGATGGACTAACTGAAGTGGTGAATAGAACCTTGGGAAATTTGCTTAGAGGGCTGCAGCAAAGAGACCCAAGCAATGGGATATGTTTCTTCCTCAAGCTGAATATGCCTATAATTATGTGGTGAATCGTTCTACCAGAAAGAGTCCATTTGAGGTGGTTTATGGGCAAGCTCTAAGACACTACCTTAACCTTAACACCAATTCCTAATCCCTCTTTGCCTAATAAGAAGGTTGAGGATTTTGCTACATCTATGGCAAACGTTCATGAATAAATGAGAAAGAAACTTAAAGAAAGTAATGAGAAGTATAAGGAAGCTGCTAATGTTCATTGGCGAATTAAAATTTTCAAGGAAAGAGATCTTGTATGGGTTTACTTGAAAAAAGAACGATGTCTCTTACAACAATCTCAAGGAGAAGAAAGTTGTTGGTCTGTCAGGTTCTTAAGAAAATCAATGACAATGCTTACAAGGTTAAACTTCCCCCCAGTATTCATACCCATCTTACTTTCAATGTTCAAGATTTGTCGGAATATCATAGAGAGCTGGTTGCAAACTCGTGGACGAGTTCTTTCTCACCTGGGGAGGATGATGCAGCGCCTACTTGGCAGCCTTGTCAACAACATGCGGATGCTTAAGTGACTAATTAAAAGATCATGAGATGTCTTGGAAAATGACTAGTTCTCCTCAACAAACTATATTTATTTTCTTGGTATTTTGGGTATTAGAAGGTGTGTTTTGAGTTGGGAGTGGAAGCCCCATCAATGCAGGGTTGAAGTTGGAGTCTTATATTTATATGTGCTGGGAGTTAAGAAGCTTCAGAACTAGAATTATATTTTGTAATGAAATTATAGAGCATAGCTCTTTGTTTATCCAACTCCTTTCTTTGTTGTGTCTTATTGTCTCATAATTCTTCTTCTCCCTTCTCATCCAACGGCGTCAATTGTCTTACCTGAAATGTTAATAAAGAGATGAGTTCATAGCTAAACAAGATCACAACCCAACGCATAGATTTATATCAAGAACATTTAATTATTAACTCGTACTCATTAATCTTCACTTATGCCTTCCTATGTCTATAAGTATTCGTACATCATTATATAACCAAGAGTCCAAGACTGATTCATACATCATTATACAAGTATTCATACATCATTATTCAAAGATTGTTATATAACCAAGAGTCCAAGACTGATTTCTAAACGAATTTATAGTTAAATATAATGTCACTAACTATATGTTTAATTTATTTACTACTGTTATGTATATTATTTATTTAATTTCAGGAATCCCAGCCAGTTTCTAGTCTCTTAATTCCATAATCCAACCTTAAACATTTGCTTAAAAATCACTTTCATGCTTATACAACTAGACGAGACTTTATACAATTGTACATATATAATAATATACATAATTCCAAGATGATATTTGATTGCAATGAGTTAGAGTAAGGTTTTTCACATACCCGATTTTCACATTCTTCCTAAGCCATTTTCTAAGACTCGGGCTTAAATACCATGTACTCTGTCTTTTATTGATCATATGGATATAGTAGGCTTAGCCGGCTCCGTCTCCTGATTTTCAAATGTATATATAATTTCAATATAGCATATATACCAACTAAAAGCATAAATATTAAATTCTTTTCCATGATAAATCAGGTTACAAATGATGATAAAAACCACTATTTCCATCTGATCGGAATTTAGGAAACACAACAATCTCTGATTTTAGCAACGACTGAATATCATGTTGCTTAAAGAGCAATGCCTGAATATCATGTTGCTTAAAGAGCAATGCAATCAAATAACCCAAAATGCACCAGCAACATTAATAAGTTAACACACTCTTTCGGCCGTCAATCACTCCAATCAATGTAGAAAAACAATGACTAGGGACGGATCTAATCAAATGGGGCCATCTGCCCCAGGGCTGGCCATGAGATTCCCAAAATTTTGAGAGGGCTAGGCGAACTTTCAAATGCGAGATCTTTTATATACTTCGTATAAGATTTCACACGCACAACAAAATTATAAGATGGCAAAATTTTTATTAAAATGAGACAATAAGTATATAAAATATATTAATGTTGAAAACACACAAAACAAAAGCCGCTCTTGGTGCTTTATAAAGAGCATGATCTAGTATACATAAATAAAAAATAAAAAAATATTCAGCACAACTTAGTAATAAAAATTAAAATTCAACTTCATATTAAAATAAATGTGATCATCTTACATTTTGAGATGCAAAATTATCAATTAAAGTGTTACAATTAAGTTTCTCGAACATATCATCACCCATAGGTAAGATTTGATCAACTTCAACTTTGAAAAGCTTATCTCAACAAATGCAACTGTAACTCATATAATCAATAATATATGCAATTCAAGAATTTGAAAAATAATAACTTAACTTTTTTATAAAATCTAATACTTCAATTGCATTTTTTTTTTTTTTTTAGTGAAACTTCACTTGCAACTCAAAATAATTTTGTCACATCAATATCAGAAACTATGTCATGTTTTAATAGATCTTGATTATTTTGAAGGATGTGACAGTTGAGTGTACCCATTAATTAAAAAATTGATTATTTTTTAAATAAAATAATAATAAAATAAACCAGAGTTTAAATATAAAAAAGGGAGGCGATATTGGCACTCCACTTTTCTACTATTGCACTCCACTTCTCTTTTTTCTTTAAAGCAAATGACAAAAAATAATAATAATAAATCAATAAAAACTCATTTATGCATCATTCCTTAATTTATAATACTATAATTACATTGCAAATATTTTGTTTTCCTTGAAAAAGGAGAATGTTTGTGTGAGATTGTAATAGAAGAGAGGATAAATGAAAGGAGATGGATATTGACGGGTCACTTTAATAACTTCCTTTTTTATGTCACTTTGTTATCTATTATTGTTGATGATGGATTCTGCGCAACCTGGATCTGATCTGACTTCCTGAATAAAGAGAAGAAAAAGTGATCCTACGAACACCGGTGTGTTACCGGTGGAGTAGGCTCCGACGAACAAGTCAGTGTGAATGATAATCTCCCTGGAGAAATCGAGAAATTGAGTTAGGGTTTATTGCGTACCTCAAAACGTTGATTCCCCCGCCTTTTTTATAGGGCTTAGGTTAAGATGTCACGTAGAATTACCTTATTGTAATCTGTAGACTTAATCCTCATCGTAATCTTTAATCCTTATCACAATCTTTAATCCTTATCGTAATCTGTAAAGCCTATCTCAATCTGTAATCCTTATCATAATCTGCAGAGCCTATCTCAATAGTGCGTTAATTTAGTAATCTTCCCTTAATTATGGATATTTAAATTATACATCCATCAGTTGCCCCCCGTTTCGGAGGATTGTTTGTCAAACCACCGAAACGTTAATTCCAAAATATCACACAATAATATATAGTTAGAATTGCAGAGCCTTGTCCATTAGCCTGACTTATATTATCATTTCGCGAATACAGTCGGGGGTCATAGTATCACATTGGCAGCTCGTATATGTGGCAAGCTCGTATATTTGTCGTATATTGGCAAGCTTGTATATTTGTCGTAGTGCCACATTGGCAGCTCGTATATGTGGCAAGCTGCCATGCTGGTAGTCTACCGTTATGTGGCAAGCTGCCATGCCATGCTGCCGTGGCAAGCTGTCCTGCTGGCATGCTGCCGTTATTTGTCAAGTTGCCCTGGCAGACATGCTGCTTTTATTTGGCAAGCTACCATGCTGGCATGCTGCCTTTATTTGGCAAGCTGTTATGCTAGCATACTGCCGTTATTTGACAAGCTGCCCTGCTAGCATGCTGCCCTGCTAGCAAGCTGCCCTGCTAGCATGAATACGAGCTTCACTCAGCTCACCCTTTAACAGGGGAAGTAGATTACTATGAGCTTCACCCAGCTCACCTTTTAACGAGGGAAGTAGATTATTATGAGCTTCACTCATCTCACCCTTTAACAAGGGAAGTAGATTAATACGAGCTTCACCCAGGTCACCCTTTAACAGGGGAAGTAGATTAATACAAGTTTCATCCAGTCACCCTTTAACAGGGGAAGTAAATTACTATGAGCTTCACTCAGCTCACCCTTTAACAAGGAAAGTAGTTAACCCCTCATCTTTTTACGAGGGAAGTAGATTACTATGAGCTTCACTCAGCTCACCCTTTAATAAGGGAAGTAGTTAACCCCTCATCTTTTTACGAGGGAAGTAGATTACTATGAGCTTCACTTATCTCACCCTTTAACAAGGGAAGTAGATTAATACGAGCTTCACCCAGGTCACCCTTTAACAGGGGAAGTAGATTAATATGAGCTTCACTTAGCTCACCCTTTAACAAGGGAAGTAGTTAACCCCTCATCTTTTTATCGAGGGAAGAAGATGAAGCTGACCCTTCATTCTTTTAAGGGGGAATGAGGTATGCCTTGTTAGCAAGTGACCTACCCCCAGCATGGTTTCCACAAACTCCTAGGTGGATCTCCCTTAAAATGTAGTCAGCTTCCTCGCTAGAAACGCATCGTAAATACGGCATGGAGAAGCTTCTCTTGTTGAGCGCCCCTTTGATAAGCGTATACCTAGCTGCCCGCATCTTGACCTTTCGAGCTTCTGCTCGGTCTGTTGGTAGCACCCCATCCTTGATATATCTGATGATAGGATCTGCCCATTCCACACTCAATATCGCTTGTTGCACTTCAATTTGTCTCTCCTGAGATATAGATGGTTCGTCCAAATATTCCAATGGTATATTCTTATTGATCTCAGGTTCAATGCAGTAGCTAGCCGAGCTAAAGCATCTGCTTTCCCATTCTCTTCTCGTGGTATTTGATGAATTGGGAATCTTTGGAAGTGATTCTTTAATTCATGCACCTTTTGTAGGTAACTCTTCATCTTCTCGTCTCGTGCCTCATATTCCGCTTGAACTTGTCCAGCGACCAGCTCGGAGTCGGTGTAATTGCTCAACCCCTAGGGCATTTGCCACTTTTAATCCTGCTATCAAGGCTTCGTACTCTGCTTTGTTGTTGGTTGCGTTGAAACCAAACCGAAGTGCGTACTGTATACTTTCTCCCTCTGGGGAGACAAGAACAAGCCCGGCTCCGCTAACCTGAACATTAGATGACCCATCCACGAACAAGTCCCAGACTACTTCTGGGTCCACCTGCTCACTTAAACCTGGTTCTGTCGAAAATTGGGGTTGTTTCTCCTCTTCTGGAGGGGTAAACTTAGCTAAGAAATCAGCCAACACCTGAGCCTTTACTGCTGTTCTTGGCTTATACTGAATGTCGAACTCTTCTAACTCTACTGACCACTTCATCAGTCGACCAGAGCTTTCTGGCTTGTGTAGGACCTGTCGAAGGGGTTGATCTGTTAGGACCACTATCGTATGCGCTTGAAAGTATGGTCTCAGTTTCCTGGTGGACACAATTAAAGCAAAGGCCAACTGTTCCATCCTTGGATATCTTTCCTCCGCACCCCTAAGTGCTCTGCTCACGAAGTATACTGGCCTTTGGACCCCTTCTTCTTCTCGTATCAGAGCTGAACTGACAGCTGTCGTGGAGACTGCAAGATATATGTATAGTTCCTCTCCCGGTATGGTTCGAGACAGTAGTGGGGGAGAACTAAGGTATTGCTTTAGTTCTTTGAGCGCCTGCTCACACTCTGGGGTCCATTCAAACGCATTCCTTAGCACACGAAAGAAAGGTAGACACCTGTCAGTTGATCGAGAGATTAGCCTACTCAAGGCAGCAATCTTCCCTGTTAGTCATTGTAGATCCTTGGTTGATCTTGTCGATCTCATGTCAATGACTGCTCGGATCTTCTCTGGATTGGCCTCAATTCCTCTTCTGCTTACCATATATCCCAAGAACTTTCCTGAGGAAACCCCAAAGGCACACTTGCTGGGGTTGAGTTTCATCTTATGCCTCCTAAGTACCTCGAAGGTCTCCTGCAGGTCAGTCAAATGGTCTTCAGCTTTTAAGCTTTTCACCAACATGTCATCAACATATACCTCCATGTTTCTACCAATTTGATGCTTAAATATTGCATTCACTAGCCTTTGGTATGTTGCACCAGCGTTCTTGAGCCCAAACGGCATTACTTTGTAACAGTACAAACCTCTATCAGTGATGAAGGCCATTTTTTCTCTATCTGAGGTGTACATAGATATCTGGTTGTATCCAGAATATGCATCCATGAAACTTAATAGTTCGTGTCCAGCCGTTCCCTCAACGAGCATATCGATTCTTGGGAGAGGAAAGCTGTCATTCGGGCAAGCTTTGTTAAGGTCGGTGAAATCCACACATAGCCTCCACTTTCCATTTGCCTTCTTCACTAAAACCACATTTTCCAGCCAGTCGGGGTAGTACACCTCTTGAATAAAGTCGACTTTTAAGAGCTTTTCCACCTCTTCTGATATAGCCTGATTCCTTTCTGGAACGAAAGTCCTCCTCTTTTGTCTGACAGGTTTAAAGTCAGGACTTACATTTAAGCGGTGCTCCATGATAGTGGGGTCTATACCCGGTATGTCTTCATGGACCCATGTAAATACGTCTCGATTCTTCCTGAGAAATTGAGTAAGTTTATCTTTGATACCTGGGGTGAGTAAAGACCCTATACTCACTTTTTTCTCGGGCTCACCGTCACCAAGGATGACCTCTTCTAGCTACTCTGTAGGTTCCGCTCTATGAAAGTCTGGTCTATCTTTCCCTTCCAGCCCTTCAATAGTAAATGCCTCTTACGATTTTGTTTTTCTAAGAGAGGCGACATAACATTCACGAGCCATTATTTGGTCCCCTCTTAACTCTCCCATACCATATTCAGTTGGGAAGCACATCAGGAGATGGTAAGTGGACGTGATTGCTTTCATGGCATTCAATGTTGTCCTCCCCAGGATAATATTGTATGATGATGGGCAGTCCACCACTACAAAGTCCATTATTACAGTGACCTGCTTTGGATTGGCTCCTGCAGTAACTGGAAGGGTAACTGCCCCCAGTGGATGTACTTTATCGCATGAAAATCCCACCAGTGGTGATTTCATGGGTCGGAACTTCTCTCGGCCAATTTTCAATTTCTCGTATGCCCAGGAGGTCATCATGGGGCTGGTGAATTCCCTTGTCATCTTCTTCAGAAAAGGTTATGACCGGCTCCTCAACTCGAGGTAATTTTGTTGGAGGACTTGTCATTCCAACTTCATTCACCTCTGAAAAACTCCAAATACTCCTAGCATGAGCCCTCCGAGCCGAACTCGTCTCACCACCACCAGCGAAGCCACCCGATATAACTTTGATCTCACCCATTGGTTGGTGTTGAGGAGGGCGATCATCTCGGCCCTCCCGGGCTGGGTTGGAGCCTCCTTTTCCATTTTCAGTTGTGAATTTGCGTAAATGACCTTTACGAACAAGGTTCTCGATCTGGTTTTTGAGGTCGAAACAATCTTCTGTGTTATGTCCATGGTCCCGGTGAAACCTACAGTATTTACTTAGAGACCTCTTTATTGGATCAGCTTTTAGCTTTGGCGGCCATTTCAATGATGCGTCATCTTGAATCTGCAGAAAAACTTGATCTACAGATGTATTTAGGGGGTATAGTTATTATACCTGCCTGGGCTCACTGGGCGGCGAGACGATCTGTCAGCCTGGTTGTTTGAGAATTTCTTGTACTTCGATTCCTTTTCCTCCCTAGTGTTAGGTGCTGGCCTCTTCTTCTCCGACCTCTTATCTTCACCATCTTTGTTTTTTCGTGCATTCATAGCATCCTCAGCGTTCATGTGCTTCCATGCTCTAACCATCAACTCTGTCATGCTTGTAGGGGCTTCTTTTGATAAGGAAAATAGGAACTTAGAAGTCTGTAGTCCTCCCATAAAGGCTGTGAGGGCAACCTTGTCGTCCACCTCTTCTACCTGCAGCATATCAGCGTTAAAACGACTTATGTAACCACGGAGAGGCTTTCCCTTCTGCTGTTTCACATTCAATAAGTGTGTTGCTGTCTCCTATGCCTCTGCCCAGCGATGAAGTGTCCAATGAATTGTTTGCTCAACTCGTTAAAGATTTCAATGGAGCCTGGCTTTAATTTATTGAACCAAGGACGAGCCCAACCCTTTAGTGTGTTAGGGAAAGCCCTGCACATAATCTCATCCGGTACGACTTGCAAATACATAAGAGCTTTGTAGGTCTCTAAATGATCAAGAGGGTTCCGCATCCCATCGAAGCTCTCAAGAGTTGGCATCTTAAATTTGCTAGGTAGAGGACAACTCATAACATAACAGCGAGGCTAAATGCTAGGTTGGTCTTCTGTACCAGATCGTTCACTGTGGCCTGGCCCTTCCCTTTCATTGCTTGCATGACGTCTTTGACCCTAGTTCTCCGATCTTGCATCTACAGATTGAAATAAGTGACGTCTTCAGTTTTGTCACCAACACAACCAGAGGTACCTGCACGGAGCCTGGTATTATTCCGTTCAAGAGACCGATGGTGATGGCTTCTCTGTTAACCCCCTATTTGACTAAGCTCAGCGTCGTTGTCAATCCTACGGGAGTCATTCTTGGGTACTTCATTATTCTCCACCTCATTAAGGGAGGCTAAGCGTTGTAGAATCATTGAATTTTTCTGGACTAATTGGTTCATTCCTTTATTTAGGGTTTAAACCTGTTGTTCCAACGCTGTGACGCGTTCCTGATCGTTTGGGACGGCGGGGGGTTGCCTCGTCGAGTCCCCTTGATCAGAAGTTTGCAACGCTTCGTATTCGCCAGCAACCAGACCAGATCGCAATCGAACCATACTTTATTTAGAGAACTAAAATCGTTCCCACAGACGGCGCCAACTGTTGATGATGGATTCTACGCAACCTGGATCTGATCTGACTTCCTGAATAAAGAGAAGAAAAAGTGATCCTACGAACACCGGTGTGTTATTGGTGGAGTAGGCTCCGACGAACAAGTCAGTGTGAATGATAATCTCCCTGGAGAAATCAAGAAATTGAGTTAGGGTTTATTGCGTACCTCAAAACGTTGATTCCCCCGCCTTTTTTATAGGGCTTAGGTTAAGATGTCACGTAGAATTACCTTATTGTAATCTGTAGACTTAATCCTCATCGTAATCTTTAATCATTATCACAATCTTTAATCCTTATCGTAATCTGTAAAGCCTATCTCAATCTGTAATCCTTATCGTAATCTGCAGAGCCTATCTCAATAGTGCATTAATTTAGTAATCTTCCCTTAATTATGGATATTTAAATTATGCATCCATCAATTATAATTCTCTATTTTTATTTTTTATTCTGAATTTGAATCTTAGGCAATGGCTATGTGGCTAGAGAATTTAACATCATCTAAATTGAATGAATGAAAAAAGATATAAAATCAGTTCTTGTAGCTTTGAAGTATAAACTGCTGCTTCTAATATCATTTTAGTATACTAAAAAATAATCTTTTTTCAAAATTTCTTGAGATACACTTTTTTTTTTTCCTTTCTTTCTGAAATTGATACTGCTTCTTGTATCATTTTTCTAAGATTACCATCCGGAGAGTCCACTTATTCCATAAATTCTTAAAAATCTAATGAATGAAAAAAAATAATAATATAAAAATAACACGCTAAAAAAATTTTTAGAAAAATCACCATCATCATTAGCATTAAATGAGTGAATGGTCAGGGAGACCGGAAGTAACCAAAAAGTTAATTGGTGAGAGAGGGAGACAAAGATCAATTGATCTTTTCATGACTGAATAGATAATTATAGTATTTGAAAAAAAAAAAATTATTTAATTATAAAATTAGAGATAGAAGTGTCATTTTCTTTAGTAGGAATGGGAAAAGTGCCTCCATATAAAAAAATTAAATAATTTTCTTTTGAAGGGAAGGGATAGAAATAAATTATTATGTTATCATACAAATTATTGTGTTACCTATATAAATTGATATTATTAGAACGTGTGTTTATTGTCATATATTTTTTTAAAAGTTATTTATTACGATAAATTTACATGATATATAAGTGTGCATTGTCTTTTAATTATAAAAATTATGGTGTAAAAGTAGTAATATTTTAAATATATATTACTATGTATGCATAAGGATGGCTCCCATACCGGGCAGGTCCCCGCCCAACCCCGTCCCTGTTATGACGGGTTTGAGGACCTATTTATGTAAATAGGGAGGGAGGATTGTATTTGAAACCCTGGTGGGGGACGGGGCGGGGCTAGGGGAGGGTAACCCCGCCCCTTCCCGCCCCGTTTATAATGCATTTTTACAAAACCGCCCTTACATGTTATAAAATATTTTTAAATTACATAACTATATATATAATATATTCACTTCTGAAACCCTAAATCTATTCCCTCGCAGCATAGTCGTTGTTGAAAGAATGTTATTTGTTTTGATTAATAATGTTGAAAATTTTCAAACTATTCTAAAAAATGTTATATGTGGTTTTATTATAAGTTTGATCGAGTTGAAATGATATCTTTTAAATTATTATAATTGTGCTGAACCTTTATTAAATTATTAGGTTAAAAAATATTATAGTTATGTTGATTTTGTTGAAGGTGAATTGAAATTTTTAAAAAGTTATGTGGAGTGGGGTGGGGCGAGGACGAGGGCTAATGTAGCTGGGCGAGGCAGGGACGGGAGAGGGGGTTGAAATTTAAACGAGGTATAAGGGCGGGGATGAGAGTAAAAAATTTAATTGGGAATAAGGATGAGAAATGAGATTCTCGTCCCATTTGCCATCCCTATTAGTATGCATTATGATCCTAAATTTAAGACCCTGCTAAATTTGCTCCAAGGCAAGCCCAGATCCACCCCCACTGAATTTTTTACTTACATTATGACCTATAGTTTTGTTAAAATTTTAAAAATATTCTACTATATATTCTTGGCTCCACTAATATTTTTGCGTCATAAAGAAAGTAAAGTAGTCGAGTCTCTCTCTCACATCTATGGAAAATTGGTAAGCATATCTCTCTCTCTCTCACACATCTAACATTACATATGGTGGGTATTTTTTTTTTGTTGTAAATATTGTCAACATCAATTACGCCAACTAATGAAAGATTATTAGGTGGATATTCAGTAGCATAAATAATGAAGTTATCATACAATATATATATATTTTCTTCCTTTCTTTTCATTAAGTGTTAAGCAATGTCTATAATTAATTTTACTCATGCGATTTGACCGTCAAATCTCTTTCCGAAATAATTGTCCTCACATTAAATACTCTTTATTTTTGTCAAAATAACTTTAGATTAAAAGATTAAAATATCTTTCAAAATTTTGTAAATTTACAAATTATATATATATACACAGACAAACATATATATATATATATATATATATATATATATATATACAAACACAAACACACACATATATATATATACATGTGTGTATATATATACACAAGCACAACACTACCGCCAACACCGGCGAGGATCTCGACGCAGGAGACCGTGGCCGAACAAGTGCATGAGACGACGGCGGGGCAGGCGAGCCATCATGGTGACGAGCTCCCGGGCAGCGACGACGATGATGTCGGCGTAGGAGACGATGGCAGGGCAGGCGAGCTCGAGGGCAGTCTTGGCGTGGACGACGTCGTCGGGGAGGGAGAGGTTGATGTCAGAGTCACGGTTGGCCTTGTTGATGGGAGTGGAGGAGATGAGGACGGAGGCGTCGCAACCCTCTGGTTCGTCGTCTTCCTTCCCACCAATGGTGCCGACGTGATCCTCTCGCTGTCCTTCAATTCTGATATGAGTTCAGTAGAATTTGGGGACATGGCGGAATCTGGGTTGGGCGTGAAATTTTGGTGTTGATGAGAGATGGGATTGAATAGAAATTGAGTTGGTCGTGGGGTTACAGTGATGGCCATGGCTGTAATTGTGAAATTGAAGTCCAGGAAGGTCTGTAACAATGGCGTAGTACTCGATTCTGGTGGGTGAGGCATCCAACGATGATGAAGCCACCAAATAGAGTTGCAATTGCGAACCAAGAAACTGCGATTGCGAACGGAAAGCGATAACCTAGGTCGGTGACGTCATTTCCGGCGAGCCTTCTCCCGTGGCAGGTGTGGGGGTTGTGGTGGAAGCATGGATACTAAAAATATTTGTCTTTTTACATATTTTTAGCTAAAGTTGTAACAGAAAAAATAAGAATGGGTTTATGTGATAGTTATATTTGAAAGATATTTAAGAGTGGAAAATAGTGAAATCTGAAGGGTGTGAATGAAATTAACTCATAAATATAAAACAACTATACACGAGTCCACAGCCCATTACAGACAGCCTTTACAGGCTATGATTGGACCATTTGGTCATACCAAAAAAAACCACAAAAGCGCAAAGCCCAAACAAGTTAGTGCTATAGTTAGAGAGTGCCAACAAAAGCGCAAAGCCCAAACAAAATTTATAAGCAAGCACCTAATAGATTTTAAAGTAACTAATTACGCTTAGAGTCATTAATCCACGTTTGTGTCTTAACACGAGATTGATTAATGTAACTTCTATCATTTGGGATTATATATATTTTTTTTCACTTACCAAAAAACAAAAATTTCAATTTTTGCTCCCAACACAAGCCACCATCTACAAAACAATATGCTCATAAATTCACATATTGTATTGAGTATCACACATGTAACCGATTATAGCAGAAATCATTATTCATAGATTCCTTACTCTGATAATTAGAATTTCGATAACTATAAAATGAACTTGTTCTAGTTCATATTTTTAATCTAAAAAATTTAATTTTCAATATCAAAATATATGGAATAACTGTGCTAATATTGAATCTCTTGATGTATGAAAGTAAATGTTAGATAAGATGGAGGATTGTTGATGTATTTCATTTAGAGGTTTATGTTGTTGACACTTTGACAATAGGGAGATTTTTAAGTTTTTGGAGAGATAATATCCCTCATTAAAAGGCATTCAAATAGAAGAATTTTAGAATGAGGAAGTTCACCTGGTGCAAGTTTAAATAAATATTTTAAAATGGCATAAAATATTTTTTTTATATTTACGGTCAACATGTCAGGGTCGGCGGGTCGAGCACCACTAATTTTTAACATTCTTGCCATATATATATATATATATATATATACATACAGAAAAAATCAACTCTATCATTTTTGTTTTACAATTAATAAATTAATCAATGTAATCATTTCATTTCTTTTCCTCCTAATTATTTAAACAGAGTGTGAAAGTATCTCGATCTTCTCATGATTCCATCGATTGGTAATGCTCTCCCCTCAACCATCAAAGTAAAGCCATTTAGTTAACAAAACTGTCACAAAATCTATCCATTTTCTAATAAATTACATATGGTCTTCAAGGATCTAGTCCAATTGAATAGCTCCTAATTCCAAATGAAATGTTAAATGTTTGAGTTCAATGCCGAAAATAAGCACCTTGCATAAACTATTTCCACGCATTTGGATGGATTTAAATCTGGTTCCAAGTAGAATTTGAATAATGACCTTTAAATGTTATCAGTTTGATTTATTTTTTTGTTATAGTTTAAAATTTGAACGACTCTTTGAATTGTGTTCACGATTTATTTATTTTTTTAATTTTAAAATGATTACTAACGCACACTCGTAAATGTCATTGTGTAAATTGAACCCCAAAGAATAGGTTTAAATAGGTGGGTCATCCAATGGTGTTGTGGTATAGGAAGCACAGATACTTCTACGAGAACGAAATACTCATATCAGATGCGTGTCGGATATTGATACTTTTCGGGATCTTACGCATACGTGTCCAATATTTCTTAAACATATCCATAATTTTAAAATATATTTTTTAATTTATGACATGTATTATTTCCGTTCCAATATAATTGTCCACTTTGTAAATTGTGACTCACATTACGAAATGGACAACTGTATTGGAACGAAGAGAGTATTTGATTGTAGTACCAAGTACTCGGGGGGTTTAAAATCATAATCAAGTAACAAATGGTGAGGTATAACTTTTAACATTGTAAAATTCGAGGTGAATTGATAGAGGTGAAAGTTCAGACAAACTTCAGAGAAATATAGAAAAGAGGATGGCATTATACAAAAACATCGTTGACTCCCTTGATAAAAGTTTGAAGTGTGGGGAAATATGAATCTCATGGAGAGCCTAAAGCTCTCTCCATGTGGGAGGTCATTTCTCCCTTCTTGTTTTTTTGGCCTAGATCACATTTTTATAGGCCAAGTAAGAGTGGGTGACGTATGGGTCCATTAACAAAATAATTAAAAGAGATTAATTTATCAAATAATTATAAATTAATATTAAATAAGATGGGGTTAAATGCTTGGAAGTCAAAATGGTATTTCTCTCTGTACAAGTCAAGCTGAGTGTCGATTCGACGAACCCTAAATTTTAGCCACCAAACCAAAACCTTCTTAGATTCTAAATAATCCTGAGTCCTGCTCCTAACTCAGGTCTTTATACTTCTGTTCAAAGTATGCTGATGTTAAGATAACTTTGACCGTTGACCAAGTTATGTGGCCCATCGCTACTGATGTGGGTGTAGCTGGTTAACCGTTTGACCGAGTTGTGCGGGCCACTTTTGATGATGTGGCGTTTGTCATATGGACTCTAAGGTGTGACACCCACACTGATACTTCTTACCTTCTTCATAGCACATTTTTTTTAAAATTTTGATTATTAAAATATAATTTTTTTTAACAATAATAACGTGATATAATTGCCAAAAAAAAAAAATCAAAATTTATTAAGTGATGAATAAGTAATACGAGGAATTTGTTTTTTTTGTTTACGTCCATGCTTGTTTTATATGTTTTGAAACGAGCTCTTGTGTTAAGTTAATAATTGCATTTAGATTTATAATATTTATTGAAAATTAAAAAAATTTAGATTCGTAATAATTGTATTTTTTAATTTTTTTTACCCTTATCTTTTTCTTTTTAAATAAAATTTGTCATATTGTATCGTATCGTTTCTGCATTTAGCATCCATGCTTCCTAGGGTCTCGGTTACGATCTGGTGAAACTGTGAAAGATTGCGGCTCGGATAGATCCGACCTGACCATTTCCAATAGCAATAGTCCGAATTGTGGGCAATATAGAAACAGAACTAGAGTTACAGTTGAAAATGGGTTTCGACAGTACTGTCTGGGAGGCCAATCCTACCCGCTGCTGAAGAATTCTTCAAGCGTTGTTTGTTTGCCGAGAAAATACTAGTTCATTTCCATTTCTAGAAAGTTTTAGAGCAATCGATTGATTGGTTAGTGCGATGGATAAGCTACTGCAGTTTGGGAGGAAAGCGATGTTCTACGTTAGGGTTCTCTCCGGCTACGAGGAGCGAAGAATCCGATCTTACAGATTGCAGCTTCAGAAGCGTATCGAACAGGTTTCATCTGCTTCCTCTGTCACAAATTTCTTTAATTCGTTGCCTCCAGTTCATATATGTGTGTCTTTGGGGTATGTTGAATTTGCTTTCTGTTCTTTTCTTATTGTACATTTCTATAATTCTTTTTTTGCCTCGAAGGAAATTCTGAATGGAAAGCATAATGATTTATTGTTGTTATTCTTCAATATTTTCTTTTCTTTAGTGCGAGTGTCATGTGTTTATTTCAAGGATATTCTAATTACCCAATTAAATATATGTTTGATTGTAGGTATACTAATGTTGTAATCATAGTTTTTGCTGTAATTTTGTAAATTTAAGAATAATGTTGACACTCATGTGCCGGAGCGGAGCAGATTGAGAAAAAGAAACTGGAAAATTTCGTCATATCTGGATCACAAGTCACCCTGTATAAATATCATAAAGTGATGAATTAAGTAAGATAAGGTCATTGCAAGTGTATATCGTGCGATTATTGCAATGAAAATTATTCCTTTTTTCAGGAAATTGTATTGAACTAGATACATTATGATGGGGTATCATAGTTTAGAAGCAATTTATTTTTTCCCTTCTAATCTATTGAGCTGATTTACTGATCTAAAGCTACATAGTTGAGTCCTGCTAATCTACTTAGCTTGGCTGGCCACACTTTCGGTGTGGGCGAACATATAGTTTATACAGACAGTCTCATGCTATTTTTCTTCGTAAATAAAAAGTGTTAAAACTTGTGAACTGGTCATGTCATGCTCAATGATCAATGTACCATGTCTTAATCACTATATTCTCAATTTTCCTGAAAAGAGAAATAAGGTACTGATTCTTGGATATATAAGTGTATAAAGGCGGACACTCTCTCGTACCACCTTGTATGGTCATCTATGTTTCCTAGTTTTCATCCTAACAAATGTCCCTACAATAATGAGAATTCTTGTAAAACAAACAAAGCTATGATTTATTTACCCAAAATATAAAATAAAAACGAAGCTATGATTTGGGGGAAATGCCCGTACAATATCATAAGTCGTGTCTATGTTGACACGTATTTGAAAGGTGTGGCTGTCTCGTGCCTTAGAAAGGGGAATGATATTTACTTATCAAAAAAAAGAAAAAAGAAAAAAGAAAAAGAAAAAAAGAAAGGCGAATGATATCACAAGTCACTTTTCAAAGGATGAAGAAGGTAAAGGAGAAAGACATGGAGAAAAAGCTCCATTATTCTTTTCCTGAGGGACAAAAGAGAGCCATAAGGTAGCCTTAACATTTGTTCAAAGTGGTGTTGGTGAGTTGTTTGACTCCATCAGATTTATTCAAGTAAAAGCAATTCATCTCTAGTCCAATATTTATTTATTTCTCTGAATATCATCTCTGCTGAATCTTAATTTACCATTACGTTGAAAAAATAAAACACATTTAGGCTCTGTTTGTTTGAGCATAAAATATTTTCTGTGTTTTCTGGTGTTTGGTTGTCGTAAAATATTTACCAAGAAAATAAATATTAAAACCTAACAAAAATAACTTATTCATTAATTTTCGGTAAGCTATTTTACACGCCTCACTCAAAGGACACGACCTGACCTCTGCCAAATACCGAAAAATAAAAATAAAAACAATATTTTACCTAATAAAAGAAAATATTTTCCGAGAAAAATATTTTACGGGCCTACTTACAAATTTGACTTCAAAATTTCCAAATATTAGAAGAAAGGTTTCCTAACATGAAAATATATAAACCCTAAATTATGTTTTTATATAATGTTAATATACAAATGTTATATGATGTATGTCACGATCTGCCCCACACCATGCATATATTGCCCGCTTTGCGCACTCTCCTCTCGATGTTCACGAATTTCCTCAAAATATGTCTACAGGGTTAATGGGTGTCCACACGTATAAATGCTATGAACTTCTCCCCCCGAGCCGATGTGGGATGTCACAATCACCCTCTCTTGGGACCCAGCGGCCTCACTGGCTTGACCTGCATGGCTTGTTCACATCCCCCATTTCCAACTAGGGATTGGCTCTGATACCATCTGTCATGACCCACCCCGCACCGTGTATATATTGTCCACTTAGCACACTCTCCTCTCCTTAATGCTGCTGAAAGAAATTATGCACAGGTTTACTCAGATCAGTGAAGTATGTATCTTCCATTGGAAACTTGATTAACCAGTTTGATAGATGGCTTATAATAGTACTTACCAATACTGGGAATCAAAGACCTTGTATTGTTATGTAATGACAGAGAATCCGCTATTTTTTATAAGGTGATATTTGTCTGAATGCCTGGTCATTATGATAGTTATTCTGTTTGCATCTCATCCAATTCTAGCAATTTTCTGTTCTTATTCCTGTTCCTAATAGTAATAGTTGTTCTTATTATTATCTTTATTTGGATAGGTATCTTTTGGTTCTAGTGTAATTGTTTTAATATTCCTTATCATGAAGCATTGGCATTGCTCTTTCAGTGTTCTGATGTCTCTCTCTCTCTCTCTCTCTCTCTCCAGGCAGAGGCAAAGAAGGCAGCTCTGAGAAAGATTCCTGAACAGGTTATTTTATCAGAGGTTCGGCGTATGGTTGACGAGATGCAAGCTTTGAATAGGCAGCTAGAAGACACCGTGAGTTTCACATTGTTAATTTCTCTCCATGTTTAGGTTGAATCCTTAAGATATAGAGTGATTAACACCACAACTGACCTTAATTTGCCTGATTATAATATCATTGACCAAGTCATGGTCTTAAAAGTACCTTATAATGTTTTTAAAAGTACCTTATAATGTTTCAAGGATGTTAAAAATAGAAAGGAAAAATAACTGCCTTAGCCTAATTTGATTGAGGAGAAATGGAAAGAAAAGAAAGAAAGGTAATGGAGGGAAACAGTATATTGCGTTTGGAATGAAATTTTGGAAGGAAAAGAAAGGAAATGGAGGGATTTGGAGGGATACAAATTAGGCATGATGAATAGGTTTGCTATCCTCCCAAAAATAGGGGGAAATAGAAGGAAAGGGCTACAAAATTTAATGAAACTTTTTCAATACCAAATTTGCCCTTCTTTTTATTAAAGAAAATCAAATACCAGATGAGTCCTTGGATATATTTTTGTTCTCTTCAGCCATTTCTTTGTGTTCAGAGTGTCATTTTGGTTTGAATGAACGTTTAGCACAATTTTTATATTTGTCTTACCACTTCCCACCTTTATATTTATCTTATAAATGTGAAAGGGTATAGTGGTAAATTTATTAAAATAGTTTTCTTTCCTTTCTTTTACCTCATTAATCAATCAAACACGAGGAAAGGTTAACACTATCCTCTCGTTTCTTTTCTTTTCTCTCATAACTAATGTTATTCTTTCTTTTCTTTTCCCTCAAATCATACTAAACCTAGCCTTAGGTTATTTTGAACATTAATTGAAGTGCTTGAGAAAATAAAAGCTTTAGTTTGGTTAGAGTGGTTGCTGGACAGAGGGTGATATATAGAAGATTGGTGGGCTTAATATCTTTCATTATTATATGCCAGAAAAGGATTACACACCAGTAGATTTACTTTCGAGCTAGTTACTGGTTTGTGATGAAGGATTTTAAAAGGTCATTCTGGAATTTGGTGTTGAGGACATTTTGAACATCATCGTTTATGAGGAAAAATGAGTTTGATCTTATTGGGAACCCTATCTGTTATTGGAAAGAGCTTTTTAGGAGGTCCTGATTATGTGTTATTGACAGATAGGGAAAATGACTATTCTCTGTGGAAATGCTCTGAATGATCTTCTTTATTATGACACGAATGGACTATTAGGTTTCTTTTGCTGAGTGATGGTAACCTGCTATCTGTAATTAAGCTCGCCATCTCGCCAGTTTTTGCCCTCAAAAAAATTATCAAACTGTTGACGGGATATATGGCACTCGTATTAAATATATAATATAAGTTATGAAAGTTAAATATTAAAGTGATTATAGTGTATATAGTAATTTTGAACTTATTGTCATGGCTATTCAGCTGTAAGGATTGGAAGGCATGGGCTGCTTCTGCACGAACCAAACACAATTTACAAGTTTAAGGTGGATGACTTCACCGTAGAACTCAGTCAAACTAAATTATGATCTGTTTGGTCAACCAAATTGAAATATGTGACACTGTTTAGAAGACCATTGGAAGCTTTGTAAATTTTAATTGATGAAGTGAAGTTGAAAGTGGGGAATTAGGATTTCACTGATGTGGATTCAAAGTTATTTAGAAGGGTAAAATGGCAAACATATTTGTAAGTTCTTTTACATTGATTTGATCCACTGAAAGTAACTGACTGTTTTTTATGGGTTATTGATATCGCTGGAGCTTTGGATTGCACCTGCAACTTAGCTAAATGGGGTGCTATGAATTTGATAATGTAACTATTTTGCTTTTTGGTGGTGGGAGAAGGCATGTTTGGGTTTGGCCTGCTTGTAAAATGCTTCTTACCCTTGGAGGCTTTTTTTTTTTTTTTTGTGTGTGTGGTGGGGGAAGGCGTGTTCCAAGTGCTTTTTCGTGGTCCAGTATATACACATCTACCTCTGAACTCATGCGTTCTTCCAATAAACTATTATAGAAGAGGGCACGCAGAATCTGAAGTCAACTCCTCTTCTAAGGAACTCAAAAGCTTTAATTTGACATTTTCAGGATTTAATCAAAAATACAAATTGGTCATCACAGCTTCATACTTGATCTTGCCTTGATTTGTATTTAAAAGATTGTGTTTCTGATTAACCTTTTTCTAGTTATTTTTTTTGGAATTTTTTACTAGATTGGAAGGTGTCAACTATTTTTGAGTTTGGCAGTTTTCTGTTTCTTCCACTCCGTCTCCTCGCTGGCTGGCAATTTATTGGTTCTGGGTGAATGATTTTTCCAGTTTCTGAGAATTGTGTGGTTATGTGCAGGAGTCTGCCATTGAAAAATATTTTAAGCCACTTGACAAGGAGGCTGAGATTGTAATGAAAACGCAGCTTGAAGGAGAGGAAAAGACAATGAAGGAGATGATGAACGCCATGCAAACACAGGCTTTACTTGAGAAAGCAGAAGCAGAGAAAATTGCAAATGCGGCCAATGCAGATACGAACGAACTTCCACAGGACAAAGCATCCACGACCGCATCTCGTGCAGAAGTAGGATAATGCCTTGGAACACCAACAGCAGTAGATTCATAAATTTCTTTGTAAGAGTGCATCTCTCTTTTGTCCACTGTTTTGGTTGCTTGTCATAATTTAGTATGATCCTAGCAATGCCTAGGGCAGAGAGTCCACCTTGTTCAGTTTGAATAACAGAGGCAACATTTGTTCGGTAAAAACAAAGTTATGTTTTGTCTAACATAAAAGTTTGTAGATTATTCCTCCTCAAAATCTGCTTCACCTGAAAGAATTATAGGTAGATGGTTATATATACATTCGATTTTTGTGCCATGAAATGTCCAATTTATTTTTCTTTTTCGACAAAATGAATCTAAGTTTGACGAGGTTTTCAGTTTCCATTTCTCTTATCATCATTTTTGCTTGTGGCTATACTATATTGGCCAGTTGCTGTACTATTTTATTAAATCCCTTGTGTTGTCTTCAAGATGATACCGTAAAACAGGGTGAATTTAAGTTCATACAATCTGAACCGAAACAATCTGAATAGTGTAGTATGGTTCAGTTTTTTTATTCGATGGTAAAAATGTCAAAAGAATTGTCAATTCAAAAGGACCATAATTGTCTTACATATATATGTATGGCTTGTGGTGCTTAGGCGGTTGAGTGGATGGTTTACCTATAATTAACTAGTAGAAATTTGGCTTCATCTTGTTTGGAATTCGTTGAGTGTCAACATCCAATGTCACTAGTATTTTAGATTCACCTTTATCTGTATTGTTGGTATTATGATATAAACAATCGAGAGAGTTCACTTAGAGGAGGTTGAAATGTGCATTTTTATGATTCTGTGATTTGGATGGAAGTAAATCTTTGGATAATATGTCTATAGATGTCCTGTACACTAAGCAGACAGTAGAAGAAATTATTTTGGTGGAGAAATTCGATTCCTGGTCAGGTTTTGCAGTGGAATTATTGTTATGGATTGTGACAGTCAAATGTGTGAACAAAATTCAAATTAAGGTGAAAATTTATTGTGATGGTGTCTTGAATTGTGTGAGAGAACTTTTTGGGTCAAGTAAGCTAAGAATGCATGCAACTAACATCTTAAGAGGGGATCCGAATCCTTTCGGGTCCGATGTTACTACATTAAATCTAAATGAAAATTGTAAGAAGTATAAATAGATTGGGTGTTAGTTCAGCCAGACTTAGTCTTTCATCCAGTCTCATGCCAAACGCTCGATCCGAAAAAGTTCGAGTGTGCCACCCGGATAAGCAGAGTGCCCCTCCGCAACAAAGGAGCATTCCAAGGGTAGAATAACTACTACTCTTAATATTTGTAAATCACCAATTAAGTTAATTGTGTAATTTATTAAGATGATATGAAATATGTAGTAATTTCGTAAATTTCTATTCAATATTTTATTTTATTTGTTATATTTGTATTTTAAAATTACGTAGTAAAATTATATTAAACAAGTTAATAAACGGATTAGGTCGGATTATTGATGGCACAAACCAGATGACTTGTGTCGTTTTTAAATAAATCTTGAATCAAACATGATTTGTCATTCTTTTATCGTGCTTCTTAAAACATTCCCGTCGACGCATATAATCTCCAAATTGTGACCGAAGGGTTGTCATTAGATTATTTTATTGTAATTACTATATCTCAACTTTATACAATAATAAATAATAAAAAATAAAAAAAGGGACAATCTTTTTTCGGTGACCAAGTGGGGAGGGAAACTTGTGAATTTTCTTTGATAAAAATCATAAAACTGTGTTTTTGGGTGGAAATTGTGAAAGTAGATAAGTTCATTAATCTTAATGGTAGGTCTTTCTTTTTAAAGGGCTTCAATCTTTGCGTGTTTTTCGGTCAGAATTAAACCATGTGTCTTATCAATTGCTTTCATATTTGCCCACCATCTCCTTCTTTGTCTTTAGATATAAGGATCCTCTGCTTGCTTGCGTAGACGATTCAGAAGCATCACAAGTGTAAATGTGTAATCTCTGACACCCGTAACCATTGTAAATCGTCCGATGTTTAAAAAAAAAGTCTCATCACAACATTTTTAATGTGCTTTGATCATCCAACGATATGAGTGCGTGAGCTCATTAAAAAGCGTCTCATCGCAATTTTTTTCTATACTTTATAATAACCAAGTCCTCTTAGGAATTATTTAATTTGTTTGCTTATGAACTGTTTGGACTTTGATTGATCAGTGAAAGCTGCATCAAGCCAACTCTATTTGCAAACTATGTATCCAAAAAAAAAAAAAAAACGCTATTTGCAAACGACATTGTGTGTTTCTTGGGGCCCAAATTGAAAAACAGAATATATTTATCTTCAATTGTCAATTTTATCTTCATTTGACCTCAATAATAACTAAATTTCATTTTAAAATAAATACAATTTAGATAAGCATTACAAGTGTTTGGCTGAAAAGAATATTTGGGTGAATTTTTTTTATATATAGCCTCTGAGTCATTTTTTTGCCTTAGTTGTTGTTCTTGCCTGGTATAAAAATAAAGTCTTTAATTCAAGTGGAAGATAAACTAAATATATATATATTTAAAGTTGAAGATGTTATAAGGATTATGAGATAGAATATTAAAATATATAATTAATTATTACGCGATGACTTATAAATGTATCATAAAGTAAAACTCTAAAATAACATAATTTTCAAAGAGAATTCATTGGAAAACATTGGAAAATGAAGCTGATGTTCCTATAGTTGAAAAAGGGGGCACCACTAGTTTGACTTGGCATTGAAACGTTTCTAACAATTTAATTAACAAGCACTGTTTATTTTATATTTTAATTCTTTTTGGGCTTAAGAAAAAGAGAAAAGCGAGAAAACGTTGTGATTATTATATTTAGACATCAAGTATATATATCATATAAAGTTCAAGTTAAACTTGATGGTGCACCCAAGTTAAAATTGAATTGAATTTTTTTTTTACTCGGAAGGGACTGTTTTACTCCATAAAAGGTTTACTGTTTCTCAATTCTCATGGTTAGTATGGAGAGGCATGTACTCTGATGCAACCAAATCGCTGTCAAATGGGCTTTTGGTCAGCTGAGGTGGGCGGGCACTTCCGGTTCTACCTTCTAACATATTTTATTTGAGAGGACGAGAATATGATATGATACGGATTCAATGATATATATATTAATTCTATGTTCGGAGTATTGAATTGATGCTTTAAATTTAGAAATAAAAAAAATTTAGTGCAAAGTTTGAACTAAATTTTTTTTAATTACAAATTTAAAGTACCAATTTTATACTTCCAAACACAACATAAATTTCAAAATATAAGGTTGCAAATATTGTAGTGATGCTCAAATAATAATAATATAATATAATATTTTATATAAAAAATAATAATTTTTACTCATTTTATTCACATTATTATAAATAAAATCACTAATTTTGAGTTTAGAATTAGATGTGTTATTTTCCTAATTAAGAGGGATGGACGTAGCATACAAGCGGTGCCCCCACTGATGTTATTATTATTATTATATAGTAGTAATTTTTATTTTTTTTCAATTATACACTTATGAAATTTTAATATTGCCCCCTAAAATTTTACAAAAATCCCCCTGTTGCCCCCTCACGTCATTTCCTTGGTCCGTCCATGCTAATTAACACATAAAATTTATAGACGGTAGACATGGAGATGATATGATTTAGACACATCGGCACCTTGAGTTCTAAAATAAATAGACATGCTAAAGCATGGACAAATCTATATATAAATATAGATTGTTATTTATATACATATATTGAGTAAGACTAATATATAACTTTAACTCATTTTTAAATTTATAGTAATGATGCATTTGGTGTGTAGGAATGAAATGCTTAATCTAACCATTTCTTTGTTTGATATATAATTTAAAGTGGGAATAATCATTCCATTGGAATGAAAATTTATTTCATAACTAAATCTATAGAATGACCATTCTATTGCCAAGTAAATTTTTTTTTATATAAAAAAATCAAGTTTCCAAAAAACCCTTGTGTACCGCAAGTTTGAAAAACACCACCACCATCGCCACCACTACCACTGCTTTCCACCATCATCACCACCACCTTCCACCAAAACCATCACCGCATTTCACCACCATCACCTCCATTGTCTTTCATCACCGTCACTACCATCACCACCATTGTTGTCGCATTAAATCACCACGCCGCCGCAGCCTCCACTACCTTCCACCATCACCACCATCGCCGACTTCCACCACTACCACCGCTTTTTGCCCACCACTACCACCTTTGGCCACCGCCACCTCCATTGCCTTCCACCACCATCATTGCCACCACTATCACCATTACCGCCACACTGCCACCTTCCACCACGTATACCACTACCATCGCCGTCACTGCCATCGCCACTACTGGCTCCACCTTTCACCATCACCACATTGCCTATAGCTCCACTGCCTTCCACTGCCATGGCCACCTCCACCACTATTGCCACTGGCTTCTTCTACCACTACCTCCATTGCCACCGATTTCCACTAATGCCATTGCTTCTACCACCACTGCCACTTCTATTGACTGGATTCCACCACTGTCGCTATCGTCAGCTCTACCACTGTCGCTGCCTTCTACCGCCATCACCTTCATTGTTGCTACTACCACCACCGCTGCCACCTCCACCATCATCGCCTTCTACCACCAGTGTCACCTTCACTATCTTCCACTAACACCACCATTGTTACCTTCACCACTATCGTCGTCTTTCACAACCACCACATTGCCACTGCCTTCAGTGCCTCCACCACCACTTCTTTCCCACCACCGCCATCGCCACCTCAACTGCCTTCCACCACCACCATTGTCACGTACATTGCCTTCCATCACAACCTACATCACTGCCGCCTTCCGCCACCACAACCTACATCACTGTCGCCTTCCACCACCTCCGCCACCTTTACCACTGTAGCCTTCCAACATTACTACCTGCATCTACCACCGCCGTCATTTCTTTTAAAAACTTATAAAAGAATGTTATTTTATTAATTTAATTTATTTATCACTAAGAAGGGTATTTTTTAGAATTTAATTTAAAATTCATTTCATTCTGAATTTTAAATTCATCCAACTAAATCTAGAATGATTATTATCATTTCATTCCTACACGTTTCGTATTTGTAACTAAATAATACAATAAGAATGATCATTCCATTCTTATTTCCATTTTCATTCTATTCTCACTCATGTAGACCACAACATAAGAGTTAATTCTGACATAAAATTCCTCGGTTACTATAATGGTTGTTTTTAACGTATATTGATGTTATTTCACTATTTTGTCAGTATAATTATGTTTTTCCTTCAAAATGAAAAATATAATTGCATAATGCATGGTTGACTTGTGACCATATGTATACTGTTAATTTTTCTTAGAGAATAAAATTATTATTATTATTATTTTTAATTTTTGAAAACTAAGAATAAAATTGAATGCTTTGAAACATGTTCATACTATTTCCAAGATCACCTAACAATATAAGATGAATGTTCAGACGAAAGTGTCAATTAAGCACTTAGGAAATGTAGTGAAGTGTCAAAAATTCTGAATAAATTTATTTTATTTTTAAATTCTAGACACGTGTGTAATTACTTGATACGTATCTAATAAGTGTCCATAAAGTGTTGATGTTGAGCATGAATAGATCTTTTAAAAAAAGTTTGTGCCTTAAAATATTCTTCTAATAAAAATAATTACAAAATTATCTCGTGTCCAACTAGAAAAATATTCAAATTTCAAAATATTTTTAGCCATGTTATACGCTTGTATGGGTCTTGTTTCATGTGTTGGATGTCAACATGACACCTCTAAAAAAGGTATTCATGTTTTTTAGGTAGACTCATATGGTTACATTGCTTTAAAAATTAAATAGAAAATGATAATAAAAAATAATAATGATAAGTATAGAATAAAATTAATAATAAAGTTGATAACAGTAAAAATAATTATAATAAAAATGCAATATTCAACCCCATCCATACAAAAAAAAAAAAAAAAAAAAAAAAAAAAGGGAATAAATGCAAGAATAGTAACGTATTGTAAATTTTAAAATTCACAGATCACTTTACAACATTTCACCTTTTGTGAAACTGTGTCGATGAATAAGAATATTGGAGCACATTATCACTTTCGATTAATTATATTTCTAGAAGGCCGACTAACTAAATATATTTATCAACATAATGTCATCATATACGCACGACATTATAAATATTTTTCATTATCTACATAAAGAATGTAGAGAGTAGGGAAAAAATCGCCAAACAAAGATTCTTTTTACTCTGGTTAATGGTATGTATTTTTTTTTTTTTCTTCACAATGTTATCATATATTTACCATGACTTTTTAGATTTAGAAGAAAAGTCTTGTTAGTCAACTATATATGCAATAATGTTGCTCTATCTTCAAGTCCATTTTAATATTTTTTGGGTTAAAAAATTGGTTATATATGCAATCAAAAGGAATTGGAAGATTACAAGATCATCAAAATAAAGCAATATAAAGTTGAAACATTTACTTCATACACATTACAATACAACCAGGGGTTGTACAAATACAACCCCCTTCACATTTCACCTCCCTTTCCCAAAACCCAACCATTGGTTAGATTCCTCTCCATGGTCTTCTCTTTTTCGCATTGGATTGTACAGATTCCCAGCTAAAAAAACCCATCTCAATCCCTTCACTTCTTCTGATTTTTGCTATTTACAGTGGTTTTCTGAGACTTTAAGATACATATTCTTCTGGGTCTTCTTGGGCTTTCTTTCTCTGTAGTCTCTGCAAAACTTATATGGGTTTCTTGTGTAAAAACCATTAAAGGATTGAAGAGAATAATCATAGTTTTCTAATTTTTCATTTTTATTTAACTTTTTGTTCAGAGTTGAGACAAAACTAGTTCATTTTGCTTTTCAATTTTCTTTGCAATTTTCTCCTTTGAAATTTAGGAAGGGAAAGAAATAGACAGAGATGGTCAAGGACGGACCTTGTTATCATTGTGGTGTTACAAGTGAGTTTTTGTTTCTTCATTTTTCATTAATTTTCAATTTTCAAGAAAAATTGTTCCTTTTCGGCTCTTTCTTTTTCTTTTTTTAATTATTTTTTATTTTTTATTTTTAAAATATCAGTGAAGGGTTGCATATGCTTAGATTGATTTGTTCATTCATAGAGGATAGTCCAAATGTGCTGATTTATTTCTGAATGGAATTGACTACCGAAATAACATGTGCTGTGATGTATATTAAGTGTGTTTTTGGGTATTATTTGAATCTTCGAATATCAATACTGATTTCAAGTTTGAGTCTGTTGATGAATTGGGTTTTTCGTCCATTCTCTTAAAAGTTATGGCACTATTCAGTATTGGGAATTTAGCTCGGAGACTTTGAGAAATGGGCAATTTTCAGAGTCTAATTTGTTTCACTTTGTTTATCCATTGTTCTTGAGGTGTTTCTACTAAAAATTAATCCTTCCACCAAGTCAAACCACACTTCCTTGTTGCTTCCTCCTTTTCGAATTATTATTCATTTTAAAAATATGGTTTTGCGGTACCATGTTCTACTTCCTTTGTGTGTCAAATATAGTTTGACCTGTGTTTCTTGCTGATTAAAGAACAGTCGGGCAACATTTACTTCCAAGCAATGAGTCTGCTATTTGTTCAAATTCATTTTTTCTCAATGTTTGTCAATGTAGAATGTCTGTTCTGATTCAATTTGTAATTGGTTGTCACCGATATTGTTCTGTGATAGCTTATAAGCCAGGAAGTACCTTTCAAACAAATGATATTGTGTTTGTTCTATTCTACTCTACCTAAATGAAAATCAATCATATTAAATCATATTTTCAATCTTTTCTGATAGATATGCGTTGTCTAGCAGCTTTTCCCTTCAACCTGTTCATTTATTTATGTCAAGGATTGCTTAACTTCTTAATAGGATCCAAAGTATAGTCCTGAACATACATGTCTTTGTGTTACTTTCTTCGGCCAACAGAAATTGATTTGGTATTCTAGTAACTTATTGGGTATTGCACTTGCTGGAAGTTCTCTCATTATAGTTTCTATTTTAAAAGAATTTGGTACATGTATCTTTAGTTTTTTGGTACTTTAGTGCCTCGTCTCAACTATGCAAAGTTTCATCCAACTATATGGGTTCATGCATGCAATTTATTTCTGCTGCAACTTTTAATCGGTTGCTAAATTCTTTTGAGTCTTTCTTTGCCTAAAGACTTACTAGAGTATTAGTCATGCAAGATGGGCAAAAATAGGCTTTTTTGAGTTACAGTATTGTTTTGTTCTAGTTTTTCTTCTGTAAGAGCTAAAAACTTAGAATGCCTAGGTTAGTAATATTAAATGGGTCGTGGAGTACATATTGTCATAGGAAGCACCCTAAGTCATTTTTGCGGCTTGGAAACTTTGGAGGACCAGTTTCAGATGATTTATTGAAAGTAGAGAGCTCCATTCATTGTCTAAGTATTAAAGAATCCCTGGTTCGGTGTCTTTTCAAATGAGGGTTGCAGTTTCAATTCTATGAACTATCAATGCCCTCGATTATCTATATTTATCTGGTTGTTGTGTTAAACTTCCATGCAAGAGCATCCATTACATTACATCATTAGTTGTTGCTAGCCTTAGGCATTAGTATATTGCATCCAAATGAAAAAACTTTCTAAATTCTCCTTATTGTAGATTAAGATACTTGTGGTCCTAAAAAATCCTTGCAAGTAAGAGTCCAGAACAATCAGTTTGTTTTCTTCTTGTATGCTACTGAACTTTTCTTTCTTCCCGTTGAGAGTCACTTACTTTGGTGGTGCTATATTATTTGTTTGCAGATTGTGTTAGATAAGCTCTCCCCTTTCCTCCTGAGCACAATGGAACCTCTATTCCTGGTCTTCTCTCATGTTTAAGCACACTTATGTGTATGGTCCTAATAGTTGCAACTTTTATGTCTAGGATTCATGACGGATTTTTTTAGCACTCAAAAGTAGAACCTGGAACTGCATTCTAATTTTAGAGGTATGACTATATCTCAAACAGTGGCTGTCAGTCGTTCTCGGTCTGTGCTGTCATGAGATACTGTTTTCTTCTTTTTATTTTATATCATAGAAAGAACAAAATGATATTCACATGCATTTCTTGCATCTTCCTTATTGCTTATAGGTTACAAGGCTACATGAAAGTACTGTTTAAATGGTCACTGCAATTTTGAAAATAATGCAGTTCAACAATCTCTTCATAAGAAACTCAAAACATTTCACAGAATCTTGTAAAGGAATGAGCACTGGTCACAGATTAATAGCTTTTTCATGGCAAGCATATGTTTTCTTAATGTTGTTACTTCTCTATCTTCTTAACTGCATTGTTCTCAATATATCAAGAACAAGTTTATCTTCTAAATATAGCAGTTGTTCTTGTCATGTTTACATGACCTTTTTGAAGATACAGATGAGCAGTTCCATTTCGTTCTATGTTTATCTATTTTATTATCTTTAACGATTCTTCTCTGCAATTGATTTATTTGTGTTAATATCTGACAATCATTTTGCTACAGGCACCCCTCTTTGGCGCAATGGGCCTCCTGATAAGCCAGTACTTTGTAATGCATGTGGATCCCGGTGGAGAACAAAAGGAACACTTGCAAACTATACCCCTCTGCATGCTAGGGCTGGACTTGATGAATTCGAGGCTTACAGGGTTGCAAGAGTGAAGAGCATATCCATTAAAAATAGAGAATCAAAGGTGCTTAAAAGAAAGCGAAATCATGGCAATGCTTTTGATGAAGGAATTGCCTCTGATCATAACCAGGGGTTTCGCAAGACTTTTGATGAAGATACAAGTAATAGATCAAGTTCAGGCTCTGCAATATCTAACTCTGAGAGCTGTGCACAGTTTGGTAGTGCAGACGCAAGTGATTTGACAGGTTGGTCAGTCACCATATCTGCATGATTTATGTCTACAATCTCAATACTACTTAATGTCAACGACCATTCTCTTCCCCCTTTAATTAAAACCTTAGAGCACTGATTTATCCATTGTTAGAATGATTCCTTTTTCCATTTTATTCTTTTAATTTTTTTTTTTAGTTAATAGAATGAAGATGTACGATGAGGATTTGCATAGCATAATGTTTTATGTAGCAAGAGAGGTAATATTCCACTTCAAATGTAAACTTGCCTGTTAAATATGGTTCAAGCCTTCAAGGGTTTCTAAGACACTCGCACCATTATTTAGCCTGTAGGACTAAAGAAGTTGTTACATGAATAGGAAAATTTAATAATTTTCCAAGATTTGGGTTGATACTTTCCAAACGTGGCTCAAGTGCTTGTTGACATCTTTAATTTTTTAATTTTAATTTTTTTTTTAACTTGTCAAAAAAAAAAAAAAATGTTTTTTTTTTCTTTAGTAACAAGTTCTACTGACATTTTTTTTTTTTTTTTCTTAGTTGGTACTCACACACACATACTTCTACCGAGGCTCGAACCCCTAACTTCCCTTTGAGAAGTAGGATCCTGGTACCACTAGGCCACTGGCCTGTTGGTAAGTTCTACTGACATTTATATTCATAGACAGACCCTTATACACAATGTATAGACGCTCTTTTGTTTTTACTGAAAAAACAGAGCAAACCACGATTTCATCTTCTAGTTCTCTAAGGGATAATCTGACATGGCAACTATTAAGAGAGTAGAACTGTGACCGCCTCTGTAGGCGGATGTGATGTGGGCTAGCACTGGCAGGCTATAGGGTGTCATGATCCCATATCGTTTGGGAAAGGTGAATTGCTATATGTAAGTTCTACACTCTTCTATGACACAATGAGTTTTAAAGCCGTGATGGTCGTGAACCTACCAGAACTCCGAGGTTAAGTGTGCTTAACCTGGAGTAGTACCAGGATGGGTGACCCCCTGGGAAGTTCTGGTCCGAGGGAGCCAAAAGCGGACAATTTTGTATTTAGGTAGGGTGAGAGTTGTTACAAATGGTATCAGAGCTGGAACCCAGTCGGAAGTGTGGCCAACGAGGACTTAGGGCCCCATGGGGGGTGATTGTGACGACCTCTGTGGGAAGGTGTGATGTGGGCGAGCACTGGCAGGCTATAAGGTGTTCATGATCCCACATCGCCTGGGAAAGGTGAAGTGCTATATGTAAGTTCTACACCTTTCTATGACACAACGCGTTTTAAAGTCATGATGTTAGTGAACCTACCAGAACTCTGAGGAGTACCAGGATGGGTGACCCCCGGGAAGTTTTTGGCCCGGGGGAGCAAAAAATGGACAGTATTGTGTCTAAGCAGGGTGAGGGTTGTTACAAGAACTTGGACGTGCCAAATAACACAACAACATGAAAATATTAGCTTTTATACGTATAGATAGCTAAATATACTTTTGATTAATATTCTCAGTTTTATGAGAGTAAGAGGCTGACCAAAACTAACACTAGATGAAGTAATTAGATTTAAAAAATTAATTATAAGCTTTTCAAAAGTTTCTTGCATTCATATGGCTGCTGCATATTGCTAACTCTTGCAAATGCTTTCTCCTTCATCATCCTTTTAGGCCCAGCTCAATCTGTCGTATGGGATACAACGGTACCTTCAAGGAAGAGGACCTGCGTCGGTCGTCCCAAGACATCTCCATTTGAGAAGCTTACTAAAGATTTATATACCATCTTACATGAAGAGAAGTCTTCATATTTCTCTGAATCTTCTGAAAATGATTTACTTTTTGAGAGTGATACACCAATGGTCTCTGTTGAGATAGGACATGGAAGTGTTCTTATCCGACATCCAAGCTCAATAGCTCGAGAAGATGAATCTGAAGTGAGCTCCCTTTCGGTCAATAACAAACCACTTCCTGCAAATGAGGCCTATTCACGTTTGACTATTCTTCCTGTAAATGTTGATAACAAGGGGGCCAATTTTCAACATACGGGGATTGAGGAGATCAAAAAGCCCACTAAACAAGGGATGCAACAGGAGAAAATGGAAAGGTATTTATTTCCTCTTATCAATTTGGAATACATATAACTGACAATCCACGAATATGAGATTTTTAAGACAGAAGACTTCAGTTCATCTGAGATGCAATATAACTATGAATAGAAACACTGGTCTTACCATGGTACAAAGTCCAGTAGACAGCTCACAAGGAAAAGATAGAATTGTCCATGTCTTATTGTCATGTACTTAGGCTGAAGAATCAGTTCTAATGAAAGTCCTGGGGCAAATAATACTTTAGCCATTCTGCTCTGCAGAACTTATACTTTACTGGGGATATAAAGCTAGATAAATAATCATATAAACTTCTGGCATTAAGTCAGAAGTGATACACGCACACCTGAGGGCTAAACCACACTAAAACAAGGGGGCCATGGCCTGTTTAGGAGTCCCATTAACAATAAGTTTTGTGAAAATATTAACATTTTCCCTCTGTGGCCCCCCCAAAGACTTAGAGAATCTCAATTTGTACTGTTTTAGCCTTGTCTTTGCTCAAATCTGATGGGGAAATAAATATGGCCATTGCTACAGTAGTCCTTGCTATACTCCAGTCATTTATATAATATATATTTATATAACTATACATACATACATATATATATATATTTACATACATATATATATATATATAACTCTAGGACATTTAGAAAAGGGATTGAAAAATCATGAGAGGGAGAGAGATGCCCGACACTCAACAGATTCCCTCTAAGTGAGTTAGGAACTCCCAAGTGCAGGGTTCTGGATCTGTCCTGGGCACACTCATCTGAAGTTACTTTGTTCCTATTTTAGAAGGAATATAAAAAATATTTTGCTTCTTTGTTTCAAATCTGCAGTCTCCATTTATTTATTTTGTTGTCAATTTGCAGGGGCAAAGCTCTGACAGAAAAGCTACAGATTTTGGGAAATATTAATTCACCTTTATGTTATATAGATCTCAAGGTAAGTTGCATATGGATGTTTTTTTTTCTTTTGATGGTATGCTATAAAGCCAACACTTGCGATCTTGATGTCCTCAGCTAACTATTGTGTTAGTAGCCTTATTGTTGAAGACATTTGTCAGGGCCATTTAAACAATGTTCTCCAGTTATGTAATTTTTTTTTTCATTATATTAGTGTTTCGTTTATCATATAGAATAGACGTATTCATATAGATGATGAATTTACCATCTCTTGTGAATTCTTAGTTCATTTAGAAAATTACAGTACAATGAGGTTCAACTTTTCTATTTCCTTCTGTAGAATGTTTTCTTAATCTCGACTCTTCAGAAATTCTGGCCAGATCTTTTGTTCTTTCTCCCATGGAGTGAATCTGATATCAAATTTGCATCTAAATCATCATGGTTGATCATTTTGGACAGTTTTCTTAATTATTGTTGATTACTATCATGATTGATGCCTATTTATGATGCAGGATGTTCTGAACTTTAACAAATTTTCCAGTTTTCTGACATATGAAGAACAGCAGCAATTACTGAAGTATCTACCTTCAGTTGATACTGCCAGATTTCCTGATAGGTCTGTATCTTTGTTTTTCTTATATTATTCTGATTTTTAGTGGCTTAGCACGGAGATAGTTTTAGTTGAAAGGTTAATTACTATGGAATTATATTGTTAAGATTTTATGACAAGTTATTCAAGGAAATCATTTCTCATGAGCTTCTTCAAAGATGTGACTTATTTTTCTTTGATTGTTATGCACAGAGTACTTAACATATTGTAATGGGATTTTAATGCATGGTGCGGCGCTGATGGTGATCTTTGTTGTTTTATTTACAGCCTTAAAAGCATGTTCAATTGCCCACAATTGGAGGAAAACCTGTTTTCCTTTCAGAAACTCCTTGCGGAAGGGGTTTTTGATCTCTCTTTTTCGGGAGGGAATACTGAGGAATATAGGGTCTTGAAGAGGCTTGCGCTATGCAATTTTTCTAAATCCAAATGGGTGGAACAGTATAATCTAGTCAAGGTTTGGACTGATTACCTATAAAATAGATGCCAAGTTTTAAAAAGTTGCTGTTTTTAAATGAATGCGCAACTGTGTTGATATGAAGTATTTTATTGTTGTAGGATGTAAAATATAAAACTAGTGTTGGTTCTTCAGACCCTGGAGGGCTTAATTCAATCTCATTAGGCGATTCTGTAATTTTGAAAAGATTCCGAGATAGCCAACATCAGAATAATCCAGGTTAGTGAATTTTTTCTCTTCTGTCAATAAACATATTTCAGAAAAATTCACTGTAGCTGAGGGTTGAACAATGACTGAATTTAAAAAAGGACAACACTTGCCTACTCACCGGTGAGTAGGAAGTTCATACTCACCACCGATGTGTCGCAAAAATAGAGTGACACATCTCCACCAATACAAAATAATAAAAATAAAAAAATTGAGAGGCTATTCGGGTTAAACCCAATAGCATCCGAATCAAATCCTAATATAATTCTCGTCTCTATCTTTCTCACCCTTCCAAAACCCTAACCTGTCTCTCTTTATCTTATCCTACTTGCCCAATTCTATTATGTCTTTCACTCTCGACTGCTTAACCTTCCGTCCAACACCTCAATTTTTCTCCATCACCATATAGCCCTATAGAAGAGCATAGAAAACATCAATTTGTGGCAACAAAAAACATTATATTAGGGGAATCAAACGGGTGAATTGGATTAGGATAGGAGAAGTAAATGTTGGTTAATGAAGAGAAGCCTCATCGAGAAGGAAACATTGATATGCAGTCTTCATCCCCATGCATATTAACTGCTATATCAAATTTCAGAACAAAGAACTTTCAGGATTTACAATAATTTAAGAAATTAAGAATCAAGAGACTTCTTGATCTTCCTTTTCCTCCTCTGCATCTACTTCTCTTCTTCTTCTTCCCGTTCTCCGGAGACACGAGAGGAGTTTCTCTCTTTAAAAATAAGAGAGAGAGAGAGAGAGAGAGGGAGAGGCGGATGAGATTAGGGAATCGTGAGAAAGAGGGAGAGGAGAGAGAATTAGGATTTGATTCGGATTCATTTGGGTTTAACCCGAATAACTATCAAATTATTTATTTTTTTATTATTTTAAATATGAGGACACTTGTCAGTTTAACATTGTGCCACATCGGTGGTGAGTATGAACTTCCTACTCACCGGTGAGTAGGCAAGTATTGTCTTTTAAAAAATTCTAATTAAAAAGGCCATTAAGCAGCATTTGTGTTCTATTGAGGCTGCTGAGAGGGTAGATTGGCTATGGAATTATTTGCAAAAAGTAGCTGCCTCGGACTCAAACCCTGCAGTCCCTCTTTGCAACTTATTATTTGGAATGAACCTAGGAATAATTCTAGTAGTTTCTGATTTAATAGAAGAAAATAGAACATGAAATGCCAACTAAAAGGAGCATACATGAGCTTAGGGGATTTTAATTATAACCACATTCCTCTTTCTTTTCCGTGGTGGTCCTACAGGGTATCAGTTAAGCATGTCAGGTACAGACTTCTGTTAGGTTTTAGCATCATCTGATATTCAAATCTTAAGACACATGGATGCAGCTGAATTATTTAAATGGTTACTTATCTCCTTCAAAACTGGAGTGAAATGAAGTTTTTCCCATGCATTCATGTCTCTAATGAGATAGGAATAATTTCTCCCTTCTTTGATTGATACACGTGCTTTGTTTGTCCAAAATCCAGCACATTTTGAGCCCATATGATGTTGTCTTTCTGGTACTGTGAGAAATATGAACCCAATTAAAGGGTAAAATCTATCTCCTTCCAACCTTGGTTACAACTTCCGTTTTAAGAATTGAATGGAAATTCATTGAACAACTTGGTGTCGTTTTTTTTTTTTTTTTCTTCCAAGCACGACTCACTCATCAATCAATCCCCCCCACCCCCCACAACAACACACACAACCCCCCTTCCTACCCATAGTGCACTATAAATTCCAAAAGTATATTCTCATGAGTAATCACTTATACAAGGGAAGTGGTATTTTAAGCATGTTAGAGCAGAAACCAATAAAAGGTTATTGTCATGGATTTACATCTAAAGTTGTAATGGAGTAATGAGGCTCAAAATTTAATCCCCGAACCTACATGAATTAGTTATAATATTGTGTCAAGTGAATGAAGAGGAAACTTTTTTACTTGCACGAGTTTCTTCTACTTTCACCTTGTTGAATAACTTGAATTTGAATCGTCTTTGCTGTCAACTTTTTTAATCATGCACATTCAAATAACTTTCAAGATATACAGTGCATCTTTCAGGAACAAAGATGACACTGAAGAGCTCCAAAAGGGCGATTATGAAGGGAATATATGAACACAATGAACTCGTGGATGATGACAGCTCATGCTTTAGTACAAAAAGCCTATTTGCTTTGCCTCCTGATAGTAGCTCCCTCATGCTGGACACTTTCCGTTGTATGGATGAAAGTTCTGATCAGGGTCTGTTACTGGATGTGCCATCCAGTAGCTCCTTTCCACAGGCCGAGCTCCTTTTTCCAACATCAAGTTTTTGTTCACGGGCAAGTGACAGAGAGTAGCTCAGAATACCCACATATTGCCCGTCCCTGACAATGTTTGTCAAGACACTATTTCAGTGATTGTGGCTATTTTTGTACCACCTCAGCCAAAATCTATCATAGGGCTCTGCTTATTCTGCATGCAGAGCATACAAAAACCTAAGTGAATGAGGTTTTGATGGTTGCATTTTCTCTTCTTGACCTATATTAAACTTAAAATGCAAGGAATGAGTGCAAGTGGGTGTTTTTGTACAGGTTGACAGAATATTGTAAATTTGTAATATGTACCTCAAAATGCAGAAGAGGTGGTATATTCAGGAGCTTTTGTATGCATCTTAGTTGCTTAAACTTTGAGACATTGGGTTTTCACAAATTTCACATAACATAAAAGCTATTAGTCCCTAGTGTCTTGTGAAGCATCATGTCTAAGAAGAAAGGAATAGCAATAGGTTCCTAAGGAAGCATTCAAAAACTAGTAGATTTGCCGGATGACGAATTTCTGTAAAGTCCAAGAAAATAAAAAATCCACTTCCAAGATTTCATCTATATTGAATCTGAATATTAGAATAGCTTATTTGATTCGGATTGTTTTGATGCTATGACCTCAAAAGGTGGAAAATTCTCCCTTGGTTCGATCACAGTTGAATGAAGAGTTGTTGAACATATTGAAGGGCATGCTAGAAATGTTGAATAATTCTAGGGAAGGAGAAAGTCAAGCCCAGTGCGATGACATTTAAAAAACGTGGACTTCCATCCCTAGTTCTCAGCAAATCCAAAAGTCAAGGTCAAAGAACAAAAGACAAATAAGAGGTGCACAAAACGGAAAAAGGGGACACTGCTAAGGTGTAAGAGGAATATGAAAATAGCAAAAGCTTCACATGAAGGTCAGAATATGGAGTTTTAGAAAATTGGTGAAGTTGAGGAGCAGAAGGAGGCTGAAGATTATGTAAGAGGGCAAGAGCTAAATTTAATTACACAATTTAATTTGGGTTATGCTTTGACATGATTCTGGATGATCCATCCTCTAAAATTCTCACCCACCCAAACGGCCTATCGTGACACCGGATCAAAGAATCAAGCGTGCTCTAATACCACAAAATTGGGTTTGCTATAAGAGCATTTTTAGCAGTCTGTTAAAACATTTTTTTATGTAAAATATACACTATCACGTATGATGTGTAATTTTTTTTTTGTCTCCAGCATTTTGTTAAGATACATTGTCACGTCATTAATGTGTAAAATTGTTGTACATTTTATACAACTTTTTTACACAGCCACTTTAGTATATTTTATTTCTCCTTCTTCTTTCTCATTCCATAAATTAATCAACTCATATATTAAGTAGGTTTGTAAAAATTATGTGGGATCTAGATATGACATTGATTGATTGTTATTGGGGGATATATTTTTACACAAAAAGTATAAAATAACCGCGGGAGCTAAAAATAAATAATTCAAATTTTTTGTGTAAATCTATTATGACATATCAGATTTACACAAAAAAAAATATACATAAAATGCTCTAATATCACTTATAATGGGTAGGATACTCGCCATTTTGACCTAAAAGTATAAGTTGGGTTGAACGCTTGTGATTTAGACTCAAAAGTTTAAGTTGTTGGATAGAGATGCCAATTGAGTGGTTTGGGGCAGGGAACGCCATCCCCATTCCCGTTTAAAATATCTATCCCTATCCCTGCCCCAAAACAGTTTATTAAACGGGGCAAGGCGAAACGGGGCGGGAGCTAGTTTTGTAAAGTATTTTCGTAATTGTAATACGAATCTAACGAAAGTAAAATAATAAAACAAAATTTTAACTATAATAATAATTCTTTTTCTCTTATGTGGATAAAAACAAAATTCAATTTCTTAATTAAAACTTTAAACTGAAATTATTGTTAGAACATCAAAATAATACATAAAAAGTCTCAAATAAGAATAATACAAAAGAATATTTAGTGATCAGAATGAAATAAGTTAGAATTTGTTTATTATACACCTAATATTATTGAATATAAAATAAAGTATAAGGACAAAATTATAATTTATCACTATAAACGGGACGGGATGAGAATGGAGAGAGGGCCTTTCCCTATCCCCGCCCCATAACCATGCGGATTTTCAATCCTACCCCCATCTCCGGTCTCCAAAATCATTTAATCACCCTCAGAACCATTCTAAACGGAATGGATATTTTGTTATCCTGGCCATTGGATAATAGTGTATGCCGGTCCTTATTCATTTAAGACTCTCTCTATACAAATTTAATGTGAGATAAGAATTTTCATAACCACCCCGCAAAATCCCGAAATTATCATAGGAGTATTGACTAAATTATCAGACATTCGGAAATCTTTGGTGGCTACCACATAGGCCGATGACAAGTCATGCACAGATGAGAACCTTCGTTTGGTGATCATGGATGGTGTTAGAAATAACCCCCACAAGCCAAAAAAATGAAAAATATTTTACATATAGGTAAGAAATAATAAGACCAACTTGGAAATATGGAGTTAAAAATAACTTTTAAAAAACAGTTAATATTAGAGAAATGTCACACACTAAAATAATTGTACAAATGATGATGTTAAACTTCTTGACGCTGAAAATTAAATAATTTATATTTTGTTTGATAAGAATGTAGAAACTTAAATAGAATGGAGAGGCCGAGGGAGGGATGTAAGAGAAATTCTAATTATTATTTCGTTTCTTATATCATCTCTATCATGAATGAGATATTTTTTAAAAAATTATTTTTAAGTTACACAGGTTTTCCAAGACATTTTTTGAAATTCCTATTATACTACTTGATCAATGAATTTGATTGGGCTTAGCGTGTGACTCAAAGGGTGCGTTTGTCTTACCATTTGAAAAAAAAAAAACCAACGCGTAACGTGTCAATTTCTCATCAACTTTCTCTGGAGCGACAAACACGAAATTGTCAGCCACGTGTCAGATATCAACCCTCCTCCTAACGTGTCAAATTTACATTTTACTTCGCGCCACGTGGTAGAACTGACAATACGTGGAACGCGGGGGTAAAATTGCCATAAACCCTAAAATAGAAAACTCTGTTTAGTTGTGAAACATTTTCGTCACACTGACGCTCTCATAGTTACACAGATGATGAACCAACGAATCGACCATATCAAACGTTAAAATTCTCGATCATACCACACTCTCTTCAGATGCCTAAATCACATCGATTCTTCTAAACAATTACAACAACTTGTTTTCAGGTACTATCGCGTTTCACTCTCTGTTTGTTACATTCAATACCCTAATTTGTTTATCCTTTTCTATAAATTCATTGCTTATTTCCATGCATTTAAAGTATAGATTTGTTTACCCTTTAACGCTTGTTATAATTCGTTCAATTCTGAACCCTAAATTTGATTTCTTTTTTATTGTTTTATTTTTTAGTTTTCTCATTACCATGCATTTGAAGTATAATTTTGTTTACCCTTTAACGTTTGCTATAATTGGTTCAAATCTGAATCCTAAATTTGATTTATTTTTGCCAAATATTCTTTAGTTTTCTCATCAACCGAACGGTGGGTCTTCTTTTGAGTTTGAGAATGGTGTCGTTGTCAAATGGTGGTTTACCTGATGGGAATCCGAACAAGCGGCCGATACCCGCCGGTGGTGGTTCATCTTCTGGTGTTGTTTTGCCCAAGTATAAGCCTAGGAGAGTTTCATGTGTTCGTGATTTTCCGCCAATGTGTGGACCGAATGCTCCTGGGATCAATTTGAGGCCTCGGGAGACGGGGGTGGCATTGGTTAGTGATGAGAAAATTTCTGTGGGCGGTGAAAGTAAGGTTGGTGTTGTAGAGACGTATTGTGATAAAACTGCTGAGGTTGGGGATAGGTCCGAGTCTCATGAATTAGTAAAAAGTCTGGTAAAGTTGGAAACGCTTGAATCGGTGGATGATTTGGTGGGGAAGGTGGTTTCTGCAGATGGGATGGTTCATGGGGATGATAAATTGTCGCCAAAGGTGGACTCTTTAAGAACTGGATTGGAGAAAGACTCAGAAGATCCATCAGAAGTGTCGAAAGAGTCGCATGAGGTGCAGGTTCAAATTAAGGTGGAAAATGTAGGTGCACTGGAAAACGAACCTGCATTGGAAATTGGTGCTCCAGCTGATGGGGTTGTCCCAGTGGGTAGTGCAAAATTGCGGTCTGCACCGAAGTGGTCAGAGGCTGCTGTCCTGAAAGCTAAATATCGCCCAAGAAGAGTTTCAGCTACCCGTGACTTTCCTGCATTTTGTGGAATAAATGCTCCGGCACCAACTGAGGAAGAGCGCAGTAGGATTCTCTCTGCGAACAGGAGTTTGGGTGCAGAGAAGACTGGTGTTGAAGATGGGCCATCGAGTGAGACAGCGAGAACTGCTGTAGAAGATGGACCACCAGTGGAAACAATGAGGACTAGTCTTGAAGAAGCGGAAAGGAATGTTCAGGACAGAAATGCCCAGAAGAAGGAATTGAAAGGAATTGCATCTGAACACAGGAACAAGTCCGAGACAGTAAATAGGCCATCAAGAGAGACAGTGAGGACTGCTGTGGAAGACGGGCCGCCGATAGAAACAATGAGGGCTAGTCTGGAAGAAGGGGAGAGGAATGTCCAGGACAGAAATGCCCAGAAGAAGGAATTGAAAGGAATTGATCCAAGGAACAAGTCCCAGACAGTAAATAGGCCATCAAGAGAGGCAGTGAGGACTGCTGTGGAAGACAGGCCACCAGCAGAAACAATGGGGTCTAGTCTGGAAGAAGCGGAAAGGAATGTCCAGAACAGAAATGCCCAGAAGAAGGAATTGAAAGGAATTGTGTCTGAACCAAGGAACGAGTCCCAGACAGTAAATGAAGAGAGTAAAGCTGATGTCAGAGGATCAACTGGAAAAGGGGGTCTGGAGATGGTTGTTTACTCGCATGATAGAAGTCTTAAGAGAATGCCTTTGGGTGATCCTGTTGGTTTGGGATATGATGCGGACAGGGTAATTGTGCAATGTCTGATGGCTGCACCAAATTGTCCATGGAGGCAGGGGAGAGGGGCTTCAAAAATTAGTTCAGCTGAAGGTGTGAGTGAAAGCAAGGAAAAGAAACATGATTTCACCCCACGAGAGAAGTCTAAACGTGTTTCCAGGACAAAAAATCACAAAGCAGATTATTCGGGAGAAAAATCTATGGAGGAGGAATCATTATCTGCTGGAAAGATGGATTTTGAAGGAATAGAGAGTGAAAGCAAGGAAAAGAAACATGATTTCACCCCACGAGAGAAGTCTAAAGGTGTTTCCAGGAAAAAAAATCACAAAGCAGATTATTTGGGAGAAAAATCTATGAAGGAGGAATCAGTATCTGCTGGAAAGACGGCTTTTGAAGGAATAGATGTACCAATAGATGAGGATGAGGAGGATTCTGTTGCTCATGACGAGGAGCTGCATAAAAGCTCTCCTGCAGGTAAGAGACTACATACTTTTGATGTGAGCTTGCCTCCTTTTGGTCCCAATAGTTCAAGTTATGGTGATGCTCGTAACAAAGTCAGGGAAACGCTACGTCTGTTCCAAGCCATTTGTAGAAAGCTCTTGCAAGGAGAAGAAGCAAAGTTGAGGCAAGGAGGATATACAAAGTTGAGGCAAGGAGGAGATACAAAGTCGAAGCAGAAAGGACCTACAAGGATTGATCTTGAGGCAGCAAAGATTGTCAGAGACAAGGGAAAAGAAGTTAACACAGGCAAACAAATTTTGGGACCAGTCCCGGGAGTTGAAGTAGGTGATGAATTTCAGTACAGGGTGGAACTTGCTCTTATTGGCGTTCATCGCCTGTACCAGGCTGGTATAGATTACATAAAACAGGGTAAAGATATTATTGCGACTAGTATTGTTGCTTCAGGGGGTTACGCTGATGACCTTGACAATGCTGATGTTTTAATATACTCTGGTCAAGGAGGAAATCCAAGTGGCCCAGATAAGAAGGCTGAAGACCAGAAGCTTGAAAGAGGAAACTTGGCTTTAAAGAATAGTATTTCATCACAGAATCCTGTACGAGTGATCCGTGGATTCAAAGAGACAAAGGCCTCTAACTCTGATGCAAGAGCTAAGATAGTTGCAACATACACTTATGATGGCCTGTACACCGTACAGAGGTACTGGCAGGAACCTGGACAGCATGGTAAACTGGTTTTTAAGTTTGTGTTACATAGAAATCCAGGCCAACCAGAGCTTGCTTGGAAAGAAGTGAAAAAGTCTAAAAAGTTTAAAATACGGGAAGGTCTTTGTGTTGATGATATATCAGAAGGGAAAGAGCTCTTTCCTATTTGTGCTGTGAACCCAATTGACAATGAGAAACCCCCGCCATTCAATTACATAGAACAGATGATTTATCCTGTTTGGTACCGGCCTATTCCACCTAAAGGTTGTGACTGTATTGATGGGTGCTCAGATTCTAAGAAATGTTCATGTGTAGTCAAGAATGGGGGAGAGATTCCGTACAATCATAATGGCGCTATCGTGGAAGTGAAGCCCCTTGTTTATGAGTGTGGTCCTTCTTGCAAATGCCCTCCTTCTTGCTATAATAGAGTTAGCCAGAACGGTATCAAAATTCAGCTTGAGATCTTCAAAACATTGTCAAGGGGCTGGGGTGTTAGATCCCTAACTTCTATTTCATCTGGAAGTTTTATATGCGAGTATGTAGGAGAGCTTCTTGAAGACAAAGAAGCTGAACAGAGAACTGGTAATGATGAGTATCTGTTTGATATCGGGCAAAACTACAGTGACTGTTCTCTTGGTGATGGACTTCGTACTCTCAAGCCTGATGCACAGTCAGGTTCTAGTGTGGTTATGGAGGAGGGTGGCTACACCATTGATGCAGCACAATATGGAAATATTGGGAGGTTCATCAATCATAGTTGTTCCCCTAACCTTTATGCTCAGAATGTCATTTATGATCATGATGACACGAGAATGCCCCACATAATGTTCTTTGCAGCAGAGAATATTCCTCCCTTACAGGAGCTGACTTATCATTATAATTATTCAATAGATCAGGTTCATGATTCCAATGGAAATATCAAGATAAAGAGGTGCTATTGTGGTTCAACGGAGTGTACTGGAAGGATGTATTGAGGCATACTGTGGAAAAAGTTTCAATACTCAAAAAAGCAGGGATACCTTGTTTTCACTGTAAGTTCTCTTTGGATTCTTGGCACCGTTCCAGCTTTATTTTCTTCTGTATTGCTTGATATGTCGTAGTGAATATATGCCAGCATGGCCTGTCCAGTTTCGTTAAAGGCCTGCCTAGGCTCCAGGCTTATACAGGCGCAACACTTGCGCCTGTTGTGTACCAAGGTGTGCCTTTGGCAACATTTGCGCCTTTAATATGGAAAATGAATATTTTATAATAGTAATTTAATTTTTCAATTGTGTGCCTCGCTTCACTCAGGCGCACCCCCTCACATTGCGTCTAGGCTCCAAAGGACTTCTAGCGCTTTACTGCACCTTGGGCCTTTGATATCACTGATCCTGTCTTGCCTTTATGGAAACACACATCCATTGCAGCACCCACAGTCACATATATCATCAACAAGGATACATTTTTTCTTGTCTCCTAACACAATAAAGCACATATGAACAAAGGTAAGGAATGTTTGCGACTTTTAAAAATAAGGGAGATATTCATAGTTGTAGATTTATCATGGTGTCAAATTAATGGCATGTAGAAAAATTTCAGGCTGGTAAAGCCCTCTCTCTCAAACTCAATGACTCTCAAACTCAACATTTGTGTGCCAAATCCATTGATAATTTGTCCATACAATTCATATTGTTCCTTTTTTTTTATTCCTCTAATTTCATAGGCTTTGTAGTCTCCTTTGTTTAGTACTTTACGACAGACTTGTTCTTACTGAAATTGAAGATTTTATGTCGGACCATTGACAAATATCATGTAGTGACTGGTGAGACATGATCTTTTTAATTTTACAGTTTGTATCTACTATCTAGTATTCTAATGTTTTATCATGTTTAGTGATGAATAAATTACAGATTTTTCATGTTATTTATTTACAGTATTTGTTTATATTTGGTGAGCTAATGTACTCCAAAATTATTTGGGTGGGGTTGTTGAAGCTTTATGTTCCCTAAATGTTTATGTTTTTTTTCTTCAAAAACTTGTGTGTGTTTTAAGCTTGTTCATGTACTCCTTAAGAATTCCTTGAGCTGTACAACTCTATTTTTTGAGATTGTACAATTCCCAATCCATTTTATAATTTGATTCTGAAGATCCTCTTTTGTTCCCAACCAGAATTCTAATTAACAACCCTGGACGAAACTAGCCTTGTTCTTAAAAAATAATAAAAATTTAAAAGAATCCCAACTTATGGAATTCTTTGCACAAAGTGGATGCCTTTACTAATCACAGTTTGTTTATATCCGAAATAACAGAATCTGACATGCCTTGCTTCTGTGGTGGTTGTGCTTCATATAATGTTAAGTTATAGTGTGGCATTATTTGATTGATGTGCAGGAATTTTGCCCCTAACTTCTTAACTTTGATCAGCCTTTGGTTCTTGTTTGGACGACTATGCTATAATTTATGGAAGCAAAAAAAAGAAGTTGAAAAACCGGTTTAAGAGAAGTATTTTTACTGGGACAGATTCTGAGGAAGTGGTAGATTGGACGGCTACTGCAGAGCACTGTTCTGATGTTGATCATTTGCAGCACAAAGTAACATTTGGTTGTAAGTTCTACCTTAGAAGAGTTTAGCTTTTACGAACGAGGTGGACAACTGCCGTCCTGTCGTGGTCAGATAACCACATTTTTTAATTTATTAAAAAATGAACTATCTATTGTACATGTCACTTGATCAGTGATTTGGGATAGAAATCTCAAAATACTTCGTAATTTGGCAAATCCTTTGAACTCTATTAGAGCTGTTGGAATTTTTGACCCCGCTGTTCTTGTAAATTCTGTTTTTTTGGTTTTCCCTTCAAAAAAAAAAAGTAGAAAACCTGAAACAAAGGAATTTCTGTGCTGGCCTTCCCTTCTTTTTTTTTTTTTTTTGGTTCTCTCCTCTCCTGCCAGTGAATGATCTAGCAGTGTTGAGAATTTGTGCGTATGAATCTCTTTGGCATAATGCACAGCTGGTTATTTGTAAGTGTTTTTGCATTGCAATCTTTATGTCCTTTAGCAGCAAGGAAATGTTCTTTGTGTGTGTGTCTGCGCGTGCGCGCGCGGAACTGTTAGTTTATTCAATGGGAGAATGGGATATTATATCTTTTTGCATTCATTTCACAGGATGGATAGCTTGCATTTGGACATTGTTTTACATTCTTCAGAACTTTTAACAGAAAAGGATTTATTATATGAAACCATATTGAAAGGTTAGGATGAAGGTTTTGAGTTTTTGGAGTCATCTTTCAGTTAGTTTCACTTTGGAGAAACCTATATATTATGTGATATGACCATAGATAATAGTGACTATTATCTATTTATTGTAATCCTCTAAAACTATAATTCATTACTATTTTATTTTAATATCATATAGTCTTGATAATGCTCTTCAATAATGGCCAAAAGATCTGAATTTATTCATGTTCTCTGCCTAAACAAAGTACACACCCCAATTCTTTATTCAGCAAAGCTAACAGCACCATCTCTAACACTGCATTCAAACACAAACTTGCTCTCTTAAAATATTACGAGTAGAAAATAACTATTAAGCAGTTCCTAATTCTCCATGCTATACACATGTAGATTATGGGACTTTTATAGAGCTCAATTGAGCTGAATGCCTGTCTCATAAACAACCCCAGCCTTCCAGTCACCAGGGATCACATTCCTCAGCGGCATCCACTTCACCCCGGCATAGCCGTTCACCTGGAACCTCAGGTCAAGTCCACCCTTTGGTGGGTTGGCCATGTCCCAGACCGCGCCATAGGCCCTTCGCATGCCCCTCCATTCTTTGCAATCCTCCTGCCACAATTCGACTGCTGTGATTTCGTTTATGCCTGCTTGGTACAAGGCGACTAGGGCTAGGTACTCCGGGAACCTGCTGTTCTCGTGGACCTTGAACATGAGTTTGTAACCAGGGTACCGGCAGGGGATTCTCTGGTATTCTATGTCAACCACGCCGTACGCCAACAGCTCTGCAGCCATGTTTGGGAAGGCGAGTCTTGTGTAAGCTCGTGCGCTGAGGACAAAGTCTGTGTGGTCTCCTTCACCGTGGTCGGTCACCACCACCTTCACTCCATCATCAGTGCATAACTTAGGCACCTTGCACCTAACCTGAAATTATTTAAAAACAAGTTAGCATCATTGTGAATACAAAGGCCAAAGGACCACTTGTTTATTGCACTTCACTAGAACTACTAATTAAGAAGTATTCTAAGGCAACTTCATGCCCCTGTTTAGTCATGTTTCCAAGTTGTATTCTTCTTTTTCCAACATCATCAACCAATATTGTTTATTCCATCCCTAAACTTACTTTTGAAACTCGATATTGTTGTTTTCTTGAAGTTCCCAAACATACCCTTAAAAGTTTCTTAATGTCAGGGTTTGTTTGATTTGTCATTCAGAAAATAGTTATTAAGAACTCAGTTTTTTTCACGGAGTATTCAAAAACTGTTCTCAGAAACTGTCAACCAAATAGGTTTTTGTACAGTTTTCTGATTTTCAGTTCCCATAAGCAAGCCGGCTTATTTGCAAACTCAAATGTTACATAAAGTGCCTTGAAGTTTACCTGATAGCATGCACCACAGCCAGTTCCATTCCTGTACAGCCTAGAAACTCCAGTCACTTCACCACCATTAACAGTTCTTCCATATTCACTATAGCCACAAGCTCCAGCTGATTCAAAACATCATGTTAGAACATGCAAACCATGATGGTTCAATCATTCATAATCACATGCATTAATAACCTCACACACACAAATAGTATAAAAACACACACAAAAATACATGGATACATGTGAATGTATATATATGTATATAGGTGAGAGGTACACATACTTGGAGTCCCTAAGCAATCAGGGCTACCATAGAAGGTTGCTCTAGATGACACAAAATAGTCTTGATCAGAGTAGCAAAGTGCAGGCAAAAGCACCATGACAGAGAAAAGTAAGCAACAGTATTTTAGTGCAAAACCCATGTCTCAGAAATCAATATAAATGATTCTTTAACACTATTATGAGAAGATAACAATTGAAGAAGATGATGAACTATGAGAGAGATTGTGAGATGGGAAGTTCAGAAATGCAAATCCCATATTTATAGTTGAGGTGAAGATGGCTGGCACTGAGTAAACTTGCCTAGCTAGCCACCTTTTAGTTCCTGTGGGTACTAGGGAGTCCAAGTGGGGGCTAGGACTAGATTAGAGATGTGTACAAATAGACAACCTAAGTTGACCTCTTAAGACCATTTCATATCATATATTTATTATTTATTATTCATTATTCATTCACTGAATTAGAAAAGTACTGTGACAAATGAGCCTCGCCTAACTTTTCGTGTCTCATTGCTGTGCACTTTCTGTCCAGCTTGTGGCATATATGAGAGTATTTCTACTAGTTCCTCCCTCCATAGTTGAGCAATGCCGAAATTCGTATACAACAAATCAATACATGATTTATTTATTTATCTTTGGTTATGGATATAAAGAAGTGGAGGTGGTGATCATCGTCCTAGTATCACATGAGGTCCCAAGTTTGAGTCTAAAAGCATTAAGTTGGTTAATGAGTTCAAGCGATTACACTTTTTGTGGTCGAATTATCGTACCTATTCAACTTTTTAACGAGAAAAGTAAAAATGGATTCAGAAAATTATGTGTGAGGGCTGGACCTTTAATAATAAGATGATTAAAAAAAAAAAAAGTGGGGGAAATAGTGGTATTTTTTTGTAATTTTAATGGGGTAATTTAAGAATTTTATAGGTATATAATTCAGAAAAAGGAAATTAATAGCTATATAATAATAATAATAAAATCAATGGGGCCTGCAATTGGCCCCACAGTCCTCACTGGACCTTCACTAGGTTTGTGGCTGGCAGAAGTACCTAGTAACAACACGCGCCTGAACACTACCTGAATGAATGTTTGACGTAACACTAGATCAAAGACTGAACCTGCTTTAATAACACTTCTAATGAGCACGGACCTAACCCAAAAGCTTAAATGTGAGGCCATGAGACCAAGTACAGTTATAAAAATTAAAAATTCTCAATTATTTGCAACTTGATTTAGAAGATAAGCCCTTAGTGTGCCAAAAGTTTGCCTCAGCAGTGTAGAAGTATTGGCTTCCAACTCCTTAATGGTGTCCACCTTTATAACAGCACCTTGGGATTATTTATCATTCTCATAGAAAGCGAAAGAGTTTTTTAAGTTTGATGTGGCAGACGACTAGGGACTAACAAATCAAAATAACCTTAGACATTGAGGGAATGCATAAGAAATATGAAGTGTTCAAAATTATTTGAATTATGGTGTCCAACTTTCAAGTTTATTTTAATTTGACGTGGTAGGTAAAAGAAAAAGTTTTATTTTTATTTTTTGATTAGGTAAATTACTGCATATACACCTACAAATATCTATTATGATGTTCGAACCTCACCTACTTTTTGGAAGGAAAAAAAAAGAAAGTTAGATCATCTTAACCGATATAAGGGGGTAAGTTACAAAAGGTAAACTAGTGATACTAAAACAAGTAAATATTTAAATTTTATTTCCTCCGTGTTTTTGTGTAATGAATCTCGAGTGAAGTGAAACATAATTCTTAAGTAATTGTCCGATTTACGTGGGATGGGGGATTGTATGTATTTGTGGTGAGTTATAAAGTGCTTTAAGAGATCCAACACTATAATCGTTTAAAAAGATGAAAAAAAAATAAAAATAAATAAATAAATAGATGTTTGAAAGGCAAATATGATTCAACAATATTGATTAAATTTAACCTGCAAGTCTAACTCTTTTTTAACATTGTAATAATAAGGGCCTCGTGTGCAGCTGAGTTGGTAACTCAACACTTAGAAATACATACACATATATGTATTTACTAATTTGAAGCTTCGTGGCGTTCATATCCTAATTGAATTTGAATTAGTTAATCGAGTGAAAATGAAAAGCCATGGGCTATTAACAGCTGGATTGACAAGTCGTGTTTGGTTCTCACGCACTAAGCACTGTGAAATCAGGTAATGCGCAGAAGCCAGTCAAAACAGGTAAGCATAGATAGATAGCCCCCATGTGTCAAAGTTTGGATAGTAGTATTAGGGGCAAAAGCACTCGTATTTATAATTTTATAACCTATATATTTACATTTTTATAACTATTATTGAGTATATAACACGTTGGCAATATGCAAAAAGTGGTATCCATCTGTACCAGCTAGAGAGAAAAAGGTGTACAAATACACTTTTGGTAGGTGATATTTGGTCATGGCCATCCATTTTGCAACCTCAGAGATTGCAATCCTATTTAAAATAGTAAAAAAATTTAGCTGATAGAGACATTTGGTATTTTCTCAATAGACCAATATTCTGTAATGGTCCAACCTATGCAAGTATTAAGAAGAATTGGAGATGATATTAGTTTTATACAAGTACACAGATCATTTGATAGTATCCTTATTTTACTTTCCTCTCTTATCCTGGAAGTTTTAGATATCATTGAGTTCATACTGAGGGCCGTTTGGCATGCATTGGTTTATACGTTTTGTTTTTTATTAAAACAGAAACAATATTTTTTTTAGAAGATTGTTTTGAAAAAAAATCGAAAGTACGTTTGAAAACAATATTTTGCTGTGAAAATATCATAAACAAAAACATATAAAGTTATGATTTTGGGCCATGAACAATTGTCAAAATAAATAAATAAAAAACATATTTTTAGTGTTTTATTTTTGGACCACCGTTCACGAAGGTTTAGCACTGTGTAAAATAAAATAAAGCCACACCAAACATGTTTTGTTACCAAAATCGACACTATAACAGTCCAAAAAACAAAAACAACATAAACAAAACGCATGCCAAATGGGGTTGAGCTCTATATGGTCACATACCAAAAGGAAACAACAAATACACTAATCTGCCCCTAGTTAAGATGTATTACACTTACCCCCATGTGTTTTGGTTAATAACATTTACCTACATTCTAGTTACTAACAATCCGACCCCTGCCACTAATTTCATGGTTAGAGATAGTCAGTGCTGAAGAGAAAAGTTTTTTTTTAACTTCATATGACAAATATGCCATCGAATACTTGATGCGCAAAAAGAAAATTATACCCCCAACTCACAGCATTTTCGTCAATCTAATGTTCTTTAGTTAAGAGTATAATTGTCTTTTCACATGTCAAACAATGAATAAAAGTCTTTCATAACGATTTGAAAGGCATTTTTGTCATATGAAACTAAAAAATTTGTCATATCAACATTGACCATCGTTTAATCGTTAGTGAATCTAACATCGTTAGTGAATCTGACGGTAGATGTTTGTTCGTTGCATACATGTAACTAAAATGAAGGTAACTGTAATTGTCCAAAACACATGGGAGGTAAGTGAAATAAACCCCAACTAGAGGAGAGGTAAGTGCTAGAATAAAAGCCCCCTTTTAAAATAGATAGAGCCAGTGCAACCTCTTAGAGTAAGTAATGAGCCAAATGCTCCCTTTCCAACTACCAAGTGAAGGTTCTGGTTGGTTTGGCATTGACCACAATGCATGGGGACCATTCTCCAATCCATACATATAATAAAATTTTACTGAGTGGTGTTTTTTTCACAAAAACAGATCTTCTAAACATCAGCAAAGAAAGGCGTTCAGCTAAATTCAATCAACATTGCTCCAAGTCAGCCACACCACACCCAGAAAATAAAATTTTTAAAAAATAAAATAAAAAACTACAAAAGAAAAAGTTGTGAGCTCTCTGGGATGGTGATTGTAATGGCGTGAACCATGATCTTACTCTTTTCATTAATGGATGATGGGTCCTAACCACAAGGAACATGATGGAAGACACAAGAATGGGACCAAACATGTGTATTCATCATTTTTTTCAAAAATGTTGCTCCTCATTATCTACTTCCTACACCTGTGAAATTGGGATGAAATTGAAAAGGACAAGAGAAGTAGTTATGGCCGGTGGGCTTAGAACTGGTAAGCAACAAAAGGTATAACCACCCTACCAACCAAATAATACCACTTCCCCAACACTTCCAATCTCAACCTAGCAACTGTAACAGAACCATCAACAAGCATGTGCAAGGTGTAAAGCAGAATACCTCAAAAGTCAATCAGCCTGTTCCCCTCCTTTCCATGTGTCTCTTGCCTTTGTTATTGGAGGGGGTGGGGAGGAGAGAGCAATCATAGTAAAGAAGGTGTGACCAAGAAAAGAACAAGCAATTACTTCTCTAGAATATACACAGACCTTACAATACAGGAGTAGATCAGCCAAGATTAAGAACTGCTGCAGTTATATGTAAATGGCAAAAGGCAAATGAGTAGGATTGAAGAGATGTAACCGTAAAGTTCAGTAGAAGATGAAAAATGTCAAGAAGGTTCAATTCCATTATGCAAGAGACTCTACTGTTCAGTTGCCAAAAATGCCTTTGGAATATGAAGTTATATTAATTCGGGAGAGAGGCGCCTCCCTCCTCCTCCAGAGAAAAAATGTGTGCTTTATTAACCAATCCACGGAACTGAAATTGGCTCAAACGTAAAGAGTCAAGGCCCATTTGAAAATTGGAAACTTTCAGACAGTAAATTGTACTTAAATACTAGAATTGGTTTGGAAAGATTTTGTGGTCCCATGTGACTCTCAATTGACTACAATTTCTAGTACAACCGCTGTAAAGGAGTTGACAAGAAGAACAATCTTCTGACAAAATTACCGGTAAAAAGAAGAGTTGATTGCTACCCTAAACCTATTAAATCAATTTTCGTTTACATATATGAAAATCATTCAACGTCAAATAATTCACAACAGGACAATGACTTGCAAGTAATCATATTTTACCTAAATACTCACTAGGATCAGTGATCCAACTTTCGATACAATTAAATAAGTTGTGCCTTTTTCAGGTCAGAAAGAACTCCTCTATCTTCAGTGCTCCGCTCGTTATAAAGAACCTGCATAAGATTAATAAGAAAACAATTTAGGTAAGCCAGATAAAGAAATATAAATCTGATGCCGGATATACCTTATCAATGATGCCGTATTCAACTGCTTCACTAGGACTAAAGTATTTTGGACGCCTTATGTCTTCTTCAATCTGCTCTGGTGTTTTTCCAATATGCTTTGAGTAAAGTTTAACCTTCAGAAAGAAAAAAAAAAAAAAAAAGGTTATATTGGCTGAGGTCTGGATGCATGTCCAAATGCATAGCTGGTAAATTTAATAAGTCCTCACTCAATCCGCAATCATTTTTTTTTGATAAGTAATAATAACATAAAAAAGGTGTTCAAAAGGGGAACGCATCTCTTATACAAAAATGGAACTGGGACTAAGGCCACAAAGAATCCAAAAAAATAATTAAATCATCAATCCTCAATCATTTAAGCATAAAGGATAGGAGCAATTGGAAATATCCAATAATAAATGTTGATATCAAACAAGGTACAAGTCTTTAGTTTTATTTTTTATTTTTCAATTAAGTAGAACGAGAAAGATTATAGTTCTGTTTGGTTTGCACATTTAACAACACACAAAGAAATGCAGATGAACACACCCCCACCCCTTTTCTTCTTTTTTTTTTGGTCTGGTCACCATTGATAACACCGAGAGAACAAATATGAGGAAAAGCAAGGCAAAAAGTATTAATTTAAATGTCATTTTTCTTTCCTTTTCCGATTTTCCTACTTTTTATTTTTTATTTTTATAGTTGTAAGTTCTAACATGCAAAAAATCAAGGCTCTAAACTTCAACCTGGAAGTTAAAAAATGGTTTACAATCAGTGGAAATCGGTCAGGTATTTATTTATTTATTTTTGTCTCTATCGGTCAGGTAAATTGATGATGATACTTTTGGTTGTAACATATGGAATCCTAATTATTAGAGGAAGTCATCAAATTTTGACACTTAACCCCTCTCTATCTCTCTCACACACACACACACACTACAGCATAATTTTCCCCCAAGAAGTCCATAAGAATTGATAGAAGAGGGATAAAACATATATATAATTGATCCTTAATATTACCAACTCTGCCTTCACATTCTTCACTTCTTTTCTAGCAAGCTCGATATCTGTTGCTTGACCTTGAAACCTTGCAATCGGCTGCAGATACATGGGGATACGATATTAGTATTTTTATCCAAAAACCTAATCAGTGTCTTTGAACCATCTAAATAAAATGATAACGTTATTTCTGACCCAGAGACAGCAACAAAGCAACAGATGGACGAAAACAAATTTGCCCAAAACATTAGAAAAATGACAGATAACTTGCCTGCTTAATCATTATTGTTGATGATGGCAAGGCCGAACGATTTCCTTTTGAACCAGCAGCCAAAAGCAAGGCTGCTTCTCCCCAAGCATTGCCAACACAAAGAGTGAAAATAGGTGGCTTGACATATCTGCAGTCATAAAAGAAAGGCAACTGCTATAAATTTCACAGGCTCCATTGAATTTAGGAGGAAAAAATTATATAGAGGGATGCAATACATTTCTCTTTCACACATTATCTCTTCCAGCAAGACATTTTCGACATCACAAATTACATGCAAATTTAACAAAGGGTGTGAATCACTGGTTATCACAACTAAATTAGGTCCATAAGCTTATACACGAATCCATCAAATATGATAAATTTGAGTCACCATTATGCATACATGAATAAAGACTAACTTATTACTTCAGGAACTCTTGATATTTTTGGTTAAAACTTCTGAAAATGAAAGCACAAAATACCTGACTACTATCCTCTTCAAAAGGGCATCTTTAATGTTCTTCAAATTTTTGATGCTTACGTTGACCATAGAGTCCCAAAGTTTCTTCAGAAGGTCTAGAGTCCCAAAGTTGATTTCAAGTACCAAGCATAATTTTCCTTTGCACTCAATGATATGGGGGTTAAGATTTAGCATTTAGAATTAAGACGAGTGCAAATTTTATTTATTTATTTAATATTCCTATATCAATTATAAAATGAATAAGACAGAACCCAGATGACCTTCCAATCTACTTCCGGTGACGTATCTATCTTGATGTGCACTTAACCCAATAATCTGTAACCCAGATTAAGTATTTCACAATGAGGTTTTATGTCTGCCTAAGGCAATCATCCTCTTATAGGCTTGGGGGACTGAAGAGCAAATTCTGCAATTATGTCAAAGTCTATTTTCCCTCTTACGTTGCACCAAGAGTACTAAATTCAGTTAAAGCCTTCTAACTAATTGCAGGTTTATCCGAACCTTGATGTATCAAATGGAGCTAATCAACAGAAAATATAGCTACATGAACATTCACGTGTAATCAATTAGCACAATGGATCATATCTTCTATTAGAAAAGCAGCTGCCACAAGTCAGTATGGTATAAGTTCTAGCTTTGGGCTTATTTAACTCCAGCAGACAAAATCAGTTCATACAGATGTACATCAATTCACATAAAACTTTTGAACTGATTGCATGAGTTTTAAGTGAACCTCAATGTATCAACATAGCAGCTCCAACATCAGTAATAAACAGAACATACGGCTACGCACACATTCAGGTGTAGTTATTATGCAAAATGGATGTGTTGTGAATGCTACCAAAAGCAGCTGCTAGAAGTCAGTATGGTATAAGTTCAAGCTTTGGGCATATTCGACTCCGAGAGAAGAAATCAGTTCAAACAGATGCATATCAATTAATTCACTTCAATGGAGAAAACTAGAGGTAGCCTTGGGAAAACCATGTAAACAGTACAATAGAGGAAACAGCTCATATAGTGGAATAAAATCGAAGACAATGTCCAAAAGCTTTGCCATAATATAAAAGAAGGTGGGAAAAACATAGACAGCAAAGAAGGGAAAAGAAAACGATACAGTTGGGCGCAGAGTGCAGGTCTAAACTATTATATATATTAGCAATAATTCATTTGAGAGGGGGGAAAATGCAACACCCTTTGCAAAAAGCAGAAAAAAGCTTCAGCAGATGTACTAAAAGGAAGTCAAACTAGAGAGAGACCCTTGACAAGAAATTAGATGTTCTAGTAATTACTAATATGTCCACTATTTTGCATAATTTTGTGCTGGGACTAATTTCTTGGATTTCCATGTGAGTTGCACATTTGCATATAGTTACTTGTTCAAATGTTGAATTTGAGGAATCTATTACTCAAGTCCAACCAGCTAGAGTAAATGTGTTTCAAATTTCCAAATTTTAAACTCTGGCTTAAGTCCAACCATTTTGTCTCCAAAGAGAATAATGTTCTCCATGCGTCGGTATTGCCAAAAAGTTTTCCATAATGCGGAGGATCATCATTCTGTAATGCTTTGAATGCAATGCATGACCTGCTTATCAAATTAAGGCAACTCTTTAATGACATACTAATGAAGAGCATAAAGATTTATAACCTCATAACATCATAAATAGCAAAAGCTTCTGTCTCATAACCCAACTTCTCTCCACCCTGGAAAAAGTGCAGAAGCGTATTAAAATCAATAGTCAGTACATCAGACATCAATAGATTATTTAATCATAATATTTTAAAAAAGTTTCCATATAATATATCAGGACACAACTCAAGGATAACCCAATGACATAGTTTAGCACAAACCCTGGAGAAAACAAAAGCAAAAATGCTAGCAAGTGCTGCATAGAAAAGACAATATCATTGTATCAGTAATCCATATCGAGTTTTGCAGAAAATACAAGCAGAACTCTGATAAGTTAATCCATGTAATATTTAAGTGTAAAAGAGATAATTTACATTAAGCGTGATATTAAAATGTTTCCTATCACTTGGTAATTACACAAGGTTCCAGTGGCGTCTGACTTGTGATGGAACTCATTGCACGGAATCAGTCATGATTCAGTAACAAATGCTGCCTAGATGAGTTGTCATGGCTTATAAGATCTAGATGGATATTATGCAGACACCACTTTATTATTTTCTTTCTTGACTTGTTCTTGAAGAATAAATACGCAGACATGGAACATAGACACACGATAAAGCAAGGATATGCAGACAAAGTAAAATCTAAAGAGTAGGATATGAACACGACAAGGACATGACAGTGCATAAGTAATAATCATATACATATATTTTATGGGGTGTACCTAAAACTTTGATTGATTGTTTGAGGTTCTATATTAATAATACTATATGTGGGAGATAGAGCTTGACAAATTTCATAAACATAATCATATTATAGATTACTATTATCATAGTCTATTTTCCTTTCTAGTTACACCTCTATGCTACATCAGAAGTGTTTGTTGCATGCTTGACCAATAGCAACCATGTGCACGAGGCTCTAGTTAAGAAACATTTGAGCAATATGAATCTTTTGCTATAAGAAATGTCCAGAAAAGTGTTAGATAAGTGTCCAAATTCATTAAAGATAGAAGCTGTCCAAATTCATAAAGATATTTCTACATTTCTACATCATGGAGAAGTCAAAACAGAGTCAGATTTGTGTATAGGAGTGTTCAATAATGCCAGTGTCCAATACATGCAGGGTAATTATTATTATTATCTTGAATTAACATTTCGCATTAATACTTTTATATGTTCTACAATTTTATTTTTCTTTCTATAATATTGTCAATTGATATTATTCAGTTCTACCATTTGACATTTTGACTTATGTCACTTATCAAGAAACTCAACTCAGAAGACAGCTTTAATTTTCTTAAAAATAAGATATTTGAAGTAAGAAAGTAATCAATTTTTTTTTTAGTTGGTAAGAAAAAAAAAAAAAAAAATTGATTACTTTTTAAAAATGCCCTTTTATATCTTCACCAAGCAAAAAATTCAATTTCAAATGACAAAATTTTAAAAATCAGTTATGTTTCCTGTGAAATCACAAGTCATACAAGTTCTGGTTCTACATCACTATATTAAAAATGCCTTGGGAGAACTGAAAGTTTATAAAGTTTTGAAGTAAAAAATAAGAAACTCCATCAAGAAAGTGGTAGCATCACCTGTTATAGGGGAACCTTAAAATTCGTTTAATGACCTCTTCAATTGATTTTAAACTCATTTCCACAATCCAATTGTTGCCTATATTGTAATTCAGCTTGAGTACTGACGCTTACTTTTGATATTTTTAAAACCTGAACTTTCTGGTGTGTATATCCCCAACATCTTCAAAATGTTTCTTTAAGGTTTTATAGTTCTACAATAATTAAACCCCTGTAAATGGTTCCTCTTCCTGGAGGGCAACCAACATTTAACGTGAAATGAAGAATTATATATTGCTCAAGATTGGTTCTGAAGTCTGAGCATAACCAAATTCTGTTTCCTACCTTCAGCAAAAGTTATCCTTCTGTGTGTTGAATTCAAAGAAAGTAGGGGCAACATTCAAGGAAAAATTACAGATATTACTTAGGTGATCTCACAAGAACTCCACATTTTAGCATTGAAGAATAAGTTATACCCAAATATACCAGCCATAAATTTAAAGATATGCAAGGGATAATTTATAAGCAATTTGAACAAGATAAGTAACATAGTTAACCTTTGTTGTTCCAGTGGAATTTACGTAAAGGTAAATTGGCTTCTCCTCATCCTCATACTGAAGGTAAAGGAACTCTGCAAGTATCAACTCAGTGACAGATGGAACAAGAGACATGCCCAAGTAAACAATTCGATTCTTATACAAGTAAGATGCCAAATCTGGAGGAGGTTGCTCCCATGCACTTCCCCTCGAAAAAGGAATGACCTGTTTATAGAAAAATAATTTAGAGGACAAGTGATAATAATGGTGACGTATTGAAGACTAAAAAGAATCCTAACAGAACAAAATATGGACAACAAAGATGACATGGATATAAATGCTGCTATAAGTCTACCAGTCTATATATTCACATATTGCGAAAATTCTTGGAAATGATTATTTAAACTTAGAGGAGCATTTTGTGTGTGCAGTGGTCAGAATAAGTGTGAAGAACTTTTCAGTGCCATTTGAAAGCACTACTACAGAAACACAGAGCTCAACTATCAAAAGTTTTTTTTTTTTTTTTGATAAGTAAAATTTCATTGAAGGCACTCAAAAGGGGAGCGCTCCCAAAGAGCAACAAGCCGCCTAAACACACACTACAACTAACCATCAAAAGTTTTTGCTTCAGGATAGGCAATTCTATCATCGCCACTTACTAAAGTACTCTCTGCTCTGCTTTCAGATTCACTCTACAGAGTACAAATTTTTCCAAAGAAACAGAGGATCTCCACTGATATAGGCATCACCCAGTGGGCGCAAAAAGAGAGAAGAGAACATGCCACAAGTCCTAGTCACCAGACAATGTCAAATAACTAACTGTTTCTGCATCCCTTATGCAACAACAGTGCACAAGCCAATGAGATGATAAGCCCACACCTTGTTTTTCACTTTTTTCCCATGGTGCAACCATAATACTGGATTTGAGACGTAATCCAGTTGCTTTGAGGAGTTTGACTTGATAGAAGGAATAGGGGTTCATTAAGCGAGATGCTCTCCCTAAACAAGCTAGCATCTTGCAGCTTAGCCGTACATAAAAAATAGAGTGAAGCACAGTATTGTACTAGAAATAGCTAACATCCAAACTACAATCTTGTCCAATCAGCCAATTCCATGCAACCAGGGCTACAGGCACAACAGTCACTAAACTAAAGACTTCACCCTTGCAGCCGAAGCTTCATTATTGGCCCAAAGACAAGCTAGACGTAAATCAAAAGTGCGCCGTTGTAACTACAAACTGAACTCATCGTTATGTTCAACATTGCTTGTTATTGCTACTCCTCTCCTACACACCACATTAAATGTCCTCTTATTCAAGCTAGGAACATGACCCCCTTACAGCTTGCTTGGGATTTTTACAAAATTTAAGTAATACTTGGTGACAAAAAACCATGCATTTGAATCTTAGTGATGGGGATATATTTCCCTTTTCCCTCATCAAATTTCAATTTTCTTTTTACTCCTTATTCTCTCAAAGGAAATGTTCCAACCAAACACCCTTTGGACTCACGGCTGCAACGTAAACCCTAGATATGTCTGCAATCACTAGACCAAAGATATCGTTTAAACTAGGATTTGAACTTGAGATATTAAGGTAGTAACCCTAAGATCCTGCCATTTTAATTAAACCAGGATTCAGAAGTGAGACCTCAAGGTAATGTCAATCTATCAACTTGAATAAGGACTCGATTCATTTTCTGTTTCCCATTTTAAAATAAAATAACAATAACAAATTTGAGTAGCACATTTATATTTATCCAACATATGTTCATATCTTTAATATACCTCCATATTAGATGCCAGTTTCCCTCTACGAAGTTTTGTTCCTTTCCCCAATTGCATATGTGATTTAGGCATCATTGAATACCTATGTTTATCTCTCAGTATGTACCAATATCAGCTTAATGCATTGTTATCATCCAAATTATTATCTCATATAGCAGCAATAAGGATACATGTTGCACGTTTTAACAGTGATAGTATCTGTACTCCCTATGGAAATTCTTTGCCTCTTTCAGTGGTCATAAACAAGTAAATATGGCACCATAACAATGCATCAAATAAAACACATACCCATATTGTACATTATTCTTTCACTTAAAATTAAATGAATCAGAATTTCTCAAAATACCTCATTTGAAAAACCGAAAACCCTTTGCAACTTTTTCAGTCCAAACCTTAATTTTAAAATCCCTCATTAGTGAAATTAAGTAATTCATGTAACAATTCGAACCCTTTCTACCCTCGGTTATTGCCCAATTTTATCAGTCTCCCACAAACTTAAATACATATATACATATATATATGGATATATATACAAAAACAAGTACATGTTTATATAAACAAGCAAAGTGGGTATCTAGATAAGGGATAAGGTATAATGAACAAATATAAAGGTTATTGGGGGTAGTACCATGGTGACGACGCCTCGCTTGGCATGAGAGCCTGAGGAAGGCAGATTGGGGTTGAGGGAAGGGGGTCGGATCTTCAAGCCGGATAAATCACCGGCGACGCTTCCGCCGACGAGCGGAGAGAGAAAATTGGTTGATAAAGATGATCTAATAGAGGAGGAAGTAACGGTTCGTTTTGGAAAGGTAGTTCGTGTACGCGTGGTGGGGAAGAAGTGCGAAGCTACGGTAGCCATAGCTGCAGAGAGAGAGAGGGTGAAGTGATGTTGGAAGTTGCGATTAGAAGAAGGGCTTGGCAATGGGCAGAGCAGAAGAGGTGACCCGGACAACGTTCCGGTCCGGTTCATGAAATGGACGGTCCGATGGCTTTCTCAAGTTGGAATCAGATCCTCTACATTGCAAATTTGCGTACTACGTGTGTATATATATATATATTTATTTATTGACTAAAATAATTGTAGAATTTTAATTAATTTATAATTTTTATATTAAAGTTATATTAATTAGAACTCTTTAATCTTGTCATTATATTTTTGTTATAAATTTTTTTTAAAAAAATTGAACAATTGAATGTGCTTTCAACTGTCATGTGTTTGATTTATATAAGATTAAGAGTGTATGATGTGTTTATAAAATGTTTGGAATGCGTTGATCAAATATTTGAGATGTATTAGTTGAACATTCAAAATGTTTTGATCAAAAATTCAAAATAATAAAAATTATTCATAAACTATGAACACAATTATGAAATGTTGGACAAATGCTCAAGCGTGTGAGTGACATAGACAAGACAACTTCGTGAAAATGTCAATGCTTTTACAATTTGCATAAAAGATGACAACACTTTTAGATAAATATGATTATTCAAGAATATAATACTTACGCAACATATTGTATATGAGATGTAAAAATTATGACGATTTTATTTTTAAAAATACAATATATTTACATTGAAGTTATATTTTTGATGCAATGATGTTGTTGTTTATATATCGATAAAAAATCACAACTAATAACGAAAACAAAATCCGTAAAGAAGGCACGTAGCAGATCTAAGATCAGAATAGGCGAAGTCAACAAAACAATAAACTAAAATCATGTGGAATCTGCAGAGACTCGGGAGGAGGTTGCTTAGGCCATTTTTAAATAATCGGTAATCAAATCCCAACCTTTTAGGAAGATGGAGAAGGAAAATCAGATTATCAGTTGTCAAAAAGTTTCACTCTGAAAGTATTCTGTCACAGAAACAATCCTTAGTTTGAGAATAACAAATTTGGTCTTTTTTTTTTTTTTTTTCAAAAAAAAAGGAAGTTAATACTATAGACTTCACTGGTACTAGACTTGCCAAACATGCTTGGACAAGCATGGCCAAGCCCAAACACAAAAGTAGGTCAACAGGAGCCAAGAACTAAACCTATAGCAGTGGCCCAAAAGAAGCTAAAAAAACTCTGAGCAAAACAAGGAATCAACGTGCAGCCCAAGCCCAACAAGTGACCATTATAAACTCATTTGTGTACATTGAAGTCATTCAACTTTGCGTTTTCCAAGTAACCGTAATTTGAAATTCCTAGGTGCACATATGAGTAATTTTGGCAAATATAAAACTATATATGAAATTTTCATTCCTTTCCATTTGCCCTAACATTCTCATATGATAATTCTTAATTAATACTTTGAAAGATTAAAGAATTTCAATAAAAAAAATAGAAACAAATATAAGCGAGCCTTATAACGAGTATACGGTTTACGAATATATACGAGCCTATGTTTACGAACATAAATAAGCCTACATGAGTTGAATCCAGCAGATCGATTCGTTTACTAAACAAGCATAGAAATCGAGTTGGAGCTGGAACTGGAGCTAAAGTTCGACTTGTTTGCTTAACGAACGAGCTCGAGCCAAATTCATTCTCTTTGGTTGGTTGCAGCCCTTTAAGGGATGACAAAGATTCCTTCATGTTTGGAGGGTTTCTAAGCAACAAAACAACATTGTTTTTGTGCATAGCACGGAGTCCACGTGTGCACCAAAAGATGTTATTTGGTGCATAGGACTTTTCCAATCAGAAGGCGGGAATCCACTTTACAATATAAAAGTCATGTATTCATTTTAGTTCAGTTGTTAAAAATAAAATATACAATTTTTTTTAGTTCTATATGAAGAATTATTATTAATGTCTTGATTTCTTTTATGAGGCTGTGAAATTGTTGTTAAGTAAAAAATTGATTAAGAAGATTAAGGTAAAAGCCAAGAACAATATGGGCTTTAACAGCTTTTGACGTCTTTCAACTTCCAATGGAATTGGATAACAGAGAGATTGGGGATATGCTATGCCCACTAAAGCGTTGAGAGGTATATCTGTTAACCATGACCCCCTTGAAGAAATAGATGATCAGATCAACAAAAATAAGTCACAGTGCCACAAATTAAACAAGTCATTTGGACTTAATGTGCACAAGAAATCGTCAGACACAGACAAGTATCAGGCGGTACTAACAGTGGCTGTACTGATTGCAACAGCCACATTAATTCCAAGCCGTGCACAGCCATCCTGGTGGATTCTGGTAAGATGACTACTTCCCACGGTGGAGGGAGTGTTTCGTAGAGGACCACATCTTGCAGGGAGGTCAACAATGAAACCATGGCAGTTCTGCATGTGTATTCTATTTGTTGAACAGCGCAACATTTTATGCGTCCATGAGCATAATCCGACTCCACACAATAGGCCTTCCTCCTAAACTACTAGATATATCCCCTCACACCGTGATACACGGACTCAATAATCTCCCATTATGCTAATACTTCGATTTGCTCAGAATTTAATTCAAAACATCGCATTTATAATGCTCACATCTATTCGATCACTCTTCCTTTTAACTTAGCTTCTTGATAATGTTTCTAAGGTAATTGCACTGAAGTTCAAATCTCTACTTCATTCTGGTTAGAGGGGTTCACAATGATCAGATCGAGAGGAGGGCTACCCTTGTTGTGTGAGATATTATTAAGTGGATCAAGTTCACAACATCAATTATGCATGGTCCGACTCTTCAAAACTTGAGTATCAACATTTGTGCGTGTGCGTGCTCGGTTTTTTTTTTTTTTTTTTCTCTCACTCTCTCCCCCATTTTGTATGCTTATGAGAGCGTAAAGAACTTACACCAGACTAATATGTTAAGGGAAAAGTTAAATTTGTGGATCAGTTTTTGTTCACGATTGATGTGACAATAATTGAAATACACACCCTAGAAAGACTGAAATTAAGAGAGAGAGATTCAATTGTGATTCAATATTGACAACAGTACTTAGTTCCACAAGTTATTGAAATAGCAGAGATAACTGATCCGTGTTGGTAGAATGACTCACATGTTAAGCAACGTTCTTGTTGTGTGGCTCATGTTCAGTCTTGTATCAAAAGAAAATGGTGGAACTTGCTACTAGGTGGAAGACTTGAAAAGTCCATGTGGTGTATATGTTTGTGAGAAGGAAAATGAAAAGTAATTTGACTTCTTTTTATATGAGTGAAGAATAACGTCATTACGATGTTAGTTACTATATGAGTGAAAAATCACGTCAAGATGAAGTCTCGTTCAATTTGCCATAAACAGTATGAAATCTATCCATAAGCACCTGGCTTTCATATGTCTAATTAATTAATTTGTAAATTAAACAATTAATGTGTGTGCCTTCCTCCTCCGTAGTCTAACAAATGATCCAACGGTCTCAATCACTCTCATCAGCTCTCCTCCTAACCGCATCGCTCTCGTTCTGCCCCTTGGATGAATCCTCCATTTTCTCTCTTCCTTCCCCACCCTCCATCCCTCCATTATTTAAGCATCTTAATTACGATCCAACTCTTTTAATTTTTTTGGAAAAATGGCTTTTAAGGGAATATAGAAAAAACGACGGAATTTAATAAAAGTAGGTTGAGTGTCTCCGTCGATAGCTATGGGCTTTGTTGACCGAGGAAGCTGCACTGAATTTTCTTTCATCGTGTAAGGTTTATAACAAGACTCCTTTAAAATATCGAGAAGAGAGGTAGGTGGTGACAATGCTAACTTGGCATACATTTTCAGCACATATAATATAAAACCGTAGCTGTCTTAGAATGGATGCCAGGTTGAGGGAGGCTGCTTATGAAGGAAACATCGAACGCTTGTATGCATTAATTCGAGAGGATCCAAGTATTTTGGAGCGCAATATCGATGATAAATTGTTAGCTGAGACTCCTTTACATGTGGCTGCATCAACTGGTAACCATCACTTCGCCGCAGAAGTCATGAGGTTGAAGCCGTCGTATGCCAGGAAGCTCAACCCGGATGGCCTTAGTCCCACGCACCTTGCTCTTCTAGGTAAGCATGATGGCATGGTGGAGTGGTTCGTCTCGATTGACAGCAGCCTAGTCCACGACAAAGGAAGAGACGGCACAACTCCTTTGCATCATGCGGTTGCTGTGGAAAATGTCAATCTTTTGAGATTGTTCCTATTGGCTCGCCCACGCTCTATTGAAGATTTGACAGCTAGACGAGAAACTGCACTGCATATTGCTCTCAAATTCCACAATCAGCAAATTTTTGAAGTGTTGGTGGAATGGCTAAAAAGGGTTGAGAAGGAAGACATCTTGAATTGGGCTGATGAGGATGGCAACACTCTCTTGCATATGGCAACATCAAAAAATCTAACCCAGGCAAGTTTGTCACATCCAAATTAAATATATATATACAAGCAATTCTTTTTTTTCCTATTGTACAGTGATTTGAGAGCCAATATAATCTTCTCCATGTTTATTTCATGATTAATTAACGCTGTCTCTTGTCTACCTTATAGGCAGTAAAAGTGTTGTTGAGCGAAAAAGTGATTAAAAAGATAAATGTAAATGCCAAGAACAACATGGGCTTAACAGCTTTGGACATCTTTCAAGTACTTCCAAAGGAATTGGACAATAAAGAGATCGGGAATATGCTATGCGGAGCTAAAGCATTAAGAGGAATATCTGTTAACCATGACCCCCTCAAAGAAATACATGATCATATCACCAAAAACACGTCCCTGCTTGAAAAAGTAAAGAAATCGCGAGACAGGGACATGTCTCAGGCGGTACTAACAGTGGCTGTACTGATTGCAACAACCACATTTCAAGCCGTGCTCAGCCCTCCTGGTGGATTGTGGCAAGATGACAATAGTATCCCACAAACTGTGCCTCGCAACTTTAGAGCACATATTGCCGGGAAGTCAACAATGAGGCCATGGCAGTTCTGTGCTTTCTATTTGTTGAACAGTGTGACCTTTTATGCGTCGATGAGTATAATTCGCCTCTACACAATAGGCCTCCCTCATAAACTGTTGGATATATCTCAAATCTTTCTCAGTGCAACCTATTCTTGTTCTTTGATCCTTATCACACCGATGACCCGAGACACTTACACCCTTACAGTAGAAAACAGAATATGTTGCCAGTTGGTAATCCTTTTACATTGTCTGAATTTTATTCATATCATCGCATTTATAAGGACCTCGTGGTGGCTGAGGTTACTTTACTTTCTTAACAGACAAATTAGACTACCATACATGTTCATTCTCATCTTCTTCATTATGTTTTACGTTATTCCTTCTTATGTAATCTACTAGTTCACCCATGCGCAGACACAATCTTGTAACTAGCTTGTTGTTAAGGTTGGAGGGTTGACAATGGTTGGGGGCGAGGCCAGGCTACCCTTGTTCATGTACAAGATTCTGTGATATCATGTTGTATATTGATATAATTGTTGTTTTGATTAATATATATTGCTCTCCCTCTATATTTTTATTTTTATTTTTATTTTTTTAAGTTAGCTGAATAATAAAACACGGACTAAATGTAATTCACGGGAACTCTAACATTCATCTTTATTTTGAAAAGAAATATCTTTAGAACTAATAGTCAAACTGAAAACACTAATCCAGAATTTTATCTACTAAATAAGGCTAAAGCTTTCATCAAATTCAGCGCTGGATGAGAAATTCTCAACGAGGTTTGATTTGGTTTAAAATTTGCAATGTCGCTACAAAATAAATAGACACCACTTTCGAGTGCAACGAAGCATTGTCTTTCCAGATAAGAGTTTTCACTCTGCAACTGAAGAAAAAAAAAAAAAAAAAAGAGATTATTTTATTAAAAAATATGATTAAAATAACTTTTTTTTTATAAAAAACATAATTTATAAACTTTTTTTAATAATAATTGATATTAGAATCAAAGGTGAGAACTATATTTTTTATTATTGATAAGTAGTTTTAATTTTTAGAGGAATAGTGGTCAATATTATTTTAGTCCATTTTTCTTTTCTACCCACGACTTTCAAAATTTTCACATATATATATTTTTTGTGGCCTCAAAATTTCATATGACAATCAGTCATGATCGGTGTAACGTGGATTGACCGCTGATGGATGCTTTGAAAAGTGACGAGCGAACCATACTTTCAATTTAGTTTAATTTATTTTATTTTTTTGAAAGGTAAGATAGGATACTTTATTCAAGTCCAACGGTTGACAATTAATGCGCCTTCTGTCACCTAAATTTACTGAGACAATAGAAAATAGATGACAATCAATCGAGATGGTCTTAGCCCCCCATTCAGCTTGCTCTGCTAGGTGGCCATGTCAATTATGGTTCCAATCATTTAAAACTTGACATATTTTTATTCTGTTCTTTTACCCATTTCATATGCTTATCCCAGTGTAAAAGTTTAAATTTTATTTATTTATTTATTTTCTAAAAAATAATAAGAGATATAAAATGTACAAATTTTAAAATATATTAATAATTGCATTTAAATATGTAATATTATATATGAAAAATAAAAAAATTTTGACTAAAAATTATTTTATTTTTTTGCATATATTGTATTCATACCGTGTTCTTATCGTATCCGTATTATATTAGTGTCTCGTGTTCGTCGTATCAGTTTCTTAGCCCACAATTATTATTTTTCATATTTAATTTTTTACTCATTAATAGTGATTCAAAATTTTCTCGAGTCATCCCCCATGAATTACTAGTCGTCGAATATTATTCCGGTCAATCAGACTTAAACCTGACTAAGAATTACTAGTCGTCGAATATTATTCCGGTCAATCAGACTTGAACCTGACTAAAATAACAAGAATAAGGGTTTAGACAATTTTGCTCACTAACAAACTATTTTTATGTTGGGCAAAACTGTGAAATAGGTCGACGAAAAAACGATGTAATTTAATAAAAGTGGGCAAGTGTCTCCGTCGATAGCTAAGGCCTTTGTTGACTCTTTTTTATTTTTATTTTTATTTTTTTGTCCGAGGAAGTTGCACTGAATTTTATTTCATCGTGTAAGAAGGTTTATACCAGGACTCCTTTAAAAGATCGAGAAGAGAGCTAGGTGGTGACAACGCTAGCTTGGCATACATTTTCAGCACATATAATATAAAACCGTAGCTATCTTACATCTTCACCAAGCAAAAAATTCAATTTGAAATGACAAAATTTTAAAAATCAGTTATGTTTCCTGTGAAGTCACAAGTCATGCAAGTTCTGGTTCTACATCACTATATTAAAAATGCCATGGGAGAACTGAAAGTTTATAAAGTTTTGAAGTAAAAAAATAAGAAATTCCGTCAAGAAAGGGGTAGCATCACCTGATATAGGGAAACCTTGAAATTCTTATAATGACCTCTTCAATTGATTTTAAACTCATTTCCATAATCCAACTGTTGCCTATATTGTAATTCAACTTGAGTATCTACTGACGCTTACTTTTGAAATTTTTAAACAAATTTTCCTACTATTTTCAAAACCTGAACTTTCTGGTATGTATATCTTCAACATTTTCAAAATGTTTCTTTAAGGTTTTATAGTTCTACAATAATTAAACCCCTATAAATGTTTCCTCTTCCTGGGGGCCAACCAACATCTAACGTGAAATGAAGAATTATATATTGCCCAAGATTGGTTCGGAAGTCCGAGCTTAACCAAATTCTGTTTCCTATCTTTAGCAAAAGTTATCCTTTTGTGTGTTGAATTCAAAGAAAGTAGGGGCACCATTCAAGGAAAAATTACAGATATTAGTTAGGTGATCTCACAAGAACTCCACATTTTAGTATTGAAGATTGAGTTATACGCAAATATACAAGCCATAAATTTAAAGATATGCATGGGACAATTTTTAAGCAATTTGGACAAGATAAGTAAGAGGGTTAACCTTTGTTGTTCGAGTGGAATTTAAGCAAAGGTAAATTGGCTTCTCCTCATCCTCATACTGAAGGTAAAGAACTCTGCAAGTATCAACTCGGTGACAGATGGAACAAGAGACATGTCCAAGTAAACAATTCGATTCTTATACAAGTAAGATGCTAAATCTGGAGGAGGTTGCTTCCATGCACTTCCCCTCGAAAAAGGAATGACCTGTTTATAGAAAAATAAATTAGAGGATAAGTGATAATAATGGTGACGTAATGAAGACTAAAAAGAATCCTAACAGAACAAAATATGGACAACAAAGATAGCATGGCTATAAATGCTGCTATAAGTCTACCAGTCTATATATTCACATATTGTGATAATTCTTGGAAATGATTATTTAAACTTAGAGGAGCATTTTGTGTGTGCACTGGTAAGAATAAGTGTGAAGAACTTTTCAGTGCCATTTGAAAGCACTAAGAGGGGTGCCCACACTTGTGAAACTAATTATACACAGGAAAACCAAAACTATAATCTCATCTCTCCCAAAAACTCTTCAAAAGAAATAGACAATTGATTATCTCCCACTAATACAGAAGCGCAGAGCTCAACTATCAAATTTTTTTTTTTTTTTTTGATGAGTAAAATTTCATTGAAGGCACTCAAAGGGGGAGCGCTCCCAAAGAGCAACAAGCCGCCTAAACAGACACTTCAGGATAGGCAATTCTATCATTGCCACTTACTACAATGCTCTCTGCTCTGCTTTTAGTTTCACTCTACAAAGTACAAATTTTCCCAAAGAAACAGAGGATCTGCGCTGATATAGGCATCACCCAGTGGACGCAAAAAGAGAGAATAGAACATGCCACAAGTCCTAGTCACCAGACAATGTCAAATAACTAACTGTTTCTGTATCCCTTATGCAACCACAGTGCACAAGCCAATGAGATGATAAGCCCACACCTTGTTTTTCACTTTTTACCATCGTGCAACCATAATACTGGATTTGAGACGTAATCCAGTTGCTTTGAGGAGTTTGACTTGATAGAAGGAATAGGGGTTCATTAAGTGAGATGCTCCAGGCTAGCATCTTGCAGCTTTGCCGTACATAAAAATAGAGTGAAACACGGTATTGTACTAGAAATAGCTAACATCCAAACTACAATCTTGTCCAATCCGCCAATTCCATGCAACCGAGGCTACAGGCACAACAGTCACTAAACTAAAGACTTCACCCTTGCATCTGAAGCTTCATTATTGGCCCAAAGACAAGCTAGACGTAAATCAAAAGTGTGCCGTTGTAACTACAAACTGAACTCGTCGTTATGTTCAACGGCGCTCGTTATTGCTACTCCTCTCCTACACCCCACTTTAAATGTCCTCTTACTCAAGCTAGGAACATGACCCCCTTACAGCTTGCTTAGGATGTTTACAAAATTTAAGTAATACTTGGTGACAAAAACCATGCATTTGAATCTTAGAGATGGGGATATAATTCCCTTTTCCGTCATCAAATTTCAATTTTCTTTGTACTCCTTATGCTCTCAAACGAAGTCTAGATATGTCCATCCATCAACTATTTTATTTTATTTTTTTCGTTCTAGGTAACAAGAAAAAGTTCCAACCAAACGCCCTTTGGACTCATGGCTGTAATGTAAACCCTAGATATGTCCGCAATCACTCGACCAAAGATATCGCTTAAACTAGGATTTGAACTAGAGACATTAAGGTAGTGACCCTGACATCCTGCCATTTTAATTAAACCAGGATTCAGACGTGAGACCTCAAGGTAATGTCCATATATCAACTTGAATAAGGACTCGATTCATTTCCTGTTTCCCATTTAAAAATAAAATAATGATAACAAATTTGAGTAGCACATTTATATTTATCCAACATATGTTCATTTCATTAATCTACCTCCATATTAGATGCCAGTTTCTCTCTAAGAAGTTTTGCTCCTTTCCCCAATTGCATATGTGATTTAGGCATCATTGAATACCTATGTTTATCTCTCAGTATGCACCAATATCAGCTTAATGCATTGTTATCATCCGAATTATTATCTCATATAGCAGCAATACGGATACATGTTGCACCGTTTAACAGTGATAGTGTCTGTACTCCTATGGAAATTCTTTGCCTCTTTCAGTGGTCATAAACAAGTAAATATGGCACCATAACAATGATCAAATAAAACATATACCCATATTGTACATTATTCTTTCACTTAAAATTAAATGAATTAGAATTTCTCAAAAGACCTCATTTGAAAAACCCAAAACCCTTTTCAACTTTCAGCTTTCAGCCCAAACCTTAATTTTAAAATCCCTCATTAGTGAAATTAAGTAATTCATGTAACAATTCCAACCCTTTGTACCATCGATTATTGCCCAATTTTATCAGTCTCCCACAAACTTAAATATATATATATATACACACACACACACAAACAAGTACATGTTTATATAAAAAAGCAAAGTGGGTATGTAGATAAGGGATAAGGTATAATGAACAAGTATAAAGGTCATGGGGGGTAGTACCATGGTGACGACGCCTCGCTTGGCATGAGAGCCTGAGGAAGACAGATTGGGGTTGAGGGAAGGGGGTCGGATCTTCAGGCAGGAGAAATCACCGGCGACGCTTCCGCCGACGAGCGGAGAGAGAAAATTGGTTGATAAAGATGATCTAATAGAGGAGGAAGTAACGGTTCATGTTGAAAGATAGTTCGTGTACGCGTGGTGGGGAAGAAGTGCGAAGCTACGGTGGCCACCTCCATAGCTGCAGAGAGAGAGAGAGAGAGAGAGAGAGAGTGAAGTGATTACTGGAAGTTGCGATTAGAAAGGGCTTGGCAATGGGCGGAGCAGAAGAGGTGACCCGGACAACGTTCCGGTCCGGTTCATGAAATGGACGGTCCGATGGCTTTTTCGAGTTGGAATCAGATCCTCTCTACATTGCAAATTTGTGTACTACGTGTGTGTGTTTGTATATATATATATCTATATTTATGACCGAAATAATTGTAGAATTTTAATTAATTTATAATTTTTATATTAAAGTTACATTAATTAGAAGATGAAATTATTTCAATATTAAAAAATATTATATTATGTATAATAATATAATATTACTCTCCCAATTAGATTCGAACCCTGACCTCCCTTTGAAAAGTAGGAGTCTTGAACTGCTAAACCACAGGTCTGTTGATTAATATTACTCTTTAATCTTGTCATTATATTTTTGTTATGAATTTTTTTCTTTTTTTTTTTAAAAAGATTGAACAATTAAATATGCGTTCAACTGTGATGTCTTTGATATATATCTGTATATAAAGATTGAACAATTGAATGTGCGTCGTTCAACTGTCATGTGTTTGATTTATATAAGACTAAGAGTGTATGATGTGTTGATATTGATCAAGTATCTCATATGGTCGGTCACACATTTAAAATATTTTGGTCAAGTATCCGAAATAATAAAAATTATTCATAAACTATGAACATAATTATAAAATCTTGGACGCATGCTCAGGAGTTTGAGTGACATGGACACAACAACTTTGTGAAAATGTACGTGCTTTTCGGATTTGCATAGAAAATGACAACACTTTTAGATATACATGTTTTTTCAAGAATATAAAACGTACTCAAAATATTGTACATGAAATGTAAAAATTATAACGATTTTATTTTTAAAAATACAATATATTTACATTGAAGTTACATTTTGTAATGATGTTGTATATCAATAAAAAAATCCTAACTGATAATGGAGGTGAAATACCTTTGAAGAAGACACGTGGCAAATCTAAGATCAGAATAGGCGAAGTTAACGAAACAATAAACTAAAATCATGTCGAATCAGCAAAGGCTCGGGAGGAAGTTGGTAGAAGATGGAGGAGGAAAATCAGATAAACAGTTGTCAAAAAGTTTCACTCCGAAAGTATTCTGTCACAGAAACAATACTTAGTTTGAGAATATCAAATTTGGTCTTTATTAACCAAAAAAAAAAAAAAAAAACAAACAAATTTGGTCTCTGTTTTTTTTTTTTTAAATTTTTTTTAAAAAGAAAGTTAACACTATAGACTTCACTTAAGGGACTAGGCTTGCCAAACATGCTTGGACAAGCATGGGGCAAAGCCCAAACACAAAAGTAGATCAACAAGAGCCAAGAACTAAACCTATAGCAGTGGCCCAAAAGAAGCTAAAAAAACTCAGAGCAAAATGAGGAATCAACCCATATCTTCAGCCCAAGGCCAAGTGACCATTAATTAGGGTTGCAAGTTGGGCTGGTCCAACCCAACCCAGCCCAATCCCAACCCAACCTCAACCCGAATCAGGTTGAGTTGGGTTTACCGGTTGAGTTTAGAAATTTTTTCCTTTTTTTTTAGGAAATATATATATATATATATATATATGCGTAGCATTTGATTATATATTTATTAAAAAATAAAATAATTTTAGGGCAAATCATTTCAGCCTCCCCAATCGCCTCCATCTTGGTCTCATTCTCAACTCTCTCTCTCCAACTGCAAACTACAAAATCTACAAGAATAAGAAGTTCAAAGCCCATATATTTCAGTTTATCTATCTGTCTACAAGAATCAGAAGTTCAGAACCCGTATCGGCATATCATTTCAGATTGTTCAAAAAATCAAAACCATATCTTTCAGTTTCCATCGCCCACTGTTCTAAGCTTCAGCCGCTGTCTCTCAACTCTCAAGCTTGCCCCCTTCTCTTTGCAACTGCTAACTTGTATGTATGGGTTATCTTTTAATTTTTGGAAGTGATGGTGGCGACGGCAGCGGCGGAGGTAGAGGGACGGCGGTGGTGGCGGATCAGCGGTTGTGGAACGGTGGAGGCGGCGACGGCCGCAGAGGGGATGGCGGCAGAGAGAGAAAGAGAAAAAAGAAAGAGAAAGTGAAAGAAGAGAGAGGAGAGAGAAAGGAGAAAAAAAAAATTATTTTTATTTTGGGTTTTGGGTTTGGTTCGGGTTGAGCCCGAACCCAACCCGAACATGTCTGAGTTTTGACAAAATCCAACCTGAACATGAGCCTGATTTATGAATTTTAAGCTCAAATTTCAAAATTTCTGAGTTAGGGTTGGGGTGGGCTGGGTTAGTCCGCCCAAGTTGCAGCCCTAACCATTATAAACTCATTTGTGTACATTGAAGTCATTCAACTTTGTGTTTTCTAGTAACCGTAATTTGAAATTCCTAGGTGCATATATGAGTAATTTTGGCAAATATAAAATGATATATGAAATTTTCATTTCTTTCCATTTGACCTAACATTCTCATATGATAATTCTTAATTAATACTTTGAAAGATTAAAGAATTACAATAAACAAATAGAAACAAATATAAGCGAGCCCGATAACGAGTATACGGTTCACGAACATATACAAACCTATGTTTACCAATATAAACAAGCCTACATGAGTTGAGCCCATCATTGTTTGAGATCGGTTCGTTTACTAAACGAGTATAGAAATCGATCTGAAACTGTAGCTAAAGCTTGACTTGTTTGCTTAACGAATGAGCTCGTGCCAAACTCATTCAGTTTGGTTCGTTGCAGCCTTGTAAGGGACAAAGATTCTCTCATGTGTAGCAAAACAACATCGTTTTGGTACACAATACGGAACCCAAACATGTACCAAAACAATATTATTTGGTGCACAACACTTTTCCAAACAGAAGGGAATCCACTTTAAAATATAAAAGTCATGTATTCATCTTAGTTCAGTTGTTAAAAATAAAGTACATAATATTTTTTTTTTAGATCTATATGAAGAATTACTATTGTCTTGATTTCTTTTATGCGAGCTGTGAAATTGTTGTTAAGTAAAAAATTGATTAAGCAGATTTAAGGTAAATGCCAAGAACAATATGGGTTTAACAGCTTTTGACGTCTTTCAACTTCCAATGGAATTGGACAACAGAGAGATTGGGGAGATACTATGCCGAGCTAAAGCATTGAGAGGTATATCTATTAACCATGACCCCCTTGAAGAAATAGATGATCAGATCAACAAAAATAAGTCACTGCATGTGCCACAAATTAAACAAGTCATTTGGACTTAATGTGCACAAGAAATCGTCAGATAGAGACATGTCTCAGGCGGTACTAACAGTGGCTGTACTGATTGCAACAGCCACATTACAAGCTGTGCTCAGCCCTCCTGGTGGATTCTGGCAAGATGACTACTTCCCATGGTGGAGGGAGTGTTTCGTAGAGGACCACATCTTGCAGGGAGGTCAACAATGAAACCATGCCAGTTCTGTGTTTTCTATTTGTTGAACAGCGCAACATTTTATGCGTCCATGAGCATAATCCGACTCCACACAATAGGCCTTCCTCGTAGACTACTAGATATATCCCAAATCTTTCTCAGTGCCACCTATTGTTGCCCTTTGTTCCTCATCACTCCGCGATACACGGACTCAATAATCTCCCATTCTGCTAATACTTCTATTTGCTCAGAATTTAATTCAAAACATCGCATTTATAATGCTCACATCTATTCACTTTTCCTTCTAACTAGCTTCTTGATAATGTGTAATTGCACTGAAGTTCAAATCTCTACTTCATCCTGGTTAGGAGTTCAAGTATTCATGGTTCGACTCTTCAGAACTTGACATATCAACATTTGTGTGTGCGCGCATGGTTCGACTCTTCAAAACTTGACATATCAACATTTGTGTGTGCGCGCCTATTTATTTATTTATTTTTTCTCTATGTAGTTTGACTTCTTTTTATATGAGTGAAAAATCACGTCATCATGATGCTAATCATTATAATAACATTCCATAAATATAGTTGGAACGGTTGGACCTCACTAAAAATATTTACCATATATTTACGGACTACAAAATTAATTTGAACTTATAGATCTTATATTCGAAAAAATTATAAATAATTTGTTTGTTGGGCATGATAAATTAAATTTTGACTTTTTAAAGGTGAATCAAAATCTAAATTATGGTGAAATCCACTTCTCAATTACAGCAATATTAACAAAAAAAAAAATGGTGTGCAATCAAATCCTTTATATTATCTGCAACTTTACGTGCCCCAGGCTCCCAACCCTGTATAAATCCTGCCTTCACTGCCCGCCTTTCCAGTGGATACCACATGCCATTTTATTGCAGAAACTTTAAAAACTATTTAAAAGTTATTAAACATTTCAATCAGTTGTAGAAGATAGTGTTGCAAAATAAGTGAAAGATATAGTTGGGCTTGTTTTGGAGATGATTGACTCTGTGTGGCTTTCTTTGTCACTTTTAATTCTTATCATGGCCTCATAGGTTATTTTATATGGACACTTCAAAAGTGATAAAGTATCCTGACATGAGATACATGTATGAAAATATTGGGCACTATTAATTAAACATATACTTAAAAAAAAAACATATTTAATCATACAATTTTATTATATTATTATTTTTAAATGACTACACCGAACACTTTGTTACAAAAAAACATTATTTTGTTCTAGAAAATAAAATAAAATAAAATAATTATTTAGAAGTGTCCATGTGTCATTCGGTTAAGAAATTTAATAATTTTGACCCATGAATTTGTACCCATATCTGATAAACGTGCCCAAATCCATGTAACATGGCCCATAAATTGTTATGTAATGTACCTTAATTAATTAATTAATTCCTTGAATTTTTTTTTTCTTGGATACAATTTTTTAACTCATTACAAAAAAGAAAAAGAAAAATAAATTACTCTGACCTCTTTTTAAGGTTTGGATTTATTATTAAAGTTCTTAAAAAATCACCTAGCACTCTGGTTTAGTAATTTAAACCATCCCTAATGTTATATATGTATAAATTTACCAATTTACCCTTCATATACTAAATCATATTAAAAGAAAAAGAAGAAGAAAACATCAATATAACAAAATAGACTAAAAAAACCCCAAAACCTTACTCTAACTATTTTCACCCTTCCACTGTCGAACCCATCACCTACTTTCTATCATAGAAAGCACGGACACAGACGCGGTGCTGTTGAACCCATCGCCTACTTTTTATCATAGAAAATACAATACAAATACGAGATACAGGTACAAAATACGACAAATCTAAAAAAAATAAGACACGAATATGATATAGATACACCAAAAAAATATATATCTTATATTATTATATAAATAATTTTCATTTTTTTTTGTCCATACAATCATGAATAAAATCACTAATTTAGAGCTTAGACCTAAATATTTGTTAATTTTGTTTTCTTAAATTTTATATTATTATTTTTAATTACTTCATAATATATTTTAAATTACATTGAATCCCATCCTTGAAAAAAAAAAAAAAAAAAAATTATAAAACCACTTCTCATGCCCTGAAAGTGTTCAAAGCGTGTCTGCCATATCACAACACCCTTATGTCTCTCTTACACACAACATTTCTCATCTAAACTGTCATCACTCCACCACTGCCAGATCCACCATTGCCATCTCATCAACCCCCACCCTCACCACCACCTGCCATCTCCTTCGACTCCATCAACGACCTTCTTTTCTACCTCTCTCTCCTCTGTTATTGTCTTTCTAATACCCTTCAAAAACAAAAATTAAAGAAACTGTTCTAAACTCCGCAATAAATTTGATAGTAACAGGTGAATTTTTTTCACAATCCACCACCACCAAATCAACATCCAAAGAAGCCAATCAACTAATCACCATCTTCAGCATTCTATGTACAAAATGTTGATGCATGTATGTTCATAATATATTTTTTTTCTGAACTGTTATGTGTTTGCTTTATACAATACAAAGAGCGTAGGATGTGTATGATACTTTAGTCAAGTGTCTCTAATGTGTTGACCAAGTGTCCAAGATACTTCAACCAAGTGTGTCTTAAATGTGTTGGCAAGTGTCAGAAATTAAATAAATAAATAAATAAATAAATAAAATTTAAATAATGGACAACTATAAAGTGTTAGACTCGTGGTTCAAAGTGTCTATAGAGTATCGGTGTCGGACACGAATTGGTGCTTCTTAGATCCCCAACTCTTCACAAGGAAAATCATTCGAAGCCTCGTTCAATTTGTCGAAATCTACTCATAACCACCTGGCTCTCATATGTCTACAATTAATTAATTTGTAAATAAAACAATTAATGTGTGTGCCTGCCTCCTCCGAAGTCTAACAAATGATCCAACGGTTTCAATCACTCTCATCAGCTCTCCACCCAACCGCACCGCTCTCGGTCTGCCCCTTTAATGAATCCTCCATTTTCTCTCCTCCTTCCCCACCCTCCATCACCATCCGCGCGTCCCTCCATTATTTAAGAATCTTACACTGTCAACTCTTTTAATCTTTTTGAAAAAATGGTTTTTAAGGGGATAAATAATACTAAACAAAAAAAACGATGTAATTAATTCTATAAAAGCGCGTAAGTGTCTCCGTCGATAGCTAAGGCCTTTGTTGACATTTTTTGTCCGAGGACGCTGCACTGAATTTTCTGGCATCGTGTAAGAAGGTTTATAGCAAGACTCCTTTAAAAGATCGAGAAGAGAGGTAGGTGGTGACAATGCTAACTTGGCAAACATTTTCAGCACATATAATATAAAACCGTAGCTGTCTTAGAATGGATGCCAGGTTGAGGGAGGCTGCTTATGAAGGAAACATCGAACGCTTGTATGCATTAATTCGAGAGGATCCAAGTATTTTGGAGTGCAATATCGATGATAAATTGTTAGCTGAGACTCCTTTACATGTGGCTGCATCAACTGGTAACCATCACTTCGCCGCAGAAGTCATGAGGTTGAAGCCGTCGTATGCCAGGAAGCTCAACCCGGATGGCCTTAGTCCCATGCACCTTGCTCTTCAAGGTGAACATGATCGCATGGTGGAGTGGTTCGTCTCGATTGACAACAGCCTAGTCCACGACAAAGGAAGAGAGGGCACAACTCCTTTGCATCATGCGGTTGCTGTGGAAAATGTCAATCTTTTGAGATTGTTCCTATTGGCTCGCCCACGCTCTATTGAAGATTTGATAGCTAGACGAGAAACTGCACTGCATATTGCTCTCAAATTCCACAATCAGCAAATTTTTGAAGTGTTGGTGGAATGGCGAAAAAGGGTTGAGAAGGAAGACATCTTGAATTGGGCTGACGAGGATGGCAACACTCTCTTGCATATGGCAACATCAAAAAATCAAATCCAGGCAAGTTTGTCATCCAAATTAAATATATATATACAAGCAATTCTTTTTTTCCTATTGTACAATGATTTGAGAGCCAATATAATCTTCTCCATGTTTATTTCATGATTAATTAACGCTGTCTCTTGTCTACCTTATAGGCAGTAAAAGTGTTGTTGAGCGAAAAAGTGATTAAAAAGATAAATGTCAATGCCAAGAACAACATGGGCTTAACAGCTTTGGACATCTTTCAAGTACTTCCAAAGGAATTAGACAATAAAGAGATCGGGAATATGCTATGCGGAGCTAAAGCATTAAGAGGAATATCTGTTAACCATGATCCCCTCAAAGAAAAACATGATCATATCACCAAAAACAATCTCAAAAGATTAACATTTTCCAGAGGGATGTTTGATTGATTGGTCAGATTCTTTGCAGAACCAGTAAGATTGGGAACCCTAAGGGCGAGGAACCCTAATAATTGTAGGGGACGATGAGGGCGTGGATTCAGAATCCACGATTTCTATGTGTTCAGGAGTAGTCGAAGTGCTCATGATGCAAGATCGAAAAGATGAAGAACTAACCTGATGAGATGACGGAATGAAGAACTCAAGAAACGCAGTGAGAACAGAAGTAACTCTTATGGAACCTCTCAAAGTAGAGTGGCAATGGGCAATCTTCGAACCTTCTTTTGGCAAAATAGATAACCGTGCAACTTCAATTCCCTTTTTAATAGGAGTCATAATCCAATTAAAGAGGGAATGGAGGGCAAAGTGTGGAGGGAAAAATTTCCCTCCAATGACAATTGTACACATCATCATAGCATATTAGTATCTGTCACAAATTTCAGAAGCCCATCTTGCTCAAAGCCCAGACCAAGCCTGGTGTTAGCCCAAAATCTTAGTCGCTAGCCTAAGATCGCAGCTGTCTAATCTCTAGCATCGCTCAAGCCCGAACCAAGAGATCCAGCTCGCCAGCGAAGTCACATGGACCAGGTTATGTACGGCCCAAATCCATTAAAAGAAGATTAGTCCTGTCAGAAGAAGGATACAGCAAAGAAAGAAACTGCTATATAAAGAAAATTATACAAAGGAAAGAACTCTATTTGTAAAGAATTTTTATATGGAAAGAATTGGAAGACAACTAATGCGAATCCTACCATAATTCAATCACTATTTTGTGTATAAATAGAGACCCAGGCCTCCAATAAAAGGATCAAACAATTCTACGCTTCTTTATACATTATTCTTATTTATTTTTATTACTTTTTGAATGAGTTGTTTTATTTTTCTCAATCATTATTAATTGAGCGAAATTTTGCACCTACAAACAGAAACTACATGAAAGAAATTCTTCAAGTTACCCATTTACCTAAGCAATATGTATTTTTCTTAAGCACTCAATTATCTTGGATATGGCCTTTAAATAAATAAACTACGCGTGAAGACCGACTACTGGGTACTTTTTTGAAAGTTTATTTATTTATTTTTCGCTACTTTTTTGAAAGTTGAGGTTGTGGACGTCTGTTAACTTAGACCATTACTTTTTCTGCCTTTTCAAGTAGGTCCTAGTACGAATTTTCTTTGGGTTTGGCGGAATGGGACCTGATATTATCATCTTATAAGTCTTAATTCCTTGACATATACTATAAACTAAACATATTATATTTTCATCTCATAATTCTTAATTTGTTTATCTACTTGGGGACTCTTGGCCTTGACTTGGAGTCGAGATTTTAAAAAGGCTTATTTACTCGGATTGTCCCTACCATGTCATAATTTTACTGTTCACGGCTGACAATCTGGACTTGTTGAACCTCCTTTGTCCGAATTGTCCTATTCATTCATCAATTGGTAGGGATGGGGGACCATTTCAGTGTAAGAAAATTATTGAATTGACGTAAAGTTTCATGATCCTCTTTCTAATTTAGCTAGGGCCCACTCTTAAGGTACTACACTACTTTTCACATGTTTGGTCGTCCATTGTCACCATAAAAGTTGAAAAGTACTAATCAAGGGTACACACTTATTGTTCTGTGGTGATGTGTCGAGTGCAATTATATTTATACTCCCTCTATTTTAAAACAAGATGTCTTGTCTTCTTTCTTCTTCTTCTTCTTCTTCTTCTTCTTTTTTTTTTAAATAAATATCATATTTCACAATTCACAATACTATTTTTTTTTTAATATTTCTAATTTATCCTTAGTTTAAATTTCTAAAAATAATTAAACTACATGTAAACCCATTATAAAAAGCTAGCAACATAACATTCATGAATTATAAAATAAACAAAGTATGAAGTAACAAACAATTTCCAGTCGAGTGACTCCAACATTTAAGAAGTCTATGTTAATGAAATGGTCAAACCAGTCAATCCACTAATTGAAGACAAAATTTTAAAGGGTAAATATGAAATTTTATTTATTATCACAATAATAAAATATATTAAGAATTAATCCTCTAAAAAGTGACAACTTTTGTGGAACAGAGGAGTATTTTTTTTAGCGTAGAGTACAATCATTGCTACAGTACTGGATACAACAAACTAGTCAAAAGAGAAGAAGAATAAATAATGTTAAAAACATTTTAGATAATATGTGAATATCGTATTATTGTATTAAGTAATATATATTCATAGCATATTAAAAGTTACTCCGTATTAAACTTTAATTTTACACACTCTCATTCTTTTATTTTGAGTTATTAATCTCAATTTACCTATTGAAATACAAAGAATGCCATAAGTTTTGCTAATTACCTATTTTCATTATCTTTGAAGATGTTTCCTCTTTGTAATTAACTATTAATCATGGTTTGGTTAATTAGTTGCTTTAAATTTTTTATTAATGTTGCTCTTACATTATGTATTATTTACATATACACCATTTTTAATGCAATTAATCTGAGGGACTTTAAGGATTTTATCATTCATGTCAAAGAATGTTTTTCATTATTTATTTATTTATTATTTATTTCAAAAAACTCACACACTCATTTGTCATTGAGAAGACTCGAACCCTCACCTCCAACGTTAAAATAAATACCAGAAGACTAACCCTTCCACAATCTTAAATAAATTGGTCACCATTTTTTTTTCCCTCATTTCACTTCATTTTTTTTTTTTTTCCCTTTTTTATTGAATTATGAATTTTTATCAGAAGAATTCCAGTAGGACCAGTACTTCTAATGAGTGGTGTAATGAAAAGTACTGGAATCACCTCCCTTGCACATTTTAGTTGTTTTTACAAATATGAACAGTAAAATTTTGTTCCATTAATTCTTTTCATTTGAAGTGAGATCTTATATTACCATTTAAGTTCCGTATTTATTAATGTAACTTAATTTATATGTAAAAAGTAATATAATTTAATAAAAGTGTGGTAAGTAGCTCCATGGTAACTTGGATTTTGGTTGTCGATTCATCCCAAGGACCTCGACAACTTTTACTCAAAAAGTACGGTGAATTGGGATTGCTATGGATCCATGGCTTTTTTTCCAATTTCATTTTTAGAAGGGTAATGTTTCTAGGACTCTCTCTCTTTCCTGAGAAGAGCCATAAATTCTTCTTATTTAATTATTAAATTAAAAAATATATTTTACAATGAATAAACTATTTCAAAAGGATAAGAAAAAATAAAATATACTGATATAATTATAAAGTCCACGGATATTAGTTAACACCTAGATTATTTGTTGGTAACACAGACTTACAATTTGGCCAAGAAATTGAAAAAGAGTAGAAGAAAATGTAAAGTTACACCATTAAAATATTAAAATGGTTTCAATTTAAACGGGCTACATATAAAATATTACTTGGGTAGAGTGAACAAGAAAATTGTGACATTGTGATTTGGATGACTGGGAGTGCTAATCAACATTTTGAATTTGAAATTAAAAAAATATATATAGTTTAAATTTAAATTTAAATTATAATAAGTAAATATTTATTTCAATTTTTTTTAGAAGGTTAAAAATGAAAAATATATTTGTTGGTAGTTAACTTTTATCTCTCATCTCTTAATTCACCCAATTTTGGGTGGGTAGAAAAACATAAAACAATCATCCCTTGTTTCCTTCACTCTTCCCTTTCTTCCAACCAAACATGAAAAATTTTCAATCCCGCTCTCTCATCCATCCATTCTCAATCATTCCCTCCAACCAATCATACAATTAGGTTACGATAGCATAGAATAAAAAAGGTGGAAGGTTTAAAATTAAGTGTGAGATTAGTTAGAACATTGTGTGACCTAATCTCTAGAGTTTTGCGAGATACATTTATGTAGAATTTGTTAGATAATTCAATTCAGTAAAGTTTAATTTATTTTGCATTATATATATAAATTTATTAATCAATACAATTTTTTTATAAAAAATTAATTAAAATTTTTCAGAAAGACACTGGTCTTGTTACAAATTATACAATCTCAGACAGTTTAAGTAAGATGAAGTTAAAGTATTTATATGTACTAGTGGGCTATCTCAAAATGATATGAGTTATTTGGAATAAAATCCAAGAACAAACTGTAGGGACTTGAGTTTAAAGCGAACTATCATATTATGTGGTAGAATAGACTATTACAATTAAATCGGTTTTTCAAGATCTTGAAATATGAAAACCCTTGGCCAGTATCATATATTCATATAGGCGGTGGAATGTGTGATTATACCGTGTCCAATTTAAGCTTTATGAGAGATAAGAATATAAGAAAATAATTTTTTTAAAAAATATAAATTTTGAAAAGAAAACAATATATATATATATATATATATATATATATATATATATACACACACACACACACTCCAACCTGCCCTAGCTTAAGAAGAGTTGTACCTCATTAATAGAAGTAAAAATTCCCTAATTTTTTTCTCAAACGTAAACGCGGCACCAACATTAACATTTTATTTGAATACAGAACTGAAGTTACGGGAACCTAGACAACAAGGGTAAACATAAAATCAATCAAAAGCGGAACGAAGGGGATAATGTATGCTACAACTTTCAAGTCCAAGTGTTCCAGTCTGTTGAAAACAGTATCTGAAAATGAAAGCACAAAAAACAACAATTGAGTAACCAAACTGAGATTTTGAGGAAGCGAGGTGAGGGATAAGTTGGGGCCGGCAAATCGGCACACACACACACAGTAGAGGCTACGGAAGAAGTGTATGGATATGTTTGATGGGTTTCTGTCGTAGAGCTGGATTGTGTGCAAGGAGGTATAAAAGATCACACTATTGACCAAATAGAAAACAAAGAAGAGTCCCGGTTTCAATGTTGATGCCGTCCCTGCAACATTTGCTCCTTCAGGAAACGACATTCCCTCCTTCGCATCATCTTTCCCTCCTATTCCAACAGGAGGGTTCATCATAGCTTGGAACGTCATTCCTGCTAATAGTGTAGCATCCTTCAGCTTCTTTTCTTCTTCTTCTTCTTGTGCCATCGTCGGTATTCCTTCAAGGGGATCATGGCTAATGGAGGCTCCTCTCAATGCTTTAGCTCGGCGTAGCTTAGCCTCAATCACACGGCTTTCCAAATCAATGGCAATGTCCAAAGCTGTTTTGTTCTTCTTGTTCTTGGCATTTATCTCCATCTTTCTATTAAATTCTTTGCTTAACAACAATTCCACAGCCTGCACGGTGTATCAGATATATCAAGGTATCTATTAATTAATTAATTAATAAGCAATCAATTCTAATTCTGATAATAATAATAATAATAATGATATATGTTGTTATACAAGAGATCGACTTGCCTCGGTTTGATTGTTGGATGTTGCCATATGCAAGACCGTGTTGCCATCTATGTCGGCCTTGTTTAAGATGTATTCCTTGTTCCTACGCTTTAGCCATCCCACCAACCTCTCAAAAATCATCGGATTGTAGTGTTGTAGAGCAATATGTAGTGCGGTTTCTCGTCTAATTGTTTTATCTTCAATGGAGTCTGGGCAAGACAGTTCAAACGATCTCAAAAGATTTATATTTTGCTGTGCAATCACATAATGCAAAGCCGTCCTGCCCTCTCCCGCATCGTGTCGGACCGTGTTTCTATCATGCTCCACCAACCTTTCCACCACCTCATCATGCCCATTGCGCAGAGCAACGTGGATGGGACTTAAGCCGGAGTAGTTCAACTTCGAGGCATATGAGGGCTTCAACCTCAAGACTTCTGCGGCAAAGTGTGAGTGACCCATTGATGCAGCTTCATGTAAAGGGGTATCTATAAGCAATCTTCTATCAATATAGTGGTCCAAAAGAAATGAATCCGGATGACAATAGAATTCAAAGAAACGGGGAAGGTTTCCCGTACGAGAAATCTCCATCAAGGTCTCATATGGGTCCATTCTAAGACAACTCCACCTATATACGTATATGTGTTTATTTATATATAGGCAGTAGATCGAAGAAGATTGCTTTATATTATATATATGCACGCATGAATTCTCTTGTTAAACCTCTCAGCAGCTATAAATGGAGCTCCTGCCCGAGGCAACATGGAAAGAGATCGAGTGCAACCTCTAAATAAGAAGGAAAGACCGGGGGTGCCGCCTCGTACTTCTTTCGGTCGGGCCGAGGCCGCTTGGTCGGAGCTTCCTATATCTACTATCTGAGTTTCAACTGCAGCTGCTCTGGAAACTTCCGTGGGTAAACGGTAGTTACTAAAAAGAAGGGTTAATTTTAAAAAAATTCCACTAATTTCAATTTTGATCATAAATTCTTAATTTATTTCAAAAAATTTCCCTACACTTATAAAAGTAATCACATTCTCTCAATATTCCACTCCAACCCATTAACGGAGCTGTGAAATATTGAATTTGACTATGCCATTTAATATTAAATTAGAAAATATATAATAATAATTTATGAAATTACAGTATTACCCGGTCTTCTTCTTCCTCTTCAACCCCTCCCTTTGCTGCTCATCTTCTGCACGATTAGAGAGCCAGCACGAAGGGCAATTTCACGATGGCCTCTACTTTGAACAACGAATTAACCAAAATCCAAAAACAAGGAAGAGGCCTAAGGCAACCACAACACTTGAATTGAACTTGAAGACGGAGATCGTGACGACGTGGGAGGTTAGGAACATTAGCGACGCTTGAGCTCTTTTCATGCTTCCATTGTTTCTGAGTCTCCGGCTGAGGGAGTTGGAGAGATGAAGCGGCAAGGTAAGAGGTGGAAGACGAAGCGGCAATGTCACGATTCCCAGTTGCAAAAACCGTGCACCAATCGCACCTAAACATAACCTATCTCCATAACTTAACCAACAACCTCTCCACCGAAATTATGACATTGACACGGCCTCATCATAATAGTTTGTGCTCGCACTCCGTTGCTACCGATCCGTTTTTCATTGTCGGTTCAATTCGCGCGCCAATAAGTTTCGTGTCTTGGTCGTTCAATCCTGCTTTGCCTATTCATTCCATGGCTGCAGTTCAGACCTCCATCGTGGCGTTCGTCGCTGCAACTCTGACGACGCAACAACGACAATTTAGGTGGTGAGGGTGCAAATCGTTGCCTAAATCTTTACAATTACACATCGATTTGATCAGTTTCGCCAACAACTTTAATTTCTGAACATAATCAAGACCAGGTTCGACGATCTTGAAATTTTCGGAATCATAGTCGTTGATGGTGGGATTGAGAATGAGCTTGAAGTCGGCAAGGGAGAATTAAGAGGCACTGCCATCGTGGAGGACGCCGGGGAAAGATGAGGTGTGGGTTTGATTTATATTCTTGATGATCTTTTTTAGGGTTGGGATTTGGAGCTGATTGAAGGTACTTCTGGTGAAATTTTTATGTGCCCTAAAAAGAAATAGGGATAATTTCATTTACCTCCCCTGAGGTTAGGTGTAATTACAAGCGATATCCCTTACGTTTCAAAAATTATAGAAACTTCCCCTTAATGTGACCTGAGTTAAATTCCGATGGCATTCTTGTCAAATGACTAAGATAACCTTATTGTATAAAATAAAAAATTATCAAAATGCAAAATGATAAAAGCTACCCCCAATTACAAAATTAAACAACCAAACTTCAGCACCGGCATCCTTGCTCACCGCCGGTCAGTCTCGCTGTTGAAATTGTGCATCGCCGCCGCCATTTCAGTTCACTTCGTCGCCAGATCAGAGCGCCGCTTCACCGCTTAGCTCACTAGTTCATCGTCGGTATCTTGTGTCGCTAGGCTCGATTTCTCTTTCTACAGCCCCTGTGATCACCGACAGCAGATCCTTCATTCATCGTCATCTACAAGAGTCTGTGAACGCTGTTCCGAGCTGCTTGCACACCAATCAGACCTCAAGCCGATAAGCACCGATAAGAGCATCACCATCGTTCAATTCAGACCCAGTCCTTATTGTCACCATCATCGGAATAACCACTGTGCTTATCGCAGCTAGAATAGCGACTCTTCCAGTAGCTGTTCGTCGCCACACTCTGTCGCCACCGCAGTACTCCCGTTCTTTCTCGCCGTCGACTGAGCACATCCTTGCTCGTCTGACGTCGCCGGAATAGCGACTTTCGTTGTTCGTTACCACACTGCCGCCACCGCGTCATCGCCGTTCTTCTTGTTCGCCGTTGATTGAGCACATCCTTGCTCGTCCTTAGTGGTTATTCATAGTTTGTTGCCGCCCGATGTTCTGTCTGTCCTTGCTTGCCGTCCCGACCAATCCCTTGTGTACCTCTGTTTGGGACATCATAATATATATCTATACACACACAGACACACACATCCTAAAGACCTCTTTGATGTCCTGCTCCGTCCATTCCTTGATTCGGATAGCAGTCAAAATATGAAAAATTTGGGTTTTAGAAGAGTTTTTTTTTTTTTTTTTGGTAGATAGGTTATTTTAATACAAAAGTAAGGGCAAATGTGGTATTACAGGGTTAAAAATAGCTAATATCATAAAAAATCATCATTGACCGGCGTTAACTTTCACCAGAGGGGCTAAGTGTTAAGACGGAGCAAACCTTGAGGGAGGACAGTGTAATATTTGAAACATAAGGGGTACCGCCTGTAATTACGCCTAATCTTAGGGGAGGTAAGTGAAATTATCCCAAAGAAATATGCCTTGATTTGTTGATGTTTGGATGGTGGTTTTGGTTTTGGTTTAGAGAGGGATAAGGGTAAAAGTTTCAGAGGGAGGGATTGAAGATGAAGAAGAAGATGGGGTATTTCTGTAATATCACAAATAATTATTATACTTTTAATTTAATATAAAATAGTAAGGTTAAATTCAACATTTCACAGCCTGATTAATAGGTCAGACTCGAATATTTGGGCAATGTGATTACTTTTTAAAGTGTATGGAGTTTTCTAAAACAAGTTGGGGGTTTATGATCAAAAATTGAAAGTAATATTCACTGTGCTTATCGCAGCTAGAATAGCGACTCTTCCAGTAGCTGTTCGTCGCCACACTCTGTCGCCACCGCAGTACTCCCGTTCTTTCTCGCCGTCGACTGAGCACATCCTTGCTCGTCTGACGTCGCCGGAATAGCGACTTTCGTTGTTCGTTACCACACTGCCGCCACCGCGTCATCGCCGTTCTTCTTGTTCGCCGTTGATTGAGCACATCCTTGCTCGTCCTTAGTGGTTATTCATAGTTTGTTGCCGCCCGATGTTCTGTCTGTCCTTGCTTGCCGTCCCGACCAATCCCTTGTGTACCTCTGTTTGGGACATCATAATATATATCTATACACACACAGACACACACATCCTAAAGACCTCTTTGATGTCCTGCTCCGTCCATTCCTTGATTCGGATAGCAGTCAAAATATGAAAAATTTGGGTTTTAGAAGAGTTTTTTTTTTTTTTTTTTGGTAGATAGGTTATTTTAATACAAAAGTAAGGGCAAATGTGGTATTACAGGGTTAAAAATAGCTAATATCATAAAAAATCATCATTGACCGGCGTTAACTTTCACCAGAGGGGCTAAGTGTTAAGACGGAGCAAACCTTGAGGGAGGACAGTGTAATATTTGAAACATAAGGGGTACCGCCTGTAATTACGCCTAATCTTAGGGGAGGTAAGTGAAATTATCCCAAAGAAATATGCCTTGATTTGTTGATGTTTGGATGGTGGTTTTGGTTTTGGTTTAGAGAGGGATAAGGGTAAAAGTTTCAGAGGGAGGGATTGAAGATGAAGAAGAAGATGGGGTATTTCTGTAATATCACAAATAATTATTATACTTTTAATTTAATATAAAATAGTAAGGTTAAATTCAACATTTCACAGCCTGATTAATAGGTCAGACTCGAATATTTGGGCAATGTGATTACTTTTTAAAGTGTATGGAGTTTTCTAAAACAAGTTGGGGGTTTATGATCAAAAATTGAAAGTAATAGTTTTTTTATTTATTTATTTTTTTTTTATTTTTAAGTTAACTCCTAAAAAAAATACAATTATTTAGTTATTCAATTAAATAAGTAGTTTGATAATATAATTTGGAAACCCCCCCCCCCCCCCCCCAAAACACACACACACACACACACACACACGTAATAATCTTAATTAACATTTAAAAGTCACGTCTTCAAATTTTCACTACTTAATATTTAATTTTACCAAGTAACATTATTTTATTTTTGGATATTTGCGCTAAATAGTATGTTGTTTTTATTTCTAGTAAGGTGTTATTTGATAATATTAAAAATTAAATACTAAAAAAATTAAGAATTGTATTTTAAGTGGTAATTAAAAATAAATTTTTTTTAATGGTATCTTTTTGAGTTTTAATTGTTTTTGCAAATATAAACAATGAAATTTGTTCCCTTCTTTTTTCATTTGACATGATATCCTATATTAGCATCTAATTTTTAACTCAATGTGTGAATTGGTTCCGCGGGAACAACTACTATTATGCTGTGCATTCCATCCATGACGACCTTGACTGCTTTTTCTCGAAATGTAAAATTAGTTGGGATGGGCACTGATTATCCGGGAAGTTTCTGGGTTCATGAGGGAATCTGCACTTATTTTATGAACCGTGTGGGCCGGTGGCACTGGGTCGGCACTTAATCCTTTTCAAGACAATTTCACCAAAAGTATCTAATTTTTAACTCCATGTGTGAACTGACAATTATGCTACTCAGGCAAATTAATTGGGATGGCAGGACTTTCTGACAACGAGTACCCGGGAAGTTTCCGGGTTTATAATTAAGGGGGACCTGCACTGATTTTTCCCCGAATTTTTTCCTGAACGGACCGTGGGACATGGGTTAGCCCATAATCCAAGTTTGTCAAACTCAATCTTTTCCACGACACAACCAAGTTGAGCGAAAAGTCAAATTTCACTGCTGCGGGTCCAAGACGTTTTAAGCCCAAAGTAAAAAATAAAAACGTTGGCTAAACATCCCTTACCGAAGAGATACTGATGTTGCATTGCAAGTGCTGGGGGTCCCGGATAGCTGTCACAATGGTCTCAGAATTGAAAAATTTCATATACTTTCATATATGATTCCACTACATGACCTCTTTTAAAAAGTTAAAATAAATTATAGAAGTGGGAGCAACTATTTTGGCTTTGCATGACGACCTTGACTAAGTTGATGGCCGGCCTTTTTGACAAAGTTTAACCAGGGAAGTTTCCGGGTTTATAATGGGAATCTGCATGTTGCTTTTCTTGGAGTCCCACTTTTAAAATAAGTTTTTCATTCGAGGACGAAGTCCTACTTTTCATAAAAAAAAATACTAATAATAATAAATTTCAACAAAATTTTATTACCAACACACTTCCTCTTTTACCCTTTCCAACAATTATTCACCATGTACTAATAATGAAAAAATAGTAGGCCACCCATTTGTTTTATTCCTTGCTCTGCTCTCTATACTGTGATTCTAACTGACAATAATACTGTGAAGCAATGGTCTCAGAATTGGAAAATTTCATATACTTTCATATATGATTCCACTACATGACCTCTTTTAAAAAGTTAAAATAAATTATAGAAGTGGGAGCAACTATTTTGGCTTTGCATGACGACCTTGACTAAGTTGATGGCCGGCCTTTTTGACAAAGTTTAACCAGGGAAGTTTCCGGGTTTATAATGGGAATTTGCATGTTGCTTTTCTTGGAGTCCCACTTTTAAAATAAGTTTTTCATTCGAGGACGAAGTCCTACTTTTCATAAAAAAAAATACTAATAATAATAAATTTCAACAAAATTTTATTACCAACACACTTCCTCTTTTACCCTTTCCAACAATTATTCACCATGTACTAATAATGAAAAAATAGTAGGCCACCCATTTGTTTTATTCCTTGCTCTGCTCTCTATACTGTGATTCTAACTGACATTAATACTGTGAAGCAATGGTCTCAGAATTGGAAAATTTCATATACTTTCATATATGATTCCACTACATGACCTCTTTTAAAAAGTTAAAATAAATTATAGAAGTGGGAGCAACTATTTTGGCTTTGCATGACGACCTTGACTAAGTTGATGGCCGGCCTTTTTGACAAAGTTTAACCAGGGAAGTTTCCGGGTTTATAATGGGAATCTGCATGTTGCTTTTCTTGGAGTCTCACTTTTAAAATAAGTTTTTCATTCGAGGACGAAGTCCTACTTTTCATAAAAAAAAATACTAATAATAATAAATTTCAACAAAATTTTATTACCAACACACTTCCTCTTTTACCCTTTCCAACAATTATTCACCATGTACTAATAATGAAAAAATAGTAGGCCACCCATTTGTTTTATTCCTTGCTCTGCTCTCTATACTGTGATTCTAACTGACAATAATACTGTGAAGCAATGGTCTCAGAATTGGAAAATTTCATATACTTTCATATATGATTCCACTACATGACCTCTTTTAAAAAGTTAAAATAAATTATAGAAGTGGGAGCAACTATTTTGGCTTTGCATGACGACCTTGACTAAGTTGATGGCCGGCCTTTTTGACAAAGTTTAACCAGGGAAGTTTCCGGGTTTATAATGGGAATCTGCATGTTGCTTTTCTTGGAGTCCCACTTTTAAAATAAGTTTTTCATTCGAGGACGAAGTCCTACTTTTCATAAAAAAAAATACTAATAATAATAAATTTCAACAAAATTTTATTACCAACACACTTCCTCTTTTACCCTTTCCAACAATTATTCACCATGTACTAATAATGAAAAAATAGTAGGCCACCCATTTGTTTTATTCCTTGCTCTGCTCTCTATACTGTGATTCTAACTGACAATAATACTGTGAAGCAATGGTCTCAGAATTGGAAAATTTCATATACTTTCATATATGATTCCACTACATGACCTCTTTTAAAAAGTTAAAATAAATTATAGAAGTGGGAGCAACTATTTTGGCTTTGCATGACGACCTTGACTAAGTTGATGGCCGGCCTTTTTGACAAAGTTTAACCAGGGAAGTTTCCGGGTTTATAATGGGAATCTGCATGTTGCTTTTCTTGGAGTCCCACTTTTAAAATAAGTTTTTCATTCGAGGACGAAGTCCTACTTTTCATAAAAAAAAGTACTAATAATAATAAATTTCAACAAAATTTTATTACCAACACACTTCCTCTTTTACCCTTTCCAACAATTATTCACCATGTACTAATAATGAAAAAATAGTAGGCCACCCATTTGTTTTATTCCTTGCTCTGCTCTCTATACTGTGATTCTAACTGACAATACTGTGAAGCAATGGTCTCAGAATTGGAAAATTTCATATACTTTCATATATGATTCCACTACATGACCTCTTTTAAAAAGTTAAAATAAATTATAGAAGTGGGAGCAACTATTTTGGCTTTGCATGACGACCTTGACTAAGTTGATGGCCGGCCTTTTTGACAAAGTTTAACCAGGGAAGTTTCCGGGTTTATAATGGGAATCTGCATGTTGCTTTTCTTGGAGTCCCACTTTTAAAATAAGTTTTTCATTCGAGGACGAAGTCCTACTTTTCATAAAAAAAAATACTAATAATAATAAATTTCAACAAAATTTTATTACCAACACACTTCCTCTTTTACCCTTTCCAACAATTATTCACCATGTACTAATAATGAAAAAATAGTAGGCCACCCATTTGTTTTATTCCTTGCTCTGCTCTCTATACTGTGATTCTAACTGACAATAATACTGTGAAGCAATGGTCTCAGAATTGGAAAATTTCATATACTTTCATATATGATTCCACTACATGACCTCTTTTAAAAAGTTAAAATAAATTATAGAAGTGGGAGCAACTATTTTGGCTTTGCATGACGACCTTGACTAAGTTGATGGCCGGCCTTTTTGACAAAGTTTAACCAGGGAAGTTTCCGGGTTTATAATGGGAATTTGCATGTTGCTTTTCTTGGAGTCCCACTTTTAAAATAAGTTTTTCATTCGAGGACGAAGTCCTACTTTTCATAAAAAAAAATACTAATAATAATAAATTTCAACAAAATTTTATTACCAACACACTTCCTCTTTTACCCTTTCCAACAATTATTCACCATGTACTAATAATGAAAAAATAGTAGGCCACCCATTTGTTTTATTCCTTGCTCTGCTCTCTATACTGTGATTCTAACTGACAATAATACTGTGAAGCAATGGTCTCAGAATTGGAAAATTTCATATACTTTCATATATGATTCCACTACATGACCTCTTTTAAAAAGTTAAAATAAATTATAGAAGTGGGAGCAACTATTTTGGCTTTGCATGACGACCTTGACTAAGTTGATGGCCGGCCTTTTTGACAAAGTTTAACCAGGGAAGTTTCCGGGTTTATAATGGGAATCTGCATGTTGCTTTTCTTGGAGTCCCACTTTTAAAATAAGTTTTTCATTCGAGGACGAAGTCCTACTTTTCATAAAAAAAAAATACTAATAATAATAAATTTCAACAAAATTTTATTACCAACACACTTCCTCTTTTACCCTTTCCAACAATTATTCACCATGTACTAATAATGAAAAAATAGTAGGCCACCCATTTGTTTTATTCCTTGCTCTGCTCTCTATATTGTGATTTTAACTGACAATAATACTGTGAAGCAATGGTCTCAGAATTGGAAAATTTCATATACTTTCATATATGATTCCACTACATGACCTCTTTTAAAAAGTTAAAATAAATTATAGAAGTGGGAGCAACTATTTTGGCTTTGCATGACGACCTTGACTAAGTTGATGGCCGGCCTTTTTGACAAAGTTTAACCAGGGAAGTTTCCGGGTTTATAATGGGAATCTGCATGTTGCTTTTCTTGGAGTCCCACTTTTAAAATAAGTTTTTCATTCGAGGACGAAGTCCTACTTTTCATAAAAAAAAATACTAATAATAATAAATTTCAACAAAATTTTATTACCAACACACTTCCTCTTTTACCCTTTTCAACAATTATTCACCATGTACTAATAATGAAAAAATAGTAGGCCACCCATTTGTTTTATTCCTTGCTCTGCTCTCTATACTGTGATTCTAACTGACAATAATACTGTGAAGCAATAAAACCCCATCTAAACTATACCTCTTTTGGAGAACACGGAGGAAAGAAACTCATGCCAAACAACAATCTGACATATGTCGACAAAACTGTGACCGAATCATCAATGAGACAAACAAAAATGGCCTGTCTTTTTCCTATATCTAATTTTTATATCTCTACAACTTTGTATAGCGGAAAGGCACGATAAAAATAAATAAATAAGTAAAGGGCAATATTAAAAAAAAAAAAAAAATACTTACTGAACTTAATTAAAAATAATAGTAAATTATACTGACCACCTCTTTAAACAAACCTTACACAAATAGACAACGGTGGGGCATGTGGGTTTCAAAATAAAATTATAAAAGAATAACTGTGTGTGTGTATATATATATATATATATATAGAGAGAGAGAGAGAGAGAGAGAGAGAGGCGATGGAGGTGGGTGACGGTGAAGTGGTGGGGGCATTTGGGTTTAAAATAAAAAAGAATAAAGATATATACGTGTATGCATGTGTGTGTAGATATATATATATATATATATATATATAATAAAATAAAAAGAACATAATGAGATTAGCCATTTCATGAAATTTCCTTGCCAGTTATGCGGGAGAGAAAATAGAAGGGGGTCGTTGAGCATAAGTATTAAATTTTAGGAGAAGTTAAAGTAGTAGATTTTGTAAATATTTTATTTGTGTAAAATTTGTCCAAATCAGCGTAATTTACCTTTCAAATATAGGACTTCTTCTTTGTCTTTCGAGGAAGCTTCTAGGGATCTTCGGATGGAAGCTGCACCGCCATTACCTTGATTGATTGTACAAGTAAAAGAAAACCCCAATTGATTCGTTTTGAAGAGAAGGGAGGAGAAAATGCTCAATTGACATACAGATTTGTCATCCTTTCCATTTAAAAGCTATCTTCTTCATCCACTCCGAACTGCCCGTCTATATATATATATATATATAGCTATCTTATATAATGGATGAAAGGTTGAAGAAGGCTGCTAAGGAGGGATGCACCAAACGTCTGCATAATTTGATTATAGAGTATCAAGGTATTTTGGAGCGCAATATCGATGGTGAATTGTTTGCTGATACTCCTTTACATGTGGCTGCATCAACAGGTGACCTTCGGTTTGCCGCAGAAGTGATGAGGTTGAAGCCATCATATGCCAGGGCGTTCAACCGAGACGGGCTTAGCCCCATCCACGTTGCTCTGCTGAATGGGCATGATGGCATCGTGGATTGGTTCGTCTCCGTTGATAGCACCTTGGTCCGTCAAAGACGAGGGGATGATGACATGACGTGTTTGCATTATGTGATTGCTCAAGGAAATGAAAATCTTTTGAGATTGTTTCTGTTGGATTGCCCAAGCTCCATTCAAGATTCCACAGCTAAACAAGAAACTGTACTTCATGTTGCTTTAAAACACAACCACCTTAGGATTTTTGAGGCGTTGGTGGGATATTTACAGAAGATCCAATACGAAGACATCTTAAACAGGCCCGATGAGAATGGAGACACCGTCTTGCATATGGCGGCGCGCAACAATCAAACCGAGGCTAGAATTCTCTTTTGTTTTGATCATGTACACAACAAAATAATGATTTATGGGCCAACACCACATCGATCATCTTCAACTTGTTGCTCTCTTTCAGAAATTTTTTTTTTTTTTTTGAGGCTATGTTTCGGTAGCATGAATGGAATTGGACCATAGCCTTAATTGTAAGGTTTAATTGTTGCTAATAATTGATCCACTTTTTGTCTGTGCAGGCTGTGAAATTGTTGTTGAGCAAAAAATTGATTAGTAAGATGGAGATAAATCGGGAGAACAAAATGGGCTTAACAGCTCTCGACATCGCCTCAATGGAATCAAGCAACAGAGAGATTGAGGAAATGATACGCAGGGGAGGAGAAAAAAAATCATTGAGCGAAATGTTTATTTACAATAATCCAGTGCTAGCGGAAATGAAGTTCTTGTTGGCACGAGATGATGTGCAGCGACTCCTACATTTAGTTGAAATGACGGCGGCCGCATTTATTGCAACGTCCGCGTTAGAGCCTGTGTTCCGGCGTTCCGGTAGATTACGGCAAATTAACACCCTTGGATCCTTTGCTTTCTATTTGTCCAAGAGTTTCTTGTTTTATTGGTCCATGACCACAATCCGTCGCCACTTCAAGGCCAATTTGCTAGTCAAAATACTCCAACTCTTTATCCACGCCAACTATTGTCGCTATGTCATCTTTCACCTGTCCACCTTATCCTTCAACTCCGGATCCCTGTTTTATGAAGCTCTCACTGCGGTTACTGAACTCTTGTTTTTTATCTGCACTCTGCAAGCTGTTTTTGGCTTCCTTGAACCACTTGTTCCGTCTTGGGGACACAGGATTTGAACAAGTACCATAATAGTTTATTACATGTTTGTTTCCTATTAATGCATAATAATAGATGATCTAGTAGTATTATTATATGTTTGTTTCCTTTTAATGAATGAGTAACAACAACTAGACTTATTGTTAAGCTTTCCATGTATAATTATTGTAAGCCATCAATCCTTGTTTCATCATAATAACAATTATATATGCTGTATGTATAACAATCCATCTCTTCCTCTCTCTCTTCTCTCTCTCTCTATTGATCGTGTAGTGTGTGCGCCTTTATTGTCATCATCATCCTTAAATATTTCATAGTTAAGGAAGAGTTAACAACCTTAATTATTAAATATTTGCTTACAAGTTAGAATAACCAACCAGTTGGAGGTGACAAACTACTTTCATGACAACATTGAATAAGAGAGATTCATTCTATTCAAGAGAAGCTTAATTATAATTTATTATGACTGATCATGAGTCTAATACAGATCAATTATCGCGAGTAATATATATAACTTCCAACTTCAAAGGGGAGGTGAGGGTTTATGCCTCAAGTGTATGCCATACAGCAGACCAATTTTCATGCCACATTCTTCCATATAAACAGTCGAACTATTGGATTGCTTCAACTGGTAAAGCATGAAATTTTGGTTCTTTCTCAACCAACATTCCATTTGTTTTAAACAAGAAACAAAATGCAAAAGATCGAAAGCATAAAGGCCTTCTGTGTGTGAAAATACATGGGATAACGAAGACCCTGCTCTGTGATCCATAATTACAAGTTAGACAGCTAAGGAATTTTAAATGGGTAAGCTCCCTTTGTGTTATGTTAAAATGCAAATCTCATGTTGGGAATACAGCCATAAGGGGATCTTTGTTGCTTAAATGTACTCCAGGAGTGCTATGGCTCCACAAACATAAACCTTGAGTGACCTAACAACTCCCAATTGTGCGATTTCAATACAACCATCCAGAATGTGGATTATCTCTGCAGTATACCCTCCTTTTCACCGCTAAACACCAGGACCGGCAAGCATCCAGAATGTGAATTAGCTCCACGGGTATACCCTCCTTTTCAAGGCCAAGAACCAGGCCCTGCAAAAATGAAGCAAGCAAAACTTGTGATAAAATTTAAAAGATTCGAATTTATTTTGTATGGTTAATTGGAGATAATTTCATTAATATACACCAGAAACTCCATAAAAGCCACCAAAAACAAAAAAAGACCACTAATTGAACATAAATATAGCAATTATGGCTAACCGTCTTTTTAGAAATGCTATCTGATCAAGAGGTATGCTGTTTGCCGTTTGCTCTAAACCCAAGATGGAGAAACCCTCTCGCTTCTTTTTCTCCAAGAAAATTTTCACAGAACTTACTGGGACTTCTATAATGGGAACCCACTTCTCTGCTGTCACACTGAAAACAGCAACGCTTGTTGATAAAATACTAAGCATTATAGCAAAATAAAGTTATTTCAAACATAAAAAGAACAAAAAATTTTTAATTTTTTTGGGTTAAATGGTAAGCTTTATAAAGAAAAAGAAGAATGTACGAAGCAAGAGCCCTGGAGCAAACAAGCAAACCAGTTCACAAGGCAAAACAAACACACAATTGGCCAAGGCCAAGCTCTACAAATACAGGAGCATGCTCAGAAAAACTATGAATACCCTCAATCCTATCTTTCAACTCCAGTACTGAAGCAAATGAGGTTGCACACCAAGTGTGATTTCCTGCAAAGACACATCCCTGCATAAAAAGCTGCAGCAAATCCTCCTCCTTACCCAAAAGTCTGAGCTCAGCACCTCGTTTCAGCTTCAATGGTGAAAGTTTAGCTCGGATACAACACTTGATAAGGCAAATGATGTGTTGTGGTGTTGCAGCTCTATTCCTAAATGCCCTGGCATTCCCTTCAAGCCAAATGAAGTAGACTGCAGCATTGAAAAGCAACTTGTGAATATTGAACTGTCTTGGTCTCCATGTACTAGAGCACCAAGAAATTAACTCTCCCCAACTTCTTGGTTCCACATAGAATCCTGCAACATGTTGAATGAACCCCCAAATATGTGCACTAAAACTGCAATTGAAGAAGAGATGGTCCAATGACTCTGCATCAGAGAGGCAAAGATAACAGGCATTGGTGTAGTGCTTCTTCCTCATTGGCTTAGAATCCAAAGTAAAAAGAACAGAATTCATGAAGGAGAAATCCTTTTAACACATTGTTATGGACTTATTGTAACAAAAATCAGCCTTATTCCTTCCATTCAATTGAAGGAGAAATCCTTTTAGTAACCATGAAAGAGTGTTCCAAACCTCAAAAGCCAGGATTACAAACATGCTGTCAGCCAACCATGACCCAGCAATTCTTCTAATATCATATTCAGATTTCATGCAAGCAAACATGACTCCGACGTAAAACACAATCGTTATGCAACAAAGTGCCCATGGAAGTAGTAAACATGTAAAGTCATAGAACAAATGGCAGAGAGCTTTATCAAAACCTAATGATCGAGTTGAAACTGCTTGTCATGTAGTATATTTGCCATCCGCAATGGCTAAACCAGCTGCTTTAAAAACCTGCTCCCTTAGGTTTGATTTTGGAACTTCCATTGGTGCTTCCTTTCTTTGACTTTAAATTTGAATATGTATCATTAACAAAAATAATATAAATAAGACCAAAGAAGACCTAAAACTTAAGAGCTGGAGATGTTTAAAATAGACTTGGAATATTATGATATTATTAGCAAAACATGATTTGTGAGGACAATTTTTTAACGATAAAAAGTTTGGATGGAGAAGCATGACAATGCAAGTTTCACTGGGAGAGCAGTTACTAGTTTCTAGTCTTTCCTCTTAACACCCTGTATAAAGCAGGACCAGTACTAAGTAATACTCTACTTCTTTTACATTTGGAAGTCTTAAAACAATGGATTTTTCTTTTCTTTTTTTTCTGTCATCTTTTCTAACGAGCAAGGATTAAATTGGTGGTGATGAGGATGGCATTGAAATACTATTTCTGGCAAGGCTAATTTTCTTTCTGATGCTTCATGACTTGCTTCGACATGTACTGTTTGGCTAATCATTTTCAGAGGTTAGGAGGAGGAAATGGTTGGACAATAACCAAGGGTCATACAACAACAATGACCCTGTAGTTTTTGATGACTCAAGTATTTCTTGGTGGCCTGGCGTGGATGAAGAAGTTCCATCTTCCTGAAGCTGAACTAAATGGTTTTCCATTTACTGAAAAAAATAAAAAAGACTAAAAATACACACAAAAAGAATAACAAAAAAGGGCAATAAAAAAAAAAAATAGTACCATTTTTGTTTTTAAAACAGAAGGTTGTATTACTTTGTTTTTTCTCAACGGCCATAAATTATTTGTTTCGTTTCGTATATATTTTTTTAACAGTTATATTATGTTTGTCTTTTTCTTAACGGCTATATTCCCAATGGCTATATTATGTTTATTTTATTCTAATGGCTATATTATATTTGTCTTTTTTCTAACGGTTATATTTCCAACGGCTATATTCTGTTTGTTTTTCCTTTAACAACTATATTCTCAATGACTATATAAACCACTCATTCTCTCATTTTTTTCAATTATAAAGTGCACTTCTTTACATTTTCAAATTCATTTTCTCTTCTTTGAGTCTTTATCTTTATTATAGAAAAAAATGGCTACATCATCACAATCTATTCCAGTGTCCGGGTCAATTTCTCCATTGAGTTCTTTTTCATCTTTTGCCGGGGAAGATTTTTTTGAAAAACGTCGAAAAAGGATGAATGCGGTGATGCAACTGTTATCACCTGAGAAGATAAAGGCATTCTTTCAATGTCGTAAGAGAAAATATATTAAACGTGATTGAGAGAAGTTAGCCAGCGGCTATTCCAAGATTATTTTGTTGTAATTCCCATTTTTTACCTAAGATGTTTTGTAGACGATTTCGGATGTGACGAGAGTCTGTTTGTTTGCATTTTAAACAGTGTTATAGCAAATAACGAATGGTTCATCCAGAAGACTAATACCCTTGGTCCTATTGGTGTTTTACTCCTACAAAAAAGATGACAGCTACAATACGTATACTCGCATATGGAATTTCGGCGGATCTTTGTAACGAGTACATAAAAAATTTAGAAACCACTGCGGTTGATAGCTTGAAGTGCTTTTGTGATGCTGTAATTACAGTGTATGCAGGACAGTACCAACGCACACCGAATGAAGAGGCCATTGCACGTTTGGCTCGAGAAGGGGAGGAAAAAGGCTTCCCAGATTGCATTATACAGTTGCTATGGAAAATGGTCATCTCTTGAAAGTGTTTCTATTGGCTTCCCCTAATTCTATTGAGGATTTAACAACCAGACAAGAAACTACAATTCATATTGCTCTAAAATTCCACAAGCTTAGAATTTTTGAAGTGTTGGTCAGATGGGTAAAAGGTGTCAATAAGGAAGACATCTTAAATTGGCCAGACAAGGATGGCAACACCGTCTTGCATATGGCCACATCCAAAAATCAAACTCAGGCTAGTCTCTCATCCAATATAAATAAATTAATAAAACCCAAACCTTTTTGTTTTGTTTTCATATATATTAACAGCATCTGTTGTTAATGAACCAACATTATCATCTTAATTCTCATTAAGAATGGTGGCACTTTAGAAATCAATCTTAATTTCTAGTTATATATGAATTGAAGGTTTAATATTAACTATCTAATTAATGCCTTTATTACTCTTGTGCAGGCTGTGAAATTGTTGTTAAGCAAAAATTTGATTATGAAGATGAAGGTAAATGCCAAAAACAACATGGGCATAACAGCTTTGGATATCTTTCAACTTTCAATGGAATTGGACAATAGAGAGATTGAGGAAATGTTATTCGGAGCTAAAACATTGAGAGGTATATCTATTAACCATGATCCACTTGAAGAAATAGATGAGATCAGCAAAAAGATGTCAGTGCAGGAAATAAAAGAAAAGTACCTTAGTGGTGACATGTCTCAGGCAATTTTGACGGTGGTTGTACTGATTACAACAACCACGTTTTTGTAAGATATATTTTTATAAATTGGTATATTTCGATCACAAAACAAGTCCTAGTCGAGTTGTAATTACAGTTACCATATCAGGCTTGACATCGACTGCAGAATTGGAAGTTCGTTCAAGAAGAGAAAATAACTGTTGATCATCAAAAGGAAAGAACAACACATTAGGACATCGTTTCCCACTTAAGACACAATGATATACATGGTATATTAATAGAGTTCCAAAAATATAGAAAATCCATATTCAGGGTGGATTCTGTCAAGTGGGAACCGGTTCCAAATTTGGGAACCAGTTCCAGAAGCCATACTTCAAAGAATAACTCACTGTCCTTTGGGAACTGGTACCAAATATGGGAACCGGTTCCACAGGTCCTGATTGTATCAGGTTTTCCAGTTTCCTTGTTCTGCTGGATCCCTTTTTGATCCAACTTTCCTTCTAAGTCTTATGCACGAATTTTCCTTTATTTTATGAAAGAACATGACTTTGCAAACCTCTATATAAACCATGTTATATACAAGGTTTTTTTTACGGCTTTAAATCATTATTCATATATTACACGAAGCCTTAGGAAGTTTATCCCTCTCAGAAAATCAAAGTTGATTTTTTTGTTGCCTTCCTAGAACATACACATATTCACCTAGTTAGGTTAGAGTTGTGGAGTTCGAATCCTAATCGTGATCATACAGTCGTATTAACATCAATCAGACGAAGCAGATTTTCTTCTACATTATTTAGACGATTAAAGAACAGAAGTAAGCACAGTCACACTTTGAAAGGGTTGGAGCATTCGTGGAGTGCTGTCTGATCTACCTGCTACTCTTCTATAAATATAAAATGTAAGCCTAAGGTCAAGTTGCTGTTAGACGGGGAGTTACAAAGCCGGATGATCGTCAGCGGTTGGTGTGGTATAGAATGATAGGGTGTGAGCTAGAGTCAAAGTTTGGTATACTTTGTTTCAAGCATAGTGGATTGGTTTACTTTAGACTGCACAAGTCCACGAGGTTTTTCTAATAACAATTGACGTATTTTATCAACTGGGGTTTCCTCGCTAAAATTGTGGTGTCATCTCAAACTCTATATTTTGCCTTATTTTATTTGCATGTGATTAATTGTTTAATTACTAAAATAAGTAAAGGTAGTTACGACACAAATATGTTTTACAAAACTTAAAACTTTCCTAAATACATTCCGCGCTGCGTACGACTCACAAATTGGTATCAGAACCTTTCTTTAAACATTGAGTTGATCCTTATTGGAAAGTTTTGTTTTGTTTTCAAAAATTATTTTTTAAATCATGTCTTACGCGTTGAAAGAGGGCGGTCCTAAACAACGTGGTCCTTTATTTGAATGAGATAATTACAACTTTTGAAAATCAAAGATGAGAGCCTATTTGCAAAATTCTGGTGGTAAAACTTAGGTAATCGTTGAATATGGCTATACACCTCCTACAGTAGATACAACTGTGGATGGCAAAATAGTCAAAGAATTAAGACACTTTTGCTTTTACTGCTATTGAAACTGAGCAAAATGATGCTAATGGTAAAGCCTTATATTCAATTATTAATTCTGTTGTTCCATCTGAATATGCTAGAATTTTTTATTATAAAACTGCTAAAGAAGCTTGGGATATTTTGTAGGTTACTCATGAAAGAACTTCAAAAGTGAAGTTGTCTTAAATTTAATTGCATTCTCATAAATTTGGCAACATCGTGATGAAAGAAGATGAATCCTTTTTTAATTTTTATTCTAGTCTTCTTCAAATAATTTATGAACTGTGTCACTTAGGAAAAAAAATTAGTGATAAAAAAATCTGTGAGAAAATCTTAAGGTCTTTACCTAAAAGATTCCAGATTAGGGTTGAAACCATCTCTGAACATTGTGATTTGACTACCTGTCAAGTTGATGAGATGGTAAGTTCATTAAAAATTTTGAGATGCAGAATTTTGATTTAAGTCAGAAGGAGAAACATCTTGCTTTAAAATCTACACAGGTTAAAATTATGTGAATGATAACTCTGATGATGATATTACATTCTTGTCAAGACAATTCAGTCAGATTTTGCAAAAGCAACGGAGGAGAAAGAATAGCAACATGGCTAATCCATAAAATTTTGACAAGACGTCAAAATTTAGGTTTAATGAAAAGAAAGTAAAAGACTCAAAAGAAACTGATTTTACTTGCTAGAATTGTAGAAGCAAAGGTCACGCATCCAATGTTTGTCCTAGTCCCAGTAAAAAACAAAAGGATAGGAATAAAGAAAAAGCAATGAAAGTTTCTATGGCTGAAAATTCTACTTTTTGTGATAGTGATTCTTCTCAGGATAATACTAATGATTTTTCTTATGTTGTTTTTCTTGATCGAGGTCCTCATGTCGTTCATTTATCTGATTATGACAGTTCAGATAATGAAGACAATGAAATTCATAATGAATAGGTTAAAGAGGCTGAAAAGGACGATAAAAGACTAAAGAAGATGGTCAAAGAAACCATTGAAGCCAAACATGCAATCAATAAGCTAGCAAATGAGCTTATCCAAGTAAAAGGAGAGAATAAAGAGCTAAAGAAACAAATTGATGAAGGAAAAATGAAAGCTTTTGAAAGCGATTCTATCATCACTGAGCTTAAGAAGAAGATCATCATTCTTGAGGATAAGGTAAGTGTTGCTAACTCATTGAAGGAATGTCTTATTTTGAAAAATGATTATCTTGAAATTGAATTGAAATCTGAAAAAGATAAACTGAAAGGGTTCAATATGAGTCAAAACAGTTTGAATAAGATAATCAACATGGATAATCAAGGGATAATCAAGAGTATGGGCGTTCCTATCAATCTAACCTAGTCTATACCATCTTCTTCTAGGCCCAAGAGGAAGGGCAAAGCACAGAAGAAGGATGATAATAGGACTAGACTAGCACAGAACATGGGTATTCAAAAAGGTTAAAGGGAATAAGGCAGTGTATGTTGAGGGCGAAGAAAACTGTTTCTTTTGTCGTTAACTAAGACACTAAAGGACAAACTGTTTAAGCAATGACGTGGCATAGGAAAATATATATTTAATCATTGAGCCATGTTATGTGGTTGTATCTATTGATTCCTGATGGATAGATTCTGGAGCCACTAAACATGTTTGCAATTTATTGTAAGGATTTCAGGAATCCAGAAGCCTTGATGATATGGAAATATATTTATCTTTTGACCTGATGCCAAGGTTGTAGTTAAGTCAGTGGGAGTATTACATCTGAAATTAGAGAGTATGAGGATATTAGTATTAGAGAATTATCTTTATGCACAGTGGTTAGACGCTATCTAATTTTTGTTTCACTTGTGGTTTATAAAAACTAGATCGTTATTTTGTAAAACTGGTTTTATAAAATTGAATAGATATGCGATTGCTTCTGGTGCATTGAAAGATGGTTAATATACTATAATCACAAGCTCTTAAGATTTGCAGGATGTAGAAACTAATGTTGCATCTTCTAGATTGAATATTAAGAGAAAATTTGTTATTCCTGACTCATTGTATTTTTGGTGTCTATTTTTGGGTTATAATCAATCAAAATGAGATTTAAAGATTGGTTAAAGAATGTTTATTACCTAGTGAGGCAGAGGAGCCTAAACCAAACTTGTGAATCTTGTTTTGAAGGATAGATAACTCTAAGGGCTTAATCAGCCAAATGAAATAAACATAAAGAACAATTGGAGTCGGTATACACGTACACGTGTAGTCTTATGAACATCCAATCAAGATTACTCACGTTTTGGATAAATTTACCTGTTGCGACACAAGTCTTATACTTTTGGTATATTCCGAAAGGGTCAAGACTGATGTGGAGCACAGATTAGGTAAACTTATCAAGACACTTCGATCTGATCGAGTATTTGAGTATTTCTTGGGATAGTGCAAAGACTATATGGTCAATGAGGGTGTTGTGTACCAGTTTTCCGCAATTGACGCTAAATTAATTTAGGTGTCAAATAGGAATAACAGAATTCCACTTAACATGGTTAGATCTATGATCAGCTATGCTACATTATCTCTTTCATTTAAGAGTTTAGCGTTAATAACATCGATGCGCATTATGAACTGCATTCCATCTTAGTCTGTCTCAAGGATACCGTTGAGCTGTGTTTTTGACTAAATCTTAGTTTGAATCACATGCACATATGGGGTAGTCTTGCACATGTGCGCTTGATATGGACAAGTAAGTTGGAAACAGATCATATGCATGATAGATTTGATAGCTACTCTAAAATGTCACTAGGACTGATTATTTTATGATCTCAATGATAAAAGTTGATTGTTTACACTCACTGTTTATCTATAGGAGAATCATATTATGAATCACATACCTAGTAGCATAGTGTTAGAGAATATGGTAAGAGTACCAGATGTACCACAAGTGAACACACTTATTATAGAGATTAAGAATAATATATGAATTCCCTATTAATGCGTTAGCATCATCGATTTCTGCATCGGTACATTGATGTAGTGGGAGGATTATCATCCAATTCGACAGAATCATGTTTTTAGGTGAGACCATTATGGATATCCCTGTTAAACATGAGTTGGACCCAGTAAGCTACACGGAAGCGTGAGCCGATGTGGATACAGATCGTTTTGGTGAGTTACTATGAAATCAGAGTTGGAATCTATGTATTCTAATAAATTCTGGGATCTTGTAGAACTTTCTAGTAGGGTGATTCCTATGGAAGGTAAGTTAATCTACAAATAGATACCAGAAGATTTCTTAGTGAATAAATCATGAGTGTACAAGGGAATGTCATTATTTTTCTAATTCTATATATATTGATGACATCCTACTCATTTAGAATGATGTGGAAGTTTTGTCATTAATAAAGAGGTAGTTGTTCAATTACTTTTAAATAAAGGATTTTCAGGATGTAAGCTAGATTCCTAGGATCAAGCTTTTGCAAGATCAGGTTAAAAGGAAAATAGGCTTATCTTAATAATCCTACATTGATAAAGTTTTGACCAGGTTTGGTATGCATAACTCAAAGAATAAGTTCTTGCTTTATTGATATGGATGGCTCTCTCTAGTAAGTAGTTTTTCAAGACTATCAAAGGAGATTGAGCAAATGAGACTGGAATAATATGTTTCGGCATATGAGAGTCTCATATATGCCATGGTCTATACCAAACAGGACATCCGCTACATAGTAGGGATAGTCAGTAGAGATCAGTCCAATATTGGACTTGACAACTGGTCTGTTGTGAAAAATATCATTAAGTACCTAAGGAGAATCAATGATATCATACTCATTTATGGATGTGATGATATGGTCCTAGTCAGGTATGCTAGTTCTGATTTTCAATCAGAAGTAGATATTATGAAGTTCATGACTCAGTGTATGTTCACTTAATGGAAGGGAGATCAGTTGGTAGATTGTTAAGCAGATTTCAACTGCTGACTCAAACCTGTAGGTGGAATATATTGTAGCCTTAAAGGCGGCAAAGGAAGCCTATTAGTTTGATCTCACTGATTTAGAGGTTGTGGAGTATACTAGCCTGCCTATTGAGCTATGTTGTGACAATAGTGCAGAAGTAGTCCAAACCAATGACCCAAGGTTCCATAGAGGAACAAGATACACTGAGAGGAAGTATCATGTTCTACATGATATTGTCCGGCAAGAAAATGCACTTGTAGTTAGAACATTACATTGGAACACAACTTTGTTGATCCATTATCAAAGGTGTCATTGATCAATAATTTTGATCATCATCTGGATAACATTGGAGTTAGGTGCAATTTGAATTGGCTATGAGGGCAAGTGGGAGCTGTTGGGATTTATATGCCCTGGCATAGCAAATTCCTATCTGGATTATAGTGACATATGTTCCTGACATATCTGAAATATTTATGATTTATATAATTGGTGAATTCAATGTATTATGTTTCGATTCACTATGAAATTGATAGTGTCCATTTAATTACAAGAAATATTTATATATATGTATGTGATGACAATCAATGCATGATATATAAATAGTAATTATAAATTGTTCATAGTCGGTAATTATGGATGGACTCATAATTAATTAAGACTTGAACTGGATCCGCGTTAGGTTGAGATATATTGCGAGAGCCGTCGTATGCAATTACTCCCTATCACCGTCATGGCATTTGACTCTTAAGCATGAGAAAAGTATAGACTCTTTTATTAATTAATAATTACTTTGATTTGTTCGGCGGATTCTTCGGGATCCTTAGACCGACACTTTGGGTAGTTATGTAATTAATAGTTAGAGGGTTATATTTTCAATATTTGCATCATTGCTACTTGTATTTATTTTGTATTGATTATGGTTGATCACAAAGTAAATTCGAAGGCCTTCGTGTGTTTTTAGACGAAATGATTTATTATATATTTATTTATTTAAATTATTATTTTTGTCAAACAAATGTTTTATTGTGATCGAGCCAGAAATAATCAAAGGTACCAAAATAAATATATTAATTAAGTAGTCGGATTGATGGCTATATTTATCCGATAACTAATTATGCATAGAGGGGTCAAAGTGCAATATTGACTTAGAGGTTATTTATTATTTAATTGGAGTTCAATTAATTTCTTTTAGTGGAGTAGAAATTAATTTATGAATTAATTGAATTGGGTCCATGGACCGGGCCAATTATTAATTCATTGTAGCCAATAAAATAATAGGCCCAATGGATTCTCACTCATAGCCCAACTTGATATTGGAATTATATTAGATTTGAGACATATGAATTAAAGATGGAGAAGGATTTGTTGTTTCCTTTTCTTTATTTTTATGTTGCCTATAAATATACATGGTCTATGTATATTTTAGGGGGTGATTTTTATGAGAAGGAAAAAGGAATAAATTTTCTCTCTCTAGAAAATTAGGGTTTATGTTCTTATCTAATGGAGGCTCCCACAAGCCTAGTTTTCCGAAGTAATTCATGGAGGCTTATGAATGATTCCTAAAGGCAAAATAATTACCAAGAAGATGGAGATCCAAGGAGAAGGCATCTTGCTAAGGGATCTACAATAAGTGAGAACATTCACTTTAGATGAAAGTTTTAAAGGTTTACTCAGACCTTTGATGTAAGTATTCAATCTATTAATTGAATGATACATCATATTTTTATTTTTGCATAAAACTTGTCTCTATGTGATGAATCAAGATCTATGAATCAAAATCTCTCGAAAAGTTTTTAAAACTTGCACGTTTCCCAACAGTGTTGATATTGATCAAGTATCTCATATGGTCGGTCACACATTTAAAATATTTTGGTCAAGTATCCGAAATAATAAAAATTATTCATAAACTATGAACATAATTATAAAATCTTGGACGCATGTTCAGGAGTTTGAGTGACATGGACACAACAACTTTGTGAAAATGTACGTGCTTTTCGGATTTGCATAGAAAATGACAACACTTTTAGATATACATGTTTATTCAAGAATATAAAACGTACTCAAAATATTGTACATGAGATGTAAAAATTATAACGATTTTATTTTTAAAAATACAATATATTTACATTGAAGTTACATTTTGTAATGATGTTGTATATCAATAAAAAAATCCTAACTGATAATGGAGGTGAAATACCTGTGAAGAAGACACGTGGCAAATCTAAGATCAGAATAGGCGAAGTTAACGAAACAATAAACTAAAATCATGTCGAATCAGCAAAGGCTCGGGAGGAAGTTGGTAGAAGATGGAGGAGGAAAATCAGATAAATAGTTGTCAAAAAGTTTCACTCCGAAAGTATTCTGTCACAGAAACAATACTTAGTTTGAGAATATCAAATTTGGTCTTTATTAACCAAAAAAAAAAAAAAAAAACAAATTTGGTCTCTTTTTTTTTTTTTAAATTTTTTTAAAAAAGAAAGTTAACACTATAGACTTCACTTAAGGGACTAGGCTTGCCAAACATGCTTGGACAAGCATGGGGCAAAGCCCAAACACAAAAGTAGATCAACAAGAGCCAAGAACTAAACCTATAGCAATGGCCCAAAAGAAGCTAAAAAAACTCAGAGCAAAACGAGGAATCAACCCATATCTTCAGCCCAAGCCCAAGTGACCATTAATTAGGGTTGCAAGTTGGGCTGGTCCAACCCAACCCAGCCCAATCCTAACCCAACCTCAACCCGAATCAGGTTGAGTTGGGTTTACCGGTTGAGTTTAGAAATTTTTTCCTTTTTTTTTAGGAAATATATATATATATATATATATATATATATATATATATATATGCGTAGCATTTGATTATATAATTATTAAAAAATAAAATATTTTTAGGGCAAATCATTTCAGCCTCCCCAATCGCCTCCATCTTGGTCTCATTCTCAACTCTCTCTCTCCAACTGCAAACTACAAAATCTACAAGAATAAGAAGTTCAAAGCCCATATATATCAGTTTATCTATCTGTCTACAAGAATCAGAAGTTCAGAACCCGTATCGGCATATCATTTCAGATTGTTCAAAAAATCAAAACCATATCTTTCAGTTTCCATCGCCCACTGTTCTAAGCTTCAGCCGCTGTCTCTCAACTCTCAAGCTTGCCCCCTTCTCTTTGCAACTGCTAACTTGTATGTATGGGTTATCTTTTAATTTTTGGAAGTGATGGTGGCGACGGCAGCGGCGGAGGTAGAGGGACGGCGGCGGTGGCGGATCAGCGGTTGTGGAACGGTGGAGGCGGCGACGGCCGCAGAGGGGATGGCGGCAGAGAGAGAAAGAGAAAAAAGAAAGAGAAAGTGAAAGAAGAGAGAGGAGAGAGAAAGGAGAAAAAAAAAATTATTTTTATTTTGGGTTTTGGGTTAGGTTCGGGTTGAGTCCGAACCCAACCCGAACATGTCTGAGTTTTGACAAAATCCAACCTGAACATGAGCCTGATTTATGAATTTTAAGCTCAAATTTCAAAATTTCTGAGTTAGGGTTGGGTTGGGCTGGGTTAGTCCGCCCAAGTTGCAGCCCTAACCATTATAAACTCATTTGTGTACATTGAAGTCATTCAACTTTGTGTTTTCTAGTAACCGTAATTTGAAATTCCTAGGTGCATATATGAGTAATTTTGGCAAATATAAAATGATATATGAAATTTTCATTTCTTTCCATTTGACCTAACATTCTCATATGATAATTCTTAATTAATACTTTGAAAGATTAAAGAATTACAATAAAAAAATAGAAACAAATATAAGCGAGCCCTATAACGAGTATACGGTTCACGAACATATACAAACCTATGTTTACCAATATAAACAAGCCTACACGAGTTGAGCCCATCATTGTTTGAGATCGGTTCGTTTACTAAACGAGTATAGAAATCGATCTGAAACTGTAGCTAAAGCTTGACTTGTTTGCTTAACGAATGAGCTCGTGCCAAACTCATTCAGTTTGGTTCGTCGCAGCCTTGTAAGGGACAAAGATTCTCTCATGTGCAGCAAAACAACATCGTTTTGGTACACAATACGGAACCCACACATGTACCAAAACAATATTATTTGGTGCACAACACTTTTCCAAACAGAAGGGAATCCACTTTAAAATATAAAAGTCATGTATTCATCTTAGTTCAGTTGTTAAAAATAAAGTACATAATTTTTTTTTTTTAGATCTATATGAAGAATTACTATTGTCTTGATTTCTTTTATGCGAGCTGTGAAATTGTTGTTAAGTAAAAAATTGATTAAGCAGATTTAAGGTAAATGCCAAGAACAATATGGGTTTAACAGCTTTTGACGTCTTTCAACTTCCAATGGAATTGGACAACAGAGAGATTGGGGAGATACTATGCCGAGCTAAAGCATTGAGAGGTATCTCCATTAACCATGACCCCCTTGAAGAAATAGATGATCAGATCAACAAAAATAAGTCACTGCATGTGCCACAAATTAAACAAGTCATTTGGACTTAATGTGCACAAGAAATCGTCAGATAGAGACATGTCTCAGGCGGTACTAACAGTGGCTGTACTGATTGCAACAGCCAAATTACAAGCTGTGCTCAGCCCTCCTGGTGGATTCTGGCAAGATGACTACTTCCCATGGTGGAGGGAGTGTTTCGTAGAGGACCACATCTTGCAGGGAGGTCAACAATGAAACCATGCCAGTTCTGTGTTTTCTATTTGTTGAACAGCGCAACATTTTATGCGTCCATGAGCATAATCCGACTCCACACAATAGGCCTTCCTCATAGACTACTAGATATATCCCAAATCTTTCTCAGTGCCACCTATTGTTGCCCTTTGTTCCTCATCACTCCGCGATACACGGACTCAATAATCTCCCATTCTGCTAATACTTCTATTTGCTCAGAATTTAATTCAAAACATCGCATTTATAATGCTCACATCTATTCACTTTTCCTTCTAACTAGCTTCTTGATAATGTGTAATTGCACTGAAGTTCAAATCTCTACTTCATCCTGGTTAGGAGTTCAAGTATTCATGGTTCGACTCTTCAGAACTTGACATATCAACATTTGTGTGTGCGCGCATGGTTCGACTCTTCAAAACTTGACATATCAACATTTGTGTGTGCGCGCCTATTTATTTATTTATTTTTTCTCTATGTAGTTTGACTTCTTTTTATATGAGTGTAAAATCACGTCATCATGATGCTAATCATTATAATAACATTCCATAAATATAGTTGGAACGGTTGGACCTCACTAAAAATATTTACCATATATTTACGGACTACAAAATTAATTTGAACTTATAGATCTTATATTCGAAAAAAATATAAATAATTTGTTTGTTGGGCATGATAAATTAAATTTTGACTTTTTAAAGGTGAATCAAAATCTAAATTATGGTGAAATCCACTTCTCAATTACAGCAATATTAACAAAAAAAAAAATGGTGTGCAATCAAATCCTTTATATTATCTGCAACTTTACGTGCCCCAGGCTCCCAACCCTGTATAAATCCTGCCTTCACTGCCCGCCTTTCCAGTGGATACCACATGCCATTTTATTGCAGAAACTTTAAAAACTATTTAAAAGTTATTAAACATTTCAATCAGTTGTAGAAGATAGTGTTGCAAAATAAGTGAAAGATATAGTTGGGCTTGTTTTGGAGATGATTGACTCTGTGTGGCTTTCTTTGTCACTTTTAATTCTTATCATGGCCTCATAGGTTATTTTATATGGACACTTCAAAAGTGATAAAGTATCCTGACATGAGATACATGTATGAAAATATTGGGCACTATTAATTAAACATATGCTTAAAAAAAAAACATATTTAATCATACAATTTTATTATATTATTATTTTTAAATGACTACACCGAACACTTTGTTACAAAAAAACATTATTTTGTTCTAGAAAATAAAATAAAATAAAATAATTATTTAGAAGTGTCCATGTGTCATTCGGTTAAGAAATTTAATAATTTTGACCCATGAATTTGTACCCATATCTGATAAACGTGCCCAAATCCATGTAACATGGCCCATAAATTGTTATGTAATGTACCTTAATTAATTAATTAATTCCTTGAATTTTTTTTTTCTTGGATACAATTTTTTAACTCGTTACAAAAAAGAAAAAGAAAAATAAATTACTCTGACCTCTTTTTAAGGTTTGGATTTATTATTAAAGTTCTTAAAAAATCACCTAGCACTCTGGTTTAGTAATTTAAACCATCCTTAATGTTATATATGTATAAATTTACCAATTTACCCTTCATATACTAAATCATATTAAAAGAAAAAGAAGAAGAAAACATCAATATAACAAAATAGACTAAAAAAACCCCAAAACCTTACTCTAACTATTTTCACCCTTCCACTGTCGAACCCATCACCTACTTTCTATCATAGAAAGCACGGACACAGACGCGGTGCTGTTGAACCCATCGCCTACTTTTTATCATAGAAAATACAATACAAATACGAGATACAGGTACAAAATACGACAAATCTAAAAAAAATAAGACACGAATATGATATAGATACACCAAAAAAATATATATCTTATATTATTATATAAATAATTTTCATTTTTTTTTGTCCATACAATCATGAATAAAATCACTAATTTAGAGCTTAGACCTAAATATTTGTTAATTTTGTTTTCTTAAATTTTATATTATTATTTTTAATTACTTCATAATATATTTTAAATTACATTGAATCCCATCCTTTAAAAAAAAAAAAAAAAAATTATAAAACCACTTCTCATGCCCTGAAAGTGTTCAAAGCGTGTCTGCCATATCACAACACCCTTATGTCTCTCTTACACACAACATTTCTCATCTAAACTGTCATCACTCCACCACTGCCAGATCCACCATTGCCATCTCATCAACCCCCACCCTCACCACCACCTGCCATCTCCTTCTACTCCATCAACGACCTTCTTTTCTACCTCTCTCTCCTCTGTTATTGTCTTTCTAATACCCTTCAAAAACAAAAATTAAAGAAACTGTTCTAAACTCCGCAATAAATTTGATAGTAACAGGTGAATTTTTTTCACAATCCACCACCACCAAATCAACATCCAAAGAAGCCAATCAACTAATCACCATCTTCAGCATTCTATGTACAAAATGTTGATGCATGTATGTTCATAATATATTTTTTTTCTGAACTGTTATGTGTTTGCTTTATACAATACAAAGAGCGTAGGATGTGTATGATACTTTAGTCAAGTGTCTCTAATGTGTTGACCAAGTGTCCAAGATACTTCAACCAAGTGTGTCTTAAATGTGTTGGCAAGTGTCAGAAATTAAATAAATAAATAAATAAATAAATAAAATTTAAATAATGGACAACTATAAAGTGTTAGACTCGTGGTTCAAAGTGTCTATAGAGTATCGGTGTCGGACACGAATTGGTGCTTCTTAGATCCCCAACTCTTCACAAGGAAAATCATTCGAAGCCTCGTTCAATTTGTCGAAATCTACTCATAACCACCTGGCTCTCATATGTCTACAATTAATTAATTTGTAAATAAAACAATTAATGTGTGTGCCTGCCTCCTCCGAAGTCTAACAAATGATCCAACGGTTTCAATCACTCTCATCAGCTCTCCACCCAACCGCACCGCTCTCGGTCTGCCCCTTTAATGAATCCTCCATTTTCTCTCCTCCTTCCCCACCCTCCATCACCATCCGCGCGTCCCTCCATTATTTAAGAATCTTACACTGTCAACTCTTTTAATCTTTTTGAAAAAATGGTTTTTAAGGGGATAAATAATACTAAACAAAAAAAACGATGTAATTAATTCTATAAAAGCGCGTAAGTGTCTCCGTCGATAGCTAAGGCCTTTGTTGACATTTTTTGTCCGAGGACGCTGCACTGAATTTTCTGGCATCATGTAAGAAGGTTTATAGCAAGACTCCTTTAAAAGATCGAGAAGAGAGGTAGGTGGTGACAATGCTAACTTGGCAAACATTTTCAGCACATATAATATAAAACCGTAGCTGTCTTAGAATGGATGCCAGGTTGAGGGAGGCTGCTTATGAAGGAAACATCGAACGCTTGTATGCATTAATTCGAGAGGATCCAAGTATTTTGGAGTGCAATATCGATGATAAATTGTTAGCTGAGACTCCTTTACATGTGGCTGCATCAACTGGTAACCATCACTTCGCCGCAGAAGTCATGAGGTTGAAGCCGTCGTATGCCAGGAAGCTCAACCCGGATGGCCTTAGTCCCATGCACCTTGCTCTTCTAGGTAAGCATGATCGCATGGTGGAGTGGTTCGTCTCGATTGACAGCAGCCTAGTCCACGACAAAGGAAGAGACGGCACAACTCCTTTGCATCATGCGGTTGCTGTGGAAAATGTCAATCTTTTGAGATTGTTCCTATTGGCTCGCCCACGCTCTATTGAAGATTTGATAGCTAGACGAGAAACTGCACTGCATATTGCTCTCAAATTCCACAATCAGCAAATTTTTGAAGTGTTGGTGGAATGGCGAAAAAGGGTTGAGAAGGAAGACATCTTGAATTGGGCTGACGAGGATGGCAACACTCTCTTGCATATGGCAACATCAAAAAATCAAATCCAGGCAAGTTTGTCATCCAAATTAAATATATATATACAAGCAATTCTTTTTTTCCTATTGTACAATGATTTGAGAGCCAATATAATCTTCTCCATGTTTATTTCATGATTAATTAACGCTGTCTCTTGTCTACCTTATAGGCAGTAAAAGTGTTGTTGAGCGAAAAAGTGATTAAAAAGATAAATGTCAATGCCAAGAACAACATGGGCTTAACAGCTTTGGACATCTTTCAAGTACTTCCAAAGGAATTAGACAATAAAGAGATCGGGAATATGCTATGCGGAGCTAAAGCATTAAGAGGAATATCTGTTAACCATGATCCCCTCAAAGAAAAACATGATCATATCACCAAAAACAATCTCAAAAGATTAACATTTTCCAGAGGGATGTTTGATTGATTGGTCAGATTCTTTGCAGAACCAGTAAGATTGGGAACCCTAAGGGCGAGGAACCCTAATAATTGTAGGGGACGATGAGGGCGTGGATTCAGAATCCACGATTTCTATGTGTTCAGGAGTAGTCGAAGTGCTCATGATGCAAGATCGAAAAGATGAAGAACTAACCTGATGAGATGACGGAATGAAGAACTCAAGAAACGCAGTGAGAACAGAAGTAACTCTTATGGAACCTCTCAAAGTAGAGTGGCAATGGGCAATCTTCGAACCTTCTTTTGGCAAAATAGATAACCGTGCAACTTCAATTCCCTTTTTAATAGGAGCCATAATCCAATTAAAGAGGGAATGGAGGGCAAAGTGTGGAGGGAAAAATTTCCCTCCAATGACAATTGTACACATCATCATAGCATATTAGTATCTGTCACAAATTTCAGAAGCCCATCTTGCTCAAAGCCCAGACCAAGCCTGGTGTTAGCCCAAAATCTTAGTCGCTAGCCTAAGATCGCAGCTGTCTAATCTCTAGCATCGCTCAAGCCCGAACCAAGAGATCCAGCTCGCCAGCGAAGTCACATGGACCAGGTTATGTACGGCCCAAATCCATTAAAAGAAGATTAGTCCTGTCAGAAGAAGGATACAGCAAAGAAAGAAACTGCTATATAAAGAAAATTATACAAAGGAAAGAACTCTATTTGTAAAGAATTTTTATATGGAAAGAATTGGAAGACAACTAATGCGAATCCTACCATAATTCAATCACTATTTTGTGTATAAATAGAGACCCAGACCTCCAATAAAAGGATCAAACAATTCTACGCTTCTTTATACATTATTCTTATTTATTTTTATTACTTTTTGAATGAGTTGTTTTATTTTTCTCAATCATTATTAATTGAGCGAAATTTTGCACCTACAAACAGAAACTACATGAAAGAAATTCTTCAAGTTACCCATTTACCTAAGCAATATGTATTTTTCTTAAGCACTCAATTATCTTGGATATGGCCTTTAAATAAATAAACTACGCGTGAAGACCGACTACTGGGTACTTTTTTGAAAGTTTATTTATTTATTTTTCGCTACTTTTTTGAAAGTTGAGGTTGTGGACGTCTGTTAACTTAGACCATTACTTTTTCTGCCTTTTCAAGTAGGTCCTAGTACGAATTTTCTTTGGGTTTGGCGGAATGGGACCTGATATTATCATCTTATTAGTCTTAATTCCTTGACATATACTATAAACTAAACATATTATATTTTCATCTCATAATTCTTAATTTGTTTATCTACTTGGGGACTCTTGGCCTTGACTTGGAGTCGAGATTTTAAAAAGGCTTATTTACTCGGATTGTCCCTACCATGTCATAATTTTACTGTTCACGGCTGACAATCTGGACTTGTTGAACCTCCTTTGTCCGAATTGTCCTATTCATTCATCAATTGGTAGGGATGGGGGACCATTTCAGTGTAAGAAAATTATTGAATTGACGTAAAGTTTCATGATCCTCTTTCTAATTTAGCTAGGGCCCACTCTTAAGGTACTACACTACTTTTCACATGTTTGGTCGTCCATTGTCACCATAAAAGTTGAAAAGTACTAATCAAGGGTACACACTTATTGTTCTGTGGTGATGTGTCGAGTGCAATTATATTTATACTCCCTCTATTTTAAAACAAGATGTCTTGTCTTCTTTCTTCTTCTTCTTCTTCTTCTTCTTCGTTTTTTTTTTTTTTAGATAAATATCATATTTCACAATTCACAATACTATTTTTTTTTTTAATATTTCTAATTTATCCTTAGTTTAAATTTCTAAAAATAATTAAACTACATGTAAACCCATTATAAAAAGCTAGCAACATAACATTCATGAATTATAAAATAAACAAAGTATGAAGTAACAAACAATTTCCAGTCGAGTGACTCTAACATTTAAGAAGTCTATGTTAATGAAATGGTCAAACCAGTCAATCCACTAATTGAAGACAAAATTTTAAAGGGTAAATATGAAATTTTATTTATTATCACAATAATAAAATATATTAAGAATTAATCCTCTAAAAAGTGACAACTTTTGTGGAACAGAGGAGTATTTTTTTTAGCGTAGAGTACAATCATTGCTACAGTACTGGATACAACAAACTAGTCAAAAGAGAAGAAGAATAAATAATGTTAAAAACATTTTAGATAATATGTGAATATCGTATTATTGTGTTAAGTAATATATATTCATAGCATATTAAAAGTTACTCCGTATTAAACTTTAATTTTACACACTCTCATTCTTTTATTTTGAGTTATTAATCTCAATTTACCTATTGAAATACAAAGAATGCCATAAGTTTTGCTAATTACCTATTTTCATTATCTTTGAAGATGTTTCCTCTTTGTAATTAACTATTAATCATGGTTTGGTTAATTAGTTGCTTTAAATTTTTTATTAATGTTGCTCTTACATTATGTATTATTTACATATACACCATTTTTAATGCAATTAATCTGAGGGACTTTAAGGATTTTATCATTCATGTCAAAGAATGTTTTTCATTATTTATTTATTTATTATTTATTTCAAAAAACTCACACACTCATTTGTCATTGAGAAGACTCGAACCCTCACCTCCAACGTTAAAATAAATACCAGAAGACTAACCCTTCCACAATCTTAAATAAATTGGTCACCATTTTTTTTTCCCTCATTTCACTTCATTTTTTTTTTTTCCCCTTTTTTATTGAATTATGAATTTTTATCAGAAGAATTCCAGTAGGACCAGTACTTCTAATGAGTGGTGTAATGAAAAGTACTGGAATCACCTCCCTTGCACATTTTAGTTGTTTTTACAAATATGAACAGTAAAATTTTGTTCCATTAATTCTTTTCATTTGAAGTGAGATCTTATATTACCATTTAAGTTCCGTATTTATTAATGTAACTTAATTTATATGTAAAAAGTAATATAATTTAATAAAAGTGTGGTAAGTAGCTCCATGGTAACTTGGATTTTGGTTGTCGATTCATCCCAAGGACCTCGACAACTTTTACTCAAAAAGTACGGTGAATTGGGATTGCTATGGATCCATGGCTTTTTTTCCAATTTCATTTTTAGAAGGGTAATGTTTCTAGGACTCTCTCTCTTTCCTGAGAAGAGCCATAAATTCTTCTTATTTAATTATTAAATTAAAAAATATATTTTACAATGAATAAACTATTTCAAAAGGATAAGAAAAAATAAAATATACTGATATAATTATAAAGTCCACGGATATTAGTTAACACCTAGATTATTTGTTGGTAACACAGACTTACAATTTGGCCAAGAAATTGAAAAAGAGTAGAAGAAAATGTAAAGTTACACCATTAAAATATTAAAATGGTTTCAATTTAAACGGGCTACATATAAAATATTACTTGGGTAGAGTGAACAAGAAAATTGTGACATTGTGATTTGGATGACTGGGAGTGCTAATCAACATTTTGAATTTGAAATTAAAAAAATATATATAGTTTAAATTTAAATTTAAATTATAATAAGTAAATATTTATTTCAATTTTTTTTAGAAGGTTAAAAATGAAAAATATATTTGTTGGTAGTTAACTTTTATCTCTCATCTCTTAATTCACCCAATTTTGGGTGGGTAGAAAAACATAAAACAATCATCCCTTGTTTCCTTCACTCTTCCCTTTCTTCCAACCAAACATGAAAAATTTTCAATCCCGCTCTCTCATCCATCCATTCTCAATCATTCCCTCCAACCAATCATACAATTAGGTTACGATAGCATAGAATAAAAAAGGTGGAAGGTTTAAAATTAAGTGTGAGATTAGTTAGAACATTGTGTGACCTAATCTCTAGAGTTTTGCGAGATACATTTATGTAGAATTTGTTAGATAATTCAATTCAGTAAAGTTTAATTTATTTTGCATTATATATATAAATTTATTAATCAATACAATTTTTTTATAAAAAATTAATTAAAATTTTTCAGAAAGACACTGGTCTTGTTACAAATTATACAATCTCAGACAGTTTAAGTAAGATGAAGTTAAAGTATTTATATGTACTAGTGGGCTATCTCAAAATGATATGAGTTATTTGGAATAAAATCCAAGAACAAACTGTAGGGACTTGAGTTTAAAGCGAACTATCATATAGAATAGACTATTACAATTAAATCGGTTTTTCAAGATCTTGAAATATGAAAACCCTTGGCCAGTATCATATATTCATATAGGCGGTGGAATGTGTGATTATACCGTGTCCAATTTAAGCTTTATGAGAGATAAGAATATAAGAAAATAATTTTTTTAAAAAATATAAATTTTGAAAAGAAAACAATATATATATATATATATATATATATATATACACACACACTCCAACCTGCCCTAGCTTAAGAAGAGTTGTACCTCATTAATAGAAGTAAAAATTCCCTAATTTTTTTCTCAAACGTAAACGCGGCACCAACATTAACATTTTATTTGAATACAGAACTGAAGTTACGGGAACCTAGACAACAAGGGTAAACATAAAATCAATCAAAAGCGGAACGAAGGGGATAATGTATGCTACAACTTTCAAGTCCAAGTGTTCCAGTCTGTTGAAAACAGTATCTGAAAATGAAAGCACAAAAAACAACAATTGAGTAACCAAACTGAGATTTTGAGGAAGCGAGGTGAGGGATAAGTTGGGGCCGGCAAATCGGCACACACACACACAGTAGAGGCTACGGAAGCTTTCCAATCCAATGGCAATGTCCAAAGCTGTATTGTGCTCATTGTTCTTGGCATTTATCTCCATCTTTCAATTAAATTCTTCGCTTAACAACAATTCCACAGCCTGCACGGTGTATCAGATATATCAAGGTATCTATTAATTAATTAATTAATAAGCAATCAATTCTAATTCTGATAATAATAATAATAATGATATATGTTGTTATACAAGAGATCGACTTGCCTCGGTTTGATTGTTGGATGTTGCCATATGCAAGACCGTGTTGCCATCTATGTCGGCCTCGTTTAAGATGTATTCCTTGTTCGTACACTTTAGCCATCCCACCAACCTCTTAAAAATCATCGGATTGTAGTGTTGTAGAGCAATATGTAGTGCGGTTTCTCGTCTAATTGTTTTATCTTCAATGGAGTCTGGGCAAGACAGTTGAAACGATCTCAAAAGATTTATATTTTGCTGTGCAATCACATAATGCAAAGCCGTCCTGCCCTCTCCCGCATCGTGTCGGACCGTGTTTCTATCATGCTCCACCAACCTTTCCACCACCTCATCACGCCCATTGCGCAGAGCAACGTGGATGGGACTTAAGCCGGATGTGTTCAACTTCGAGGCATATGAGGGCTTCAACCTCAAGACTTCTGCGGCAAAGTGTGAGTTACCCATTGATGCAGCTACATGTAAAGGGGTATCTACAAGCAATCTGTCATCAATATAGCGGTCCAAAACAATTGAATTCCGACGATAGAATTCAAAGAAATTGGGAAGGTTTCCCGTACGAGAAATCTCCATCAATCTCCAATATTCCGGATCCATTCTAAGACAACTCCACCTATATACGTATATATGTTTATTTATATATAGGCAGTAGATCGAAGAAGATTGCTTTATATTATATATATGCACGCATGAATTCTCTTGTTAAACCTCTCAGCAGCTATAAATGGAGCTCCTGCCCGAGGCAACATGGAAAGAGATCGAGTGCAACCTCTAAATAAGAAGGAAAGACCGGGGGTGCCGCCTCGTACTGCTTTCGGTCGGGCAGAGGCCGCTTGGTCGGAGCTTCCTATATCTACTATCTGAGTTTCAACTGCAGCTGCTCTGGAAACTTCCGTGGGTAAACGGTAGTTACTAAAAAGAAGGGTTAATTTTAAAAAAATTCCACTAATTTCAATTTTGATCATAAATTCTTAATTTATTTCAAAAAATTTCCCTACACTTATAAAAGTAATCACATTCTCTCAATATTCCACTCCAACCCATTAATGGAGCTGTGAAATATTGAATTTGACTATGCCATTTAATATTAAATTAGAAAATATATAATAATAATTTATGAAATTACAGTATTACCCGGTCTTCTTCTTCCTCTTCAACCCCTCCCTTTGCTGCTCATCTTCTGTATGATTAGAGAGCCAGCACGAAGGGCAATTTCACGATGGCCTCTACTTTGAACAACGAATTAACCAAAATCCAAAAACAAGGAAGAGGCCTAAGGCAACCACAACACTTGAATTGAACTTGAAGACGGAGATCGTGACGACGTGGGAGGTTAGGAACATTAGCGACGCTTGAGCTCTTTTCATGCTTCCATTGTTTCTGAGTCTCCGGCTGAGGGGGTTGGAGAGATGAAGCGGCAAGGTAAGAGGTGGAAGACGAAGCGGCAATGTCACGATTCCCAGTTGCAAAAACCGTGCACCAATCGCACCTAAACATAACCTATCTCCATAACTTAACCAACAACCTCTCCACCAAAATTATGACATTGACACGGCCTCATCATAATAGTTTGTGCTCGCACTCCGTTGCTACCGATCCGTTTTTCATTGTCGGTTCAATTCGCGCGCCAATAAGTTTCGTGTCTTGGTCGTTCAATCCTGCTTTGCCTATTCATTCCACGGCTGCAGTTCAGACCTCCATCGTGGCGTTCGTCGCTGCAACTCTGACGACGCAACAACGACAATTTAGGTGGTGAGGGTGCAAATCGTTGCCTAAATCTTTACAATTACACATCGATTTGATCAGTTTCACCAACAACTTTAATTTCTGAACATAATCAAGACCAGGTTCGACGATCTTGAAATTTTCGGAATCATAGTCGTTGATGGTGGGATTGAGAATGAGCTTGAAGTCGGCAAGGGAGAATTAAGAGGCACTGCCATCGTGGAGGATGCCGGGGAAAGATGAGGTATGGGTTTTGATTTATATTCTTGATGATCTTTTTTAGGGTTGGGATTTGGAGCTGATTGAAGGTACTTCTGGTGAAATTTTTATGTGCCCTAAAAAGAAATAGGGATAATTTCATTTACCTCCCCTGAGGTTAGGTGTAATTACAAGCGATATCCCTTACGTTTCAAAAATTATAGAAACTTCCCCTCAATGTGACCTGAGTTAAATTCCGATGGCATTCTTGTCAAATGACTAAGATAACCTTATTGTATAAAATAAAAAATTATCAAAATGCAAAATGATAAAAGCTACCCCCAATTACAAAATTAAACAACCAAACTTCAGCACCGGCATCCTTGCTCACCACCGGTCAGTCTCGCTGTTGAGATTGTGCATCGCCGCCGCCATTTCAGTTCACTTCGTCGCCAGATCAGAGCGCCGCTTCACCGCTTAGCTCACTAGTTCATCGTTGGTATCTTGTGTCGCTAGGCTCGATTTCTCTTTCTACAGCCCCTGTGATCACCGACAGCAGATCCTTCATTCATCGTCATCTACAAGAGTCTGTGAACGCTGTTTCGAGCTGCTTGCACACCAATCAGACCTTAAGCCGATAAGCACCGATAAGAGCATCACCATCGTTCAATTCAGACCCAGTCCTTATTGTCACCATCATCGGAATAACCACTGTGCTTATCGCAGCCAGAATAGCGACTCTTCCAGTAGCTGTTTGTCGCCACACTCTGTCGCCACCGCAGTACTCCCGTTCTTTCTCGCCGTCGACTGAGCACATCCTTGCTCGTCTGACGTCGCCGGAATAGCGACTTTCGTTGTTCGTTACCACACTGCCGCCACCGCGTCATCGCCGTTCTTCTTGTTCGCCGTTGATTGAGCACATCCTTGCTCGTCCTTAGTGGTTATTCATAGTTTGTTGCCGCCCGACGTTCTGTCTGTCCTTACTTGCCGTCCCGACCAATCCCTTGTGTACCTCTGTTTGGGACATCATAACATATATCTATACACACACAGACACACACATCCTAAAAACCTCTTTGATGTCCTGCTCCGTCCATTCCTTGATTCGGATAGCAGTCAAAATATGAAAAATTGGGGTTTTAGAAGAGTTTTTTTTTTTTTTTTTTTTTTTTGGTAGATAGGTTATTTTAATACAAAAGTAAGGGCAAATGTGGTATTACAGGGTTAAAAATAGCTAATATCATAAAAAATCATCATTGACCGGCGTTGACTTTCACCAGAGGGGCTAAGTGTTAAGACGGAGCAAACCTTGAGGGAGGACAGTGTAATATTTGAAACATAAGGGGTACCGCCTGTAATTACGCCTAATCTTAGGGGAGGTAAATGAAATTATCCCAAAGAAATATGCCTTGATTTGTTGATGTTTGGATGGTGGTTTTGGTTTTGGTTTAGAGAGGGATAAGGGTAAAAGTTTCAGAGGGAGGGATTGAAGATGAAGAAGAAGATGGGGTATTTCTGTAATATCACAAATAATTATTATACTTTTAATTTAATATAAAATAGTAAGGTTAAATTCAACATTTCACAGCCTGATTAATAGGTCAGGCTCGAATATTTGGGCAATGTGATTACTTTTTAAAGTGTATGGAGTTTTCTAAAACAAGTTGGGGGTTTATGATCAAAAATTGAAAGTAATAGTTTTTTTATTTATTTTTTATTTTTTATTTTTAAGTTAACTCCTAAAAAAAATACAATTATTTAGTTATTCAATTAAATAAGTTTGATAATATAATTTGGAAACCATTTATAAGTTCTCTAATTAATGAGAAAAATACTTAAATTCAACCCCCCCCCCCCCCCCCCCCCCCACACACACACACACACACACACACACACACACACGTAATAATCTTAATTAACATTTAAAAGTCACGTCTTCAAATTTTCACTACTTAATATTTAATTTTACCAAGTAACATTATTTTATTTTTGGATATTTGCGCTAAATAGTATGTTGTTTTTATTTCTAGTAAGGTGTTATTTGATAATATTAAAAATTAAATACTAAAAAAATTAAGAATTGTATTTTAAGTGGTAATTAAAAATAAATTTTTTTTAATGGTATCTTTTTGAGTTTTAATTGTTTTTGCAAATATAAACAATGAAATTTGTTCCCTTCTTTTTTCATTTGACATGATATCCTATATTAGCATCTAATTTTTAACTCAATGTGTGAATTGGTTCCGCGGGAACAACTACTATTATGCTGTGCATTCCATCCATGACGACCTTGACTGCTTTTTCTCGAAATGTAAAATTAGTTGGGATGGGCACTGATTATCCGGGAAGTTTCTGGGTTCATGAGGGAATCTGCACTTATTTTATGAACCGTGTGGGCCGGTGGCACTGGGTCGGCACTTAATCCTTTTCAAGACAATTTCACCAAAAGTATCTAATTTTTAACTCCATGTGTGAATTGACAATTATGCTACTCAGGCAAATTAATTGGGATGGCAGGACTTTCTGACAACGAGTACCCGGGAAGTTTCCGGGTTTATAATTAAGGGGGACCTGCACTGATTTTTCCCCGAATTTTTTCCTGAACGGACCGTGGGACATGGGTTAGCCCATAATCCAAGTTTGTCAAACTCAATCTTTTCCACGACACAACCAAGTTGAGCGAAAAGTCAAATTTCACTGCTGCGGGTCCAAGACGTTTTAAGCCCAAAGTAAAAAATAAAAACGTTGGCTAAACATCCCTTACCGAAGAGATACTGATGTTGCATTGCAAGTGCTGGGGGTCCCGGATAGCTGTCACAATGGTCTCAGAATTGGAAAATTTCATATACTTTCATATATGATTCCACTACATGACCTCTTTTAAAAAGTTAAAATAAATTATAGAAGTGGGAGCAACTATTTTGGCTTTGCATGACGACCTCGACTAAGTTGATGGCCGGCCTTTTTGACAAAGTTTAACCAGGGAAGTTTCCGGGTTTATAATGGGAATCTGCATGTTGCTTTTCTTGGAGTCCCACTTTTAAAATAAGTTTTTCATTCGAGGACGAAGTCCTACTTTTCATAAAAAAAAATACTAATAATAATAAATTTCAACAAAATTTTATTACCAACACACTTCCTCTTTTACCCTTTCCAACAATTATTCACCATGTACTAATAATGAAAAAATAGTAGGCCACCCATTTGTTTTATTCCTTGCTCTGCTCTCTATACTGTGATTCTAACTGACAATAATACTGTGAAGCAATGGTCTCAGAATTGGAAAATTTCATATACTTTCATATATGATTCCACTACATGACCTCTTTTAAAAAGTTAAAATAAATTATAGAAGTGGGAGCAACTATTTTGGCTTTGCATGACGACCTTGACTAAGTTGATGGCCGGCCTTTTTGACAAAGTTTAACCAGGGAAGTTTCCGGGTTTATAATGGGAATCTGCATGTTGCTTTTCTTGGAGTCCCACTTTTAAAATAAGTTTTTCATTCGAGGACGAAGTCCTACTTTTCATAAAAAAAAATACTAATAATAATAAATTTCAACAAAATTTTATTACCAACACACTTCCTCTTTTACCCTTTCCAACAATTATTCACCATGTACTAATAATGAAAAAATAGTAGGCCACCCATTTGTTTTATTCCTTGCTCTGCTCTCTATACTGTGATTCTAACTGACAATAATACTGTGAAGCAATGGTCTCAGAATTGGAAAATTTCATATACTTTCATATATGATTCCACTACATGACCTCTTTTAAAAAGTTAAAATAAATTATAGAGGTGGGAGCAACTATTTTGGCTTTGCATGACGACCTTGACTAAGTTGATGGCCGGCCTTTTTGACAAAGTTTAACCAGGGAAGTTTCCGGGTTTATAATGGGAATCTGCATGTTGCTTTTCTTGGAGTCCCACTTTTAAAATAAGTTTTTCATTCGAGGACGAAGTCCTACTTTTCATAAAAAAAAATACTAATAATAATAAATTTCAACAAAATTTTATTACCAACACACTTCCTCTTTTACCCTTTCCAACAATTATTCACCATGTACTAATAATGAAAAAATAGTAGGCCACCCATTTGTTTTATTCCTTGCTCTGCTCTCTATACTGTGATTCTAACTGACAATAATACTGTGAAGCAATGGTCTCAGAATTGGAAAATTGCATATACTTTCATATATGATTCCACTACATGACCTCTTTTAAAAAGTTAAAATAAATTATAGAAGTGGGAGCAACTATTTTGGCTTTGCATGACGACCTTGACTAAGTTGATGGCCGGCCTTTTTGACAAAGTTTAACCAGGAAAGTTTCCGGGTTTATAATGGGAATCTGCATGTTGCTTTTCTTGGAGTCCCACTTTTAAAATAAGTTTTTCATTCGAGGACGAAGTCCTACTTTTCATAAAAAAAAATACTAATAATAATAAATTTCAACAAAATTTTATTACCAACACACTTCCTCTTTTACCCTTTCCAACAATTATTCACCATGTACTAATAATGAAAAAATAGTAGGCCACCCATTTGTTTTATTCCTTGCTCTGCTCTCTATACTGTGATTCTAACTGACAATAATACTGTGAAGCAATAAAACCCCATCTAAACTATACCTCTTTTGGAGAACACGGAGGAAAGAAACTCATGCCAAACAACAATCTGACATATGTCGACAAAACTGTGACCGAATCATCAATGAGACAAACAAAAATGGCCTGTCTTTTTCCTATATCTAATTTTTGTATCTCTACAACTTTGTATAGCGGAAAGGCACGATAAAAATAAATAAATAAGTAAAGGGCAATATTAAAAAAAAAAAAAAAATACTTACTGAACTTAATTAAAAATAATAGTAAATTATACTGACCACCTCTTTAAACAAACCTTACACAAATAGACAACGGTGGTGCATGTGGGTTTCAAAATAAAATTATAAAAGAATAACTGTGTGTGTGTATATATATATATATATATATATAGAGAGAGAGAGAGAGAGAGAGAGAGAGGCGATGGAGGTGGGTGACGGTGAAGTGGTGGGGGCATTTGGGTTTAAAATAAAAAAGAATAAAGATATATACGTGTATGCATGAGTGTGTAGATATTTATATATATATATATATATATATATATAATAAAATAAAAAGAACATAATGAGATTAGCCATTTCATGAAATTTCCTTGCCAGTTATGCGGGAGAGAAAATAGAAGGGGGTCGTTGAGCATAAGTATTAAATTTTAGGAGAAGTTAAAGTAGTAGATTTTGTAAATATTTTATTTGTGTAAAATTTGTCCAAATCAGCGTAATTTACCTTTCAAATATAGGACTTCTTCTTTGTCTTTCGAGGAAGCTTCTAGGGATCTTCGGATGGAAGCTGCACCGCCATTACCTTGATTGATTGTACAAGTAAAAGAAAACCCCAATTGATTCGTTTTGAAGAGAAGGGAGGAGAAAATGCTCAATTGACATACAGATTTGTCATCCTTTCCATTTAAAAGCTATCTTCTTCATCCACTCCGAACTGCCCGTCTATATATATATATATATATAGCTATCTTATATAATGGATGAATGGTTGAAGAAGGCTGCTCAGGAGGGAAGCATCAAAAGTCTGTATGCATTGCTTCGAGAGGATCCAAGTATTTTCGAGCACAATATCGATGATAAATTGTTTGCTGATACTCCTTTACATGTGGCTGCATCAACAGGTGACCTTCGGTTTGCCGCAGAAGTGATGAGGTTGAAGCCATCATATGCCAGGGCGTTCAACCGAGACGGGCTTAGCCCCATCCACGTTGCTCTGCTGAATGGGCATGATGGCATCGTGGATTGGTTCGTCACCGTTGATAGCACCTTGGTCCGTCAAAGACGAGGGGATGATGACATGACGTGTTTGCATTATGCGATTGCTCAAGGAAATGAAAATCTTTTGAGATTGTTTCTGTTGGATTGCCCAAGCTCCATTCAAGATTCCACAGCTAAACAAGAAACTGTACTTCATGTTGCTTTAAAACACAACCACCTTAGGATTTTTGAGGCGTTGGTGGGATATTTACAGAAGATCCAATACGAAGACATCTTAAACAGGCCCGATGAGAATGGAGACACCGTCTTGCATATGGCGGCGCGCAACAATCAAACCGAGGCTAGAATTCTCTTTTGTTTTGATCATGTACACAACAAAATAATGATTTATGGGCCAACACCACATCGATCATCTTCAACTTGTTGCTCTCTTTCAGAAATTTTTTTTTTTTTTTTGAGGCTATGTTTCGGTAGCATGAATGGAATTGGACCATAGCCTTAATTGTAAGGTTTAATTGTTGCTAATAATTGATCCACTTTTTGTCTGTGCAGGCTGTGAAATTGTTGTTGAGCAAAAAATTGTTGAGCAACAATTATTATATGTTTGTTTCCTTTTAATGAATGAGTAACAACAACTAGACTTATTGTTAAGCTTTCCATGTATAACTATTGTAAGCCATCAATCCTTGTTTCATCATAATAACAATTATATATGCTGTATGTATAACAATCCATCTCTTCCTCTCTCTCCTCTCTCTCTCTATTGATCGTGTAGTGTGTGCGCCTTTATTGTCATCATCATCCTTAAATATTTCATAGTTAAGGAAGAGTTAACAACCTTAATTATTAAATATTTGCTTACAAGTTAGAATAACCAACCAGTTGGAGGTGACAAACTACTTTCATGACAACATTGAATAAGAGAGATTCATTCTATTCAAGAGAAGCTTAATTATAATTTATTATGACTGATCATGAGTCTAATACAGATCAATTATCGCGAGTAATATATATAACTTCCACCTTCAAAGGGGAGGTGAGGGTTTATGCCTCAAGTGTATGCCATACACCAATGCAGACCAATTTTCATGCCACATTCTTCCATATAAACAGTCGAACTATTGGATTGCTTCAACTGGTAAAGCATGAAATTTTGGTTCTTTCTCAACCAACATTCCATTTGTTTTAAACAAGAAACAAAATGCAAAAGATCGAAAGCATAAAGGCCTTCTGTGTGTGAAAATACATGGGATAACCAAGACCCTGCTCTGTGATCCATAATTACAAGTTAGACAGCTAAGGAATTTTAAATGGGTAAGCTCCCTTTGTGTTATGTTAAAATGCAAATCTCATGTTGGGAATACAGCCATAAGGGGATCTTTGTTGCTTAAATGTACTCCAGGAGTGCTATGGCTCCACAAACATAAACCTTGAGTGACCTAACAACTCCCAATTGTGCGATTTCAATACAACCATCCAGAATGTGGATTATCTCTGCAGTATACCCTCCTTTTCACCGCTAAACACCAGGACCGGCAAGCATCCAGAATGTGAATTAGCTCCACGGGTATACCCTCCTTTTCAAGGCCAAGAACCAGGCCCTGCAAAAATGAAGCAAGCAAAACTTGTGATAAAATTTAAAAGATTCGAATTTATTTTGTATGGTTAATTGGAGATAATTTCATTAATATACACCAGAAACTCCATAAAAGCCACCAAAAACAAAAAAAGACCACTAATTGAACATAAATATAGCAATTATGGCTAACCGTCTTTTTAGAAATGCTATCTGATCAAGAGGTATGCTGTTTGCCGTTTGCTCTAAACCCAAGATGGAGAAACCCTCTCGCTTCTTTTTCTCCAAGAAAATTTTCACAGAACTTACTGGGACTTCTATAATGGGAACCCACTTCTCTGCTGTCACACTGAAAACAGCAACGCTTGTTGATAAAATACTAAGCATTATAGCAAAATAAAGTTATTTCAAACATAAAAAGAACAAAAAATTTTTAATTTTTTTGGGTTAAATGGTAAGCTTTATAAAGAAAAAGAAGAATGTACGAAGCAAGAGCCCTGGAGCAAACAAGCAAACCAGTTCACAAGGCAAAACAAACACACAATTGGCCAAGGCCAAGCTCTACAAATACAGGAGCATGCTCAGAAAAACTATGAATACCCTCAATCCTATCTTTCAACTCCAGTACTGAAGCAAATGAGGTTGCACACCAAGTGTGATTTCCTGCAAAGACACATCCCTGCATAAAAAGCTGCAGCAAATCCTCCTCCTTACCCAAAAGTCTGAGCTCAGCACCTCGTTTCAGCTTCAATGGTGAAAGTTTAGCTCGGACACAACACTTGATAAGGCAAATGATGTGTTGTGGTGTTGCAGCTCTATTCCTAAATGCCCTGGCATTCCCTTCAAGCCAAATGAAGTAGACTGCAGCATTGAAAAGCAACTTGTGAATATTGAACTGTCTTGGTCTCCATGTACTAGAGCACCAAGAAATTAACTCTCCCAACTTCTTGGTTCCACATAGAATCCTGCAACATGTTGAATGAACCCCCAAATATGTGCACTAAAACTGCAATTGAAGAAGAGATGGTCCAATGACTCTGCATCAGAGAGGCAAAGATAACAGGCATTGGTGTAGTGCTTCTTCCTCATTGGCTTAGAATCCAAAGTAAAAAGAACAGAATTCATGAAGGAGAAATCCTTTTAACACATTGTTATGGACTTATTGTAACAAAAATCAGCCTTATTCCTTCCATTCAATTGAAGGAGAAATCCTTTTAGTAACCATGAAAGAGTGTTCCAAACCTCAAAAGCCAGGATTACAAACATGCTGTCAGCCAACCATGACCCAGCAATTCTTCTAATATCATATTCAGATTTCATGCAAGCAAACATGACTCCGACGTAAAACACAATCGCTATGCAACAAAGTGCCCATGGAAGTAGTAAACATGTAAAGTCATAGAACAAATGGCAGAGAGCTTTATCAAAACCTAATGATCGAGTTGAAACTGCTTGTCATGTAGTATATTTGCCATCCGCAATGGCTAAACCAGCTGCTTTAAAAACCTGCTCCCTTAGGTTTGATTTTGGAACTTCCATTGGTGCTTCCTTTCTTTGACTTTAAATTTGAATATGTATCATTAACAAAAATAATATAAATAAGACCAAAGAAGACCTAAAACTTAAGAGCTGGAGATGTTTAAAATAGACTTGGAATATTATGATATTATTAGCAAAACATGATTTGTGAGGACAATTTTTTAACGATAAAAAGTTTGGATGGAGAAGCATGACAATGCAAGTTTCACTGGGAGAGCAGTTACTAGTTTCTAGTCTTTCCTCTGAACACCCTGTATAAAGCAGGACCAGTACTAAGTAATACTCTACTTCTTTTACATTTGGAAGTCTTAAAACAATGGATTTTTCTTTTCTTTTTTTTCTGTCATCTTTTCTAACGAGCAAGGATTAAATTGGTGGTGATGAGGATGGCATTGAAATACTATTTCTGGCAAGGCTAATTTTCTTTCTGATGCTTCATGACTTGCTTCGACATGTACTGTTTGGCTAATCATTTTCAGAGGTTAGGAGGAGGAAATGGTTGGACAATAACCAAGGGTCATACAACAACAATGACCCTGTAGTTTTTGATGACTCAAGTATTTCTTGGTGGCCTGGCGTGGATGAAGAAGTTCCATCTTCCTGAAGCTGAACTAAATGGTTTTCCATTTACTGAAAAAAATAAAAAAGACTAAAAATACACACAAAAAGAATAACAAAAAAGGGCAAAAAAAAAAAAAAAAATAGTACCATTTTTGTTTTTAAAACAGAAGGTTGTATTACTTTGTTTTTTCTCAACGGCCATAAATTATTTGTTTCATTTCGTATATTTTTTTTTAACAGTTATATTATGTTTGTCTTTTTCTTAACGGCTATATTCTCAATGGCTATATTATGTTTATCTTATTCTAATGGCTATATTATATTTGTCTTTTTTCTAACGGTTATATTTCCAACGGCTATATTCTGTTTGTTTTTCCTTTAACAACTATATTCTCAATGACTATATAAACCACTCATTCTCTCATTTTTTTCAATTATAAAGTCCACTTCTTTACATTTTCAAATTCATTTTCTCTTCTTTGAGTCTTTATCTTTATTATAGAAAAAAATGGCTACATCATCACAATCTATTCCAGTGTCCGGGTCAATTTCTCCATTGAGTTCTTTTTCATCTTTTGCCGGGGAAGATTTTTTTGAAGAACGTCAAAAAAGGATGAATGCGATGATGCAACTGTTATCACCTGAGAAGATAAAGGCATTCTTTCAATGTCGTAAGAGAAAATATATTAAACGTGATTGAGAGAAGTTAGCCAGCGGCTATTCCAAGATTATTTTGTTGTAATTCCCATTTTTTACCTAAGATGTTTTGTAGATGATTTCGGATGCGACGAGAGTCTGTTTGTTTGCATTTTAAACAGTGTTATAGCAAATAACGAATGGTTCATCCAGAAGACTAATACCCTTGGTCCTATTGGTGTTTTACTCCTACAAAAAAGATGACAGCTACAATACGTATACTCGCATATGGAATTTCGGCGGATCTTTGTAACGAGTACATAAAAAATTTAGAAACCACTGCGGTTGATAGCTTGAAGCGCTTTTGTGATGCTGTAATTACAGTGTATGCAGGACAGTACCAACGCACACCGAATGAAGAGGCCATTGCACGTCTGGCTCGAGAAGGGGAGGAAAAAGGCTTCCCAGATTGCATTATACAGTTGCTATGGAAAATGGTCATCTCTTGAAAGTGTTTCTATTGGCTTCCCCTAATTTTATTGAGGATTTAACAACCAGACAAGAAACTACAATTCATATTGCTCTAAAATTCCACAAGCTTAGAATTTTTGAAGTGTTGGTCAGATGGGTAAAAGGTGTCAATAAGGAAGACATCTTAAATTGGCCAGACAAGGATGGCAACACCGTCTTGCATATGGCCACATCCAAAAATCAAACTCAGGCTAGTCTCTCATCCAATATAAATAAATTAATAAAACCCAAACCTTTTTGTTTTGTTTTCATATATATTGACAGCATCTGTTGTTAATGAACCAACATTATCATCTTAATTCTCATTAAGAATGGTGGCACTTTAGAAATCAATCTTAATTTCTAGTTATATATGAATTGAAGGTTTAATATTAACTATCTAATTAATGCCTTTATTACTCTTGTGCAGGCTGTGAAATTGTTGTTAAGCAAAAATTTGATTATGAAGATGAAGGTAAATGCCAAAAACAACATGGGCATAACAGCTTTGGATATCTTTCAACTTTCAATTGAATTGGACAATAGAGAGATTGAGGAAATGTTATTCGGAGCTAAAACATTGAGAGGTATATCTATTAACCATGATCCACTTGAAGAAATAGATGAGATCAACAAAGAGATGTCAGTGCAGGAAATAAAAGAAAAGTACCTTAGTGGTGACATGTCTCAGGCAATTTTGACGGTGGTTGTACTGATTACAACAACCACGTTTTTGTAAGATATATTTTTATAAATTGGTATATTTCGATCACAAAACAAGTCCTAGTCGAGTTGTAATTACAATTACCATATCAGGCTTGACATCGACTGTAGAATTGAAAGTTCGTTCAAGAAGAGAAAATAACTGTTGATCATCAAAAGGAAAGAACAACACATTAGGACATCGTTTCCCACTTAAGACACAATGATATACATGGTATATTAATAGAGTTCCAAAAATATAGAAAATCCATATTCAGGGTGGATTCTGTCAAGTGGGAACCGGTTCCAAATTTGGGAACCGGTTCCAGAAGCCATACTTCAAAGAATAACTCACTGTCCTTTGGGAACTGGTACCAAATATGGGAGCCGGTTCCACAGGTCCTGATTGTATCAGGTTTTCCAGTTTCCTTGTTCTGCTGGATCCCTTTTTGATCCAACTTTCCTTCTAAGTCTTATGCATGAATTTTCCTTTATTTTATGAAAGAACATGACTTTGCAAACCTCTATATAAACCATGTTATATACAAGGTTTTTTTTACGGCTTTAAATCATTATTCATATATTACACCAAGCCTTAGGAAGTTTATCCCTCTCAGAAAATCAAAGTTGATTTTTTTGTTGCCTTCCTAGAACATACACATATTCACCTAGTTAGGTTAGAGTTGTGGAGTTCGAATCCTAATCGTGATCATACAGTCGTATTAACATCAATCAGACGAAGCAGATTTTCTTCTACATTATTTAGACGATTAAAGAACAGAAGTAAGCACGGTCACACTTTGAAAGGGTTGGAGCATTCGTGGAGTGCTGTCTGATCTACCTGCTACTCTTCTATAAATATCAAATGTAAGCCTAAGGTCAAGTTGCTGTTAGACGGGGAGTCACAAAGCCGGATGATTGTCAGCGGTTGGTGTGGTATAGAATGATAGGGTGTGAGCTAGAGTCAAAGTTTGGTATACTTTGTTTCAAGCATAGTGGATTGGTTTACTTTAGACTGCACAAGTCCACGAGGTTTTTCTAATAACAATTGACGTATTTTATCAACTGGGGTTTCCTCGCTAAAATTCTGGTGTCATCTCAAACTCTATATTTTGCCTTATTTTATTTGCATGTGATTAATTGTTTAATTACTAAAATAAGTAAAGGTAGTTACGACACAAATATGTTTTACAAAACTTAAAACTTTCCTAAATACATTCCGCGCTGCGTACGACTCACAAATTGGTATCAGAACCTTTCTTTAAACATTGAGTTGATCCTTATTGGAAAGTTTTGTTTTGTTTTCAAAAATTATTTTTTAAATCATGTCTTATGCGTTGAAAGAGGGCGGTCCTAAACAACGTGGTCTTTTATTTGAATGAGATAATTACAACTTTTGAAAATCAAAGATGAGAGCCTATTTGCAAAATTCTGGTGGTAAAACTTAGGTAATCGTTGAATATGGCTATACACCTCCTACAGTAGATATAACTGTGGATGGCAAAATAGTCAAAGAATTAAGACACTTTTGCTTTTACTGCTATTGAAACTGAGCAAAATGATGCTAATGGTAAAGCCTTATATTCAATTATTAATTCTGTTGTTCCATCTGAATATGCTAGAATTTTTTATTATAAAACTGCTAAAGAAGCTTGGGATATTTTGTAGGTTACTCATGAAAGAACTTCAAAAGTGAAGTTGTCTTAAATTTAATTGCATTCTCATAAATTTGGTAACATCGTGATGAAAGAAGATGAATTCTTTTTTTAATTTTTATTCTAGTCTTCTTCAAATAATTTATGAACTGTGTCACTTAGGAAAAAAAATTAGTGATAAAAAAATCTGTGAGAAAATCTTAAGGTCTTTACCTAAAAGATTCCAGATTAGGGTTGAAACCATCTCTGAACATTGTGATTTGACTACCTGTCAAGTTGATGAGATGGTAAGTTCATTAAAAATTTTGAGATGCAGAATTTTGATTTAAGTCAGAAGGAGAAACATCTTGCTTTAAAATCTACACAGGTTAAAAATTATGTGAATGATAACTCTGATGATGATATTACATTCTTGTCAAGGCAATTCAGTCAGATTTTGCAAAAGCAACGGAGGAGAAAGAATAGCAACATGGCTAATCCATAAAATTTTGACAAGACGTCAAAATTTAGGTTTAATGAAAAGAAAGTAAAAGACTCAAAAGAAACTGATTTTACTTGCTAGAATTGTAGAAGCAAAGGTCACGCATCCAATGTTTGTCCTAGTCCCAGTAAAAAACAAAAGGATAGGAATAAAGAAAAAGCAATGAAAGTTTCTATGGCTGAAAATTCTACTTTTTGTGATAGTGATTCTTCTCAGGATAATACTAATGATTTTTCTTATGTTGTTTTTCTTGATCGAGGTCCTCATGTCGTTCATTTATCTGATTATGACAGTTCAGATAATGAAGACAATGAAATTCATAATGAATAGGTTAAAGAGGCTGAAAAGGACGATAAAAGACTAAAGAAGATGGTCAAAGAAACCATTGAAGCCAAACATGCAATCAATAAGCTAGCAAAGGAGCTTATCCAAGTAAAAGGAGAGAATAAAGAGCTAAAGAAACAAATTGATGAAGGAAAAATGAAAGCTTTTGAAAGCGATTCTATCATCACTGAGCTTAAGAAGAAGATCATCATTCTTGAGGATAAGGTAAGTGTTGCTAACTCATTGAAGGAATGTCTTATTTTGAAAAATGATTATATTGAAATTGAATTGAAATCTGAAAAAGATAAACTGAAAGGGTTCAATATGAGTCAAAACAGTTTGAATAAGATAATCAACATGGATAAGGATGTGAATGATAAAACAGGGTTAGGATTTGTTAAAGGTTCTTCTGGTAATCAAGGTAAAACAACTTTTGTTAAACCTGCTATTATGCCTAAACCATGTTTGTATGATGCATCACATTCTGATATATCTTATGTGCCTAAATTGTTGCATTGCACTTTTTGTGGAAAGAATGGACATAAGTATAACCCATGCCTTCGTAGGAAAAAGAAAGACTTGTCTAAGAATCATTTTCAAAATTCTTATGCTAAGAAAAATGTGCGTTCTAGGAAGAGAAAGAATGTGTCACCTAAGATTTCTAAAGCTAAAAATTTGCCTAGGAAAGAGGTAGAGAAAGAAAAAGAATTTTAGGAAATGAGAGTGAGAACTATCTGGATCAAAAAATCTGATTTGATCAATTATGTGCCTGTTGAGTCTTTGGAACAAGTTTCCAGAAGGACTTCACCTTCAAACTGAGTCCTATGAAATTCATTGATCATGGCTTGTGTTTAATAGTAAAATTGAGTTGTCATTGGATCACTTGTTAGGGTTTGGTTAGGGTTTCTGATCATAGTCTTCATGAGATATTTGAGAAAAAAATTTCATTAAATTTATGATCTATCTTTGAATATAAATGTGGACACTTGATTTTTTTTTTTTTTATTAAAAATAGATTCTTGGTTTGTAATCTATACAATGAAAGTTGATTTGCATTGTTTAAGGGATTTTTAGGTTTGAATATCTTAAGTTCATAACATTTTGTGCATTAGTCCAAATCTGAAAATTTTGATTGAAAATGTTTGAATTATTGACTAGGGTATATTGATCATAAAAGTTATAAAGGTTATTGTCTGAATAAAATAGGAGCTTGAAAAAAAATTCAATAAATTTCAGCTTGAAAAAGAAAAAAAAAATGCTAAATCATTTGTTTAGGAAAATGCTACCTATTAAGATGTGTTCGAAAGCTCCCATTAAACTTTGAAGAAGAGCTAACTTAGTAAAAAAGACGGGTGGAGATAAGTTGAATTGGGGAATTGCTGTCTGCTCTTTAGAGTGAAAGTCACTTAACTTAGCAAAATTGTTCAAAGATAATTTTATCTTGATGTTTTTCGATCAATATAGTTTGGACAATGATTTATTGATGATTGATTGAAAATTGATGAGATGGATTGCACACACACACTTGAACTTGCTAAATTAATTTCTAAATGTTTCATTAAAATTTGCAAGTTCATGTTGTGATTATTTCTTAAGAATTGAACTTGATTGACTCTTTAGTGGTGTCAAAAATTTGTGCTCATAGATATCTCTACCAATTTTCTGGAAATTTGAATCAGGTGTGGATTTGAAAGACTTTTGGATGACTAATCAATGATTAGTTCTTATTTTTGTTTTGTTCTAACAATAAAAAAATTAAAAAAAATTAAAAAATTATAAAAATTCAAAAAGATTTTTGTTTTTATTTTATTTTATTTTTTTATGTTGGTTTAATCATGAGTAAATCATAAGGTCCAAGGGAAAATTTTCTGGAAAAAAAATTCAAGTTTAGGAAGTCTACCGTTATGTTCCTACCGGTTCTGAAATCCCCTACCGGTTCAAGGTTTATAAGGCTTGAAGGTCAAATCTCTGGAGCTCGGTTACTGGTACCACATTTTGGTACCGGTTCCAAAGTGGTCCTCGCTTTGGGTTGGCTTACTGCCCAGTGGGAACTGATTCCCAGTTTGGCTACCGGTTCCTGGTAGCGAGTTTTGACATATATAAAACCTATTTTGGCATTGTTGGGTTTGTTGCATACATCCACTTTTTCTTTCTATATATGCTCTATCTTTCTCCGTCACTTCATACATATATATCTTCATATATTAGATTCATCTTGCATCATTCTCATTCTAATACATTGAATACTTGGATTGCAAATTGGATTGAAGATTAAAACTTGAAATTAAAAGTTGAAAAGAGGAGTTTGGGATTGATATCTTTACTAGTGGATTGGTTAAGTTGGGTTGAAGCTCTTTCTTGATTGAAGCTTAAAGACTTTGGGTTTAATCTTGGAATCATATTTGCTTGTTGTTTGTTAATTGATTGGGGGGTTTTTGAAGAATCAAAACTTGTTTGCCCAAGAATAAGTTGGAAAGTGCACTCTAAGTGTTTGTGAAAATTCCTGAGTGAGCTTCGGAGCGTTAAACCAAATTTTTTTGAACATAAAATGCCTCCCAAATTAGCTCGGAAGGACACAGGTAAAGGTATTGCATCATCGCCACCTCCCAAAAGAGCCCGAACAAGTATAACTATTTGAGAACCACAAAAGGGTTCAACCGCTCCAAGGGATGCTTCTATGCACTCTAGCTCGCCTACTACTAAGATACCACCTGGGTATCCATTAGTATCTGACATTGGGAAGATTCAGTTTGCTCGAGAACACTTCTACAATAAGCATGCTTGGGAGAAAAGTATACATGAAAGTGTATACAACAAGCATACATGAAAGTGTATAAGGACGGTCCAATTGAGTCAGAAAGAAATGTGAACTTGAAGAAGCTTCGAGACAGTCCGGGGAAGAAACTAGTGGACTATATTGAGAAACACAAGTAGTTGTTCTTTACCACGATGGCGAGTTCGTACAGTCCAGATCTAGTTCACTACTTCTACTCAAATATCTGTAAGGTGCATGATCGGGATATTTTGAGGTTTCCTTATTTGGTAAGGACTATGTTGTCCATACTGATGTGATCGGGACAGTTTTTAGCATTCCCAAGAATTTTTCAAGCACTGGCTATCGTTTTCCATTAGTACATTCCAAGGAAGATGTTTGTAATTAGCTGTATGTTCCAGACTCACCGAGATTTCTCGACTACATTCTAAATCACTATCTTATAGATGAAGCAGCGATTCTGAATTTATTTGCTATCTCAAATCTGGATTACTTCGAGAAGAAAGATGTGATCTTTTCAGATCTTGCCGAGGTACTATATGTTTTATCCATTGATGCTAAGATACATCTTGAAGCTTCTATTTATGGTATGATGATAGCTCATTACAAAAACAATTCCAAGAAGAAATCATCTCCATTCCCGATGATCATTATGAGTTTATATAGGCACTTTAAGATTATTCTACCACCCCATGCTCATCATATTGCAATCATGTCCAAGATAAATGTGAGGGCTTTTAACAAGTCCAAAACAGCACGAGCTTCCTAACGGCAAGCTAGCAGGGGTCCGGTGGCTTCTACATCATCACTTCCACAGGTTACTAAGCTCTTTCTAATTAAGCGAGCTTTTAACACTTTAGATGCCAATCTTCTTTACTCATTGATTCTTCAGAATTAGAAGGCGTTAATGGATGTAGTTCTGGATCTTCAAAAAGATGTTCGTTTGCTTAAAGAGCAGATGACAAGGAGTACATCTGAGGACGTCCAGATCTTTCACTTGCTGCTGAAAATGATAGAGATGAGGAGGATGAGACAGAAGAAGATGATGAGGGTGGCAGTGGGAGTGACACTGATGGTGGTGATGTGGACATTCCAACATCTACAGTTCCGTTTTCTGGAGATGAACCTGATGCTTGACTCTATGTTCATCTCATGCATGCATCACTTTTTGCTCAGCTTATATATTGTCATGACTTGATATTTTTAGATATTATATTTTGCTTCTAGCATGTATTAAACTAATTTACTCTGTTTTAATCTTATTTCTCTTTGATCTTACTTTGCCAAATTTGTTCCAAAAAGGGGTAGAATAAGGTTACCTTAAGGGGGAGAAAATCTACAATTTTTGGATAATTAATTCAGGGGGGAGTTTTTAATTGGTTTATTAAGCTTTCACTGGTAGTTTTGCTTGATCCATGTGCAGGATTTCAGGTAAAATTTTGTCCAAAAGCAGTAGAGAACAGAGATAGACAAATTCCGTGTTTCCTTAGAACAATTGTAATTTATTTTTCTGCATTAGGTAGATTATATATTGTTTTTCGGGTTTTGTCCTGAAATTGCCAAAGGGGGAGCTCGTAAGATATGTTTTTATAAATTGGTATATTTCGGTAACAAAACAAGTCCTTGTCGAGTTGTAATTACAGTTACCATATCAGGCTTAACATCGACTGCAGAATTGGAAGTTCGTTTAAGAACAGGAAAGAGCTGTTGATCATTAGAAGGAAAGAATGACACATTATGATATCGTTTCCCACTTAAGACACAATGATATACATGGTATATTAATAGAGTTCCAAAAATACAGAAAATTCACATTCAGGGTGGATTCTGTCAAGTGGGAACCGGTTCCAAATTTGGGAACCAGTTCCAGAAGCCATACTTCAAAGAATAACTCACTGTCTTTTGGGAACCGATTCCAAATACGGGAACAGATTCCATAAGTCCTGATTGTAGCAGGTTTACCAGTTTCCTTGTTCTACTGTATCCTTTTTTCATCTAACTTTCCTTCTAAGTCCTATGCACGAATTTTCCTTTATTTTATGAAGGAACAGGACTTTACAAACCTTTATATAAACCATGTCATATATAAGGTTTTTTTTACGGCTTTGAATCATTATTCATATATTATACGATGCCTTAAGAAGTTTATCCCTCTCAGAAAATCAAAGTTAATTTTCTGTTGTCTTCCTAGAACATACACATATTCACCTAGTTAGGTTAGAATTGTGGAGTCCGAATCCTGATCGTGATCATACAGTCGTATTAACATCAATCAGACGAAGCAGATCTTCTTCTACATCATTCAGACGGTTGAAGAACAGAAGTAAGCACAGTCACACTTTGAAAGGGTTAGAGCATTCGTGGAGTGTTGTTTGATATATATCTACCTGTTACTCTTCTACAAATATCAAGTGTAAGCTTAAGGTCAAGTTGCTGTTGGACGGGGAGTCGCAAAGCCAGATGATCGTCAGTGGTTGGTATGGTGTAGAACGATAGGGTGTGAGCCAGAGTCAAAGTTCAGTATACTTTGTTTTAAGCATAGTAGATTGGTTTACTTTGGACTGCACAAGTCTGCGAGGTTTTTCCCATAACAGTTGACATATTTTATCAACTGGGGTTTCCTCGCTAAAATCCTGGTGTCATCTCTAACTCTATACTTTGCTTTATTTTATTTGCACGTGATTACCTGTTTAATTGCTAAAATAAGTAAAGGTAGTTACGACATAGATCTGTTTTACAAAACTTAAAACTTTCCTAAATATTTTCTGCTGCGTACGACTCACAATTTCAAGCTGCGCTTAGCCCTCCTAGTGGGTTATGGCAAGATACAACTACCAACGCCGATACAAAGGAGGCAATGCATTTCAAAGTATTCGTGAAGCATTACGCGGAGACTTCAACAATGACACCACTCCATTTCTATGAATTTTATTTGTTAAACAGTGCGACCTTTTATGCCTCTACGAGCTTAATCCGCCTCCACACACAAGGCCTCCCTTACAGACTACTATGTATATCTTATTTCTCTGTGCCACCTATTATTGCTCTTTGTTCCTTATCCACCCCATCAACACAGACTCATCAGGCTCAAACATTCATATTTACTTGGCCATGCTTTTACATTCCCAAAATGTGGTTTGCATCTTGGCAATTATATTTGCTCCTCACTTGCTCAAGTTAATAATCCTTTTTAACAAACATCTTAATGTAATAAACGCACTCATTATCGCCTTTTTCTTAGGGTATGCCATCTATCTTTCTACTTAACTCTAACTAACCAATGCCCCGAACCTTTTTTAACTAAAATGTTGATAAATTTTCCAAGGCGATGGTAGTCCTATTGTTGTATAGTCATGGTCTCTTTTGTATTACACATGATAAATGCACTAGTAAAGTCTGTATGATTGTAAGGACCATTAAAATCATGTTGTTGTCCACTCATGCTTGCTTTAGAAAGGTCATAACGCACTGTTTTATGATTGTAAGGACCAATTATTCCACACATTCTGGATGATCTCATCCTCCTCCTCTTCCTTTTTTTTAACCCTTCTAATTCCTTTCTACAGGAAATATTTTACTCTTTTACGAGAATAATTATGCCTTGTAAAACAGTAAAGACTATTCATCATAAACAAGGGCCTAGAATCCCAGTGAATAAGTTTTTATAGCACATTTGGCCCCTTGTAGATGGCCCTTTTTTCTTGTTGTGCTAATATGACTTATTTTTTATTGTAATAATTAAGGAAGAAACTAGTTCATAATTAAATTTAACACGATAATGGTCTCCATTGTCATATTTAAGAACGCAAACTGTTTCCTTGAAAAATTAGGTGAGCTTTTATTTAGAGAGAAAAATATTTTTAATTCTCTCAACGTTGTAGATAGGCTACGCTAAATAGATTTGTGGAAAAATTACTAATCCTAATAAATAAATTCAAAAGAAATTCAATAAGAGTAATAAGTCTATTATATATATAGAAAATTAAAAGTGGTTGGGGTTTTATGATTTTAGACCTTAAAAAAATGAATTTATGTATGTTGTGTTTGGCGGCATGGAATTGAAAAAATATTGGTTCAATTTTTTGAGTTATATATATATAAATATATATTTTTAATTCTATCAATTTCAATACCAATTTCAAATTTTCAATTATATGCCCGTCAAATATAGTCATAGAGTATTTTTAGTCATCCTTAAAATATCAAGGAGACAAAATTAGTGATCATAGTAGTCCTATGAATATGACATTTTCATGTCATGACACTATATTATTAAAGATTGAAAAAGAAATGACTTAATTAACACTTTAATAATTCAACTGTAGACGTATGTTGTGTGGTGTCGTTGGTATAGTCACTCAATAAATGGATAAGGTTTTGAAATCCAAACCAAGTGGAAATGGCGTTGAGAGAATTAAGAATAGTTTTCTCTCTAAATAAAAGCTCACCTAATTTTCGGAAAGAGTTTGCGTTCTTAAATATGAGCATTGAATGAATGGAAAAAGTAGATGAGATTAGTTGAGAAACATCACTGATTTTAGTATCACATATAAATGTGTGTATATATATCTATAGAGAGAGAGAGAGGGAAGAAAGATAATCGACTTATTATTATCTTAATTTGATATGTGAGTCTTACATAACCAAATTAGCCTGTTAGTGAAACCTTATTTGTTTTTTAAGAAGTGAATGAATTATTAAATAGATTCTAAATTCTATTATGAAATGCATGATATTTCATTAGCAACTAGACATATAATCTAAGTTCATACCGAATGGGAGTGAGAGTAGAACTAGATCGAAAGAGTGTAAAAATGATAAAATGTTATTCACACTAGAAGATGGAGTATATATAACTGGAATATGTAGTGGTTTAAAGATTGATATATATATATATATACATATATATAATGGACTTATTATTCTTATTGAATTTCTTTTGAATTTATTTATTAAGACTAGTAATTTTTTCACAAATCTATTTAGCATAGTCTATCTACAATGTTGAGAGAATTAAGAATATTTTTTTCTCTAAATAAAAGCTCACCTAATTTTTCTAGGAAACAGTTCGCGTTCTGCACTGATTTTCCTTTCATTGGGAAGAAAGGAGGTTTAACGAGACATTAGACAAAGACTACTTTTACTCAAAAAGGGAATAGGGATTTTGCGGATGGGGATCCATGGTCTTTTTCACTACCGTTTACGAGAAAGTTTTCAGGTTTATTCAGAGGAAGCTGCACTGATTTTTCTTTTTGTGTCCATTATGATACTACTATTTTTTTTCTCCCCCAAATTATTTGAAAATTCTTTTGTAGGGTTGATAGGAGATATTTATACTTTCATTGATGTGCAACAGAAACTGCATAAAAGAAATACCTATATTGAAAAAAAAGAAAAAAAAAATACCTATAGTTACTCATTTCCCTAAGCAATATTTATTTTTCTAAAGCACTCAATTATATGCGTGAAGACCGACCATTGGGTACTTTTTTTAATTAATTTTTTTTTTTCACTAATTTTTTGAAAGTTGAGGTTGTGGATGTCTGTTAACTTGGACCATTACTTTTTCTGCCCTTTCAAGTAGGTCCTAGTACGAATTTTCTTGTGATTCGCACAATGGGACCTTATATTATCATCTAATTTTTCATAATTAATTCTTAATTTGTTGACGTATACAATAAACTAAACATATCTAATAGGAGTGAAGGATCTGTAGAAACATTGGTGTAAATTCATCCATCACAACCTTGGAAAAAAAATTATCTTCATTTACTCTCGTACTGAATTACTCTCCCACGGATGACTTTGATTACCAAAGAATTTAAAGTTTGAGTTATTAGGTATGAAGAACATAAAAAATATGTAAAACCAAATTTTAGAAAGTATTTTATATATTGTTTGGAGGCAACCCGTAATTCAGTTTGTTTGTTATTATGCATTTACATTATTTGGGACGGAAAAAGAATAAACTATATAATATATTAACAGAATTCCAATACAGAAGAGAAAAAGTAAAAAAGTATTTTAATTTAAATAAAAAGGTGAAGTTGAGTGATATTTATTTTAATTTAAATAAAAAGGTAAAGTTGAATGATATTTATTTTTAGTAGTATAATATATCCTAATATAATTGTATAAATCAGGACTGGTAAAATAAAGTATAAGATTAGTAAATTTTTACGTACCTTACAACATACCTTGCTGACTTGGCGATGATAAAACTATGTTAGAAATGTATCTTTAATCACCACTATTAGATGGCCATTTGACCTTCCATTGAGAGAGTAAATGGAAAGGATTTTTTTCCACAATATTGTTAATGCAGCTCTATGTGCTTGTCCGCGTTTATTCAAAAGGGAATTGGGATTACAATACAATACGTTCCATGGGTGTAGTTAGCAAGTTGGGCATGATAGATATCATCTATGCTCTAACTTGAGGGGTAATATATTCTAACCATGTAAGTTTACCATATAAAATTTAGATTTCTTATTCTCCACACATATATACACAATATACAATTGCTCCCTCTTATTTTTAACAAAGGTGATAGGCTTATAAATTGAAAGGAATATGATTGAGTATAAACTTACCGTACGGATTTGTTTCTCACCTACTACAGTCAAGGGCTCCTTCCTCACTCTTCTTCTTTCTCTCTTGGCTAACCTGACTTTCTGTTTCTTATTTTTCTAACCTTACGAACGTCATCAGACAAACCATCCTATATAATAAACTAACATAAGATAAAACTAATATAAATATGTAACTTTATATAACAAATCTAACTTTACCTAAGTATCTAACTTAAACTAATCTAAACATATAAAAACAATATATATACAAATATCCTACTTTACATATAATAACAATATATATTGTAGGTGCAAAATTTCTCTCAACCAATAATAATTAAAAAAAAAGAATGCCACTCACTCAAAAGTAATAATAATAAAAGATAATTGTATATTGCGAAGCATGTAATTGTTCGATCCTTTTATATTCAACTCCACAATATTGTATTAGTTATTTGACATGAATAGTTGAAGGGAATCCCCCAACGAGAAAATGGATTATGGGAGTGTGTGACTTGAACTATTGATTTTGTCTGTGCAGATATATACCTTTATCTATCTGCCACATTGGAATTCATAAGTCTCTGCCTCTATTTATACACAAATATGTGAAAGAATTATGGTAGGACTTGCCTTGCTTGTCCTCCAATTTTTTCTATATAAGACATTCTTTACATATAGAGTCCCTTTCCTTTTACAATTCTTCCTACGTTAAAAGTTGACCTGTATAGAACTTGCCCTCTTTGTTGTTTCCTTCGTGTAGTAGGAATAACTTCATCTGTAGATGGACTTGGGCTGATTGTGTCCTGGTCCAACTAGCATTGCTAGCAGGACTGCACATTTTACTTTTGTTAATATTTGGGCTACTGACCTTCTTCTATGGGCTTAGCCAGAGCTGGAGGTCCAACAGAGATGTTCTTGGGCTTGGTGGGGACTTCCATTTGGGCCTGACTAAGGTGGGTGCATGAGATTTATTAGAGGTAGGCTTATAGTGTGGTGACGTGAACAATTGCCATTGGATAGGGATTTTTCCCTCCACACACACACACACACACATATATATATATATATGTATTTAACATATGATATTATACAATTATAATACACATCTAAATATAAATAAATATTCATACACAATAAAATAAAATAAATACAACTAATTATACGTTCATATTTAAATAATAATAAAATAATAATTAGCATAAACAATTAATAAATAATTAAATCAACTAATTAATTTAAATAAATAAAAAAATCTTTAAAAAATATGGGGTATTACAATATGGTGAAACAAACATGCTTCGTACATGATTATCTCGAAGAAAAAAAAAAAAGAAAAAGAAGAAGAAGAAGAAGAAGAAGAAGCATGCTTTGTACATACATGGATGGGTTACTATGCATGTAGAGCAAACACACACGCCTGCACTCATGCGCACTTTTTTTTTTACTTCCATCCTAGCTCTTCTTTTCTTTTTTGAAAAGAAAAGAATCTACACTGATTCTTCTTTCATTGTGTATAGAACCAAGCCAATCGACTCCTTTAAAGAGAAGGGAGGCGACCATGCTCAATTTGCATACTTGTAACTGTAGCTGTCTCAGAATGGATGACAGTTTGAGAGAGGCTGCTCATGAGGGAAACATCAAACGCTTGTATTTTGGAGCGCAATATCGATGATAAATTGTTAGCTGAGACTCCTTTACATGTGGCTTCATAAGCAAAAGTCATGAGGTTGATGCCGTCATATGCCAGGAAGCACAACCCGGATGGCCTTAGTCCCATGCACCTTGCTCTTCTAGGTAAGCATGATCGCATGGTGGAGTGGTTCGTCTCGATTGACAGCAGCCCAGTCCACGACAAAGGAAGAGAGGGCACAACTCCTTTGCATCATGCGGTTGCTGTGGAAAATGTTAAACTTTTGAGATTGTTTCTATTGGCTCGCCCATACTCTATTGAAGATTTGACAACTAGACGAGAAACTGCATTACATCTGGCTCTAAAATACCACAATCTGAGGATTTTTGAGGTATTGGTGGGATGGCTAACGAAGGTTGATAAGGAAGACTTCTTAAACTGGCCTGACGAAGATGGACATATCGTCTTGCATATGGCGACATCCAACAATCAAAGAAAAATATTGAGAATGCGTTTCTAAAAGAAAAATTAGAGAAGTACTATGTGTTGATATGATTAAATTATTTACTCCTTGATTTAGGACTCATTGATAGGTAATTAGTTTTCTAATTATTGTATAATTAGTTACCTATTTTAGCTAGGTATTATTCTATAAATTAAATGTAACACCATCGTGAATAATATTGAATAGAGTTTTAATACTCATATTCTTTCTCTGAATTTCAAGATGGTATCTGACCCATCCTTGAACTGTACCTTTGAATACTTTTGAATATATCTTTGAAATTCACAGACCCATATACATACATTCATACAATAAACCCATACACATACACATAAATTCACAAACCCATATGTAATACCCCTAGTTTTCAAAAGGATAAAATGGGAATATTTTGGTTTGTTTTTCATTTTTATTTAAATTATTGGACTTATTTGTTATTTGGTTAAATTAGTTGATTTATTATTATTTTGTGTGTATTTAATTTAATTGTTATATAGTGGATTGGTTTGTTTAATTGATTAAGTGTGAATTATTTGTTTTAGATTAATTGATTTATTTTACTTGTTGATTGGTTTTAGGATTAATTGTTTAATTGAATTGGTATTTTGAATTGATATATAATTTCCTTATTTATTTATTTTCCTTAATTAGGTTTAGGGTGTTATGATTAAGTAATTAGGTAGCCGACTTGTAGTTGGGCTGGACTTAGGGTTAGGATTACTGGATTTGGGATTAGGGTTTCAGAGGAGTCTATATATATATAACGATATATGTTGCAAGGGTTTTGGGAGAAAACCCTATTCACGTAGGGGTAATTTAAGAGGAAAAACAGAGATACACAGAGGGGGTTGTATACACTTCAAGGTGTATATTCTTGTGTAGTCTGCAAGGGTTAAAATAAAACATTATTCACGTAGTATTAATCTATGAAGCTAAGGAGGAAGAACAGAGGAATGGAACAATGGTCAGAGGTGGGAGCAGTATAAGAGAATTCTGAAACTTAGAGACGATGCGGCTGTAAGGTTTCAAAACGAAATCTAAAGGCAAGTTTCATTCTCTCCTTCCTGTAAACTTGTGTTCTGTGCATTCTAAATAGACTCCAGGAATTTAATTAAAACTTTTAAAACAGATTGTATGCATATTAGTTTAGTCTGAAATTTGGTTAACCGTATACTAACTGAAGATGGCTTCCCTTGCATAAATTGTTAGATTATATATTAAACCTCTGTAAATTAATTCATAATGCGATGTGGGGTGTTGTTAGGATGGTTAGGAAGTTAGTTAACCTTTATAATGGAAGTTTGACACTTGTGATCAGACTTTAGATTGTTCATACATTCAGTTAACTGTGAATGGCGTTTTTGGATACGGTTTTGTTTTGTTTTAGATTTTTGTCAATTAATGCATGCTGGATGGTGAGAAGTTTCTAGGGCTTTAAGAATTTAAATTGAACCCTAGGAATGTTAAAATACTTGGGACAGGAACGTCGGACTTCGCCGGAAACGCAGAAAAAATCATCGGACGAAGTAGAGACGATGCAGAGGGGCTCTCAGGGGTGAGAGCCGGCTCCTAAATGGTGGGAGCCGGCTCCCATGAAGAGAGAGCCGGCTCTCCATGAGGGGGAGCCGGCTCTAGAAGCCTAGGAGCCGGCTCCAATAAAGGGGAGCCGGCTCCCATGGAAAAAAACCCCTACGGGGTGTTTTCTGCAATTTTTTCGGAGTTCTGGGGTTAAACGCAAATACTAAAAATTAAAGGGGGTTTCAAATATGTTAAAATTAACCTATTAAGACCCTTAAATAGTTGGTTATGCTAGGGTGCTAATCTTAAGGGGCATCAGGAAACAGAAACGTGGAATAGGCATGCTGTCAAGGAAGGATGAATGTTTAAGTTAATAAATTTGTTTTAATAACTTAAACTGACTGGTATCGAATTACTTTTGGGATATTATATAAATTATTTATATACTTTAATGGAGGCCAGAAAGTTCGGTGTGGGATATGGGCATAGACAGTATTAACTTAAATATTAAATGGTATGCTGTCAGGAGTGGTAGGAATTTTAGTTGCTAGTTTTGGTTTAGCGAACTAAATGGACTAGTGTGGGAATACTGTTAGGGTTTCATATAATGAGCAGTTTGGAATTCAGAGTGTCATATTATATCAGGCACAGGTTTTGGAGTGGAGGATCAAAGGGACGTCATGTGGTGTAAATGCTAACTTTTATGCTGTTAAGGATTTATGGAGGATTTCATTACTTGTCTTTGTTTTGGCAATTTAAATAATATGGTATGAGAGGATGGTTTGGGATACCTAGTATAATGTATTTAGTTCATATTTATGACTGATCATTATAACAGGTTATGGATGTTAATTGATGAACTGTTTAACTTCTGTTTTATCAATTGTATGGATGTGGATACTATAAATTGTTTATCAATACTTTAACAATTTATTTGGAGGATTAATGATTATAATCATATACTGGATGCATAATAGGATCTTAATAATATCTGTTTTCTATTGTGCTGGTTTCTGGATTTATTTGATGTTCTAATGAATGTGCATCGTTTATGGATCATTTGCATTATATGTACCGGTATGGGACGGTGACATATCAGGGATGGATTAGATCAAAAAGCTAAGTCCTACCCCTTCTTACATACGGAATGGATTAACTAAAATAGTTAACTCCTACATGGATACATGTCCTGTCAACTAAAACAGTTGAACGACATAATGGATGCTTGTTTTATCTTTCGGCATTAGGAAGGAATTTATATATATATTTATGGTACTGTGATACGAGCTTGAGTCTCCTGATCACGGTTAGGGTGCGTATATTGCAAAGGTTGAGTAGCTAGATATAGCTAATGTTCCCTGGTGGGTCTAGGTACTTGGCCGCTGAAAAGCGTGTTTTATATGTCACCTTCTACCCAGGCTGAACTATGTTATAGGCTAGTGAGCATCCTATAGTGTGTATATATATATCTATGGACTATTGTAGATATTGTTGAGCTATCTAGGATGTATCTGCGTATCGGGTTTATGTACGGATGGTAGTAGGATGGAACTTGCATGTGGGCCTGACCCACCTTTATTTTTCAGGTGTTCGTGAGTACCAGGCTTAGGGTTTGATCGTGGTGATGCAGATACAGTCACTCACTCTTCCGACTACATAGGATTTTCTTTCTTATTTTGGTTTTGGATTGTAATTCTGTAAATGTTTTACCAGTTGGAAATATTAGGGGTCCATTAGATGGATTCCCGAGTTGTACGGATTGGAAAGTTTATTTATATTAAAACTTTTATTTTGGAGGTTTTACAATTAGAATTCTTTTCAGCGTATCATTATTTTATTATTAATTCAGTTTTATTCTTGCTTGTTTATATATTAACTGTCTGATATACAGAAACGTGGAATAGGCATGCTGTCAAGGAAGGATGAATGTTTAAGTTAATAAATTTGTTTTAATAACTTAAACTGACTGGTATCGAATTACTTTTGGGATATTATATAAATTATTTATATACTTTAATGGAGGCCAGAAAGTTCGGTGTGGGATATGGGCATAGACAGTATTAACTTAAATATTAAATGGTATGCTGTCAGGAGTGGTAGGAATTTTAGTTTCTAGTTTTGGTTTAGCGAACTAAATGGACTAGTGTGGGAATACTGTTAGGGTTTCATATAATGAGCAGTTTGGAATTCAGAGTGTCATATTATATCAGGCACAGGTTTTGGAGTGGAGGATCAAAGGGACGTCATGTGGTGTAAATGCTAACTTTTATGCTGTTAAGGATTTATGGAGGATTTCATTACTTGTCTTTGTTTTGGCAATTTAAATAATATGGTATGAGAGGATGGTTTGGGATACCTAGTATAATGTATTTAGTTCATATTTATGACTGATCATTATAACAGGTTATGGATGTTAATTGATGAACTGTTTAACTTCTGTTTTATCAATTGTATGGATGTGGATACTATAAATTGTTTATCAATACTTTAACAATTTATTTGGAGGATTAATGATTATAATCATATACTGGATGCATAATAGGATCTTAATAATATCTGTTTTCTATTGTGCTGGTTTCTGGATTTATTTGATGTTCTAATGAATGTGCATCGTTTATGGATCATTTGCATTATATGTACCGGTATGGGACGGTGACATATCAGGGATGGATTAGATCAAAAAGCTAAGTCCTACCCCTTCTTACATACGGAATGGATTAACTAAAATAGTTAACTCCTACATGGATACATGTCCTGTCAACTAAAACAGTTGAACGACATAATGGATGCTTGTTTTATCTTTCGGCATTAGGAAGGAATTTATATATATATTTATGGTACTGTGATACGAGCTTGAGTCTCCTGATCACGGTTAGGGTGCGTATATTGCAAAGGTTGAGTAGCTAGATATAGCTAATGTTCCCTGGTGGGTCTAGGTACTTGGCCGCTGAAAAGCGTGTTTTATATGTCACCTTCTACCCAGGCTGAACTATGTTATAGGCTAGTGAGCATCCTATAGTGTGTATATATATATCTATGGACTATTGTAGATATTGTTGAGCTATCTAGGATGTATCTGCGTATCGGGTTTATGTACGGATGGTAGTAGGATGGAACTTGCATGTGGGCCTGACCCACCTTTATTTTTCAGGTGTTCGTGAGTACCAGGCTTAGGGTTTGATCGTGGTGATGCAGATACAGTCACTCACTCTTCCGACTACATAGGATTTTCTTTCTTATTTTGGTTTTGGATTGTAATTCTGTAAATGTTTTACCAGTTGGAAATATTAGGGGTCCATTAGATGGATTCCCGAGTTGTACGGATTGGAAAGTTTATTTATATTAAAACTTTTATTTTGGAGGTTTTACAATTAGAATTCTTTTCAGCGTATCATTATTTTATTATTAATTCAGTTTTATTCTTGCTTGTTTATATATTAACTGTCTGATATACAGAAACGTGGAATAGGCATGCTGTCAAGGAAGGATGAATGTTTAAGTTAATAAATTTGTTTTAATAACTTAAACTGACTGGTATCGAATTACTTTTGGGATATTATATAAATTATTTATATACTTTAATGGAGGCCAGAAAGTTCGGTGTGGGATATGGGCATAGACAGTATTAACTTAAATATTAAATGGTATGCTGTCAGGAGTGGTAGGAATTTTAGTTTCTAGTTTTGGTTTAGCGAACTAAATGGACTAGTGTGGGAATACTGTTAGGGTTTCATATAATGAGCAGTTTGGAATTCAGAGTGTCATATTATATCAGGCACAGGTTTTGGAGTGGAGGATCAAAGGGACGTCATGTGGTGTAAATGCTAACTTTTATGCTGTTAAGGATTTATGGAGGATTTCATTACTTGTCTTTGTTTTGGCAATTTAAATAATATGGTATGAGAGGATGGTTTGGGATACCTAGTATAATGTATTTAGTTCATATTTATGACTGATCATTATAACAGGTTATGGATGTTAATTGATGAACTGTTTAACTTCTGTTTTATCAATTGTATGGATGTGGATACTATAAATTGTTTATCAATACTTTAACAATTTATTTGGAGGATTAATGATTATAATCATATACTGGATGCATAATAGGATCTTAATAATATCTGTTTTCTATTATGCTGGTTTCTGGATTTATTTGATGTTCTAATGAATGTGCATCGTTTATGGATCATTTGCATTATATGTACCGGTATGGGACGGTGACATATCAGGGATGGATTAGATCAAAAAGCTAAGTCCTACCCCTTCTTACATACGGAATGGATTAACTAAAATAGTTAACTCCTACATGGATACATGTCCTGTCAACTAAAACAGTTGAACGACATAATGGATGCTTGTTTTATCTTTCGGCATTAGGAAGGAATTTATATATATATTTATGGTACTGTGATACGAGCTTGAGTCTCCTGATCACGGTTAGGGTGCGTATATTGCAAAGGTTGAGTAGCTAGATATAGCTAATGTTCCCTGGTGGGTCTAGGTACTTGGTCGCTGAAAAACGTGTTTTATATGTCACCTTCTACCCAGGCTGAACTATGTTATAGGCTAGTGAGCATCCTATAGTGTGTATATATATATCTATGGACTATTGTAGATATTGTTGAGCTATCTAGGATGTATCTGCGTATCGGGTTTATGTACGGATGGTAGTAGGATGGAACTTGCATGTGGGCCTGACCCACCTTTATTTTTCAGGTGTTCGTGAGTACCAGGCTTAGGGTTTGATCGTGGTGATGCAGATACAGTCACTCACTCTTCCGACTACATAGGATTTTCTTTCTTATTTTGGTTTTGGATTGTAATTCTGTAAATGTTTTATCAGTTGGAAATATTAGGGGTCCATTAGATGGATTCCCGAGTTGTACGGATTGGAAAGTTTATTTATATTAAAACTTTTATTTTGGAGGTTTTACAATTAGAATTCTTTTCAGCGTATCATTATTTTATTATTAATTCAGTTTTATTCTTGCTTGTTTATATATTAATTGTCTGATATCCCTCGGATCTGTGCTCGGACTTGATCACCCGTGGCTCTAGAATCGAGGGGTAGCACAGTTGGTATCAGAGCACTCCAGGTTCTAGTGTCCTTAGGAGTGTCTTTCATGAGAAGTCTTCCGCGTTGCGTCTCTTAAAAACTTAGAGCCATATTAGGATTCGTTGTACTCTTTTACGGTTCATTAGGAGGAGCTCCTGGTATCAATTATATTCCATAATTATGGAATGGTTGACACTAGAAGGAGGATGGGGTCTGTGGCGACAGCAAATCAGACCGAAGGAGTAGAGGAGTACGTTATCGAGTTCTCTATCAGAAGCAGAACTTGGGATTTAAGGTTTAGTTCTGGTTGGCATTACTTTTGGAAGTATAAGCCAATGAGGGATATAGGAGTGTGTTTTAGGTCCCCGTATAAAGGGACTAACACGATTTTAGTTATTCTCCTAAAAGAGACAACCGAGGAATGGGAGTCCAAAGAGGATTCTAGTGGAGGAGATTTCAACAAACTCAAGAAAGAGGATATTAAATGTTGAAAATCAGGGATCATGTGAAAGTGATCTTGTTCGCTAATAGTATAGTGAACGATACTCATAGAGTTGAGGTGGATAGTTAACTTTGTGTATTACCTTTAAACGAGGTAGATAAAGGGAACTCTTCAGGGGTTTGGGAATCGGATGAAGTTCTTCTCAGAACGAAGCGAAGATTATATAGCATGTTCCGGGGAGTATGAGGATTAGGTTTTGATGATCTAAGTTGCTTTATACAGCTACATTAGACGGTTTGTAACCTGTGTATAAGGAGGATGAAGGTTAAGCCTTTGGCATTTACTAAGGCAAATGGAGTTGGTTTTGAGCTATGTTTTGAGGTCGGGTGATTACCTCTGAAACTGTAGGAAGGAGATTATGAACCAATCAGGCACAGTTGGTCTCTAAAAGAGATTTTCTTTGCAAGGAGAACGATGTTTTACGTACATTTTATTGTGTTCTATTGTGTGTGCATTATGTGTTTCCTTTTTGTTAAATGTTCAGGAGGGGGAATGTGGTTTAGTTGGGGACACGGGTATGTGATCGACCAACTATCATTTTGGAGGAGTAGCGATAACTACGCTAGGATTGTAGGCATGTGATCATAGGATTTGGTTAGTATATCTAACTTTAGTCAATCAAATGAACCTAGACATGCGTGGTTGTAGTATGTGTTCAGGATGGGATAAGGAAAAAAATAACCAGCAGTTTTGAGTCAAATGATATAGATTCAGTGGATAAGCTGTAACGTCATGCTGGTTTATCGAAGGAACTGGCTTGGCTGAATATCTTCTAGGAAAATTTTAAACAGGTGTTCCTAAGTCAGTAAGAGGATTTTGGTACTGGTTTAAGTACTTGTTGGAATGACATCGACTGAGGTTAGTAGATGAATTTACTAGTCATCAGTAAATTCTTAATCAAGAATTTTTCCCATCAGGGGGGGTGTCATTAGGAGGAGGTGCTGGCGATGCATATCAAGGAGGAGGCAGAGTCACTCATTTGCATTTTTTTTTAGGTTACCGTTCGCAACAAGTAGTTGTTGCTCAGCAATTGTTAACTATTTGGAGGATGAAAAGATTTCCATTTGCGGTTGCAGTTAGACGGGATGTCTAATAGACTCTTACTTGTGTTAGAAAAGTAAGATGTCAAAGACTTGAAGATGAGACCGAACATCTAATATCTGTCTCGAAGTCTGATATCTGGTAAGTAATCTAGATGGACCGTCAGAGATCATTAGATCCTTCATGCTAGAGCGGGACTGACAGAGTAGTTTCCATGGATCTAGATGAGAGATTACCGATTCTATAAAAGGGTCAGGATTTTGGTTGGGATATCATTGGCTGATAAAATTAAATCAGCTTCATTTTGTCTGGTTTGGGAACTCGTAAGATATCAGTTCCTACAAATAGCATGGATCACGAGACAACTTAGATGGATAGATGTGGTGATTCACATTTGCATTAAGCTTCGTCTGGTGAAAGTAACGGGGAGGATGATGATCTTCTTAACCGTTATGGAAATTGAACCTTCGGTGGTTATAACGCAATCCGTTGTGGTTTAGCATGTGAAAATAATACCACTTGCTATTACCAGGGAAATAGAAGTGGTCAACTTAGAATGTTTGAGCTGACCCCACAGGAGGTAATACCTTACTCAGATGAGTTTAAGGTACTGAAGGAAGATTGGTAGTTATCTTTCTGCTTCTAGGAAGGTTGGAGTGACTGAGCTGTAAAATTCATAAATTTTTCGGTGCAGTCAATTGGTTATGGTTTGCATCTCGACACACAATGTTAGTTTTGGTGCGGTACGGGTAGGGACATGTACATAACTGTCTCCAAGAGTATCATCTATTAGTAAGGTGGAAAATTGATACTTGGATATCACTGGAGGTTTTAGTCCTTTCTTATATCGAAATAGGAGTAGGACTAATCAGGAGGGGATGGTTAGTAGAAATGACTGACATTTGTTGGAATTTTAATTCCATATGGTTTAAGAGTAGTGGATAGAGCAAGTTCGCTTGTGGACTACACTTTAGTGGAGTTTACTTTGGCATTTCTTATCAGTTGTACATTGCGCTGATAACAGAGTTATAGCATGTGGTTATTCAATATGGAAGATAACCGGTGCTATGTCAAAGGAGCTTTCTGAAGGTGTTGGAGCAACAACTATGCTTCGCATCTCTAGACGGGAAATGGGATCGTGATATTCTATTTAATCATGGCATATATGCTTAGGATACATATCCTAGGTTGGCATGGGTAATTGAAAGCGTTACTTACCGTTTCAGATATTATCTGTGCTATTGTTGGCACAAGGAGGTTCGTGCGACAATGTTTGGGATTTTAGATAGTCGGGTTGTGTCGATCTCTTACTGGTTGGTCCGACATGGAAGTAAGGTTATCTAATAAAACCTTGACTTTATGTAAGGATACATTAGAGAACCATGCTCTCTTTTGGTAATGAGTGCTCACGGTTTGGAGGCAACAGTCGGATTTTATAGCTCGTTGAACTCGTACATGGGAGTTTTCTATCTGGGAAGGGTTGTTTGAGCGGTTTGCCGTATCGGAAGCAATGTGTTTTGGAGGAAAGTCAGTTTTATGTACCGCACTGACTCTTCACGGGTTTTGGTTATTAGTTTCGGCAGTAGCCTATTGTTTAGCGTTACCAACTTGTTAAGCGCTGGATGCATAGGACTTTTATGTGTTAGTTCTATGGAATTGGAAGGCCGAGGGATGGTTACCCTTCATTAAATATTGGGTAAGATGGGATCGTGGCTAGATACAACCTAGGAGTTGTACATTTTTTTTTTTCTACTATTATTCTTTTACATAGAACCTTGGTATGTTGTTGGTTATGTTAGGAATTTGGTGGAGCTCATATAAGCGGCTGTGCCCCACGAAAACGGAAATGAATTTTGCAACGTTATTAATTCAGAGTTTCGTGAATTCCGAGGACGGAATTCCTTTTGTTAGGGGGGAAGAATGTAATACCCCTAGTTTTCAAAAGGATAAAATGGGAATATTTTGGTTTGTTTTTCATTTTTATTTAAATTATTGGACTTATTTGTTATTTGGTTAAATTAGTTGATTTATTATTATTTTGTGTGTATTTAATTTAATTGTTATATAGTGGATTGGTTTGTTTAATTGATTAAGTGTGAATTATTTGTTTTAGATTAATTGATTTATTTTACTTGTTGATTGGTTTTAGGATTAATTGTTTAATTGAATTGGTATTTTGAATTGATATATAATTTCCTTATTTATTTATTTTCCTTAATTAGGTTTAGGGTGTTATGATTAAGTAATTAGGTAGCCGACTTGTAGTTGGGCTGGACTTAGGGTTAGGATTACTGGATTTGGGATTAGGGTTTCAGAGGAGTCTATATATATATAACGATATATGTTGCAAGGGTTTTGGGAGAAAACCCTATTCACGTAGGGGTAATTTAAGAGGAAAAACAGAGATACACAGAGGGGGTTGTATACACTTCAAGGTGTATATTCTTGTGTAGTCTGCAAGGGTTAAAATAAAACATTATTCACGTAGTATTAATCTATGAAGCTAAGGAGGAAGAACAGAGGAATGGAACAATGGTCAGAGGTGGGAGCAGTATAAGAGAATTCTGAAACTTAGAGACGATGCGGCTGTAAGGTTTCAAAACGAAATCTAAAGGCAAGTTTCATTCTCTCCTTCCTGTAAACTTGTGTTCTGTGCATTCTAAATAGACTCCAGGAATTTAATTAAAACTTTTAAAACAGATTGTATGCATATTAGTTTAGTCTGAAATTTGGTTAACCGTATACTAACTGAAGATGGCTTCCCTTGCATAAATTGTTAGATTATATATTAAACCTCTGTAAATTAATTCATAATGCGATGTGGGGTGTTGTTAGGATGGTTAGGAAGTTAGTTAACCTTTATAATGGAAGTTTGACACTTGTGATCAGACTTTAGATTGTTCATACATTCAGTTAACTGTGAATGGCGTTTTTGGATACGGTTTTGTTTTGTTTTAGATTTTTGTCAATTAATGCATGCTGGATGGTGAGAAGTTTCTAGGGCTTTAAGAATTTAAATTGAACCCTAGGAATGTTAAAATACTTGGGACAGGAACGTCGGACTTCGCCGGAAACGCAGAAAAAATCATCGGACGAAGTAGAGACGATGCAGAGGGGCTCTCAGGGGTGAGAGCCGGCTCCTAAATGGTGGGAGCCGGCTCCCATGAAGAGAGGGCCGGCTCTCCATGAGGGGGAGCCGGCTCTAGAAGCCTAGGAGCCGGCTCCAATAAAGGGGAGCCGGCTCCCATGGAAAAAAACCCCTACGGGGTGTTTTCTGCAATTTTTCC